>NC_140989.1:63077268-64458518 GCF_052327205.1 Somniosus microcephalus
GAGAGAGAGGGTGAGTGGCCTGCGGCCGCAAATGGAGCCAAGCCCCGAGAACGGGCGTGAGCCGGCTTGAGGCTGTGTGAGAGGGCCGGGCCCGGTTGCTGGGGTAACCCTTCCCCCCCCCCTTCCGAGCCCCGCCCCCCGCCTGAGCCGGCTGCAAGACCGCCGATACACTCGCGCTCCGGGTCGACGTTGACGCGCACGCTGACTCCCGCCCTGCCCCGTCCGCCTGCCTTTACTAAGATGACAGCGATGGCTACGCTCGCCTCAGTCCCGCGCCGCCAGCCTTTAGAAAGATGGCAGCGATCGCGGGCCGCATGTTGAGCGGGACGGGAGGTGTGTAGCTCGGGCGTGGCTGGGCAACAGAGGCCCAGGCTTCGAGGCCTGCCTGCAAAAACTGTGAAAGGTAGGAAAATTATAGAGGTTAGAGAAAAGATTTACAAATTAATTAACTTTTTAAAAAGAATTTGTGTTTTAAAAGCAACTTTTTTTTGCTGGAAATCTAGATTTGAAAAGAAACACGCAGAAAGTGGGAAAAAGAAATGAAGAGTTTGGAATCAAGATGGCGGCCACTCACCTCAACTCAGAAGCATTAGGCCTGCCCACACACGCACCGATTGGTCAACCGTCAGGTCACTGAACTGTAGGATTGGTCAATCGTCACATCACTCGACTCTATGATGGCCCGCCCGCACACGCAATGAACCCGCCCCCGTGACGCAGCGATTGGTCGACCGTCGGGTCGCTCGACTGTACGATTGGTCAACCTTCACATCACTCGATGCTAATGAGCGGATAATGAGCGGAATTTTGAACGTTTTTTGGATACCGTCGGCACAATTTTTGTCCGACCAAGAAGTAAATACGCCTATGAGAGTCCCCTAATGATAAGCTTTCTTTTGATATAACATATGTGTAGGTACGCTCTATAACTTTTGATTGTATAGCCGAACAGACAGGCAGAGAGACAGGCAGAGAGACAGACAGAGAGACAGACAGAGAGACATACTGTTTTATATATATAGATAAGAAATAAAAGCAGGAGTAGGCCATACGGCCACTCGAGCCTGCTCCACCATTCAATAAGATTAAGGCTGATCATCGACCTCAACTCCACTTTCTCGCCCGATCTCCATATCCCTTGATTCCCCTAGAGTCCAAAAATCTATCTCTCAGCCTTGAATATACTCAAAGACTCAGCATTCACAGCCCTCTGGGGCAGAGAATTCCAAAGATTCACAACCCTCTGAGTGAAGAAATTCCTCCTCATCTCAGTCTTAAATGGCCGACCCCTTATCCTGAGACTATACCCCCTTGTTCTAGACACTCCAGCCAGGGGAAACAACTTCTCAGCATCTACCCTGTCAATCCCCTTCAGAATCTTGTATGTTTCAATGAGATCACCTCTCATTCTTCTAAACTCCAGAGAGTATAAAGTGGTGTTTCTGTGCTGGGGAAATGTTGTGCCTATTACAATGACCTGAACTCGGAAATACAGGTGAGTTCAGGTCAGGTCAAGTCTGTTGGGGGAAGCGAAGGAAAATTGGCTCTACAAGGGTACTAAAATCCTTAGGTCTCTTTCAACTTCAACTTTGGCTATTTTGATAATATTTGTTGAGTCTTCATTTTGCTCATGTTTTCTTCCTGTGTGGACTACTTCAAAGTTAAATTCCACCTGTTGTTGATCTGCCCATTTTGTTTAACTCATTTTGTAGTTCCCAAGCTGTGCCTTCAGGTTCCACTGCCCTTCCTTGTTTAGTATTGTATGCAAATTTGACCAGTTTGCAATGAGCTTCTGAACCTAAGCCATGAGTTCACGCATCCTGGGTCTGCCAGGCTCCACGGGCTGCTGATTGAAAAAAACTCATTTAGCAACCTTCTTCCTGGTTTAATACATACCAACAAGTCAAGATTGACCTGCAATGTGCCAATTTTCCAAGTATAGGCTTGGAAAAACAACCCGAAGAGCCAATGAATGGCTACCACCAGAATTAATGGTTTGAGGGAGAAAAAAAGAAGAAAACAGGTAAGAAGTTGTTAAACTGATTTGTTTCAAGGAAGAATTAAGAAAAGTGGAATGGTTATATTTGGTACAAAAAAAAACAAAATTAAGGTAAAAAAAATATAAAACTAGGACAGATAGAGAATGTGATTAAAGAAAGAATGGGAAAATTGGACCAATAAGATGAAAAAAGTTTAATGTTTAAATTGTTTATAATTTTCAAATAAAATTATGTTTTAGTCTTTGTTTTAGTAGTTGATATTTAATATTATAGTAATAAAGCTACTACTGATATTTGAGTCCTTTTTTTTGCTGTAATTGTTTTATTTTCAGCATCACAGTGCCTAAGATGAAAAGAAACAAAACCAGTTGAGCTCAGAGTTGTCAACCGATCATTAATAACACAGAGACATGTTATACTTACACTTGAACATGCTATATTTTGGCTAATATTACAGGCAGTGTCAAAAAACAATCAACTCCAGCATATGACTCATGTGTTGCCAAGAAAAGGTGACGTCGTCCCCTAGGTTTGCGTGTTGTGCCAAATTTCACACTTGCAGCTGAATATGTGCTTGACGAGAAACACACTGCATTACAAGGAATGGAGTGGTTTTGATTTATCCCTCTGGAGATTCAACACACAATAAACATTTCTTCAACTGTCACTGTGTACTGTTCACACTTTGTCAGGTTGGGGAGCAACTCCACAAAACATAATCAGAAATCTTAAAGAATATACAATAAGAATGTTTTGATGCTCACTGGGTGATCATAGATTTTCTAGATCCATGATTTGATTTTCAGATGTGAAGCGTATTAGCTAGTGGGGTAATATCTCTACTTTTACAGAGTATGAAGAAAATAATGCTTGACCTACTTAATCTTGTTGAAACTTAAGTATAATTAAGATTACAGTGGAACTTTGATTATTTGCCATAACAGAGGGGACCCAGCCTCACTCTCTTGCCCTCTTCCCCCACCAGAAGATAACGGAAATTGGCAGATCATCGAGTACCCAGCAGCACTCCCCTTTATTGCACTGTTCCTGCTCATAAGGTCAGGTAGTGCTGGAAAGTTGATCTACGAGCTGAATTTGTCTGTTCAAAGCTCAACCATGCACCTACTGATGAATTGAACATCTGGACACAGCTAAAAATGCTCCCTTCAATATTGAGTTGAATAGCGAAGATTTGGGGATGGATAGATATTCTGGAATTTTGCTCGATTACCTTTTGGGATCAGGAGGAAGTACTTAGAACTATTGAAGTTTACAGCATGGCAAGAAGTCAATTCAGCCCATCATGTCTGTGCTAGCTCTTTGCAATCCAAAACAAATCCCTCTACCCTGTTTAATACAGAACATTCCGTCAGGAGATTAAATCTGTCAGCCCCAACATGTATCTGTTCTGGACTAAAATAATCACACAATCTGTGAAGGGAGGGAGGCATCTGGAGCATGACCCAGCTATTCTGGGTCTCTATCACTTCCTTTGTGTGTTTTTAAATTCGGGTGGATGTAGAGTAGGGCATATCATGTACTTGCCACCTCCATGTAGACGTCACGGAAACAGGCAACACAGGTAAGGTGACCCATCTGTCAAAATTCCCTACAGTTCTGCTTCAGTTACCCACAACAGATTGTACACCTGCATGAAGTAGGCATTCATGTGTGCCAGGACTTGATCCTGACAAATGTGGGGACACATGCATTTTAAAAGTTGGGATTCCTACAGAAAATTCAAAATTGGGACACTGTGACATTTAAACAACAAAATCTTTGGTTGCACAGCCGATCCACTCACACTGTGGCAAGGGACTGTAATGAAATCCTTTTCTAGCTCGCTGAAGCAGGTGTCCAAGTTGTGCCAAAAATGGCATGGGTGCCCACCTACTATACATTAATACCTCAACCTGGGACTTGCGAGTGGATCAAGGGCTTATTCATGGAGTGGGCTGATGTTCTACCCCACCCCAGATCAGCCACCCAGAGGCCAGTGCAGGATTCTCTAGCCTGTGGCATAGGGTCCATTATAAGGGATATGTTCTGTGGAAGGATACATTTTAATGGGCTGAGTGGTCTTTTCTCAATCTACAGTTTCTTAAAACCTGCAGAAAGGTGAAGTATGTGGGACTGGCTTTGTTACTGCAGGAAGCACTGCCTTTTTTTTTAGGGATGAAGGGTTATTTGTGTGGATGCTCAGGATAAAAGTATGAAAGCTTTTTGTGAATAGTTGATTCAAATAAATAACGATGTGAGAGGAACAAGGAATGTATTGTCTTTGGTTTTATTTGATTTTAACTAAGGTAAATCTGTAGGAAAATGGAAACATCCAGCTCTATAACTAAGATCTGTGCTTACATCTGTTGCAAAGTCAGCCACTGGATGGATGATATGTACCGCCATGAGTCCTCTTCAGTTTGATCCAAGTGTATTTTTAGATATAATTGCATAGTAATTACAACATGGATGCAGGTTATTCGGCCCAATCAGTCCATGTTGGTGTTTATCCTCTGTTCCCATATTCCATTACTCCCTTTTTCTTCAACCACCTATCTAACCTTTTCATAAATGTTGACATAACCTCTGCTTCAATCGCTAACTCTGTTAGTGCTTCACAACCACCTGTGTAAAAAGTTTCTCCCTCTTTTTTTCCACTTCTCTTATACTTAATCTTATAACCAATGTTCCCACTAATGTGTGAGCACGCGCGGCTGTGCAGTAATCTCAAATGTCCTGCATAGGCCGCTCACCGGCTGTTACATCGTAAATACCACACATGCGCAGAAATTTAAAGGGACCACGCATTAAAAGAAACAGGCTGTGCAGAACAAAGCGTAGCTTACAGGGAACATTGTTCTAGACCCCTGAATTACTGGAAACAGACTTATTTTATTTACTGTTACATCTCTTAATGATTGTAATCACCTTTATCAACCACCTGTGTAAAATGTTTCTCCCTCTTTTTCTCTAACAAAAACAGTTGTGGTTGCTTCATTTCATTGTAATTAATAATAAAGTCTTTGGTGCCGATTTTCCCAGGCCTGAGGAGGCGGGTATGGAGGTGGGACTGCCGGGGAAATGGCAAAATCTGGGAGCAGGTACCCATCCGGCCCCCAACCCGCCTCCGTACCATCTTCCCAGGAGGTGGGTACCCGATCCGCGCCGGGTCCCATCTCCTCGAGGTGGGAAGGGGATTAGTTAACAGGCAGTTTGTTGGCTAATCCCTATTTTGAGCCCTAAAGTGTGGGCTTCCCGACAGCTCCGAACCTCGCCAGGGTCAGCGAGGCGAGCTGTGGGTCTGCGGGGGTCAGAGGGGCCGAAATGTCCGGTGTGCAGGTGAGTGATGAGTGCAAATGTGGATAGGTAAGTGTGTGAGGTGACTCTAAAGTGTTTTAATAAGATTACTTACCTTTGCTTCTTCCTCCAGGCTTCATCCCTTTAGGCTGCGGAGCTGCCTCATCTCCACGGCACAGATGACAGAATGGCTGCAGCATTCTCCGATGAAACAGCCGTCTGATTTCTGCTCAGGAAAGAGGGTTGGTGAGTCTTGAGTACAAGGACTCGCCAAAGAACAGAAATTGTCAGTGATTGACAACTTCTCAAAGCTGTCAAACAATGACAATTCATCTGTCAAAAATTTTTGACAGATGAAACGTCATAGGCTGACGTTCTCTGTCACCGGCTTTTCCTTAATTGGCCTGCTAAGCCCGCTGGGCGGGTTTAACAAGGTCAATCAAGGGAAAATAGCGTGGGTTGGCCGGACGTCGATGGAGGTGGGACTAAAACATGACAAGCAGCAGTCCCGCCTCCATCACGTCCCCATTGATAAAATCACCCCCTTTGTCTCAATGGTGAATTGTAATATAAAGAGATTCATGTTCTAATAACCCTCTGTGTGAAAAATAATTCTTTTAATTGCCCCCTTCTAGTGATAACCTTGTTACCAATTCGCCAATCTGTTTACCCTCACAAAATCTTTATTATTTTGAAAGCCCCATAACACTTTGTTCCAGTGAAAAAATTCCAAATGTTATGAAATTAGCCTTTCTTCATAACTGTAACCTTGCATTCCTAGTATCATTGTAATGACTCTTCGCTGTTCTTTTGCAAAGCCCTAATATCCTTCCTAAAATGGTTTGCTAGAACTGCAGGCAAGACTACAACTGTGGCATAACCAATGGCCTGGATTTTGCTCTACTAATAACGGCAAGACTGTCAGGGTAAAACCGACAGCAACGTTTGGTATCCACACATGCGCAGTTAAAAGCGGAAATCCAGAAGTGCTGTCAGTGATACTTTG
The DNA here is from genome assembly GCF_052327205.1 of Somniosus microcephalus. Classification (NCBI taxonomy): domain Eukaryota; kingdom Metazoa; phylum Chordata; class Chondrichthyes; order Squaliformes; family Somniosidae; genus Somniosus; species Somniosus microcephalus. Next base: position 63,083,572 of record NC_140989.1, read on the forward strand.
CTCCTTCACAGGCTGCACTGTTGCAGTCTTCGCCAGTGGAATCTGCACAGAGATCAATGTAATGGCGTGAACTTAGGCCAATTACCCGCTATTCTTGTTCTCAAGACAAATGTAAAAGTTAGGGCTTGTACAACCAGGAGTAATTGAACTTTTAACAGCGTAGTAAGTGATAATTACTGCTGAACAACCTCTTTGGCCATGAAAAATTTATTTTACAAATATGGAGTCTCAATCCCTCAGAAGAAAATTAATATTGCAGATTTAAAAAAAAATCTTTTATATACTTTTTCTGTTTTCTCTTTTATGTCTCTCCCTTAATCTCAACATATGTCCCAATCTTTACGATCTGTAAAACGAATGATATGTTATTTATCTTTCTTGATTTTTACTTCCTGCTTTGCAGCCTGTGTGTCTCAGTGAGGATTCTTCAATCTGATTGGTTGAAGAGCCTCCCTGCTGCTTGACCTACTCACAGATGCCACAAATCTTTTGTACATGGCGCCGCATTGAATTAGATGCCTGAAAACTAGAAATCTCCACTGACAAGCCCGGGTAAAGTCTCTGGGCAACTGCACGCGAGATGAACAGCAGTCCCTTTGCCACTCACAGCAAAATCCAGGCCTATGTCTTGTACAAATTCAACAATATTCTTTGATTTTATATTCACTGCCTCATATATATATTAATGATCTAGACAAGGGAACTAGATGTAATATCTCCAAATTTGCAGACGACACAAAGCTGGGTGGGCGTGTGTGCTGTGAGGAGGATGCCGAGAAACTACAGGATGATGTGGACAGGTTGGGTGATATGGCAGATGCAATATAACGTGGATAAATGTGAGGTTATCCACTTTGGTGTCAAAAACAGGAAGACAGATTATTATCTGAATGGCAATAGATTGTGAGAAGGGGAAGTGCAACGAGACCTGGGTGTCCTTGTGCACCAGTTGCTGAAGGTAAGCATGCAGGTGCAGCAGGCGGTTAAGAAGGCAAATGGTATGTTGGCCTTCATAGCGAGAGGGTTTGAGTACAAGATACAAGGATGTCTTGCTGCAGTTGTACAGGGCCTTGGTGAGACCACACCTTGAGTATTGTGTGCAGTTTTGGTTGCCTTATCTGAGGAAGGATATTCTTGCCATGGAAGGAGTTCAGCAAAGATTCACCAGGCTGATACCTGGGATGGCAGGAATGTCGTATGAGGAGAAATTGGGTCGATTGGGCTTGTACTCGCTGGAGTTTAGAAGAATGAGAGGGGATCTCATTGAAACTTATAAAATTCTGGCAGGACTGGACAGACTAGATGCAGGGAGGATGTTCCCGATGGTCGGGGAATCCAGAACCAGGGGTCACAGTCTAAGGATAAGGGGTAGGCCTTTTAGGACAGAAATGAGGAGGAATTTCTTCACCCAGAGAGTGGTGAACCTGTGGAATTCTCTACCACAGAAGGCAGTAGAGGCCAATTCATTAAATATATTCAAGAAGGAGTTGGATATATTTCTTCAGGCTAAAGGGATCAAGGGGTATGGGGAGAAAGCAGAGACCGGGTACTGAATTTGGATGATCAGCCATGATCGCATTGAATGGCGGAGCAGGCTAGAGGGGCCGAATGGCCTACTCCTGCTCCTATCTTCTATGTTTCTATATTTTTATATATAAAACCCAGAATTTGATTGTCCTTTTTATGGCATTTTCTATGTACACTCCCATAATTAAAACATTTATTGGATGAAATTGATCTTAGGCAGTAGCGCAAAGCGGGAATAGAGAATTGGCAGCCCATTTCTTGATTTTCTTTTCTATTGACTTCAATGGAAAAAAAATCGAGCGGAGTGTAAAACAGGCTCCTAAATCACTATCACCCATTTTGTGCAAACGCCCAAGACCAATTTCATCTCCTACATATTTGCACCACTAGATCTTGTTATTCCCCATCTCTGTTAAGGATCTTACCAGTTAGGATATACATTCTTTCACTATTCTTTTTCCCAAATTATATTACTTCCAAGTTCTCTGCATATGCCAGCTATCTGACGCTCCACTAACTTATGTCTTCCTGCAGCCTCCTGCATTGTTCCTCACAGTTTGTTATGTTCCTTAATTTTAAATCACCAGCAAAATTCTATATAATTCTTTCTGTGCCTATGTTCAAATCATTTGTATAAATAGAAAACAAAAGAGTTTCCAGCACAGATCTCTGGGACAAACCACTACCCACATCCAGCCAATCTGAAGACAACCATTTACTCCTAATCTTTGGTCTCTGTCTCTTGGCCATCCCTCTATCCACGTGGCTGCATTCCCATTGATACCATGCGGTATAATTTTCATAACAAACAGATTAAGATAATCATTGAGAAGGACATAAGCATGACCAAGACTATGGTAATAGATTGGAGAAAAGCTGATTTTGAGGGGCTGAGAATAGAACTTCGGCAAATGAAATGGACAACAATATTGGCAAACAATGATGTAGAACTGCAATGGGAAACATTTAAAACGGTGTTCAACAGAGTCCAGGAAAAATATATTCTGCTAAAAAACAAGAACAACCTAAACACTAATGAAACACCATGGATGAATAAAGACATAAGGGAAAAATTGAGGGTAAGGAAAGAAGCATACACTAAATACATGGACAGCAGGGGGGAGCATGACAAGGAACGGTATGAAGAGATTAGGAGAGAAGTCAAAAAACAATTAGGAAGGCAAAGAGCAACTATGAAATTAAATTATCAAGGAACATAAAACAAAATAGTAAAATATTCTACAGGAACATAAATTTAAAAAGGGAAGTCGGGATGGGAATAGGACCACCATGGGATGGATAGGATAAAATCACAGGCAGCAATAGCAAAATGGCAGAAATATTAAATAATTATTTTGCTTCAGTATTTACCAGGGAGATGGGTCAAGTGGCCATGACATTGGAAGATGGGATTAGAAATGATATAAATGCATTTAAAATAAAAAGAGGAGACATATGAAATAAACTACTCAAACTCAAAGGCCGTGATTTTCCGAGTGGAGGCGGGTTGGAAGTAGCTTTGATGTCCCGCTGCCGGTTTCAGCTGCCCCGAAATAATGATTTTTGCTTAAGCGGGCTGATTAAGCCCGTCGTGCGGGCTACCCGGCCCAATCAGTGCGTTCGGGTCTGCTGCTCACCTCTGCTGACGTCTTTCAGCCAGCTGCATTTAAGGGGGGTGTGCAGCCTTGTTTTTGATCAATCCTATTCTGCTGCTTCTCGGTGTGGCTCATCTGAAAATGACTGCTTCAAGACCAAAGGCATCTCCCAGATTTGATGATGACTCCCTCTACGCTCTTGTGGAGGGAGTAAGAGGGTGCCAGGAGATACTGTTCACTTCGTTCAGACGGAGGAAGCCTCCTCAGCAAACCAAAGCAGCCTGGCTGCAAATTGCTGAGGAGGTGAGCGCCAGGTCTTTGTGTGGTCGCACCTGGGTTCAGTGCCACAAAAGGTTCAATGACCTGCTACGCACAGCAAAAGTGAGTGTAACATTACACTTACCTTCAATCTGCTCCCCATCTCCTCTCATCACCAGCACTCTGCATTGTCAACCTACTCCTGCACATCCCACTTTACCCTTACATCCCTTGCACCCTTAACCATCCCTCTCTCTCTATGTACAGAATCACTTCACTATTCTACTATGCACCTCTCATGCTCACTATCACTGTTATGCAATGACAACAACTAACAATGCACAGGGAGGGCCCTTGATATTGGGACCTCACTCCATCTTTGTCTCCCTCTAAGCATCTATGCTATGGATGCTCTACACTCATTCCAACATTCTCACTCAAACTCCACTTGTGTCCCTCATTGCAGGAAAAGAGAGCCCACAATAAGAGGGAGAGGGGCAGGACAGGAGGAGGGCCACCTTTGATTGCCCACTTGACCATCGCTGAGGAGGCTGCTCTTGACCTCGTTGGAGGTGCTGAGGATCTGGAAGTGGGGGACGGTCAGACGGGCGCAGTAGAGCAAGCTGGCGACAGAATAGATTTGTAGCCCTCTTTAGATTGCATAAGTGACTGATATGGCATCTGATGTTCATGCAGATTGAGTTCTGATCATCTGCACTATTCGATGTGCCTGCTATGTTAATATCACATGTCTAACTCATGCCTTTACTCCCCCAAAGGACCATCAACAGGCCCCCCTCCCCACTGTCCAGGAGGAAGAGCCGGAAGCTGCAACCTCTGAGGGTGCAGTGTCAGCAGAATTGAGCACACCCAGCACCAGCGCAGAGACGCACACCTCGGTGGGTCATTCACGAGATAGATTAGTGTTGTCACCTGATGTATCACAGCTCACAAGTGAGCATCAGCAGATGATGGAGACAGGGACAGCAGTGGAAAGTCCTCGTCAGAGGCCTCAGGTCGCTCCTAGCTTTGCTCAGCTGCATGTGGACTCTGTGCCTCTGGGGCCATCCAGAAAGAGAGCGGTGCTGGAACTTCAGCAACAAGTGCGGGAGTCTTTGACAAGTTTTGCATCCACGGTAACTGCGAGTGTGCAGAGAATGGAGGAGTCCATCTCAAACTAAGCAATGCCATGTTGGAGGCAATGAAGCATGAACGTGCCACCATGGAGAGGGTGGCAACCTCCTTGGATGAGATAAGTCGCCAGACTCAACAGAGCCTGGTGACTCTTCTAAATAGATGGTCTGCTATGGAGGATAGATGAGCAGCTATTGAGGAAAGACATCAGAGGTACATGGACGTCCCCATTATGAGGACTGTAAGTATAGAGACGGGTCCCCATGGCCCCACTGAGGTCAGCAAGGTGCTCTCCAGCTACTTGCTAGCCGTGAAGTGCGGGCGACCCATGAGAGGGATGTTGGTGGTCGACAACAAGGATGTGTGGGCTCCTCTCCAAGCGCTCGCACTCCCATGCCACTGCGGAGTCCTCGGTCAGAGCCCCAGATTCCTCACCCAACTGAGATGGCCATCTCAGCCCCTGCACAGCCGCAGGAAGAGCAGACTGTTGCTGAACCCTCCCAGGCTCCCAAACCCAGAGGATGCCCACCAAAGGTGTCGAAGCAGGAGCAGCATGAAAGTGAGCAAGGTGCCTCCACATCTGCTGAAACCACAGGGGAAGCACCACATAGAAGCACACGTAAGAGAAAGTTAACACACAAATAGTCACAAGGGTAGTCACTTGGGTGTTTTGATGTAATACAAATTGAAGATTATCATCGTCATTTCAATTGTAATAAAGAAATGCGATGGCAAACATTCAAAGAGTTGGCCTATGTATGCCCAGAAATGGAAGTGTCAGAGTGAGGACGCCTTTCATCTATAATGATGGTGGTGAGAGTGATCGGAACCCACAGTTTATTGTACAGATGGTGTATGGCGTGTTAAGAAGGTGGCAGCCACATGTGTTCGCTTCGTAAACTTAAATGAATCTGGCATTGATTAGTGCATCCCTTGCATCACAGCCAGCAATGTGCTCGCGTGCTGGTGGAACTAGCGCATTCGCCTCCGCAAGGCCTTCCTCCTCTTCCTCTGAGGAGGAGGAGGCTATGCGCTGAGCCACTTGTTCCTCAGGCAGCGGTAAGCCACGCTGCAGTGCGATGTTGTGCAGTGCACAGCAGACCACGATGATGCTGGAGACCCTGGCTGGTGAGTACTGTAAGGCTCCACCTGATCTGTCGAGGCATCTAGATCGCATTTTGTGCAAGCCGATGGTTTGCTCGATGATGGCTCTGGTGGAAATGTGGCTCGCATTGTAGCACTCCTCAGCTTCGTTTGATGGCCTCCTCAACGGCGTCATTAGCCACGTCTTCAGGGGATAGCCCTTGTCTCCAAGTGGCCATCCGGAAAGTTGAGTTGGCGGATTGAAGAGCTGAGGCACAATAGACTGCTGCAGGATGAATGAATCATGGCAACTGCCAGGGAACTTGGCGCAAACATGCATAATGTTCTTCCTGTGGTTATACACCAGCTGGACGTTAAGGGAGTGGAAGCCCTCTCGGTTCACAAATACAGCTGGGTTGTGATGGGGTGCCCTAATGGCCACATATGTGCAGCCAACGACGCCCTGAACCCTTGGGAAGCCTACCATATTTGTAAAGCCAACCGCATGCGCGGTTACACTTGCTTCATCTGTGGGCATCGGTAACCTGCATGATACAAGTGTGTGCGGCTGACTGGGAGATGCCGCTGATGTCTGCTGATAATACCTGGAAGGACCCTGAAGCAAAAAAATTGATGGCGGTGGTGACTTTGACAGCCACTGGTAAGGAGTGTCCACCTGCTCCTCTGGGCTCCAGGTGTTGGTGCAGAATTGCGCAGATGTCACTGACTACCTCTCGCGAAAGTCTCAGCCTCCTTTGGTACTGCTGCTCAGTCATGCTGAGGAAGCTCATCCTCTGCCTATAAACCCTGTGTTGGGGGTATCTCCTGCGGCGAGGTGCAGCCATGGGCTGACGCCCTCTGCCCTGTGCAGCATCAGGTGGGTGAGGAGGAGTTTGGCGCTCCTGTTGTTGCTTCTGCTATTGTGCCTCATTCTGCAGCCCGCTGTGCTGTGGCTGCTCTTCCTCCGATTCTGAGGACCAGGATGAGAGGGTATAAATGGTTCCCATTCCGATGGTATATATGTCAATTGAGGAATAGATGTTATAAGTGCTCAGTCAATGTGAGGAGAGGGTTTTTCAAGGAGGTCACAGTGCATATGGATCTCAGCTTAACCACTTACAAGCTCAGTAGACCTGCAAAAAGTGTTCCAACACCTCAAAAAACAAAGTTCTGTCATCTGAAAGTCAGCCATGTTACAGGCCCGCTTTTATGCTGCAGGAGCAGCTGTCAAAAATTTGCGTAGTTTCTGAACCCGGCACAATCAGCTGGCGTGTTTTGCGAATGGGGTGGAACACTCTGAAAATGTCCTAAAATGGGAAGAGCCTGTTAAAATCAGATTATCTAGGCAGTTAACGAGCTGTTAACTGCCTTACGTGCCTCTCCTTGATGACAGGACTGATCGGGACTCCCAGAGCCGACACTTGGCAAAGTTGCGTGGAGGCGGGTTGACGGCGGGCTCGGAATCTGCCATCAATCAAAACGAATTTAACCTCTGACACGACTTCAGACCTGCCCTCTGAACACTGGCAAAGTCGCTGCCAAAGGGAATAAAACCCCTGCATCTATGCATTTTAAAAGAATCTAGGGAAGAGATAGCAGAGGCACTATTACATATATTTAACAATTTGTTAGAAAAAGGTGCAACGAGAGAGGACTGGCAGATAGCTAACATTATACCTATATTTAAGAACGGAGACAGAACCTGTCCAGGGAACTATAGACCAGTCAGCTTAACATTGGTGGTAGGAAAGATAAAGGAATCCCTACTAAAGGAGAAAATAGAAAAACATCTAGAAACCAAAAATATAAGAATGATGAGTCAGCATGGATTTCAAAAGGGAAAGTCTTGCTTGACCAACCTCATTGAATTCTTTGAAGAGGTAACAGAGAGAGTAGACAAGGGTAATGCAGTAGATGTAATATATCTAGATTTCCAAAAGACCTTTGCTAAGGTACCAAAGGTCAGAGCATGCGGAGTCAGGGGACAAGTAGTAGAATAGATAGCTAGCTGGCTGCAAGACATAAAACAGAGAGTAGGGGTAAAGGGTAGCTATTTCCCCAACTGGTGAGGCACCAATAGGCCTGTGAATAAAACCATCCACCTCTCCTCCTGCCTTGGGCTGTGGATCTCAAGAAATCATTTCCTGTTAATCTCAAAATAAATAGGGACAAATTTGGCTGAACGAGTCTAGGATGAAACAAATGAGTGTCGTTATCTGCATTTGGCATAGATGGTGACCTGCAACATTCCACAAACTAGTTCATCCAGCTTTAATACACACCTTCAATGCCGGCAGCTTATGACTTATTTTAAACCTGTGGAAAATCACTTCGTAATAAAACACGCCACTTATATATAACTCATTCCTAAATCCTTTCTGCGAAGAAAAAAGGATTAAAAATCTCAAACTTGTCTGGTTTACAGAGCTCTGTAAGAGAATGATACTTGCGCTGGAATAGGTAGGCCTGAGGCACACCCAATATTGAGCCTTGGACCTCATTTAAATGAGACTGGCAAGCTGTGGACACATCCTGGGCATCCCCAGGCAGCTTGCTGGTGAATCAGCATTGGAATTCAGGTTACTGTGTTGCCAGCAGCGGCCCTGAAGTAAATCGTGGGAGGGGGCAAGGCAATCAGGAGGGAGATGGGGTGATCAGGAGGGGGGGTTCGGTAGCCGGCAATGGTCTTCGGCAGTGCAGTGGAGCCGGAAGGAGCAATCCTGCTCCTTCTGGCTCCAGATTCAGGTAAACATTTTTTTAAAACTTGAGTGCCTTTGCACCTTCTGTTAGCACTCCCGGCGGACCCTAAGGGCGCAAATGGCTTTGCGACCGGGCGCAGCGCTGACCTTGAATGGCAGGAGTTTTGCGGCAGCGCGACGGTGTTGCGACCCGATCTCCTTCGCCCAAAGATCGAACATCATCATCGAGCGCATCGCCCTGGTAGCACCCCGGACCTGAAATTGACTTCTTCTCCCTGCAGCAGCGCCGGTCGAAAACAATGATAGCTGCAGGAGGCGTGCATCGGGCGGCTGGCCGCTTCATGGGTGATGATTAAAGGCGAGGTGGCTGAGGTAAGTAAAAAAAAACTTACCTTTCTTGTTCCGCTTTTTCTTGCGGGTTCCTGCCCGTGATCAATCAGCCCGACACTCTGCTTGAGTGCTGGGCTGATCGCGCAGGATCGTGGCTTGGTGGTTCAGATAGGTACTGTTTCTATTGCAGAGGCTGCAGCGATGGCTCTCCCCTTTAAGGGAGGGAAGGAGCCTTTGTGCAGCGCTGCTGAAGTCTCTGCCCCGCCTGCTGCCGATTGCGCGCCAAGAAGGAAGTGGAGCGTTTGATTTAGTGCTCTACTTCCTTCCTGGAGCGCAATACCGAATTTTTCGCAAGTTTGAAATCATTAGCGCCTGGCGCTAACTTTTCAAACTTTTCAAAATTAGCCCCCAAACGGGGTGATAGTGAATTTCTACCCCTTACATTTTTGGTTTCGGCCTCCAGCAGTCCCTTTAAGGAACGCTGGTTAGGTCGCATGTAGGTCACGTTTTCCTGAATGTAGCCAGCCCAGTAAGCAGGCATTAGAATCATAGAATCTTACAGCACAGAGAGATGCCGTTCGGCCCATTGTGCCTGTGCCATCTCTTTGGCATATCTATCCAATTAGTACCACTCCCCTGCTCTTTCCCAAAGCCTTGCAAATGTTTCCTTTTCAAGTATAAATCCAATTCCCTTCTGAAAGATATGACTGAATCTGCTTCCACTACTGTTTATGGCAGTGCATCCCAGACCATAACAACTCGCTGCATAAAAGGATTTCTCCTCATCTCCTAATGCCTGTTTCTGGCAGGTGAAGAATGTGCACACACTGCCCGCTATATTGAACGCTTTGGCACCTGTTTTACACCTGTTAAAAGGGCACGAGGCAACCAACTTATAGGCCTTTGTGCTTATACCACCTGAGACAATTACAGGGAATTTCCATAAGATACTCGGGGAGTTCTCCCAAACGGCTGGCATAACTTGGCAGAAGATCGTCAGAAATCGTGGCTACAACACGTAAACGGGCTTGCCGCCGATTTTCCACGAAAGTTATGGTGGCCAATCAGGCGGACTCCTGAGGAAATTCTCAGCAGATGTCTTTTATAGAGCTTGCAGACAGAAGTTTATGTTAGCGATTGGATAATACACCCCAAGGTGTTGAGGCTACTTCATTCTGGTCTGAGCAGCCCAAAGCTGTTCTCTTATAGTTGTTATTGTTTATGAAAAAGCAGAACAGATGGTGTCCATATGAATACTTAGGCTTGTAACATAACATCTTAGACTTCTAATTAAAGTTAGTTCAAACTTTTGCTTTGTAATGCTGTAGCTCTGATCTGTTACCTCTGAGTATCAGTTTTTTTCAGTGCAGTAGTTGTCTGCACTTCATCTGATACTCCCTGACCTCATTTACTTGTATGTCACCTGTTGTTCCTCTTACACACTAAATCATTTGAAGTTCACATCAATAAAACCAAGTCATTTAGTGGGAAAAGTTTGTAAAGATGATCAGTTTGCCTTTGATTCAGAGAAATAAAAAAGGTGTTTAATTTTGAACTCATATTAAAAGAGTTGCTGACTGTGAGCTGTGAATATTGGATTATAGACGTTACTGAGTGACTGGGCTGATCTTCCTGTCCAATATGCCTGGGGAATACTCAGTTCCAATGTGCAAAGGAGTAAAAAAGAGTGTGGAGACCCAGGACGCCCAGGATTTCTGAAGCTTCCTCAGGAGAGGGCTTGTGCCTGGAGCAGGCGCAAGCAAGGGGCAGCCATGGAAATAAGGTAGAGGAGCTTAACAAGGATTACCACCTCATTTGTCTCTAGAAACATTGGGAAGGCGCCCGAGCATAGGGGCCACCTGCCCCCCGCACCCCTCCCGCGCCCTCCACCGTTGCTGCAACTAATTGTTTCTTAAATGATTTCAGAATTTTCACCTACACCACTGAAGCCAATGCACTTCATCTCACTTGGCTCCTGTAATATGCTGGGGCTCTACTGAGTCAAGGGAAGCAGGAACTGCCGGTGTAGCGAACATCCACACTCGGCTCCGTCCTGGTGTCACCTCCTGTCGTCATTACAAGGCTGACCGGGAATCCCCGAATCGGTGCAGCCTAGTTCCCGCTGTTTTGGGAAAAATTAGTCATTTTGCTTAAATCGTTCTGCAATTTCTGAGCTGCTTTCTTCAATTCTATTGCCATTCCTTGTCTGGTATTGCTTGCAAGTTTGACTGATTTGCAGTACTTGAGATTTTTTGGGGTGCAGTCATGGGGAGGGAAATTGGACCCTCTATCCTCGATTTTAATGGAGGAGGTGAGATGGAGTTGGGTTGCCTGGTGGGCGGGTTTTGGACCCGCTGCCAGTTTCAACTGCCCCCAATGTCCCATTTTGATTTACTTGGACGAATTAGTCCCGTCGTGCCCACTGCCTGCTGCAATGACTGGGAGCGGGTCTGTTGGTCTGCACTGATGAGGTCATTGCTGCACCTGTTTTTAAGGGCTCCATGTAGCCTCAGCCTCTCATTTCTCGTTACTGCTGCAGCTTGGATGGGCCAAGGTAACCATGAGTGCTGCAAAATCCAAGGCTGCTCTCTGATTCACTGAGGACTCCCTGTAAACTCTTGTGCAGGGAGTAAGAGGACGCGGGAAGATTCTGTTCCCTCCCAATGGCCGGAGGAAGCCTCCTCAACAGACAAAGGCTGGAGATTGCTGAGGAGGTAAGCGCAAGGTCGCTATGTACATGCACCTGGGTCCAGTGCCAAAAACGCTTCAATGATCTTCTTCGAACATCAAAAGTGAGTATCACATTACACTTACTTTCAAACTTGTAGTGTATGTACCCGTCTACCTTTAAGGGAACTATTGAATGTAACCGTTCACCTTTAAGAGGACTACGTTCGGGTGGCACTATTTGTTTGGCTTCTGTATACTGTAATACCGATAGTGACCACACCAGTATATAAGTGTTGTGGCATGATTGCTGGGGCAGATTCGCCCGGACCTTCGAATAGTAAAGACCTGTTTGTTTGTTACTTCTGAAGTCTGTGTATTTATTAACTGCACAACCCACAGACTTTACAGTGGCGACGAGTCCGATCGTACCCTGCGGCAAGATTACCATAAGCAACGAAGAGCGTCGAAGAGAGACAACCGCCCTCGTCGTGCTACCAAAAGAAAACACGAGGCTGCAACAACAGAAAGCAGGAAGACTAACAACAAAAGCTGTATCAGCAACAGGCACTGACTACCCTTCTGCTACGGTGTGGAGTGAGCCGACCAGCAAGAAACAAGGCGGCCGAAGAGACTGTGAGTAGGGGAAGGTGTAGAAGCATCCGGAGGATAAGGGCAGAGCACACGACCTCGGTCGAGGGGGAGCTGTGCCGGCCAAAAGTCAGGTCCAACGGCGTCGGGTGACAGCCGGACCGCGATCGGCGGGACAATCGGGGCAGCGACCGCAGCCACGAAGCGCTGAGCCTGCGAGTAGGCGCGGGAAGAGAAACCCAGCCGCAGCCGGGGAGGGAAACACCGGTCTGCGAGAGGGCTGGGGAGGCGAACGGGAACCGTGCGAGTGAGAGCCGGGTGCGGAGAGAGAGACTGCGAGGAGCCGGTCCAGCGGCTGAGCTGTTCTCCACCAACGGGGTACTCAGAGCCGGCAAAACCGAACGTGCGGGAGTGGGTGAGAGACACAGCCGAAAACGGGGTGAGAGACTGCGCGAGAGCCAGTCCAGCGGTGAGCTGTTCTCCACCAACGGGGTACCCAGGGCCGGTAGCATCGAACGTGCGGGTGAGAGAGACAGAGCCGGGTACGGAGAGAGAGACTGCGCCAGAGCCAGTCCAGCGGCTGAACTGTCCTCCGCTAACGGGGTGTACCCAGCGCCGGTAGAGCCGTGCGGGCGGGAGGAAAAGACATAGCCGAGTAAGGGGAGCTGTGCAGCAGCCAGCCAGCGGCTGAACCTGTCCGCTGAGGGGGAAGCGTACCCCTTCCACCAGGGAAGAAACGCGGGAAGCCGCCATTAGGCGGGGAAGACGATTGAAGTGGGCGGGGCGAGAAGGAAAGAGCGGGAAACCGCCATTTTCGCGGGAAAACCGCCATCTTAGAAATAAACAAATAAATAAGAATACTTGAAGAAATACTTGTGTTGTACCCAAGGAAAGAAAGATGCCTAAGCGGGCGGACATCAACGAGTTCAATTCGGAGATAGAAGACTGGGCCACGTACGTAGAACGTATTGAGATACATTGTAAGGCTAACAAAATAGCTAAGGAGGAAAAAGCTTTAACCTTACTTAACATGATGGGTGCGAAAACATTCAGGGTGTTGAAGAATCTTCTCTCACCAGCTAAACCGGCAGATCAGACTTTCGATGATATTGTAGCAGCGCTGAAGGATCACTTGAACCCCACACCGTTGATGCTGGCTGAACGATTCAAATTCTACGCAAGAACGCAGAGGAAAGGCGAAAGCAATGCGGAATACTTGGTCGAACTGCGTAGGATAGCGAAATACTGCCAGTTTGGAGGGAATCTGACAGAGGCACTGCGTGACAAGTTCGTATGCGGATTGTCCAAAGAAGGAACGCAGAAGCGACTACTGGAAGAAAATGACCTCACACTGGACAGGGCTGTCCTCATAGCTGCATCGCATGAAGCCGCAGCGAAAGGAACGGCGGAAATGCAGCTAAAGGCGGCGGCACTAGGGGTGGACCAAATTACTTCAAGCACAACAAAATGCTACCGTTGTGGGAAGACAACACACGACCAGAATCAATGCTGGGGTAAAAACCAAGAATGCAGGAAATGTGGCAAGATCGGGCACATAGCTAAGGTATGCCGGTCAGGAGCAACGTACAACAATAAGAAGTCACCACAAAAATGGTACGGAAAGGTACAAGAGGTGACTAAGAAGAGTCTGAGGGAACAGAAGTCGGTCTCACACTCCAAATGCAAAGGACTGGACAGTCTGAGAATTCACAACGTGAGCAATGAAGCTGACCGACAAACTATCTGGATAACGCTACAGATTGCAAAGGTCCAAGTAAAAATGGAAGTGGACACCGGATCGGCGTTGACGGTCATGAATAAGCATGACTATAAGAAATTTTTCAAGCATATTCCACTACGGGATACAGAACTAGTACTACAGACATACACGGGGCACAAAGTATTCCCCATCGGAATGATAGAAGTCAAGGTGAGATACAAGGATAAAGATCATCACCGGTTGGACCTGTATGTATTGCCTGAGGGAGGACCACCACTTCTGGGACGGGAGTGGATCCGAAAAATAAAATTGGACTGGCAGTCCCTAAACACCATGACGGTGGATTCCGAAAAAGAGGATGTCAAACCTGAACGGTTGTCCAGAATATTGGACGAAGCTAAGGAGGTATTCCAGCAAGGACTGGGAACGCTGCGAGGTATTAAAGCAAAGGTTAAGATTGCAGAAAATGCAAGCCCAAAGTTTTTTAAGGCCAGATCAGTTCCTTACGCAATACGACCAGCTGTGGAGGCAGAACTGGAAGAACTTGAACGATCAGGGGTTCTGTCAAAAGTGGACTGGAGTGAGTGGGCCACGCCCATTGTTCCCATCATGAAGTCCTCACCGAGTAATAAGCCTGGGGGACCGGGGAAGGTCCGTATCTGCGGAGATTTCAAGATTACTGTGAATCCGGTGCTTCACACGGTACAATACCCGCTTCCGCGGATTGAAGATATCTTTGCTTCGTTGGCTGGAGGGAAACATTTCACGAAAATAGATCTGGCTCAAGCATATCTACAGATGGAGGTCGAGGAAGAGTCACGCCAGTACCTCACCATCAACACTCACAGAGGCTTGTATCGCTACAATAGACTGGTCTTTGGGGTAGCTTCGGCGCCAGCAATTTGGCAGAGGGCCATGGAACAGGTGTTACAAGGAATTCCAAGCACGCAGTGCTACTTAGATGACATTTTAATCACGGGAAAAGATGAGGAAGAACACCTCACGAATTTGAAACTGGTACTCACCAGGTTGAAGGAGTATGGCCTTCGGGTTAATCGCAAGAAGTGTGAGTTCTTCCAAAAACGGATCTCATACTGCGGTCATGTCATTGACCGAGAGGGACTGCATAAGTCACCCGAAAAGATAGAAGCGGTTGTGAAGGCCCCCGCCCCAGGAAACGTATCACAGTTAAGATCATTCTTGGGGTTGATTAATTACTATCACAAGTTTCTGCCAAATTTATCCACGGTACTGCATCTGCTGAATGACCTGTTGCGGAAAGAAACACCATGGAAGTGGAGTGAGGAATGCAAAAAGGCTTTTCGCAGAAGCAAGGAGTTGATTACCTCTGAAGAAGTGTTGGCTCATTTCAACCCAGCATTACCCCTTCGTCTAGCTTGCGATGCTTCCCCGTACAGAATTGGGGCAGTACTCTCGCATAGGCTTCCAAATGGCTCGGAAAGGCCAGTGGCTTTCGCGTCCCGATCATTGACACCCGCGGAGCGAAATTACGCCCAAATAGATAGGGAGGCCCTCAGCCTTGTGTGGGGCGTGAAGAAATTCAACCATTACCTACAATGTAAAAAGTTCACATTGCTGACAGACCACCAGCCGTTGGTGTCCATATTCAACCCAAATAAGGCCGTTTCCACCATGACAGCACAAAGGTTACAAAGGTGGTCCGTGTTACTTGGGGCACACCAATACGAAATTGAGTACAAAAGGTCTAAACAGCATGGAAATGCTGATGGGTTGTCACGCTTGCCATTGCCGATGGTAGAAGAAGCGAGTATAGTGGACCCAGTAGAGTTGTTCCACTCATCCATAGTGGAGTGTCTACCGATAACAAACTCAATGATTGAGAATGAGACAAGGAATGACCCGACTCTTTCACGAGTCTATGATGTAACGGTGGAGGGATGGCCAGCACAGAGCGAACCAACACTGCAAGCATTTGCACAGAGGAAAGAACAACTGTCAGTGTGTCGAGGAACCCTGATGTGTGGATCTAGAGTGGTGATTCCACCCAAACTCCAAAAGAAGGTGCTAAAGGAGCTGCACGAAGGACATCTGGGGGGAGTAAAGATGAAAAATCTAGCAAGAGCGTTTGTGTGGTGGCCAGGCATTGATAGAGACATAGAGGAGATCACGAAGAACTGCCTAGGATGTCAGAGGGTTCAGAACGCGCCACCCCAGGCTCCTCTGCATCCATGGGAGTGGCCCTCATCGCCTTGGCAAAGAGTACACATCGACTTTGCTGGTCCATTTATGGACTCGATGTTTCTAATAGCGGTGGATGCCCACTCCAAGTGGCCGGAAGTAATTAAGATGACCACCACCACGACGGAAAAAACCATCGCAGTGTTAAGGACTATGTTTGCTCGGAATGGCCTGCCGGAACAGATCTGTTCTGATAATGGACCACAATTTGTGTCCGAAGAATTCAAGAAATTCTTAAAGAGCAATGGGGTTAAACATTACATGTCAGCCCCATACCATCCCGCCTCAAATGGATTGGCTGAAAGGTTTGTCCAGACCTTCAAGAAGGCCGTAAAGGCCATGAGTAATGAAAATATAAGTCTGCAACATAAGGTGGATAGCTTTTTGTTGGCATACCGAAATGCGACACATGCGGTCACAAATCAAACTCCCGCAATGATGTTCTGTAATAGACGCCTAAGATGCCGGCTGGATTTACTAAAACCAAACGTCAGAAGAGACGTAGAGAACCGGCAATTCCAGGGCATGAACGACAGGGTCACTAGATCTTTCCAGATCGGTCAACGAGTTTTGGCCCGGGACTACCGTACTGAGAAATGGCAGCCTGGAACTATTGGGAAAAGGCTGGGGCCATTGATGTACACCGTGGACATTGGAGACAATATAATAAGGCGCCATGTTGACCAAATCATAGGGTCCGCCACAAATAGGCCACCGACTTCACCACCTTATCCGGGTGATGTTGAAACTGAGATACCCAGAACACCTACTTCCGATCTAGTGATACTGGAGTCTGCTGAACCTGACACGGCTTTTCAAGCCGAATCGACCTTGCCAGAAGCACCTCCTAGCCCGCCTGAAATGACGACACCACTGCGGCGTTATCCTGACAGAATCCGGAAACCCCCGGAAAGACTGAATCTATGAACTGTCTTACATAAACCTGTATATATGTTAGAATGTATGTTCACTATGGACTTAGTAAGTAATAAGCTAAAAAGGGAGGATTGTAGTGATGTACCCGTCTACCTTTAAGGGAACTATTGAATGTAACCGTTCACCTTTAAGAGGACTACTTTCGGGTGGCACTATTTGTTTGGCTTCTGTACACTGTAATACCGATAGTGACCACACCAGTATATAAGTGTTGTGGCATGATTGCTGGGGCAGATTCGCCCGGACCTTCGAATAGTAAAGACCTGTTTGTTTGTTACTTCTGAAGTCTGTGTATTTATTAACTGCACAACCCACAGACTTTACAAAACTGCTTCCCTTCTCTTCTCATCACCAGCACTCTGCATTGTCAGCCTGTTCCTCCACATCCCACCTTACCCTTCCCTTGCACCCTTACCTCTCTATCTCTCTCTCTGTACTGAATCACTTCACCATCCTACCATGCAGCCCTCACACTCGCTCTCACTGTTACGCAATGACAACAACTAACAACGCACAGGGAGGCAGCTTCCTCGTGCCACCTCACTCCATCTTGGTCTCCCTCTAAGATTCTAGGTTTAGGATTCTTCACACTCACTCCATCACTCTCGCTGAAACTCCACTTGTGTCCCTCCTTGCAGGAAAAGCTAGCCCACAATAAGAGGGAGAGAGCGAAGACAGAAGGAGGCACACCATCCCTGGTCACATTAACAAATGCTGAGGAGGCTGCTCACGACATCGTGGGAGGCGGCGAGGAGCTGGAAGCGGAGGACGGAGAGACGGACGCAGTTGAGGAAGCTGGTGACAGAATGCATTTTCATCCCTTGCATTTACAATTCATGATTGACTGCAATGGCATATGATGCTCATAGAGATTGACTTCTGATCATCTGCACAAAAGGATGTGTCTGCTACCTGAAAATCTGATGTCTAACTCATGCCTTTACTCTCTCACAGGACTATTGATAGCCCCCCTCCTCACTGTCCAGGAAGAAGAGCCGGACAACTCCTCAGAGGAACCTGGAGCCTCAGAGGGAGCAGCGCCACCAGGACTCAACGCACCCAGCACCAGCGCAGCAACGCACACCTCGGCGGGGCCATCGCGACATCGAGTAGTGTTGTCACCTGGTGTATCACAGCTCACAAGTGAGCATCAGCAGATGGTGGAGACAGCGACAGCAGTGGAGAGTCCTCGTCAGTGGTCGCAGGACTCTCCTAGCTCTGCTCAGTTGCATGTAGACACTGTGCCTCTGGGGCCACTCAGAAAAAGAGCGGTGCTAGAACTCCAGGAACAAGCGCAGGAGTCTCTGACAGGGTTTGCATCCAGGGTAACTGCGAGTGTGCAGAGAATGGAGGAATCCATCTCTAACATGAGCACTGCCTTTGTGGAGGCAATGGCGCATGAACGTTCTGCCATAGAGAGGGTGGCAACTGCCATAGAGGACATAAGTCGACAGACTAACGAAAACATGGTGACTCTTCAAAATAGACTGTCTGCAATGGAGGAGAGATGGGCATCTATTGAGGAGAGACACTAGAGCTTCATGGATGTCCTTGTTATGAGGACTGCCAGTAGAGGGACGGGTCCTCATGGTCTTCCTGATGTGCAGCAAGGTGCACTCCAGCCACTTGCTAGCACTGAAGTGCGGCTGACCCATGAGAGGGATGTTGGTGGCAGGCAACAAGGAAGTGTGGGCTCCTCTCCAAGCACTCATGCAACCATGCCACTGCGGAGCCCTCGGTCAGAGCCCCACATTCCACACCAAACTGAGATGGCCGTCTCAGCCCCTACACAGCTGCAGGAAGAGCAGACTGTGGAAGAGCCCTCCCAGGCTCCCAAACCCAAAGGACGCCCACCAAAGGCGTCTAGGCCGGTGCAGCATCAAAGTGAGCAAGGTGCTTCTACATCTGCTGAAGCCACAGGGGAAGTACCACGTAGAAGCACACGTACTCCGGGTGCCCCGGTTTCCTCCCACAGTCCAAAGATGTGCGGGTTAGGTTGATTGGCCATGATAAAAAAATTGGCCCTTAGTGTTAGGGGGGATTAAATACGTGGGGTTACGGGGATAGGGCTTGGGTGGGATGGCTGTCGGTGTAGGGACTGGGTGCTAGGGTTTGGATGATCAGCCATGATCTCGTTGAATGGCGGAGCAGGCTCGAAGGGCCAAATGGCCTACTCCTGCTCCTATCTTCTATGTTTCTATGTTTCTAAGTAAGATGAAGTTAACACACAAATAGTCACAAGGGTAGTCACATGGGTGTTTTATTGTGCTGTAAATTATCAAGTGTCCTCCTTTTGTGATGTCATTAAACAAAAGTGATGGCAAACAGTTGAGACTCTGGTCTGTGTGTTCTAGGAAATGGAAGTTGCACAGTGAGGGCTCAGGGCTAATTCCATTTATAATGATGGTGGTGACAGTGATCGGAAAGCACCGTTTATTGGACAGATGATGTATGGTGTGTTAAGAATCTTGACCTTATCTTCATCTCCATCTGCCAGCCACCTGTGTTTGAAGTGTAAGCTCATGTGAATCTGGCATGGATGAGTGCATCCCTTGCCTGATGGCCAGCAATGT
Organism: Somniosus microcephalus; assembly: GCF_052327205.1. NCBI lineage: Eukaryota > Metazoa > Chordata > Chondrichthyes > Squaliformes > Somniosidae > Somniosus > Somniosus microcephalus. The sequence goes on from NC_140989.1 coordinate 63,102,905, forward strand.
AGTCGCCTGCTGCTGGATTGGCCACATCCGGCCCCGCAAGACATCACTCCCCGTCCTCCTCCTCATCCTCATCCTCATCCTCTTCCTCATCCTCTTCATCTTCCTCCAAGGAGGCTGTGCGCTGAGTCACTTGTTCATCCGGCAGCACTAAGCCGCGCTGCTCTTCCTCCGAATCTGACGACCAGGATGAGAGGATGTAAATCGTTCCCATCCCGTTGTTATAGATTTCAGTTGAGGCAAGAAGCTTGCAAGCGCACACTCAAAGTGGCCTGAAATTATTCCCAATCAGTTCACACAGCAGATGTGTGTCAGCTTGACCAGTCACAAGGTCAGTAGATTTGCAAAATCTTTTCCCAAACCTCCAGCAACAAAGTTGTTGCATTTGAATGCCAGCCATGTTACAGGAGCGCTTTTAAAGTTCTGCACCAATAATGACTACAGATCATGTCCTCCACTAACTCGTCTCCTTGCAGCAGGACTGTTTCTGACAAGACGGGAAACAGGAGCCAGAGGCACAAAAATGGGAAACCTCTATCAAAATAGGATTATCAAGGCAGTTAACAGGCTCTTAACTGCCTTAACTACCTGTCCCACCGGTTGGAGTCGGGTCAGTTTGGGAGCAGCTGAGCAGATACTAATGAAAATCGCATGGGGGCGGGATGGAGACGGGTTGGGTGTCTGAAGCCAATTTTTCTGATTTTAGCAGCTGACACGCCTCCAAACCCACCTTCTCAAGTCAGCTGCTGCAAATATTGTAAATCTAAACAAGTAGATTATATTCACTTACAATCCTGGACCTCAAAGCAAATAATATTTCCTAAACTCAAAAGTCTTCCACTGTCATATCTACTGCCATTATGACGTAAAGATTTCCAACTGGATTGAGCTCCACATTTCCGAATAGGAAATGTCAGTCAGTGAAATCAGTTACATTAGCAGCAAAAGTAATCTGTATATCCTTAAAGCGAGAACAAATAATATATGATTTGCACCACGTTCTTGTGCAATTAGCAACCGGATTCCTGAATTTAGAAACAAAAGATTAAATATTATAAAATGCCAGCCACTAAGCCGAAAAATTCAAAATGTTATATTGTTGAAATGTTGATCGGTGTTGACTATATTTTGTCCCTTGTACTGTGTGAGTCATCTGCCCTTGGGCAACAACCCAGTGTAAACAAAATTTCAAGATTAACTGGAATACCCTGTGTAAGTATATTTACTGAGTATATCAGAAAAGAACAGTTGATCATCCCACCTCGTAATCTGTGTTTGTGCATAAAATGGAAATAGTAAGGAAACTTCAATTTTCCTCATTATCAGTGCTGCAGTAGTAGATCTATTAATTTATCTCCTCTCCATCCCGCCTCAAAAATGAAGGGCTAGAAATTAATTTAATCCAATTTATAAGTGCTAAATGAGCGCAGGGATCGTTCTCTGCGCCTGAAGATGGAGGCCTGAGGATTGCGAAAAATTGGTCCTCGGACCTCATCTAACTAATAACAATGAGCTGCTGGTGCCTGTCATGTCTCCACAGACTGCTCTCGACCGACTGAAAAATCGAATATTGGGCCGCCTGCCTCTTCGGAGGAGGCCCACAGATAAGCCCTGGGAGGCCCGGGGGGGTGGGGGGCGGTGGACTGCAGGAGGAAGGCTGCTTGCGGCCGTCAGAATGCTGTGGAGTTGTGAGGAGCACTCGTGCTCCTCCTGCCTCCATGTCAATTTAAAAATAGATCATTAAACTTACGTTTTCAGTGGTGGCCGCTCGCTAGGCGTAGCAGCCCAAATTCCCAGAGGGGTCCTAACATCATCGTTAGGCCACCCATTATCACATGAGGGTGCCTAAGGTCTGTTTTAGGTGGCCACACCAGATGTCCTTGGGGCACAGGATGCTTGTCGGCATAATTGGAGCTCGTTGCACTCATTTTATGCACATGAGGTCTATATGTTTTAAAATGGTATGGGGAACTTTACAAATGACAGATGGCGTCTTACATTTCTCCAATTATATTTTCTAAAATGCTGCATTTGCAATTCACAAAAATTGCAGAGTAGGAAATGTGCTCACTTGGAAAGCAGCAAAAACAGTTCAGTACTCACAGGGTTAGCACCTTGTACCAGGTTTCTACTCCCTTACCTGACTGCACAACATACTGTGAAACTGTTTAAAACATTTAATGGCCTGCTTTATTCATGTCATGTCATGAACTAGTCTGAAAGAATTTAACACCACACCTGGCATTTTGATCCCACATTCCCGTTGTGACCCTTTTTTTGGTTAAACTTGACATTCTTTTGCGTTCAGTTAATTAGTAACTTTTTCCCCCCAAAATATCAGTCTGCATTCTTTGGTTTGAATTGTTCATTGTTCTTCCAGCATATATTAATTCCCCAATGCTTTACATAGGAGAAGACAGGAAATGAGTGGATAGTCTGGGAAGGGTTTCTTCGTCGCTCTCCTTTCCAGATCAGAATTTCTTTTCATGGGAATTCACTGAACTTGACTTTGAATGTGAATTGAGCTTTTTTTTCCACTTCTTTTGGCATTCCAGTGTAGAGTTTCAGTTTCCATTTGAAACATTGCAGTCACTGTGGCTTGAGGTTACTTACCATTTGAGAAAAAAATGTAGTAAACCTTCGTTATGTTATTTTTCATGACAATTTGTTAAAGAAATGTACTATTGCTTCAATATATGTAAACATTGATACTGGGCTGATAAGTGGCAGGTAACATTCACACCACAGAAGTGCCAGACAATGACTATCTCCAACAAGCGAGAGTCTAACCACCTCCCCTTGATATTCAACGGCATTACCATCACTGAATCCCCCGCCATCAACATCCTGGGGGTCACCATTGACCAGAAACTTAACTGGACCAGCCACATAAATACTGTGGCAACAAGAGCAGGTCGGAGGCTAGATATTCTGCAGCGAGTGTCTCACCTCCTGACTCCCCAAAGCCTTTCCACCATCTACAAGGCACAAGTAAGGAGTGTGATGGAATACTCTCCACTTACCTGGATGAGTGCAGCTCCAACAACACTCAAGAAGCTCGACACCATCCAGGACAAAGCAGCCCGCTTGATTGGCACCCCATCCACCACCTTAAATATTCACTCCCTCCACCACCGGCGTACCGTGGCTGCAGTGTGTACCATCTACAAGATGCACTGCAGCAACTCACCAAGGCTTCTTCAGCAGCACCTCCCAAACCCGCGACCTCTTCCACCTAGAAGGACAAGGGCAGCATGGGAACACCAGCACCTCCAAGTTCCCCTCCAAGTCACATACCATCCTGACTTAGAAGTATATCGCCGATCCTTCATCGTCGCTGGGTCAAAATCCTGGAACTCCCTCCCTAACAGCACTGTGGGAGTACTTTCACCACACGGACTGCAGCGGTTCAAGAAGGCGGCTCACCAACACCTTCTCAAGGGCAACTAGGGATTGGCAATAAATGCTGGCCTTGTCAGCGACGCCCACATCCCATAAACGAATTTTAAAAAAATTGGTGCAATTTATTAATTTGACCAATTATTGTATTGGATTTGACCTGTGAGGTTGGATAAATTGGAACATGGTGGATGGCTAGTAGCCAGGCAATGGATGGGATTATTTGAACCAACCTAAATTGTCTGCTTCTGGTGATTACATTGTACATGCAACATAAAAGCAAGAATCTTCATATTATACAAAACAACATTTTAAAAAAGTTAGCCCACCAGGATTCTAAGATTTGAAATTTAGTAGTTTGAGTAAAATGTTGATTACTTGAAGCTAACGGGGTAGTGCTAATTTCATCTTCTACTTTAGGGCTCTTGCATTTTCCAATTAGATGCATGTAGCATAAAAGATATGACTAAACTGACATGTTTGGTTGTAGGTTTTTCCTAATAGGGATATTTTGCCGATCTTATTTATTTACCATTGTATTGTAGATTAAGGACTTCTCCACCCACTTACTGGCTAAATGGATGGAATGTTGTGGAACTGAACCACATAGACAAGGATAATCCCTGGTTTGGTTCCTAGACTGTGCTCAGTTAGGTGGCCTCAATTGAGGCAGCAGTTGAGGTGTGCTATTCAGTTTCAATGGGGGTAATTTTAACTTTTGGTGATGGTGTGAAATGGGCAATATTGGATCAGCCACCGATTATACACGATGCCCAATTTTATTTACGATTGAAGTCAATGGAAAGGAAAACCGTCCGCGGTTTCTATCGGGTGGCCAATCCACTATCACCCGTTTTACACCATCAACAAAAGTTACAATTACCCCCAATGTCTCTGGGATGGTAAAAATTACCTAGGCTTTTCACTTCTGATTGCTATCCAGTGACAATTCTTGGAAAGTGAATACACATGGACGTTGGGCAAAAAAGGATTGAGTCGGCTATGATGTTCCCTATGATGGAATTGCCCTCTGACACTCAGAGATGGATAATGTGACCCGCGCACTGTGTTAGTGGCTCCGCTGCTCCACGGGCGCTACATGTACATGTGCTCGAATGGGCAAGATCAGCTCATTTGCATAATTGACACGCGCTCTGGACACATTTCTCATGACGTACTGGGAATGTCGGGGCTGTACTGTCAGGTGGCAGCAGCCAGTGACTACTGACTGTCCTTTGTGTACCAAACACTTTCTGTTGGGGTTGGGGAGGGATGGGGCACTGGGCAGGGAGCAAAGGCCATTGCTCACATTGATTTGGACATGACAGGGTTAATTTGAAAGAACCATGGTGACTCAAGAATGTGTAGGGAAACTGAAGATATCATACGATACTATTACTGGCTCAGGTCTGCTCAGAAATGATTTGTTTTTGATCTGAAGAAAGCCACCACTCCCAAGATGTTTTCTGTTTCTCTGTTCACCACATTATACAGCACATGAGCAGACATGCAGCCCTTACATACCTATCATCTGCTGCCACCATGTTGCACTGGATTTATTCTCACAATCGCATTCTTTCTGATCTCACATTTAAATAGTGAATGCTTAGACGTGTAGAAATCCAAATGGTTATTATTACTATTGTATCTTAGGGTAGGAAGAACTATCCTATAAGCCTCTTAGAGTGTTTTCAACTATTTGGATTTATGTATTTTGTAGAAACAAATTGACTCACTGAAAATGTAATGCTTTTCAACTATGTAAAGTTTCAAATCTACCTGGTGATAAAGGGCATCCTATTAATGAGAATGTTCATTTGGAGAGAACAATACCTGGGCAATCTATCAGTTCACACCCTGTACAGTCTATACTGTTTATTCTTAATGGGAACAGTTAGATGTGGGGAAGGTTTTGCTCAAGGGAGAGTGCAGTTTTCTTGGGGGTGTCTTAATACTAATCTGTTGGATTTATACTGGACTTCCGTGAGTTAAACGTTTGCTGTTGTTTATTCTGCTTAAAATTCCAAAAAGGGGAAATTTGAATGTATTTGTTGTATTTTCACAGATTTCTCTGATAGGAATGTACAAGACTGATAAAGACCATTGTAGTCCATCTGGCTGGTCCAGTGATATCATGATTCGTCCCCATAAATACAGTGTGTGAATGTGTACTACTAATTATAATTAATTAAAATGACAAACTGAATTAGTGTTTAGAGATAACCGCTGTCAGAAAACCCAATTATGATTCATTACCATTTTCTATACACAAGTACTACAATTATCTTTCAACCAGCAAACTCCCTGTTTTGAACGCCCACTCCTTCCATGATGCCTCTGTTTGCTCTGGCATTACTTTGCTGCCACCTTATGGCAGGTGACTCCACAGTCACATCACAGCACCGATCCTCCCATGTCTGTCTCAGGATACATTTTAAAGAAAACTGAATAAAATTTGATAATAATCATTTTACATAAGGCAGCATTTCATAGGTGAACACAACATCATGGGCCGGAATTTACTGTGAAAATAACGGCGAGGCTAATGTCGCTCACCGTTATTTATGTGCAAATCAGACAGCAACTTCAGGCAAGTGCAGATGCGCAGTTATATGTGAAATTCCGGAAGTTGCTTTCTGAATTGTGCGAAAACAGTAACTCGCCGTCTGGCTCCTCAATCAAATGTATTAAACAGCATGACGTTCCTATACTTGGATGGTAGATATGGACTAAACTCACCACAAAAAGTTAGGGCTTGTCCATTTCAGTCTAAGTACCCTTTTTAATGGCGTGATAAGTCTTAATTACTGCCAAACAACCTCTCTGGCACTGAAAATTTACTATTGCAAGTGTGGAGTCTCATTCCTTCAGATTTGAATTATTGTTGGAGATTTAAAAAAAATGTAACTACATTTTTAAAAACTTTTTCTTTCTGTCTCTTTTTTCCCTCTTTCTTAATCCAATCTTTCATGCCTTCTCTTTATTTGGCTTTCTGTACCTGATTTGACATTGAATTCACTATTCTAATTTACACTTCTTGGTTCAGATTCTGCACTGTTCATTAACAATACTTCAATCTGATTGGTTAAGGAGACACACAGATGCTTGCTCTATTCACACAGATCCCAGATGCCCTGTAGAGAACGCCGTGCCATTTGGATCTCTAACTTACAGCAACATCTAGTGCAAAAGATCATGGAAATTAAATGGGCATGGGCAAGTCTAAGGAATGCTGGGCACCATTCGTTTGCCAGCTACAGAAAATTCTGGCCTAATGTATATTAGGTAAGGTGCATAAATTATCTTCAGTTCTGCAATGCCAGTATAACAATGGATGCCACAATTGCCTTATTGCCAATTCTTTTAGGACAATAATGGCCCAGATATTCCAATCGCTACGGGTGGGTACGTGCTGCGTACCCACCCATAGGGACATCGGAAATGTCAGTTTCAGGCATGCACAGCACATGCGCTGAAAACCGGCATTTCCGATCTGTCAAGAATGGTCTTGAAAACCGCATGCACCCCTGGGATACGTGGGCCCTGCACGCTTGGAGTTCGAGGGGCCCAACATCGGAACTATACGCACCTCGGGAGCCCTCAGGTAAGTGCGTAGATTTTTTCCAGATCGGAGGTTTCCGCACGCGGGAAGCCTCCGATCGGAAAATACGGCCCATTGTCTTTGGCAGTAACATGCAACCTTGCAGTTTTACAAAAAAATAAAATTTCTTTAAAAATTGTTTGTATTAAACTGATCTGGAAGTGCGACATGGGAACTACCCATCAATGGAGCAATGAAAGGTAATTTAGAAAAGGGTATCTGTTATAACAAGTGAATTTATACTACAAAGTTATCCACATAACTCACTGGACTCTGTTGCAGCTCCATGGACTGGACTTGCAAGGAATGTTTATTGAACTGTAGAATTAAATATAGCACACTTCTCTGGCATTTTCCCAAGCTCAAAAGGTAATTAAGTTAGCCTCTATATCATATTGTTAAGATGTGGAATAGTCAGTTCTGATAATTGCATCCGAAGAATGCTGCTGTGTCACATTTTCCTAAGAACTGCCTTAAACTGACACTATCAACTGGGCATTAGCTGTAGGATCATTCTCCAGCACTTAAAGGAGGAGGCCCACTCATTTTCTCGTAGTGAATAGCTCTAGTCTGGGAGGTGAATAATTGCTAACAAGAGTTGACAGTGACCTGAGGAGACATACATACTTAATCCTTTAATCAGCCACTTATAAACTGTGCACCAGTGCTTCTGGAACTGATGGTTGCAGAGGGTAAAGGGTGTGGATGAACTAATGACTCGATGCTTGTGAAATCAAGGCACAGAAGAAGTTAAGCTCTGTGCCTAGATGGGTGAGAATATCACCAATTACTGTGTGTTCCTAACTTTGTCACTTACATGTAACATGCTGATGAAACCTAATGCCTTTATGTTATTATCTGAGGAAATATTTGTTGGCTGTGTGATAATTGAATGTATTTTTGTAACTTTTACATCAGATAAAATACAGCATTTTGAATTATTAAACATCATAAGCTTTACCACAGGAAATGATTGAATCAGAATATTGCAGAGAATGATACAGGTTTGATGCTTGACATGTAGCACCAACAGCTAGCAGAGTTTTAAAAAAAAATCAGGAATATAGCATAAGGCAGAAATTCCGATCCCTACGGCTGTGTACTCCAGTAGGGCCAACAGAAATGCCGGTTTTAGGCATGCACTGCGCATGCGCTGGAAACCAGCATTTCCGAACTGTCAAGAAAGCTCTCGACAGATCTTCCGCCTGCCCGGGAGCAGGGCCTCTGCGGGTGGAGAGTTCCGTTTATTGGAGACCCTCCACCTGCAGAAAACACTTACAATTCTTGCGCCTGGTAAAAGCAGGATAAGAGTTGAAAAAAAGTTTTTTAAAAATTTCCACTGATTTATCATTTAAAAATACTTTAAAGAAAGGTAAGTTTATTTTTAGCCCTGTTAAAAACTTTAATTATTTTTTCAAAAAATAAAATTTATTGTAATGTAAAGTCATTTTAAAAATGTGATTTTTAAAAACATTTATTTAAAGTTTTACTATGTTTTGGGGGTGATCTCTATTCATATATTTGACAGGTCTTCCTGTCAAATGTATGAAGAGAGATTCCCTTCTCTGATTGGCTCCCCATGGCCCACGTGATCCCAGGGACGCTGCAAACCGCCTGCGCCTCTGGGATACGTGGGCCCTGCGCACTGGCAGTTTGGAGAGTCCCAGCAATAGAACTCTGCGCCTCCCGGGAGCCCTCCGGCCTAGGCACAGATTTTTCCAGATCGCAGCCCTCTGCCCGCGGGAGGCCTGCAAACAGAATTTCTGGGCCAATGTGTAACGCATTGAGACCAGGCCCTGGATTACTGCCTGCTTAAGGGTGGATTTGGATGGTAAGTGGAGTAAAATGGATTTTTAGAGGTTACCGCTTCAAATCTACCACAAAAAGTCTGTACCTGAATTATCCTTCCAATAAAGTGCAAGTCCCCTTTAAGGATCATTAGATGCTTAATCGTGTAAATAGAATTAATGGGTTTTGGCTAGCCCCTCTGACCCTTTTCTCCTAACTTCCACCCCAAACCCACCCCAAGTAATTAGTGCCACTATATAAGTCATGTTAAGAGTTGCAGGAAGGTATCCCTAAGATGGATATCACATTTGAGACCATTTTGAGTGCTGATAATAAAGGTTGCTGATACTTTGCCAGGGTATCGATCTCTTTAGTAGTTTGGAGGTTCAGTCAGGACCTTTGCTGCTAGTTTCGCTCAGCTCTGCTTTGCATTGGGAACATGGATTTCTTAAGATTTAAAGAGGAAGAGGCTAGACTGCAGGTTCTCAGAGGCAGTGTTCCCTATGTGTGCACCAGAACCTTCAGACAAGAAGATTTGCATCAACTCTTCTAACCAGCACTTCCTCAGAAAGCTGTACTCCCCCCTCGCCCGGAGATTATTGGTGAATTATGTCAACTGCTGGCTGAAGACCTGCAGCCCACTTCCACCATGAGAGCAGTATTGTCTGTACCAGTCAAGGTCACCACTGGCTTGAGTTTCTTTGCATTGGAGTCCTTCCAGGTGGCAGCAGGTGATCTTTGCCAAATCAATCAGGCAGCTGCTCACCATTGCATCAAGAAGATCACTGATGGTCTATTCAGGAGGGTTGAGCAATTCATATCCTTCCCAATGGAAGCAGACAAACAATGAGAGCTATTCAGTTCTGCAGGTTCTCACAGATGCAAAGAGCAATTGATGGAATACATGTGGCACTCAAAGTCCTATATGAAAATCTGACTCAATTTTATGAATAGGAGAGGCTTTCATTCGACTAATGTGCAGCTGGTGTATTTTATTTAATTCATAGGATGTGGGCGTCGCTGACAAGGCCAGCATTTATTGCTCATCCCTAATTGCCCCTTAACTGAATGGCTTGCAAGGCCATGTCAGAGGGCTGTTAAGAGTCAACCACATTGCTGTAAGTCACATATAGGCCAGACAGGGTAAGGACAGTATATTAGTGAACATTATGCTAATCCGATAGTTACATGGTCACCATTACTGATACTAACTTTTTAATTCCCCAGCTGTCGTGGTGGGATTTGAACTCGCATCTCCGGATCATTAATCCAGGCCTCTGTATTACTAGTCCAGTAAGATAACCACTGTGCTGCTGTACCCCCAGTGTATGATGGCAATCACCTTACCAAGTGAGTGCCAGATACCCAGGAAGCTACCCTGATGTTTTCATCATGTGACAATCTGCTATGCAGCCCTCTTGATTCAGAACCATATCCTCTGCAGTCAGACTGATGACTCCAGTAAAACTTGCACAGACTGAGGGGGACCACAGATATAATGAGGCCCCTGTCACTGCAAGAAGTCTCAGGGAGCAAACTATAAGAATTCTCAAGTCTCATTTTAAGTGCCTGCATAAATCTGATGGATGCCTGCAATACAGGCCAGAGAGAGTCTGAAGAATCATTGTATCCTGCTGCATTCTACATAATATCGCAAGGAAGAAAGGCTTGCTGCTTCCGGAAGCTGAAAATGACGATGATAATGAAAAGGTGGAAGGACCTCCTTTCCTATAGCATGAATAGGGTGCATAGGAAATACAAGGCATGGGACAGGTCAACCAGCAGCCAGAGAAAGGAGGGAGCAACTGACATACCAATGCTTTCAACAAATAAATCATCTCTCAGATTATACACAGAAATTAACTCAAAGTTCTATGGCCTAGAAATTCGATTAGGCCGGAAATCTGCTAGTGCCATGAAGGACTGAAGTTAACGGCCGCCTGCAAAAAAGAGCGCAGGCAGCACCGGTATTTTGGTGTTGCCTGCTGATTTAAACTAGCGCAGCGCAAAATCTGCAATGTAACGAGCTGCTTCGGGCAGTAGTCTCAGGAGGAGGCCCAATGTAGCATGGCCGCAGCATCCCTGGAGTGAGGCAGAGCTCTCTTAAAGCTAGCCTGTCATTTTGGAAAGCAGTGTTGATCCCTTAAAGGGGAAGGCCTAGAAATTTGGTGGGCTGCACCACCAGTTAGCGCCTAAAGAGGGCACTCAGTGGCTTTAGCGCCACTGGCCACGCCTCCCACGATATTTAGCGGGGCGCTAATGGCTGCGTTAGCCTGTAGCGCTGTGCCGCCACCGATGACGTCATCGGTGTGTGCAGCACCCCGCTACTGCCCCGAGCGCAATATTGGGTCGCGCGCCCCCCCTCCCCCTGTAGCGCCGGTCGCAAATCGCGACCGGTTCACGGGGCCTACCTGTGGCGGTAGTGGCGCAAATTAAGGTGGAGGTGCGGGGCGGCCATTTTTTTCGGTGGCCGCCTGCCAGCACCTCCTCGCGCCGCCCTCCCCGGCCTCCTGATCCCCCCCCCCCCCAGCAGTGCCGGCTGTGTCCCGAGAGATCGGCACTTCTCCACGGTGCCGGGCTCTTTTGCCGGCACTCGCGATCGGTGATCGCGCTGGTGCAGGCCCCTCCTCCTTAAGAAGGGGAGGAAGGCCTGCAGTATCGCAGCGCGCCGTGCCGCAAAATGTGGCGCTGCGGCACGTAGCGCTGCGATATTCAGTTTGAGCGCCCCAAGCGGGACGCAGGGAGCCTCGAGCAGCGCCCCGAGTCCCTCTTGGGGCGCTCCAACTGAATATCGGGAGGGCGCAAGCGGTTCCGCCTGGAGCGCAAATTCCGGCGCCCAGGCGAGCTTGGCGCCCCAAATGCGGCGCCACCGAATTTTTAGCCCAAACTGTCTTCTTTATTGAAAAAAAAATTCATTTAAAAATAGGCAGTCTTTAGACCTTAGAGCTCAACTGCCTTCTGAAAAAGAAATTTACAAAATTCCGAAATGGCAATTATTATGTCCGTGTATAATTGAGACACGGACTGCAGGAGTTGGTTATAACAGGTCTTTACTGAATGGAGGCAACCTGGAACTACTATGCAAATGTTACTACACAGGCTTATATACAGGGGTGGTCACTACTGGTACTGCAGTATACAGGGGCTGCAGAATATAGTTCCTTCTGCAAAGTACATACACTACAATTCCTCCCCTTTTAGCTAAACAGTACATAACATTCAATTAACAATGAAATAACATATTTACAATTACAGTTGCTAGATACATTAGTTGAAGTTAAGCAATTATAAGTTCAGTCTTTGAGGAGGCTTCCTGATTCTGTCTGGATAACGCCTCTTTGGGGTATCAGGTTCTTCTGGCAACGTTGAGTCGGGATCAACGTCGTTGTTTGGTTCGTCTGCTTCCAATATCACCGATTCTGAGGTAGATGCAATTGGTACTTCGGTTTCATCGCCAGGTGTATCAGATCGTGGTGTGGAGTTGACGTTTCCCAGTGACACTAGAATCTGGTCAGCATGGCGTCTTACAATGCTCTCTCCAACGTCCACGGTATACATTAGAGGTCCTTGCCGTGTACAGATCGTTCCTGGCTGCCATTTCTCTGTGCGGTAGTCCCGGGCCAAAACTGGTTGACCTATCTTAAAACTCCTGGTCGGCCTTTCATTCATATTCTGAAACTGCCTGTTCTCCACATCTCTTCTGATGTTTGGCTTAACCAAATCCAAGTGGCATCGTAGTCTTCGATTGAAGAACATCATGGCTGGAGTTTGGTTGGTAACCGCATGTGTCGCATTCCGGTAGGCAAACAAGAAGTTATCCACCTTGTGCTGTAGGGGTATATCTTCATTACACATTGCCTTGATAGCCTTCTTGAATGTTTGAACGAACCTCTCGGCCAATCCATTAGTGGCTGGATGATATGGGGCGGATGTGTAATGCTTAACACCATTGTTCTTTAAGAACCTCCGGAACTCTTCAGACACAAACTGTGGTCCATTGTCAGAGCAAATCTGTTCAGGCAGCCCATTCCTGGCGAATATGGTTCGTAAGACTGTGATAGTTTTTTCTGTGGTGGTTGAGGACATTTTTATTACCCCTGGCCACTTTGAATGTGCATCCACCGCAATTAAAAACATCGAGTCCATAAATGGACCAGCAAAATCAATGTGCACCCTTTGCCATGGAGATGAGGGCTGCTCCCATGGATGTAGAGGAGCTTGTGGTGGGGCGTTTTGGACCTTCTGGCATCCTGTACAGCTCTTGGTCATCTCTTCGATTTCTCTATCAATTCCCGGCCACCACACAAACGCTCTGGCTAAGTTCTTCATTTTTACCCCTCCCAGATGACCCTCATGAAGCTCATTGAGCACTCTATCCTTCAATTTGGGTGAAATTACTACTCTGGATCCACACATCAAGGTTCCTCTGCACACTGACAGCTGTTCTCTTCTCGGCGAGAATGCTGGCAGCAGTGGTTCGCCATGTGCTGGCCATCCCTTCACCGTTAAATCATAGACCCAGGAGAGTGTCGGGTCATTTCGTGTTTCCTTTTCTATGTTTGCATTCGTCACAGGGAGACATTCGACTATGGTCGAGTGGAATATCTCCACTGGATCCACTGCAAGTTCTTCTTCCACCGTCGGCAACGGTAGGCGCGACAATCCATCAGCATTCCAATGCTGTTTAGTTCCTTTGTACTCGATGTCATATTGGTGTGCCCCTAGGAAAAGGGACCACCTCTGTAGCCGTTGTGCTGTCATTATCGGGACGCCCTTCTGAGGGTTGAAAATGGAGACAAGAGGTTGATGATCAGTAAGTAGAGTAAATTTCTGACCGTGCAGGTAGTGATTGAACTTCTTCACCCCCCACACCAGGCTGAGGGCCTCTCTGTCAATCTGGGCTGAAGTTAACGAGCGTGACGCAAAAGCTATCTGCCTCTCTGAACCATCAAGGAATTTATGTGACAGTACCGCCCCAATGCCATAGGGAGACGCATCACACGCCAGTCTTATCGGTAGTGATGGGTTGTAGTGAGCCAATACTTCTCTTGAAGTGATTAGGTCCTTACTCTTCTGAAAGGCCCACTTACATTCATCGCTCCATTTCCATGCTACTCCCGTTTGTAGTAGGGCGTTCAGTGGGTGCAGAATTGTGGACAAATTCGGCAAAAACTTATGGTAGTAATTCACCAATCCAAGGTATGACCTCAGTTGCGACACATTTTCAGGCGCTGGAGCCTTAACTACCGCTTCAATTTTGTCAGGGGACTTATGTAACCCCTCTTCATCAATCACGTGGCCACAATACGATATCTGCTTCTTAAAAAAACTCGCACTTAGGGCGATTGGCTCGTAGCCCATGTTCACGTAGTCTAGTGAGCACCTGCTCTAGGTTGGCAAGGTGTTCACTGTCATCTTCACCTGTCATTAGGATGTCGTCCAAGTAACACTGAGTCCCCGGAATCCCTTGCAGGACTTGTTCCATCGCTCTTTGCCATATCGCCGGAGCTGATGCTACTCTGAATACCAGTCGATTATACTGGTAAAGACCTTTGTGAGTGTTTATCGTGAGATACTTCCTAGAGGATTCTTCAACCTCCATCTGCAAATATGCTTGTGCTAGGTCAATTTTTGTAAAACGCTTCCCTCCAGATAGTGAGGCGAAGATATCTTCTATCTTTGGAAGAGGATATTGTACTGTGTGAAGGACTGGGTTCACCGTCACCTTGAAGCCCCCACAGATGCAAACCTTCCTTGGCTCCTCAGACTTATTGTTGAATGTTTTCTTCATGACAGGAACGATGGGTGTCGCCCACTCGCTCCAGTCTACCTTAGATAACACCCCTGCATTCTCCAGATTCTCCAGCTCTGCCTCGACGGCTGGGCGAATTGCATATGGTACCGGTCTTGCTTTGAAAAACTTGGGAATTGCATTCTCTTCTATTTTTATCAAGGCAGTTATGCCTTTAAGAGTGCCCAGTTCTTGTTGAAATACCTCTTTGGCGTTAGCTAAGATTGTTGACAATCATCCAGGAGTGACGTCGTCATCCTTTTTACCAGCCACCGTCAGTGCCTGAATGGAGTGCCAGTCTAAACTTATCTTTCTGATCCATTCACATCCCAATAACGGTGGTCCACCATCTTGCAGTATGTACAGATACAATTTCTGTCTTTCCTTGCCGTTGTATTCGACAGGCACCCTTATTTTTCCTCTGGGGTATACTTTATGCCCCGTATACGTCTTCAAGACAATGGATGTCTCTTTCAAGGGTATGTGTGAGAATAGCCGCTCGTAGTCTCGTCGATTCATGACGGTTAGAGCTGATCCTGTATCCAATTCCATTTTGACTTGGGACCCTGCTATCGTGAGGGTGACCCAAATGGTTCGGTGATCCTCTTTTGCGATTACGTTGTGAAGTTTGAGTCAGCTTAGTCTCTTGTTCCCGGATTCACTATCGCTCATCTGGTCTTCGGAACTACTGTCCGTCATCTTTTTTACTTTCCTGTAAGGTTCCTTAGTAGCCTTTTTGTTGTCATTGGTCTTCTTCCCAGACCTGCAAACTCGTGCAATGTGTCCCATCTTTCCACATTGCCTGCATATTTTGTCCTTGGACCAGCAGTCCTTCTGGTCATGGGTTGTTCTGCCGCAGCGATAACATTTTGCAAATTCCCGTGTCATTTCGTGGGTGCCGTATTCCTGTGGCTTTTGCTGTATTTCCGCAGCTCCCCTTGCTGCTGCTTCGTACGATACTGCCACGCTGAAAGCCTTATCTAGCGTCAGCTCTTTCTCTGAGAGTAACCTCTTCTGGGTTCCTTCACTCAGGAGTCCACAGACAAATTTTTCCCGTAAGGTATCTGCCAGTCCTGCTCCGAACTGGCAGTGCTTTGATAGCTTGCGTAGTTCCGTAAGGTAATCAGCATTGCTCTCATCTTTATGCTGATTTCTCCTGTGGAATTTAAATCTTTCTGCTATCAGCAGCGGTGTAGGATTTAGGTGTTCCTGTAGGATAGCAACAATTTCGTTAAAACTCTTCGCCTTTGGTTTGGCTGGAGTAATCAGGTCCCGCAATAGGCTGTACGTTCTTGCGCCCATTAAGTTTAGCAGTACCGATGCCTTTTTCTCATCGGCTACTTCGTTTGCCTCGCAATATACCTCGCCTCTTTCCACATACGTGGTCCAGTCTTCTATTGCATTATCGAAGGCAGTGATATTGCCAGTCTTCGGCATCTTGGAAATCTAAGATGGCGCCTCCCGCGCTTTGCCTTCTTCCCCGATTGAACAAAATGGCGCCTCCCGCGCTTTGCCTTCTTCCCCGCTGGATTAAGATGGTGCCTCCCGCGCTTTCTGTCTTCTCTGCTGTTGCTAGCGCTGCTCTCAGCGGTTCCCGTGGCAAACTGCAGCTCCTCGCGGCTTTCTGCGCGTTTAGTTTTTATTATTTCCCCGTCGTCGGAACAACCCTGCGGACTCTTGCCTCCCTCTTCTCGGGTCTGTGCGCTGCCCGGCTTTGTAGCATCGGCCGCGCCCTGTGTACTCCACCCTCTCTCTCTCTCTCCTCTTCCCGACAACGCTGCTCGGCCCCGTTGCAAAGCCACCCGCTCGAGCTCTAGACTGCCGCAGCCCAGGAAGGATCAGTGTACTACCTGCCACCAGCCCGATTAGCTGAAGCACCATCGAAAGGATAACCAAGCCCCGCTCTCGACAGCCTCTCCTGCAATTCTTCAACTCCGCTGACTCAGAGGCGGATGCCCACAGTCGACGCCCGTTTCTTTCTGTTTCTTTCTTCCTTCTCGCCTCGACCTCTGATAACTTAGCTTCAGGGATGGATCCCCATGAGGTGGTGCAGACTGTAGGTAAGTTCGTATCTGCTCGTCGCTGGTATTATGTCCGTGTATAATTGAGATACGGACTGCAGGAGTTGGTTATAACAGGTCTTTACTGAATGGAGGCAACCTGGAACTACTATGCAAATGTTACTACACAGGCTTATATACAGGGGTGGTCACTACTGGTACTGCAGTATACAGGGGCTGCAGAATATAGTTCCTTCTGCAAAGTACATACACTGCAGCAATCTTCAGCTCTTAAATCTGAATTGTCTTCCACACGTAAAAAAATGGTAAAAGTGCTTCAGCACTAACACAAATGGCTCAGCAAGCCAGGGAAGGGCACCCAGGGTCTCAAACGCAGCACTCCAGCTTTGAGCAGGGGCTCAACAATACAAGAAAGCTCCTGTACTCACAGGGGCCAGGAGGCTCTCCAGAAAAAATGATGTGGGACCAGATCATTGAGGCCGTCACTGCCAGCAGTGTCACCCCCACGACCTGACTCCAGTGCCCAAAGAAGTTTCATGGCCTTAGACCACTGGTCAAGGTCAGTGAATGCATCTTCAAAAGCCATCTCCTACAAACTGCACCACTAGCCTCACACACTGCTCATTGCACGACCCCCATCCCCCACTCCCCATCACTCACCCACTAACAATCTGTATCAAACATGAGGCACACCTCCCATTCCGAGCTTCACCTCATCCCCTTGGAGGAGACAGTGCTGGCCATTCTTGGTAGGGGCATGGCTGAGCCCTTGGCCAGCGACAGAGCTGAAAGGATACAAGATGCTACAATCCTCATACGCTATCCTCCTTCTCACATCCCACTTCCTCCTCATGTAGCTCTTGCTTTCGCGCCCTCCTCTCATCACAACTCTACCCTTGAGCATTCCTCATTTCAGACACCCAAGAAATCCAGCCTGCCCAGCCAGTGGTTGACCAAAAAGGGGGACAGGAGAGTGAAGAAGAAGAAGAAACACCATTTCCCGATTTGACACTCCCAGCCACCAGCTCCTCAAGGTCATCCTGCAAGGCCATCTGCAGTGTCCCCCACTGAAAGTCAGCAGCCTTGCACCAGCCATGCTGCAGCCACTGGGGTAGCACTGTGTGACATCAGTAGGATATGCAAATGCACAAGACAGTCACTAAGGGAATGTATAAGGGTGATGAGTTGATTTCTTGATGTCATATTGGATGGATAGATGTATAAAGTTGGATTGGAAAGTCTGCTTTGTGGTGGCTTTTATTTCAGCATTGTGGCCAAGAGGACACTGTGATGGTCAGTAACAGAGGGAAGGTACGGTGTGGGACAAATGTTGAAAAGGGAATTGGGGTTGTGGTCACTGGGACCGCAGGCGATGATTCCATCCTGGATATCCCAGCCAGAAGGGGGCTGTCTGGGTTGCATCCTTCCTTCCACTTCCTCCTCTTCTGCTTTTTCCTCTTCTGTGTCTTCCTCTTCCCTCTGTGAGCAGATGCTGGAAATCTGAAATTAAAGCATAAAATGCAGGAAATACTCAGCAGGTCAGGCAGCATCTTGACCTGAGACTTTGGGCTGGATTTTGTTACTGGGGCGGGCTGGGGTCATGTAATCCGCATTTCGTGTTAGCGACCCGATTCTAAATCGATGTGGGAAAATGATGCCATTTTAACTTAATTGGCCAATTGAGTTCCAACGTGTGGGAACCCATGGCCAATGAGTTTTTCCAGTCTGAATGTCTCCTCCAATGACGTCATCATTGCTGCTGCATTTAAGGTCTGCAACAAGCCTTGCTTCTTCTGCAGACTGCCAAGCTTTTGCCCTTGCATGTTAGAGGCACCTGCAGGAAGAATGGCCAGCCAGAGACCTAAGTCTGCACCCCGCTTTTATGACGTTGCCCTGCAGGCTTTAGTAGAGGGAGCAAGACCAAATAAAGAGGTGCTCTTCCCTTCTTCATGGAGGAAGAAGCCTCCCCAGCAAACCAAGGCTGTGTGGATCCAGGTGGCAGAGGAGGTCGACTCTTTGTCAATAATCTGCAGAACCTGGCTTCAGTGCAGGAAGAGATTTCATGACCTTCTGCGCACTGGAAAAGTGAGTATGAATTTCCCATCACCCTCAATCTGATCCCCATTGCCTCTCCTCACCAGCACTCAGCTTTAGCAATCTCTTCCTCCACATCCCACTTGACACTGACATCCATGCACCCTTATCCATTCCCTTGAGGTCTTGCCACTTCACTCCATCTTTGTCTCCTTCTAAGCATCTATGCTATGGATTCTCTACACTCACTCCTTCATTCTCACTCAAACTCCACTTGTCCCCCTCATTGCAGGAAAAGAGAGCTCACAATAAAAGGAAAAGAGCAAGGACAGAAGGAGGGTCATCCTCAGTAGCCCAGCTCACCACCTGGGAGGAGGCGTTCCTGGAAATCGTGGGAGTGGAGGAAGATTCCCAAGTGGGGGACGGACAGACGGGCGCATCACAGCAAGCTGGTGACAGAATAGTTTTCCATCTCTCTCAATGACATTGCATGAGTCACTGATAATGATTCTGAAGGTCTAA
The DNA here is from genome assembly GCF_052327205.1 of Somniosus microcephalus. Taxonomy (NCBI): domain Eukaryota; kingdom Metazoa; phylum Chordata; class Chondrichthyes; order Squaliformes; family Somniosidae; genus Somniosus; species Somniosus microcephalus. Next base: position 63,122,058 of record NC_140989.1, read on the forward strand.
CAGATGGACTTATGATCATCTGCAATATGCAATTTGCATGTAACCTTGGCATCACATCTCTGACTCTTTCCTTTACTCCCCCACAGGACCATCGCAAGCACCCGTCCCCACTATCCAGGAGGAACAGCCTGAGCCTCCAGACTCCTCAGAGGAAGCTGCAACCTCTGAGGGCGCAGCGTCAGCAGAATTCAGCGCACCCAGCACCAGCGCAGACACTCACACCTCGGTGGGACCTTCGCGAGATAGAGTACTATTGTCACCTGGTGTATCACAGCTCACAAGTGAGCATCAGCAGATGGTGGAGACAGGGACAGCAGTGGAGAGTCCTTGTTGGAGGGCGCAGGACTCTCCCAGCTCAGCTCAGCTGCATGTCGACCCTCTGCCTCTGGGTCCATCCACAAGATCAGCGTTGCTGGAACTCCAGGAACAGATGCAGGAGTCTCTGGCAGGTTTTGTCTCCAGGGTCGCTGCGAGTGTGGAGCGAATGGAGGAGTCCATTGCGAACATGAGCAGAGCTTTTGTGGAGTCATTGGCGCATGAACGCATCACCATGGAAAGGATGGCAGCCTCCATGGAGGTGATAAGTCGCCAGAGTGCAGAAAACATGGTGAGTGTTCTGAATAGAATTACATCTCTGGAGAAGCGATGGTCATCTATTGAACAGAGAAACCAGACCTTCATGGAAGTCACAGAAACCCCACAGTGCAGATAGAGGCCATTTCGGCCCATCGAGCCTGCACCGACACATATCCCACCCGATCCCAGTAACCCCTACACCAACACATATCCCACCCTATCCTGTAACCCCACGTATTTAATCCCCCTAACACTAAGGGTCAATTTATCATAGCCAATCAACCTAACCTGCACATCTTTGGACTGTGGGAGGAAACCGGAGCACCCGGAGGAAACCCACGCAAACACGGGGAGAATGTGCAAACTCCACACAGACAGTCGCCCGAGGCCGGATTCGAACCCGGGTCCCTGGCGCTGTGAGGCAACAGTGCTAACCACTATGCCACCGTGCTGCCTTTTGAGTAGGACTGCCAGTGCAGGTACGGATCCCCATGGCCCCCCTGATGTGCAGCAAGGTGCTCTCAAGCCACTTGCAAGCACTGAGGGGGACCTGACCCATGAGAGGGAAGTTGGTGGCAGACATTAAGGAAGTGGGGGCTCCTCTCCAAGCGCTCACACTTCCATGCCACTGCAGAGCCCTCGGTCAGAGCCCCACCAGAGTCCACACCCAACTGACATCGGCGTCTCAACCCCTGCACAGCCACAGGAGCAGCAGACTATTGGCGAGCCCTCACAGGTTCGCCGCCCCAGAGGACGCCTGCCAAAGGTGTCAAGACAGGAGCAGCAAGAAACTGAGTAAGGGGCCTCCACATCTGCTGAAGCCACAGGGGAAGCACCACATAGGAGCAGGCGTAAGAGAAAGATACTGCACAAATAGTCACAAGGGTAGTCACTTGGGTGAAATTTGATGTTTTCTGTGAAAAAGCCATCAGATGAATAATGTAAATAAAAATTTCTGATGGCTACTGCTGTAGTTGTGGCGTGTGTCATTTCGCTAATGGGACTTCCACATTGAGGGCTTAGGATTACTTGGTATATGCCTCAGTTGAGGAAGCGCTCAGTGAAGGTGGCGAAAGGGGTTTCCCAGGAGGTCACACTGGAGATGGGTGTCAGGCTCCAAACTTCCACAGCTGTGGTTATGCCTTCTAAAAGTTCCCCCAGACCTGAGACGACAAAGTCCCGCCACCTGCAAATGATGGCTGATCAAATATCCTATTTAATGGTGGAGCTGCAGCTAATAGTCAGCAATCCAATTGTGCTCCCACCAGGTTTCACCGTTGTATTTCAGAGCAGGCATGCTTCACGTCGGAGAAGGGTTAAAATCACCAAGGCCTATCAAAATGGCATTATAGAGGCAATTTACTGCTTGTTAAAGGCCTTAACGGCCTATCCCGCCTCTTGGAGGCGGGATGGAGATGGACCAGTAGACACGATTTAAAGAAAATTGCTTGGAGGTGGGATGGAGGCGGGGTTGGGCCTGCCCGCCAGTTTTTGTAATTTTAACCCCCCACACGCCTCCAATCCCGCCTCAACGGCCCGATGAAATTCGAGCCCTTTAACTCTGTTTCTCTCTCCACGGATGCTGCCTAACCTGCTGAGTATTTCCAGTATTTTCTGTCTTTTCAGAGGCCTTCCTTTACCATCTGAAGCCTTGCAAGCATCCAGCAGCACTCCCTGCACACTTTAAAAACTTTTAACATCTATTGTGCCAAGGAACTACTTCAATAAAATATTTTTTTAAAGTCCAAAAGCTTAAATGCAAATTTACCTGAGATGTGTGTGTCCCTTTAAGAAGCATCTCTGCAGGGCTGCTTCATGCACACTTTTTTGTGTGTACTTAAGACCCAACGTAATGATGAGCAAAAACATCCAAATGAGCAGTCATGGCATCAAGTCAGGTGTTGCACGCCGATTGATGCCACGATCTGCTAATTTACATTTCAGAGACCAGCACTGTCAATGGCAGCGCTAGGGCCCTTATCAAAATGGCGGCTGCCGTGTCCCGCGCCGAAAGCGACCGGAAATGAGGTTGCCGCCATTTATTTCAAGAAAACCATGTTAACGGCTAGCACTACGGTAGGCAATTTCTAGGCCTATGAGCTCAAGCCATGTTTAATTCACCGAAGAATCTTCAACAAGTGCCAAAAAGTCCGTTCACCCGATCTACAACTTCTTAAAACTGCGTCTACCCTTTGTGCCAGCAAACTTACTTGCTCATGTTCCTAATCCATTACTTCTACTAGATTCTCTCTCAATGAGATAAGGTTAAGTGGTGGGCAGCTGGGATGGTTCAGCTGGAGCCTTAGAGGCCTATGGTGATGAGGAGTACTAATTCTTTTAATCAACTGGGAATTACAATTCGGAGCCAGCAATTCACCTAAAATAGTTCTGGAAGGGAAAGTCAGATATTTGCTCAGAAAAACTGTTGCATCATTGGGTATCATATATTAAATAGCCTCAGCTGTTGCAAGCCCTACTGCAAAGATTCAGCGAGATGAGGCAAGCAATGTATAATAATAATGTTAACCCCCTCAGCCCCAACACTGTATGGTGCACAAGGCATTAGAGGAGGTGGTTGAAAGCGGGCAGTATCAATCAGCCTCCACAAGATGTGACTGTCTTGCAAGTGGATTGCCCAGAGAGGCCGAGGAGTCACCAGTGTCTGAGCAGATTGTTAGTGAAATTTTTAGTAAGAGTACAGGGCCTAGAAATTTGGGGGTTTAGCGCCACCCGTTACTGCCAGATTCGGGGAAAAAAGTGGCAGCTGCCACTCTTCCGTCCACTGCTGGCGGGTCCCATGATGGCTGCCATTTTCAGATGGCCGGCAGCGCTGCCGGTGTCGGCGCTCCCCAAAATTATGTAGATGATGCAGATCGTGATGTCAGTGAGTGTGCAACACTCACTTGATGCCTGATCTGCAAGTTTTGACTTTGCTGCTTCACTTACCGGCAAGCCTTAAGTGTGCCGAGCTGAGCAAGCATTGAGAAGCAGGAAGGAGACTCCAGCAGCGGCATTTAAAGGGATCATCAGCAACAACTTGCACCTGACATGTTTGTTCAGTTTAACTGGCTCTGTGCAACTTTCTACAACTCCAGCAGTTTTATAAACTTCTTGCAATGTTTTAAGGTAACAGGGAGTGTTGTTGCAAGTGGAGAATGCCATCATTATTATTTAAAGGCTTCTGCTCACAACACTTGCTCACAGTCATGGGGGCTCGACTGGCAGTCCCTCTCACGCTCGAGTATCTTAGGGAGAGGGAGCGGAGGCAGCGAAGAAGGGGAGAAGATGCGCGCAGAGGGATCTGAGCAGATTGTTAGTGAAATTTTTCAGCCAGGCAGCACACTTACTCCTTCCACAAGGCAATCACTTGGAAGAAGTATTAGGTTAGGTTTTTTTTTTTAGGTGTCACTCCTCTGAAACAAAGCACAAGCCCCACATTGCAGCAGCATGCCAACACAAGCTGCAAACAATAACAATTCTACTTTTGGCATAAGCTTTGTTGCATCTGTGCCAGGGTATGTAGGCACTAAATTTAAAACTGCACACACTCCTTTCAATTGTCCCCTCCCCAATCACAGCAGGGGTATTCCTAGTAAAGCCGAGAGGTAAACTTCCTTGGAAAATGTCTGAATTTTATTTAAGCATTTTCCAAGGGATCTTACCATTGGACACTCCCAGGAATTTTAGAGCACCTTTTTTGATTCATAGGTGATAGATTTTTAATGTCGGGAAAAAAAACATTTCTTATTTGAGGTTGGTCACTACAATGCCTAAAATCAGAAATTCGGGGTTGTAAGTTCAGAGGGAATACATAATGCAAGAATGTGTCACTGTTTACCGTGACAGTTTATTTTTTGTAAGAGTACAGGGCCTAGAAGTTTGGGGGTTTAGCGCCACCTGTTACCGCCAGATTCGGGGAAAAAAGTGGCAGCTGCCACTCTTGCGTCTGCTGCACGAGCATGGTCTGAGCATGGGTGGCATCAAGTTGAGACTGCATGAGAGCTGTCTATGCTTCCGCTGCTGCACTAAGACATTGGGTCGCATCTGCCTGTGCTGCAATGGCAGCCGTGACATGCAGCATCATGTCTGGGTCAACACGGTCTCTTCGGGAGTTTCCCATCATTTCCAGCCTGGAAATCCTGGGCTCCAAGCTCTGCGCAAAGCCCCGTGCAATGTTGGAGGTGGACTTCTCCATGCTCCTTGACATTGTCAAGAGGCTCTCTGGCAGGCTTGCCATTGCACCTAGCAATTTGGTGTGCATGCCCATCACCCTTCTTCTGAAGGCTGCCCCATCGAGGTCCTGATCTGAGTTGTGTGCAGCAGAGCACACACGCGATCTCGCCCTCCGGGGAGCTGGTCTCCAAGCTACCCTTTACCCCTGGCCTTGCTGCAGTCCACTCATACCCGGTGCCTCACCCTGTGCAGATCCCGCTTCTACACTAACCTCGAAAGTATGCGCAGTGCCAGTTTCTGAGCTGGTGTCTGTGAGTGACAGATGCAGTGACGCGGTGTCTTTTTCTTCTTCATCTCCCCTCTCGCTCTCCTGCATCGCCTTGGGGGCAGGCTGGTCTGGTGCTTGTTGTTGATTATCTGAAAGTAGAAAGGCACAAGAGTTGGGGTATGGTGAGGGGAAAGCAAGATATCCATGCATACAGCATCACCAGCTTGAAAGTGAGAAGAGATTGTGGGATGAGGGGGAAGTGGGATGTAAGAAGAAGGATTAGGAATGAGCATACCGTTGTGTCCCCAAAGGCTTCAACATTGCTGGTTGCCATGGCCTCCATGATCTGCAGTCCAATGATCTCCAGCACTCGCTCTTCCAGTTGGCTGAGGTCCTGGATGGCAGCTTGCCCCCCACCTGTCTGTCTGCCGCTGCCTCCTGTTACGTGTGACCTTGGCCTGCAAGAGAAAGGGAAGTGTGTGAGTGAGTGTGGTGCAATGTGTTTGGGTGATGTGCCTGCCATAATTGAATAGCTGTCAGTGTGTGCAAGGTATGAGATGTGGTTCTGAGTGTTGCAACAATGGTAAGGTTGTGAGGGTGAAGTGAAGCTATGATTGTGAGGTCTGAGTGGTGATAGGTAGAGACTGTTGGTAGGTGAGTGATGGGGGTGTGGTGCAGATGGTGGGCTATGGCATTTGCTGAAGCCTTCACTCACCTGGACCTGCAGTGTGAGGTAATGAAACTTCTTGCGGCGCTGGATTGCCGACCTGGGGATCACAGTGCTGACCGTCAGATAGTCGGCTAACTCCTGCCAGAGCCTTCAAGATGTATGTGGCGAGGGCTTCCTGCCAGTCTGTGGGAAGAGGACAGCCCGCCTCCTCTCCATGGCTGCCACCTGTGCCTCAAGAGCCACATCTGAGAATCTGTAGGCTCTCTCCCTGTGATAAGGCTCAGCCATCTGCTTCAACTGCCGTCTGCTTCCAGGTAGAGTTGGAACTGGATTGACAATGAGGTGCTGTAGCATCAATGCTTTAGAGAAGTTCTCAATGTTACTGTTCAACTTGTACATTTCTGACTAGTTTCAGCGACCCTTATACATAAAAACACACTCCATGTAATTTAAAACATATGTAAAGTTGGCAAATTAAATCCCTGCCTCTTCCAGAAGTTGTTTCCCACTCCCCATTAAAGTATCCTTGCTGCAGTTTTCTTCATGTGGGCAAGTATCAAAAATGAATGTGTGTTTGGCAGCCAGTGTCATGTTATGTAATTGCCTCATAATAAAACCATCCCCTGGCAAATCTATCCCAGTACGGAAACTTTCCCCCACAGAAGAAACTCTCTGCTTCAAGAAAGTAAAGCTACTGCTCCAAACAAAGTCACCCCACCCCAACACTAACCCTGACCCTAATCCTTTGCTAGAAAACTAGGAAAAGTTGAGCAACAACTCCAAAAAAGCTGACACTGCTCCTGCAAAGCTGACAAATAAAAAAAACCAGACCTGACATGTGAAAACAAATAATTCCGTGAGCTTTGTACCTTAAACTTTAGGTGTGCAGCATTCCTTTGCTTGTATTGGAGGAAAATAACATAACAGGCTAAAGGGGAATTCCGAATGGGTGGTGTATTGTAGGACAGTGCAGGGGCATGCTCCCCAGAAGAAAATAACTTTTTTTCATTAAAAATAATATCCCACAAACAGCAATGTGATAATGATCAGATACTCTGTTTTTAGTGATGATGGTTGAGGGATAAATATTGGCCAGGACACCAGTGGAATTACCCTGCTCTTCTTTGAAAGAGTGCCATGGGATCCATGAGATCCAAGGGATCGTCCACCTGAGAGAGCAGGCGGGGCCTTGGTTTAACGTCTCTGATTTTGCAGCGCTCCCTCCGTACTGCACTGGAGTTTCAGCCTAGATTTTATGCTCAAATCTCTGGAGTAAGATTTGAACCCACAGCCTTCTGATTCAGAGGCAAGAGTGCTATCACTGAGCCACAGCTTTCCATTATTCTGCTGCCTTGCCATTATTTTTCCCCAACCTTCTCCTCCCTGAGTCCAGTGGCTAACAGACTGGACAGGTCCTGCTCTTCTTCTCCGCATTCTCCCAGCGTTAATGATTATCACCTCAGTATGCTACAAGTATACACTGACTGGGCTTCATTGGCATGTATCCTAATCCTAACCCTAATGCTATCCCTGAATCTTAACCTAACCTTAGCCTAAACCTAACCTTAAAACAAACATAAGAAGATTGGGTCCAAAATTCCATGACCCTTCCAGTGCACTCCTGCGGCAACACTGGTGGGAGTGCGACAGTAGGGGCGGAAAACTTTCCAGGGTTTGGACATGCTGGATCTTGGCCTGTGCTGCCAGTCCATGGGGCCTTGTAAGAGGAGGAACCTCTGTCTACCCTTGTATTAGAGAGAAGGGAGCCAGGCTCGAGTACTCCTTATGCATCCTTGGTGGCACAGGGACCTGACATAACTGGAGGTTGGTATGCTGAGTGAGAAGAAGCGCACTGACCTGTTCAATGACACAAGTGGGGACTACCATGGGGATGTGGAGAAGGAAAGTGGCTTAGAGCCTCAAATACTTTCATGTAGGCAGTTGTGTTTTTTTGCTCAAGGTGGCTGCATTACAAATGGATGGCTTGTGACTGATTTAAAGTGTTTCTGGGGAATGCTCAACACACGCAACACCTGATAGCGAGGCCAGATCTCCCAGCAGCTTGGGTCAGGTGAGTGCCTGAGGCGCTGAATAATTCATTTGTGACCTTCTTGATACATCTGTGGGGCAGTAAACCATCTGACACCATATCCCCAGTGCTAGCCTAGCAAGGACCTATGCTTAAAATCTGAATGTTACGCTAACTTTGACAACTATTGGCAGTTTCATATGGATGATACATGTTATGTGGAGGTATTCTTGAAGGAAATTGCACAACTCTGTCAATGCTTCCCTGCTCATTAAACCTCAGCCTCATTAAACACATCTCTATCTTCATTAGCAGGTAGTAGTGCCTCGTATGGAAGATTTGTTGTGAAGCGAAGAGGATGGTCTTGAAATGTGCCACTTGACATCATGGGTGTTAGCTCCGTGGTTCAGTGGATAAATAATTACACGGATGCTGTACATAAACAAATAACAGGTCTTTACTGGAGGAGGGCAATCTCTAGACTGGAGTACAGAGGCATGCGCACAGCTTATATACCGGTGTGGTTACTGCCGGTACTACAGTATACAGGAGCTGTAAAAAGTAGTTCTGACTTAAAGCACATACACTACAATTCCTCCCTTTTTAGATTAATAATACCCCCTTAATATTCAAATAACAATTACATTTTTACATGTACATTCAATAACAAAAGTCCATTTATAGATTCAGTCTTTGGGACGGCTTCCTGACCCTTTCGGGATAGCGCCTTTCCGGAGGTTCTTGTTCTTGGTGCAGAGGCGATTCTGACCCCCTTTCATCGGGTAGTTCATCGGGTTCCACTGCTACTGGGTCTGAAGTAGATACTACCGGTATGTCAGGTTCATCCCCAGGTACTCGAGACATGGGGTTGACGCATTCCTGTGATGCTAAGATCTGATCGACGTGGCGTCTCACAATGTTCTCCCCGACATCCACTGTGTACATTAATGGCCCCTGCCTTGTACATATTGTTCCGGGTTGCCACTTCTCTGTTCGATAGTCCCGGGCCAAGACTGGTTGCCCTACATTGAAACTCCTTGTCGGCTTCTCGTTGATGTGCTGGAATTGTTTGTCCTCAACATTTCTTTGCACATTTGGTCTGAGCAAGTCCAGACGAGATCGCAACCTTCGGTTAAAGAACATCATGGCCGGGGTCTGGTTGGTAACTGCATGTGTCGCGTTTCGGTAGGCTAATAAGAAATTGTTCATCTTATGCTGTAGTGGAATTTCCTCATCACACATGGCCTTTATCGCCTTCTTAAAGGTTTGTACGAACCTCTCAGCCAATCCATTGGTGGCAGGATGATACGGGGCGGATGTGTAATGCCTTACCCCATTCCTTTTCATGAATTTTTGGAACTCATCGGACACAAACTGTGGTCCATTATCAGAGCAGATCTGCTCTGGCAACCCGTTTCTGGCAAATATGGTCCGTAGGACTGCAATCGTTTTCTCTGTAGTGGTTGAAGACATCTTTATCACCTCAGGCCACTTTGAATGAGCATCCACTGCTATTAAGAACATTGAGTCCATGAATGGACCAGTGAAATCAATGTGCACCCATTGCCATGGAGAGGAGGGCCACTCCCATGGGTGTAGAGGGGCATGTTGTGGTGCATTTTGGACCTTCTGGTATCCTAAGCAGCTCTTAGTTATGTCTTCGATTTGTTGATCGATTCCCAGCCACCACACATAAGCCTTAGCTAGGCTTTTCATTTTCACTCCCCCCAGATGACCTTCATGTAGCTCATTTAGCACTCTCTCCCTTAACTTGGGTGGAATCACCACTCTGGATCCACACATCACTGTCCCCTGGCATACTGACAGCTGTTCTCTTCTGGATGAGAATGCTGGCAACAGTGAGTCGCCATGTGTTGGCCATCCTCTCACCGTCAATTCATATACCCGTGACAGCGTCGGATCATTGCAGGTCTCCTTCTCTATATCCGCGTTTGTTACTGGCAATCGTTCAATTATCGACGAATAAAATATCTCGATAGGGTCCACTGCTGGTGCTTCCTCCACAGCAGGCAGTGGCAGGCACGATAGCCCATCAGCGTTCCCATGCTGTCTCGTGCCTTTATATTCTATTTCATATTGATTCGCCCCTAGAAACAGGAACCATCTTTGTAACCGTTGTGCAGTCATTACTGGCACGCCCTTCTTAGGATTAAAGATGGAGACAAGTGGTTGGTGGTCAGTCAGCAAGGTGAACTTCTGTCCATGCAGCTAGTGGTTGAATTTTTTTACTCCCCATACTAGGCTGAGGGCCTCCCTGTCAATCTGGGCGTTGTTGCGCTCGGCTGAGGCTAGTGACCGAGACGCAAAGGCTACTGGCCTCTCCAAACCGTCCGGGAATTTGTGCGACAGCACCGCTCCAATGCCGTAGGGTGATGCATCACATGCCAAACGAATTGGTAGTGCTGGGTTGAAATGGGCCAACACCTCTTTTGATGTGATCAATTCTTTACACTTCTGGAAAGCTCGTCTACGCTTGTCATCCCACTTCCATGGTACCCCTGTTTGCAGTAGGGTGTTCAGCGGGTGTAATACCATAGACAAATTTGGTAAGAACTTGTGGTAATAGTTTACCAGCCCGAGGAACGACCTCAGTTGTGACACATTTTCCGGTGCTGGAGCCTTGACTACTGCCTCAATCTTGTCAGGGGACTTATGTGACCCCTCTTCATCGATGACGTGGCCGCAATACGAGATCTGTTTCTGGAAAAACTCTCACTTGTGGCGATTAGCTCGTAGCCCATATTCCTTTAATCTGGCGAGCACCTTCTCCAAGTTAGCAAGGTGATCACCGTCATTTTCGCCCGTGACCAAGATGTCGTCCAAATAACACTGGGTCCCTGGAATCCCTTGCAGGACCTGATCCATCGCCCTTTGCCAGATAGTCGGAGCCGAGGCTACTCCAAACACCAGCCGGTTGTATTGATAGAGACCTTTATGGGTGTTGATCGTAAGGTAATGTTTCGAAGCTTCTTCTACCTCCATTTGCAAGTACGCCTGGGCTAGATCAATTTTTGTGAAGCGTTTACCACCAGATAGCGAGGTGAAAATATCCTCAATTCGTGGAAGCGGATATTGCACCGTGTGAAGGACTGGGTTCACTGTCACCTTAAAATCCCCACAGATGCGGACCTTCTTTGGTTCCCCAGGCGTATTACTCAACGACCTCTTCATTACAGGAACGATGGGTGTAGCCCACTCACTCCAGTCCACTTTGGACAGTACTCCTGAACGTTCCAACCCTTCCAGCTCTGCTTCAACCGCTGGTCTGATCGCATAAGGCACTGGTCTGGCCTTCAGAAACTTTCGGCTTGCATTATCCTCTATTTTAATTGTTGCTGTTATTCCTTTTAGTGTTCCTAGTCCCTCCTGGAACACTTCTTTTGCGTCAGTTAGCATTTTTGACAGTCGCCCAGGTGTGATGTCGTCATCCTTTTTGGCCTCCACCTTCAGTGCCTGTATGGAATGCCAATCTAAATGTATCTTCCGGATCCATTCACGTCCTAGCAGTGGTGGTCCTCCATTTGGCAATACATATATATCCATTTTAGGTTTTTTCTGACCTTTATATGTCACTTTCACCCTTATTTTTCCTTTGGGGTAGACTTTTTGCCCCGTATACGTCTTCAAGACAATCTCTGTAGCTTTCAAGGGTATGTGTGAAAATAGCCGCTTGTAGTCTCTTTGATTTATGACTGTTAGAGCTGACCCTGTGTCCAATTCCATTTCCACTTGGACTCCGTCTATCTTGAGTGTAACCCAGATAGTCTGGTGATCCTCCATTTCGGTTACATTATGTAGTTTCAGACAACCCAGCTCCTTGCTTCTGGAGTCTGTGTCACTTTTCTGTTCGTCAGAACCACTGTCCATCACCTGGTGTACCTTTTTGTACTTCTCCTGTGGAGATTTCTTACTGTTGGTTTTCTTCCCAGACCTGCAGACTCTTGCTATGTGTCCTGCTTTCCCACACTGTCTGCACACTTGGTCCTTGAACCAACAATCTTTCTGGTCATGTGTTGTTCTGCCGCAGCGATAGCACTTCCCTGTTCCATAGGCCATTTCATTGGTGCCATATTCTTGTGGTCTCCATTGTATCTCTGCAGCGCCCCTTGCGGCTGCTTCGTGTGATACTGCCATACTGAAAGCTTTGTCCAGCGTAAGGTCCTTTTCTGATAGAAGCCGTTTCTGGGTTCCTTCACTTTGTAGCCCACACACAAACTTGTCCCTTAACGTGTCTGCTAGTCCCGCTCCAAACTGGCAGTATTTCGATAGCTTGCGCAGTTCCGTTCGGTACTCAGCATTGCTTTCGTCTTTGTGTTGGTTCCTTTTATGGAACTTAAATCGTTCTGCTATCAGCAGCGGTGTGGGGTTTAAGTGGTCCTGTAGGATTTCTACTATGCTTTCAAAATTCTTGTTCACCGGCTTCTCTGGGGTTAATAGATTTCGCAGTAACCCATAAGTTTTTGCACCCATGGAATTTAACAGAACCAGTGCTTTATTAGCATCTGGCACTTCATTCGCCCTGCAGTACACCTCAATACGTTCCACATATGTCGCCCAATCTTTGACTTCATTGTCGAATGTAGAGATACTGCCACTCTTCGGCATCCTTGGTTGTGCATTAACTATCACCAATGGCGCCTCCCGTGCGTCCCCTTCTTCTTCACTGGCACAAAATGGCGTCTCCCGCGCTTTCTTCCTTCCCGCGCTCGCCCTTCTTCTTCGCTGCGGCTTCGCTAAATGGCGTCTCCCGCGCTCTTCCCTCTTCTCCGCGGCTCAATGGCGTCTCCCGCGCTCTCCCTGCTTCTCCGCGGCTCAATGGCGTCTCCCCTTGCTTCGCCCCGCGGACCCTGATCAGCCCGTGATCCCTGGCTGTGCTCTGCGCGTTCTTCTCTTGATATTTGTCGACGCCGCTCAGTCTAGAACCAGGCTGTTTCTTATCCTCTCTCTCCCCGGTTTTGCAGTACTTTTCCTCAACGCCGCTCGGTGATCAACCCCCGGCTGCGCCCTGCTCTCTTCACCCTTTTTCTTACCCCATCGACGCAGCCCGGCTCTCTCTCTCTGTCGTCGGTCGGCTCCAGCCGCCGCTGCTCGGGAAGGGTCTGCTCTGGACCTGTCGTCAGTCTCTTACTGCTCGTTGTGGCTGGGGAACCAAGCCCGGCTCTCCACAGCCTCCCCAGTGAAGTTGGATCTCTGCCTGACTGCTTGGCGGTTGCTCGCGGTCGACGCCTGTGTTCCTGGACTCGACTATTTTGCTTTTGTTTTTTTTTGTTTAATGTTGCAGGTAGATTCGCATCAACACTCGTCGCCACTGTTAGATCCGTGGTTCAGTGGATAAATAATTACACGGATGCTGTACATAAACAAATAACAGGTCTTTACTGGAGGAGGGCAATCTCTAGACTGGAGTACAGAGGCATGCGCACAGCTTATATACCGGTGTGGTTGCTGCCGGTACTACAGTATACAGGAGCTGTAAAAAGTAGTTCTGACTTAAAGCACATACACTACAATGGGTAGTCCATTCCTACTCTTGCAGATCTTCCTCTGCTAAGTCCAGTGCTAGTGAACCACTTAATACTGTTGCCATAACTGCACAAAAACCTGGGATGTGGAAGGAAAATTTGAAGCAATTTAGCTTTAAATGAAGGCACTAACATTTCCACTGCAATCTCTTCAGTAACGCCTGTTCCATTTGAACAAGGTGAATGCACTGACCCAGCATTACTGCAGCAATATGAGGTACTTCTCCTTTAAGTGCCCCATCTCCTGGCTTAACTGAACTAGCATATGGGCTGAGCGCATTAGTGCTTGCACACCAGTCTGTATTTACAGCAATTTTGTTAATATTGGAAGCAGGTGGTAAGCAAACACTGTATTGCAAGCCATATTTATGGTTATTATTGCACAGTTGTCACTGTAAAACTTTAAGCCGACAGAAGTTTCTAAGTTATCATGGAAAAGGTATTCCCTTCCCAGTACTGCTGTTTTTTGGTAACTTGGTGCTCTTCAAGCTCAGCCCTTCACCATAATGAACGCATATGTCAAAGAATTTAACAGGAAGGGTTTATTTTTTTCTCATTTTGATATCATATTTAAGTTTACTGTCAGATGGATTCAATTTCAGGCATTGCTGCAAAATATCTCCAGCTTGTTTTTGTGAAAGTTTATTCTGAAATTCTAGCTTTTAAAAGCAAATGGAATTCAGAAAAGCAAACAACTGCCTTTTGCTGCCGACAGAAGTGGTGGAAGCGGAGACACTCAATGTTTTCAAGGGGAGACTGAATAGGCACGTGAGGGAAATAAACTTGCAGGGCTACAGGGATAGAGCGGGGGAATGGGACTGACTGGATTGCTCTACAGAGAGCCGACATGGACTCGATGGGCTGAATGGCCTCCTTCTGTGCTGTTATGACTCTATGGGGTCGATTTTAACTGAGCAGTGAGGCGGGCTTTGAGGCGTGCGGTGGGTTAAACTCGCTAAAACTGGCGGGCGGGACCCCCCCGCCTGGTTCCCGACCCCGAGCCATTTTGTCTGATGGTCCCGAATCAGTCCCGCCTCCAACAGGCGGGACTGGTCTTTAAGGCCCTTAATCAGCAATAATTGGCCTTTATAATGCCATTTTAACAGGCCCTTGCATATTTAACCCTTTTCCCACGTAAAACACGCCTGGTGGGGATCACGCCTGTGAAACCTGGCGTGAGCACTATTGGCTTGCTGACTATCAGCTGCAGGTCAACCAGTAAAGAGGAGATTTGACCTGTCATCATTTGCAGGTGGCAGGACTTTGTTGTTTCAGGCCTGGGGCAACTTTTACCAGGCTTAACCACACCTGTGGAAGGTTGGAGCCTCACACACCTCTCCAGTGTGAGCTCCTGGGAAACCCCTCTCGCCACCCTCACTCAGCGTTTCCTCAGCAGAGGCATATGCCAGAAGCATGGGAGCCATTTTTCTCCTTCCTTTCTTGGCATTAGAGGAGCTCGAGCACCAGGCGCGGCAGCAGCAGAACCAGGAACAACAACAGCACCAGCAACAGCAGCAGCAGCAGCAGCAGGAGCGACAGGCTGCTGCTCACCCACCTGAGGCAGCACAGGCCAGAAGGGGCCAGCGCATGGAAGCCCGTCGGCGCAGGTGATACCCCCCAAACAGGGTCTACAGACACAGGGTCAGCTACCTCAACATGACTGAGCAGCAGTACCAAAGGCGGCTCCGACTTTCGCGACAGGTAGTGACTGACATCTGCGCAATGATACAGTAAGACCTGCTGCCCAGAGAACCAGGTGGACACTCCTTACCAGTGGCCATCAAAGTCACCACCACACTCAAACTTTTTGCCTCAGGCTCATTCCAGGGATCAGCAGCAGACAGCGGCATCTCCCAGTCGGCCGCACACACTTGCATCACGCAGGTAACCGATGCCCTCTTTGCCCTCGCGCACAATCACATCCATTTCACCAGGGATCGCGCAAATGTGAGGGCGCGAGCGCTTGGATTAGCTCATCTGGCAGACTTTCCAAGGGTGCAGGGCATCATTGACTGCACACATGTGGCCCTTAGGGCACCCCATCGCAATCCAGGTACAGGAAACTTCGCGATATCCGGCACCGACGGGACCGAGCCACTGCCGATCTATCAAAACTTCCGGATAGACCAGCGTTAATGTTGAAGGATACGGAGGTTTTCATCTCCGTATCTGACAACAAACACTGTTGCTTAGCAACAGCTTGTAAACACTCGGCCTGTACCTTGGAAGCATCTCTGAAGCTGTTGCTAAACTACAGAGACGCTTTCCAGAGCCTGACTGTTAAAAAAATGCTAGGAGAAGAAAAAAAACCTAACCAAAATGGCTGCTGATCTCTGCCGTTAGATTGAGGTTTTCTTTTATTCATTGATGGGATGTGGGCGTCGCTGGCTAGGCCTGCATTTAGTGCCCATCCCTAATTGCCCTTGAGAAGATGGCTTCTTGAACCGCTGCAGTCCATATGGTGTAGGTACACCTACAATGCTGTTTGGAAGGGAGTTCCAGGATTTTGGCCCAGCGACAGTGAAGGAACGGCGATACAGGTCCAAGTCAGGATGGTGTGTGGCTTGGAGGGGAACTTGTAGGTGGTGATGTTCCCATGCGTCTGCTGCCCTTGTCCTTCTAAGTGGTAAAGGTTGCGGGTTTGGAAGGTGCTGTTGGAGCTTTGGCGAGTTGCTGCAGTGCATCTTGTAGATGGTACACACTGCAGCCACAGTGCGCCGGTGGTGGAGGGAGTGAATGTTGAAGGTGGTGGATGGAGTGCCAATCAAGCGGGCAGCTTTATCCTGAATGGTGTCGAGCTTCTTGAGTGTTGTTGGAGCTGCACTCATCCAGGCAGGTGGAGAGTATTCCATCACACTCCTGACTTGTGCCTTGTAGATGGTGGAAAGGCTTTGGGGAGTCAGGTGGTGAGACACTCGCCGCAGAATTCCCAGCCTCTGGCCTGCTCTTGTAGCCACAGTATTTATATGGCTGGTCCAGTTCAGTTTCTGATCAATGGTAACCCCCAGGATGTTGATAGTGGGGGATTCAGCGATGGTAATGCCATTGAATGTCAAGGGGAGATGGTTAGAGTCTCGCTTGTTGGAGATGGTCATTGCCTGGCACTTGTGTGGTGCGAATGTTACTTGCTACTTGTCAGCCCAAGTCTGAATGTTGTCCAGGTCTTGCTGCATATGGACACGGACTGCGTCAGTATCTGACGAGTCTCGAATGGTGCTGAACAGTGTGCAATCATCAGCGAATATCCCCACTTCTGACCTTATGATGGAGGGAAGGTCATTGATGAAACAGCTGAAGATGGTTGGGCCTAGGACACTGCCCTGAGGAACTCCTGCAGTGATGTCATGTGATTGAGATGAATGACCTCCAACAACCACAGCCAACTTCCTTTGTGCTAGGTATGATTCCAACCAATGGAGAGTTTTCCCCTCGATTCCCATTGACTTCAGTTTTACTAGGGCTCCTTGATGCCACACTCGATCAAATGCTTTCCGGACATACAACTTCCGGATAAACCAAAGTTTCCTGTATTTTTGTCAACCGCAAGGGCTTCCACTCCCTTAACGTTCAGCTGGTGTGTGACCACAAGAAGGAGATTTTGCATGTTTGTGCCAAGTACCCTGGCAGTTGCCATGACTCCTTCATACTGCGCCAGTCTAGTGTGCCTCCGCTATTCAGGCCGCCAGACCAACTTCACGGATGGCTACTTGGAGACAAGGGCTATCCCCTGAGGACTTAGCTAATGACGCTGTTGAGGAGGCCAGCCAACGAAGCTGAGGAGCGCTACAACTTCAGCCACATTTCCACCAGATCCATAATTGAGCAAACCGTCAGCTTGCTGAAGATGCGCTTCAGATGCCTGGATAGATCAGGTGGAGCCCTACAGTACTCAGCAGCCAGGGTTTCCAGAATCATCGTGGTTTGCTGTGCACTCCACAACATGGCACAGCGTCATGGCTTGCAGATTCCTGAGGACCAAGTGGCTCCTCACATACCCTCCTCAGATGATGATGATGATGAGGAGGAGGAGGAGGAGGGTGAAAACGAGCATCCTGCAGAGGCCCATCAACCAGCGGCAGCATTACGCGAGAACATTGCTGCCCGGGATGCAAGGAACGCACTCATCCTGGCCAGATTTGCTTAGCCTAGTAAATCAAACTCTTTTGCCTCACAGCTTCTTGCCTGAGTATCGACAATGGCCAAACCCTGCGGATTCTGAGCTATTTGACCAGCATCCTGACAACTGCAAGTAATCCTAAGCCCTCAATGTGAAAGCCCCATTCGCGAAATGACACACGCCAGAACTGCAACAGTTGCCATCAGAATTTTTATGCACAAGAACCAACTGATGGCATTTTTACAATATACACAACATTTCACCCAAGTGACTACCCTTGTGACTACTTGTGCTTTATTTTCCTCTTACGCGTGCTCCTATGTAGTGGTTCCCCTGTGGCTTCAGCAGATGTGGAAGCCCCTTGCTCACTTTCCTGCTGCTCCTATCTCGACACCTTTGGCGTGTGTCCTCTGGGGTGGCGAGCCTGTGAGGGCTCGTCAGCAGTCTGCTGCTCCTGCGGCAGTGCTGGGGTTGAGGCGTCTATCTCACTTGGGTGTGGACTCCGGCGGGGCTCTGACCAAGGGCTCTGCAGTGGCATGGAAGTGTGAGCGCTTGGAGAGGAACCTCCACTTCCTTGAGGCCTGCCACCAACCTCCCTCTCATGGATCAGCTCCCCCTTCGCGCTAGCAAGTGGCTTGAGAGCACTTTGCTGCACATCAGGGGGGCCATGGGGACCCGCATCTGCAATGGCAGTCCTACTCAGAAGGACTTCCATGAAGGTCTGGTTTCTCTGTTCAATAGATGCCCATCGCTCCTCAAGAGATGTCATTCTATTCTGAACACTCACCATGTTTTCCATACCCTGGCGACTGTATTGATTTCTTTGTGGGTTCAATGACGAGACATTTATGAAAGAAGATTACTTTTAATCTAAAGCTTGTTCAACTCTTTTATACAGCTTTTACAGGAGACACGATGCTAGTGATGCATCTAGAACGAAACTGAAACTAAACCAAACTGCTTGTCTCTCACATGACCTCTGCTGGTCAGGCATAAGTAATCAATACCTGCAAACATGCTGGTAAGGCATCATAATCAAACAGGCAAATAACACCACTATTTGCTGATATCATTACATCTCCTTTTCTTAAAACAGAAGTATTTTACTTTTAACTAACAACATGTTTTCTTTGTATTAATCTGCATTTTAACTGTAACACTTAATGAACTTACATTATCATTATCAAGGTTTTTTAACCTTGCTTTGTGTGTTCACATGAAATATGTCAATACACTAGAACTTGAAGAAAGAATAAGATAACATTACTTCCTTCTATAACAATAGTCCTTAAATTTGCTCAATGAGTCTCTCAGGAGGCTTCACGTGTCTTGAGGATTTTCTGATTGATTGTCCTTGAATCTGAGTTGTTGCCTCAGATGATGTGTTCTCAGCTGTGTGATCAGGTTGTTCAACAGTATCAGTCTCTTGACCTGCTGTGGCTGGTCCCATGAGAAGATCTCGACGATTTCTTCTCAGAACAGCACCCTCATCTGTCTGAATGGTGTATGATCTTGGTTGAACTTCACTCAGGACAGTTCCCTTCTGAGTCCATGTGTTTGTTTTGTCTTTGAACCTTACTTGGTCACCAGTGTGGAGTTCAGGTAGGTTTTGTGTTCCTCTGTCATAATAATACTTTTGCTTTTCTTTCTGTTGCTCTTTGAACTTCCTCACTTTCTCCCCCTCTTGTTTTCAGGAGGTTCTCCGGGATGGGTAGGTTTGACCTTAGCCGACGTCCCATAAGGAGTTGGGCTGGTGACTTATCACACTCGAGCGGCGTTGTGCGGTATACAAGCATGCTCTGGTAGAAGTCAGTTCCACTGTCTTTTGCCTTGTACATCAGTCTTTTCACTGTCTGGACCGATTTTTCCACTAGTCCATTGGACTGTGGAATGTGAGGACTTGACGTTGTGTGAACAAAGTCCCACTCTTTGGCAAAGTGTCGGAAACTTGCATTGTAAAACTGGGGTCCGTTGTCTGTGAAGACCTCGCTTGCCACGCCATGTCTGGAGAATATGGCTTTCATACATCTTATCACAGCATCTGCAGTGGCGGTGTACAGTCTACTAACCTCTGGATACAGGGAATAATAGTCTGTGACTACAAGATAGTCCTTCCCTTGACATATGAATAGGTCAGCGCCTACCTTCTGGTAAGGTCTGTCTGGCACTGGGTGTGGCTTTAGTGGTTCTACCGGATTGCTTGCTCGATATTTCAGGCATATTGTGCAGTTTGACACCTCATTTGTCACATCTTGGTTGATTCATGGCCAGTACATCATCTCTCGTGCTCTTTTCTTACACTTTTTGATTCCCAGATGTCCTCCATGGATCCTTTTTAGCATCTCTTTTCTCAGACTCTTTGGGATAACTATTTTACTTCCTTTGTAGATGATGTCTTCGACCACTGATAGTTCCGCCCTGCAGTTCCAGTACTCTGCTATGTCAGGTGAGCAGTCTTGCTTCATGTTGGGCCATCCATCCAAGATGCTTTTCCTCAGTCGTCTCATTGTTTCATCTTTGTTTGTCTCAGTCTTTATGAGCTCCATTTTTGCATCTGCTATGGGCAGTGCACTTGTGATCATGTCCACATAGGCGTTCACTTTTTCATCCATTGTGGTGTTTGCGGGCTCACTTGGGTCTACAGCTCTGGACAACGTGTCTGCTGTATACATCAGCTTACCCGGTGTGTACGCAACATTCAGTGTATAGCGTTGCAGCCTGATCATCATTCTTTGTATTCTAAGCGGACAGCTATTTAGTGGCTTTTGGAACAATGCAATCAAGGGCTTATGGTCAGTCTCTACACTGATTGCTTGTCCTGCCACAAACTGGTGAAATCTTTCACAGGCGTATGTGATGCTGAGCAGCTCCTTTTCTATTTGAGCATATCGCGTCCCCGCGTCTGTCATTGAGCGCGATGCATATGCAATAGGTTGCCAGTAGTCATATTTTTGCAGAAGAACGGCACCGAGCCCACTCTGTGATGCATTTGATGATATCTTGATGGGTCTCGCTGGGTCATAAAACCTCAGAACTGGTTCCTCTGTGAGCAGTTTCTTTAGATCGCTCCATGACTTCTCATGCTCATGATTCCATTCCCATTCTATGTTCTTTTCAGTTAGTCGTCTCAGTGGTGCCATCTTTTCTGAGAGGTTGGATATGAATTTACCCATGTAGTTGATCATTCCATTAAACCTCTGCACGTCCTTTTTGCATTGTGGCTTTGGCATATTCTCAATGGCGGACACCTTTCTGGGATCTGGTCTGACGCCCTCACCGCTAAGGATATCTCCCACGAATGTCAGTTCTGTCACCCCGAGCTGGCATTTCTCTCTATTCAGCTTCAGGTTTGTTTTCCTTGTTGCTTCCAGCACTTTTTCCAGTCTCTCGCCATGCTCAGTTCTCGTGGTTCCCCATACTATGATGTCATCTATTGATGTATCAACTCCCTCCAGGTGCTCATAGATCATATGGATAGTCTTGTGATACACTTCAGGAGCTGAGGCAATGCCAAATGGTAACCTTAGGAATCTGTATCTGCCAAATGGACTGTTGAACGTGCACAGTCTTGAACTTGCTTCGTCCAGCTTCATCTGCCAAAATCCTGATGATGCATCTAACTTGCTGAAATATTTTGCATTTGCAAACTGTGCCATGATTTCCTCACGTGTAGGAAGCTTGAAGTGCTCTCTCTTTATTGCTCTGTTTAGACCTCTTGGATCCAGGCAAATTCTGAGCTTTCCATTCTTTTTGTCCACTACGATGAGGGAACTCACCCACTCAGTTGGCTCATCTATCTTCTGAATCACGTTCAGGCTTTCCATCCTGTCCAACTCTGCCTTCAGTTGCTTTTGAAGAGCAAACGGAACTTTTCTGCATGGATGTATGACCGGTGTCATACTTTTATCTACTCTGATCGTGTGTTCTCCTGGAATGCAGCCTAGACCCTTAAATAGGTCTTTGTACTCTTTCATGAGTTCATCATAGACTGTCTCTCCTTCGCTTTCCACAACGAGGACTCTCTTTACCAGGTTCAGTCTCTCACAGGCTTTTAAACCTAGTATGGCTTGCACCTCCTTTGGCACCACGATTAATGCTAACGTGTGCTCTCTGTCCCTGTGTGTCACTTTGACAATGCATCTTCCTTTCACTGGTATTTCAGTACCTGAGTATCCTGTCACTTTCACT
Organism: Somniosus microcephalus; assembly: GCF_052327205.1. Classification (NCBI taxonomy): domain Eukaryota; kingdom Metazoa; phylum Chordata; class Chondrichthyes; order Squaliformes; family Somniosidae; genus Somniosus; species Somniosus microcephalus. The sequence continues at coordinate 63,143,622 of NC_140989.1, forward strand.
TTGATTCCATGTATCTTTGGTCTGGGTCTAATTTTCTTAAAATCAGTCTCTGATATCACATTAACTTATGCTCCAGTATCCAATTTAAATGGAATGTGTATGTCATTCACTTTTAGTGTCAACATCCAGTCTCTTTCTTCTTTTTTGTTTTCAGACACAACATCTACATAGAACTCCTCTATCTCGCTTTCATCTACTGCATGGACCTTGCTTTGTTGCATTTGGTTCTTACAGCAACGGGCATAATGGTTGTTCTTGTTGCAACTATTGCATGTTTTACCATATGCTGGACACTTTCTTGGTGGATGCTGTGTACCGCATCGACTACATGACTTTCGATTGTCCCTTTCATTTTTGTTCGCTGGCCATGCCTCTTTTTTCACATTGGCGCTCTTTTTGTTAAACGGTTCATGTCCGTTCATTCTCACTGCATCCACGTTGCAGCTATTGTCACTGAACAGCTCCTTTGCCTGCAACATCACAGTCTCTGTAGCCCTACACAGTGCTATGGCTTTTCCCAGGTCTAGATCTTGCTCTCTTAGCAGTCTTTCCCTTAGACCATTATTCGGAATACCACACACCAGTCTGTCTTTTATCAGCGAGTCTGTCAGTCCCCCAAATTCACACGATTTGCTTCTGTTTCTCAGTTCAGTCACATACTGATCAATAGTCTCACCCGTTTTCTGAACACATGTGAAAAATCTGTGCCTCTCAAACGTCACGTTACGTTTAGGTATGCAGTAGGCCTCAAACTGTTCCATTATTTTATCTAGCTTCATTTTGTCTCCATTAGCAGCAAATGTGAAGTTATTATACACCTCCAGCGCTTCATCAACCACGACATGTAAGAACTGTGACGATTTCCTTTTATTACTTTTCTCGTCAGCTCCGATTGCTGATAAATACAACCCCACACGTTGTTTGAATCTTCTCCAATTTTCAGCCACATTACCTGTCAACTGAAGCATCGCCGGTGGGAGTAAACCTTCCATTTTTCACTTCGTTAGCTATTCTCTAATGGTAAGTAACGGTGTTCTCTTTTGGCTTGCTAGTCTGTGGAGAGCTGATTTAACTTCAGATTTTTTCTCTTCATCTCTTTCAATCACTTCTGACACCATGTATTGATTTCTTTGTGGGTTCAATGACGAGACATTTATGAAAGAAGATGACTTTTAATCTAAAGCTTGTTCAACTCTTTTATACAGCTTTTACAGGAGACACGATGCTAGTGATGCATCTAAAATGAAACTGAAACTAAACCAAACTGCTTGTCTCTCACATGACCTCTGCTGGTCAGGCATAAGTAATCAATACCTGCAAACATGCTGGTAAGGCATCATAATCAAACAGGCAAATAACATCACTATTTGCTGATATCATTACAGCGACTAACCTCCTCCATGGCCGTAGCCCTCCTCTCCTCTACCGTAGCCAGCCTTACCAAGGAGGCAGCAATCATTTCCACGTAGGTAGCCATCCTTTCCGCGTTGATGCGTTCATGCGCCACTGACTCCACAAAGGCTCTGCTCATGTCCGCTATGGACTCCTCCATTCGCTCCACACTCACAGCAACCCTGGAGACAAAACCTGCCAGAGACTCCTGCATCTGTGCATGGAGTTCCATCACCGCTGATCTTATGGATGGACCCAGAGGCAGAGGGTCGACATGCAGCTGAGCCGAGCTGGCCGAGTCCTGCGTCCTCCGATGAGAACTCTCCACTGCTGTCCCTGTCTCCACAATCTGCTGATGCTCACTTGTGAGCTGTGATACACCAGGTGACAACTCTACTCTATGTCCCGAAGGTCCCCCCGAGGTGTGAGTGTCTGCACTGGTGCTGGGTGCGCTTATTTCTGCTGACGCTGCGTCCTTAGAGGTTGCAGATTCCTCTGAGGTGTCTGGAATCTCAGGCTCTTCCTCTTGCACAGTGGGGACGGGGGCTCTCGATGGTCCTGTGGGGGAGTCAAGGAAAAAGTTAGAGATGTGATGCCAAGGTTACATGCACATTGCATTTTGCAGATGATCATAAGTCCATATGATGTAGCTTCAGAATCATTATCAGCGACTTATGCAATGTCAGTGAGAGAGATGGAAATCTATTCTGTCACCAGCTTGCGGGGATGCACCTGTCTGTCCTTCCCCAACTTCCGCATCTGTATCAGTCCCGACAATCTCCAGGACGGCTTCCTCCCAGGGGGTGAGCTGGGCTAATGAAGGTGGCCCTCCTCCTGTCCTGGCTCGCTCTCTCCTGTTGTGAGCTCTCTTCTCCTGCAATGAGGGAGACAAGTGGAGGTTGAGTGAGAATGAAGGAGTGAGTTTAGAGATTGCATAGCATAAATACTTAGAAGGAGACAAAGATGGAGTGAGGTTGCAAGACCAAGGGCCCTCCCTGTGTGTTGTCAGTTGTGTTCAAAGCATCAGAGTGAGAGGGAGTGTGAGGGCTGCCTGGTTGAATAGTTAGGTGAATGTGAGCATCGAGATAGGGAATGGCTAAGGGTGCATGGGTGTGAGTGTCAAGTGGGATGTGGAGGAAGAGATTGCTAAAGCTGAGTGCTGGTGAGGAAAGGCAATGGGGATCAGATTGAGGGTGATGGAAACTTCATACTTACTTTTCCAGTGCGATGAAGGTCATGGATTCTTTTCCTGCACTGCATCCAGGTGCGCCGTGTGAGCCCCAAGGAGTTGACTTCCCCAGCCACCTGTATCCATACAGCCTTGGTCTGACTGGGAGGCCTCTTCCTCCCTGAAGAAGGGAACAGGACCTCCCTGTGGGCCCTAGCACCATCCAACAATGCCTGCAGTGATGCCTTATCAAATTTAGGCGCAGCTCCTGCCCTCCCGCTGGCCATTGTTCCTGCAGGCTCTTGTGCCATCATAAGGGGAAAGCTTGGCAGTCTGCAGAGGAAGCAAGGCTTGCTGTGGACCTTAAATGCAGCAGCAATGATGATGTCATCGAGGGGACTTGCAGTCATGAAAAACCCATTTGCAAAGGCTTCCCACACGTTGGAAATCAATTGGCCAATTGAGTTAAAATTGCATCAATCTCACACATCCATTTAGTTTCGTGTGGGAATCACGAAATTCGGGGAACCCGACAATTGCCCGCACTTGAGTTAAAATCGACCCCTATGACTCTATCTCAAACTATTGTGCTGAGGTGAAGTAGTTGGGTCACAGGACGAGTCATTTTATGCTTTGCATTTGCTTTACAGCAGAATAGTGTAACTTTTTTTTACAATTTTGTCTTAAATAACATGACTATTCAAACGTACAAATGAAAATAACCAGCACAGACTGTTCCCAGCCAAACCATTACAAACTAATGCATATTGTTGTTCAAACTCTATAGAATTAGGGGCTAGTGACTTATTGAAACAAAATAAGACTGCATTAAAAGCCTTCATATATTTTATTTCTGTTCTGTGTCATTTTGAAATGCAGAGTAGAAAGTTATGAATACATGAAGTACTGAATATTGTTAAGTGATGTGTTTAATACAAATTCCAAATGTTTAATCAATACAGAATGTTTCAGAAACACAAGTAGTTTTTTGGTCAAAGTAATTACTAATTAAGAACTGGCTAGCACAAAGTTTGTCATTTCACTCTGGGTCCTGGGTTTAAGTCCAACCCAAATTAATAAGTTAAAGTTTACATACACAGCGTAAAGCTTCCTCTACTCTGCCCCAACAATGTACCCTAAGAGATTGAATGTGATGTTTCCTTTTTCCATAGCTGCCTTCTTTTTGGCTTTCCTGACTGAGACTGCTAACTTACTGCCAGACTGTGGGCTGCTATGTGCCTTAGAGAGTGAAAAAAACTGTAATTATAATGTCCAAACCCATATAATTTAGGACCTTTACAGTTGGTAAAGAGAGGAATTCGGGGACAGACTGTTAGTTCACTATAATCTGCAACAGGTTAGTGCTGATATAGTGCAGAAAATGGAAAATGCTTCATTTTCTAGTAACAATTTTGCTAACTTTGATCGGCATAACATTCACATATATCTTCAATTAAAACAACACATATATATTAAAAGTGATCACTAATTCAATTATAAACTTTAAGATTTTGCATGTAAGTAGTAATTACCTATTGTAATTCATAAATCATACGATTACAACATATTGTCAATATTGCACCTTGGCTGCATTTCCTTGGACACAACCAAGTGGTATAACGTTGGCATTGGTCCATTCTATAATCACTAAAACATAGTGTAATGTCACATGGAAATTTGCAGATCGATAATAGTTTTGTTTCAAAGGGGTGCACTAGCTGAATGAACTGGGCTGATGCATCTTTAATTATGTTTCAACCACTTTACCATTTAGTGCAGTGAATTAACAATCTTGGATCTACAGGAGTCCACATATGTGGCACCCCACCATACATCACCAAACATCTTTATCTTTATTATGCCCTCTTGGTCCCCTTTGTATGGGGGCCAAAATTTCAATTCAAAAATTCCTTGGGGTTTGGGGGTCCATGTCAGGACTTGGGCTCAGTGCATATCTCCACATCAGGTGGAAATCCCACCCCATTGGAGATGTGCCCCCATTAGAAAGTCCAGGCTACTTGATTTACTTAATGTTATTAAATCATTGTACAAGAACAAAAACAACTTGAATTTGTATAGCACCAAAGATTAGGAGAGATGGCAAAAAGCGGTTGAGGAGTTTTGTAAAGGGTTTTGAGAACTGAATAGATGGAAATGTCTAGGAGGAGCATTCCAGAGAGTAGGGCAAAAACAGCTAAAGGCTGTGCCACAATGGTGGGGCAAAGGGAGGGAATTTTAATTTGCAGGCAGCAAGGACACCACCCCAATGCAACTAAGGGGCCTAATGCCAGTTTGAGGTCCCTACTGCAAGATTGCTTTGCTCTAAAGCAGCCGGCACCACCTTTGGCTGCACTCAGGAAAACCAGACCTATGTGCAGCCGAACAGGCAGTCCTTAAAGGGACCTGGTGTCAATAACACCTCTCACTGGGAGTTTGCTTATTTGTGGACGGGAACTTGTGAGCTGATGTAGGCCTTGAAAGCCTGCAGTAGTTTCTGACACCAAATAAAATTAATTAAGATTTAATAAGTTGCAGAGATCACTTCATCAATCCGTCGCAGCCATAGGGCATCCCGATCTTTGGGTGCAACAATGGAGTTCTTATTGGAGATGCACCAGAGGAGGGAGGAGAAAATGGCGAGGCAAACGGTGGCAAGGCTGGTTGAAAGAAAAAGAATGAGATAGAACAGCGAAAGGCTGGAAGCAGGAAAAATAGTGGGAAATTATATTGGAGCTCTACTCTGTGTAAAAAGTCACCCATGCTTGCTCGTGTTTCGGAAGAATGTGTAGATTTGCTATTTTCTGATATCTATATGTGTGTTATGCAATGTTCATATTAGATGGAATTGAAATATATTTTTTCGTCTCTAGTTTTCTTTTCACCTCTCCTGAAGGCAGTGACTCAAACTGGGGTAGAGTTTGGTGGGTGCCAACAGCCCTGTGGTACCTCACCCAACTGCCCATTCTTCATGTGTGAGTCCAGATGGTGAGGGGCCAAAATTTCAGGGTCCTCTCTGTGCTGGTGAAAGAGGGGTTGAATGGGGATCCTGCATGCCCATATTGAAGGGCATAGACCCTATTGCAAATCTCAGGAACATCATCAGGGACATCATCATCAGGGATCGAAGGAGATCCTCACCCCATTCTGCTGCGGGAGGCTGGGACATCCCACAGCCACTCCACTAGGAAGACCCCGAGGCCCTTCCTGAGCCAAAGAAAAAATATAGAAGTTAATTAATCTTAAACTCCTAAAGGAGCCATAAAGCATTTAAGTTAAGGTATCAATTACCTCGATCATAAGAAACTTTTTGGGTCTTTCCAAGGGTCTCAATGGAAGCCACTTGAGGATTTACAAAAGAATTAAAGCCCAGAGTAGCCCAGGAACTCAGCAGACACACTCCCTTGACATAGAAGGACAGATGGAAGACTCACCTGGTACCTCTAGCTGGAATTTAGAGTGGAAATTAAATAAGTTGGAATCCCAATGGGACCAGGTTCCAGCCCAAGTTTCAGACCCTTGGCAGGAGATGCACCCAACCTCTGCCCTCTCTGGCCCAGGAATCTCAAGAGTGTTGGTGGCTGGTTGACCATACATGGAGATCACAGCTAAGCCCAAGCCTAGCCTGGCCTGTTGTTCACACATGTGCATGTGTCTTTGCTACTTGCAAGTCTACCTGTAATGATTCATTTAGGAAATTCTTCCTAATTAAAAGTATTAACTTCAGCAGGTAAAGTGAACAAAATGGCCATTGATGTTGACAATCATGTTTGTCTGACACATATTGATTCAGAAAACTTTGAGTAAATGACAAAGAAACAATGATAACTTCTTTAAAGTTATAAATAGACATCCTGAAATATTGCTGAAATGTGTAAAATACAAACTCCTGGTACATCTTAACAAATTATTTTTCACCTTCATCATGAATTAAAATTGACAAATATGACATGGTTAGAGCGCCCTCTGGTGGAAAATACCTGACCTCAACTGTGAGGTGGTCTGAGGAGATCTGAGGCGTGCTGAGCTGTAGTCTTCTAGCAGGCACAGTCGTGCAATAGGAATAGAATATGATGCCAGCTCTCATGATGACGACACTTCTGTATCATTGTGACCCCTTGAACCAATGCCCGCTCTGTCAGACTGGGTCAGACTGCCTCTGCGAACCCTCATAGAGGTTGCTAACCTTGAGCATCTCATTAATCTTTGAATGAGCCACAGCAACCTCCCTCTTTCTATGTTGTAGCCATAGGGGAAGAACTTGTAGAAGCACTGGAGTAAGTACAAGAGCACTTTAGACAGGCACTAGGGGATTTATGGGATGTCAAGTAATGTGTAGCCCTTTCTGTAAGTTAGTAAAACCACAATGCTGATCTCACAGAGCCTGTTTATAAAGAGAGATTACTGTCTTAAAAGGATCATCTGGAAGAAACATCTGTGTCTATGCAATATACACTGCAAAGTCCAGTGTGGACTATGGAGGAGGTCACTACCTGATCTGTAGTCATGGATGAATGGTTGACTGCACTGCAGTCTGCCATTAAATGCTTGGCAACTCCTCTGGTATTTGCAGCTAAGCACAGCTCATAGGCACAGTGGGACCATAACTTATGAATAGAGATCACTGCATTCAATATTTAAAGATGTTCGCTTGGCCTAATAGAAACATAGAAACATAGAAGATAGGAGCAGGAGTAGGCCATTCGGCCCCTCGAGCCTGCTCCGCCATTCAATGCGATCATGGCTGATCATCCAAATTCAGTACCCGGTCCCTGCTTTCTCCCCATACCCCTTGATCCCTTTAGCCTTAAGAAATATATCCAACTCCTTCTTGAATATATTTAGGCCTAGAAATTCAGTGGGCTGCGCCACCCGTTGGTGCCTTAAGAGGGCGCTAAGTGGGTCGGAAGCCACTGGCCACGCCTCCTGCTAAATTTAGCGGAACGCTATTGGCGGCGCTAGCCGTTAGCGCTGCGCCGCCACCGATGACGTCATCGGTGTGCGCAGCACCCCGCTAACGCCCCGATCGCGATATTTAGATGCGCCCCCTGCTTTAACGCCGGACTCTATTTGCGACCAGTTCAGGGGGGCCTACCTGTGGAGGTAGAGGCGCTAATTAAAGGAGAGGTGGGGGGCGGCCATTTTTTTTGCTGGCCGCCTGCCAGCGCCTCTCCGCGCTGCCGTCCCCGGCCACCTGAGAGCCCCCCCCCCCGGAGTGCCGACTGCGTTCCAAGAGCCCGACACTTCTCCTCGGTGCCGGGCTCTTTTGCCGGCACTCGCGATCCTCGATCGCGCTGCACAGGGTCCCTCCCCTTTAAGAAGGGGAGGAAGGCCTGCAGTACCGCAGCGCGACGTGCCGCAGCGTGTGGCGCTGCGGCATGTTACGCAGCGATATTCAGCTGCAGCGCCCCAAGAGGGATGCGAGGCGCCTCCAGTAGCGCCACGCTTCCCTCTGGGGCGCGCAAACTGAATTTCCGGCGGGCGGCCGCGATTGCTTCCGGGGCGCTACTTTTAGTGCCCTGGCGAGGCTGGCGCCCCAAATGGGGCTATAGTGAATTTCTAATGTATTGGCCTCTACTGCCTTCTGTGGTAGAGAATTCCACAGGTTCACCACTCTCTGGGTGAAGAAATTCCTCCTCATTTCTGTCCTAAATGGCTTACCTCTTATCCTTAGACTGTGACCCCTGGTCCTGGACTCCCCGACCATCGGGAACATCCTTCCTGCATCTAGTCTGTCCAGTCCTGTCAGAATTTTATAAGTTTCAATGAGATCCCCTCTCATTCTTCTAAACTCCAGCGAGTACAAGCCCAATTGACCCACTCTCTCCTCATACGTCATTCCTGCCATCCCAGGTATCAGTCTGGTGAATCTTCGCTGAACTCCTTCCATGGCAAGAACATCCTTCCTCAGATAAGGTGACCAAAACTGCACACAATACTCAAGATGCGGTCTCACCAAGGCCCTGTACAACTGCAGCAAGACATCCTTGTTCCTGTACTCAAACCCTCTCGCTACGAAGGCCAACATACCATTTGCCTTCTTAACCGCCTGCTGCACCTGCATGCTTACCTTCAGCGACTGGTGCACAAGGACACCCAGGTCTCGTTGCACTTCCCCTTCTCCCAATTTATTGCCATTCAGATAATAATCTGCCTTCCTGTTTTTGCCACCAAAGTGGATAACCTCACATTTATCCATGTTATATTGCATCTGCCATGCTTCTGCCCAATCACCCAACCTGTCCAAATCATCCTGTAGTTTCTCGGCATCCTCCTCACAGCACACACGCCCACCCAGCTTTATGTCGTCTGCAAATTTGGAGATATTACATCTAGTTCCCTTGTCTAGATCATTAATATATATTGTGAATAGCTGGGGTCCAAGGACCGATCCCTGTGGTACCCCACTAGTTACTGCCTGCCACTCGGAAAAAGACCCGTTTATTCCAACTCTTTGCTTTCTGTCTGCCAACCAGTTCTCTATCCAAGTCAATACCTTACCCCCAATCCCATGTGCCTTAACTTTACACGCTAATCTCTTATGCGAGACCTTTTCGAAAGCCTTCTGAAAGTCCAAATACACCACATCCACTGGTTCTCCCTTATCTATTTTACCAGTTACATCCTCAAAAAATTCCAGTAGATTAGTCAAGCACGATTTACCTTTTGTAAATCCATGTTGACTTGGTCTGATCCTGTCACTGTTTTCCAAGTGCTCTGCTATTACATCTTTTATAATGGACTCTAGCATTTCCCCCACTGTAATTCCCCGTTTTCTCTCTACCACCTTTTTTGAATAGTGGGGTAACATTAGCTACCCTCCAATCCATGGGTACTGTTCCAGATTCCATCGAATGTTGGAAGATGATCAGCAATGCATCTACTATTTCTAGGGCCACTTCCTTAAGTACCCTAGGATGTAGATTATCAGGCCCTGGGGATTTATCGGCCTTCAATCCCATCAATTTCCCTAACACCATTTCCCTACAAATACTGATTTCTTTCAGTTCCTCCCTTTCATCAGACCCTATGTTCCCCGACATCTCTGGGAGGTTATTTGTGTCCTCCTTTGTGAAGACAGAACCAAAATATGTATTTAATTGGTCGGCCATTTCTTTGTTCCCCATTATAAATTCCCCTGATTCTGACTGCAAGGGACCTATGCTTGACTTCACCAATCTTTTTCTCTTCACATATCTATAAAAGCTTTTACAGTCAGTTTTTATGTTCCCTGAAAGCTTACTCTCATATTCTATTTTCCCTTTCTTAATTAATCCCTTTGTCCTCCTTTGTTGAATCCTAAACTGCTCCCAATCCTCTGGTTTACTGCTTTTTCTGGCCAATTTATATGTCCTCTCCTTGGATCTTATGCTATCCCTAATTTCCCTTGTTAGCCATGGTTGAGTCACCTTTTTTGTTTTATTTTTATGCCAAACTGGGATGAACAAATTCTGTAGTTCATCCATGCGGTCTTTGAATGTTTGCCATTGCCTATCCACCGTCAACCCTTTGAGTGACATTCCCCAATCAATCCTACCCAACTCGCGCCTCAGACCATCGAGGTTTCCTTTATTTAAATTCAGCACCCTAGTCTCTGAGTGAACTACTTCACTCTCCATCTTAATGAAGAATTCGATCATATTATGATCGCTCCGACCCAAGGGGCCTCGTACAACAAGATTGCTAATTAATCCTTTCTCGTTACATAATACCCAATCTATAATGGCCTGATCTCTGGTTGGTTCCTCGACATATTGGTCCAGGAAACCATTCCGTAAACGCTCCAGGAATTCCTATAAAATGCTGGGAGATTGCATAGATACAACCTTGGGGCAAGGGTTCACAAGCCTCATAGGTGCCCAAAGTTCTGCATTCCCCTAGCATATTCACAGATTTGTGTAAGTGCACAACAGCAGCTCCTGCCTCTATGTAAGGTATTTGATTTCCTCGTCCTTACATGGGTTCTTTGACTCTGGGTTTTACAGGAACAAAATGGTAGACGACACAAAGCTTTAGGTTCAACCCAAAACTGTTAGTTTATTAAAACCAACAAAACACAGACAAAAACCTGCTGAGATTTGGCTGAAACTTACAATCACCCATACGGCCGGTTTTTACCGTTGTGGATTGTAGGCCTGGATCGGAGATGACCTGTCCCCGTCCTCCTTTATCTGACTGCAACTGCCTACACAGCGCAAACCCCTTGTAGAGTCAACTGATACTTATAATCACCCGCCCGGCAGATCGTGGCCGCCGTCGATTGCAGGCTGGGAGCTGGAGATGATCGTCTTCCCTTCCTTCTTACACCTGGTAGTTGCTGTATTCAGAGCTAGCTTCCGAGAGAGAGAGAGAGAGAGAGAGAGCTGTGGTGTGGTTCCTTTTTACAGCTCTTCCGTCACGCCTTTTCGAGTCTGGGCCTTCCCCCAACTCTTGTTTTCCAATACACACCTAGTAATCCAAACCACAGGATATGTACAGGGCTGAGGGATGGAAGATAATTCCTCATCTTGTCTTGCCCCCACCCCCAGCAACCCCCCCGCCACCGCCCCCACCCCCCCACCCTGCCACCGCTGTGGTACATATTTAATGTGTTTTAGTCTTACTGCTGATGTGTTTTGCCCAAGGTTAAAGTGTTTTCCATTGAGGCCAAGAAGTCCATTGTTCCAGCGAAACTGGTATCGTTGTCTTATCCATTGAAGATCCATCGAAACCCATGAAAACACAAAGTCTCATTGTCCAAAGTTAAATCACCTATTCACCATTAAATCACCTATCAAGACGCTCATTGTCCAAAGTAAATGTCTTTTCCAAAGTTAAATTAAAACTCACAGGTGTGCCTGTGTTTCTAGGTTTAACTGTATCATGCCCTTACCACTGGGCCAAACAGGCTTCCAGCATTTTGCTATTGTACAGGTTTTTTTTTATATCTACATCTAGTAGTGATGGATGAGATGGCTATCTAGCAGCATGATGCCACAACCCCTTCAAGCATCTCTACACAACTAACAGTAGATGTGCCAGAAAGCAAGCGGGACCACCCTAGCATCAAAAGCCATAATGGCATTTGATGTGACTCACGCTACGCTACCCATTGGGTCAACCACTCCAGCCACAGCTACCTAGGAAGGACAATAATGTTGCCTTCCCTTTGCCTTGCTACAGCTCTCCCTCTTTTCAAATACTTCTTTGAAACCTACTTCTTCAACCATGTTTTTGCTTACCACCCCTAATTCATCAATTACAGTTTGGTGTCTATTTGTATCTCTAAATGCATTGTTAAAGATGCTGTATGAATGCAAGAGACATGAACACATAATCTAGGTTGACATTTCAATGCAGTACTGAGGGAGTGCTGCACTATTGGAGATGTCTTTCAAATTTTATTTTTTAAATTTGTTTTATGTGATCTGGGCGTTGCTGACAAGGCCAGCACTTATTGCCCATCCCTAGTTACCCTTGAGAAGGTGGTGGTGAGCTGCCTTCTTGAACCGCTGCAGTCCGTGTGGTGAAGGTACTCCCACAGTGCTGTTAGGTAGGGAGCTCCAGGATTTTGACCCAGCGACGATGAAGGATCGGCGATATACTTCTGAGTCAGGATGGTGTGTGACTTGCAGGGGAACTTGGAGGTGGTGGTGTTCCCATGCGCCTGCTGCCCTTGTCCTTCTAGGTGGAAGAGCCCGCGGGTTTGGGAGGTGCTGCCGAAGAAGCCTTGGCGAGTTGTTGCAGTGCATCTTGTAGATGGTACACACTGCAGCCACGGTACGCCGGTGGTGGAGGGAGTGAATGTTTAAGGTGGTGGATGGGGTGCCAATCAAACGGGCTGCTTTGTCCTGAATGGTGTCGAGCTTCTTGAGTGTTGTTGCAGCTGCACTTATTCAGGCATGTGGGGAGTATTCCATCACACTCCTTACTTGTGCCTTGTAGATGGTGGAAAGGCTTTGGGGAGTCAGGAGGTGAAACATTTGCCGCAGAATACCTAGCCTCTGACCTGGCTCTTGTTGCCACGGTATTTATGTGGCTGGTCCAGTTAAATTTCTGGTCAATGGTGACCCCCAGGATGTTGATGGTGGGGGATTCGGCGATGGTAATGCCGTTGAATATCATGGGGAGGTGGTTAGACTCTCGCTTGTTGGAGATAGTCATTGTCTGGCACTTCTGTGGCGCGAATGTTACTTGCCACTTATCAGCCCAAGCCTGAACATCGTCCAGGTCTTGTTGCATGCGGGCATGGGCTGCTTCATTATCTGAGGAGTTGTGAATGGTGCTGAACACTGTGCAGTCATCAGCAAACATCCCCATTTCTGACCGTATGTAGGAGGGAAGGTCATTGATGAAGCAGCTGAAGATGGTTGGGCCTAGGACACTGCCCTGAGGAACTCCTGCAGCGATGTCCTGGGGCTGTGATGATTGACCTTCAACCACCACAACCATCTTCCTTTGTGCTAGGTATGACTTCAGCCAGTGGAGTGTTTTCCCCCTGATTCTCATTGCCTTCAGTTTTACTAGGGCTCCTTGATGCCAAACTCGGTCAAATGCTGCCTTGATGTCAAGGGCAGTCGCTCTCACCTCACCTCTGGAGTTCAACCACCACAACCAAGTGTCTGCCCTCTCTATTGGGGAATAGCAAAGAAAACACATTAAAATAGAATAAAAGGATTTTGGTAAAAAGACAAATGGAGCCAATTAATTCATCCTCTCATTGCCAGAGACCAATAGCAAAAAGTTAAATAATGATAATACTGATTAAGGTGGCAGAACCTTACCTCTCACCCAAAGTGTGGAATACTTTGAGGAGTCCATAGCAACAATTAGCATCAAAACTACTTTGCATGTTTCCTAGAATAAATAATTTAAATATGGCATGGACATGTAGACTGTTCCCTTTAAAAATATTGCAAAGCAGTAGCAGAGAATAGGAGAAGCAGAAGGGAAGGGAAAGTGGAGAGAGAACAGAAAGGGCGAGGCGTACTGCCTGGGGTAGTCTGATACCCTTAAAAACAATTACAGTAAATGTAATGTTATCTTAATAATGTAATTACGAGTCTCCCAAGCAGTTGTAGTGGAGTGCCATTTATTCAGTCCTGACTTTGTGTCTCCTAGTACAGTACCTCAAGCATGGCCAAGATGGCGTCGGATTACCCCCCCCCCCGGATATGACGTCAGCCATCAACCAGCTGTCAATCAAACCCTGCTGTCTTTATGACAGCTATGGTTATCCGTACGTCTTCCCCCTTCAATGAAGACATAACACAGTAACAACATAACATAACATAACACATAGAACACTTGTTAACATCATATAGAAACAGTCAGTGTAACTACACCGTTGAACTAATTGTAGGTAGGTATAAACCTTACCCACACCCAGGAGTCCATTAAATGTTTACAGTCTTATCAATCCCTGTCTACAGGTCAAGTTTAACTACAGGCTTTCTGGTGCGCTGTGACCTGCGTGGCTGAACGGGTGTTTGCTGAACCACCCCAGTTGTATCCCTTAAGTTCATGTCTGTACCACACAGGTCCCTTGTCACATTATCACTACTGTGTCCTTCGTCACTTTGTGGCGTTTCCCTCATCTCGTCTCTTTGTGGCATTTCCCTCATCTCGTCATCCTCTCTGTCCTCCTGAGGCTGAAAGGTCTCTGTGGTTTTCAGTAGGTGCCTCCTGTTTCTGCGAAACACATTGCCGTTCTCTGTCATGACACTGTATGACCTGGGGGGCGACCTGTTGTAGAACGGTGGCTCTTTTAGGCCATGACTCAGGCCCTTCAATGCGAACTATATCCTTCTCCTGTAGAGACACTAGTGTAGTGGCTGTGCGGTCACAAAGTGTTTTTTGTTTCTGTTGTAGTTTCCGAGCCTTGTCTGCCCACACCTCATCTCTGTGGTCAGGTGTGACATAACTGGGAAGTCGTGTACGGATTTTCCGACCCAGTAAGAGCTCAGCTGGAGACTTGCCACTTGCTAGCGGGCCCGCCCTGTACGACATCAGGGCCAGATATGGGTCAGTGTTGCTGTGTGCTGCTTTCTTTAATAGTCTTTTCACAATCTGTACCCCCTTCTCCGCTTTTCCATTAGCCTGAGGATAGAGCGGACTGGAGGTTACATGATTAAACTCATACTCTGAAGCAAATGACTGAAACTCATGACTGGCATAGGGAGGGCCATTATCAGAGACCAGGGTTAGAGGGATGCCCTGCCTGGCAAAGATTGACTTCAGGTGAGTTATCACAGCTCTTGATGTGGTACTGGACAAGAGAGCCATCTCCAGATAACTGGAATAATAATCAATAACTAACAAATAATCTTTTCCTTCATAGTGAAATATATCAGTTCCGACCTTTTCCCAAGGTTGTGATGGGAGCTCTGTGGTAATGAGGGGCTCTTTTGTTTGCTTGTAGTGATACTCCTGACATGTAGCACACTCACTGATCATCTGGCCAATATCAGAGTTCATGTTTGGCCAGTAGAGTGCCTCACGTGCTCTCCTTTTTGACTTTTCTGCACCCAGGTGCCCTTCATGTATCCTGCTGAGCATTTCTCGTCGCATAGAGGTGGGCACTACTATCCTGTCACACTTAAGCAGTAGTCCATTGACCACAGAGAGCTCAGACTGAATGTGATAATATTGTTTATATGACCCTTTCTTCCAGCCCTCTTGAAGATTGCTCATTACTTTACTCAGGACTGGGTCCTTTGATGTCTCTGTGACTATCACTGATAGTTGTTCCTGTGTGGTGGGCAATGCTGCGTAGACCATATCCACATGAAGAGCCACATCCTCTTCTGATTCACTGTTTTGTGTGGCGTAAGGCACAGCCCTGGATAGTGTGTCTGCAATGAACATTTGTGTCCCTGGCACATATGTTAGCTCAAAATCGTAACGTTGATGTCTCATCATTAGGCGTTGTATCCGTGGTGACATGTCACACAGATTCTTCTTTGCGATCCCTAGCAGTGGCTTATGGTCCATTTCTAGGATAACCTTGGGAAGACCATAGATGTAGGTATGAAATTTGTCACACCCAAATGCCAAGCCAAGGCACTCCTTCTCGATTTGCGCGTACCGGCACTCTGTAGCCGTCATGGAGCGTGACGCATACGCCGCTGGTCGCCATTCTCCTTCATCTTCCTGTAGGAGGACAGCCCCTAATCCATTCTTAGAGGCATCTGTGGACACTTTTGTCCTCTTTTTAGGGCAGAAGAACTTCAGTAGGGGTTCACTTGCTAGAATGTGTAGCAGCCCCTTCCACTCTCTCTCGTGTTCATGTCCCCATTGGAACTCTGTCTCTTGGTGCAGCAGTTTTCTCAGATGAACAGCTTTCACTGCTAGATTTGGAATGAATTTTCCTAGGTAGTTAACCATGCCAAGGGCCCGCTGAACCCCTTTCTTGTCCTTTGGTTTCTCCATGTCATGTATAGCTTTTACCTTTGACTTGTTTGGCTGAATCCCCTCTGTAGAGATCTTGTCTCCGAGAAATGTGATTTCATTGACACCGAACTGACATTTGTCTTTATTTAGTTTGAGTCCATACTGCTGTATTCCCTGAAGTGTTTTCTCCAGTCTGGTGTCGTGCTCCCCTTGAGTGGAGCCCCATACTACCAGATCATCCACGTACACCCGCACTCCCTCCCAGCCCTCGATGATTTGCTCCATTGCTCTGTGAAAGATTTCTGGGGCGGAGCTAATACCAAAGGGCAGACGTTGGTAGGAGTATCGAACAAACGGGGTGTTAAAAGTGCACAGCTTAGCACTTTCTTCATCAAGTTTCAACTGCCAGAAACCATGCGAGGCGTCCATCTTGGAGAAGACTTTCACTTCTGTCATTTCGCTGACTATTTCCTCTCTCTTTGGAATTTGGCAGTGCTCTCTTTTGATATTGGCGTTAAGGTCCTTGGGATCCATGCAGACACGCAATTTATCAGTTTTCTTTGATTTGACGCAGACCATGGAATTTACCCAGTCAATCGGTTCCTCAATCTTCTTTATGACAGCTAGTCCCTCCATGTGGTCTAGCTCTTTCCTCAGTTTTTCACGGAGAGCCACTGGAACTCTCCTGGGTGCGTGAATCACAAGTTGTGCATCCTCTCTCAGTTTGATGGAGTATGTAAAGGGCAGTGCTCCGAAACCCTGAAATACATCTGCATATTTGTGTGCTATAGTCTCATGAGACAGATTTGTACTATCTTGGGGGGCACTCTGCACACAGTTCAGTTCATTGATAGTATAGACTCATTTTACCAAGCCCAAATCCACACAGGCCTTATCCCCCAACAGTGACTCATGTCCTTCAGGCACTATAACAAAGGTCAAAGTGTGAATGTGATTTTTTACCTTAACATTCAGCCTACACGTTCCTTTTGTTTCAAGCTTTGTCCATTGTATGCCTTCAAAGACGCTGTCTTTTCAGTATTTTAGGTCGCACTTTGAGATTCTGTGCATCACTCCAACTTATGAGATTTGCCTTAGCACCTGTATCTAGCTTAAAGGGAACAATGGTGCCATTTACCAGCAAGGGAGCTATCCAAACTTCAGTCTTTGGTCCTACAGAGTGCACTTCATTAGCATTTTTGCCCTGTTTTGACTCATTTTGCACCATCCCAACAAACAAAGTCTCTGCTCCTGTCTCTTCAGTCTCAGTAGCATGCACTGTCTTTTTATCTTCAGTTTTCTCTTCCCAAAAACACATCTTGGCAAAGTGATTCCTGCCTTTACATTTTGCAGTTCTTCCCATAAGTAGGACACTGTCTGGCTACGTGTTTATTACCGCACCGTCTGCATTCGTAAGGCGTCATCATCTTGAACTCCGTGTGCCCTCTTGTGTCCCTTTTGTGCACCACATCCACCGGCAGGTTTTTCAGCCCCAGGGCGCTCCCGCCCGCTGCTGTGCTGCTCCCTTCGAAAGTTTTCATGTGCATGGCTGAGAGTTCACTAGCATGACATATTTTCACTGCTGCATCCAAATTTAGGTCATTGTCTCTAAGCATTCTCTCCCTCACCTTCTTGTCGAGTATTCCAAAAACGACTTGATCGCGTATCATCGATTCCTTCAGGTCCTTAAAGTTGCATGTTTGT
Organism: Somniosus microcephalus; assembly: GCF_052327205.1. Taxonomy (NCBI): domain Eukaryota; kingdom Metazoa; phylum Chordata; class Chondrichthyes; order Squaliformes; family Somniosidae; genus Somniosus; species Somniosus microcephalus. The sequence continues at coordinate 63,161,254 of NC_140989.1, forward strand.
GCTTTTATTTTCAAGTCCGTCAAAAAAACATCAAAGGATTCTCCTTGCTTTTGCACGCGGGAGCGAAACACGAATCTCTCATATGTTTCATTCTTTTTTGGAGTGCAGTATTCGTCGAACCGTTCTATCACCTTGTCCAGATCATTTTTATCATCTTCGGCTGCAAACGTAAATGTATTAAACGGCTCGATTGCCTGCGAGCCAGCCACTGTTAGCAACAAAGCTACTTTACGTGTTCCAGAGCTAGTCGAAGCGTCAATCGCTGTGAGGTAGAGAAGAAAGTGTTGCTTGAAGACACGCCAATTTTCATCCACATTTCCTTCTAGTTGCAGGCTAGCCGGAGGTTTTATTCCTTCCATTGTTGTAGTATGTCCTTATCGTGAGTTCCATAAACATGTAATGTTATCTTAATAACGTAATTACGAGTCTCCCAAGCAGTTGTAGTGGAGTGCCATTTATTCAGTCCTGACTCTGTGTCTCCTAGTACAGTACCTCAAGCATGGCCAAGGTGGCATCGGATCCCCGCCCCCCCCCCGGATATGACTATGACGTCAGCCGTCAACCAGCTGTTAATCAAACCCCGCTGTCTTTACGACAGCTACGGTTATCCGTACAGTAAACTCTTGTTTAAACGGCACTTAATCATCCAAAATACTTTAATAACCGGCAAAATAGATCACTGGTAATCTTGCCGAATCCATCCAGCACTCGTTTTGCCGAGTCAGAGTCTCCCGCGGTGGCCGAGTTAGTCAGTGGTTTTTATTTTTGTTTGTGTTAAAAATTGCCTTGGTAGGTATACCTCTCTGTTATCCAGAATTTTTCATCAACCGGCACCATCCTGGTCCCATAGGTGCCGGCCGGATAAGAAAGAGTTTACTGTACTTTGAATAAAGGTTGGATGTAACTATTAGGCTTTGTTTAGCATCCCCCAGAGGCCTCCAAAACTTGGAGCAATTTCTTTCTGTTGGCCTTGATGGGAGTTGTTTTCTGCTCTTGTTTAATGGAAACAGGAGAGATTGGTCTAAAAATGGGAGATAAGCTGAAACTACCAGTTTACCCTTTTGTTTACCCCTGCTACTCCCTGTTACCTGTCCTAAAAGAGAGAAACTGGTAACATTTTTGAAAAAAATCTGCGGTTGTTTGTTAAGTCTGTTATTACCTTGTTAATGAGCTTTCAGAGAAAGATGTGGCAGTTTTTCACTGAGGGGCAGGGGGAGTTAAAACGACTTGGTGGCAATTAGTTTTATCCAGTCAGCTGCAGTTAATTAAACAATAAAGTGGCTAAATGGTTTGGCAGATTATTCTTCCAACATGGATTTTACTGCATTTTCAAACATTTAACTAGTTCAGTGTTCTTCTTGTTGGTGATAGAAGGCTGCCTGGGAGTGCAGGCTCCAGTGGAGACTGAGCACTTACCTCACCAGCTACCATTTGAATTTCTAAACTGCGCTGCTCACGGCACATTAATCACCTGAACAACACTCAGCTCATCAGCTTTTTAGATGAGTTTTAGATGAAAAGTAATTACTGTAAACTCAACAAATGAGCAGTTGTCTATTGAATAGCCTAAAACTCTTCATGGATGTGTCATTCATGGTTATGAGTATGACTGTGACTTTACGGCCCCGATATTAATGGAAAGGTGGGGAGGATGCAGGGGAACGCGGTAGCACGGGAAAAACCTGGCAAGGCCAGGGATGTGGAGGCCCTGCTGATCTTAATGGCAGAGCCTCATTGAAATAATCCGTTGCAGACTCTCACCCGATAACCAGCCAGATTGACAGTCAGGTTTCCAGGCGAGAGCACAAGCTAGTGGCAGAAGGGTGCAGCCGAGGGGACGGATCCCAGCAGTTAATGGGGGGGAAAGCTCAGGAACACGATCGAGAAGGGGGTGGGAGCATAAGGGGGAGCGGAGCGTTTTCAGAGATCGGGGCCATGATTGGGAGCGGATGGAGGAAGGCTGAGAGGTCAGGGCTGCGAGGTGGGGGGGGGAGACAGAAGGTGTATCCCAGTGCAAGGGAGGCCCAAGGCTTCCAGGTGAGGCCTGGAGGAGCACTCCTGCTTCTTCTGGCACACAAGAAAACCCAAAAAATAAATTTTAAACTTACCTTCAAACTCTTCTGACACTGACACCCCTAGCCCCACTCAGTCCTCTAGTTGAAATTGCAGATTAGGTCTTGATGACGTGGTTGGATCCGATCTGCATATCTAAAACACGACCCCACTTCCTTCCTATGGGTGTCCTGCTCAAAACAGCAGGTAAATATGGGGACACGGTGGGATTGAAGTGGGATCGGTGGGAGCAAATGACTCATGTTATTTTAACGGCCCTTCCTGCCCAGCTTTCACCAGGTGTGGGCAGTTAAAATCGAGGCCATATCTTTAACTGTTTTGAAAGATAATGTTGGCCTGGATTTCGCGGTAATAATAACGGTACGGCTATCAACGTTATAAAGGAGTAAATTGGACAGCAACTTCTGGCGACCGCACTTGCGCAGTTAAACGCAGCATTCAAACACATGAGGGGTGTAAAGTTGCTATACTTACGCACTAGGCACCCACTAAACATGCTAGAAAACATTAGGGCTGGTCCATTGAAGTGTAAGTAAATTTTTAATGACATGATAAGTCTTAATTACTACCAAACAACCTCTCTGGCACTGAAAATTAACTTTTACAAGTATGGAGTCTCATTCCTTCAGATTTTATTGTTGAAAATTTCAAAAAAAATTTAAAAATTACTTTTTAACTTTTTCTTTCTGTCTCTCTTTATTTTGCTTTCCTGTATGATTTTACATTGAATTAAATATTCAAATTTATACTTCCTGGCCACCCGAATCCATAGCACAGGCAGCACAGGTATTTTGGTGCTGCTTGCTAATTTAAATTAGCGCAGCGATAAACGTACCATGTAAGGCTGGTTTTCCAGTGCTACTCTCAGCAGGAGGCCCAATGTAGCATGGCCGGAGTGTCCCTGGAGCAAGAATAGCATTCTCTTAAAGCTGGCCTGACAATTTAGAAAGCAGTGTTGGTCCCTTAAAGGGGAACTGCCTTCTAAAATGAAAAAATAAAAATCATTTAAAAATAGGCAGTGTTTAGCCCTTAGAGTTCAACTGCATTCTGAAAAAACTAAACAATAAAAATAATTCCCAAATTGGAGTCTTCAGCTCCTAAAAAAATGGGAAAAGTGCTTCAGCACTAACACAAATGGCTCAACAAGCTAGGAAAGGGGCACCCAGGGTCTCCCATGCATACTCCAGCTTGGTGCAGGGGGTCAACACTGCAAGAGAAGCCCTCTACCCACAGGGGCCAGGAGGCCCTCCAGAACGAACGATGCAGGACCAGACCACCGAGGCTGTCACTGCCAGCAGTTTCACCCCCACGACCTGGCTCCAGTGCGCAAAGAAGCTTCATGACCTCAGGCCAGTGGACAAGGTCAGCGAATGCATCTTCAAAAGCTGTCTCCTACCAACTGCATCACTAGCCTCGCACACTGCTCACTGCATGACTCCCCCACCCACCCCCCATCACTCACCTACCAACAATCTCTACCAAACATGAGGCACACCTCCCTTTCCTAGCTTCACCTCATCCCCTTGGAGGAGACGGTGCTGGCCATTCTTGGCAGGGGCATGGCTGAGCCATAGGCCAGTGGTAGGGCTGAAAGGATACAAGATGCTAGTATCCTCATGCATTATCCTCCTTCTGGCATGCACCTCTTGCTATCCCGCCCTTCACTCACCACAACTTCACCCTTGTGCCTTCTTCATTTCACACACCCAAGAAATCCAGCCTGCCCACCCAATGGTTGACCAAGAAGAAGGAGAGGAGAGTAAAGAAGAAGAAGAAGCAACGCAGTCACTCGATTTGACACACCCAGCCACTAGTTCCTCGAGGTCATCCTGCAAGGCCATTTGCAGTCTCCCCCACTGAAAGTCAGCAGCCTTCCACCAGCCATGCTGCAGCCACTGGGGTAGCACTGCATGACATCAATAGGATAAGCAAAGGCACACACAAGACAGTCACTAAGGGAATGCATAAGGGTGATGAGTTGATTTCTCAATGTCATATTGGATGGATAGATGTATAAAGTTGGATTGGAAAGTTTGCTTTGTGGTGGCTTTTATTTCAGCATTGTGACCAAGAGGACGCAGTGATGGTCAGTAACAGAATGTAAGGTGTCCGACAACTGTTGAAAAGGGAATTGGGGTTGTGTTCTCTGGTCCCGCAGGCGGACAGTTTGATCCCAGATATCCCGGCCAGAAAGGGGCTGTCTGGGTTGACTCGTTCCTTCTGCTTCCTCCTCTTCTGCTTCCTTCACTTCTGTGTCTTCCTCTTCCCTCTGTGAGTGGATGGTGGAAATCTGAAATAAAAGCAGAAAATGCTGGAAATACTCAGCAGGTCAGGCAGCATCTCAACCTGAGATGTGAACGCTATCTCTCTCTCCACACATGCTGCCTGGCCTGCTGAGTATTTCCAGTATTTCCTGTCTTCTCAAAGGCCTTCCTTAACCATCCGAGGCCTTGCAAGCATCCAGCAGTACTCCCTGCACACTTTAAAAACTTTTAACATCTATTGCACCAAGCCACTACTTCAATAAAATATAAAAAATCCAGTCCAATAGCTTAAATCCATCTCTGTAGGTCTGCTGCACGGTTGCTTTTCTGAGTGAGCTTAGGACTCAGAGTTAAAGTCAGTGCAAAGGTCGAAGTTTGCAGAGCATGGCGTCAAGTCGGCGTGACATCACACTCTGCTGTTTTGCATTTCTAAGGCTAGTGCTTCTAACGGCAGCACTATGGCCCTCACCAAAATGGTGGCTGCTGAGTCCCGCACCAGAGGCTGGCGGAAGTGAGGTGGCCACAATTTTTTTTAATGAAACGGGCCTTAACGTAAGTCCTCGAATTTCTAAGCCGACGTGTCTCAGTAAGGGTTCTTGAATCTGATTGATTGAAGAGACATGCTGTTGCTTGCCCTGTTCACACAGGTCCCAGATCCACTATAGAGGGTGTGATAAAAATGATAACTTCCGGGAAGTTATGTCATCACTTCCTGTGAACTATGAACTATGAACTGTGTACATACCTCACTTCCTGTCATGTCACTTCCTGTTGGACTGGTATAAATACTGGTCTGTTCAGTATTGTAAGAGGCTTCTACCAGAGGCATGGTAAAGACCTCTCGTGTATATAGTGTGTTTATAAGTTACTTAAAGCTTACTTTAAAGTTACTTGATGGTAAGTCTCCTTTTCTTACATCAATTTAAGTAACTTAGTATTTACACTGACAAATACTAGACCTTCAGACAAACTCGGAAGTTAAGGATCCAGGGAACCACCCATCATGGAGAAAATCCTTAGACCTATTCGTCTGGACTTGGACCCGAATACACCAGCAGCTGGCAGGGTATGGAAGCATTGGTATCGTACTTTTGAGAATTTTCTGGATGAATGTAAAGTGGATGCTCCTGCTAAATTGAAGATACTTGTCAATTATGTGACCCCAAAAGTGTTCGAATATGTTGATGACTGGGATAATTACGAAGAGGTGATTCGGGCACTTAAGAAACTGTATGCGAAGACCCCAAATGAGGTCTATGCTAGACATCTACTGGCCACGGCCCGACAAGGGCCAGGGGAATCAATTGACGAATTCCTGCAAGAACTTCGCAGGCTCAGCGTAGATTGTAACTTTCAGGCAGCCTCAGCTGAGCTGTACCGCCAAGAAATGATTCGTGATGCTTTCATCTGCGGGATTGCCTCTCCATTTATACGCCAGCGTCTACTAGAAAGTAAAACACTTGAGCTACAAAAAGCTTTTGACCTAGCTTGTTCACTGGATTTGGCAAAGAGAAATGCAGACCTCTATCAGCTGCCCAGATCTCGATCTGCTGCTGTAGCTGCAACCAGACAATTCAAGCGGTCTCAGGTGAACCCTATCATGGGGGAATCTAATTCTGATAATTCTGATGAAGAAGAGGAGGATGACCCCACTTTAGCAGCCTCTTGGCAATCTAGGAAGGAATGCTTCTTTTGTGGAGATGCTTTTCACCCTAGGAAAACCTGCCCTGCTCGCAATGCAATCTGCAGTTATTGCGGGAAAAAAGGACACTTTGCTAAAGTTTGCCTATCAAGGGCCTCTACGAGGGCCAATCCAGCTAAGGCCTACCGAACTGCCCCAATTAGGGCCTATCAAGATGCTCCAGCTAGGACCTATCAAGCTTCCTCTCGAGCTCTCTCCCGAAGAAGCACACCGAGAGTTTTAGCCACTCTCTGTGCAACGACACCAATTACAGCTGCTTGCCCACAGAACCTGTCTCAGGCAGCCACAAAAATTTCAATTAAAGGGCATACCTTAGATGCCTTAATTGACTCAGGAAGTACTGATAGTTTCATTAAGGAACAGATTGTTGCGAAATTGAAACTACATGTCTTCCCATCGGACCAGGCAATTGCGATGGCCCAGTCATCACTTAATACCAGAATCTCCGGCTTTTGTGTTGTTGATATGACACTTCATGGTCGTATGTATCCCTCCACCCGACTTTCGGTGCTCAAAGACTTATGTAGTGATCTCCTCTTAGGGCTGGACTTCCAAAAACAGCATAAGAAACTCACCATTGAGTTTGGTGGATCCAAACCCGGACTTACTATTTCTAATATACCGTCTAAATTACCATTTTGTGCATTATCAGCAGCTTCACTTGATGAACCCTCATTATTTGCCAGTATTCCGCCTCAATGCCAACCGATAATAACGAAATCGCGGCGCTTTAATCAGGAAGACCAATCTTTTATTGCGGCTGAAATCTCTCGACTTCTAGCAGAGGATATCATTGAACCATGTTCGTCGCCCTGGCGGGCTCAAGTCGTCATTGTCAAGAACCCTCTCAAACCTCACAAACAGCGACTATGCATCGATTATTCGCAAACCATCAATCAATATACCGACTTGGACGCCTACCCATTGCCACGCATTGATGATATGGTTAATAAACTGGCCGAATACAAAGTGTTCTCAACTTACGATTTAAAAAGTGCCTATCATCAGTTACCCTTGAAGGTCTCAGATAAGCAGTACACAGCCTTTGAGGCTAATGGACGGCTGTACCAATTTCGTCGCCTCCCATTCGGGGTTACTAATGGAGTGGCTGTCTTTCAACGGGCAATGGATGGCCTGGTTAAGCAGGAAAACCTAAGGGACACTTTTCCCTATCTTGATAACATTACCATTGCAGGTCACGATCAACAGGAACACGACTCCAACCTCCAAAAATTTCGGGACGCCCTCCATCGCCGTAATTTGACCCTGAATGAATCCAAATCTGTTGAGTCGCAACCGACCATCAACATCCTTGGCTACTGCGTAGGCAATGGTATCATTCAGCCAGACCCAGAAAGACTTCGCCCGCTCCAAGAGCTCCCATCACCTAAGAATCCGGCTTCTTTACGTCGGGCTCTCGGTCTGTTTGCATACTACGCTAAATGGATTCCTCATTTTTCGGACAAAATCCAACCCTTGCTGCATGCTAGATCATTTCCACTGGGAACAGCGGCTGTTGCAGCCTTTAACCTTCTCAAAAAACAGTTGGAGAAAGCGGCTCTTCACTCCATTGATGAGAATCTCCCTTTCGTGGTTGAATGTGATGCCTCGGAGGTGGCGATCTCGGCTACTCTGAATCAGGAAGGTCGTCCTGTAGCATTTATGTCCAGGACCTTACAAGGGGCCGAGCTACATTATCCTCCGGTTGAGAAAGAAGCCACAGCCATCATAGAGGCAGTACGGAAGTGGAACCATTTTCTAGCTCGCCAGCACTTTACATTGATCACGGACCAACGATCAGTCGCCTTCATGCTCGATAATCGAAAACGAACCAAAATTAAGAATAATAAAATACAACTTTGGAGGATGGAACTGGCCTCTTTTGGTTATACCATTCTCTATCGGCCTGGCAAGGAGAATGTGGCCCCGGACACCCTCACACGGGCATTCTGCTCCACTATGTCATCCTCCACTCTCATGGATGTCCACAATGGTTTGTGTCATCCTGGTGTTACGCGCATGCTACATTTCGTACGATCACGGAATCTCCCTTTTTCCACTGGAGATGTAAAGAAAATATGCTCAGAATGCCGGCTTTGTGCGGAATTAAAACCTCAGTTCTTCCGCCCCTCAGATGGTATACTCATACATGCAACCCAACCGATGCAACGACTTAGCATCGATTTTAAGGGCCCAGTGCCCTCTTCAACTCGGAACACATATTTGCTCACCATGATCGACGAATATTCACGTTTTCCGTTTGCCTTCCCCTGCTCCAATATGCTGGCGTCCACAGTAATCTGCTGCCTTGAGCAGGTATTTTCTCTCTGTGGCATGCCGGCTTATATTCACTCAGATCGGGGTCCATCCTTTATGTCAAGGGAACTCAAGGACTACCTCTCAGAACGGGGAATTGCTACAAGCAAAACAACACCATACCATCCCATCGGAAATGGGCAGGTAGAGAGGTATAACGGTATCATCTGGAATTCCGTACGTCTCGCTTTAAGATCTCGGGGCCTACCAGACCAGCAATGGGAAACAGTGCTTCCGGATGCATTGCACTCTATACGGTCCCTGCTTTCTACAGCCACAAATACTACACCTCATGAGCGGTTCTTTGGATTCCAGCGTCGCTCATCTCATGGGACATCACTCCCGTCATGGCTAACTACTCCTGGACCTGTATTACTCCGAAGATACGTTCGGACGTCTAAAAATGACCCTCTTGTAGATGAGGTCGAACTAACCGATGCCAACCCCACCTATGCAAACATACGATATTCCGACGGCCGAGAATCTACCGTATCATTACGGGATCTGGCTCCCTGCCCACCAGGACCTAGTGGGACATCGGGTGATGGCATTTCACCAGGAAACTCTTGGGACCTATCGGGTACCCCTCTCCAGGATCCTGATCGGACACCAACTAGCTTGGTGCTGGTAGAACCCCGTGCTCAAGGTTGCGACCCTCCCAGTACCGCGCATGAAAGTACTGATCCGCCACAGACCAGCTCTGCACCTCCCTCTGAACAGAGGCAGTCCGACTTTGAACCTATTGGGGCTCGTACTCGAAGCCATGATCTCCCCGACCCTTCACAGGGCAATCCAGGCCACACAGACTCTGACCAATGGCCAACCGCATGTAAGCGGACCAGCGACCCTCTATGACGGGAATCCAAACGGGTGCGACTCTTCCTTGTTCGGCGGCTGCGGACCAAAAGGTAGACCACAGCCTCCTAATCCTGCAGGAGGGAAGAATGTGATAAAAATGATAACTTCCGGGAAGTTATGTCATCACTTCCTGTGAACTATGAACTATGAACTGTGTACATACCTCACTTCCTGTCATGTCACTTCCTGTTGGACTGGTATAAATACTGGTCTGTTCAGTATTGTAAGAGGCTTCTACCAGAGGCATGGTAAAGACCTCTCGTGTATATAGTGTGTTTATAAGTTACTTAAAGCTTACTTTAAAGTTACTTGATGGTAAGTCTCCTTTTCTTACATCAGAGGGCGCCATATTAAAATGGCTTTCTAATTACCGTAAGTTACCGCGCAAAAGCCCACAAAGTCTGTGGGCCGCTGCAAGCGTAACAAATGGCGAGCGTGTTCGTTTGCCACTGATTGCAAAATCCGGGCCATTTCAAATTAATTGAAATATTGTAATCTAGCTAAATCTGCTTTTTTTACTCCTGCTTCTGTTTAATATTACTTTTTAATAGGTGTGAGCTGTGGCTCAGTGGTAGCACTCTTTCCTCTTAGTCAGAGCTTATGGGCTGGATTTTGTGAATGGAGGCGAGTTGGAGGCGGGACTGCTGCTTGTTGTGTCAATGTCCTGCCTCCATCCTCGTCTGACCAACCATAGGGATTTTCCCCTGATTGACCTTGTTAAGCCCGCCCTGCGGGCTCAGCAGGCCAATTAGGGAGGAAGTCACTGACAGAGCATGTCAATGTCTGATGTGTTATCTGTCAAGACTTCTTGAAAGAAGAAATGTCAGCATTTGACAGCCCTGTGAAGCTGCCAAACACTGACACTCTCTGTAGTTTGATGAGCCCTTGTGTTCAGGACTCATCAAACCTTTCAATTTTGTCGATTTCACATGACTGTTGGTTCAGAGGATCCAACAGCTAGTCTGTGAAATCGACAAGGAGGATGTCGGATCTCCCGATCCAGTGCGGATGAAGGCTGTAGGAAGAAAACAAGGTAAGTGAACATTTTTTAACACTTATCACTCACCTTACATAATTACCACTCCACACTTGCACCCATCACTCACCTCTACACCTTACTTCCAGGTGTCTCCGACCGCCGCAGACCTCCTTCACATCATCTCCCACCCGGTGGGGTTCTCCGAGGTCAGGAAGCCATCACCTGTGAAGGTAAAATGGTACTAATCCTTTTTTCTGCCTGTTAACTATCTGTTAACAGGCAGTTAAAAGGATTAAATGCCTTTCCCGCCTCCAGGAGATGGGACTCGAAGCAGCATATCTTCCCGTCTCCTGGCAAAAGGGCACGGAGGTGGGATGGGGGCGGGTTTGCCATCCGCACCCACTTTCTGCAACTTTACCGGTAGTCCTGCCTCCATGCCCGCCTCCTCGGGGCTTGGAAAATCCATCCCTAGGCATTCAAGTTCCACTCCAGAGAATGAGCACATAATCTAGGCTGACACTTCAGTACAGTACTGATGGAGTGCTGCAATGTCGGAGGTGCCACCTTTTGGATGAGATGTTAAATCTAGGCACCATCTGCCCTCTTAGGTAGATGCACAAGATCTTAAAGCACTATCAGAAGAAGAGCAGGGGCGTTTGTCTGGTGTCCTGGCCAATATTTATCCTTTAACCAACACCTAAAGCAGATTACCTGGTCATTTATCTCACTGTGTTTGTGGGGCCTTGCTGTGTGCAAATTGGCTGCCATGTTACTTACATTAAAACAGTGACCACACCTCAAAAAGTACATCAGCTGTAAAGCGTCTTGGGACATCCTGAGGTCATGAGGTTCTTTCTCTCTCCAGATTTCCAGTTCTCACCTTGAGTTATGTGGTCAGCCAGCTTGCTGTTCACCATCGATTGGCGAGTTCAGTAGGACAGTACATTGTGTAAGTCTGTACTCTTCTGTGTACCTCAGGGGTAAAGGGGGTCATTGTTCATCCTGTGGCCCACCATCTCACATTAATTTGTGAATACGGCCATCTTTTAGTTCATATGGAGGGAGGACTAGCCAATGGACTTTTAACTAAGGCACAAGAGAAGTAAAACTGTGAGGAGCCTGAATTATAACGGTGGCAATCTGCTTCCCTCCTCCTGCCTAAGAACGTTCCAGCTGAACAGTTACTCATACAGGCAGCTAATGCTCCACTTATTGACAATTTAATACAAACTCTAATTTTAAACAGGATCAGTGGCTTGAGTGCTTGCCAGAAATACAGCCAGCTGTCATAGTAACTAGCTGTTTCAACTTTAAGTGGCCTGAAAGAGGCAGAACACAAGCATATTTAAAACATACTGGGATAGGTTTTCAACTTGCTGCCTTCGTGCGAAACTGACATTGCGGACCAGCTGCCCGTTATAGGGACAGCCTGATTTTCATTTCCATTTGGAAGTCCTGACTTGCTCCGTCAATGCTCTTTCGACTGAGAAGGGAAAGACCTTTAATTACATTCTGAAAGCAAAGTGAAAACAGGAAGGGCTTGCTCTGATTGACATGGACAGCAGTCAATTAGGAAGAATCAATTCAGTTTTAGAAAAAATAGTCAGCAAAACCCAAAACCAATAATTTAAGCTCCAGCCAAGAATTCCAAATTAAGCCTCAGGTTTGTATATGAAAAAGATCGGCAACTTCTTCTGACTTACGGAATTACCACAAGTGCACAGTGCCACTGATCGTATCCATTTGCCTATAAAGGCTTTGTCTGAAAGCACCATCAAGTTCAAACAGGAAGGGAGTTTATTCCCTGAATGTGTAGACTTGAATGATGCAAACCACCTCATTCTGCAGGTCAATGCATGCTACCTGGAGACTGGCCATGATTCATTTATTCTCAGTCAATTCAGGATACCTGCACTGCTCAGTGAGAGTAATGGGACAGAATGGCTGAAAGGAGACCAAGGATCAGAGGCCAAAAACAGGTTCAATAAAGCCTTGAACACTACCAGGATCATAGTGGAACACACTATCAAAATTCTCAAGTCCCATTTTTGTTGTCCAGACAGGTTGGGGATGGTGGGGTTACAATATAGTCCAACAAGGGTTTCTAGAATTGGGGTGGTTTTCTGCATCCCCCATAATTTCGCCATTACAAAGGGAAAAAAAGGTGGAGGAAAAAAGTGATGACCAGCCCCCTCTTCAGGACAAAGATGACGACCTTTCAGCAATTCTGTAATACTTTTTTTTTCACTAGTGGGATATTGGGCTTAATATATCAGCACACCCTTATGTTCATATTATTTCACACGCTCTGGTAGTTCTCCAACTTGTAATGATAGTGTATTTGATATATGTAACCCATGTAGTAAGACTTTGATGCATAAGCCAATTGTGTACTCATGCCTATGACTAACCAGCACTAACAAATTAATTGAGCACACCGAAAGAGAAGATCCGAAGCAATGTGGAGGAGACCCCAGGTGGGGTAAGATCAGGAAAGATAGAAGAAATAGAGGATACTCCAGGTGGGGCAGTATTGGAACACCGGAACAGTGAATTGAATTTGAGTAAGGGGTCGGAGGTTGCTCCTCCCCCTCAAAGGAGTGGGCTGTAAGAAAGGGGGAAATCTTCATTTCTGAGTCTCCCTACTAACTAACACCCAAGTTGAGAAAGCAATAAGTAAATTAGGGGACCAGGGTGCAGAGTTGCCTATACTGCCAGCCAGCATCCCTGGGCATGAATGATATCAGCAGGCCTAGTGATTGCCCAGTGTCTGGTCTTAATAGTCCTTATTATGATGTCTTGCTATTTGAAAAGTCTGACCCTCCAATTGAACTGTCGAACTAACAATTTAGAACTGGCACGATGTATGCAAAATCGAAAATGAGAGGTCGAAATAGTGGGGAATATGTTAAAAATCAGTGGTGTTCAAAATGTATATGGTTATGTGGATAAAAGTGTGACGCAAATAATGCTGTGTTTACATGATGGTATTAGAACTGGAAACAAAAAGTCCCTTCAGACTAGTATTAGAATAACTAGATAGATGTTTAGAATCTGCTTATGTTTTGGTTCCCTGCGGATGTTATAACATTTTGCACTGTGACGGTCACATATGACCTTGTTTCCAGGCTAGCTGTCTGCTGTTTGTGTGCTAGGAAGGTTGTTTTATGTATCTTTAATTTGACCAACCAAGGCCCAACGCCTATATTTCTTCCATTACTGCTAATAACCATATTATAATGCTAAGTTAGGATTTTGACTTTGTTTAACAAAACTGCTTTAAAATGCGTAAGTTAACCAGTGTATGAGAATAGAATAGAAGATATCTTTGGGAATTTAATGATTCATTCCATGGTGCAATAGTCTGATAATGAAATAGTTTTGCATAGCTAAAACTGCATGAACAGCATAAACATAAATAAATGATAACAAGCAGTTATGAACATCTGATGGCCGAGAATGGCATGTCTGACTCCAAACTAGGGAGGCCGGGGACAAAGAGAGATAGGACGAATTCCAATGGAGGAACCTTCAAAATGTAAAAACAAGAAAGCTAAATTGGCAAAGGACATGAGGCCCCTTTGAGGGAGGGTTTTCACATAAGAATTGAGACAAAGAGCTCGACATGCCATTGGGCACTGAGTTTTTAGGGGAACCTCTACAGGTTAAATGGTCTTGTTAATAATTTGGCCCCAGGCTCACCCCTAAAGAGAGAATAAGAGAAAGACCTGAAAAGCCCTTGGCACCTATGGTGGAGGGGGGAGCCATATAAGAGTGGGGCTGGTCTCACACTATTCCGGGAGCGGACTCAACCCATTCTTGGAGGTTCTAGATGAGAGGGAAAAAGGCCGTAAACTGGAGAACTGTTTGCGCGTGCCAGCCGTCTGATCGGGACCGGTACCAGCTGCTTGTCATGGTCATATGTTTTTGCTGTATAACTAATGTGTTATATTCCATCTTAAACTCTGATTAAACACAATATTCCCACCATATTGGTTTGCAGTCGATCCTGATCATTTGAAAGAGATTGGTAATCTCTATAAGCTAACAGTAGTGCAGATAGCAAAGGATTTGACAGGCCCAAGTGTCTGACCACTCCAGTGTGATTTCTAATATAATTTTATGGCAATACTTGGAGGCACTTACTTCTGTGTTAATGTTATTTTTGGAGGCATTAGCTGTGCAGTTTCCATTTTAGGGGAAGAGCTGATCAAAGGTACTCTCAGCTTGAAGGCAGGCCTGTCGGCCTAGAGAACATGAAGGAGCAGTGTCACGGCAACAGAACACTCTAGTTAAGAGTGCATGTTCCGATACTTTCCCTGCTTGCTGCTTGCACGGCACAAATGATTTCAACCAGTCAAGAATATTAAACCGTGACAATTTATGATATAGTTTTGATACAGTGATTTTTCTTAAACTACACAAGCAAAAAGAAAAATTGACGCAGTCTGATAGGACTTGAAGATGTGAAAAAGTACCTGAGGTAGATGATGAAATTTAAAATAATAAAAAAACTATGTGCGGCTCCACTCTGAATATTTTAATGCTACATCTGCACATTCTCTGTTTACCCGTCAAGACATCAGCAGTTAACATTTACTCTGCAGGATCATTTTTCATCCAGAGTAAGACAGCTGAGCTTTGCTGGAAGACTTGCTCTGACAAGGTTAATTTCCCATTCAGCAAATGTCAATCTGCAGAACTGCCAAGGTTTGGTATTGAGCCAATTCCAGATATTCCATGTTGTGACGGGTGCTTCAGAAAAGGAATCCTTTAACATTCTGCTGTCTCATCACTTTGATTTAATTTCAGCGCTTTAGACTGAAAGGTCATAGGCCTATAACTCAGCCTTTGGCTGTCGTGGTGACTTGTCCGCTCTCACAAGCTGAGTTTTGCCAATTCTTGCTGGAAAGCGACCTTCATGTGAACTTCTGACTGAAGGGAACATCAGGACCAGAGAAATATTGCAGAATGGCATCGATGATAGCTGTGAAGAATCAGGAGGTGTGGGGGTGGGGGGATTTCTCCTCCGCGATCCCACCTTAAATTGTAGTGGCCTCCTCTCCTCCTAGCCTGTTCCCAAACATATACCTGCTAAGGGCGCTGGTCTCGGGACATGCAGTATGATTGTTAGGGCACTTTATCCCCTTTATTCCTTGCCACCTTTTTTGGTGCTGCAGTGGCACCATCAACATTTTCTGTCCTTTCAGTGGGGGTGGGGTGGGGGGGAGGCCTCTTGGCAACAGGAATCCCACCGGGAGCCTGCCGCACCTAATGATTGAGCCCTGACCCAGGAGAATGGGTCGGGTTAGGGCGGATCTGGAGCATTGGGCAGATGTCCCACCTCGCTGGAAGTCTGCCCCAAGAGGAGATTCCCGGCACTATGGCCCAAACCATTTCATTCTTCCAGGAGAAGGGTGGTGGCAGGAGGCAAGGCCTGAAAGCCTAATAAATAAAATAATTCCACTAGTTTACAGTTTTCAAAAAACACAAAATTAAACATGCTGTAATATTTTCTTTGCTGTATGTTGTATAGTAATTTGGTTAATGAACAACTAAATTTAATTCAATTTAATAAAACAATTTTATTAAATTACAATAAAAAAGTAATAAAACATATCAGGGATTAACATTCCAAGTGTGTCATTTGACACATAGTGATGGGTCACCTATAAATATCATAGGTGGGTGAAGATATCATGTGCGCATGAATGATTAAGGCTATGTAGCCTGAAAAAGGGAGACACAAATGTACTGTTAACCTTCGTGGTGTTAGATTATGCTGAGCCCTGAATAAGTGAGGCTGCTCTTTGAAGGGCAGTGTAGCTGCATTACTGAATACACTGGCTCATAAACTAACATAATTGCTGAGATACTATACAGATTGAAACCCACACTGCTTTAGGTAGCATCATGCCAAGTTGTATTACAGAATACTGAGATGTGGCATGTGCTGCAGTTCCACAAATCTTGAGTTCTTCAATGCTATCTGAGGTAGGCTCACCATGTGACTTATCCATGGGAAGGAAGGAAAATTAAGGGCTGATTTTAACTTGGGGTATAAGTGTGGCCTGAGAGGATCAAAGCTGATAGAAAACCATCCATCTCCCCCCCATCCCACCCCCCACCCCCCCACACCCCGCGTGAGGCCTGGGAGAATTTAACTACCGGTTTTCATTTGCATGATCCAACTCCTATTCCTGCCCAAATCAAGTGGGAATCGCTACCTAGACAGCTAGTGGCAGAGGAAACCTGGGCAGCATGAGGCCAACCTGAGGGAACAGTTACTGGCATAAGATAAATTGTTGGGAGGTGGGTCATGAGGCTATCGTGGTCAGGGAAGGAGAGGAGCTGATGGGGTAGGGGAAGTCTAACGTTTCCTTGTGGTGCCCGGAGGAGCTCTCCTGTTCCACAAGAAAACATTTAAAAAAAATTTAAATCCTTACTTTTGTTCACTTCTTCTGGCATCGCTCCTGCTTGCAACCATCTTTTATTGGTGCCTCTGGCACTGGAGTCACTACCGCGATCGTCAGTTAAAATCGCATCAAAGTCCAAATGACTTCGCTGCAGGAGTTCCTCAGGGCAGTGCCGAGGCCCAACCATCTTCAGCTGCTTCATCAATGACCTTCCCTCCATCATAAGGTCTGAAGTGGAGATATTCACTAATGATTTTACAGTGTTCAGTTCCATTCACAATGCCTCAGATAATGAAGCAGTCCATGCCCGCATGCAGCAAGACCTGGGTGACATTCAGGCTTGGGCTGATAAGTGGAAAGTAACATTCATGCCACACAAGTGCCAGGCAATGACTATCTCCAACAAGCGAGAGTCTAACCACTGCCCCTTGACATTCAACGGCATTACCATCGCCGAATCCCCCACCATCAACATCCTGGGGGTTACCATTGACCAGAAACTTAACTGGACCAGCCAAATAAATACTGTGGCTGCAAGAGCAGATCAGCAGCTGGGTTTTTTGTGTTGAGTGTCTCACCTCCTGACTCCCCAAAGCCTTTTCACCATCTACAAGACACAAGTCAGGAGTGTGATGAATTCTCTCCACTTGCCTGGATGAGTGCAGCTCCACCAACACTCAAGAAGCTTGACACCATCCAGGACAAAGCAGCCCACTTGATTGGCATCCCATCCACCACCTTAAACATTCACTCCCTCCACCACCAGCGTACTGTGGCTGCAGTGTGTACCATCTACAAGATGCACTGCAGCAACTCGCCAAGGCTTAGAATCATAGAATCTTAGAATGGTTACAGCAAGGAGAAGGCCATTCAGCCCGTGCCGGCTCTCTGTAAGAGCACTTCAGCTAGTCCCACTCCCCCGCCCTTTCCCCGTAGCCCTGCAAATTTCTTTCCCTCAGATACTTATCCAACTCCCTTTTGAAAGCCGTGATTGAGTCTGCCTCCACCATCCTTTCAGGCAGTGCATTCCAGGTCGTAACCACTCACTGCGTAAAAAAGTTTTTTATTACGTCGCATTTGGTTC
Organism: Somniosus microcephalus; assembly: GCF_052327205.1. NCBI lineage: Eukaryota > Metazoa > Chordata > Chondrichthyes > Squaliformes > Somniosidae > Somniosus > Somniosus microcephalus. The sequence continues at coordinate 63,178,946 of NC_140989.1, forward strand.
TTTTGCCAATCAACTTAAATCTGTGTCCTCTGGTAATGCCTTCTGTAAATGGGAACAGTTTCCCTCTATCTACTCTGTCTAGGCCCTTCATGATTTTAAACACCTCTATCAAATCTCCTCTCAATCTTCTCTGCTCCAAGGAGAATAACCCCAGCTTCTCCAGTCTATCAATGTAACTGAAGTCCCCCATTCCTGGAATCATTCTCGTAAATCTTTTCTGCACCATCTCTAAAGCTTTCACACCCTTCCTAAAGTGTGGTGCCCAGAATTTGACACAGTACTCCAGTTGGGGCCGAACCAGTGTTTTATACAGGTTCAAAATAATTTCCACACTTTTGTACTCTATACCTCTATTCATGAAGCCCAGGGTCCCATAAGCTTTTTAACTGCTTTCTCAACCTGCCCTGCCACCTTCAACAATTTGTGCACACATACCCCCAGGTCTCTGTTCGTGCACCCCCTTCAAAATTGTACCATTTAGTTTATATGTCCTCGCCTCATTCTTTCTACCAAAATGTATCACTTCACACTTTTCTGCGTTAAATTTCATCTGCTACGTGTCCGCCCATTTCACCAGTCTGTCTATGTCTTCCTGAAGTCTATCACTCTCCCCCTCACTGTTTACTATACTTCCAAATTTTATGTCATCTGCAAATTTTGAAATTGTGCCCTGCACACCCAAGTCCAAGTCATTAATATATATCAAGAAAAGCAGTGGTCCTAGAACTGACCCCTGGGGAACACCACTGTATACCTTCCTCCAGTCCGAAAAACAACTGTTCACCACTACTCACTGTTTCCTATCACTTAGCCAATTCCATATCCATGCTGCCACTATCTCTTTTATTCCATGGGCTTCAACTTTGCTGGCAAGCCTATTATGTGGCACTTTGTCGAATGCCTTTTGGAAATCCATGTACACTACATCAACTGCATTACCCTTATCAACGTTCTCTGTTACCTCATCAAAGAACTCAATCAAGTTAGTTAAAAACGATTTGCCTTTACCAAATCTGTGCTGGCTTTCCTTAATTAATCCACACTTGTCCAAGTGACTGTTAATTTTGTCCCTGCTTACTATTTCTAAAAGTTTCCCCACTACCGAGGTCAAACTGGCTGGCCTGTAGTTGCTGGGTTTATCTTTACACCCTTTTTTGAACAATTCGACAGCACTTTCCAAACCCGCGACCTCTACCACCTAGAAGGACAAGGGCAGCAGGTGCATGGGAACACCACCACCTCCAAGTTCCCCTCCAATTACACACCATTCTGACTTGGAAGTATATCGCCGATTCTTCATCGTCGCTAGGTCAAAATCCTAGAATTCCCTCCCCAACAGCACTGTGGGAGAACTTCACCACGTGGACTTCAGCGATTCAAGGGGGCAGCTCACCACCACCTTCTCAAGGGCAATTAGGGATGGGCAATAAATGCTGGCTATAGTAATCTGGGATGTAATGTTTAAGTTATCCACCAGATGGAGCCAAATATTAAGGGTTCCCATTCACCAGTTTTTAAGATAATGGGTCATGTAGTCAATGTCCTGGTACACCTGTTTATACGGTAATGTGGCATTGCATTATGGGTGTGACTCAGAGGTGAATCCTCCATTTTGCCATCGTGCAGTAAGAATTGTGTGTCTTGCCTGCAGCCTGTAAGAGATGTTTCTCTGCTCCACCGTGTAATTAAACAGTTGGGTTTTGTTCCTAATATCTCGCTTCTCTCAGTTTCTGACCTTACCACTCGGATATCACATATTGGCGATGAGGATCAACAGATCACATCGTGACGGAGAAAAAAAAATAAGAGCTCTGAATAAGGGATCATGGCTGCTACGGTAGGAAAGATCTCTGCTTTTGATGTTCAGACGCAGACCTGGGATGAGTACTGTGAGTTGCTGATGCATTTCTTTGAAGCAAATGATATAAATGATGTCGGAAAAAGGAGAACAATTTTGCTCACTTCCGTGGGAAGTCAGACGTATAGTTTAATGAGAAACTTATGCAGTCCTGCAAAGCCTGGAGACAGATCATTTGCTAACTTAGTGGCCTTGCTGAAGGACCATCTCAATCCCAGACCGAGTGAGATTGTACAGCGTTTCAAATTTAATTCACGGAACAGAAAACCTGGAGAGACTGTATTGGATTATGTAGCGGTGTTGCAAACATTGGCACATGATTGCAATTACGGGAACAGCTTGAAAGACATGCTGAGAGATAGGCTAGTTTGCGGGATAATGGATGATCGAATGCAGAGGAGATTATTGTCCGAGACTGGGCTTACGTATGAAAAAGCATTGGAACTTGCTCAAGCCATAGAGACAGCGAACCGAGATGTAAGAGAAATACAAGGTTCGGACTGGGCTACTACAAAGCAAGTTGCAGGTCAGGTTGTTGTGCACAAGTTAAATATGCGTCAGAAACCACAACGTGAGCATGTAAAGGCATGTTATAGATGCAATGGTGATCACCTGGCGAGGGAATGTAGGTTTCTGGAGGAAAAGTGCCACAAGTGTGGGAAAAAGGGACATATAAAACGTGCATGCAGGGCAAAAGCAACCGTGGAGCAATACAAACCTAAAGGGGGAGGAAAGCAAAACCTAGGAAGAGAAGTGAAAATACAGGAAGCATATCACATTAGCGGAGAAGCTGAGAAAGAAGACAACATGTTCATAATGCATAGTATGCTAGAGAACATTCCAAAAGTGGATCCTATCACTTTGCAACTGACAGTAAATGACTCTAAGGTCAACTTTGAAGTGGATACAGGATACGGCATAACCATAATGAACAGGGAGGAGTACTCAAAATTGTGGAACCGTGCAAAAGTTCCAGAGTTAAAGTCTTGCTCTATGCAGCTTAAAACATATACCGGTGAACGAGTGGCGACATTGGGTACAGCTACTGTAACTGTGCAACACAGAGACACAGTGGAACAGCTACCTGTAGTTGTAGTATTGGGTTCCGGATCAAACTTGTTAGGTCGGGGCTGGATACAAGAACTTAAATTAGATTGGGGAGCAATAAATCAAATAGAGGGAGGCAAACAGTTGTCTTTGCAAGAAGTGTTGATTGAACATGAGAACGTGTTCAAGGAAGAACTTGGCACATTTAATGGCCCCCCAGCTAAGATTTATGTAGACAAGGAGGCACTGCCAAGGTTTTTTAAACAACGACCTGTGCCGTATGCCATGAAACCGAGGTAGAGGCTGAGCTTGACCGTCTTTTGAGAGAGAACATACTGGAACCCGTGAAATGTTCAGAATGGGCAGCTCCCATTGTACCTGTTTTAAAACCGGACAATTCAGTAAGACTCTGTGGAGATTATAAATTGACAGTAAATAGGGTGTCTAAACTAGAACAGTATCCTATTCCCAAAACAGAGGATCTCTTTGCAAACCTGGCTGGAGGGAAGAAATTCACAAAGCTGGATATGAGTCATGCATACTTGCAGATTACACTAGATGAGGAATCCAAGAAGTATGTAACCATAAATACACACAAGGGTTTGTTTACCTATAACCACTTACCAGTCGGTGTCTCATCTAGTCCAGCTATTTTCCAGAGGACTATCGAGGGTGTACTGCAAGGGGTCCCACATGTTTCAATCTATCTGGATGACATTCTGGTGACGGGAAGAACCGACCAGGAGCATCTGAGCACTCTGAGAGAGGTACTACAAAGATTGGATAAGGCTGGGTTCCGGCTCAAGAGGAGTAAGTGCACTTTCCTGGGGAATGAGGCCGTGTTCCTGGGACACAGAGTGGACACCACCGGGCTCCATCCAATCAAGGAGAAGGTACAAGCACTGCAGGAGGCCCCAGCTCCTACCAATGTGACGGAGTTAAAAGCTTACCTGGGACTGCTAAACTATTATAACAGGTTTTTACCAAACTTGGCAACAGTGTTAGCACCTCTTCACAAACTTCTGCGCAAGGAGACACAGTGGCAGTGGGAAGAGGAAGAGAGGGTTTCATTTGAACAGTCCAAGAAACTGATGCTGTCCTTGGATGTGCTGGTTCACTACAATGCAGAGAAAGACGTCATTCTCTCTTGTGATGCTTCACCTTATGGGGTGGGGGCGGTTCTTTCACACAGCTTGGAAGATGGAACAGAAAGACCAATAGGGTTTATGTCTCGAACTCTGACACCAGCGGAAAAAACTATTCCCAGTTAGATAAAGAGGGGTTAGCAGTAATGTTTGGGTTACGGAGGTTTCACAAGTACATATATGGCAGGAAATTCACCATATGCACCGATCATAAACCTCTTTTCTCTCTTTTTAATGAAATGAAAGCAGTACCACAGATGGTGTCGCCCCGGATCCAGAGGTGGGCAGTGACGTTGAGGGCATATGAGTATGTCATCGTTTACAAGGCGGGCAAGTACCATGGGAACGCAGATGCCTTGAGCCATCTTCCACTGCCAGGTACACCTATCCGTGCAGCTCCAGAGGACAGAGTTTTGATGTTGGAGGACACAGACACGGCAATTGTGACCGCAGAACAAATAAGGACATGGACCGGTAAAGATCCAGTACTGTCTAGAGTCTGAGAATATGTGATGAGGGGTTGGCCACAGAATCCGGAAGGGACTGATTTCATACCTTACAGTGTCAGGAAGACAGAGCTGGGTGTGCAGGATGGTTGCGTGTTGTGGGGATCACGAGTGATTATTCCACAGCCAGCATGACAGTCTATCCTAGGGCAATTACATCAGTGTCATCCTGGAGTTTCGCGTATGAAAGCCTTGGCAAGGAGTTACTTGTGGTGGCCAAAGCTAGATGAGGAGATAGAAAATCTAGTCAGGACATGCAGCACTTGTCAAGTACACAGGAAGGCACCAGCAGCGGCTCCTCTCCACCCCTGGGAGTAGCCGGATAAACCATGGAGAAGATTACATGTAGATTATGCGGGTCCATTCATGGGAAAGATGTTCCTCATAATCATTGATGCCCATTCCAAATGGATGGATGTTTATCCTGTAAATTCTGCTTCATCTACTGTTACTATAGACTGCCTGTGTAGGAGTTTTAGTAATCAAGGGCTACCGGAGATCATAGTAAGTGACAATGTCACGTGTTTTGTGAGTACAGAAACAAAAGAGTTCATGAGAAACAATGGCATAGTGCACGTGACCTCAGCTCCATATCACCTGTCTTCAAATGGACTTGCGGAGAGAGCCATACAAACATTTAAGGAGATGATGAACAAAAGTGCGGAAGGGAGTTTGGCAGCCAAGGTGCCACGAGTTCTGTTCAGCTACAGAATAACACCTCAATCTACCACAGGACTCTCTCCTGCTGAGCTGTTGTTAGGACATCGACTACGCTCCATTCTTGACCTGGTTCACCCAGACCTAAAAGGAAGGTGGAAAACCGACAAATCAAACAAAAGGAGAACCATGACAGAAGGACAAAGAGCCGCAGTTTTGGAGAAGGAGATGCGGTCCTTACCAGGAATTTCAGTTATGGTCCAAAATGGTCTCCTGGCATCATAGACTCAATGATCGGTCCAGTATCATATACGGTCATGGTGGGAACTGGTCAGGTAGTACGCAGACATGTAGATCAGATACTGACCAGACAAGGGGAAATCGAACTGGAGGTTCCAGAGGAGATGTCGGAGGACCAGTTGGCCCCCAGTTATCCAAATGCATCGGTGGTACCACCACCACGAACAGAGCCTGTTCCACCTGGACCCCTTCATCAAGAGGAAACCATCGTAGCAGAGTCAGATACTCTGAGTACTGCTCAGTAGCAGCAGGTGGCTCTACCATAACCAAGCAGGGACTTGACTGTAAGACGTTCACCAAGGCCTCACAAGCCGCCAGAGAGATTGATAACGACCTGCTAGATTCGTTCAGTATGGACTATCGTTAAAGGAGTTTCCTTATGGGACTTTTTAAGAATGTTGTTAAGAAATTAATGTTCAACTTAAGAGGGGAGGGATATAGTAATCTGGGATGTAATGTTTAAGTTATCCACCAGATGGAGCCAAATATTAAGGGTTCCCATTCACCAGTTTTTAAGGTAATGGGTCATGTCGTCAATGTCCTGGTACACCAGTTTATACGGTAATGTGGTATTGCATTATGGGTATGACTCAGAGGTGAATCCTCCATCTTGTCATCGTGCAGTAAGAATTGTGTGTCTTGCCTGCAGCCTGTAAGAGATGTTTCTCTGCTACACCATGTAATTAAACAGTTGGGTTTTGTTCCTAATATCTTGCTTCTCTCAGTTTCTGACCTTACCACTCGGATATCACACTGGCCTTGCCAGCAATGCCCACATCCCAGGAACGAATAAAAGAAAAATGATCAGACCCCAACATTTAAATAATAACGAAGGCCCCACCTGCCTGGGACAAGCACCGATACTCCTGAAAATCTGAAAAGGAGGCCGGCCAGGGAGGCAGGGTTAAAATCGTCCCTTCAGTGATTAAATCATCTCAGTGAACTCTTCTGTACCTCTTATTGGCCATCTCAGTGGCAGCATGAGCAAATCATGTGCCTGTCTGTTGCCTGGGGAATGTTCTGTGGCCTAGTGATACCTGAAAAATTGGAGAGTATTTTATAAGTGAGAAGAAAATTTTAAAAAGAATGTTGGGTTTTAGGGTAAATTACTCAATTGCAACTTTATGCTGGGTTGAATGTGAATTCCTATTGATCCTTGTTTTTTTAATTGATATTATACTTAGTAGAAGCAGTGTCTTTACTTTGTGCCCAGATGCTTGTGATAAATTTATTTTATAAACAGAAAATATTTTTGCATAAGTGAAATATAATTGTGATGTGTTATGTGAATGACTAAATGTCCCTACCTTATTGTCTGCTGGTACTAGTAACTGAAGATAGCATTGGTGAAAATAGTTCTCATACATACTTTGACAACCTTAGCTTAGACGACTCTTGCCGACCCTAAGGTGGTCTTTGACAGGCCTTTCGTATCTGTATTAATGTAGTTGGACTCCATTGAACAAGTAATTGCCTTAATCTGACTACAACCGGAAACAATTAGGTTGCTACTGAGAGTAATTCATTATCTATCACCTGAAAAGTTTGCAAAGAAAAACACTATTCAAAAGAACTCAGTTGACTGGTTTGTTTAATTCTTTCATGAACTGATTCAAAACTACTGTATTATTGCAACTGACTCAACAACTTGCTGCATTTTACTACTAATGTAAAAAACTCTATTTAGAAATTAATTTCTTGCTAATTCAATCTGATATAATGTGTGGTGTGATTGATATTAATCATCCTCTGTAGTAATGCGGGTGCACAGTAGCAATGAGACAATAAACAGTCTACTGTTTGCCCAGGGTACAAAACCCCAGATTACTTTGCGTGCAAGGCCATACTTCAGATCATTGTGAGCAAGAGTTCTTGAATGTGGCAGGTGACTTTTGTGTTATGTGCAAGAAAAATATCTGGTAAGATATCAAATTGTAACAACTATTTCTCTGAGCTTTTCTTTCTTATTCCTTCTGATATCTCATATTATACATGCTTTCTCCTGCCTGAATCTTCACTGTGTTGAAGTCAGGGTCACTGTACTGTCTCTTAACTCTGATTTATTGATTCACAGGAACTCAAAAGTGTGGAACTACTTACATCCCTCAGTCTTTCCTTTATTCTACCATCCACAGGCTTTTAATACCCAAACTTGGCATGACCTAATCACTACTTCTTAATTTACTATGTCCTGTTTTCTACTTTTTTTAATATGTATATGCTGATAATAATATAAATAAACTACTTGTCAAGCATTCTCAAATGCAAATGGCTGTGTGATCACTAAAAGGTAAAGAAAAACACATGCAGTCTCACTACATTTCAGCCAATCACTCAGAACTGAAAACATGCCAATTTGATTTAAAAAGGTGACTGTAGCAAGTAAATCAGGCATGAATAGTGCTACAAACCAAGGACATCAGAGGAAAGCCAAGGAAAACATACATAGAGGATGTGTCATGGCCAGCAGTGAGGTAGAATATGCATCTCTACTCATGAGGCTCACTATCACTCACTTACCATTTGGTTGCTTGTGAGCTGTGGTCAGACTTGTGGAGATATTTGTTATAGCTCTCTGCTGAATATAACATTTGCTTTAACAGGAACATAGGAACATGAGTAGGCCATTCAGCCCCTCGAGCCTGTTCCGCCATTTAATTAAATCATGGCTGATCTGCATCTTAACTCTATCCACCCACCTTGGTTCCCTTACCCAACAAATATCTATCAATCTCAGTTTTGAAATTTTCAATTGACTTAGCCTCAATAGTTTTTTGGGGGAGAGAGTTCCAGATTTCTACTACCCTTTGTGTGAAGAAGTGCTTCCTGACATCACCCCTGAACGTTCTAGTTTTAAGGCTATGTCCCCTTGTTCTGGACTCCCTCAGCAGAGGAAATAGATTCTCAACCCCCTTAATCGTCTTAAACACCTCAATTAGATCACCTCTTAATCAAGGGAATACAAGCCTAGTCTATGCAGCCTGTCCCCATAATTTAACCCTTTTAGCCTCAGTATCATTCTGGTTAATCTGCTTCCACACTTATAACAATATAATTTCACAATTCATTTATGTTTTTATAATGTGTCAGATGCTGAGCTTTAAAAAAAATGTCTTCTCAGTTTTCAGATCACATGAGCGATATCAGTACATACGCACTGGCCATAACACCGTGGTTTTGTTTATCGGGGCACAGGTTTGTACCCACAATGATTCACGTGCTGTGCTCCAGATCTGAACAATGCCATGGGGGGGGGGTGGTTTCCTCAAGAGAAGGAGGAAAAATTAGAGGGACAGTGTTGAGATTAACTTATCTCTGGCCTTTCCAAATAATCAGGATCGAGTGCAAAGCAATATGGTGGGTATATTGTGTTTAATCGGAGTTTAAGATGGAATATAACACACTAGTTATACAGCAAAAACATACGACCGTGACAAGTAGCAGGTGTAGTGTATGTACTTTGCAGAAGGAACTATATTCTGCAGCCCCTGTATACTGCAGTACCAGTAGTGACCACCCCTGTATATAAGCCTGTGTAGTAACATTTGCATAGTAGTTCCAGGTTGCCTCCATTCAGTAAAGACCTGTTATAACCAACTCCTGCAGTCCGTGTCTCAATTATACATGGACATAATACTGGCGACGAGCAGGTATGAACTTACCTACAGTCTGCACCACCTCATGGGGATCCATCCCTGAAGCGAAGTTATCAGAGGTCGAGGCCAGAAAGAAGAAAGAAACAGAAGAAACGGGCGTTGACCGTGGGCATCCGCCTCTGAGTCAGCGGAGTTGAAGATTTGCAGGAGAGGCTGTCGAGAGCGGGGCTTGGTTATCCTGTCGATGGTGCTTCAGCTAATCGGGCTGGTGACAGGTAGTACACTGATACTTCCTGGGCTGCGGCCGTCTAGAGCTCGAGCAGGTGGCTTTGCAACGGGGCCGAGCAGCGTTGTCGGGAAGAGGAGAGAGAGAGAGGGTGGAGCACACAGGGCGCGGCCGGTGCTACGAAGCCGGGCAGCGTACAGACCCGAGAAAAGGGAGGCAAGAGTCCCGCAGGGTTATTCCGACGACGGGGAAATAATAAAAATTAAATGCGCAGAAAGCCGCGAGGAGCTGCAGTTTGCCACGGAACCGCGGAGAGCGGCGTTAGCAGCAGCGCGGGGGGAAGTGCGCGAAGACCATAGGGCGTCGCCATCAAGGCATAAAACGCCAGCAACAGCGCTAGCAACAGCGGAGAAGACAGAAAGCGCGGGAGGCGCCATTTTGTTAAATCGGGGAAGAAGGCAAAGCGCGGGAGGCGCCATCTTAGATTTCCAAGATGCCGAAGACTGGCAATATCACTGCCTTCGATAATGCAATATAAGACTGGACCACGTATGTGGAAAGAGTCAAGGTATATTGCGAGGCAAACGAAGTAGCCGATGAGAAAAAGGCATCGGTACTGCTAAACTTAATGGGCGCAAGAACGTACGGCCTATTGCGGGACCTGATTACTCCAGCCAAACCGAAGGCGAAGAGTTTTAACGACATTGTTGCTATCCTACAGGAACACCTAAATCCTACACCGCTGCTGATAGCAGAAAGATTTAAATTCCATAGGAGAAATCAGCATAAAGATGAGAGCAATGCTGATTACCTTATGGAACTACGCAAGCTATCAAAGCACTGCCAGTTCGGAGCAGGACTGGCAGATACCATACGGGACAAATTTGTCTGTGGACTCCTGAGTGAAGGAACCCAGAAGAGGTTACTCTCAGAGAAAGAGCTGACGCTAGATAAGGCTTTCAGTGTGGCAGTATCGTACAAAGCAGCAGCAAGGGGAGCTGCGGAAATACAGCAAAAGCCACAGGAATACGGCACCCATGAAATGACATGGGGATTTGCAAAATGTTATCGCTGCGGCAGAACAACCCATGACCAGAAGGACTGCTGGTCCAAGGACAAAATATGCAGGCAATGTGGAAAGATGGGACACATTGCACGAGTTTGCAGGTCTGGGAAGAAGACCGATGACAACAAAAAGGTTACTAAGGAACCGTACAGGAAAGTACAAAAGATGACGGACAGTAGTTCCGAAGACCAGATGAGCGATAGTGAATCCGGGAACAAGAGACTAAGCTGACTCAAACTTCACAACGTAATCGCAAAAGAGGATCACCGAACCATTTGGGTCACCCTCACGATAGCAGGGTCCCAAGTCAAAATGGAATTGGATACAGGATCAGCTCTAACCGTCATGAATCGACGAGACTACGAGTGGCTATTCTCACACATACCCTTGAAAGAGACATCCATTGTCTTGAAGATGTATACGGGGCAAAAAGTGTACCCCAGAGGAAAAATAAGGGTGCCTGTCGAATACAACGGCAAGGAAAGGCAGAAATTGTATCTGTACATACTGCAAGATGGTGAACCACTGTTATTGGGACGTGAATGGATCATAAAGATAAGTTTAGACTGGCACTCCATTCAGGCACTGACGGTGGCTGGTAAAAAGGATGACGACGTCACTCCTGGACGATTGTCAACAATCTTAGCTAACGCCAAAGAGGTATTTCAACAAGAACTGGGAACTCTTAAAGGCATAACCACCTCGATAAAAATAGAAGAGAATGCAATTCCCAAGTTTTTCAAAGCTAGACCGGTACCATATGCAATTCGCCCAGCCGTCGAGGCAGAGCTGGAGAATCTGGAGAATGCAGGCATGTTACCTAAGGTAGACTGGAGCGAGTGGGCGACACCCATCGTTCCTGCCATGAAGAAAACGTTAAACAATAAGTCTAAGGAGCCAAGGAAGGTTCGCATCTGTGGGGACTTCAAGGTGACGGTGAACCCAGTCCTTCACACAGTACAATATCCTCTTCCAAGGAGAAGATATCTTCACCTCACTATCTGGAGAGAAGAGTTTTACAAAAATTGACCTAGCACAAGCGTATTTGCAGATGGAGGTTGAAGAATCCTCTAGGAAGTATCTCACGATAAACACTCACAAAGGTCTTTACCTGTATAATCGACTGGTATTCGGAGTACCATCAGCTCCGGCGATATGGCAAAGAGCGATGGAACAAGTCCTGCAAGGAATTCCGGGGACTCAGTGTTACTTGGACGACATCCTAGTGACAGGTGAAGATGACAGTGAACACCTTGCCAACCTAGAGCAGGTGCTCACTAGACTATGTGAACATGGGCTACGGGCCAATCGCCCCAAGTGCGAGTTTTTTAAGAAACAGATATCGTATTGTGGCCACGTGATTGATGAAGAGGGGTTACATAAGTCCCCTGACAAAATTGAAGCGCTAGTTAAGGCTCCAGCGCCTGAAAATGTGTCGCAACTGAGGTCATTCCTCGGATTGGTGAATTACTACCATAAGTTTTTGCCGAATTTGTCCACAATTCTGCACCCACTGAACGCCCTACTACAAACGGGAGTAGCATGGAAATGGAGCGATGAATGTAAGCGGGCCTTTCAGAAGAGTAAGGACCTAATCACTTCAAGAGAAGTATTGGCTCACTACAACCCATCACTACTGATAAGACTGGCGTGTGATGCGTCTCCCTACGGCATTGGGGCGGTACTGTCACATAAATTCCTTGATGGTTCAGAGAGGCCAATAGCTTTTGCGTCACGCTCGTTAACTTCAGCCGAGCGTAACTACGCCCAGATTGACAGAGAGGCCCTCAGCCTGGTGTGGGGGGTGAAGAAGTTCAATCACTACCTGCACGGTCAGAAATTTACTCTACTTACTGATCATCAACCTCTTGTCTCCATTTTCAACCCTCAGAAGGGCGTACCGATAATGACAGCACAACGGCTACAGAGGTGGTCCCTTTTCCTAGGGGCACACCAATATGACATCGAGTACAAAGGAACTAAACAGCATGGGAATGCTGATGGATTGTCGCGCCTACCATTGCCGACGGTGGAAGAAGAACTTGCAGTGGATCCAGTGGAGATATTCCACTCGACCATAGTCGAATGTCTCCCTGTGACGAATGCAAACATAGAAAAGGAAACACGAAATGACCCGACACTCTCCTGGGTCTATGATTTAACGGTGAAGGGATGGCCAGCACATGGCGAACCACTGCTGCCAGCATTCTCACCGAGAAGAGAACAGCTGTCAGTATGCAGAGGAACCTTGATGCGTGGATCCAGAGTAGTAATTCCACCCAAATTGAAGGATAGATTGCTCAATGAGCTTCATGAGGGTCATCTGGGAGGGGTAAAAATGAAGAACTTAGCCAGAGCGTTTGTGTGGTGGCCGGGAATCGATAGAGAGATCGAAGAGATGACCAAGAGCTGTACAGGATGCCAGAAGGTCCAAAACGCCCCACCACAAGCCCCTCTACATCCATGGGAGTGGCCCTCATCTCCATGGCAAAGGGTGCACGTTGATTTTGCTGGTCCATTTATGGACTCGATGTTTTTAATTGTGGTGGATGCACATTCAAAGTGGCCAGAGGTAATAAAAATGTCCTCAACCACCACAGAAAAAACTATCACAGTCTTACGAACAATGGACCACAGTTTGTGTTTGAAGAGTTCCGGAGGTTCTTAAAGAACAATGGTGTTAAGCATTACACATCCGCCCCATATCATCCAGCCACTAATGGATTGGCCGAGAGGTTCGTTCAAACATTCAAGAAGGCTATCAAGGCAATGTGTAATGAAGATATACCCCTACAGCACAAGGTGGATAACTTCTTGTTTGCCTACCGGAATGCGACACATGCGGTTACCAACCAAACTCCAGCCATGATGTTCTTCAATCGAAGACTACGATGCCACTTGGATTTGGTTAAGCCAAACATCAGAAGAGATGTGGAGAACAGGCAGTTTCAGAATATGAATGAAAGGCCGACCAGGAGTTTTAAGATAGGTCAACCAGTTTTGGCCCGGGACTATCGCACAGAGAAATGGCAGCCAGGAACGATCTGTACATGGCAAGGACCTCTAATGTATACCATGGACGTTGGAGAGAGTATTGTAAGACGCCATGCTGACCAGATTCTAGAGTCACTGGGAAACGTCAACTCCACACCACGATCTGATACACCTGGCGATGAAACCGAAGTACCAATTGCATCTACCTCAGAATCGGTGATATTGGAAGCAGACGAACCAAACAACGACATTGATCCTGACTCAACGTTGCCAGAAGAACCTGGTACCCCAAAGAGGCGTTATCCAGACAGAATCAGGAAGCCTCCTCAAAGACTGAACTTATAATTGCTTAACTTCAACTAATGTATCTAGCAACTGTAATTGTAAATATGTTATTTCATTGTTAATCGAATGTTATGTACTGTTTAGCTAAAAGGGGAGGAATTGTAGTGTATGTACTTTGCAGAAGGAACTATATTCTGCAGCCCCTGTATACTGCAGTACCAGTAGTGACCACCCCTGTATATAAGCCTGTGTAGTAACATTTGCATAGTAGTTCCAGGTTGCCTCCATTCAGTAAAGACCTGTTATAACCAACTCCTGCAGTCCGTGTCTCAATTATACATGGACATAATAGCAGGTACCGGTCCCGATCGGACAGATGGCTGGCGTGTGCGAACAGCTCTTCGGCTTACAGCCTTTCTCCCTCTCTTCCTCTCTTCTAGAACCACCAAGAGTGTTAAACCAAGGTCAGCATGGGTCCATTCTCGGAAGTGTGTTAGACCATCGATCACTCTTGGAAACTCTTCACTTCACCGTCTGCACCAAGAACTTTTCGGGTCTTGCTTTTATTCCCTTTTATGGGGTGGTCCTGATGCACAATATGGACAGAGCCATTTAACCTGTAAGGGTTCTTCTTAAACCAAGGTGCCCAATGGTATGTCGAGTTCTTTGTTTTAACTTTCAGATGAAAGCCCTCCCCTAATGGGTCTCATGCTCTTCCCTCACAGGTCTTTCCTGTTTATACATTCTGAAGACCCATCCATCGTAATTCCTCTTATCTCTCCCGTCCCTATCCTCCCTGGTACAACCAGGTTGTACAAGGCTCGGCCTTGGACCCTTTTAATAAGGGGCCCATGTTAGAGCTGTCTGCTCAGCCAATTGCAATTTAAACTATTTCCCCTTAATCTAACAGACAATTCTACCCTGAGATGATACATTAGCCCCCATAATTGCTTCTATTCTATGTCCTTATACTTAATTAACTTCTACATATCTTCGCAAGCAGTTCTGTTAAGCGAACTCCAACTCCTAACTTAGCATTATAATATGGTTATTAGCAATAATGGAAGAAACATAGGTGTCGAGCCTTAGTTGGTCAAACTAAAGATACATAAAACAAAGTCAAAATCCTAACTTACAAACAGCAGATAGCTAGCCTGGAAACAAGGTTATATATGACCGTCACACTGCAGAATATTATGACATCCGCAGGGAATTAAAACATAAGCAAATTCTAAGCACCTATCCAGTTATTCTGATACTAGTCTGAAGAGACTTTTGTCTCAAGTTCTGATACAATCATTTAAACACAGTATTATTCGCGTCACAATTTCATTCGCATAACCATATGAATTTTAGATACCCTTAATTTCTAACAACAGTTCTCATGAAATAGTCATGTGTACCACTGAAGCCGTTGCCAGCTTCAGAACAGTAATAATGGAAGCCTGGGATTCAGTCACACTCCTGCTTTCTCAGTCAGGATGGTGTGTGGTACAGGGAGAAGGAAGAAATGGGAAGAAGAGAAAGTAAAAAGAGGGAATGTCACTCCAAAAAGACAGACTTTGTGAAAAATTTATAGAGCAAATATGGAGAACAATACTAAACATAGGGGGACATCCACAAAACATGGAGGAAAATTAATATAAAGCAACAAAAAGTTTTTTAAAAACAGAGGAAATCTTTAGGACAGATCTCAACTGAATATGAAAATCTTTAGGGTAACCCATACCTTTCCAGTTTAAGAAAATCCTGTGAAGATGTGCCACATGGAAATATTTCCATTGATGTGGAATGCTTTTGAAAAGTCTTTGTAAAATGGGGTTTTCCTGTGAAACTTGAAATAAGTTTCCAGTAACGTCAAGGATGGATTTTGTTAGAGGTAGAATAAAGAACCATAGAGGTTTTCTTTTGTAGATATCGACGTAGGTTCTTTTCTACATTAAAGGAAATGCAACTTGTTGTGGATATTTTACAGTAGATACTGAACTCTGGCTTTAACCGTAGAAATTTATAGCAGAGAAGGAGGCATCTGGTCTATTGTGTCGGCACCAGCTCTTTGCTGGAGGAATCCAAAAATAATCCCACTGTCCTGCTGTCTCCCAGAGCCCGGTATCTTCCTCTGCTTCAAATATTTACCCACTTTTCCCTTAAAATAGGCAACGGTCTCTGTCTCAACTGTTGCGAAGCTTCCATGGTCCAACAGCTCTCTGAGTAAAGAAATTTCTCCTAACATCTCGCCTCACTCTCTCAGTGGCAATTTAAAAGTGATGACCTTTTGTCACTGTCTCCCCAACCAGAGATAATAGTCTTTCCTTATTCACTCTATCAAAATCCTTCATAATTTTAAAAACCGCTATTAAATCTTCTCACAGCTTTCTCTGGTCCCACAAAACATATAGGAGAATTAATATAAAGCAACAAAAAGGTTAAAAACACAGAGGAAATCTTTAAGACAGATCTCAACTGAATACGAAAATCATTAGGATAATACATACTTCAAGAAAATCCTGTGAAGATGTGCCACATAGAAATATTTCCAGGTGTTGAATGCATTTGGAAAGTCTTTGTAAAATGGGATTTTCCTGTGAAACTTGACGTATGTTTCCAGTAACATCATGATTTTATTTGAAGTAGAATAAAGAACAATTGAGTTAAAATAGTCTTTTATCTCAATTCTTTTCCTATAACTGTAGCATCCCACCCCTGATATCATTCTGGTGAATCTATACTGTACACGCTCTTTGGCTTTAATGTCCTTTCTACATAAGAACATAAGAAATAGGAGCAGGAATAGGCCACTTGGCCCCTCGAGCCTGCTCCGCCATTCAATAAGATCATGGCTGATCTTGGGCTCAAAGCCACTTCCCCGCCCGCTCCCCATAACCCTTCACTCCCTTATCTTGCAAAAATCTGTCTACCTCCACCTTAAATGTATTTAATGACCCGGCCTCCACAGCTCTCTGGGGCAGAGAATTCCACAGATTTACGACCCTCTGAGAGAAGAAATTCCCCCTCATCTCAGTTCTAAAAGGGCGACCCTTAATTCTAAAACTGTGCCCCCACGTTCTAGATTTCTCCACGAGGGGAATCATCCTCTCTGCATCTACCTTGTTGTGCCCCCTCAGTATCTTGTATGTTTCAATAAGATCACCTCTCAGTCTTCTAAATTCCAATGAGTATAGGTCAATAAGCCACCAAATGTTGCAGAAACTAATTTATTTCTGTGCTAATAATTGGATTGCCTCCAGTCAGAATTGTAAATGAGTTCTGCCTGCAGGCTCTCATGTTAAAAAAGCAATTGAAAATTTAACAGAAACTGTATTCCAGTGCCCTGACCAAGCAGCAATTTATAACATAGAAATCTTATTAACTTGATACAGGACCATGGCCATTACACGGAAGATGATCCTAAGGAAATGTTCCTCACTGATAGAAGGGCTATGCTTGATGTGCCCATGCGGTATATGGGATAAACAGTAAATTTGTCAACCATAACCTACCTTCTATAATGGGGCACTCAAAACTGCAAACATTACTCTGACTGTGGCCTAACCATTGCCTTATATAAATTTATCATTAACTTTGTATTTATTTATTCATTCATTCACGGGACGTGGGCATTGCATTTATTGCCCATCCATAATTGCCTTTGAGAAGGTGGTGGTGAGCCACCTTCTTGAATTGCTGCAGTCTGTGTGGTGAAGGTGCTGTTAATCTTTGCTCTTGTACTCTGTGCTCCTATTTATGAATCTAAAATGCTGTGGCCTTTATCATAGCTTTATCTACCTACACTCACTCTTTCAGGGAATAATGGGGCTGAATTTCAATGCTGATTCTCCCACTCGCCCGCTGTAACTTCAGCAGAAGAGCTGCAGAAACCCTGGAAAAAAACAGCCTAAATGTTTGGTTGTAATAAGCCTCCAGGGAGACACTATCAAATACCTTCTGAAAATTCATATACACTACAGCTACTGCATTCCCTTTATCTAGCCAATTGGTCATAGAGAAATAGAAGATAGGAGCAGGAGTAGGCCATTTGGCCCCTCGAGCCTGCTCCGCCATTTAATGAGATCATGGCTGATCATCCAAATTCAGTACCCTGTCCTTGCTTTCTCCCCATATCTGTTGATCCCTTTAGCTTTAAGAAATATATCTAACTCCTTCTTGAATATATTTAATGAACTGGCCTCCACTGCCTTCTGTGGTAGAGAATTCCACAGGTTCACCACTGTCTGGGTGAAGAAATTCCTCCTCATCTCAGTCCTAAATGGCTTACCCCTTATCCTTAGACTGTGACCCCTGGTTCTGGACTCCCCTGCCATCGGGAACATCCTTCCTGCATCTAGTCTGTCTAGTCCTGTTATAATTTTATAAGTTTCAATGAGATCCCCTCTCATTCTTCTAAACTCCAGCGAATATAAGCCCAATTGACCCAATCTCTCCTCATACGTCATTCCTGCCATCCCAGGTAGCAGTTTGGTGAATCTTCGCATCACTCCCTCCATGGCAAGAACATCCTTCCTCAGATAAGGCAACCAAAACTGCACACAATACTCAAGGTGTGGTCTCACCAAGGCCCTGTACAACTGCAGCAAAACATCCTTGCTCCTGTACTCGAATCCTCTCACTATGAAGGCCAACATACCATTTGCCTTCTTAACTGTCTGCTGCACTGACATGCTTACCTTCAGCGACTGGTGCACAAGGACACCCGGGTCTTGTTGCACTTCCCCTTCTCCCAATCTATTGCCGTTCAGATAATAATCTGCCCTCCTGTTTTTGCCACCAAAGTGGATAACCTCGCATTTATCCACATTATACTGCATCTGCCATGCATCTGCCCAATCACCCAACCTGTCCAAATCATACTGGAGTTTCTCTGCATCCTCCTCACAGCACACATGCCCACCCAGCTTTGTGTTGTCTGCAAACTTGGAGATATTACATTTAGTTCCCTCGTCTAGATCATTAATATATATTGTGAATAGCTGGGGTCCTAGCACTGATCCCTGTGGTACCCCACTAGTCACTGCCTGCCACTCAGAAAAAGACCTGTTTATTCCAACTCTTTGCTTCCTGTCTGCCAACCAGTTCTCTATCCAAGTCAGTACCTTACCCCCAATCCCATGTGCCTTAACTTTGCACGCTAATCTCTTAGGCGGGACCTTATCAAAAGCCTTCTGAAAATCCAAATACACCACATCCACTGGTTCTCCCTTATCTATTCCACCAGTTACATCCTCAAAAAATTCCAGTAGATTAGTCAAGCACGATTTACCTTTTGTAAATCCATGTTGACTTTGTCCAATCCTGTCACTGTTTTCCAAGTGCTCTGCTATTACATCTTTTATAATGGACTCTAGCATTTTCCCCACTACCGATGTCAGGCTTACCGGTCCATAATTCCCTGTTTTCTCTCTACCACCTTTTTTAAATAGTGGGGTTAGATTAGCTACGCTCCAATCCATGGGAACTGTGCCTGAGTCTATAGAATTTTGGAAGATGATCAGCAATGCATCTACTATTTCTAAGGCCACTTCCTTAAGTACCCTACGATGTAGATTAACAGGCCTTGGGGATTTATCAGCCTTCAATCCCATCAATTTCCCTAACACTATTTCACTACAAACACTGATTTCATTCAGTTCCTCCCTCTCATTAGACCCTATGTTCCCCAACATCTCTGGGAGGTTATTTGTGTCCTCCTTTGTGAAGACAGAACCAAAGTATGTATTTAATTGGTCAACCATTTCTTTGTTCCCCATTATAAATTCCCCTGATTCTGACTGAAAGGGACCTATGCTTGACTTCACCAATCTTTTTCTCTTCACATATCTATAGAAGCTTTTACAGTCAGTTTTTATGTTTCCTGCAAGCTTACTCTCATATTCTATTTTCCCCCTCTTAATTAATCCCTTTTTCCTCCTTTGCTAAATCCTAAACTGCTCTCAATCTTCAGGTTTGCTGCTTTTCCTGGCCAATTTATATGTCCTCTCCTTGGATCTTATGCTTTCACTAATTTCCCTTGTTAGCCACGGTTGTGTCACCTTTTTTGTTTTATTTTTATGCCAAACAGGGGTGAACAAATTCTGTAGTTCATCCATGCGATCTTTAAATGTTCGCCATTGCCTTTAATTAACATTCCCCAGTCCATCCTAGCCAACTCGCGCCTCATACCATCGTAGTTTCCTTTATTTAAATTCAGGACCCTAGTCTCTGAGTGAACTACTTCACTCTCCATCTTAATGAAGAATTCGATCATATTATGATCGCTCCTCCCCAAGGGGCCTCGCACTGCAAGATTGCTAATTAATCCTTTCTCATTACATATTACCCAGCCTAAGATGGCCTGTTTTCTAGTTGGTTCCTCGACTTATTAGTCCAGGAAACCATCCCGTATACACTCTAGGAATTCCTCCTCCACAGTATTGTTACTAATTTGGTTAGCCCAATCTATATGTAGATTAAAGTCACCCATGATAACTGCTGTGCCCTTATTGCACGCGTCTCTAATTTTCCGTTTAATGCCATCCCCAACCACAGCATTACTGTTTGGGGGTCTGTATACAACTCCCACTAACGTTTTCTGCCCCTTGGTATTTCTCAGCTCTACCCATGCAGATTCCATATCATCAGAACTAATATCCTTCCTTACGATTGTGTTAATCTCCTCTTTAACCAGCAATGCTATCCCACCTCCTTTTCCTTTTTGCCTTTCCTTCCTGAATATTGAATACCCCTGGATGTTGAATTCCCAGCCTTGGTCACCCTGGAGCCATGTCTCCGTAGTCCCAATTATATCATATCCGTTTACATCTATTTGCGCAGCTAATTCATCCACCTTATTACGAATGCTCCTCGCATTAAGACACAAAGCCTTCAGGCTTGTTTTTTTAACACTCTTAGTCCTTTTAGAATTATTATTTACTGTGGCCCTGTTTGATTTACACCCTTGATTTCTCTGCCTTCCACTTTTGCTTTTCTCCTTCCTGTCTTTTGCTTCTATCCTTGCTTCCCTTTCCTCTGTCTCCCTGTACAGGTTCCCAATCCCCTGCCATTTTAGTTTAAACCCTCCCCACAGCACTAGCAAACACTCCCCCTCAGACATTGGTCCCGGTCCTGCCCAGGTGCAAACCATCCAGTTTGTACTGGCCCCACCTCCCCCAGAACCGGTTCCAATGTCCCAGGAATTTGAATCCATTTCCCTTGCACCATTCCTCTAGCTACATATTCAGCTGAAATATCCTTCTATTTCTACTCTGACTAGCACGTGGCACTGGTAGCAATCCTGAGATTACTACCTTTGAGGTTCTATTTTTTAATTTACCCCCTAACTCCCTATATTCAGCTTTTAGGACCTTATCCCATTTTTTACCTATATCGTTGGTACCTATATGCACCATGACAACTGGCAGTTCACCCTCCCCCTCCAGAATGTCCTGCAGCCGCTCCGAGACATCCTTGACCCTTGCACCAAGGAGGCAACATACCATCCTGGAGTCTCGTTTGCGGCCGCAGAAACGCCCATCTATTCCCCTTACAATAGAATCCCCTATCACTATAGCTCTCCCACTCTTTTTCCTCCTGTCCTGTGCAACAGAACCATCCATGGTGCCAGGAAGTTGGCTACTGCTGCCTTCCCCCGATAAGCCATCTTCCCCCAACAATATCCAAAGCGGTATATCGGTTTGAGAGGGGGATGGCCACAGGGGACCCTGCACTACCTGCCTGCGCCTACAACTCTGCCTGGTGGTCACCCATTCCCTTCCTGCCTGTGCAGCCTTTACCTGTGGTGTGACCAACTCCCTAAACGTGCTATCCACAATGTCCTCAGCATCGCGAATGCTCCAGTATGTATCCATTCGCAGCTCCAGCGCCACAATGCGGTCTGTCAGTAGCTGCAGCTGGATACACTTCCCACACACATGGTCGTCAGGGATACAGGAAGTGTCCCTGATTTCCCACCTAGTGCACGAGGCGCACGCCACGGGGCCGAGCTGTCCTGCCATGACTTACTCTTTAATTAATTCAAATTAAATTAAATCAAATCAATACCACTAATTACACTACAATTAAATTATATACACAAGGTCTCTTGTTTACTAGCACTCCCGCTACACAACAGAAAGCTTAGAAACTATAAACCACAAAAATTAATTTTGGAAAAATGCAAGAAAGAGAGAAATACTCACCAACCAATCACTTACCTGCTTTCTGGTGATGTCACACTTCGATTACTTTTTACTTCTTTACACTCACCGGTCCATTGTAGCCCCGGCTCACCTTTGAAATCTCCTGAGGTTTGGCGCTCTCCAGCCGCTCTCGCTCACCTTTGAAATCTCCCGAGGTTTAGTGCACTCCAGCCGCTCTCGCTCACCTTTGAAATCTCCCGAGGTTTGGCGCTCTCCAGCCGCTCTCGCTCACCTTTGAATTCTCCCGAGGTTTGGCGCTCTCCAGCCGCTCTCGCTCACCTTTGAAATCTCCTGAGGTTTGGCGCTCTCCAGCCGCTCTCGCTCACCTTTGAAATCTCCCGAGGTTTGGCGCTCTCCAGCTGCTCTCGCTCACCTTTGAAATCTCCCGAGGTTTGGCGCTCTCCAGCCACTCTCGCTCACGTTTGAAATCTCCCGAGGTTTGGCGCTCTCCAGCCGCTCTCGCTCACCTTTGAAATCTCCCGAGGTTTGGCGCTCTCCAGCCACTCTCGCTCACGTTTGAAATCTCCCGAGGTTTGGCGCTCTCCAGCCGCTCTCGCTCACCTTTGAAATCTCCCGAGGTTTGGCGCTCTCCAGCCGCTCTCACTCACCTTTGAAATCTCCTGAGGTTTGGCGCTCTCCAGTCGCTCTCGTTCACCTTTGAAATATTCTGAGGTTTGGTCAGTTCTTCAAAAGCACTCAGTTAAATTTGTCAACTATAACCTACCTTTTACAAATTTGTGCTGGCTGTCACTGATTAACCAATGCATTTCAGCTTTAATGAAGACCCTTCTTGAAGTCTTCAGGATCTCCAGTGGCTCTCTGACTCTGGGATTCTCAATGATTCTCTCATCTGCACGCATCACATGCATGTTTCACCTCACTCTAGAGCTTACCTCTTGAGGAACAGGACATCTCTTTCACACTCTTTTGTCTTTCATGGCTTTGCTCACTCCCCACAGAGGTGGCAAGAGCAAGAGAAACATAAAGGTAGGACTATTTGAGGTAAGGCTTGAGGCACTTCAGAAATTCAAGAAGGTCAACAAGCCACCAAATGTTGCAGAAACTAATTTATTTCTGTGCTATTAATTGGATTGCCTCCGGTCAGAATTGTAAATGAGTTCTGCCTGCAGGCTCTCAAGTTAAAAAAGCAAAGGAAAATTTAACAGAAACTGTATTCCAGTGCCCTGACCTATCAGCAATTTATAACGTAGAAATCTTATTAACTTGATACAGGATGAAGCCCATGGCCATTACACGGAAGATGATCCTAAGGAAATGTTCCTCACTGATAGAAGGGCTATGCTTGATGTACCCATGCGGTATGTGGGATAGATGGTAAATTGATCAAACTGCAGTGACACATTGAAGGTTTGAAGCTGATATCATCACTTCATTAGCTTTCTGAATTTTAACATGTACATTTTTGACATCCTTGCAAAACTGTAAAATAAATTAAAAACAGATCTCAAGTGGTACTGAATGTTTGGCCTACTGAATAGTTCTTGGCTCCAGCTACTTTGGTAGGGTGGAGTCCCACTGTATTATGAATATGATATTATTCTCTGCTTGGCATCAATAAAAAAAATTCTGGAAGATTGTTTTGGATTTTTTGGTATTCCCGTCCTTTGCCTTACAGCATTCCTACTCTTCTAAGTGACAAGATAGCCTGCTGGCAAATAGCTGGGGTGTTGCATTCCTTACACTTTCTATCCCAGGTTTAGCTGAGTTGAAGTTTCTTAATTAACTTTCTGATTTAGGCAATTGAGTTCACTGCATCATGACTTTGACATTTATATCACTTCTGATATACAGTGAGAAAAAAAATTCCTTTCAGTGTTGCTGCCAGGAGTTTGGATAAAGTTCATTTGACACAAATCTCATTTTATTTTCAAATAAAATCTGACAGATGTAACACTTTTGTGTGGTAGAGGGGTTGGCTTTGTACTTGACACAATCCGATAAGGCCTCACCCCCTTTTGTCTATCCTGCATTCAGCCTGGGTTTCCACAAGTTTTCAGAGGTGGCAGAGGAGAAAATGTTTCTGCAGAGAGAGGGGTCCGACTAGTGGGCACCCTGTTAAGCGGAATATTAATTTAAAGAGAACAGGAAGTGTATGGCTTGAGGCATTTTTGTACTAAGGATTATATTGACCTTATCGAAATTAGTTCAAACATATTTCATTAATATTTAAGTTACAACATAGCAAAGTTTTTAAAATGAGAAATCATGAGATTCCTCATTTCACAAGTTATTGTACTTTTTAAGTAAAGCAAATTTAGTGCAAAGAATAAAGCAGATTGTTTTCGCTGAACTTCTTACAATTATTCACATCTCAAAAGGAATCTACCATAAATGGCCATATCTACCATAAATGGATGGTATTCTAACATAAACAGACATTTCCTCAGATCTTTTCCATATGAAGTAATTTGTCACACTGAAATCTGGGTTCCAGCAGAGTGTTTGAAAGTGAATGCTTTAGCTGCCTTGCATTCTTTAGCTTCTTGCCTGAATGTAGTTACTAAACTAAAGGAAGAAGGTAGATTGAGGTCCAACTCATAATCGGTTACTAATAGTAATCTTGTCCAGTAGATGTTAAAGGTACGAGCCTGCCATTATTTTTTAATTATGTTAAAGGCAAAAATCAGTAGCACGGTCTTGTTAAAGACTGTTCATACCAGTGGTAGGTGGACTTATCCAATACTGAGTCTGTGAAAGCTGTATGCAGCACGTACTGAGCTTCTTGGCATTGCTTCAGATTATTGCACTGTGCCAGATCTAGAAAACTACCAGGGATTGATGGCAAGAAACAAGATTTGCTCTGCCAAAAAAAAAAATCTAGGTAAACAAAGTGCATATTCTGTGTGTACTGGCTATAAATCCTGTGGATGTGGCAGAATAATAACAAGACCCTGCATAATGAGTCCGCTGAAAAATACTTACACCTAAAAATGTTGTAATTGTTGCCCTTCAGAATGAGCCCCTTTTCTAAAATAAGTTATAGCTGACAGAACTCAAAGAGTTAGGCAAGATTTGACTGTGCAGGTAAGAAAATATATTCAGTTTTCCATCTAACTGGCTTGTATTTCTTTCATCACTTGCTGAGCTTTAAAATAATGCTGCATTTAATTGGCAATGAGCTAAAATGGTCAACCACACTTACAGGAATGCAACAATGAATTAACACTGACAGAAAATCAAAACTCAATGTTTGAACTGTTCTTCACACCATTGAGCACAAAATCTAGGCTGACACTTCAGTGCAGTACTGAGGGAGTGCTGCACTGTCAGAGATGCTATCTTTTGGATGAGGCCCCGTCTGCCCTTTCAGGTGGACATAAAAGATCCCATGGCACTATTTTGAAGAAAAGCAGTAGTTTTCCTCAATGTCCTCAACCAACACCTAAAAGCGAATGATCTGGTCATTATCACATTGCTGTTTGTGAGAGCTTGCTGTGCGCAAATTGGCTGCTGCATTCCCTACATTACGACAGTGACTAGACTTCAAAAATACTTCATTAGCTGCAAAGTGCTATGGGACATCCTGAGATCGCGAATGGTGCTATATAAATGCAAGTCTTTCTTTTTTTTCTTCAACAGCTATTCTGTTGTCACCATGGTACAAACTACAGGTAGACTATCCTTTATCCGAAAACCTCGGGATCAGCCGAGTTTCGGATAAAGGAGAATTTCGGATTTCGGAAGGTGGGTCGGCGGGGGTCCGCGGGGGGGGGTCAGCGGGGGGTCGTGCGCACGACTTACGCTGACGCTCAGCGTAAGTCAGTCGGGGTCGGCGGGGGTCGGGGCCGGCGGGGTACGCGGGGGGGGGTCGGCGGTTGTCGGGGCTGGCGGGGTCCGCGGGGGGGTCGGCGGTTGTCGGGGCTGGCGGGGTCGGCGGTTGTCGGGGCTGGCGGGGTCTGCGGGGGGGTCGGCGGTTGTCGGGGCTGGCGGGGTCGGCGGTTGTCGGGGCCGGCGGGGTCGGGGCTGGCGGGGTCCGCGGGGGGGGTCGGCGGTTGTCGGGGTCGGGGCTGGAGGGGTCCGCGGGGGGGTCGGCGGTTGTCGGGGCTGGCGGGTCCGCGGGGAGGTCGGCGGTTGTCGGGGCTGGCGGGGTCCGCGGGGGGGTAGTCTACCTGTAATTCAATACAAGTAAATGCATGTGAATGGCACACATGGTGAGATAGCACTTTGGTGTCACTGCCATGGTAAGACATGAGCGCACACTCAGGATTGCCCATAAAGCAAACTTCTGATGTTGACCATACAGTCAGGGTGATACAAAGGTGAAGCTCACTGCAAAGATAATTACTGGCACGGAATATCATCCACTAATAAATGATGCCTTGATGTTTATTATTGCCATTTATCCATGTATTTTTTATGGGGCTACATTGATGGAGATGACAGAACGGATTAGGTGGTGGTCTGTCCAGCAGTCATCAGCTCCTGTCATGGCGCGGGTGATGCGGACGTCCTTGCTGTCCCTCGCTCGGACGATGACGTAGTCCAGCAGATGCCAGTGCTTGGAGCGAGGGTGCTGCCATGAAGCCTTGTACTTGTCTCTCTGATGGAACAAGGTGTTGGTTATGACAAGGCCATGTTCTAAGCATTTCGACAGGAGGAGGGTGACATGACTCAGTCATTCATGAAAGAAAGACTTCTGAAATAATACTGAGTGGCCTACGGGTGGTGCTGTCCAAGGAGAGTATAAATACTCAGGCACGGGCCCAGCTTGCGCAGGACATTCTTAACAGGAACTTGTGAAGGATACAACTAGACCTCCATGTAAAACAGTTGATTAAAGCTTTGTTTAACTCTTAGATCAAGTGCCTAGTAGTTTTCTTACGTCAGAGGGCACCGTTGGAGTTGGCTTTCCCTACCCCCTCTCTGCCGATCACACCTCCCCAGAGGTCTGTGTCCTTTCCAACTCTGGCATTAAAGTTGCCAAGAAGGATCAGCTTGTCGCCCATTGGAACTTGCGACAGGGATTGTTCGAGGCTGGAGTAGAATTCCTCTTTGGTCTCATCTGTGGCTTCCAGTGTTGGGGCGTACGCACTGATGACCGTAGCGCACTGGTTCTGGGCTAGGGTGAGCCGAAGAGTCATGAGGCGCTCGTTTATACCGCTAGGAGAGTCTCTGAGATGCCCAAACAGTTCACTTTTTATGGCGAAGCCTACCCCATGGAGGTGGCGTTCTTCTTCAGGTTTGCCTTTCCAGAAGAAGGTGTAACCACCGCCTTGCTCCTGGAGCTGGCCTTCCCCTGCCCGCCGGGTCTCACTTAGAGCGGCGTTGTCAATGTCGAAATGTCTGAGCTCCCGGGCAACGATAGCAGTACGGCGTTCTGGTCTGTCACTGTTGGAGTTGTCCATGAGGGTCCTGACATTCCAGGTCCCGAACTTCATTTTAAAGGGTGGAAGATGCCTGTGTGTGAATTCTTTTAATGTGGGGTGGCCGTTGCACACCAGCTACCACATGGGCTTGACAGAGCAAGGTCTCGGTCCAATGGCAAGGGGATCCAAGACGACTGGAGACCAAAACAGCGGCAGCAACAGAAACAATGCCGCAGGAAAATTAACGCTGGAGCACTCAAAGACCCCGCTAAGAAAGCCCAATTCAGCCTGCGCCTCACAAACAACCTGACGACTCCCAGCGATGCAGAGACACAGAGTGCCCACAGCGCTTGGTCTGCACTCAAGGCCTCCATAATCAGCACCTGTGAAGAGACGCTCGGCCACTCGACCAGGAAACACCAAGACTGGTTCGACGAGAACGACCAGGAGATCCAGGAGTTAATAAGCCACAAGCGCAAGGCATTCCTGATCTGGAAACAGCAACAGAACTCGAGAGCAAGAAAGCAGCTCTACAGACACCTGAAGGCCGAGGTCCAACAAAAAACTCGCGACCTAAAGAACAGATGGTGGGTGGAGAAAGCGCAGGAGATCCAGCAGCTAGCCGACAACCACAACGTGCGTGGATTCTTTAGTGCAGCCAAGACCATCTACAGCCCTACCCCACTGCGGGCCAAGAACGAAGAGGTACTCATCAAGGACAGAGAGGCAGTCAGTGCCCGCTGGAAGGAGCACTTCGAAGATCTCCTTAACCGCGACTCTATCTTCGACGCGAGTGTCCTCAACTCCACCCCACAGCATGATACCCGCCACCATCTCAGCACAACCCCAGCCCGGCATGAGGTTGAAAAGGCCATCCAACAACTGAAGAACAACAAGGCCTCAGGAGCAGATGGAATCCCCACCAAGGCACTAAAGCATAGCGGAGAAGCACTACTGGTACGAATTCGTTAACTATTTTCTCTTATCTGGAAGGAGGAGAGCATGCCAAGGGATCTCAGAGACGCCGTAATTGTGACCATCTTCAAGAAACATGACAAGTCCAATTGCATAATTACAGAGGAGTTTTCCTGCTGTCTGCCACAGGGAAAGTCATCACAAGAATCCTCCTCAATCGCCTCCTCCCAGTGGCCGAAGAGCTCCTCCCAGAGTCGCAATGCGGATTCCGCCCACTAAGGGCCACAATGGACATGATCTTCACCGCACGTCAATTACAAGAGAAATGCAGGGAACAGCACCAACCGCTGTACATGGCCTTCTTTGATCTCACAAAGGCCTTCGACACTGTCAACTGTGAGGGATTATGGAGTGTCCTCCTCAAATTCGGCTGCCCTCACAAGTTTGTCACCATCCTCCACCTGCTTCGCGACGACATGCAAACCGTGATCCTGACCAACGGTTCCACCACAGACCCAATTCACGTATGAACCGGGGTCAAACAAGGCTGTACCATTGCACCAACGCTCTTCTCGATCTTCCTTGCTGCAATGCTCCATCTCACCCTCAGTAAGCTCCCCACTGGAGTGGAGCTATTTTACAGAACAAACGGGAAACTGTTCAACCTCCATCGCCTCCAGTCCAGATCCAAGGTCGTCCCATCCTCTGTCGTCGAATTACAGTATGCAGATGACGCTTGCGTCTGCGCTCACTCGGAGGTCGAATTCCAAACCATCGCCAACACCTTCACCGAAGCGTACAAGAGCATGGGCCTTACACTAAACATCCGTAAGACAAAGGTCCTCTACCAACCTGCCCCCGCCACACAGTACTGTCCCCCGATTATCAAAATTCACGACAAGGCCTTGGACAATGTGGACCACTTTCCATACCTCGGGAGCCTACTGTAAACAAGGGCAGATGTCGATGACAAAGTCCAACACCGCCTTCAGTGTGCCAGTGCAGCCTTCGGTCGCCTGAGGAAGAGAGTGTTTGAAGACAAGGACCTCAAACCTAGCACTAAGCTCATGGTCTACAGAGCAGCAGTGATACCCGCCCTGCTGTATGCCTCAGAGACATGGACCATGTACAGCAGGCACCTCAAAGCACTGGAGAGGTACCACCAACACTGCCTCTGCCAGATCCTGCAAATCCATTGGCAGGATAGGCGCACCAACGTCAGTGTTCTTGCTCAGGCCAACATCCCCAGCATCGAAGCTTTGACCACACTCAATCAGCTCCAATGGACGGGTCACATTGTCTGCATGCCCGATACGAGACTCCCAAAACAAGCGCTCTACTCGGAGCTCCGGCACGGCAAGAGAGCCCCAGGTGGGCAGAGGAAACGCTTCAAGGATACCCTCAAAGCCTCCTTGAAAACGTGTAACATCCCCATCGACACCTGGGAATCCCTGGCCCAAGACCGCATAAAATGGAGGAGAAGCATCCAGGAAGGCGCCGAACACCTCGAATCTCTTTGCCAGGAGCAAGCGGAAGC
Source organism: Somniosus microcephalus (assembly GCF_052327205.1). NCBI lineage: Eukaryota > Metazoa > Chordata > Chondrichthyes > Squaliformes > Somniosidae > Somniosus > Somniosus microcephalus. The sequence continues at coordinate 63,208,597 of NC_140989.1, forward strand.
CAAGCGCAAACAGCGGAAGGAGCACACGTCAACCCAAGCACCCCACCCACCCGCCCCTTCAACCACCATCTGCCCCACCTGTGGCAGAGACTGTAGGTCCCGCATTGGACTCATCAGTCACCTGCGAATTCATTTTTATTGTGGAAGCAAGTCATCCTCGGTTTCGAGGGACTGCCTAAGAAGACAAAGGATTTTTTATGCTTGTACAGTAGTTCATGAATAACAACTTACAGTACCACAGTGTGGATTTGAATCTTAGCACAATCTAATGCCCCATGCAGAGAAGTGCATTGTATGTCCCTCTTAGGCTCCCATAACACACTAGCTAAGATGATGCACCGCACATTACTACCAACATGCACGAAAAATGTGGTCATATTAGCCAGAAGAAAGCAGCTGCACTAATTTGTAAAGATATAAAAAACTTGTACTCATAGCTCAGAAGCAGCTCACTGTTTCTCAGGGCAAGTGTGTGATGCCTTACCACACATTCCTGTTCAAATCTAATAAAACCCATTACATCCTTAGACAGATACAGATGGCTTATAAGGATCTGACTGCAGAATAACAGCAAAATGTAATGGCAGCTGCCTACAGTTCACTGGTTGTTCAACTAATTGTAGACAAATATTTAATAACATTAAATAAAAGGTAGAACAGACTAAGTATTCCCAATAATCATTTCCCATCACTTTCCTGTGTGCTAAACATTTGTGCAATTCAGGCGAATTTGAAGTAGGATTTAATCCCCCTGTTCGCCCTTCCTCCCCCTCTTCTCTGCTCCCTCCTCTCACTCTATTGCCTTTCTCCCTCCCACTCCTGCTACCTCCATCCTTCTTTCCCTTCTCTTGAAAGAGAAGGCATAATGGATCGAGACATCTGCCAGAATATCTTGCTCAACTGAAGAGGGGCCATTCAGGATTACAGTATCTAGTCAGTGGGGTTGAGGGTGGGCTGGCCTAATTTGCTCAATGAGAGGTGGCATGCAGGGCAACTCGCTTGGAGGGGAGGGTACTTCACCATGATGAGGATGAACTTGCTCAGTAGGGTGGTACATTGTAGAGGAAATTACTTGGGGGGAAAGCAAGTAATGAAGGAGTTGCTCAGGGTGGGGGTAGGATTGTGGGATGGGTAATGGTCATGTAGCTGAGTGGGTGAGGGGACAGTGATTGAACTACTGCTCAGTGAGGGGGCTTGCAAGTACTGAACATATTGCTTAGTACGGTGCAAAATTGTGCATTTAGTGCTCAGTGGCAATGTACAATACTGGCATGACAATTATATTTTTCAGAATCAAGGGGTCGATGCTTTAGGAAGGAGTGAGACTGATGAATTCTTCTAATGGGGTATGGCGAGTGAGAGGTGCCATTTTTTCGTAGGTCTGATGCCCCAGGGGCAGTGTTGGAGGCAAACCGTGCACTGGTCTAGACCACACGGGTGGAGCTTTATTAATTTTTAAGAATACATAACATTTAAACTATTCCTGTTGTTGCCAATTCAGCACTTTTTTTTCTGACTGGATCACAGGCAAAGTCAAAGCAAAGGAAACAGTAAAGCTGACTTTAAAGTAGGCCATGACAAAACTAGATTTATTTCTAAGTCTTAAAGGGGAATGAGGCAGGTAAGGGCTAAAAAACAGCTTTAACTCAATAAAATATAAGAGTCCAGGGCCTAGAAATTCATTGACGCCACTTTTGGGGCGCTAAAGTGGGGCGTCCGCTAAAGTTTGCGGCCGCCGCCAAATCTAGGCCACTTCTCCGATATTCATTAGCTTCGCCCTACTAGTTCGGGCGAGCGCTAAAACTGCTGCTGGACGCCTCTCTTTGGGCGCTAAGCCGGAGGTGGTGATCGATAGCGCCGAGGCCGGGCGCAGCGCAGGTGCGGCCATCTCGTGACTGACAGCAGACACCCTGGCGCCAGCCAGCTCTTAAGGGGGAAGGGTCGACTGTGTCTGCTGCCACGCCCTGGATAGTGGAGCCCTCCAGCTAGGCCTGAACACTGCTGCTGGACCCAAATAGCGCCTGAAGACATGGAGAAGGCCCGTGAACGTGCGCAGTGCTTCTCAGAGCGTGATCTGAGTGTGCTGCTTGCTGCTGTGGAGAAGAGGCGCCATGTTTTGTACCCGGACAATGGCAAGAAGGCGACGGTCCGCGTCTACAGGAGAGCCTGGAGGCATGTCGCCAGCAAGCTGTCAGCCAACAGCGACGTCCCCAGGACCGGTGCCCAATGCCGCAAAAAGTTAAATGACCTCACACGCATTGTCAGGGTGAGTAGCCTTTCCAATGACCTCCTCATCCTTGCATGTGCACCTCACATTATGGGCAAAGGGACCTGAAAGCTCTAATGGCCAGCCTTCATCCAGCAGCTATGGCACAGGCATGAGCATCAATTGCACATTCTGCACTGAACACACTGGCCAAGCTATTCCACCATGGGAGGCAGTGCACACCAGATCATGGCGACACACTGGCCAGGCTATTCCACCATGGGAGGCATTGCACACCAGATCATGGCGACACACTGGCCAGGCTATTACACCATGGGAGGCAGTGCACACAAGATCACGGCGACACACTGTACTTAGAGGCCGTCCTTTCTCTTGCAGGCCAAGCTGGCGAATAATCGCAAGAGCCGGACTGCGACCGGGGGAGGACGACCCCATATCCAGCCACTCACCGACCTGCAACATCGCGTGGAGCGCCTCATGGGTGGCCGGGTGATTGGGCCCGTTGCATGTGGAGATGCCGACCCTGTTCTGGGCAGCAATGGTAAGGACATCACCTTTTGCACCTCTCTCGTCCCACTTGCGCATCAGATCTACATCCTTTGCCACTGTCCGACCAATGCGCTGAATGCCACCACTCATGCATCCCACACTGACGCCCTCTCCTCACTCTAAAGCTACTCTTGTGCCTTCCTGCTTTCAGATGGTCAAGAGGAGGTCCCTCAACTTGCCAGTGACAGACCCTCCGAGGAGGAGCAGGAGGAGGAGCAAGAGGAAGGCGGCCCATCAGGGGAACCCTCAGCCGCGGCCACCCAGGCCAATGTAGGGGACACGTCTTCCCTGGAGGGCAGCGTGGCGGAAGTGTCGAAGGGGAGGGGAGCTCCTGGGACCTGCGTGCTGCAGAAAGGCGGGAGGGGGGTGGAAGCTCGGCGGCCTTCTCCCCAGAGGGGGGATGCGTCGGAGGGGAGTCCAATTGCTGGGCCCAGCGGCCTCCAGCAACGGAGGAAGGGTCGGCCAGCTCGGCGGCCTTCTCCCCAGAGGAAGAGTCCGGCCTCCAGTCAGGAGATGCTCTTCGCCGAGGAGATGGAACGCCTCGAAGACTTGTCCGCGGACTCGGAGCGCCGGCACACGGAGCTCATGGCGGCAGTGGCACGGTTGCCTGAGTCCATCGATTCCCTCTCTCGGAGTGTGGCCGAGTTCGGGCCCTTAGAGGCCACCAGTCGGGCGGAATACCGGGCAGATCTGTCAGCGACTGGCCAGGTGATTAGTGGTGCCGTCCAGTCACTGGCTGCTCTGCTGCGGTCAGTGAACAGGTCAACACGGGCACTCACTGCTGCCACACTCGCTGTGTCAGCCAGGCATCGCCAGGGCACCCGGCGCGCTGCAGCAGCACATCGGTCTGTCCCTCGGCAGATTGGTGCGCATGCTGCAGTGCTGGCCCGGGCGAGTGCCAGTGTCTCAGGCGACCAGCGAGCGCCTGCCATCCGCCAGCTTGCCGCCATTCCTCCAGCCGCCACTGCCACTCCCCCAGTGGAGCTGCCAGGAGCTGCTGCAGCGACTGATGCTGGCCAGCCACAGCTGCAGCAATCAACAGCCGCCCGCTCGACGGCCAGACCTCGACTAGGCCGACCCCCTAGGGCATCTGCCGTCACGACATGTGCCCCACAGGAGCCTGCCCCCAGCCTTGCAGCAGCCAATGGCCTTACTTTGAGGCGGAGCAGCAGGGCGGGCAGGGGCCACCCAAAGATGGCCAAGGCATCGCCCTAGCGGGCCAAATAGTCGAATGTGTGGCCATTTGTGTTTGTTTCTTGAGGCCGAGAATTGGATGTTTGTTTTTTGAAGGCCGATGATGTGATGTTTGTTTTGGACGAAGGCCGAGAATGACGGCCATTTTAGTTGCCCTATTTTGTTAATCCTCCCCAGGTTGTGGGAGCGAGTAATGTGTTTGAGTGTTTTTTGGGGGTTTCATCTGTTTTTGGTTTTCATGTGGGAAGGGCCCAGAGTTTGTACAATAAAGCATTTTATTTATTCACATTGTCCATGTTTGATCTTTGAAGTGTTTGTTGCCTTAACCGGCTGAGGGCTTGCGGAGCGGCTGCAATCATGTTCTATCATTGGCACAAGCCATTCCCTGACAGGGGGCATAGAAGTGACGTTCAATAAGCCGACGACGGGCGGCCCTTGGACCTTGTGCGTCCCTCCTGGGCTGGTACTCCTCGTCCTCGTCGTCCTCATGCTCCTCCTGCTCCTCCTGAGGTGGTGGTCCAACGTGAGGTGGCAGTGCCTGAGTCCTGCGGATAGCCAGGTTGTGCAGCATGCAGCAAACGACGACGAATTGGGAGACTCGATCCTGCGAATACTGGAGGGCTCCCCCGGAGCGGTCGAGACAGCGGAACCATTGCTTGAGCACGCCGATTGTTTGTTCTATGAGGTTCCTCGTCGCTTGATGGCTCTCGTTGTATGCCTCTTCAGCAGGGGTCGTGGGCGCGCGGAGCGGGGTCATGAGCCAGGTACACAAAGGATAGCCTTTGTCCGCGATAAGCCATCCTCTTGGGGGAGGCTGTGCCTGGAACATGTCAGCCACAGTTGTCTGTCGCAGGATAAAGGCATCGTGGCTGCTGCCTGGAAAGCGGGCATTGACAGCTAGGATGCGCTGCCTGTGGTCACACACCAGCTGTACATTGAGGGAATGGTAGCCCTTCCGGTTGCGGTACTCCTCGGCATGCTCAAGAGGTGCCCGCAAAGCCACATGCGTGCAGTCAATGGCGCCCTGCACCATGGGGAAGCCCGCTATTCTTGCAAACCCCACTGCACGCTGCTGCTGCTTGTCCAGGGTCATGGGGAAGGAGATGAATTGATGTCTCCTTCTGAAAAGGGCTTCGGTCACCTGGCGGATGCAGCAATGCACGGCGAACTGGGAGATGTTAGCGATGTCCCCAGTAGCGGATTGGAAGGAGCCGGAGGCATAGAAGTTGAGAGCCACCGTCACCTTCACTGCCACCGACAGAGACGTCCTGCGCATCAGCTGTGGCTGCAGATCTCTGTGAAGCAGCCGGCAGATGTCTGCAACCACCTCCCTTCGGAATCGCAGCCTCCTAACACACATCGCGGCAGACATGGTCAGATAGGAGGTCTGCTGGCGGTATACCCTGCGTGGGTAAGGCCTCAGTTGGCGACGCCTGTTGCCCCCTCTGCGTCTAGCCAGGGCTGCCACTCTCTCACGGCGTCTGTAAGCCCTTCTGGCATAAGGCTGAAATTCAGCGTTGCCACCCAATGCAGCCCCCATTATATGCTGGCAAACACTGAGCTCTGAATGAAGGCTAAGATAATTGGTAAGCTCTGGCCTGAGCCAAAAATACCGGTCCAAGTGTTGGTCCAAAGCAGTAAACTCTCCTCCTTGGTCTCTGTCCAAAAAACCGTTGCACAAGAGTGAATGCTGCAAAATGGCTGGCCTTTATACTGCTGGGTAAGTGCCCTTTAATTAGCGCTCCCCCCGGCCCGGCTGGCCTGTGTACCGTTCCACTTCACAGTCGCTCGGGACGCCCGGCGCACAATGGGCCGGCGCGAGTGAAGTTCCGGTTTGGGGCGCACAAAGGGCGTTGCACTATTAAATGGCGTCATGATCTGCGCGCGCAGCAGGGCGCGCGCTAAGACCTTGCGCTGGCGCTAAATGTGTCCTGAAGTTGGGGAGAGGCGCAGATCGCGCTGCGCCCGGGCGATAAGCGCCTAGCGCTCGAGATCTACTCCCCCTAAGGCGCTAACGGCTGGCGCGCCCAACTGAATTTCTAGGCCCAGAAATTCGAGCCCGCCCAAAAACAGGTGTGCAGGGGAAACAGTCGCCTGAACAGATAGGTCTGAGGTCTCGGGCTACAGTATCATCGAACCGCTATTGCTGAGGGTCCTCCAACAGGCGTTAGCCCCCTTATTTGACTATGCAAAGGGGCTAACTCCTATTTCAGGCCTTTTGTTGCCTACACCAATATGTCAGCGTCGCACTTCCGGCTCGTAATGAGAAAATGGGCGGGTTGCCCTCCAATGTCTAGGCCAAGAAGTTAGAAGTAAATTGTTAAAAAAAAAGGAAGAATAATCTTTAACTTTCAACAAATACTTACCTACTGAGAAAACAAGATGGTAAAGCCAGGTTCTGAAATTTTTCAAAGAAAGTTGGTGACGGTGTTTACAGCCTGGAAGACACCAACCAGCCAGAATGTGTAATTACAGCATGACAAGTTTACATAGGAAAAGTCTTTTATAAATGTGGACGTGTGCGGGGAGAAATTCAACTCATGGCTGTCCGTTTTTCCGGTGAAGAATTTTGCATCATGACCTGCCGCACCCGATCTGCACTGGAAGTGCACTGGACACCATATTGACTTGGCCGACTTTTAGTTGTCCAGGTGCCCGCCTGAAACGGGCATTAGGTTCCTTAAATATGTAAATTGGGGTCCTACACTAGTTGTATTATTCACTGTACTATAAGCTTCCTTTACAGGAAAGGAAAATATTCTGACAAAAACCTCTATTTCTAATTTGAAAAAAAAGCAAAATTCAATCAAAGAATCACATCAAAGGACTTGTTTCTTAAAGAGGTCAAATTAATCTGAAGTGTTTGCATATAACTGTGGCTGACAGAGCACACATGTAACAAATTTCTGTCCCGTTGGTATAATGGTTTCATTTGGGGGATTTTGAATATACAGCATATTTTTCAAGGATTTCTGCATAAATTGACGACTGAATGAAGTTCACTGATGGTAAGAGCACGGCGGCAGCTGAATATTTGACTAATGTTTTCCTGGAGATAAAATTGGATTGAGAGACATTCAAATTGCTCCGAAAGGAATAAAATATACCTGCTGCACTGTTACAAGCATAACATTTCTGAACATTCCATTACAGGAACCTTTTCATGGCTATGTCCATTAATCATCTTCAGTTCTGTCCTCCATGCATGACTCAGATCTATAAAATTCAATTCGTCCTCCAACTGCAGTGACCTCTGACAGTTCCACACTGCATTCCAGACATTCTCACCTACACTCCAGCACCAAGGCTCCCTTTGACATTACTGCAGCCACCCGCCATCCAACCGCGCCCCCCCCCCCACCGCCCCCCTCCCAGCCCAATCCATATTTCTTCAAAGTCTGGCCGGTTTTCTTTTCATATCGCAATTGGTTTGAGAAAAAAATAAAAATTACCTTTAATCTGGCACCGTGCCTTACAATCATACTTTACAACATCTGCATCTGGGACTCTAACTCAGCACAGCAGCACTAACACAACATCTGCAAGAGTGGAAATATACAGGTTGTTTGTGCAACTGGGTTTAGTTTAGTAAACCATGTTAAAGATGCAGTCGGAGAGCCAAAAATACCCACCCCTGCTTTAATAAGTTGCAGAAATGGGGATCTGGGAGGCTGCCACGGAGCATGAGAATTGTCTATATAGCCCACCCATGCCGATAGTGTGAAAGTTTCCTCTCGCTCTCTGACAGCTGCTAAAGATGTTAAGTGAAATGAGTTTAGCCCAATTTCCGACAGCCAAGATTGTGCAATACAAACTGTCCCTAATCCAGTACTTATTGTCATCACTTCAGCTGTCTTTAGCAAGAAGATGTGGGAGATGTAAATGTTACTCTGCTATAGCAGATTGATGGACATTGAAGTTTGTGCAGAGCTACACTGTTGAAGGAATGGAGATGGTTGATTCTATACTAGATATGGGACCCTTTACTATCTCCAGATCCAAAGTACAAATGCTCCCAGGTGAGATCATGTACTAATTATGTTGGAAGCTTAGGTTATGGACACAACTCTAAAGATTTAAGTGCAGCAGTACTTGCATTCTTTGCCCTACAGCAATCTGGGTGTGCACATGCATGAGGGAAAGAACTGAAAAGTTGTCCGAGTTCTTAGCATGCAGCCTCAGTGAAACTGCACCAGGTCATGAGGTAACTCTTTGTGGCAACATACTCTACCCATATATTTGGAGTAGGCAAATGTGGGCACTCTTCCCATGGCAATTTTCCAGATGCTGCCAAAACTCTTTCTCGTGTGTTCCCGCAACCTATGGGCAACCCTCTTCTGCTGCACTTCAAATGCAGCATCTTCAAAAAGGGCAGTTTGAATGTGGAATCTTCTTTCTTCCTTCATCAGACTACCAAAGCAGCAGCATGCAACTTCGCAAGTTAAATAGCAACAGCATCCCTTTACACCTGGTGCTGTGCAGGAGATCCTGTTCCAGCAATCAGTGAGCTCCAGCCCCTGGCCTGATCAGGGCAGGGAGCTCGCGGGTCACATGCAGATGAGCCGACCTCAGAAAGTCGCACAAAGTCACCGTTTTTAGGAATTCACAAAGGTGATTTGCACTACAAGCAGGTCCCACTGCCTCTGTGCTGGGGTTGGAAAATTACTCCTGATATTACATCCAATATCATTCAACTAACTTTCAATTAATTGTGTCTGTCTAGGTCTGTGAGAAAGGGTTTTTTGTTAATATTGACCTCATTCATTCTTTTGTTCTGCCAAAGATAATTGTACAGATTGGATTTCTGGCCTTTACTATATTTTTAAAAATCCTATTTAATTATTCTTCAGACACTCCATACCAAAATATTCATGTGAAAGCATTTGAATAAGAACCTGATTTTATAAAAGTGAACTCCAATTACATCAGTTGACTGCTTCTGGCTCTGCTACTGTCACAAGATCTCAATATTAAATGACAAGGCCTTGAGTTCCAGCCGGATATCTACCATTTGCCATTCACTCATCAAATTATGGCTTGTGCAGACAAAATTACCTCTCAGATGGTCAAATCAGTCTGTGTGGTTCACTCAATTATCAGAAATAATGTGTGATTCATAACTGAAGCCACCTGTGAAAATAAAATAGCTGAATAACTTTTGATTGGTGATTTAAGCCATCAGTCAATAAAATAAAGGAATGTTTTGAACGTTCATTCCCTGCAATCTTTCCTCGTTGAGTGCATTTGCTAATAATGAGGCTCTGTTACTGCTGGTCAGTGGAAAAAAATCGCAATTTCTTCTGCTAACAGTGTAGTGCTATGCAGTACAAGCATGTGGAAGGAATGATTGCCCTAGATGAAAGTTGAGTTTGACAATTACCTTGAATGAATTTTAATTAATGCCAATTCGTTTGAACACATTTTTACATAGGATTACATTACATAGGATATACAGCACAGAAATAGGCCATTCGGCCCAACCAGTCCATGGTTGGTTTATGCTCCACTTGAGCCTCCTCCCGTCTTTCCTCATCTAAATCTATCAGCATAGCCCTCTATTCCCTTCTCCCTCATATGCTTGTCCAGCCTCCCCTTAAATGCATCTATACTATTCACTTCAACCACTCCCTGTGGTAGCGAGTTCCACATTCTCACCACTCTTTGGGTAAAGAATTTTCCTCTGAATTCCCTATTGGATTTCTTGGTGACTATCTTATATTGATGGCCTCTAGTTATGCTCTTCCCCACAAGTGGAAACATTCTTTTGGTGTCCACACTATCAAAACCTTTCAGAATTTTAAAGACCTCTTAGGTCACCCCTCAGCCTTTTTTCAAGAGAAAAGAGACCCAGCTTGTTCATCCTTTTCTAATATGTATACCCTCGCATTTCTGGTATCATCCTTGTAAATCTTCTCTGCACCCTCTCCAGTGCCTCTATATCCTTTTTATAATATGGCGACCAGAACTGCACACAGTACTCTAAGTGTGGTCTAACCAAGGTTCGATACAGTTTTAGCATAACTTCCCTACTTTTCAATTCTATCCCTCTAGAAATAAACTCTAGTGCTTGGCTTGCTTTTTTTATGGCCTTGCTAACCTGTGGCGCAACTTTTAGTGATTTGTGTATTTGTACTCCGAGATCCCTTTGTTCCTCTACCCCACCTAGACTCGCACCCTCCAAGTGATAAGTGACCTCCCTATTCTTCCTACCAAAATGTAATACCTCACATTTATCTGTGTTGAACTTCATTTGCCAATTATTTGCCCATTCTGCAAGTTTATTAATGTCCTCCTGTAATTTGTTGTAGTCCTCCTCAGTATTGACTAGCCCTCCCAATTTGGTATCATCTGCAAATTTAGAAATTGTGTTTTTGATTCCAAAGTCTAAATCGTTAATATAAATTGTGAACAGCAGTGGTCCCAGCACTGATCCTTGTGGAACACCACTACCCACCTGAATAACTACCCTTTGCTCCCACTCTCTGCTTTCTGTCCTGAAGCCAGCTAGCTATCCATTCTGCTACTTGTCCCCTGACTCCACATTCTCTGACCTTATTCATTAATCTATTATGGGGTACCTTATCAAAGGCCTTTTGAAAATCTAGATATATTACATCTACTGCATTACCATTGTTTACTCTCTCTGTTACCTCTTCAAAAAATTCAATAAGGTTGGTCAAGCAAGATTTTCCCTTTTGAAATCCATGCTGACTATTCATTATTATACTTTTCATTCTAGATGTTCTTCTAATCTCTCCTTTAGTCGGGATTCCATTATTTTTCCTACCATTGATGTTAAGCTGACTGGTCTATAATTTCCTGGACATGTTCTATCCCCCTTCTTAAATATAGGTATTACGTTAGCTGTCCGCCAGTCCTCTGGCACTACACCTTTTTCTAATGAATTATTAAATATGTGTAGTAATGCCTCTGCTATCTCTTCCCTAGATTCTTTTAAAATGCGTGGATGCAATTATTCTGGACATGGGGTTTTATCCTCATTGAGTTTGATTAGTTTATTTAATATATCCCTTTTTTATTTTAAATGCACTTATCTTATTACTCATCTCATCATCCAATGTCATGTCCACCTGTTCTATCTCCCTGGTAAATACTGAAGCAAAATAATGATTTAATATTTCTGCCATCTCTTTTTTTCTGCCATCTCCCCATTGCCCTGTATATCCCTTAATGGCCCTATTCCCATCCCAACCTTCCTTTTTTTATTGATATGCCTGTAAAATATTTTACTATTTTGTTTCTCTGATAGAGATGAGTTTTTCAAGCACATCAATCACACTTTTATGACATGTGGAACAATATCGATGTAAAACACCAATTCAGTATGACTGCATGGGCTGCTATTTAGGGCCTAGCAACACAATATAATAATGGCACTCAGTATCACTCAGAATGTATGGTTGCCTCATTTCATTGGTGTTCCAGGTTTGTAATATTATCAGGAATGGTGTGGTAGGGAGACCAACATCGCAAAAAAAAAGCTTACCGCCATCATCCTGACCACTGCCAGAACTTCTGCTGAAAGCAAGAGGGAGCCTCATTACTACATGCAAACTGGGTCATTGTCATCAAAATTAGCAAGGCGTCCACTGAGTGCCAGTCCCGCCCAGTGGTCCTGGATGATACAGGCTGCAAATGGCCAGTTCCAGCACTATTTAAAGGGCACTCACTGACAAGTACTCAGATCACTGGAATCTGTTGGGAGATATCTTGCTTGATCAATATTGGCATTTCAGCTTGGAAGTTGCTTCATTTTTTCTTGAATTTGCTTCAAAACCTCGAGGATGCTCAGTAAGCTGCTGGCTGCTGCAGAAGATGAAAGTCACCTTGGTCACTTTATTCTGGCTGGAGGAAGAAGTGGAAGAGCCGTAGCAACAGGTGGGAGAACCTCAGGGAGCTGCAGTTGGGGCTGCAAGGAGTCCGCAAAGAGAAAGGGATGCAGGTTGAGCAGGCTGGGCCCATTGGAATTTAGAAGAATAAGAGGTGATCTTATTGAAACATATAAGATACTGAGGGGGCTCGACAAGGTAAATGCAGAAAGGATGTTTCCCCTCGTGGAGAAATCTAGAACGCGGGGGCACAGTTTTAGAATAAAGAGTCACCCTTTTAGTACTGAGATGAGGAGGAATTTCTTCTCTCAGAGGGTCATAAATCTGTGGAATTCTCTGCCCCAGAGAGCTGTGGAGGCTGGGCCATTAAATACATTTAAGGTGGAGATAGACAAATTTTTGCAAGATAAGGGAATGAAGGGTTATGGGGAGCGGGCAGGGAAGTGGCTTTGAGCCCAAATTCAGCCATGATCTTATTGAATGGCGGAGCAGGCTTGAGGGGCCAAGTGGCCTATTCCTGCTCCTATTTCTTATGTTCTTATGAGTGGTGAGGACCTGGAACTCGCTGCCGATGGAAGTGGTGGAAGCAGAGACACTCGGGGCGATTTTGCCAGCCCTGGGAGGACGGGTATGGAGGTGGGACTGCTGGGAAAATGGCAGATTTAGTGCCAAACCCGCCCCCAACCCACCTCCATGCCATCTTCCCAGGAGGTGGGTTGCCGTCCCGCGCCGGGTCCCGTCTCCTTGGAGGCGGGAAGGGATTAAAGCCCATTAACTGCCTGTTAATAGGATTATCCCCTTTTTGCCCTCACAAGTGTGGGCTTCCTGAAGGCTCCAAAACACACCAGGGTCATCGAGGTGAGTAGCGGGTCTGTGGGGTTCGGGGGGCGTTGCAAAAGCGTGGTGTGAAGGTGAGTGATGGGTGCAAGAGTGCAGAGGTGAGTATCTGAGGTAAGTGCTAAGTGTTTTAAAAGGTGTACTTACCTTTGTTTCTTCCTGCAGGCTTCAGTCGGTTTCTATGCGGAGAGTCTCGCACCTCCGCATTGCAGATGAGAGATGGCCATTGCATTCTCAGATGCAACAAACATCTCAATTCTGTAAAAGAAAGAAGGTTGATGAGGTCTTGTATGCAAGACCTCATCAAACTGCAGAGATTGTCACTGTTTGACAGCTTCACAAAGCTGTCAAATGATGACAATTCATTGACGTGCTCTGCAACCGGCTTTCCCTTAATTGGCCTGCTAAACCCGCTGGGCGGGCGTAACAAGGTCAATCAAAGGAAAATAGCGTGGGTTGGCCACAAATCGATGGAGGCTGGACATCGACCCGACAAGCAGCAGTCCCGCCTCCAACGCGCCCCCACTCACAAAATCGCCCCCTCAATGTTTTCAAGGGGAGACTGGATAGGCACTTGAGGGAAATAAACTTGAAGGGCTACGGGGATTGAGTGGGGGAATGGGACTGACTGGATTGCTCTACAGAGAGCTGGCACGGACTCGATGGGCCAAATGGCCTCCTTCTGTGCCATTATGACTCTATGGACGCGATTTTCCCAATGGAGGCAGGTTGGAGGCAGGTTTCGATTTGGGTGGCTTCCAAACCCACCTCCACTGAGAGGTGGGAAAAAATTGTGATTTTCCCCTAATTGGCCAGTTAATTTCAGAGGTGTGGGTTCCCCTGGGCCAATTAGTGTTTTGGGACTGAAACTCGCCTCTGCTACCATCACTTATCCAGCTTCATTTAAGGGCTGCTTGCTGCCTTGGCTCATTCCACTGGTTTTTGGTCGATGGTGCACCACCTCCAAACTTTTATCTGCTTCAACAATGGCCAACTCCAAGGCAAGGGCCTCCCCGAGGTTCTCCGATGAGGCGCTGGGAATGCTGGTTAAGGGGGCGAGAGCCAGCAGGGAGGTGCTCTTCCCCTCATCTGGGAGGAAGAGGCCTCCCAAAGAAACCATGGTTGTGTGGGTACAGCTGGCACAGTGTGCAGCAGAAAATGGATGCAGTGCCATAAAAGGTTCAATGACCTTGTAAGATCAGCCAAAGTGAGTATACCTTCGGCTTGACCCTCCTTCTGCTCCCCTTCTCCTCTCATCACCAGCACTCTGCATTGTCAACCTCCTCCTCCACATCCCACTTTACTCTTACAACCTTTGCACCCTTCACCATCCCTCTCACTCTATGAACCCTATCACTTTACTATTCGACTATGCTGCCCTCACACTCCCTTTCAATGTTATGCAATGACAATGACTAACAATGCACAGGGAGGGCCCTTGGACATGGAACCTCACTCCACCTTTGTTTCCTTCTAAGCATCTATTCTCTGGACTCTCTACACTCACTCCATCATTCTCAGTCCAACTCCACTTGTCTCCCTCACTGCAGGAAAAGAGAGCCCGCAATAGAAGGGAAAGGGCGAAGACAGGAGGAGGGCCACCTGCCCTAGCCCTTCTCACCTAGGTTGAAGAGGCGGCTGTTGTGTATGTACCTTTAAGAGAATAACTGGTCTTCGGAACTACTGTCCGTCATCTTTTGTACTTTCTTGTACGGTTCCTTAGTAGCCTTTTTGTTGTCGCTGGTCTTCTTCCCAGACCTGCAAACTCGTGCAATGTGTCCCATCTTCCCGCATTGCCTGCATATTTTGTCTTTGGACCAGCAGTCCTTCTGGTCATGGTTAGTTCTGCCGCAGCGATAACATTTTGCAAATCCCCGTGTCATTTCGTGGGTGCCGTATTCCTGTGGTTTTTGTTGAATTTCTGCAGCTCCCCTGGCTGCTGCTTCATACGATACTGCCACGCTGAAAGCCTTATCTAGCGTCAGCTCTTTCTCTGAGAGTAACTTCTTCTGTGTTCCTTCACTCAGGAGTCCACAGACAAATTTGTCCCGTAGGGTATCTGCCAGTCCTGCTCCGAACTGGCAGTGCTTTGATAGCTTGCGTAGTTCCGTAAGATACTCAGCATTGCTCTCATCTTTGTGCTGAGTTCTCCTGTGGAATTTAAATCTTTCTGCTATCAACAGCGGTGCAGGGTTTAAGTGTTCCTGTAGGACAGCAACAATTTCGTTAAAACTCTTCACCTTCGGTTTGGCTGGAGTAATCAGGTCCCGCAATAGGCCGTACGTTCTAGCCCCCATTAAGTTTAGCAATATCGATGCCTTTTTCCCCTCCGCTATTTCGTTTGCCTCGAAATATACCTCGACTCTTTCCACATACGTGGTCCATTCCTCTATTGTATTATCAAAAGCAGTGATACAGCCAGTCTTCGGCATCTTGCAAATCTAAAATGGCGCCTCCCGCGCTTTGCCTTCTTCCCCGCTGTTGTTAGCGCTGCTTGCCACGGTTTCTTGCGCGTTTAATATTGATTTTTTTTCTTTTATTATTTTCCCGTCGTGGAGCGGACCCTCTGGGACACTTCCCTCCCTCTTCTTAGGTCCGAACGCTGCCCGGCTTCGAAGCACCAGCCGCGCCCTGTGTGCTCCACCCTCTCTCTCTCTCTTTGCTTCCCGACTCGCTGCCCGGCCCTGTTGAAAAGCCACCCGATCGAGCTCTAGCCCGCCGCAGCCCAGGAAGGATCAGTGCACTACCTGCCACCAGCCCGATTAGCTGGGAAACCACAGACCGAGGAACCCAGCCTGGCTCTGGACAGTCTCTCCTGCAAGTTTTCAATCTGATGATTTGGAGGGCGGTTGCCCACAGTCGACGCCGGTTGCCCACAGTCGACGCCCGTTTCTCGAGTTTCTTTGGATTTTAATTTTTTTTTTCTTTCTTCTGGCTTCGACCTTCAATAACGTCATCTGAGGTGTTGCCGAGTTGCAGGTAAGTTCGTTTCTTACTCGTCGCCAGTGTTACGTCCGTGAATAATTGAGACACGGACAGCAGGAGTGAACAAAATAAGTCTTTACTGGTGGAAGTCAATAGTGAAACTAAAAACACAGAGGCTCACTAGCGCCTTTTATACAGGGGTGGTCACTGCCGGTACTGCAGTCTGAGACCAGTTATTCTCTTAAAGGTACATACACAACAGCGGCCCTGGACATCGCCGGTGCAGAGGGGGAGGTGGAAGTGGGAGATGGACAGACGGGCGAGGCAGAGCAAGCTGGTGACAGAATAGTTTTGCCTCTCTCTCATTTACACTGCTTGAGTGACTGAAATGGCTGCTGGTGTACATTATTAGAATGCCACTTGAGCATCTGCACTATTGCATGTGTATGCCAGACTTCCGTCAAATGTCTAACCCATGCCTTTACTCCCCAACAGGACCATCCACAGAGCCCCACCCCACTGCCGACGAGGAAGAGGCTGAGCAGCAAGACTCCTCAGGTGAACCAGCAACCTTTGAGGATGCAGCGTCAGCAGATGTAAGCGCACCCAGCACCAGTGCAGATACGCACACCGTGGTGGGACCTTCGGGCCATAGCGTAGTGTTGTCACCGTGTGTATCACATCTCACAGGTGAGCATCAGCAGGTGGTAGAGACAGGGACAGCACTAGGAAGTCCTCGTCGGAGGTCACAGGACTCTCCTAGCTTTGTTCTGCTGCATGTGGACCCTGTGCCACTGGGTCCATCCAGAAGGAGAGTGATGCTGGAACTCCAGGAGCAGGTGCAGGAGTCTCTGACAGGTCTTGTCTCCAGGGTCACTGCGAGTGTGGAGAGGATGGAGGAGTCCAACTCTAACATGACCAGTGCCGTTGGGGAGGCAATGGCGTATATAAGCAGCACCACGGAAAGGATGGCAACCTTCGTGGAAAGGATGGCTATGGCCATGGAGGAAATAAGTCGCCAGAGTCAGGAAAACATGGTCATTGTTCAGAATAAACTAATATCTCTGGAGGAGCGATGGGCAGCTATTGAGCAGAGAAACCAAAGCTTCATGGAAGTCCTTTTGAGTAGGACTGCCAGTGCAGATACGGGTCCCCATGGCCCCCCTGATGTGCAGCAAGATGCTCTCAAACCACTTGCAAACGCTGAGGTGGACCTGGCCCATGAGAGGGAAGTTGATGGCAGAGAACAAGGAAATGGGGGCTCCTCTCCAAGCGCTCACACTTCCATGCCACTGCGTAGCCCTCGGTCAGAGTCCCACCAGAGTCCGCACTCAACTGAGATGGGCGTCTCAGCCCCTGCACTGCCGCAGGATGAGCAGACGTTTGGCGAGCCCTCATAAGCTCGTAAACCCAGAGGATGCCCGCCAAAGGTGTCGAAGCAGGAGCGGCATCAAAGTGAGCAAGGGGCATCCACTTCTGCTGAAACCACAGGGGGAGCACTACGTAGGAGCACGTGTAAGGGAAAAATAAAGCACCATTAGTCACAGGGGTAGCCACTTGGGTGATTGTTTCTGTTTATTGACGAAATGCCATCCCTGTTTGAAAGTATAAAAATGATTTGATGACAAACTGTTGGTGTGATGGCATCTGTTATTTTGCCTTAGCCAGCTCCACATTGCGGGCTCCGCGACACTTGCGTGGTCAGGTTGGTGGCCAGAGTAAAAGGAGGACAGAGAGGCATGTCCATTGTCTATCATGTGTTAAGATGGAGCCAAGGACATGTGCCAAAATGGGCAACCTATGCAAATCTGGCCAGGATGAGTGCATCCCTTGCATGACGGGCAGCCATCTGTTCACGTGCTGCCGCTGCTGTTGGTCAATACGCTGGTGTTCGGTCCTCCTCCTGCTCCTCCTCCTCATCATCATCATCCTCATCCTCATCCTCCTCCTCCTCCTCATCCTCACCTGAGGAGGCTATGAACTGAGCCACTTACTCATCAGGAAGCTGCAAGCCACGACGCTGTGCCATGTTGTGCAGTGCACAGCAGGCCACGATCATTCTGGAGACCCTGGCTGCTGAATACTGCAGGGCTCCACCTGATCTGTCAAGGCATCGGAATCGCATCTTCAGCAAGCCAATGGTTTGCTCGATGATGGACCTGGTCGAAATGTGGCTGGCGTTGTAGCGCTCTTCAGTCTCGTTAGCTGGCCTCCTGATCGACATCATTTGCCACTTCTTCAGGGGGTAGCCCTTGTCACCAAGGAGCCATCCATTAAGTTGGTTTGGCAGATTGAAGAGCGGAGGAACACTAGCGTTCCGCAGGATGAAAGATTCATGGCAACTGTTAAGTCCGTGAATGATTGAGACACGGACCAGCAGGAGTGAAAACAAACAAGTCTTTACTGGTGGAAGTCAGTAGTGAAACTAAACAACAGAGGCTCTCTAGCGCCTTTTATACAGGGGTGGTCACTGCCGGTACTGCAGTCTGAGACCAGTTATTCTCTTAAAGGTACATACACAACAATTCCTCCCCTTTTAGATAAACAGTACATAACATTCATTTAACAACTAAATGATAACGAATTACAATCACAATTACTGTTGCTAGATACATTGGTTAAGTTTAAGCAATTATAAGTTCAGTCTTTGAGGAGGCTTCCTGATTCTGGCTGGATAACGCCTCTTTGGGGTATCAGGTTCTTCTGGCAATGTTGCGTCGGGATCAATGTCTTTGTTTGGTTCATTTGCTTCCAATATTACCGGTTCTGCGGTAGCTGCAATTGGAACGTCGATTTCATTACCAGGTGTATCAGACCGTGGTGTGGAGTTGACGTTTCCCAGTGACTCTAGAATCTGGTCAGCATGGCGTCTTACAATGCTCTCCCCAACGTCCACGGTATACATGAGAGGTCCTTGTCGTGTACAAATCGTTCCTGGCTGCCATTTCTCAGTGCGGTAGTCCCGGGCCAAAACTGGTTGACCTATCTTAAAACTCCTGGTCGGCCTTTCATTCATATTCTGAAACTGCCTGTTCTCCACATCTCTTCGGACGTTTGGCTTAACCAAATCCAAGCGGCATCGTAGTCTTCGATTGAAGAACATCATGGCTGGAGTTTGGTTGGTAACCGCATGTGTCGCATTCTGGTAGGCAAACAAGAAGTTGTCCACCTTGTGTTGTAGGGGTATATCTTCATTACACATTGCCTTGATAGCCTTCTTGAATGTTTGGACAAACCTCTCGGCCAATCCATTAGTGGCTGGATGATATGGGGCAGATGTGTAATGCTTAACACCATTGTTCTTTAAGAACCTCCGGAACTCTTCAGACACAAACTGTGGTCCATTGTCAGAGCAAATCTGTTCAGGCAGCCCATTCCTGGCGAATATGGTTCGTAAAACTGTGATAGTTTTTTCCGTGGTGGTTGAGGACATTTTTATTACCTCTGGCCACTTTGAATGTGCATCCACCGCAATTAAAAACATCGAGTCCATGAAGGGACCAATAAAATCAATGTGCACCCTTTGCCATGGAGATGAGGGCCACTCCCATGGATGCAGAGGAGCTTGTGGTGGGGCGTTTTGGACCTTCTGGCATCCTGCACAGCTCTTGGTCATCTCTTCGATTTCTCTATTGATTCCCGGCCACCACACAAACGCTCTGGCTAAGTTCTTCATTTTTACCCCACCCAGATGACCCTCATGAAGCTCATTGAGCACTCTATCCGTTAACTTAGGTGGAATTACTACTCTGGATCCATACATCAAGGTTCCTCTGCACACTGACAGCTGTTCTCTTCTCGGCGAGAATGCTGGCAGCAGTGGTTCGCCATGTGCTGGCCATCCCTTCACCGTTAAATCATAGACCCGTGATAGTGTCGGGTCATTCCGTGTTTCCTTTTCTACGTTTGCATTCATCACAGGGAGACATTCGACTATGGTCGAGTGGAATAACTCCATTGGATCCACTGCAAGGTCTTCTTCTTCCACCGTCGGCAACGGTAGGCGTGACAATCCATCAGCATTTCCATGCTGTTTAGTTCCTTTGTACTCGATGTCATATTGGTGTGCCCCTAGGAAAAGGGACCATCTCTGCAGCCGTTGTGCCGTCATTATCGGTACGCCCTTCTGAAGGTTGAAAATGGAGACAAGAGGTTGATGATCGGTTAGTAGAGTAAATTTTTGACCGTGCAGATAGTGATTGAACTTCTTCACACCCCACACTAGGCTGAGGGCCTCTGTCAATCTGGGCGTAGTTACGCTCGGCAGAGGTTAACGAGCGTGACGCAAAAGCTATCGGCCTCTCTAAACCATCAAGGAATTTATGTGACAGTACCACCCCAATGCCGTAGGGAGACGCATCACACGCCAGCCTGATTGGCAGTGCTGGGTTGTAGTGAGCCAATACTTCCCTTGAAGTGATTAAGTCCTTACTCTTCTGAAAAGCACGCTTACAATCATCGTTCCATTTCCATGCTACCCCCGTTCGTTGCAGGGCGTTCAGCGGGTGCAGAATTGTCGACAAATTCGGCAAAAACTTATGATAGTAATTCACCAACCCGAGGAATGACCTCAGTTGTGACACATTTTCAGGCGCTGGGGCCTTAACAACCGCTTCAATTTTGTCAGGGGACTTATGTAACCCCTCTTCATCAATCACGTGGCCACAATACGATATCTGTTTCTTAAAAAATTCGCACTTGGGGCGGTTGGCTCGCAGCCCATGTTCCCGTAGTCTAGTGAGCACCTGTTTTGGGTTGTTAAGGTGTTCACTGTCATCTTCACCTGTTACAAGGATGTCGTCCAAGTAACACTGAGTCCCCGGAATCCCTTGCAGGACTTGTTCCATCGCTCTTTGCCATATCGCCGGAGCCGATTCTACTCCGAATACCAATCGATGATACTGGTAAAGACCTTTGTGAGTGTTTATCGTGAGATACTTCCTAGAGGACTCTTCAACCTCCATCTGCAAATATGCTTGTGCTAGGTCAATTTTTGTAAAACGCTTCCCTCCAGACAGTGAGGCGAAGATGTCTTCTATCCTTGGAAGAGGATATTGTACTGTGTGAAGGACAGGGTTCACCGTCACCTTGAAATCCCCACAGATGCGAATCTTCCTTGGCTCTCCGGACTTATTGCTTAACGTTTTCTTCATGACAGGAACGATGGTTGTCGCCCACTTGCTCCAGTCGACCTTAGACAACACGCCCGCCTTCTCCAGATTCTCCAGCTCTGCCTCGATGGCTGGGCGAATTGCATATGGTACCGGTCTTGCTTTGAAAAACTTGGGAACTGCATTCTCTTCTATTTTTATCGAGGCGATTACGCCTTTAAGCGTGCCCAGTTATTGTTGAAATACCTCTTTGGCGTTAGCTAAGATTGTTGACAATCGTCCAGGAGTGACGTCTTCATCTTTTTTACCGTCCACCGTCATTGCATGAATGGAATGCCAATCTAAGTTTATCTTCCTGATCCATTCCTGTCCCAATAACGGTGGTCCACCATTTGGCAGTATGTAGAGATACAATTTCCGTATTTTCTTGCCATTGTATTCGACAGGCACCCTTATTTTTCCTCTGGGGTATACTTTTTGCCCCGTATATGTTGTCAAGACGATGGATGTCTCTCTCAAGGGTATGTGTGAAAATAGCCGCTCATAGTCTCGTCGATTCATGACGGTTAGCGCTGATCCTGTATCCAATTCCATTTTAACTTGGGACCCTGCTATCGTGAGAGTAACCCAAATGGTTCGGTGATCCTCTTTTGCGATTACATTGTGAAGTTTGAGACAGCTTAGTCTCCTGTTTCCGGATTCACTATCGCTCATCTGGTCTTCGGAACTACTGTCCGTCATCTTTTGTACTTTCTTGTACGGTTCCTTAGTAGCCTTTTTGTTGTCACTTGTCTTCTTCCCAGACCTGCAAACTCGTGCAATGTGTCCAATCTTCCCGCATTGTCTGCATATTTTGTCTTTGGACCAGCAGTCCGTCTGGTCATGGTTAGTTCTGCCGCAGCGATAACATTTTGCAAATCCCCGTGTCATTTTGTGGGTGCCGTATTCCTGTGGTTTTTGTTGAATTTCTGCAGCTCCCCTGGCTGCTGCTTCATATGATACTGCCACGCTGAAAGCCTTATGTAGCGTCAGCTCTTTTTCTGAGAGTAACTTCTTCTGTGTTCCTTCGCTCAGGAGTCCACAGACAAATTTGTCCCGTAGGGTATCTGCCAGTCCTGCTCCGAACTGGCAGTGCTTTGATAGCTTGCGTAGTTCCATAAGATACTCAGCATTGCTCTCATCTTTGTGCTGAGTTCTCCTGTGGAATTTAATTCTTTCTGCTATCAACAGCGGTGCAGGGTTTAAGTGTTCCTGTAGGACAGCAACAATTTCGTTAAAACTCTTCGCCTTCGGTTTGGCTGGAGTAATCAGGTCCCGCAATAGGCCGTACTTTCTAGCGCCCATTAAGTTTAGCAATATCGATGCCTTTTTCCCCTCCGCTATTTCGTTTGCCTCGAAATATACCTCGACTCTTTCCACATACGTGGTCCAGTCCTCTAATGTATTATCAAAAGCAGTGATACAGCCAGTCTTCGGCATCTTGCAAATCTAAAATGGCGCCTCCCGCGCTTTGCCTTCTTCCCCGATTTAACAAAATGGCGCCTCCCGCGCTTTGTCTTCTTCCCCGCTGTTGTTAGCGCTGCTTTCCACGGTTTCTTGCGCGTTAAATATTGATTCTTTTTCTTTTATTATTTTCCCGTCGTGGAGCGGACCCTCTGGGACACTTCCCTCCCTCTTCTTAGGTCCGAACGCTGCCCGGCTTCGAAGCACCAGCCGCGCCCTGTGTGCTCCACCCTCTCTCTCTCTCTTTGCTTCCCGACTCGCTGCCCGGCCCCGTTGAAAAGCCACCCGATCGAGCTTCAGCCCGCCGCAGCCCAGGAAGGATCAGAGCACTACCTGCCACCAGCCCGATTAGCTGGGAAACCACAGACCGAGGAACCTAGCCTGGCTCTGGACAGTCTCTCCTGCAAGTTTTTAAACCGATGATTGACGGTTGATGCCCGTTTCTCGAGTTTCAATGGACTCTATTTTTTTTTTCTTTCTTCTGGCTCCGACCTTCAACAACGTCGTCTGAGGTGCTGCCGAGTTGCAGGTAAGTTCGTTTCTTACTCGTCACCAGTGTTAAGTCCGTGAATGATTGAGACACGGACCAGCAGGAGTGAAAACAAACAAGTCTTTACTGGTGGAAGTCAGTAGTGAAACTAAACAGAGGCTCTCTAGCGCCTTTTATACAGGGGTGGTCACTGCCGGTACTGCAGTCTGAGACCAGTTATTCTCTTAAAGGTACATACACAACAGCAACTACCACAGAACTTGGCGCAAACATGCAAAATCTCCTTCTTGTGGTTACACACCAGCTGTACGTTGAGGGAGTGGAAGCCCTTGCGGTTGACAGAAATAGCTGGGTTCTGATGGGCTGCCCTAAGGGCCACGTGTGCAGTCTATGACACCCTGCACCATTGGCAAGCCTGCCATATTTGCAAAGCAAACTGAACGTACGGTGACACTCGCTTGATCCCTTGAGAAGTGGATGTAATTGTGCTCCTTTGTGAAAAGGGCATCGGTAACCTGCATAATGCAACTGTAGGCGGCCGACTGGGAGATGTCGCTGATGTCTGCTGATGATCCCTGGAAGGAGCCTGAGGCAAAACAGTCGAGTGTGGTGGTGACTTTGACAGCCACTGGTAAGGGTTGTCCACCCGCTCCTCTGGGCTCCAGGTGTTGGTGCAGCAGTGCGCAGATGTCTCCAACAACCTTTTGTGAAAGTCTCAACCTCCTTTGGCACTGCTGCTCAGTCATGTTGAGGTAGCTCTTCCTCTGTCTGTAAACCCTGTGTTGGGGGTATCTCCTGCGCCGTCATGCTTCCATGCGCTGGTGCCTTCTGCCCTGTGCAGCATCAGGTGGGTGAGCAGGAGGTTGGGGCTCCATTGCTGTTGCTGCTGAGCTGCCTGGTTCTGCTGCTGCCGTGGCTGCTCCTCATCCGAATCTGAGGTCCATGGTGAAAAGAATTAAAAGGTTCCCATGCTGCTGGCAGATACCTCCATTGGGGAAGCGCTCAGTCCAAGCAGGGAAAGGGTCTTCTAAGGAGGTCCCACAGTCGAGAGATAGAAGCTGCAGCACCTCCGACTTCAGTAGGCCTGCTAAAAGTGCTGAAATACATGTGGAACAAAAGTTCTGCCAACTGCAACTGATCCCTGATGAAAGCTCAGTTTTAATGGTGGAGCTGCAGCTGTGAGGAGGCCACCCACTTGTCAACCCACCAGGATTAGCTGGCGTGGTTTAGGAGGGTCATGGAACACACTGAAATTGTGGTAAATTAATGAGGACCTGACAAAATATGATTATAGAGGCCCTTAACTACTATTTAAGGGTCTTAACTACCTCTCTCGACTGATGGAGGCAGGACTGAATCGCACCCATCAAAACCGTCTCTGGCAAAATTGCGCAGAGGCGGGTTGGAGGCGGGTTCCAAACCCACCCTCAATTTTTGCAATTTTGCCAGCTGTCCTGCCTCCAAACCTGGCTCCTCGGGGCTGGGAAAATCACCCCCTACGACTCAATGTCACCTGTCAGTGGCTTTGTCTTCCCAGGTACAGAGTATGATTGATTGCACCCACTTAGCCATCTGGACCTCTGTCAATGACTACAGAAACACTCTGCAGGCAAAGCTTTAATTGCAAATGGTGTGACATTAAAATGATGCACAAAAATGCATGAAAAAAAATTATCACCCAGGTGGTAACCCACAGTGCCTTTCTTTCATGACTTCTTTCTTAATCAATTACTCCTATGAGGTGCTCCCAAAGTGACTTCATCATGGGAGGTGGAAGGCTGCTGGTGCTAAGATGAGGTTTCTGAGATGCTGAAAGCTGATGAACTCTAGGATGTTGGGCCTGAGGGGGCCTGGCTGCAAAATGTAGCATCATGGCTACTGCTGGGGCCATCTGACCCAGCTGGTATTCTGACACTAGAGCAGGCATTGGTTAGGGGCTGTGAGGGAGCAAACGTGCTGTCATCCTGAGAAAGGGGAACATGTACCACTTCCATTGTGTTATCACAACACTTATGAGACTACTGCTCAGCACTCCAACTGATTTGCAGGTGAGCAAACTACAGCAGATCTGTGACGCAACCGAAACCCCGATCTATCTGATCCCCCAGCCTTTCCAAAGCAGAGGTGATGGTGGTGCCCAGAGCCTGTATGTTACCAGTATGAGCATCCATGGCTGGTGCCACAGATTCCTGGAAAGTGGGCCCAGCTGTAACTTCCACAGAGGTGGCCACACACTTGGTGGTGGACCGCAGAGTGCTAATGCCATGCACTGGAACCTCACACAAGTTGGAAGGGACTTAAAGGGATAATTACTAGCCCTAGCCCCTTTAGGGCTACCCCGGATCAGGCGTATTCCTCAGACGTTCACTTTCAACTAAAGTTTGAGGTAGCCGAATCCTAAACACGCTTAATTGGGTTTAAATGTCCAGACTATCTCTCCCTAAAGGAAAGGAACAACCTGAAAATGTTACCGTCCTCTGTAACGTTCCGGATATTATGAGGGCCCGGAAAACTCCCCCAGAATTCTGCAACTCCTCACCAAAGAGTGTACAAAGATTGAGTTTGCGAGTTTGATACAGAAGTATTATGTGAGACAATTCTAAAAATATATAGATTTATTAAAGAACTGACATATAATTTATAGTTGGTTGGTCAATCGCAACATTAACAGTTCCAAAAAAAGAAAGCTTACAATTCTATTATCAGAGAACCTACTCTCAAATCTTAACTTCGTTACAGTTTTACAGTTCTTAGTTTTATTCAGGATATCCACCAAAATCAAATACAGTACCTTTGATCCCCGAGGTACAAAGAGTTGGAGACTTATAGAGCTGGCTCTGAAGCCGAGAATCGCTTTGCCCCTTTAAGCGAGTCTACTATCCCATTTGAGAGTTCAATATTTATACCCTTTTCCAGTGGTATTTCCTTTAAGTTTTCTGTTGATGTAAGCTAATTATCTCAAGTAATTTTTCTGCTGACCCCTGCAATTCTTACAGTCACCTCAGCTGGTAGCACTACAGAACCATGTCTCTCCTCTAGGTGTTCTAAGTTTTCATAAAAAACGGTGTAACAGCAGGTGCGCTTGTTTCATTTTTAAGAAGGCAGATGTTTGTTACTTTTATGTGCTTCTTTACAAGGTGTAAATTAGAACACCTTGTACAGGGTGAACCATTGTTCCCATTCTGAAAGGTTCAGACTGTCAGGAACCTTTAACCTTCTGTTTCAATAAGGTTATTGATTCAGTGTCAACAACTTATCTTATCTCAATAGCCAGAATGCTATCACAGCTTTTTCATCGTTAGGTTTCTAGATTTCCAGACCCAGTTTGTCATGTTTTAATAAGGCCAGAATTCTTTCATAGAATGGTGTCTTTTTCTGAATAGGTTATGTTGCTTATTCCTTCACACACTCCTCCATACTCTCTAACGTGGTACAGAAGCTCCCAGGCAGGCAGTTCAACAATTGATGCTGCACGGAAATCATCCTTCTTTCAAAGGCTAGGTCCTAAAGTCTGCATCTCTAATCAAGAACCCTGCAGCACTTAGCCACCAACCTTGCCATCTCCAATTTTATGGAAAGGCCCTCTGCCTATGATGTCCAGGGCAGCTTCCCTAACATAAGAACATAAGAAATAGGAGCAGGAGTAGGCCATTTGGCCCTTCAAGCCTGCTCCGCATTCATTAAAACCATGGCTGATCTTCTACCTCATCTCCACTTTCCTGCACTATCCCCATGTCCCTTGATTCCCTTAATATTCAAAAGTCTATCGATCTGTGTCTTGAATATACTCAACGACTGAGCCTCCACAGCCCTCTGGGGTAGAGAATTCCTAAGATTCACCACCCCCTGAGTGAAGAAATTTCTTCTCATCTCAGTCCTAAATGGCCGACCCCTTATTCTGAGACTGTGGCCCCTGGTTCTAGACTCCCCAGCCAGGGGAAACATCCTCCCTGCATCTACCCTGTCAAGCCCTGTAAGAATTTTGTATGTTTCAATTCCTTCATTAGAGTGAGGGCTTATATGTTGGCCGCACCTCCTCACCCCACCCCACCTCTCACCTTCCCAGCCCCCCTCCGGTTCTGACCCTCTCCCTGTTGTTGCCTTTCAGCTTGCCCTGCAAGAAGAATGGAAGTAAGTTAATGTGTGGTCCTTTCAAAAGGCTTGTGCAGATGTGTAAGGCAGCTTTATATAGTGTGCATGCTGAAAAGCAGAAGCAGCAAGTTATGAGCAAGAGAGAGCGGTGACTATGTGAAAGAACGTGCTTCCAGTGGGGAGTCTGAAACCACTTAGCAGAAATGCATTCCAGTTGTTACCAGGTAAAAGCAGAATGGTGTTTCTGCAAGTTCTGAGGGAGCAGCAGGTGCTGAGTGTGTGAGTGTAAGCATAAGGAGGGGTGGTGGTTCAGTGCCACGTTGTGATTGGAGGAGGAGCATGTGCAATGGGTGAGGGATGGGTTGGATTGCTGGGGAGGGGGTAGTGTTGTGTTGCAAGGCATCATTCTGAGAAACAGATTGATGAAGAAATCATTCTCACGTTTGCTGTCAGGGTAAGGTTGTTGAACTACTTTCTGGCATTGTAGCCAGGACCTCAGAATTAGGCTGCAGGCATTGATATTCTCTACCACCTCTTTCCAAGCCTCTTGGCTGGTCTGCCTGGGTTCCTGTCTCCCATCTGACAGGTAGAGGACCTCTTTCTGGACACTCACCTGCTTCACTAAGACCTCCACAGCTGAATTACACAAAATGGGGTTCCCTGACAGTCAATGTTCTTTGCCAAAAATTCAAAAATTGTGCATAATAAACCACAGCAATGAAGACACCTCTGCTTTAAGAGATACAAACTCACTTTAACTATGCATCAGGGCAATTGGATATCCCACCCTCCCAAATGGCGAGCTGTTTATCAGAGCTGGAAATGCATGGGCAGCTGTAAAATTTAAATGAGGTCCAACCATTGCTTTGCCCGCTGCCTGCCCAATGTACACTACCCATCAAAACTGCCCCAATATGTTGGAAATGACCATGGAGGATGGAAAGTGGTTCACAGTGACTTGACCAGAATTTAATCAATGAAAAACTTATTCCTTTATTTTTCAGCCACTGCTGTGCCAGACTGTTAAAAGATGTACTATGTGCCATGATGCCTCATTAGCACAGTGTGCCAAACTGAAAAGTAGCCATGGTGTGGAGATGCCGGTGTTGGACTGGGGTGGACAAATGTAAGAAGTCACACAACACCAGGTTATAGTCCAACAGTTTTATTTGAAATCACAAGCTTTCGGAGCGCTGCTCCTTCGTCAGGTGAAGTGGAGAGATGCATAAAGACACAGCTTATATAGTCAGAGAATAATGCCAGATGATTACAGGTAATCTTTCTAACTGCCATTTATCACACCTCAGCAGAGAGATAATCACAGCAATCAAAGGTGTGAATGGTGTCCAAACAGGTCAGTCAGGAAAACATTACATCAAAGAACAATGAGGTGGGGTCACAAGGGGTCAAATGTTGCAGATGCTGGGGTCTGTATGAAAAACAAAAAACATTTTTTTTCCTGGAAATCACAGCAGGTCCGGCCACATCTGTGTAGAGAGAACCAGCCAATGACGACTCGAGTCTGGATGACCCTACGTCAGGTGGGGTTACATGTAGCATGACATGAATCCAAGATCCCGGTTGAGGCTGTCCTCATGAGTGCGGAACTTGGCTATCAGTTTCTGCTCGACGATTTTGCGTTGTCGTGTGTCTCGACGGCTGCCTTGGAGAATGCTTACCCGAAGATCGGAGGCTGAATGTCCTTGACTGCTGAAGTGTTCCCCAACTGGGAGGGAACACTCCTGCCTGGCGATTGTTGCGCGGTGTCCGTTCATCCATTGTCACAGTGTCTGCATAGTCTCGCTGATGTACCATGCTCCGGGGCATCCTATCCTGCAACGTATGAGGTAGACAACGTTGGCTGAGTCACATGAGTACGTACCATGTACCTGGTGGGTGGTGTCCTCACGTGTGATGATGGTATCTGTGTTGATGATCTGGCATGTCTTGCAGAGGTTGCCGTGGCAGGGTTGTGTGGTGTTGTGGTTGCTGTTCTCCTGAAAGCTGGGTAATTTGCTGCAAATGATGGTCCGTTTGAGGTTAGGTGGCTGTTTGAAGGCGAGTAGTGGAGGCGTGGGGATGGCCTTAGCGAGCTGTTCATCATCATCGATGACATGTTGAAGGCTGCGAAGAACATGGCGTAGTTCCTCCGCTCCGGGGAAGTACTGGACGACAAAGGGTACTCTGTTGGTTGTGTCCCGTGTTTGTCTTCTGAAGAGGTCTATGCGATTTTTTGCTGCGGCCCGTCGGAACTGTCGATCAACGAGTCGAGCGTCATATCCTGTTCTTACGAGGGCATCTTTCAGCGTCTGTAGGTGTCCATCGCGTTCCTCCTCGGAACTACACTGCCTACATGCACACCAAGAACAGGAAGCTTGAGAAACTCGGCATCACCACCAGCAGCAACCAAGCCTCCCCCGCTACCACGGTTGAAACCACAGGGAAGTCCATCATCAACTTGTCCGACCGCACCCTTCAACCAGACGAAATTGAAGTTCTCAGCCGAGGGCTCAATTTCTGCCCCACCACCAAAATAGACCCCACCGGTCTCGCGGCAGACACAGAGGAATTCATCAGGAAAATGAGGCTCCGGGAATTCTTCCACAAATCCCAAGATATCAGCAGCGAACCCAATGAGACAACCAATGATCCGGAACAGCAGACAGAGGGATCCGCAGTGCAGCAACCGAAGAAGAAAGAGTCAAATTGGACCCCTCCGGAGAGTCGCTGCCCTAAGCTCGACATGTTAGCTGAAGCTGTCAGGAGATGCATCAACGCCAGATTCAGCAGCCGCACTCACAAGACAGTCCAGAATGTCACCCGAGCACAACGCAACGCCATCCATGCTCTCAAGACCAACCGCAACATCGTCATCAAACCAGCAGACAAAGGAGGAGCCATCGTCATACAGAACAGAACGGACTATTGCAAAGAAGCATACCGACAGCTGGATAACCAGGAACACTACAGACAGTTACCCGCAGATCCGACCAAAAACACACCCGCCAACTCAACAGACTGATCAAGACCTTCGATCCAGACCTTCAAAGCATCCTACGCGCTCTCATCCCACGTACTCCCCGCATGGGAGACTTCGACTGTCTCCCAAAGATACACAAAGCCAACACACCCGGACGTTCTATCGTATCAGGCAACGGAACCCTGTGTGAGAACCTCTCTGGATACGTCGAGGGCATCCTGAGACCCATCGTACAGGGAACCCCCAGCTTCTGTCGCGACACTACAGACCTCTTACAGAAACTCAGCATCCACGGACCAGTTGAACCAGGAACACTCCTCGCCACGATGGACGTCTCGGCACTCTACACCAGTATCCCCCACGATGACGGCATCGCTGCGACAGCCTCAGTACTCAACACCAACAACAGCCAATCTCCAGACGCCATCCTACAACTCATCCGCTTCATCCTTGACCACAATGTCTTCACCTTCGACAACCAGTTCTTTACCCAAATGCACGGAACAGCCATGGGGACCAAATTCGCGCCCCAATACACCAACATCTTCATGCACAAGTTCGAGCAAGACTTCTTCGCTGCACAGGACCTCCAACCAACGCTATACACCAGATACATCGACGACATTTTCTTCCTATGGACCCACGGTGAAGAATCACTGAAAAGACTACACGATAACATCAACAAGTTCCATCCCACCATCAAACTCACCATGGACTACTCCTCAGAATCGGTTTCATTCTTGGACACACGAATCTCCATCAAAGATGGACACCTCAGCACTTCACTCTACCGCAAGCCCACGGACAACCTCAGGATGCTCCACTTCTCCAGCTTCCACCTTAACCACGTTAAAGAAGCCATCCCCTATGGACAAGCCCTGCGAATATACAGGATCTGCTCAGACGAGGAGGAACGCGATGGACACCTACAGACACTGAAAGACACCCTCGTAAGAACAGGATCTGATGCTCGACTCATCGATTGACAGTTCAGACGGGCCACAGCAAAAAATCGCATAGACCTCCTCAGAAGACAAACACGGGACACAACCAACAGAGTACCCTTTGTCGTCCAGTACTTCCCCGGAGCGGAGAAACTACGCCATGTTCTTCGCAGCCTTCAACATGTCATCGATGATGACGAACACCTCGCTAAGGCCATCCCCACACCTCCACTACTCGCCTTCAAACAGCCGCCTAACCTCAAACAGACCATCGTTCGCAGCAAATTACCCAGCTTTCAGGAGAATAGCGACCACGACACCACACAACCCTGCCACGGCAACCTCTGCAAGACATGCCAGATCATCAACACAGATACCATCATCACACGTGAGGACACCACCCACCAGGTACATGGTACATACTCATGTGACTCGGCCAACGTTGTCTACCTCATACGTTGCAGGAAAGGATGCCCCGGAGCATGGTACATCGGGGAGACCATGCAGACACTGCGACAACGGATGAACGGACACCGCACAACAATTGCCAGGCAGGAGTGTTCCCTCCCAGTTGGGGAACACTTCAGCAGTCAAGGACATTCAGCCTCCGATCTTCGGGTAAGCATTCTCCAAGGCAGCCGTCGAGACACACGACAACGCAAAATCGTCGAGCAGAAACTGATAGCCAAGTTCCGCACTCATGAGGACGGCCTCAACCAAGATCTTGGGTTCATGTCACGCTACATGTAACCCCACCTGACGTAGTGTCATCCAGACTCGAGTCGTCATTGGCTGGTTCTCTCTACACAGATGCGGCCGGACCTGCTGTGATTTCCAGCAAAAAAAATGTTTTTTGTTTTTCATACAGACCCCAGCATCTGCAACATTTGACCCCTTGTGACCCCACCTCATTGTTCTTTGATGTAATGTTTTCCTGACTGACCTGTTTGGACACCATTCACACCTTTGATTGCTGTGATTATCTCTCTGCTGAGGTGTGATAAATAGCAGTTAGAAAGATTACCTGTAATCATCTGGCTTTATTCTCTGACTATATAAGCTGTGTCTTTATGCATCTCTCCACTTCACCTGATGAAGGAGCAGCGCTCCGAAAGCTTGTGATTTCAAATAAAATTGTTGGACTATAACCTGGTGATGTGTGACTTCTTACAAACTGAAAAGTAATATTGATGTTTCTATTTTTGTTTTGGGAAAGAAGTAAGATGGAATAACAAAAGAATTCTTATTCATTAGCATAGCAGACCTTGGCTTCATGCTGACAGTTGGAACAGGACACAATGTCCTTGGCCCTGTAACAGGATACACCGTCCCACTATTGGGAACATTGTGGTTGCCTGCAGTGCTAAGAACTTCCTGTATTGCTCTATCAATATCATTTATACTCTTGGCGTCAATTAAACACCCAGACCAAAGCACCAAGAAATAAGTATTAGACCCAATCACTTGACTATACAGAAGGCTTGTCTTGGTTTATAAACAGGCCCATTACAGGAATAATTGAAATAGCATTTGACTTTAGTTCTACAACAGTCTCGCAGAGAATCCAGCACTTGCTTTAGTAAATGTTAAACATTCCAATGCAAGTGGGTGGGGTGCTTGGGTTGACTTGTGCTCCTTCCGCTGTTTGCGCTTGGCTTCCACTTGCTCCCGGCGAAGAGACTCGAGGAATTCGGCGCCTTCCCGGATGCTTCTCCTCCACTTTGTACGGTCTTGGGCCAGGGATTCCCAGGTGTCGGTGGGGATGTTGCACTTTTTCAACGAGGCTTTGAGGGTGTCCTTGAAGCGTTTCCTCTGCCCACTTGGGGCTCTCTTGCTGTGTCGGAGCTCCGAGTAGAGCGCTTGTTTTGGGAGTCTTGTATCGGACATGCGGACGATGTGACCCGTCCATCGGAGCTGACCGAGCGTGGTCAAAGCTTCTATGCTGGGGATGTTGGCCTAAGCGAGAACACTGACGTTGGTGTGCCTATCCTGCCAATGGATTTGCAGGATCTTGTGGAGGCAGTGTTGGTAGTACCTCTCCAGTGCTTTGCGGTGCCTGCTGTACATGGTCCATGCCTCTGAGGCATACAGGAGGGCGGGTATTACTACTGCTCTGTATTACAGTATGCAGATGACGCTTGCGTCTGCACACACTTGGAGATCGAACTCCAAACCATCGTTAACACCTTCACCGAAGCGTACGAGAGCATGGGCCTTACACTAATCCGTAAGACAAAGGTCCTCTACCAACCTGCCCCCGTCACACAGTACTGCCCCCCGATTACCAAAATCCATGACAAGGCCTTGGACAACGTGGACCACTTTCCATACCTCGGGAGCCTACTGTCAACAAGGGCAGACGTCGATGACGAAGTCCAACACCGCCTTCAGTGTGCCAGTGCAGCCTTCGGTCGCCTGAGGAAGAGAGTGTTTGAAGACCAGGACCTCAAACCCGGCACCAAGCTCATGGTCTACCGAGCAGTGATACCCGCCCTGCTGTATGCCTCAGAGGCATGGACCATGTACAGCAGGCACCTCAAAGCACTGGGAACTGTAACCCAGGACCTTTAGGAAAGAACTTACCATATGAATTCTTTACGATTGGTTTGGTGCTTTGTACAATTTTTTTGTAGATTTTTGTAGATTTACATTGGAATTGTGACCCTAGAAGCCAATTAATCTCTTTGGTTCTGCAAAGTCAGGAATGTTAGACGCTGAAGCTGAATTGTGAAGCAACACATCCCGAATATTAAACTGAAAAATCTGCAGCATCTCTGGTATGTTTCCTCGACTGAAATCACTCACTGTAGGTCATGCAGCAATGAGTAGAATATGTTTTTCATAACAGCTTCAATTGAAGAAAGAAAAAACAGCCGGTCTTGGGAAGGGCCTGACCCATAAACACGGGCCCCTTGCAAATGGGTGTAAATTAAAAAATATTAAAGATCATAGATGAAGGAACTAAAATAAGTGATAACAGGATGCATTGTGAAAATATGGTGATGCTATGGTACTTTGCTGGTGTATTTTTATTTATTAAAGATATTTATACAAGATATCCCAGTTAAACAAGAAAGCTTGCTTAGAATGGGATTCTGCCAAAATAAGCAGTTAAACAAGATTCTTTCTGTTCAACAGAGTAAGTAAAAGAAGTATGTTTAATTCAATAAGCTAGGGTTCCTACAGTATTGAAAACATTTTTTTATATAGTGGATTATCAAATCTGTTCTCTAAAACAGAAGCAATAGCAACTCCACACATTCCAAATTTTGTAAAAGTAGAATTTGCAGTTCTAAGTTATAAAAGAAAGTCATTTTTACAATTAAATGGTAATTCTGTAATATGTCATTGGTAATGTAGAGATAAGAGCCCTGAATCTCCTCTCTGCCGTAATGCTGGTGGTTCCTCAGTGACCCCCTGATCCTGGCTACTTTCTGAGATTAGCAGCACTTACATATCTCGGGCGGCTACCTGTGCCATTTATGGCCTCAGCTGAGGTGGGGGCGGTGGGGAAGGGAAATTGGTAACCTGTCGCAACTCCTTTTTACAGTATAAGTGGGCTGGCTGTACTGCCTGAAGATGTTTTAAAAATGTAAAAAATCGTCTGGTTTAGAACTCCGTGGCTTCCTTACTGCAATCGATCGCACTGGGGTTAGCATGGCCAGGGCGCCATTAGTAGGTATACATTGTATGATTCATTTCCCTCATTAACTGACATCATATCACATCGGCCCATTTGTGGACAAGCATATTATGCCACAATTTATCATCGGGACTTGGTGTAGTCGGTCTCACCCACACAGAAACCATTCATTTTGTGGCCCCAAGGTCACAGAATTTAAGGATTTTTGGGGCAGAATCTTCCTGCTGTAGTAATGTTGTTGTACCTTTATCACTGATGCAATGTGATTCTGTCATTGGTAATGTTAAGGTAAAAATTCAATCCAGCTCGCAATGTGCACTGCATAATATTGTATATTTAATTTCCTGCTAATGTTGTTTGGCTTTTCACAGAATGAGGCCATTCTAATTTAGCCCTTGATTCTCCATGTTCCCTGGAGAATTCCCACACAGGAAGAATTCATCCATTGAAAATGAACATTATAGGCCAGTCATGTCTTTGCCTGTTGTGATAGAATCTCTTATAGCTAGACTGCACCCGTCATTTACTTATCATTCCATTTAAAGCTAGGGGATTGGTTTCAATGCTCCCCTCTTGCTAGATTTGATAGAGCAGGATGAAGAAGACCATAGGCAGGGTGTCAGGGAAACCAGACAAATGACCCTAGCAGCCATATCTACAGATCAGGACACAGATATCTGTCAATACAAGAGGAGAACTGCCGTTGCAGGCTCAACTTCACCAGAAGGCAGTTAGAGAGCTGTGCAATGCAGGAGGCCTGAAGCCAATCTCTGTGCCAGTGACAGTCAAGGCCATCACTACCATCAAGTTTTATGTCTTTGGCTCCTTCCAGGCTGCTATATTAGACATCTGCAATATCAACTAACCTGAAATAACAACTTGATTCAGCAGGACCAATACTTTAAACAACTTCCCCAACTGAACAGCAAAAGCAACTTGTCAGGGTTGCAAAATTTCACTGCAATGCTGAATTTCCCAAAAGTACAGGGATCATTGATGGCCCCCAAGTGGCCATTTTGACCCACAGGAACAATGCCATGTCCTTTATAAGAAAAATAAAAGAGCAGAATGGACTTCCACTCCATCAGTGTTAAGCTGGTCTGTAACCAGGAGCACCTGATCATGTAGGTCAATGTTAGCTTCCCAGGCAACATATCACAATGCTTTCATTTTAAGACAATCATCTTATGGTGAATAGATGTGAAGGTGAAGACAGTCTGTAAAGATACCTCCTCATTGACCTAGGGGGTGAACATCTATTGGGGTTCTCCCACTTGTCCACTGAAGCTTTGGTGGGAGAGCCGTGGAAATCTCGAAAAAGTAAGCTGGATCCGCCTTTTGCATGAGGAGCCAAGGGAGAAAACAATGGGGTTTTGGGGGCACTTGGTCAACCCCTCCATTGACGGGCAGGTTAGGGTTAGGGTTTTCTGACTATAAGGCAGGCAAGCACCGAAGATGTGCCTGTAGTGATGCAGATGCCAGCTAGCCCCATGTAAATGAGCTGCCCTCCCGCTAACCACACAAACTCTGGTACGGTCAGCACTTGAGGGCACTGGTGGGCATGATCCTGGCATAACCGCTGGATTTTCAGGGCTGTAATATTGAGATGTTGGAAGTTTCAAAAACACATCCAATGACAACCATTCTGCATATCATTATACGTGCACATTAATGGGCATGCATCACCTGCAAGATATTTGGTGTGAAGTCCTTATTACGATACCAGTGTGACAAAAGTTTCAGTTGTAAGTTGCAGCTTGAATGTGTGCCCTGCTGTGGCTAAGCATGGTAAGCCCTCAAAGAGCTGTACGGTTATCTCCTTTATGTGGGCCAGCAGTAAATTGTAGCAGGCTAACACTTGGTGACAGGCCTACTTGGGCCATCTATCTTTTAATATAGAAAAATTGTTGGTTAGCCTTACCAAGGCTATTTGCTATTTATTTTTACATTTGTTTTAAGTCCTTTGATTGGTGACTGCATTGCCTCTGGCAGTCACCTCTGCCCAGGCATTGTGAACTGCTATCTTCTGGGAAGGATGTCCTGGTTTTCCAAACATGGTGACCCTCCTTTCACCTACTTCATGCAGCAGCACCTCCACTGCTTCTTCAGTGAACCTGTCAGTTCTTTTTAGTGATCCATTAATAAGCACTGTATCGTTACAATAGCTGCTCAAGTATAGCAGTGCCCAATATTCTGATTGGGCAATCATGAACTCTTACAGGGGATCCTTTTGGTGGGCAGAAGCTTGCCATGTAATTAATCCTAAATCCAGATATTCAGGCAGAAGCAGCAGTATGCGACAGTTCATGCGGACGTCCCAATGTACGTTACCTCTAATTTAATGACTGTCAATCTGTATCAAATTAAATACATCCTTACTGCATTAGATCACAATGATTAATATTCCTTTTACAGTGCTGCAGTTTTGGGCAACCCATCTTCGGTTTAATGTTTCTGGGAGCATGGAGTACCATTGCAAGAGGACTATCTCCAGGCCATTATAGCCACAGTTCTGCAAGTGCAAGTGGACACAGCAGCTGAAGTGAAGGGATAATTACTAGTCCTAGCCGCTTTAGGGCTACCCCGGATCAAGCATATTTCTCAGACGTTCACTTTCAACTAAAGTTTGAGGTAGCCGAATCCTAAAGACACTTAATTGGGTCTAAAGGTCCGGACTATCTCTCCATAAAGGAAAGGAACAACCTGAAAATGTTACTGTCCTCCAGATAGCACTTTTAATAAGTTTAGCTAGACTGTAACATTCTGGATATTATGAGGGTCCGGAAAACTCCCCCAGAATTCTGCAACTCCTCACCAAAGAATGAACAGAGATTGAGTTTGCGAGTTTGATACAGAAGCCTTATGTGAGACAATTTTTAAAATATATAGATTTATTAAAGAACCGACATGTAATTTACAGTTGGTGAGTCAATCGCAACATTAACAGTTCCAAAAAGAGAAAGCCTACAATCCTATTATCAGAGAATCTTACTCTCAAATCTTAACTTCGCTACAGTTTTACAGTTTTTAAAGTTCTATTCAGGATATCCACCAAAATCAAATACCTTTGATCCCCGAGGCACAAAGAGTTGGAGACTTACAGAGCCGCCTCTGAAGCCGAGAATCGCTTTGCCCCTTTAAAGCGAATCTACCATCCCATTTGAGAGTTCAATATTTATACCCTTTTCCAGTGGTATTTCCTTTAAGGTTTTCTGCTGATGTAAGCTAATTATCTCTAATAATTCGGTGGCGCTGTGTTTGGGGCGCCAAGCTCGCCTGGGCGCTGGAATTTGCGCTCCGGGCGGAGCCGCTTGCGCCCTCCCGATATTCAGTTGGAGCGCCCCAAGAGGGACTCGGGGCGCTGCTCGAGGTTCCCCGCATCCCGCTTGGGGCGCTCAAACTGAATATCGCAGCGCTAGGTGCCGCAGCGCCACATGCTGCGGCATGGCGCGCTGCGGTACTGCAGGCCTTCCTCCCCTTCGTGAGTGCCGGCAAAAGAGCCCGGCACCGAGGAGAAGTGCCGGGCTCTCGGGACACAGCCGGCACTGCCCGGGTGGGGGGGATCAGGAGGCTGGGGAGGGCGGCGCGAGGAGGTGCTGGCAGGCGGTCACCGAAAAAAATGGCCGCCCCGCACCTCCACCTTAATTTGCGCCACTACCGCCACAGGTAAGCCCCGTGAACCGGTCGCAATTTGCGACCGGCGTTACGGGGGGGGGGCGTGACCCAATATCGCATTCGGGGCAGTAGTGGGGCACTGCGCACACCGATGACGTCATCGGTGGCGGCGCAGCGCTACAGGCCAACGCCGCCATTAGTGCCCCGCTAAATTTCGTGGGAGGCATGGCCAGTGGCGCTAAAGCCACTGAGTGCCCTCTTTAGGCGCTAACTGGTGGTGCAGCCCACCGAA
The DNA here is from genome assembly GCF_052327205.1 of Somniosus microcephalus. Lineage (NCBI taxonomy): Eukaryota > Metazoa > Chordata > Chondrichthyes > Squaliformes > Somniosidae > Somniosus > Somniosus microcephalus. Next base: position 63,246,849 of record NC_140989.1, read on the forward strand.
TTTCTAGGCCTATGTCTCTTCTCTAAGTGTTCTAAGTTTACCATAAAAAACGGTGTTACGGCAGGTGTGTTTTTTACTTGAAGTCATTTTTACGAAGGCAGATGTTTCTTACTTTTAGGTGCTTCTTTACGAAGTGTAAATTGGAACACCTTGTCATGGGTGAATCATTGTTCCCATTCCAAAAGGTTCAGCCTACCGGAGCCTTTAACCTTCTGTTTCAATAATGTTATTGATTCAGTGTCAACAACTATCTTATCTCTATAGCCAGAATGCTTTCACAGCTTTTTCATAGTTAGGTTTCTAGATTTCCAGACCCAGTTGTCATGTTTTAATAAGGCCAGAGTTCTTTCATAGAACGGTGTATTTTTCTGAATAGATTATATGGCTTATTCCTTCACACCCCCCTCTTGACCAAAAAATGAGCTCAAACATCAGGGCAGAGTTTGGTCAATGTGACTAATAAAGGTTACAATAGTACATTAATGTCACGAGATTCACAAGAGCCCAATCATGTGCTACATAAAAATTCCTTTGAGTCATCCCAGGACAATATTTTGCCCTATTTTAAATTTAACACAAATTAAAAGGATGATAGGTACATTGTCATGCAATTAGCGAAACAACATGTACTTAGAATGTCCATTTGGCAGATGTACGTTCCATAGAGGTGAGTTATTCGTACGCGTCAAGGAGACGTCATTTGGAACTGGCTGAAGCGTGACACACCTGTTCCATTGATCCAACGTGAGGACAGAGCCTTGTTTTTGTAAAGGCCTTGCCAGGAGCTCAGTTGATTCCTTCTTCATCCGCAATGTTTTCCTCCTTCATTGAAGTAACTCATTGATCTTTACTTGTTTTGGTTGTGGCTGTTTGTGAATCCAATTCCTGAGTCTTTGCCAAGCATTGTGTGGAGGAGTCGGCGACACCATCTGGCTGACCATCGTCAGTAGTTCGATTGCATCCATTTCCTGTGTCGTGTTCCAAGCTGGGTCTTGAAAGATAGTGTACGACTGCACCTTGTATTGTTCCTTCATTTCGGTATCCCGCAGGACATCTTTTGAGATTGTCTATGGAGACAGTTTTAAGAATATGCTTGCCATTCGGCTGATCAATATGTATTTTAACTGTTCTTTGATTAACAACGGAACGTATTTGAACAGGTTTTTTCCACTTAGGTCTTAAACCAGGTTTTTGCTCAAATTTCTTTTCCTGTACCCATTCTCCTGCTAGGGGTTGCCATGCTTTGTTTGTCAATTTTTTCTGCTTATTTGCCTCCCTTATCCTCTGATCAATTTGATGAATCTCCTCTGCTACATCTTTTTTAAAATCTCACTGTCGCTGTCGGGTCAAGGAATCAGAGTGTGTAGAGGCAATAAAAGAACCATGGGTAAGCGGTGTATGCATCTCAACCCCATTCCAATAGCTGCACCTCCGGAATGATGGTGGTCCACTTATTTCCCCGGATTCTCAACAGTTTGACCAATAGCTTTTTTACTTCCTGGTTTTTACATTCCACCAGCCCCGCTGATTGTGGATGACGTGGTGTGCTGTGCTCTGACCCAATCCCCCTTTGTTCGCAGTAGCCTTTGAAGACCTTGGATTGTAAGATTTTTGGTGCACCACCTACAGTAATTATGTCAGTAATAGCATTGGCGAGTGCGTTTTCCAAAACAGTTTTTGTGGGGACTAGCCAGCAGAAGAAGTGCATCCAACTACACAAACGACAACATGTCCATATTCCAAAATGGGGGAAGTGGTCCAATAAAGTCAATAAAGAATTTTCCCATTGGCTCATCAGCTTTCACAGGAGCCAATGGTGGTGACTTAATTAGTGATGACTTATTGGTTAAATTGCATGGCTCACAATTTGCCACGTATGTTTTACAGGCCTTAAGCATGCCTGGCCACCAATATAAGGGAGTCAATTTGCAGAATGTTGTTCTGGCACCACAATGTGCTTGACCTATGCCCTCGTGAGCTTCTTTTACAAGCTCTTCTCGTTTGTGTCTCGGGGGCACTTCTTGGTTTCTCTTGGGCAACTTAACTAGCACAATACCCATAGGGGTTTCTGAGTAAAAGTACTTTGATGGATATCCTGGTGGATTCTCTTTTGTTGGGTCTAATAGCTGAATCAGTTCCTCATCCTGATCAGCTGCCCATTCTGCCCTAGTGATAACACTAATATTGGCAGGCCCCTCTCAAGGGGGTGTCATGCAGACCGAACGTTTCACTTCTTCGTCTGCAAGACTGTTTTCTTTTGAGTGTACTATCCCAGTGGTATGCCCGTTTACATGAATCACCTGACAATTCTGTTTCTCCATTCTCGAATGGAGAATATCTTCCCACAATGACTTATGTTTTATGGGTTTACCCTTATGATTGGTAAAGTTTGTTTGTTCCCAGAAAACTAGATCTTAGTTATATCCTCTTTTACAAACGCCACTATCCATACAGATTAATGTGGGTTTAATAGGGTCTGCCTTTTCTAAAGCATACCATAGTGCTGCGGCTTCAGCATATTGCGCTGTCTTATGGCCAAAGGGTATGGACAGTAATTCTTCTGGATAAAAAGAATAGGAATCTCAAAGAGTCCCTACTACTATCCCCATCCCTGCTGAGGATTGTTGGGATGTCCCATTTTTAATCGTCATTGACGATCCATCAAAAATTATTGCTTGACCTTGTGGAGGTATAGGGATAGGATTATTTCCCCTAATAAAGCAATCGTTTGAATTTCCTAATAAAAAGACTTGGCCAATTCCGACAGGGTTTGCCATTTCCTCAGGACCTAACCTCAATTAGGATTTAATATGAACTTTATAAGAAATTTCTAGACCTCAATGGTACATTGAGGGAGTTCTGATTTAAGTTCTACAAGGCCTGATCAGGGACTTGTCGTCTCTAGAGACTTAAATCTGGGTCTTAGTACCACTGTCAGTAAAACACTCCTTCTATACTTAACAATCTACAAGATGGATATAGATATAAATATAAGTATAGAGTTCTGTATCAACTTGTTAACACACACGTTGGGCACCAACTGAAGGGATAATTACTAGTCCTAGCCCCTTTAGGGCTACCCTGGATCAGGCGTATTTCTCAGACGTTCACTTTCAACTAAAGTTTGAGGTAGCCGAATTCTAAAGACACTTAATTAGGTCTAAAGGTCCGGACTATCCCTCCCTAAAGGAAAGGAACAACCTGAAAATGTTACCGTCCTCCAGATAGCACTTTTAATAAGTTTAGCTAGACTGTAACGTTCCGGATATTATGAGGGTCCGGAAAACTCCCCCAGAATTCTGCAACTCCTCACCAAAGAGTGTACAGAGATTGAGTTTGCGAGTTTGATACAGAAGTCTTATGCATAGATTTATTAAAGAACCAACATGTAATTTACAGTTGGTGCGTCAATCGCAACATTAACAGTTCCAAAAAGAGAAAGCTTACAATCATATTATCAGAGAATCTTACTCTCAATTCTTAACTTCGCTACAGTTTTACAGTTCTTAAAGTTCTATTCTGGATATCCACCAAAATCAAATACCTTTAATCCCCAAGGTAAGACGAGTTGGAGACTTACAGAGCCGCCCCTGAAGCCGAGAATCGCTTTGTCCCCTTAAAGCGAGTCTACCATCCCATTTGAGAGTTCAATATTTATACCCTTTTCCAGTGGTATTTCCTTTAAGGTTTTCTGCTGATGTAAGCTAATTATCTCTAGTCATTTTTCTGCTGACTCCTGCAATTCTTACAGTCACCTCAGCTGATTGCATTACAGAATTATGTCTCTTCTCTAGGTGTTCTAAGTTTACCATAAAAAATGTTGTTACGGCAGGTGTGTTTTTTTACTTAATGTCATTTTTATGAAGGCAGATGTTTCTTACTTTTATGTGCTTCTTTACGAAGTATAAATTGGAACACCTTGTCCAGGGTGAACCATTGTTCCCATTCCGAAAGGTTCAGCCTACTGGAGCTTTTAACCTTCTGTTTCAATAAGGTTATTGATTCAGTGTCAACAACTATCTTATCTCTATAGCCAGAATATTTTCACAGCTTTTTCATCGTTAGGTTTCTAGATTTCCAAACCCAGTTTGTCATGTTTTAATAAGGCCAGAGTTCTTTCATAGAACGGTGTATTTTTCTGAATAGGTTATATGGCTTATTCCTTCACAGAAGGAACTGCCGCTGATTACCATTTTGTGTGGTCTTTGCCAGGACAAGCATTGAGCTCCCCTGTACATGCCAGCAACATGGTTGTTACCAATGCTTTAAAATTTGCCCTGTAATGAAAAAGGGGCTGATTCCAGAGCATCGAGAACCTTGGCATTGCAGGAAAGGAGGGCTGCAGTACAAAGAGGATATAAAACAACAACTATGCAATTAGGAGAATCGCGTCACAAAACTAAGCAAACCAGCCATTTTCTGTGAGAAGTAGGGCCATACTCCCCATGTGCTATAAGTCACAATTTAACTATCACTAGCACAAACTAGCTGCTTTTTTTATTAGAAGAATGTAGCCAACGACAAATATGTAGTTCTCCCACCAGCAGCTGCACTTTTAAATATAAATAACTTGGCCTTCTTTGTTCCTAATGCCAGTGGAGACTCAGTTTTTCATGGACTTGCAAGCTGACGTCCGGTCTTGATTTTAAAAGTAACAGCGTAGAGCTTGCAGAAATGGGAATCGTGAGTCCCCAGCTTCAAACAATTCTTCTTTAGGATGATGGTAGCAGATAAAATAAACAAGAGGAAAAGGTGCACAGAGATTGCGGTTCTCGGTTTGAGCACTGATCTGTTGGCATCCCTTAGCAAATATAAAAGCACTAATTGACTCCTTTACCCACAATATTAGATGCAAAAATGTCTCATGTCAGCGGAGTCTTTGTTTAGCTTCCTAATGCTTTACAGTATGTGAGGGACAACAGAGGAAGAACTGGACTCCAGAAGAATTATGCTTTCCAGAGATTGTACAGGCCAGGAGCCAACTACTTGACACGGACAGAACAACATTGTTGATGTTTTTGCCTCAGCAGAGAAGTACTTGCTGATATATTTCATCTGTTGAATCCTCTTTTAGCTGTTCTTTTTGTAAAAATTGTAATCATCCAGGTTAAGGCTGTTAGTCAAATCAACCATTCCCAGCTCATATAGCATGATTAGAATTTTTTCCAGATAGACATCTACATGGCTGAGGCTGATCTGAATGAAGTCCTGATATGATATTCCTACATGCAGAACTGACTGCAAGCATTGTTAATGTCAGCTAAACAAATACAGAACAGTTTACAATCCAACCTGGTGCCAGCTAAATCAACACAGAGTAGATTATAAAGCTTTGGATAGAGTAAACTGAAGTGGATCACAGCAGGATTCCAGTACACCATGCAAGTCATCTGTTGGCACCTTTACATCGCTGTTTGTTTAGGTTGGATTCTGTGCCCATTTTTCACTGGTCTATGATTCTGCTGCATGATAAAGGAGCTGGATTTAGCAGTGTAAAGGCCAGGGGCTGGGTTACTGACACCGGTTTCCCAGAATCTCACCTAAACAATTGCAATTGTGAAAGTGGCTCTAGGAGTCTAGGTGCTGCTTGCTTTTATTACTTAGGCCAGGAATTTCTTCGGAGCTGCTCCTGCTCCACCACCATAGTGCGGTGAAAATCCCATTTACGTATGTCTTAGAAGTCTCAACGTATCTATTGCTTTCTTTCACATCCTGCTATTGCAACAGAATCCCATCCCTGAATGTAGAGGCAAGAAGGTGGGATTATGGGATGAGAGTGTACAGCTCTATTTGAAAGAGATAGGAGCAGTACGGACACAATGAGTTGAATGGCCTCCTGTCCTCTATGATTTCATGATAAGCTTCTATTGCAATGTATTTTCTACATGAGGATGTTTGTCACCTTCAGATTCTAAAAGTTGTACCTGCTGTTTTTCTTTCACTTTGGGTCTGACATATCTTCAGACATTAGTAAGTGCTCAAATTGAGATGATGTGGATTTTGCTTGTGATGGTGTGCATTCCCCTGTGCTGTTGCCATTTCTGATTATTGATTTTGTGGATGCTGTGGTGCTGGCAGTTGCAGTGGCTACATTGTTAATGGCCTTACTGGTGCTGGCAGTTGTGGTGGCTGCACTGGTGTTCATGGTTATGGTGTCTGCACTGGTGCTGGCGGTTGTGGTGCCTGCACTGGTGTTCATGGTTATGGTGACGGCACTGGTGCAGGCGGTTGTGATGGCTGCGCTGGTGTTCATGGTTATGGTGGCTGCACTGGTGCTGGCGGTTGTGGTGCCTGCACTGGTGTTCATGGTTATGGTGACTGCACTGGTGCAGGTGGTTGTGGTGGCTGCGCTGGTGTTCATGGATATGGTGGCTGCACTGGTGTTCATGGTTATGGTGACTGCACTGGTGCTGGTGGTTGTGGTGGCTGCACTGGTGTTCATGGTTATGGTGACTGCACTGGTGCTGGTGGTTGTGGTGGCTGCACTGGTGTTCATGGTTATGGTGACTGCACTGGTGTTCATGGTTATGGTGACTGCACTGGTGCTGGTGGTTGTGGTGGCTGCACTGGTGTTCATGGTTATGGTGACTGCACTGGTGCTGGTGGTTGTGCTGAGTATGATGCTGCTGATGGTAGTTGAATGGTCCATGCTTTCTGGTAGATGGAGCAATAATGAACTAACCCATTTTAATGAATTTTTAATGTTGCCCCGTGTTGTATCACCGATGAAAGAATATGTGTACAGTGTCTATATTAAAAATGAAACGAAATTAAACCATCATTATTACTGAACAGAAACTTATAATGGTCAAGGATTCATTTTCTGACTGGTTAAGCTGCTTAATCGAATTATAGAGAATTTTATTTTGGCTTGATGCCTTAATTTACCATAACCAGTAAATTACTATGTGACAATGCAGGAAATAGCATCCTTATAGTCCAGTGCTAACTATGCATAATCAACACATAATGGGGGAATTTTCCAATCCTGGTGCAGAGGATTTGGGAGCAAATTGCAGTGAGCATTGTTTACGGTTTTGATAAAGCCTTCACTTGTGGCTTCTAAGGTTGGTCTACTTACATATTCATCAGGTGCTCCTCACTCCTGGATTGGGCCAGGCGGTGGAAGTTTACTTGTTGAAGGGGTGGGCAGGGTTTTCTGTGTAGCAGTAGCTGTTAAAAGGCTGCTGGTGCTATTTAAAGATCTGTTGTTACAAATCTTGCAATTTGTAATGAGTAGAACTGTTCCATTTTCAGATTCAGCACTCATGGTGCTGCTGGACTGCGAGGAAGGAAGGGAAGCAGCACTATTTGGAGCAGAACAGCCTCGTCACAGGAGAGCCGCTCTGTTTGGGAAGAGGTGGTGGAAAGAGTCATCACAGTCTCCAACATCCCCAGGAACTGGGAGCGGATGAATGAGAGGTTTGGCAGTCTCAGGAAGACCGGCAAGGTAAGACTACACAGCAACACAACAGCAAAATACTGCGGGTGCTGGAAATCAGAAATAAAGACAGGAAAATGCTGGAAACACTCAGCAGGTCAGACAGAATCTGTGGAGCGAGAAACGGTGTTAACGTTTCAAGTCAATGAAATTTCATCAGAGCTGCTGATGAGCTGCCCATCAGAGAGTTCTGATGAAAGGTAAGCTTGGTTTCTCTCGCCGAACGCTTACTCTGTTTCTCTCTCCACAGATTTTGCCTGACCTGCTGAGTATTTCCAGCGTTTTCTGTTTTTAAGACTACACAGCACTTGCCTACACAAAATATATGAGCGAAGTATACATGCCACATAGAATTTGCTCTCAACCTGGAACAGCTTGACCGAAGCCACATGGAAAGACAGTCTTTCAGCCCTTTTGGATACTCACATTCAGAGCCATATTGCTGCTGCTAAATTCCCAAACTATTGCTGAATCTGTAAAGTTGTGCTGAAAGGTTAGCTTCCAAATATCATGTTCCGTGTCTCCTTGCAGGTTGGACATATGGTGAGCACTTGGGTGTTGTAATGTATGCACCTTTAAGGGGGAGAACTACTTTTTACAGCTCCTGTATCCTGTAGTACCAGCAGTGACCAGACCTGTATATAAACCCTGAGTAGTGATCTGTACAGTCAGTTGCAGTTTGAACCCTCATTCAGTAAACACCTGTTGATCGTTCCCTGCCGTCTGTTGTCTGATTATTGAAGGACACAACATTAAGATACACGGATATAACATTGGCGACGACGCAGATTCGAACCTACCTGCAACTCTGCATCACCTCCCAGGGATTCGCTCCTGGAGAACAGTGGAAGGAGGTCGAGTCCAGAAGCACGGGCGTCGACCACGGGCAACCGCCCAGTCATCCAGCGGAGATTTGAGCATCGCAGGGGAGGCTGTCGAGAGCCAGGCTTGGCTTTCCAGTCACGGTGGTCCAGCAAAACGGGCTGGCAACAGGTACTGCGCAGACCCTTCCCGGACAGCAGCGGCTAGGGCCGACCGAGCGGCACAGAAAAAGGCTGAGTAGCGTCGACGGGGGAGAGAGAGAGGGCAGAGCGCACAGGGCGCAGCCGGTGTTCAGGACCGAGTGGCGTCAACGGGGAGAGAGACGAGAGAGAGCAGAGCGCAGCCGGTGTTCAAGGGCCGAGCAGCGTCAACGGGGGAGAGAGGCGCGCAGGAAAACGCGAGGCGCTGCCATTGCCACGAGGACCGCAGAGAGCGGCATTGGCAGCAGCGCAGGAGCAGTGCACGAAACCCACAGGGCGTCGCTATTTGCCACGAGGACCGCCGAGAGCGGCGTTGGCAGCAGCGCGGGGGACGCCATTTTAAGCTGCAGCGGGGAAGAAAGGAAAGCGTGGGAGACGCCATTTTAAGCCGCAGCGGGGAAGAAAGGAAAGCGCGAGAGATGCCATTTTAAGCCAGTCTAACCACACCCAAAAATGCCAAAGAGTGGCAGTATCACAGCGTTCGACAATGAAGTCGAAGATTGGACGACATATGTTGAACGCATAGAAGTATACTGCAAGGCGAATGAAGTGCCAGATGACAAGAACGCGCTGGTATTGTTGAATTCAATGGGTGCAAAAACGTATGGCTTACTACGAAACCTAGTAACCCCAGAGAAGCCAGTAGAAAAGGATTTTGAAAATAGTGTCAATCCTACAGGGTCACTTAAACCCCACACCGCTGCTGATAGCAGAAAGATTTAAGTTTCACAAAAGGAACCAGCATAAAGATGAAAGTAATGCTGAGTATTTAATGGAACTGCGCAAGCTATCGAAACACTGCCAGTTTGGAACGGGACTAGCAGCTACTTTAAGGGACAAGTTTGTGTGTGGACTTCAAAGTGAAGGAACCCAGAAACGGCTTCTATCAGAAAAGGATCTTACGCTGGACAAGGCTTTCAGCATTGCAGTATCACATGAAGCAGCACCACGGGGCGCTGCAGAGATACAACGGAGACCGCAAGAATATGGCACAAATGAAATGTCATACGGAATAGTGAAGTGCTATCGCTGCGGCAGAACAACACATGACCATAATGATTATACCAGGTTATTTAACGATCAGGAAGGACAGGCAGGAAGGAAGGGGAGGTGGGCTGGCTATGTTAATAAAGGAAGGAATCACTGTAATACAGAGAAATGATATTGGGTCAAAAGATCAGGACAATGAAACAGTTTGGGTGGATGTAAGGAATAATAAGGGGAAAAAAACACTAGTGGGCATAGTCTATAGGCCTCCGAACTGTGGCAACTCTGTTGGACGGAGTATCAATCAGGAAATAGTTGAGGCTTGTAATAAGGGAACATCTATAATTATGGGGGATTTTAACTATCATATTTATTGGACAAATCAAATTGGGCAGGGCTGCCTTGAGGATGAGTTCATTGAGTGTATTAGGGATGGGTTTCTTGAGCAGTATGTAACTGAACCGACCAGGGGGCAGGCAACCTTAGATCTGGTCCTGTGTAACGAGACAGGATTAATTAAAAATGTCCTAGTAAAGGATCCCCTTGGAATGAGTGACCATAACATGGTTGAATTCCATATTCAATTAGAGGGTGAGAAGGTTGGATCTCAAACAAGTGTGCTAAGCTTGAATAAAGGAGACTATGAAGGTATGAGAGTGGAATTGAGTAGAGTGGATTGGGAAAATAGATTAAAGGGTAAGACGATACATGATCAGTGGTGTACATTTAAGGAGTTATTTTATAACTTCCAAAAAATATATATTCCACTGAGAAGAAAAGGGTGTAAAAGAAAAGACAGCCATCCGTGGCGAAGTAAAGAAATTAAGGATAGTATTCGACTAAAAACAAGGGCATATAAGGTAGCCAAATCTAGTGGGAGGATAGAGGATTGGGAAAACTTTAAAAGACAGCAAAAAAATAACAAAAAGATTGATTAAGAAAGGGAAGATAGATTATGAAAGTAAATTAGCAAAAAATATAAAAACAGATAGTAAGAGTTTTTATAGTTATATAAAAAGAAAAAGGGTGGCTAAAGTAAATGTTGGTCCCTTAGAGGATGAGACCGGCAAATTAATGGTGGGAAATATGGAGATGGCAAAAACACTGAATGAATATTTTACATCAGTCTTTACAGTAGAAGACACTAACAATATCCCAACACTGGACAAACAGGGGGCTAAAGGGAGGGAGGAGCTAAACACGATCAAAATCACTAAGGAAGTGGTACTCGGTAAAATAATGGGACTCAAGGCAGATAAATCACGTGGACCTGATGGCTTACATCCTAGGGTCTTGAGGGAAGTGGCGGTAGGGATTGTGGATGCATTGGTAATAATTTTCCAAAACTCCCTGGACTCGGCAATGGTCCCGGCAGACTGGAAAACTGCTAATGTAACACCCTTATTTAAAAAGGGCAGTAGACAGAAGGCTGGAAACTATAGACCGGTTAGCCTAACATGTGTAGTAGGTAAAATTTTGGAGTCCATTATTAAGGAGACAGTAACAGGACATTTGGATAATCATAATTTAATAGGACAAAGTCAGCATGGTTTTATGAAGGGGAAGTCATGTTTGACAAATTTGCTGGAGTTCTTTGAGGAAGTAACGTATAGGGTGGATAAAGGGGAACCAGTGGATGTAGTGTATTTAGACTTCCAAAAGGCATTTGACAAGGTGCCACACAAAAGATTATTGCTTAAGATAAAAAATCACGGGATTGGGGGTAATATTCTGGCATGGATAGAGGATTGGCTATCTAACAGAAGGCAGAGAGTTGGGATAAATGGTTCATTCTCAGACTGGCAATCAGTAACTAGTGGTGTTCCGCAGGGGTCAGTGCTGGGTCCCCAACTCTTTACAATCTATATTAATGATTTGGAGGAGGGGACCGAGTGTAACATATCAAAGTTTGCAGATGATACTAAGATGGGGGGGAAAGTAGTGAGTGAGGAGGACATAAAAAACCTTCAAGGGGACATAGACAGGCTAAGTAAGTGGGCAGAGATTTGGCAGATGGAATACAATACTGGAAAGTGTGAGGTTATGCACTTTGGCAGGAAAAATCGTAGAGCAAGTTATTATCTTAATGGCAAGAAACTGGAAAGTACTGAAGTACAAAGGGATCTGGGGGTCCTGGTGCACGAAACTCAAAAGGTTAGTATGCAGGTGCAGCAAGTGATTAAGAAGGCCAATGGAATGTTGGCTTTCATTGCTAGGGGGATAGAATATAAAAATAGGGAGGTATTGCTTCAGCTGTACAAGGTATTGGTGAGACCGCACCTGGAATACTGCGTACAGTTTTGGTGTCCATACTTAAGAAAGGACATACTTGCTCTCGAGTCAGTACAAAGAAGGTTCACTCGGTTAATCCCGGGGATGAGGGGATGGACATATGAGGAGAGGTTGAGTAGATTGGGACTCTACTCATTGGAGTTCAGAAGAATGAGAGGCGATCATATTGAAACATATAAGATTGTGAAGGGGTTGGATCGGGTGGATGCAGGGAAGATGTTCCCGGTGATGGGTGAAACTAGAACTAGGGGGCATAGTCTTAGAATAAGGGGCTGCTCTTTCAAAACTGAGATGAGGAGGAACTACTTCACTCAGAGGGTGGTAGGTCCATGGAATATGCTGCCCCAAAAAGCTGTAGATGCTACATCATTACATAAATTTAAAACAGAAATAGACAGTTTCCTAGAAGTGAAGGGAATTAAGGGTTACGGGGAGCGGGCAGGAATTTGGACATGAGTCTAGGTTCGGATCGGTCATGGCCCTGTGGGTAGCGGAGCGGGCCCAGGGGCCGTGTAGCCTGATCCTGCTCCTATTTCGTGTGTCTAATTCTGTTAGATTCAGGAGATGGTTCTGTGATAGTGGATTGGCGGTTCGGATCAGATCAGCCATGATCTTATTGAATGGCGGAGCAGGCTCGAGGGGCCGATTGGCCTACTCCTGCTCCTATTTCTTATGTTCTTATGTTCTTATGATTGCTGGTTCAAGGACAAAGTGTGCAGACAGTGTGGAAAAGTAGGACACATAGCAAGAGTCTGCAGGTCAGGAAAGAAAACCAGCAGCAAGAAATCTCCACAGGAGAAGTACAAGAAGGTACATAAGGTGACGGAGAGTAGTTCAGATGAACAGAAGAGTGATACAGACTCCGGAAGCAAGGAGCTGGGTTGTCTGAAACTACATAATGTGATCAAAACGGAGGATCACCAAACTATCTGGGTCACGCTCAAGATAGCAGGAGTCCAAGTGAAAATGGAATTGGACACAGGATCAGCCCTAACAGTCATAAACCGAAGGGACTACAAGCGGCTTTTCTCACATATACCCTTGAGAGATACAAAGATTGTCTTGAAGACGTACACGGGGCAAAAAGTCTACCCCAAAGGAAAAATAAGGGTGAACGTTATATATAACGGCAAGGAAACACCAAAAATGGACCTATATGTATTGCCAGATGGAGGACCACCACCACTAGGACGTGAATGGATCCGAAAGATACAACTAGATTGGCATTCCATACAAGCACTGACTGTAGATGCCAAAAAGGATGGCGACGTCACACCTGGATGACTGTCAAAAATGCTAACTGACGCACAAGAAGTGTTCCAGCAGGGACTCGGAACACTAAAAGGCATAACAGCAATGATCAAAATAGAGGAAAATGCAAGCCCAAAGTTTTTTAAGGCCAGACCGGTACCTTATGTGATCCGCCCAGCCGTCGAAGCAGAGCTGGAAGGTTTGGAATGTTCAGGAGTACTGTCCAAAGTGGACTGGAGCGAGTGGGCTACACCCATCGTTCCTGTAATGAAGAGGTCGTTGAGTAATACGCCTGGGGAACCAAAGAAGGTTTGCATCTGTGGGGACTTTAAGGTGACAGTGAACCCAGTCCTTCACACTGTACAATATCCGCTTCCGCGGATTGAAGATATATTCGCCTCGCTATCTGGAGGGAAACGCTTCACTAAGATTGATCTGGCCCAGGCGTACCTGCAAATGGAGGTAGAAGAAGCCTCGAAACAGTACCTCACGATCAGCACTCATAAAGGTCTCTACCAATACAACCGGCTGGTGTTTGGGGTAGCATCAGCTCCGGCTATTTGGCAAAGGGCAATGGAACAAGTCCTGCAAGGGATTCCAGGGACCCAGTGTTATTTGGACGACATCCTGGTCACGGGCGAAAATGACAGTGATCACCTCGCCAACCTGGAGCAGGTGCTCACTAGATTGAAGGAATATGGGCTCCGAGCTAATCGCCACAAATGCGAGTTTTTCCAGAAGCAGATCTCGTATTGTGGCCACGTTGTTGATAAAGAGGGGTTACATAAATCCCCTGAAAAGATTGAGGCAGTAGTCAAGGCTCCAGCACCGGAAAATGTGTCACAACTGAGGTCGTTCCTCGGGCTGGTGAACTACTACCATAAGTTCTTGCCGAATTTGTCTACCATACTACACCCACTGAACACCCTACTGCAAACGGGGGTACCATGGAAAGGGAGTGATGAATGTAAACGAGCTTTCCAGAAGAGCAAAGCATTGATCACATCAAAAGAGGTGTTGGCTCATTTCAACCCAGCACTACCAATTCGGTTGGCGTGTGATGCATCACCCTATGGCATTGGAGCGGTGCTGTCGCACAAATTCCCGGACGGCTCGGAGAGGCCAGTAGCCTTTGCGTCTCGGTCATTAACCTTAGCCGAGCGTAACTACGCCCAGATTGACAGGGAGGCCCTCAGCCTAGTGTGGGGAGTGAAAAAGTTCAATCACTATCTGCACAGGCAGAAGTTCACCTTGCTGACTGACCACCAACCACTTGTCTCCATCTTTAATCCAAAGAAGGGCGTTCCGGTGATGACTGCGCAACAGCTACAAAGATGGTCCCTTTTTCTAGGGGCGCACCAATATGAAATCGAGTATAAGGGCACGAAACAGCATGGAAACGCTGATGGGCTATCACGCCTGCCACTGCCTACTGCAGAGGAAGCACCAGCAGTGGATCCTGTCGAAATATTTCATTCGACTATAATTGAATGCTTGCCAGTAACTAACGCTGGTATAGAGAAGGAGACCCGAAATGACCCGACACTGTCTCGGGTATATGATTTGACGGTGAAGGGATGGCCAGCACATGGCGACTCACTGTTGCCAGCATTCTCATCCAGAAGAGAACAGCTGTCAGTATGCCAGGGGACCTTGATGTGTGGATCCCGAGTGGTAATTCCACCCAAGTTAAGGGATAGAGTGCTCAATGAGCTTCACGAAGGTCATCTGGGAGGGGTGAAAATGAAAAGCCTTGCTAGGGCTTATGTGTGGTGGCCGGGGACCGATCAGCAAATCGAGGACCTGACAAAGAGCTGCTCAGGATGCCAGAAGGTCCAAAATGCACCACCACATGCCCCTCTACACCCATGGGAGTGGCCCTCATCTCCATGGCAACGGGTGCATATTGATTTTGCTGGTCCATTCATGGACTCAATGTTTTTAATAGCCGTGGATGCGCACTCGAAATGGCCTGAGGTGATCAAAATGTCCTCCACCACCACGGAGAAAACTATTGCAGTCCTATGGACCATTTTTGCCAGGAACGGCTTGCCAGAGCAGATTTGCTCTGATAATGGACCACAGTTTGTGTCCGAAGAGTTTAGAAGATTTATGAAAAGGAATGGGGTAAGGCATTACACATCCGCCCCGTATCATCCAGCCACAAGTGGATTGGCTGAGAGGTTCGTACAAACCTTTAAAAAAGCAGTAAAGGCCATGTGCAATGACGACATTCCACTGCAGCATAAGGTGGACAATTTCCTGTTAACCTACAGAAATGCGACACATGCAGTCACCAACCAGGCCCCGGCCATGATGTTCTTTAACCGAAGGTTGAGATCTCATCTGGATTTGCTCAGACCAAATGTACGAAGAGATGTTGAGAGTAAGCAATTCCAGCACATCAATGAGAAGCCGACAAGGAGCTTCAATGTAGGGCAACCAGTCTTGGCCCGCGACTACCGAACAGAGAAATGGCAACCAGGAACGATATGCACACGGCAGGGGCCACTAATGTACACAGTGGATGTTGGGGAGAACATTGTGAGACGCCATGCTGACCAGATCCTAGAGTCACAGGAACGAGTCAACCCCATGTCTCGGCCATACGTACCTGGTGAGGAACCCGACGTACAGGTCGCATCTACCTCAGAAACAATAGCATTGGAAGCTGATGAATCAACTGACGACAGGGTGTTAGAATCGCCTCCGCACCAAGAGCGAGACACTCGGGAAAGGCGTTATCCAGAAAGAATCAGGAAGCCTCCCCAAAGGCTGAATTTATAAATAGACTATTTTCAGTTAATGTTGCATGTTAAAAGTGTTAATTATAATTAGTTTGATATTTAATTGTTAAATTAGTGTTATGGTACTGTTAATCTAAAAGGGGAGGAATTGTAATGTATGTACCTTTAAGGGGGAGAACTACTTTTTACAGCTCCTGTATCCTGTAGTACCGGCAGTGACCACACCTGTATATAAACCCTGAGTAGTGATCTGTACAGTCAGTTGCAGTTTGAACCCTCATTCAGTAAACACCTGTTGATCGTTCCCTGCAGTCTGTTGTCTGATTATTGAAGGACACAACATTAAGATACAGGGATATAACAGGTGTCAATGTCTGTACTGTTCAAGCTTCGAACATCTTTACACTATTTACCTGCATGCAGGAAATGTCAACACATAACAGGAGGCAGTAAAGGTACACTGGAGTAGGGCTCCGCAACGTCAACCTCTGAAGTATACTAAAGGAGATCACTGTTGATATCCTGGCCATAAAAGAACTGGGCATAATTGTCCTGGTTTCTTACCATGAGCTGTGCGAAAACACTGCTATGCAGAGATTTCAGTGGGCCAGAAAATCCTGCTTTCTGTGTTCCAGGTGAGGAAGGGCCAGGAGATCTTCTTGCCAATTTCCCGGCCCCTGCGTGCCCAGGCACGATGGGCCGAGTGGCCTCCTTCTGTGCTGTATCATTCTATGACTCTAACCACTGTACTGTCACTGGCAATGTGGACTAGAAAATCAGCCCCATCGTTACTATGAAAACATTCTCTAGACAGAGGATAGTTTTGTCCTTGATTTTTAATTACATATGAAAGATTAGTTTATGGTTAACCTGCTCTGTATATAAAAATAAAGTCTAACTAGTATCTGTCACTTGTAGGTTATTGTTAATAGCTTGATTATGCCCTTCAAGTTTTGTAAAGGTAGAACTAATAGCCCAATTACATTACGCAGTGTGCAATGATGCAAAGCATTCTAATTGAGTGTGAAGTCACCTGAATCCTATTTAGGCTAATGCAATGAGACCATTTTAAGCAGGTAGTCATATGGGCTTCAGTCCAGCTGCAGTCTTTTTAGCTTTTTTAATGCAACAAAGAGCCAACTGGATAATCTATTCTTTGCTAATATTAAATTTTAACCAGCCGGCGAGCAGAGCTGTGTTTTCCTTTGCAATAGAATGATACCGAAGCACCGTTATAACTTGGGCCTGCCATACCCACCCGCGCCTCCTCTGTTATCCGGTCTCAAACTCTAACCTGTGGTGTAACGATGCCTTGCAGCTTGTAAGTTAATGAAAGTGTGACTATGTTTATACCGAATACAGTGACACAAATACTGCTTCCTCCTGTACAAAGGAAATGCTTCACGCGGCTGTACTGTAGCGTTGTGCTGATTGGTAATGCCTTCTGCGCATTCCTTGAGCCCAGAGAGGTTTCCCGCCCACCAGGCCAGGTACATTATTATGAAATAACCTCTTACTACAGTTCAAATTAACTGGGATATGAACCTTAAGGTAAAACATGGCAAAAGAATGAATTTTGATTGCTCTGCTTTTTGCGCAGTAGGTCTGTTGACAAAAACGCCTAACAATTTAATCAAGGAGTTCAGATGATGACTCTAAGGGACTCCCGCATTGCTCGTGTGGTTTATGGATGTTGTCTGATTCCTTTTGATTGGACGAATATCTTCAGTGCAGTGAGAGATATTGGTTATCGGTTGTGAATTTCCTTTTCACAAACGTGCTGTGTTTTCATTGTTGCTGGATTGTCTAAGTATCATTAACCCTGTGTTCTCAGCAAGTGTTGCAGTGGAGCCAGTGTCACAAGAATGCACGAGGCCTGAAGTTTCCCCCTTAGGCGCAACCCCAATCTGTGCCCGAATCTACGCCCATTTTGCATCTGTCAAGTTGCACCCAAGTATCCTCCCCCTCTCAATTGAATATGCCCAAACTTGTAATTGGTGTACTTGGGCATCAATCAGTGTAAACAAGCAGGGCCCACAGTATATACTACTTTATTTAAGTTTCAACTCATTTAACCATTGTTCTTGCACATGAGCAAAGCATGTTTAAGAACCTGTCATTGGAGAAGTTTTTCATTTGACTTATACCATGCATTAAAAGAAACAGAAAATACAATCTCAGTGAGGATCATTTAAAAAAAAAACTCAAAAAATTGCAATTAAAAGATCAGAAGATTTGTTTCCTGCTACGTCTGAAAATCTAGTCGCAATGTTGAGCGACCCGCTCAAACAAGCCCAATTAACGGATAAGCATATTTGAGAGTTGGGGGCGTGGGCAGGTTTGTGGGCGGAGGGTTTGATGGACGGATGTAAAAAAATTGAGGACACTTGGAAGCATTGTAGTTACTTCTGCCCAAAATTCTGCAATCTTTTAAGCCACGTAATTGGTTTGCGCCCAGATTACGGGTGTTCCTGGGCAGAAATAGAGGACACTCCAGACTACACAGTCAAGCCCTGCTTTTCAAGGGTGTGACAAGAAGTGCAAATCCAGCATTAAGTGGGTGTTAAAAGTGTGGATTTGGTGCTGGATTTATTGCAATCCAGGTTGTATCACAACTGCGCTCAAGGGGCAATTCATTATTCAGTGCTAAAATTACATATTCTGAGAACCAGTTCTATAGATCCAAACATCTTTGGGAGTGAATTTTCTGGAAGCGCAGCAGAAACCCAGAAAGATTGCTGTTTGCGTTTTTGGGTTTCTGGGGCTCTGCCCCCCAGAGTTACAGTGGAAGAGCAGGAGAAACCTCGCAGAAACTCGCCCCTTTCATTATATTCAGTTCTGTGGATCATATTCAATATTTGCCTTGTGGTTTTTTTCAGCTCACAGAAACCAGTGTATAACATTCTGCAGCATTATAACCATATTAAAGAATTTTTTTTTCTAGTCCTTGATGAAGAAGTGCTTTAAGTTTAATGTAACAAAACAGAAACCGATGAAGGGTCTCCACTTGAAACAATGGCCTCCCGGAACCTGCGGTAGGAATGACAGCAAACTGGCAGCACTCGCCGTCATTCCGCCTTTGAAACTGACCGCAACTTTGGGATTTGGCACATGCAGAAATCCCGAAGTTGAGGTCAGTCATTGACATCTCCAAAACAGACTGCGCTGTGCCCGCCCCGCCCCACCCCACAGAGCCGACAATCTATGGAATCACCCGAATCATTAAAGCAGACGAAAACGTCGGCTCTTCCGCAATAAGGACGCTGTTAAATTCCCCACCAAAGGTTAGACCCAAAGGGATTAGGTGTAACTGGGGTTTTGACAGTGTTATTACTGCTAAACAAATGTTAAGGGCCTGGAAAACTCATTTTATTTTTGTGCAGTGTGAAATTTGTCAGTTTTAAAATTAAGAAACTTTCCCCCCCAAAAAAACAATTTTTAAGTTTGTCCATCTTTATTTCAGGTTTGCCTTTTCCCCATGTGAGAGCCCCAATCTTTGTTTTGCTCTCTAACATTTTTTAAAAGTTAGAATTTTAAGAGCTTACTCGCTTCCTTGTTCGCTGCCTGTGAGAATTCTGCCTTTTGATTGGCTGCTTAGACAGCCTGTGGACATCACAGCAGTTCGCACAAGGGGATCCCCACTAACTACCAATGATTTGAATTGAAAGTCGGAAAACCCGAAGCTCTCGAAACAGGAATCGCGAGATCCTTGTGCGACGCGTACTTCAGGGCCAGCAGCGAACACCTTTGTTTTGCTGCTGACTGCAAATTCCAGGTCATTAACTTATCTGTTCTTTCCACAGATGCTGCTGACCTGCTGAGTGTTTCAAGCTTTTTCTGTTTTTGTTTTAGATTTCCAGTATTGGCAGTTGTTCGTTTTTTGTTTGGTGTAACAAAGCTTAGTTAGAACCGCATTTCCATCACTGTGAATTTTCTGTAACTCCAGTGACTACATCTGTGTTTTGTATTTCCTTATGTTATTATCACCTAAGATTAAATCTATTATTATTTCCAATGTGCAGCACGGTGGCATAGTGGTGGGCAGCACGGTGGCATAGTGGTGGGCAGCACAGTGGCATAGTGGTTAGCACTGTTGCCTCACAGCGCCAGGGACCCGGGTTCGAATCCGGCCTCGGGCGACTGTCTGTGTGGAGTTTGCACATTCTCCCCGTGTTTGCGTGGGTTTCCTCCGGGTGCCCCGGTTTCCTCCCACAGTCCAAAGATGTGCGGGTTAGGTTGATTGGCTATGATAAATTGACCCTTAGTGTTAGGGGGATTAAATGGGGATATGTGTTGGTGTAGGGGTTACGGGGATTGGGTGGGATATGTGTCGGTGCAGGCTCGATGGGCCGAAATGGCCTCTATCTGCACTGTGGGGTTTCTGTGATTTCTGTGATTCTGTGAATGTCTTAACATCTGAACTCTTGGTTTGCAATAACTTGCAATCTGTTCCAGTACCACTAGATGGTAGATTAGGACAGGTAATTCAACCACTGCCCAATAACATCTGCATAGAGGGTCCAATTTCCTCTTTTGAATTTGCAGTATCGAGCACTGCCTGTCCTAAACACTGTTCAATTTCCCCCTCCTCACACAGACTCACCTCTATGTACATATATCGGTGTTTGTTTTAATACTACATCGTGCCCCAGTGCTTGCTTCGGAGAGGAGTGAATAAATGGATATACTTGTACGGTGAGTAGTGCCCTCTCCTTTTGGTTTTGGTTGCTGGAAAAACAGTTTCTCCCCATGCCACAGAATTCTACGATGGGGACAGGAGTCTGTTTGGAAAATAGGAAATTGAAGGGTGTTCTGTTCAACAAAGAAATGGGTTGCTCAGCATAGACAACATACTTTTACCGGCTCTTAGCTGCCCATGCTTATACCAATTGTATTGCATTGAAAAATTGGGAGAGATTATATAGTTGGGATCCTAATTCCAGTCAGAATTGCCCCATTCCTTGCTTGATTAAGCTTTGTAGAATTTGTGCCAGTATGTGTGTGATGGAGTAAAAATCTTGAAAGGGATGTGTTTCTACCCATAACCAAAGGGGGAAAAAAATAGGCACATAAGGTTGAAATGACAGTGTAAAACTGGCTTGGGTTTCCTGTTTCCCACTGAAATCAGAGCACAGTTCAAAGGTACTGTTTCCAATTTGATGAAGGGAACTAGCAAACATTAACCAGTTGTCGATATTGTGAACTCAGAGCTGTTTTCCATTTCCTGATTCCTGAGTCAGGGGAATGGTAGGCAATGTTCAAATGAGGCACAAAATGCAGAAGAAACTGAACAGCTTATATGCTACAAAGAGATAAACAAGAAAGGTATTGTGTGTCTGGCCACTTTAAAAATAGAAAGGGGAAAAGGATAACTTATTTGCTGGTTTGGCAATTCAATAATGAGATCACAATGTAAAATGCTAAACTACCCTGAAAAAAAATCCTTTTTATTAAACACAAAATTGTCAATTTTACAGAGCACTGAACTAATATCAACATCTTTCCAACTACTAACACTCTCAATTTATTCTATAACCTCCTTCTGGTACAATATATTATTGTTCAACATAGTGGGGCATATACTGGTTTTACTACTTGTATATTGTACCTCTCAGCTTAGGTGTCCATTCACATCTTAAATACAGATTAAAAAAAAAAAATCTTTTCTGTTAAAATATTTTAAAGTTTTGTAAAATCCTGGCTATACAATAATGCTTTAATACAGTGTTTTAAATAGAAAATGTTAGTGCTTTCAGACATTTTGTCTGCTGTATTGTCGCGTCTATATTACTAAGGCATAATTCTATGCCTTTATATGGTATGAGATTTCAGCACTTTTCAATGATCCAATGATACCCTTTTCCTGCTCAGTTGAAGTTCTGTTGCGTGTTAGGGAACGGCATTCAGATTGTGTTAGATGATGGCTTCAGGAATTCCTATATTCAGACTTTCCAAATCCAGTTCATAACCTGAAAGCCATAATCCAGACTAGACTGTGAACCATGGTACACTGCCTGAGAATAAGGTCACATCTGACACTAGAATGCTACAGCTTAGACTTTGTTAAAATCATTGCGACCTGGTTTATTTCCATTACTAGGCTACCAGGAAATCAGACACATAAAAGGTGAACCGCCAGGAAAAGTGGGCGCAGAACAAACAGATCACTGTGGAAAATGAACACCCTGGAGGAGGCTGAAATACAATCAGACATCTACCCTCTCAGTCAGTCTCAGGCGATACCTGTTACTTGGCACAAATTATAAAACAGCATTCGCATTGAGAAGCACCAAGCAAGTAGGCTGTCCCTCTGTACATACACTGCAGTGTTTTTTTCAAAGGTACATGTTGTTTTATGGGCCTAATTGGGTAAAATCTTCATATTTGTAACATTGAGAGAGTTATTAAAATCTAATTTACAATCTGGTTACAATCAGACTTACACGAAGGTTCAAAAATGAGAAATTGCTGGTTTCGTTCCTTTAAGTGAGATCGGGCTCCAATAATGACATAATTAGTGTTTTTTGTTAAGAAACAGTAATGTTTTACTCATGTGTTGAACTGTTTTCAGGTAATGTGGCTGTATATCACTAAAAATGTCACTTTTATTTACATTACCGTTTGGCAGTAACATTACATCTCGCCCAAGAAATCCGCAATTTAAGTTTAAAAGGGAAGAAACCTCTGTTACTAGCTATTTAAACATTCAGAGGGGGGGTTGGGTGGAGCTGTTGTCACAGATTTCTATACCATAGCAATCGGCCTCTCTCCTACTTGTTAAAAATTGACGGATACACAACATATAATTTATGGATGTTTCTTTTTAAAATGAAGGTGTTATTTTCTCTTTCTTTATTGATGTCTAGCTGTTACAATCAGGAGGATTGCTGAGTGTGCTGTAATACTGTAACTGGTAAAACGCTAGCTTGGACTATCCAGTAGGAGGCGCCATACTATAGCAATAAGTAGGCTGAGAATCCAATGCAGCAGAGGAAAGTGAGCTTCACTGCTCTCCCAAAACAAGTGCTCTACTCGGAGCTCTGACATGGCAAGAGAGCCCCAGGTGGGCAGAGGAAAAGCTTCAAGGACACCCTCAAAGCCTCCTTGAAAAAGTGCAACATCCCCACCGACACCTGGGAATCCCTGGCCCAAGACCACACAAAGTGGAGGAGAAGCATCCGGGAAGGTGCCGAACACCTCGAGTCTCTTCGCCGGGAGCAAGTGGAAGCCAAGCGGAAGGAGCGCAAGGACTGCACGTCAACCCAAGCACCCCACCCACCCGCCCCTTCAACCACCGTCTGCCCCACCTGTGACAGAGACTGTAGGTCCCGCATTGGACTCATCAGTCACCTGAGAACTCATTTTTAGTGTGGAAACAAGTCATCCTCGGTTCTGAGGGACTGCCTAAGAAGAAGAATTGGCTCATTCATGCCTACTTAGTGTCTTCAGTGTGCCCTGCTGAAAATGTCCCCCCCCAGAAAAGTGTGTTCTCACTATAATGTCTTCACTCTCTCTGACTATCAGTGCAAAACTCAGGCCGCCTCGAGGTGCGTGTGACTCAGCCGGTGTTAGACTGACCTGATTACATGCAATGCAAGTGAATCTGATGTCGTTCTTTCAGCCAGTATCCACTGACGTTGCTTAAAGCAGGTACTAAGCAGCTTTGTTTTTAAAAATTGAGAAATCTAGGTAAAAGGACAAGGGCACCAAGGTTGTTAATAGTGGAAAGGAGGTAAATCAGGGAGTAGTAATTAGGTGATAACAAGCTTTGGTTTAAAAGCCTAAAGTAAAGACTAAATGGTAAATCATCCAAAGGCGAAGTTCATGTACAACCTTTAATGTGCTTATACTACATCCTCGTGTGTTTTTCTGCAGATGTTAATCCCTTATTTTAAATGGGCTAATGCCTCCTGTAAAAATAGCGCCACAGAGAAAAGTAGTGCATGTGCGTTAAGCGTGTGACGTTCCACCCTTTTTAGGGAAGTGAGGGGTTTCACAGTTGTCAGGTCCTGAGGAAGAATGGGTTCGAGAAGGAGACAGTGGACTCAGCCTGGATTTCAAAACCGTGAGGTTGCAGGGAGGAGGAAGAGTGTAGGATGGTTTGTTTGCAACTTGTTGAACAGTTAAAATGCAATTACAGGAGGTAACAGGCATCAGCATGGTCTTGGAAGCCCACTTGCAAGGTTTTTTCAAAGGTGCTTTTTTTATTCATAAGCTCGAGTTGCCCAGTTACCAATATATTTGTGACTTGACCAGTTAAGTGAAGTCAAATACCACTTGCATAAAATGAGCTTTGTAGAAAGTCAAAAAATAACCACCACTCCTCTCACCCCACCCCACCCCAGCATATATAATACTTTGTAAGATCAGCATTCAAAGTACAAGTTAAAGCTGAAAATTACTTCTCCCCTTACAATAAAATGCCACTTTTGTTGGGCACATATTTACCCTGACTTTTAAAATGTTCTCGTGAGCTCCCATTATATTTACCCAGGTTGATAACAAATATTAACTTCCCTGGTAAAGGCTCAATTTAAATTTAATTTCTGACGTCTGGGTGCCATACGGTAAATGCTACAACAATAACTTAAGTGTTATGTGAAAATCGCCCTTCGAGGAGCAGAGCTGGTAAAAGTATTCAAGAAGTCTGGCCCTAAGACATGCGTATGGAAGGAGAGAAGCCGTATTATAGGGGAAATAAACAAATACACTGACAGATTATTGTCTTGTTACCTTGGATTGAGAGCAAAAGGTAGGTGCAAGGACCTCTGGAAAGATGTCCAAGGTCCCTCACTATCACAGGAAAGTACTGATGTTTTGTTGTAAACACATCCTATTAATATTTGCAATTCAAAAAAAAAGTTTATGATAGTTTAATCTACCTATTTCAAATGCAAGTATTTTTAATCTGGCCTTTATTTTCTCTTCCCTGAATCAGCCGCACAAGAATGATGTTCGTAATTGTTTTTCCCATGGTAGAATAAAGTTAATGTTGTTTTCAATTTTCTGGTAGTAGAGCTATAACTGCCTTAAAGTTACAGGACTGATTTCTATTTATTCTTGCTCCATTTTCCTCCCTCCTAGTGTAATTACTCATTTCCTCTTATTAAGATTTAGGTATCTGGAAAGTCCTATGAAACATAATAATATTCCAACAGGAAAGACGATGTTTACAATTTGACTTTTTAAAATTACAAGCCTAGAAAGTGGCAATGGGGTGAAGTATTACACCAACGGCAAATCAGCATCACTGGCGAGCATGTCACTCGACTCCCACTCAGCGTCTGCATGTCAGGATATTGCTGTAACGCTGTTGAGCTGGAGGTTCTCTGGAGCTCCATATTGCGCGTTAACTTGCTTGTGATTGTTAACACCACGATTATTGCTGGTTAAAGGGGAGCACGCAAAATTTAAAATCTTCTGCACATATGAAATGGGTGTTGCAGCTGAGACAATTTCTTGCATGTTGATAATCAGAAGGGAGTTTGGTTCCATACAGTTTTTGTGCACACACAAAGTTTATTGCAATGGGAATTGCTTTTGGTGTCCGCTGTGGCTCAGTTGGTAGCACACTCGCCTCTGAGTCAGAAGGTTGTGGGTTTAAGTCCCACTCCAGGGACTTGAGCACATAACACTAGGCTGACACTCCAGTGCAGTGCTGAGGGAGTGCTGCACTGTCGGAGGTGCCATCTTTCAGAGGAGACGTTAAACCGAGGCTCTGTCTGCTTTTTCAGGTGGATGTAAAAGATCCCATGGCATTATTTTGAAGAAGAGCAGGGGAGTTATCCCCGGTGTCCTGGCCATTATTTATCCCATAATCAACATAACAAAACAAACAGATTATCTGGTCATTATCCCATTGCTGTTTGTGAGAGCTTGCTGTGCGCAGATTGGCTGCCGCGTTTCCAACATTACAACAGTGACTACACTTCAAAAGTACTTCATTGGCTGTAAAGCGCTTTGAGACTTCCAGTGGTCATGAAAGGCGCTATAAAAATGCAAGTCTTTTTTTCTTTCGGTGATCTCCTGTCCCTTGACTTGCAAGAGAAGGACTGCCAGAGGTGTACTGGCCAGACTGTCTGTGTGCCAGTCATTGTATCTACAGATGCAGACATGGCTGGCTCACAATCACCGAAGAGCACTGGCTGTGGGGGCTCAGGATTAGGGATCACCATCTGCTTGCGGAAGACCTGCAGACCAGCTCAAACACAGCTAGTGGCCATACAGGTGAGTCCTGACCAGAGCAGAGGTAGACATTGACCATGAGCCAGGAAGACTAGTGCACCAGGCATTCTTACAGGGAACACTTGGCTCAGTGCTTGATCCTGTCATTTAAGGAACCCTCTTGTCCACATGTACCTGATAATATAGCATAAATCACCTTCAATTGCTTGGTCATCTGCACAACTAATATCAATGTCCTTCCTTTGCTGTGCAGATACATTATTCTGCACAATTACAAACAAAATCTCAGGAAAAAGTTAAAATACAGAGAAATTAATTTATTACACGTCATTCAGAATGATGGGGAAGTGATGAACTATCTATCCCACAGTGCTTCCCCTTACTGCTGGTGTATTGTATGGTCCATCTAACCCCTAAACCTCTACTAAGTTCTTCCCCATGGAAGAAGTAAATGAGCTGTCTGGCTGCAGTGTTTCAGTGGGATTTAGGTGACTGTACCACCTTGAGATTGCTCTACTGCATAGGCCCTAAGCTCTGGAATTCCCTCCCTAAATCTCTCCACCTCTCTTCCTTTAAGTCGCTCCTTACAACCTACTACTTTGACCAAGCTTTTGTTCACTTGTCCTAATATCTCCTTATGTGGCTCGGTGTCAAATTTTGTCTGATAACGCTCCTGTGGAGCACCTTGGGACATTTTTACTATGTTAAAAGCGCTATATTAAAGGCAAGTTGTTGGTGTTGGTGAGTGAAAACTGCAGGCTGAGTTAGTTTGTGGGATTTTGTGCGTCTTCTAATGGTTGACTCAAGAATGGCATTGGTGGAAGCTTTGGCGTGGGTCACCTGGTATATGGAGTGAGAGGAGGGATGAAAAAATAGAAGGTTAAATAAATTTCTCTGGCTGTCAGGAAATCCAAGCTTACGGTGTACAATTGAGTGCAGGTTTCGCTGCGCTGGATTGGCCTACCCAATATTAGACCTCGGACCTTATTTACATCAGAATGTAGAATTGCAGACAGATTCCTGCTGGATGCTCCCAGGCAACTACCCAGCGAAGATCATTTGAATTTCCGGCTACTGCGTCACCGGCAGTGGCCGTCAGGTGGCTCTTGCAAGAGGGGGGCGACTGCGAGTGAGGGGGAAACTGGGAGTCGATCAGGAGGGTGTTGAGGCAGCGAGCCAGGGTGATTGCGTGCAGTGGCCAGAAGCAGCCCGTGGTTTTAAAGTGCAGCCTGTTTGATGCCCTCTTTACCAAATTGCTTTATATGTAGCGGCGCTGGGCTGTCTGCGTCAAGGAAAACCAGCTCAACATGCGACCAAACCAGCAGTCTTTAAAGGGCCCACATCAGGCCGCTGACGAAAGATAAATTTTGTAAAAATATACTTGCCTGAACGTGGAGCCGGGAGGAGGATGAGTGTTTCTCCCAGTTTCACGTTAAAACTACGGGCCACTTCCAGCCACCGCTTCAGGGGCCTTCTGCTCACTGCAGCATCATCGAATTCCTAGACTTTTGTCCCAAAGAGAACTTGGAGCTCGACCTTGAATCAGTCATTGGTGTGGTTTGGGTAGAGGGATCAAATGGAATGGCCTGGTTTGGCTCGGGTGGAATAGTCAAACGTGATGATGGGTAATTTCATTTATCCCTGTAAACATACACAATTAGTGAAAGATACAACAGCCTGGTGATGGGTTGAGTGGCAATGGTCTGGTTATTATCACGTTGCTGTTTGTGGGAGCTTGCTGTACACAAGTTGGCTGCCGCGTTACCCACATTGCAACAGTGACTACACTCCAAAAGTACTTTGGCTGTAAAGTGCTTTGGGACGTTCTGAGGTCGGGTAAGGTGCTATATAAATGTACGTCTTTCTTTAATGGCATCTAATGCTCATGTTGCCGCATAGCTTGGCAGGAGAGAGATGAAGTTCTTCAAAGGGGTCGTTTTCAACTTTGCCACCAGGGGGTAACCTGGCAGAGCAGATAGTCCGCACCTTGTAGAACCTCACCACCGCTCCCCCCAACCCCACCAATTTGTTGCATTGATTTCAATGGAATGAAGATCAGGTGGCATCTGCAATGGTGAATGATTCACTCCCCAGGTTACCGACAAGGCAGAGAAGTTGAAAATTACCCCCCTACTCACTGGAAGTGGGGTTGGGGAATGGCTTAGTGGATGTGTGCCTAAATGCATAGGTTTATGTGAGTAGGAAAAAAGTAGATAAAACAGGCATTATGGTAAACAGCTTGGAGCTTGATCTCTGCTGGGACTCCAGATTATGGGAGTACAGGTGTAAATAGCTCAGTGTTGATAGCCAATGGAGTAATCAGAAAACAAAATAAAAAAGTGAGGGCTTTTGCTTTTCACACTGGATAGGCTGTGCTGTGCCATGTGTCAGTATATTAGAATCTGTCTGCAAAGCAGTTCGGGAAACAACTGACAGAATTGAATTGCTGCTGACCTGCTAAGGGTTCATTTCTCCTGATTATTAGTCTCTGGTTTGATTGTTTTTGTTGTAAGTGGAAAGGCAAATAATAAACTGAGAAGTAAGTTCAATTATTAAAATCTATTTAAAAATTCAGGAGCGCGCTCAAAGCGCCTTCCTCCTAATGATAATACTGACTGACTCTCTTGACGACATCAATCACCAGCACTGGCCCAAGAGCAGCTGCTATTCAACTCACCACTCGGATATTCCTCAATCTCTCGTTCTGGATGGATGTGGTGGGAAATTCTTTCCCTGAGTTCATGAGCTTATGCTTGACCCATTATAGATTAGAGATGGGGGGGAAAGTAATATGGATATTTGAATAGTTCAATTACTGGTTAAAGTCAACCGGAATATTGTGCTCTTGATGGACAAATTACTCTTGCAGAGCAGTCTTCATGCCAATAGGATTAGTTCTGGATACTGACAGAAACGTCATTATCCTGTAGTGCCTCCCTGCACCAATCATGTCATCCAAGAACATTTTTGCTGACACATAAGTGTCGACACTCTGTCAGAATACATGGAGTCAGCACAGTAGAAGCAGAAGCAGGGCTGCATCGAGTTTGTCTGCAATCCTGTTTACCCTCATGGGGAAGTTTAACAGTTAAAACCTGAGGCCCACCAGCAGCTACTGGAAACTGCTGTGGCATAAATCAAAACACAACTTTTTATTTCTGCCCGTCAGTATTTCTTTTTTGTCTGAGAATATCATCGACTGGAAAGCTGTTTTACCTCAAAAAGAAATAAAAGATGTCCATCTTCTCCTCAGGAAATGGTTCTTGGCACTTAAGGCCCACGTTTGGCAGGCCACCGAGACTATCACGGCTTTCCTGCTCTTCCGCCTTCCATTTGATGATCATGCACAGAATTATGTAATCGTGCTTTATATCTTTGCACTGATATGTTTTTATAATCATTATGCAAAAGTTTTTATGCTCTAAGGATATATTTTGTTGGCACCTATCAAAGGAGTTAGTTGTATGGTAGTCAAAGGTAACCACTGTAATCCATTAAATTCATTTGCCTTGAAAGTGCATTGGAAGAAAGATGTGATTGGTGTACAGTTTATCTTGATACTTTTACTGTGATATTAGATGTGCATATCTATATATTTGTTCCCTGTCATCACAATCCAAAAGTCCATACCTCCAAGTGCACTTAGACAAAAAGAAACGTAATTCATTTTTAGCTGAATGGCAAGCGACCAATAGTTGAGGTTATGAATTGCATTGTGAAATTAAGCAGACAGACTCTTGGCAAAAATATATTTTCAGCACTTGTGCCAGCACTAGCATAAATGCTGATAGTGGATCTTAGCAATACAGCATTAAACACCTAGGACTGAATTTTATTTCTTTTTCTAGTCTTGCTTTCCCACTCTTAATTTTCTCCCCTTTTCTCCAGAAGTTGCTAGCTCTCCATGGGCGCCAACTACCCTCTGGTGCTTTGCCAATTGCCATTCTTTATGTGTGAGTGAAACAGAGGCTGAGAATTTCTTTGGTGCTGCTTCCATTCCATTGCCGTAACTTTGCTGGAAGTACATGGCAACCCTGTTCACTACAACAACAACGTGCATTTATATAGCGCCTTTAACATTGTAAAATGTCCCATGGCGCTTCACAGGAGTGTTACCAAACGCTTTACGAGTTTCTGATGCACTGCCGGTGAAGCGGGAGCAGCTCTGAGGAAATTCCTGGCCAAAATGTTAGGGGGCTTTCCATGGGGGGTGGTGGGGTGGGTGGCATCACAGCTGAGCCCAATTCTGTCTTCATTCGACATCCACTTTCCAGCAAGAGACACTAAATACCAATTGTGAGTGGGAATCTTGGCCGATCTTTATCCTCTTCAGCTTACAATGCTGAGGATAATTGTAGGACTTCCAGCTCTGCTCTGACTGAGGTCAGCTAAGTTAGCACCAGTAGGGCAGATCACCCACTCATTATACAAACCAATTGATTTTCACCTCCATCGAAGCCTATTATAAGTGAAAGAGTATAGTAATGGGTGTCCCACTGCTACTCTACTAGGTGGAGTATTTTGTAGAACATCTTTAAAAGGGAATCCAATCTTACCCTTGAACTTCTTTCTCTGCATGTTTCAGCTCTTCCCACAATGCAGTGCATCCACTGGAAGTCTGCACGGAGAATATGCAATGGGTAAGTGTGAAATGGCAAATTGTATAAACCTCATAACTCGAAGGTGACACACTGAAGTAAACTAGTATTCCACATGTACCTATTGCACATTCTATTTGTACCACAAAGTTGTCAAAGATTTCATTCAACGCTGTAGTCATTTTTTTTTTACTGTTTTATGGGCCTTGTTATATTATAACGTTCACTCTCACTTGTAATGTAAATTTGATGTGTAAATTGCAGTATGTAGCAGTTGAGTCTTGTTTAGACTAAGCTACACTGTCACCAGTAGGATTATCCCTGGTCACTGGCTTAATGGAAGAATAGCATGGTGCTGGCTTCAGTCTAATCACATCTTCTGCCATAAGTGGTGACTTAGTGAGCTATGTAGACAACAGTGGATAGCCAGGAGGGATTGCAATACAAGAATTTCATCAAGGAGTTCAGTCAACATCATTCGAACATACAATTGAGCTTACAGCTTTGAAATCATTCCTTTTTATCTTTGTTTTTTTTAGTAAAATAATTTGTGGATATCCTGTGACATTGCGAACGGGAAGCTGGAGGACATTGGACCCAAAATTGCTGAGATCCCATTCTGCTGTTGAAAGTGTGACAGGGCGTCCGCTGCTCAGGATGTTGACTATTGGGGTCATTTTAATATTTGAGCCGGGTGGCCCGGGGCTGTAGAGCTGCCCTCCCTGAGGAAGTGGCAGAAAATAAGAGCACACCGTACCGTGCCAATGGGTGGGGGGTGGAGCCAGAGGTCCTTAATGGGCTGAAGATTAAAGTTTAATAAAAATCTTATTTTCCACAGGGAAAACAGGGCCAGCATTCTGAAGTAATTGATTCCTTCTAGGATCAATCACTTCTGCTCTTTAGATTTCTGGGCTTTTGGAAGGCCCAGCATGGAACCAATTGAAGGAAAAGAATATAAAGAGCTCTGGGAACAGGGTGGGTACATGGGATTAGGATTACTGCTTGTGTGGAGGATAAACACCCACACAGGCTGGTTGAATCAAACAGCCTGTTTTCATGTAATTCCATGTAAAGGACACCAGGAGAATTCTACTGCCGTTCTTGGAATAATGCCATGGGGACGTTCAATCCACCTGAGAAGGCAGACTGGAACGAGATTTAACATCTCATCTGAAACGCACATCCAACTATGTCAGCCTAGATTGTGCCCAAGTCCCAGGAATGTGGCTTGAATCCAAGACCTCCTGTCTCGGAGGTAAGAGTGCTCCTACCACTGAGCCAAGGCTGACCCCTCAGAATATTTTAATAATATGCCAGCACATCCCATGGAGTTGCACTCCGTGGGGGTCATTTTGATTTTGTGTAATAGTGTAAAACAGATGACACCTTCCCACTCCCGCCCACTGCCAATTTAACTGTTGAGTTTCGGGAGGCGTGTGAAGTACTCGCCATTCGGACCCCGATGTGATTTTTGACTTGGCTGTGCGAGTCACACACAATGTCGAACGTGTTGCTGGCAGATGGAGAAAGGGGCAGAATAGATCCAGCGGTAAGTTTAAAAAAAAAAAAAAAAAAAAGTTTTACTGGTTTACATGTGGGCCAGAAGGTGCAGGATTGCTCCTCTGGATCCCACAAGGATAGTCCCCCACCCACAACTGCGATCGCCTCCTGATGACTTGTGTTAGTGTCAAGGGCCGGTACCTCGGGTCCCTGGCAGTGGCCACCTGCTGCCCAAAATCCCACTCCCGTTCGTTGGCCTCCTTGTCGTTTCCATCAGATTTGGGTGGGAGTGCCAGACACCGCCTGCTCTGTGCTACCACCCGAGACAAATTTCTAGGACCCAATCTGCAAAGTAAAGGTTTAAACAAACAAATTTTTAAAAAAACTTAAATTCAATCGTTATTGTGTTCCGTCTACTGAGTTGTCTTTTGTGTCTTTTAATACCTTTATTCAGTTATCGGGCGTTGCGTATAACGGGCGGCCAATCCGATACCGCTCCTTTTGCACCACCGCCCGAGACAAATTTCTAGGCCTAGATGTTTCAAATTCTAAGGGAAAAAAATGGCAGTTGAAAAATTTTCTGTAAACATTTGTGGAGAAAAGCCCACCAGTGGCCTAATTGTGCAATTACAGGCTGATTTATACTGTAAAAAAGTTGATCTGAAAGTGAGGCAAAAAGCATGACAACCGGAAGCAAGGCTTTAACAACAGGAAGTGCTCGCATATGTAGAATATTTAATAAAATATAGATCTACCCACAATGGAATTCATGGAGGAGCTGTGTAACTGGCTGCTCAGAGGTGTGGAAAAGTAGCTTGCTGTGACCTACCTTTATGATATTCCCCCTCTCTCTTCAGACCTCTCCCTGGAGAGCAAGCTACGATTGTAATTTTATGGCTTCAGTTTTATCCTGACTGATTTTAAAGTCAGAGTTTAATAAAATCCAAATTTAATATGCAAATAATCAGATAAGTGTTTCTCATTAACTGTCCCGCCTGTTAATACATATCAACCTCTTAGCCCACATCGTGAGTTTTCCCTTTAGATGTGTCCGTGTCTACAGGGATTCCTGTATTTTCTAAGAAAATTTGCCCTATTGGATACTGAAGGAAACTAAGAAAATATTGGACCCCATCTTACCTGATTCCAAAATGGGTGTCTCGTGTGGACAGAATTCAAAGGACCAATGAGAGTTGTGCACATTACTTCAGTGATTTCACAGCTTGAACAGTTGTTTCTCACAGAATTCTATTTTTTGGTGAATTTTTGTATTTGTCATGGTAAGTAATAGCAGTTCTGTGACTAGGAACATGTTTCTATTTTGTCACCCAGTGTCTCTCGGTCAGTTCAGGTATAACACGGTCAGCTGTAGAGTGAAGCTGCTTTCACTGCATTCTAAGCGTGCACTATAGCCACAACTTCAGAAGGATACACCCTATTGTATCAGTATGAATTTTTCCGCTTCCTTCACAAGTCATCCTTTTGACCCCTCTGATGAGACTGCAAAATTCTTGTTGAATTATGAGCTGTTCTGTTATTTTGGAGCAGTCTATTATGAACTGTTGACATTGGCCAAACTCACATAAGACTCTCCCAGCCAAAATAAAGTGAATTTCATCTCTAGCAGTTTGGGCTGGTTTCCCAGGGGTGAAAGCATAGCATTCTAACCCAATTCTTTATCCAGTCTCTTGGACATAATTAACAATATTTCTTCACTACTTAGCACAAGGATTTCATTGTTTCCATAATTTTCTTGCAGATACAGGAAAATAACTAGGGACCTAAAACAAAAGTAGATTGAAAATCTACACAGCGCACACAAAAATGTTTTGCTGTTTGCTTTGGTTAGCGGGTTCAATTTTTCATTTATGTAGACAATGGGAGCAGTTTCCTTCAGACTCCCAGCACTGTGAAGGCACAAATGCAAACATTTGCCTTAGTTGCAATTGCTCGGCTCCACCCCATCCAGTATCAGGATAAGAACCTATCAACTCCACTCCGAAGGGGTGTGATTGTCAACACTAGTTAGCACATTAGTGGTTCGCAGGACCTGCCATCTAATTTTTTTTGCATCCGCTGGCAATAGAAATATGTAAAAAAGAAAGACTTGCATTTATATAGCACCTTTCATGACCTCAGGACGTCCCAAAGTGCTTTACAGCCAAAGAAGTACTTTTGAAGCGTCGTCACTGTTATAATGTAGGAAACATGGCAGCCAATTTGCACACAGCAAGCTTCTGAAACAACAATATGATAACGACCAAATAATAACAAAATATTCCGATTCCCTACGGGTGCGTACGAGCTGTGCACACACACGTAGGGACATCGGAAATGCCGGTTTCAGGCATGCCAAGCGCATGCACTGAAAACTGGCATTTCCGATCTGTCCAGAATGCTCTGGACTGATCGGACGCCTGCCCTGGAGAAGGGCCTCTGTGGGCGGATAGTTCCGCTTTCTATAGGAACCTCCGCCCGCAGAAAACCTTTAGAAATCTTACGCCTGGTAAAAGCAGGTGTAAGGTCTGCTTTTTTACCAGCATAAGAGTTGAAAAAAGTTTAAAAAAAAGAGAATTTTTCACTCATTTATCATTTAAAAATATTTCTAAAAAAGGTAAGGTTATTTTTAGCCCCGTAAAAAACTTTAATTAATTTTTTCAAAAATTACATTTTTGTTTAAAATATTTAATTTATTGTAATTTCAACTTATTTTTAAAATGTGATCTTTTTTTTAAATGTATTTTTAATGTTTTACAGTGTTTTTGGGGTGACCTCCATTAATATATTTGACAGGTCTATCTGTCAAATGTATGAAGGGAGATTCCCTTCTCCTATTGGCTCCCCATGGCCCACGTGATCCCAGGGACGCTTGCGAACCGCATGCGCTTCTGGGATACCTGGGCCCTGCGCATTTCGAGTTGGAGAGGCCCAGGAACAGAAGTATACGCACCTCGGGAGCCCTCGGGTAAGTCCGTAGATTTTTTCCAGCTCGGAGGCCTCCGCACGCAGGAAGCCTCCGATCAGAAAATACGGGCCCTGTTTTTTAGTGATGTTGCTTGAGGAAGCAATATTGGCCAGGACACCAGGAATAACTCCCCTGATCTTCTTAGAAATAGTGCCATGGGATCTTTTACATCCGCCTGAGAGAGCAGACGGGGCCTCAGTTTAATGTCCCATTCAAAAGACTGCACCTCCGACAGTGCAGCACTCCCTCAGCACTGCACTGGAGTGTCAACCTAGATTTGTGTGCTCAAGTCTCTGGAGTGGGGCTTGAACCCACAACCTTCAGACTCAGAGGCAAGAGTGCCACCCACTCAGCTATGGCTGACACAAAAGCTGGACTCTTCTCAATAAGCCAAAGGCGAAAAGATCAAAAGAGCTCATCAGTAGAGAGTCAAGAATACTCAACAATTTACCTCAGAAAACAAAAAACCCATGCACCTATCTAAAGAAAGAAGTTGCATTTAATTAGGGCCTTTTACCTCCTTAGGACATGCCAGAGCACTTCGTAGCCAATGAATGACATCTGAAGTATAGTCACTGTTGTTACATAAGTAAATACTATTCTATTCTATAATACGAGAGCCAATTTGCACACAGCAAGTACCACAAACAGCAAATAATGTAATGTTGGTTGAGGAATGAATGTTGGCTTGGACACCAGGAGAACTCCCTGCTGGTCTTTAAATAATGCTATAGGATCTTTTACATTTACCTGAACAACAGATGAGGCTTTGGTTTAATATTTCATTCAAAAAATGGCACCTCAAACTATGCCATACTCCTTCAATACTGCACGGAAATGCTGCAGTGCTGGAGCGCTTGTTTTGTGTGTGTCTACAAATACATGAGTTACAGCAACAGTGCTGAATGTTCCGTCTACAGCCAGATGATGTGTATTAGAAGACCTTTTCATTATAGTGATGGTCACTTTTCATTACCTTTTGGTATTTCTCAGTTACTCCATGAATCTGTTATTGTAACTTAAGCACTGACAATCTACGCTTTTACATTATAGAAAATCTTTTGTTCCTCTTTTCTCAGGAGATCCTTGCTACTGCTTGTGTAATGTATGGTTAAACATGACGAGGAGCGTCACTGGCTATATTAGCATCTGGTATCCATATCTGCTTTCATGTAATGATTGTGACAGACCCAGAGGACCATCCCTATGCAGATCAGAAGAATCACTATATATTATATTTTTCACAGGTCTGTGTAGCTATGCCAGTAATGTAATAATTTAAAAATGTCTCTTTATCTTCTTGTCTGGGAAGAATGCCCAAACCTGTCTCGAATGTAAATGCCTGCTTCAAGGGGCAGCACTGGGGAGTGGTAGTGAATCACCTTCATTTAAATTGATTGCTTAAAGAAGCAATTAGAAGACATTAAAGCCCACCCAGACCATCCTTGTGTCTTTGAAATCTACTTTCATTGACACCTTTGATTAATTCAGAAAGCACCTTTTTTTATTTTCCTTTTTGCCAGATGGCCATCAAAGGGCAGGCAGAAGAAAATCTGTGTTGGGGGTCACCTGTTCTGCAGTGGTTTCCTCCGTCACTGCTCTGCTATAAAGACCAGGGTCCAGCAGGGCACTCGAGGAGCATTCAGCCCCACGTCAAACTTTTCATGTTCCAAATTTACTGAAGGGAACTGCAGATGGGTTTTAAAAAAAAATTGTGTTTGAATAAATGCTGCAAAATTAAGTTAAATATATTGTAACTATCTAATAAAGTGACTTGCCCTTGCTTTAGTTTCATTTTCTTAATAAACAGAAATGAATCTTTTAGTCTGAGCTAATGATCTGTCAGCATGGTGTCAGCAGTGTACGTAGGTATGCTGTACTATTTCCAGTCCATATCCTAATGATAAAATGGTTCACTGTTCAGCTGAGAGCCTGATATCCTAGATAATTTGCACCATGACGTCAAGTTTCAGTTCACAGGAAGTTTGACTATGGGCTCTGATTATGTTGAGCACAAATAAAAAGTACCG
Source organism: Somniosus microcephalus (assembly GCF_052327205.1). Lineage (NCBI taxonomy): Eukaryota > Metazoa > Chordata > Chondrichthyes > Squaliformes > Somniosidae > Somniosus > Somniosus microcephalus. Next base: position 63,283,867 of record NC_140989.1, read on the forward strand.
GGTGAGTGCCTGAACGATAGCAGTGCTGGAAAGGGTGCTGGGCCCACCAACTCGTGGCTTTTGCTTTGTTGCCAGCAACTCCGGTAACACTCACTAAGGCCAATTATTGAGGAGAACAGACAGGAAATAACAACAACTTGCATTTATACACTGGCTGCCCAATCTTCAGGCAAGACACAGGCAGCTGGCAGTTGAAATTCGCCCTGTGTCTTCAGGAGAGGAGCAGGGAATGGGAGGAAAATGTAAATATAAAAAAAAATACGCAACACAAACACAAACTATTTTGTATTTTTTTTTAAAGTCTGCACCTTTGCTGTTTTGAAAACATTTGCTGTTCCTTTGGGATTTTTTTTTGATTTCACACTTGGCTGAATTATTCCATTTAAATTCTTGTAAATTGATGCACCTTCAGCATTCAGAATGTGCCAATTTGGAAAGTTTTTTTTTTTAATTGTAAATTTTCAAATGGTAGCTGTGGTTAGGCCAGGTAACCACTAAGGAGAAATGATGTTATGTATGGTTTTGCGCTTTTTTATCCCAAACTGAGAAAACTGATAGGAATTCTGCACACGCTTTAGTGTCCTCATAATTGTAGCCTGACAACACATTGCACTGGGGCAGTGACCACCAGGTCTGTCCCTCCCAGCCAATGTGGATTGCGGCACTATGGAAAATTGCTTAGTCTGAAAAAGAATGCACTCACTGAGGTGGAACTAGGCGAAATTCTTTCAAATCTGGTTCTCATTTTTGGCCTACTGACAACAGCTGGCCAGCTCATTGACAACATCGCATATGTAGCTCAGGTGCCACGTGAGGAGGGCATAGGCTGACTCACCAGCCTGCAAAAATTCAGAAATGCAGCAAGACATATTGTAAAGTAGTTACCGTTACTGTAACGAACATCCAGAGCAGTGGGCCTAATGCAGAACTATACCATTCACCAGAACCATTCACTGAGCCTTCCATAAACCAACTCGCCCCTTCACACTGCACTATGTACACTGTATTACGTACACTGACCCATGCTTTCTATATACTATGCAAGCAAAGTAGAAGTGCATGACTATATGTTGCAACTGAAACTGGTTGCAAAATACATAAACAAAGCAATTCAATGTTTGCCTATGATGTCTCTCAAAGCCAAATAGCTTGTTGATATTCACTGTTTGGTGAGGTACTGGAAAGCTGCCGGTACCTGCGGAGCCATACCCCAACTTAAGCCATCAGCTTCAGGAGATGGGGGAGATAAATAAAACTCCATGTTGTACTTTGGATGCTCAGAGGTCGCAACGGGAACATACTTACGAGTTTGCTGTAAAAGAGTCTCCTTGTAGAATAGGGGCAGTAACTAAAGCCACAGTGTTGAACGTTGGAATGTACACAAAGTTCAGTCAACAAACAGGCAGAAATCCTGGCTACGAGCTACAGCCGCAAACACTACATGATTCCAGCTATTCATACAAAATAGGATATGTATTGATATGGTTGGGTGAGCAGACTGAGTACTGAGCACTGAATCGAGATCTGGATTTGGGCATTTGCTCAGAACCTTTCACTTTTTGTTTATTGCTACAGCTGAAAAATGGGTTTATTTGGAAATACAATTAATAAAATGGCAGTTAATATATTTTTTCACTTCACAAATCTTTCAGTCACTCAAGTTGTTTGGGATTCACAAATGCTGGGCTACGGTAGGTGTATTTTCATTGGTGAGTGACAGTTTAGTAATGTAATTTTGACCTTCCAACTCTTTTGTGATTTAGAACTTGAGAGAATCAGTTATGTGTATTTGTCCAATCAGGTCATTAATTTTATTTAACGAAGAAATGTCACTTTTGTGCTGGATGATGAATAATGGGCATTCCACTCAATGAATAAATTAAACTGATATATAGAACCACGAGGAAAAGAGAAAGCTGAAACCTGTTGAACTGGAGCAAAACTATCTGAAAGAAAACACTTCAGGGAACTTGAGCAGTGGGGCACCTGATGGCGCACAAGGCATGCTGGGAGAAGAGAAAGAAGCAATAAATATCTGTATAAAGCAGCTCTACAAGAATGGCCGACCTTAATACTGCTCAAAGTCAGATCTGATCTTGCATTGTTTGTAATACCAAAAATATTTTTGCTAATCAAAAGGACCAGAAAACTGATATATTCACTTTGATATCTTAACCAAACAAAGGACAGGTTTTCCAACAATCTTGCAGTTTAAAAATGTTATCCAGTTGTACGTCAGAGGTTTCTTATCAACACACTGACAAGAGGCTGGGGTATAATTGGTTTATTATAAGAACAAACTGTAACAGTTAAAAGTCAAAGATGGAGACAATCATATATGAACTTTGTTGAAATGCTGCAAGACTATGCTGCAAGACTAATTTATCTAATTCACTGACAATTTGTGATCCCAGTTCCAGTCTGTGTAAACCGTGATTTGGGTGCTGCTCCTATACTCTACATACACACGGAGTTTTTTGTACTTCTAAAGATTTTTCCTGCGCAAAAAATTAAGACATTAAGCAGGAAAATTTGGATTAGAAATGTTTTCTAACTCAAATAAAATTGATAAATATAATTCCTCTTTAAATTGAGTTGTTGCTTTAAAAAGTTTGGAATCATGCTTGATTTTGTGTACTTTTTAATGCTGGAGATGCTTTTGCTTCAGTCTGCAAACTGATAGGTTACAAGTTAGGGAGGTTGAGAGGCTGATTGTTAGCGATTTGTAAAATCAGATGCAAAGCAAAAATCTTCTCTTTAATAGTCACAATTTAATATTCAGTGCAGACAGCTTAATGTGCAACACCCTCAATAAAAAGAACCAGTTCTCGCGAAGGAACAAGAGCACATGAGTGTAAAGGTCTGTCTTCAGAGGTGAAACACAGAAACCTTGCTTCATTCAGTTGGTCATTTTGCAATCGCTGAAGATGGTGGAGTTTTCACACCTTCTGCACCTTCTCCTTGACCTTGATATCCTGCCTAAAGTAAGGTGTTGAAAACTGGACACAATGGGGTAGAAATTGGTATGCGTTGCACCTGTTTTGTGGGTGTAAGATGGGAGCAAAGCATACCAATTTAGCAATGGGATGGCCAGCACCCAATCTGTGTAGGCCTAACTGCCAAATTCGTGGGGTCCATTTTTTAGGCAACTTTGGCGCCATTGAATATGTAAATTAGGGACCTAACACCTGTTAAACGACCCCTTTCACAAATTGGTCTCCTCACGAGTGGAGCAGGTGTCGAGCCTGCTCCACTCAGGATTCTTCAGCGACGCCAGCAGCTGCCAACCAATGGTAAGTTTTTGAAAGGAGCCAGGAGGAGCAGGAGTGTTCCACAGGGGTCGTGACTAACTCTCCTCACCCCACGTAGCCAGCACCAACTCCCCCTCCCAAGACTTACCCGAGGGCCACTGCTGGCCAAATTGGTATCTCCCGTGGAGGTGTGACCACTGCCGGCAGCTCACCCCGAGTATCCAGATGAGACCTCATGGACTAATTTCTACAGATCCTCAACCTCTTGTTTCGGGCACGCGCTGTCTCCACAGCGCCAGGACTGGGCCCGAAAGCAGACAAGGTGTAAAATGGGCGGTCGATCCAATCCTGTCAGTTATCGCCTAGCGGATTAGGTTATAATTACCCCCCTTGTCTTTCTAGGTGAATGTTATAGCCTCTAGAAGCTTATCCAGTATTGGTATTTGGCTGAATAGTCCATAGTTACCTGATTTGTCCTCTGTCCCTTTTGAACAGAGTTGTTACATTGGCAAACCGCCAGTTCTCTGGCACATCTTCCATATCTAAGAATGTTTGAAAGATTATGGTCAGAGTTTCTGCGAGTGCCTCGCTGATTTCCTGCAGTATTCTAGGCTGCTAGCCATCAGGGCCTAGTGCCTTTTCCACTTTAGAGTTTCTCCCATTTCTTCCGGTACTATTTACTTATCTACAGTTCTCCTATCTAATCGCTCCACCTTCTCTTCCCCTTGTACCCTTTCATTCCCATAACTACACTCTGTGCTGAGAGTGAGTGCTGTGGCCCACCTTTTGTCCCCACTGAGATCAGCTAACTCAGCACAGACCAGGAATCAAAACTGGGACGTTTTTAGCCTGTATGGTTTAATACTTCACTGGCCAATGCCTTTACCACTAGGCTTTTGGGGAATTTGTCCCAGGCTGTGAACTGAGCCTCAGCTGAGAAGCTATCCAGCAAGAGGACAGCAATAACAACAGAAAATGCTGGAAAAACTCAGCAGGTCAGGCAACATCCGTGGAGAGAAATTTGAGTTGACGTTTTGGGTCGAACCCTTCTTCAAAACAAAAGAGGACAGCTGTAGTAACCTGGGAGGTTATGAGTAACCTGATCCACCAGGTGGTGCTGTGGCAATTGCTCTCCTGAGTTAAGTCTGATCTGTACTGTGGTACTCTTTGTTTTTGCTGCCTCATGGCAGAAGCTTTTATGTGCAAGGGTTGATTAAACCATGTTACGGAGTTAACCTGTGTCTGTCTCCATCTATGGCCAGCTCAAGATACCACATATGGCGACGAGAATAAAGGATGGAAGAGTTTTGGAGTATTCGGAAGAGGTGCTCGGGTTGGTTAGCAAACTAGTCGGAAAAGCACGAGGCTAGGCTGCGGGAGTCGAAATGGTGTTTGATTTTTTGGCTGAAGTGACCGGACTCCAAGGATGGCAGGAACGGTAGACTCCGTGGCACCTTTTGACAGCAAGTCGCAGTCTTGGGAGGAGTAGATTGAAATACTGAGCCATTTCTTTATGGCAAACGAGGTGGACAGTGCTGAAAAGAAAAGGGCCATTTTACTGAGTTGTGTGGGAGCGCAAACCTATACACGGATGAGGAATCTGCCGAGCCCGGAGCGGCCAGGAGAAAAATCTTTTGACGAGTTGGTGAGTCTACTAAAGAATCATTTCAATCCGAAACCTAGTGAAATAGTACAGAGATGGAAATTCAATTCAAGGATTAGGAGGCCGGAAGAAAGCGTTACCGAGTATGTGGAGGAGCTTCGGAAGCTCGCACAGGACTGTAATTTTGGAAATGCGCTCACAGTCATGTTAAGGGACAGACTAGTATGCGGAGTTAATGACGACAGTATACAGCAAAGGTTGCTGTCAGAAGAAGGATTAACGTTTGAGACGGCACTTAAAAAAGCACAAGCCATGGAGACGGCTAACAAGGACATTAAGGACTTAAACAGTATGAGCAAGGAGAAATGGAGTAAACCAGGGGGAGGAGCTGTTTTCAAGATGGAATCTGGCGCGAAAAGTCCACCAGTCGGGGTTGGGGATTGCTACCGATGTGGCGGGACGAGCCATTATGCAAAGGACTGCAGGTTTGCAAAGGCAAAGTGCCACAATTGTGGAAAAATAGGGCACTTAAAGAAAGTCTGTAAAAGGGCAGTGAGTGAGAGAAGCAGTGCTAAAGGGGCAAAGCATGCAAAAGGGTGGAGGGAGAAGTACACAAAGCGGGCAAATTACATACAAGAGGAGGAAGAGTCTAGTGAGTCTAGTGAGGAGGTTTTCACTGTATACAGTATAGACACTTCAAAGCCCAACGTACCCCCTCTCACTCAGTATTTGATAGTGAACGGAGGTCAAGTAAAGTTTGAGATTGACACCGGATGTAGTGTAACCATAATGTCGCAGACTGAGTACGCCAAGCTATGGGGGGAAGCAAAAGTACCAGAGCTAGGTACATGCCCCATTAGTCTCAAAACCTACACAGGACAGAAGGTGGACATTTTGGGGGCGGCCGAAGTACAAGTGGAACAAAAAGGAGTCACCAAAGAGCTTACTGTGGTAGTGGTAGCAGGGTCAGGGCCAAACCTGTTAGGGCGAGGGTGGATCAGTGAGTTGAGTGTGTACTGGCAGGCAATGAATAAAATGGACAACAGTACAGAGGCACTGCAAGAAGTGCTGATGAAGCATGAGTTAGTGTTCAAGGACGAACTGGGCACCTTAAGGGGAGCCACAGCCAAGATTCATGTAGCCAGTGATGCCACGCCTCGTTTCTTTAAACCAAGGTCGGTACCTTTTGCAATGAAAACCAAGGTTGAGGCGGAACTAGATCGCCTGCTAAGGGACAAAGTAATAGAACCAGTGAAATTTTCAGACTGGGCGGCACCAATAGTCCCGGTATTGAAGCCCGACGGTAACGTAAGGGTGTGTGGTGACTATAAGTTAACAGTGAACAGAGTATCATCACTGGAACAGTACCCCATTCCGAGAATGGAGGACATGTTAACATCGCTCGCTGGGGGAGAAAGATTCAGCAAACTGGACATGAGTCATGCGTATCAGCAGATATTGCTAGATGAAGAATCAAAAAAGTTTGTCACAGTGAACACGCACAAGGGGCTGTTCACGTATGCCAGGTTACCATTTGGTGTCAGTTCTAGCCCAGCAATATTCCAACGGACAATGGAGGGCATTCTGCAGGGCATTCCAAAGGTGGCCGTGTACTTAGATGATATTCTGCTAACAGGAAGTGACAATCAGGATCACTTAAAAACACTGGACAAACTGCTACAGCGGCTGCAAGAGGCGGGGCTACGCCTGAAACGGAGTAAGTGTAGTTTCATGGAGAAGGAAGTTACATTCCTGGGACATCGGATGGATGCCACAGGCCTCCATCCATTACCAGGGAAAGTGCGGGCAGTGCAGGATGCACCTGCACCCACCTCAGTGACTGAACTGAAAGCCTATCTAGGGCTCCTGAATTATTATAACCGGTTTCTTCCAAACTTATCGAGGCTGCTGGCACCCCTGCACAAACTGCTGAGAAAGGAGGAGCCATGGCGTTGGGGGCCAGAGCAAGCGGAAGCGTTTCAGCAGTCAAAGGAGCTACTTCAGTCCAGCAGGGTGTTGGTGCATTACGACGAGAAGAAGGAGCTGATAATGTCCTGCGACGCATCACCCTATGGAGTGGGGGCAGTGTTGGCCCACCGCATGCCAGATGGAGCAGAAAGGCCCATCGGGTTTGTTTCACGCACGCTCACAGCTGCAGAAAAGAACTATTCACAGCTTGATAAAGAGGGGTTGGCCATTATATTTGGAGTAAAGAAATTCCATAAGTACATATATGGGAGGAAGTTTGTAATCAGCACTGACCACAAGCCTCTTATTAGCTTACTGAATGAGATGAAAGCGGTGCCTCAAATGGCATCACAGAGAATAATGAGATGGGCAGTAATACTAAGAGCCTATGAATATGTGATCACGTACAGAGCCGGCAAAGAAAACGGGAACGCGGATGCTCTCAACCGCCTGCCCCTCTCAAAATCTCCTTGCAGTACTTCCCCTGAGGAGCATGTCCTGATGCTGGATCAGGAGATCAGTCCCCTGATGACTTCAGCGCAAATCCAGGGCTGGACAGCCAAGGACCCCGTTCTGTCAAGGGTCCGTGAGTATGTGTTGAAAGGCTGGCCAGATCACCGTGAGGGACCGGAGTTCGCGCCGTACAGACAGAGACAGCACAAGCTCAGTGTCCAAGATGGATGTGTGCTATGGGGAGCACGCATCATAGTCCCAGAGCGGGGACGCTCTACTTTGATGGAACAGTTGCATCAATCGCATCCAGGAATGACTAGAACGAAAGGACTGGCTAGGAGCTACCTGTGGTGGCCTAACTTGGATGCTGAAATTGAGTCAAAGGTAAAGTCATGCACTATATGTCAGGAACAGAGGAAAGCGCCTGCCGGGGCACCACTCCATCCCTGGGAGTGGCCCAGCAAACCCTGGAGGAGAATTCACATAGACTATGCGGGACCTTTTATGGGCAAAATGTTTTTGGTGCTGGTTGACGCTCACTCAAAGTGGATCGATGTTTATCCAGTGAGCTCTGCAATGACTGATGCCACACTGAATTGTCTCAGGAACAGCTTCAGCACGCATGGTATTCCAGAAATGATTGTATCCGACAATGCACAGTGTTTTGTTAGTGAAGGGAGCAAAGAATTCATGGTAAGGAATGGAATCACACATGTCACCTCGGCTCCATATCACCCAGCCTCAAATGGGTTAGCCGAGCGAGCCGTGCAGACTTTTAAGGAGCTCATGAGGAAGAGCTCAGGTGACACCCTGGAGACCAAGCTCAATAGAGCCTTGTTTAGTTATCGTATAACACCCCAAGCTACCACGGGGCTTTCTCCGGCTGAGTTGATGATGGGGAGAAAGTTGCGGTGCACGTTAGACCTGATACACCCAGATCTCAAAAGCAAGGTTGAGACAAAACAAACAAACCAAAAAGCGTACCATGACAAACATACTAGAGCTCGCCATTTCGCCATAGGGGACTCTGTGTACACCCGGAACTTCGGTTATGGACCTAAATGGATACCAGGACTAATCCAGGACATTACAGGACCTGTGTCGTACTCCGTGTTACTAGGGGATGGTCGAGGGGTTTGTCGGCATGTGGATCAGCTTTTCAGCCGGCAGCAGGGGGAACTGCCTCAGATGGAACAAAGGGCAGTAGAGGAGGCTGTTCCAGGACCCAGCACGGCTTATAAGGTGCCAGTGGACACTGGTACTGCCAGGCCACAGCAGGACAGAGTAAAACCAACATCAGAGACTACTCCAATCTCAAGTGCGAATGAATCTGAGAATCCACCACAAGTGGAATTAAGACGTTCACAAAGGATTCGCAAGCAACCAGAAAGACTTATACAAACCTGTTAAATTAGTCAGGGGTTAACCATGGTTAGAGCATACTGGTTAATTAAAACGTAGTACCTAGTAAGGGTTATTGTTTAAGAATTGCATACGGCAATCTTAAGGAGGGAGGAGTGTAGTAACCTGGGAGGTTATGAGTAACCTGATCCACCAGGTGGTGCTGTGGCAATTGCTCTCCTGAGTTAAGTCTGATCTGTACTGTGGTACTCTTTGTTTTTGCTGCCTCATGGCAGAAGCTTTTATGTGCAAGGGTTGATTAAACCATGTTACGGAGTTAACCTGTGTCTGTCTCCATCTATGGCCAGCTCAAGATACCACAACAGCAATGCCTTACTCCACAAAACCAAAATACCCTGCGGATGTTGGAAATCCAAAATCAAAACAGAAACACTCAGCAGGTCAGGTAGCATCTGTGGAGAGAGAAACAGTGTTAACGTTTCAGGTTGTTACTTCACCAAGAGTAAGCACCTCTAGGAAAGGAGGGGAGAAAATTAGAGGGGAAAATGTTGGCCTCCTGAGTTTTGACATCCAACCTTGATGACTGTACTGTTATTGTACATCCATCCTCCTTATCTAATTATATAAGAAGCGCAGACAATACAAGTTTTAAGTAGGAATGAAATCCTCAGCAGAGTCAGCACTGAAATGAGCTGAACCACGAAGACGGCAGACTTGTAAGTCAGAAAGACACTCCTGGCAGCATAGCTCCTTTCAAAATGTGTTATCTTGTCACAGTGCATGCTACAATGTAGTAAAGATACTTAGTGCTTTAAAACATTAGTCTACTTGTAAAACACTAAGAACTCAACTCAAGATCTGCATATCAGACTCAGTGCAATGGAATCACATACCACTGATAAAACCCCGTGACATATTTCAATAACCAGCTCAAAACACTGCACAGCAGGCATCTCTGTTAAGACTGCATCTCTGATGGGCCCCTGGCATACTTTAATTTCAAAGCTTTAAGGCATTAAGCAACAGTCATCCCAGTGTGAGAATAGCTAGGACATTCTCCAGAATAAAAAGGCAAGCATTGTAAGTGAATGTGAGAGTGTGAACTTACCACTGACAAGGTTTTGACACCGTTCTCTCTCAGCCAGAAGATAGCCAGGTGATGTTGACAAGAATGTGATAGTGCCATTGCTGTCACTACGGCTGGAGATATAAGCATGCCAGAGTGAAAATTTTTGAATGAGGCTCAAAGTACAATGTGCATACTCAGTGCTTCTACATCCCCACAGTCTGAGCATAGCATAGTTTAAACATTTTAAACATATGGCCCTGAAAATCTGTGGAGGTTCTGCAGGTCTCCTGCCATAACTCTGGAAACCGGTAGAACCCATCAGAAAATGGCAGCGATCCAGTTGCACTGAGTCTCCCTCCAGAAGGTTCTGACATGCCTTGTAAAGGGCAGAACCTCTGCCGGTTCCTTATAAGGCAAAATATCATGGAAGGACTGAGCTGCGTTGCCATTGCAGGTGCATGGCCAGCCTGGACCTGTATCCTGACAATCTACATGTGGAGGCATCTGAGGGGCTGGATAGAAAGAGTCATGTGAGCAATCATCAGTAGAGATGATCAGTATGATCAGTAAGTTCGCGGATGATACAAAAATTGGTAGGGTGGTAAATAGCGAGGAGGGTAGCCTCAGTCTGCAGGACGATATAGATGGGTTGGTCAGATGGGCGGAACAGTGGCAAATGGAATTTAACCCGGAAAAGTGCGAGGTGATGCACTTTGGGGGGACTAACAAGGCAAAGGAATACACAATGAATGGAAAGACCCTAGGCAAGACGGAGGGTCAGAGGGATCTGGGTGTGCAAGTACACAGATCCCTGAAGGCGGCGGAACAGGTGGATAAGGTGGTAAAAAAGGCATATGGGATACTTGCCTTCATTAGCCGAGGCATTGAATATAAGAGCAAGGAGGTTATGACGGAGCTGTATAAAACACTGGTTAGGCCACAGCTGGAATACTGTGTGCAGTTCTGGTCGCCACACTACAGGAAGGATGTGATCGCGTTAGAGAGGGTGCAGAGGAGGTTCACCAGGATGTTACCAGGGCTGGAGCGCTTCAGCTATGAAGAGAGACTGGGCAGATTGGGTTTGTTTTCCTTGGAGCTGAGGAGGCTGAGGGGGGACATGATTGAGGTGTACAAAATTATGAGGGGCATAGATAGGATGGATGCTGAGGAGCTTTTTCCCTTAGTAGAGGGGTCAATAACTAGGGGGCATAGATTCAAGGTAAAGGGCGGGAGGTTTAGAGGGGATTTGAGAAAGAACTTTTTCACCCAGAGGGTGGTTGGAGTCTGGAACTCACTGCCTGAAAGGGTTGTGGAGGCAGAAACCCTCACAACATTTAAGAAGCATTTGGATGTGCACTTGAAATGCCATAGCATACAAGGCTACGGGCCAAATGCTGGAATATGGGATTAGATTAGACAGGGCTTGATGGCCGGCGCGGACACGATGGGCCGAAGGGCCTCTATCCGTGCTGTATTACTCTATGACTCTATGACTCTATGAGATGAAAGCGGACTCGAGCCATGCCATGTGCTGGACCCTGGGTCTGAGTGCCTACTGATCAGCAAGAGAGCAGACCTGATGGTATCAGTTAGATCCTCCAGGCCCTGACAGATGCCGCCCCAAAGCTCTCAGAAGCCTTTTTCCATTGTGAAGCTGTTAAACTGCTCCCTGCATTGTAAAGGACTCCTGGGGTTCAAGAAGGTGGCACTCACTGCCACAACCACCTCCCTTCACAGTTTGTGTACCACATTCTTGGTGGGTCTCTGACCCCTGACCCCTATGTTAAACCAATCATCTTTCCTGTTCTATATCTCCATCAGGAGGACATGCACATCTGGATACCTAAACCTTATTGCTTGTTTCATTGGTCTCGCTGCTATTCCGTCACTCAGGTTCCCTGTTTCCGACAATGCTTCTGCTGCTCCCTTAAACAGCAGCACGTTTTATATGCACTGCTACACCAGGTCTCTGTATCTTCTCCAGGAACTCCATTCCCCAGCACTGACAATTCTTATCTTGAACACAGAAATTGCCGAAAAACTAAATTAAGATAGAGAATGCCCATTCAGTCCATTCCTCTTGAAGGCCAGGTTAACTAAATCTTTGGTCTTTGTGTATAGGACTTTAATAATACATCTGTGATTTATATCCAGGGTTTTATAGCCTCTTCCTTCCTCATAGAATAAATTGAGTATTCTACTGCCCTCTATATTCCCAGTGACTTTAGTTACTTATAATTAAAAATAGTTACGATCACTTGATTGCATAGTGGCTCTGAAGCCTAATTTTCTGTGTGTTGTGCAGGTTTTATCTACACTCGTTGCTGTCTTTAGTCGCTGATAACTTTCTTGTAGACAAGATACAAAGCTCTTTCCTAGACAATCTGGGTCCAGAACATGATAAGGATCAGTTTAGATGAGCATTTGCTGTCATAGCCTCATTCTGTCAAGGACAGGATTGGTTTTTCAGGTCAAAGGACATCCTTTACCATATTTTACCAACATTTCTGTCTTGTTTTCTGCCCGAGATATCACAACTGTTTGCTTTTGGTCTTTGATCATGCAAGTGCTCAGAATTGCAATCAGTGATATGGAGAGATACTTAAATCTAAAATAAACAGAGAATATCATAAATATCCTAGTCTCTTAACATTAGAGCTTCCATATCATCAAACTTTGAGGTTGTTATTCTGTCCAGTAATGTGCCACCAGAGTAGAACAATGTCAACTACAAAAGAATCTAAATGAAAAGCTGTAACTTTGTTTATTAAATACAGAATACAGTTCTACAGTTAGAAAGCCATAAGTAAACTTATTGTAATTTTGAAATCACTGAAGGTGGAGTTTACACATCAGTGAATCTCTTCTGCACTTTATCCATGACCCTGATATCCTTCCTAAAGTAAGGTGTCCTGGACACAATGGGGTAGAAATTGGCATGCATTGCGCTTGTTCTGTGGGCATAAAACCGGTGCAAAGCATACCAATTTAGCAATGAGATGGTCTGCACCAAATCTGCATATTCGTCCCACTGCTAAATTTGTGGGTTTGAATTCATAAGTAAACATAAGTAAGCAATTTTCCACCTAAAGGAAATGTATTTTGATATAATATGGGGAACCTAAATTTGTCATGTCAGTGAATGATGACCCATAACATGCTCTGCCAATGTACTCCATGGCAGACTGCCTGTTATGCTAATGCTCCGAAGTCAGAAAATTATCACTATTTTCCATATTTTCCTTCAGTTTGTTACTTCTGCAGAAATCTGAGTCAGTGAGCCAGGGATACCTGAGGTAAGCATAAAAGGAATCCATTATTTATTATAAATTATCGTGTCAGCCCATCCATTCACTAGGACAGGCAAATCTTGTCAAAGTGTTGAGAGATGGCTTTGAACTTTAACTTTCAGCAATAATCTCACACTACAGACAGTCATTGTGTGGAAGAATCCATTCGGGGATAGAAGGGTGGAATATTTGAATAGCAATATAAAATGTCTATAGTAATATTTTTGTGATGGTATGCATTCTTTCCTCCACTTCCTCTGGTCTCCCAAGGATAAGACAGTGGTGAGTGACTTACTCCCAGGCCTCCACCCAAATGCCAGGGAGACACATCGGAGCCACCCAGGGAATGACTCTCCCTCCAATTCTCCTTTCTTCCTGTAGTGTCACCATCATCATCTCTGCCAAACATCAGCATAACTATGCACACCCTAGAGGATGTAAATAGCGGAGTTGATGAGGAATCACAATCATCAGTTACAGTGCACAGGCGAGGAGAAACAAGTAATTGGAGCAGGATCATCTACATAAGGCATTTGTGCCCATGCAAAATACACTGCAAGGCCTGAAGAGGAGTTTGGAGGACTCCACTACCTAGTTATAGGTGAACAGTTGTCGGCACTGCAGTCTGCCATGTACAGGAAACTTTGTGTTATCCGAAGGCTAAGTGTCCGGCAAACTTGAGCCACCGGCAAAAATCAGGAGCCATTTTGTTAGGTTTATTTTCTTCTCGTGGCTTTTTTTTCCAACAGTCAGGCTCTGGAAAGTCTCTCTGGAGCTGTTGCTAAGCTGCAGAGATGTTTCCAAGGTACGGGCCGACTGTTTAGAAGCTGTTGCTAAGCAACAGTGTTTGTTGTCAGATACGGAGATGAAAAGCTCCGTATGCTTCAACATTAACGCTGGTGTGTCCGGCAGTTTTGAGGGAACGGCAACAGCTCGGTCCCGTCGGTGCCGGATAGCACAAAGTTTCCTGTAATATATGGTAGCTCTTGTGACATCTGCAGTGAAGCCCTCAGTGGCACAGGTCATAGACAAAGTGGGAGTCTTTGAGCCCAAACCTTGCAGATGTTCTCTGTAAAGTCAAAAAGCAACAACCTGTGAGTCAGCAATTCACAAACTTCGATGATACCCAAAGTTCTGCTTCCACACAGATCAGTGAACATGTTAAGGGAGTACCCAGTATAACTGACATGGCTGAAGCATACACAGATCAGGCAGCTGACTCTCAAGCCAATGCAATATATGTTCCATTTAGCATCATTGCACAAGTGACAGTAGAGGTACCAGAAAAGAGGCAGGACCAGCAGCCACCACAGCACCAGATGTGGCTGACTAAGATGCAGGACCCTTGAAATTCAGATTAGAGGGCACCAGAAATCCAGCAGGCTATCTGGGGCATCACTTAGAAGTAGGTTAGGTGTCAGATGGCACACTCAATCCACCAACACCATGGAAAGCACCTTCCCAAGACACACTAACCACAGTCAGACACTGCACAATGGATGAAATAAATGCACTGCATTTGATTTGAACCTAATGTTGAGTTGTTATGTGTCCTTGCAGGAGCCCAGCAAAGGATGGAATAGATGGTATTTCAGAAGTTGCACAGGGAAGTGAAGGAGAAAGTGGTTTGGGGAAAGTTACTTGCAGATGTGAATTACACCTTTAAGAACTGCGGCAGCTCTGGCACTGATCTAGAATGAATGCTTGCTGCACCAATCTTCTTGGCTGCCTTGGTAGTTCAGCAGCCAGTTCCTTGATGTCACTTAAAAAACATAGAAAGAAAGTAATGGTTTGAGCAGGAGAAAGCCATTTGTCCATCCAGCCCACCTTTCCAAAGTCCCATCAGTTTCCTGATTCACCCTCTTGCTCTACCATTGCTTTATCACCCTGTTTCTTGGCCTCCTTGGCGAGGTCTCTTTGCCAGGGAAAGTTCTGGACCTTGCATCAGATGAAATTATTGTGAGAACCTAGGGAGGTTTTACTGGAAGGGCTCCGCAATCAGTCGAGACATCTGAAGTGCTGCTTTAAGATCCCAGATAACCATTCTGGTTGCGATATGAGTTTTATTGTGCAGGAACTCTGAATCTGTCTATGATTGGTGCAAGGGTGTTTTCATCCATGAAGACAGAAAGAGCTTGCATTCATATAGCAGCTTTCATGATCTCGACCAATGAAGCATTTTTGAAGTGCAGTCACCGTTGTAATGTTGGGAAATGCGGCAACCAATTTTCACACAACAAGGTCCCACAAACAGTAATAAGATAAATGACCAAATAATCTGCTTTAATTATATTGGTTGAGGGATAAATGCTGGTCAGGACACCAGGGAGAACTCCCCTGTTTTTCAAATAGCACCATGGGATTTTTTACATTTGTCGGAGAGGACAGACAGGGGCTCGGTGTAACGCCTCACTGAAAATACGACACCTCCGACAGTGTGGCACTCCCTCAGTACTGCTATGAAGTGTCAGCTTAGATTATGTGCTCAAGTCTCTGGATGAAGCTTGAACCCAAATCTTCTAACTCAGGAGTGAGACTGCTCTCACTGTGCCAAAGCTGACACCTATGGCTACAGGAGGTAGCCTTGGTTTCCCAGGAGCCAAGACGTTTTACTACGTTAAAGGCACTATATAAATGGAAGTTGTTGTTGTTTCAAAAGGGTGAAACAGGTGGAAGCATTCAAATGCAGTACCAGGAAGGCAGGAGTGATGACAAAACACTCTCTCCACCTCATCTTCCTGGGTTCCTGCCTGATGGATGTCAAGAAAGTAGTTTGCCATTGAAAATGGGCAGTAGAATTACGCCCAGCCCCTTTAGATTGGAGGATCTGAAAAGAGCTGCCAGTAACCTTCATTGGGAGGGACAGCAGCTGGAACAGATGTGTGCTGCTTCATTGCAATAACATCACACACTCTCAAGTAACAAAATTACATTTTTGCGCAATGATGTGTTTTGACATGAATTGCATGTTCACGTAATGTTTTATGGCAAACACATTAAAAAAGGTTCATTAAACAGTTTTCAAAAGAAAAAAAATGGTTCTTTAATAAAGGGCACATCTTTTCAAACTCTGAGTCAAAAGAGGTTTCTCTGGCTGCTAGAATGCTTGTGCTCTGAAACCTTTCCAAAGAAAACATGTGATTTACAAATGGTGCTGTAATACTAAAATGCAAGAGATTCTGATGTTTCATAGCTAGGTGCAGAGTCTGTATTTTCAGGGACCAATTACAGCCTGGTGAGTTTCTGTTTGTTTGATACTAAAAGACTTGGCTTTGATGCCTCACGTTTGACAAACCTGCTAACACTCACTCAGGTAATTTGAACTATTGATGATATTTTAAAATGGGTGATATCGAATTGCTATTTATACATCACGGCCGATATTCACTTCCATTGGCTCCCATGGAAAGGAAAATCGGCTGTGGTGTATAACGGGCGGCCGATTCAATATCACCCATTTTACACCATTGCCCAAAGTTAAAATGACCCCCTACCGTCTGGGCTCACAAACAGGGGGTGAATTTGCAAGGCTTTTCTACTGCTGCAGAGTCTTGCTGGCAATGAGGAGGCAATGGAGATAGGCCTTGGTATTACCATCCATACTCGGCACTGGTGAGGTTCCTTTGCTGGGAGATGAGCCTTGTAAAATTGCCACCATTAAGAACGGCCACTTGGATGAGGTGCCAGGGGGTGACGGGTGTCTATTATAAATGCAAGTTCTTTCTAACTTTTCATTGAACTGTCTTACAGCATGACTGAACATGAGATGAGAAAGAAAGAACTGAATTTATATAGTAGCAAAATACTGCGGATGCTGGAAACCTGAAATAACAACAGAAAGTGCTGGGAACACTCAGCAGGTCAGGCAGCATCGAGGAGAGAGAAACAGAGTCAATGTTTCGGGTCGAACCCTTCGTCAATACCTCAGTTAGCAGGTTCTGACGAAGGGTCCTCGACCCGAAACATTGACTCTGTTTCTCTCTCCTCGATGCTGCCTGACCTGCTGAGTGTTTCCAGCACTTCCTGTTGTTATTTCTGAATTTATATCGTGCCTTTATCATGTTCTCCGGATGTCCCAAAGTGCTTTGTAACCAATGAATTAACATGCAATCACTGTTGTTATGTCCTTCTTCTTCTTCTTCTTCTTAGGCAGTCCCTCAGAACCGAGGATGACTTGCTTCCACATTAAAAATGAGTTCTCAGGTGACTGATGAGTCCAATGTGGGACCTACAGTCTCTGTCACAGGTGGGGCAGACGGTGGTTGAAGGGGCGGGCGGGTGGGGTGCTTGTTGTGTAGGCAAAAGGTGACAGCTGATTTGTGCACAGCAAGATCCCATAAACAGCAAATGAGATGAATGAGCAATCAATTTGTTTTTGGTAATGTTGGTCAAGGAATGAATCTTGGCCAGAACACTGGGAGAACTCCATTCTCTTCTTCAAGCAGTGCCTTCTATGAGACTCCACCCCTGACAGTGCACTATTCCCTCATTGCTGCACAGGAATGGAGCTTCAACTCACAATCTTCTGACTCAGACACGATGGGCCGAAGGGCCTCTTTCTGTGCTGTAAAACTCTATGACTCTATGAGTACTATCAGCTGGGCCAAGTTGAAAGGAAGAGTGAAGTAAAACAAAGTTCTTTGACAACAACCTAACAATCTAACGATTTGTCCATTCAAAACTTACAGCTCATTCAAAGTCAAAGCTTGATTCAGAAGGGACATGAAGAACTCGTATTTCAATCCTAACAAGTGGCAATGATATACACCCCTTGAAACTGCCTATTATTGCATATAAATCTGTTACTAAATGAAACACCATCAGCAACTGCAAATTTTGCTAAACATCAATGGATTCTGTTATCTGAGCACAGAGACAGTGTGTATCAGCAACTGAGAAACATACATTTACAACGTGGCTTTACAATGATCTTTAATATACATGTCAGCAGGCTGCCTTTGACTTTTTATCAAATGATAACAAGATGGAAAAATTAGTTTTTAAAATCATGGAATATTTTGTTCATAGTGTTGATCATTAACATTTCCTTTCTACTTCTGCATCCGTGGTGGAGCATAAATCTCCTCATTTATATACCTTTTACACATATACCAGCACACATCATATTATCTGTTAGATTACCGTGTATCATGGCTGATAAGCCCTTTTGTGGACGAACTGATAACCCTGTCAGACTCACCCTGATATCTCCATCCACATTACTATGGCTTATTGATGTGTAGCCATTCTCTGTGCAGAGTAAGGTCAACAGTTAATGCATCTCAAACCTGTTAATTTGCAGCTTTTCAACTGAAACTTTAGAGTTAAAAATATCTGTAAATAAACCCACTCTTATTATAGCCAAGACCCTCAGAGCTAAGTTTTTTTAGTGTACTATATTATAATGTATGAATGAATGTATTGTAACACAGCATAAAAGCTGGGAGCAAAGGTTCAGTAACTTTACGATAGCTAGGCTTCTTATAATGCTGGTTGAGTGTGATCTTCAGAAGTGTCATATGATTTGTATGAGAGACATTAAGCATTAACCATACGCCACACGGAAACCCGTAATTACAATTGAGAAGATTGCTTCTTTAAGTAGTTGCCCCATTTTAAATGGTGATTTTTTTTTAACAAGTGAGATTTTATTTTTACACGATCTCAAGGACAGACATAAAAGTGCATTACTAATTCAGTTCAAAAAGTATTAGAACAGTAAATCTAAATCAGTGCAGCTGAAATAAAAGCAGAAAATTCTGAGGAAGGTCACATTTGAAACTTTAACCTCTCTTTTCTCTTTCAGATGCTGACTGTTCTGATGTATCTCCAGCATATTTTGTTCTTATGTCATATATCTAGCTTTCACTGGCTTTTTAAAAATCTCCAATACAGCTAAAAACATTTGCTCAAGTCTATCCAATTCCAACTCTGTTAATCTGTTGTAATGCAACTTTAACTCCATTGCAACAGTGACTACGCTTCAAAAGTATTTAATTGGCTGTTAAGTGCTTTGGGATGTCCTGAGGTCATGAAAGACGTTATATAAATACAAGTTCTTCTTTCTTTCTAACTATACTAATGCCCCAATTTGAACTCTGTGGCGGGCTGGGAGAAGGTGCAATTTTCTAACCAGCACCCGGACTCAGTGGGAAGGCCCGAGCTGGCCCCACCTGAGTTTTTCTTCCCTTCACCCAAATGACCATTTATGTTATGTGGTAAATAGCTAAATTAGCCTAGAAATATCTTGGATCATGACCTTTATTGGTATCTGTAAGGATCAATATTGTCCCGAGATCCACTGATGCTTAAATGCTTGCCATATAGGTGCCTTATGTTTTATGACAGGTGTGTTCAGTAGGCTTTCCAACATTCTTTAGCAGTATTCTGGGTTTTACATCACTCAAGAACACAATGCAAAATCATATTGTGAAATTGCGGCTGCATTTTTAAGTATGACCAGACAAATCAGCAACATCTGCAACTTTCAAAAATTCTCATGGAACAAACAAGCCGATTTCAGACCACACATAATAGCTGACGTAAGAAAACTACTAAGCACTTGATTTGAGTATAAAACAAGGCTTTAATCAACTGTTTCACAACCATGAGTTCTAGTTACATCACTAATTCCTGGTTACAAAAATGTCCTGAGCAAGCTGGGCCCACGCCTGAGTATTTATACTTTCCCTGGATGGCGCCACCAGCTGGCTGCCCAGTGTTATCTCATGAGTCATTTCTACATGAATGGTAAGATTCATGACATTCTTCCCGCCTGAAAGATTTGGAAGTCCGATGACTTCCTTCTAGTGGATATAACGGCCCACGAAGAGCCGCAGTCGTTTCAATTTCTGTTTGTGGCTGGAAGGCACGTCTCCTCGGACCGTGTCTTGGTCCCTGGGTCACTTGATTCGTACAGGTAGGTTGACAGGGCCCGTGTTGCCTTGATCGACCTGAGCAGGACTGGGGAGATCGTGACTCCGGGTGCGGGGCCCCACAGACGCAGAGCTGGCTTCATCTTGCTTGGTAGTTGGTGACTGTCCGGCGTCCTGGCTTCGGGTGGCCATCCCGTGGGGAGCGCTCTGCTCCCCGAGTTGATTCGGCGGAGTAGCCGGCAGATCCCTTGATGTCCCGGGTAGGGCATCATCCTCAAAGGAGTGCAGAGTATCGGCATCATTAATATGGATCCCTCTATCGGTGGGGTCTGTGGGACCGGTCAAACAGGGAGCCAGATCTTGGAGTGAAACAGTGGACTCCCGGCGATCAGGGTACCGCACGTGCGCGTATGTGGCATTAACATCTGTTAGTTCCACCTCGTCGACGAGGGGATCATTCTTGGAAGATTGAACGAATCTTTGGAGCAGCATGGGGCCGGGAGCTGCCAACCATGATGGTAGG
This sequence comes from Somniosus microcephalus, assembly GCF_052327205.1. Taxonomy (NCBI): domain Eukaryota; kingdom Metazoa; phylum Chordata; class Chondrichthyes; order Squaliformes; family Somniosidae; genus Somniosus; species Somniosus microcephalus. Next base: position 63,304,261 of record NC_140989.1, read on the forward strand.
GACGTCCCATGAGTGGAGCGACGCTGAAACCCGAAGAATCGTTCGCGAGGAGTAACGTTGGTGGACGTAGAAAGGAGAGACCTGATGGAATGCAACACGTCAGGGAGCACAGTTTCCCACTGCTGGTCTGGTAGGTTGCATGACCTCAGTGCAAGACGAACAGCGTTCCAAATGATAGCGTTGTATCTCTCAACCTGTCCGTTACTGATGGGATGGTACGGTGTCATTTTACTTGTGGCGATTCCCCATTGGGAAAGATAACTTTTGAGTTCGCTTGACATGAAGGAGGGTCCCCAATCAGAGTGGATGAAATTGGCCGTATCGCAAAGAGAAAAGACCTGATCGAGGCATTTGATCACTGTGGAAGTAAGCATATTGGGACAGGGGAAAGCAAGGTGAAAGCGTGAATATTCGTCCACCATAGTAAGCAAGTAGGTGTTTCGCGTTGAGGAAGGCAATGGCCCTTTAAAGTCAATGCTGAGTTGCTGCATAGGCTGCATAGCGTGTATGAGCGAGCCATCCGATGGATGGAAGGATTGCGGTTTTAATTCCACACAAATTCTACAAGTGGAGCATGTTCTTTTCACATCTTCCGTAGAAAATGGGAGATTTTTAGATCGCACAAAGTGCAACATACGGGTAATGCCAGGATGGCATAAGTCAGTATGATGATCCGCAAGAGTCAAAGTTGACATAGAAGAGCAGAATGCATATGTGAGGGTATCCGGGGCCACATTCTCTTTGCCGGGTCGATAATGTATGGTTTAGCCAAAGGTGGCCAATTCCATCCTCCAGAGCTGTATTTTGTTATTCTTAATCTTAGTGCGTTTCTGGTTATCCAGCATAAAGGCCACGGAGCGCTGATCGGTTATAAGTCTTCAATATAGTCAAACACATGAGGAGATACATAATTGGCAAGTATCTCTAATTTATCAGGAACATTCTCACCACACACCCTGAGGAAGCTGCTGAAGGTACGATACCAGTGTTTCCATACCTTAGCAGTTGTAGGTGAATTCGGGTCCAGGTCAAGACAGGCGGGTCTGAGTAGTTTGTCCATGATGGATTGATTACTACATCGGAGTTCCCTTCTACAGTTGAAGTCGTAGCTGGCTGTTCCCGAAATCACTCAGAGCGTGGAGCCGATACACAATTGATTAAATTGACGTACGAAAACTACTGAGCACTTGGTTTGAGTATAAAACAAGGCTTTAATCAACTGTTTCACAACCATGAGTTCTAGTTACATCACTAGTTCCCGGTTACAAAAACGTCCTGAGCAAGCTGGGCCCACGCCCGAGTGTTTATACTTTCCCAGGATGGCGCCACCAGCTGGTCGCCCAGTGTTATCTCATGAGTCATTTCTACATGAATGGTAAGATTCATGACAATAGCATTATCTCTGTGACTTTTTTTCCTATTTCATTCATATGTAGCAACTCAGAGATAAAATGGGTCACAGTTACACCACCAGATCCAATCCATTGCACACCGTGATATAGTAGCCATTTAAAGTCAACCTACTTTCATCTAATTCTTATTTTCATTTTTGATTACTTACCCAATATGTGGTATGTGTGGTATAGACAGATATGTGATAAAATCATATGCATCATTAACTGTGACTCGCCAGTGACTTCAGAGCAGTCCACTTGTGATACTTAACCCAGAGGCCCTCTCCTGCATCAAAATGTTTGAGTTGGTTGCTTCGTTTACATAATAACCAGAGTGTGTTTTGATAAAAAGATCAAATTAGTTTGTTTTCTTGATGTTTTTAAGCAGAATGTTCCTTTGAACACAAACAACTGCTTTCAGAAGATTTATATACTTGACCTCTTCTCTCTCTCTTAGGCAGTCCCTCGGAACCGAGGATGACTTGCTTCCACATTAAAAATGAGTTCGCAGGTGACCAATGAGTCCAATGCGGGACCTACAGTCTCTGTCACAGGTGGGGCAGACGGTGGTTGAAGGGGTGGGTGGATGGGGTGCTTGGGTTGACGGTGCTCCTTGCGCTGCCTGCGCTTGGCTTCTGCTTGTTCCCGGCGAAGAGACTCGAGGTGTTCGGCGCCTTCCCGGATGCTTCTCCTCCACTTTGTGTGGTCTTGGGCCAGTGATTCCCAGGTGTCGGTGGGGATGTTACACTTTTTCAAGGAGGCTTTGAGGGTGTCCTTGAAGCGTTTCCTCTGCCCACCTGGGGCTCTCTTGCCGTGCCGGAGCTCCGAGTAGAGCACTTGTTTTGGGAGTCTCGTATCGGTTGTGGGATGTGTTCATATCTTTCGTTAATGTATTTGTGATATTTGTTCCTTCTTCTTAATTGAATATGTTTACAAAGCATTGTTGAGTTTGACTGGAAATCTTTATATGTGAAGTTAACATAAATCTAGATTTTGATACGCAAGGGTTAACAGCTGGGAGCTTGAAACAGTACACATGTTCTTTTCTGATATGGCGGACAATTGTTTTGGCCATTCACTGCCAGATCTGGCTGGACCGCATAAAGCATTATCGGGTCCTGCTCTCGTCTGCCAAAACTGCTGACTATTCCAGAATCATTCTGGAATGCAAAGATAAACCCTGGCTTCTATTCTCCACTGCTAACCATCTTCTTAAACCCTCTCCCCTGTCTCCTCCACCCTTACCTCCGACAACAAGTTTGAGGAGCTCACGGACTTCTTTGTCTCTAAGATTGAAACCATCCATTCAGATGCCTCTGCCACTTCCCTTCCTTTCCCTAGGTCACTGGGCCAAACTTCCTCTAAGAATCCCCCGTGCCCTAGCCCTGAACTCACATCTTTCTCCAGTTTCTCTCCGATCTCCCCTCATGACCTCTCCACGCACATCTTGTCCATGAGACCCACTTCCTGCTCCCTCGACTCTATTCCTACCAAACTGCTGACCACCCAACTTCCTTTTCTGGCTCCCATGATAGCTGACATTGTTAACGGTTCTCTCTCCTTAGGTACTGTCCCCCTCTCCCTCAAATCTGCCATCATCACCCCTCTCCTCAAAAAACCAAACTTCGACCCCTCCGTCCTTGCAAACTACCGCCTCATCTCCAACCTCCCTTTCCTCTCCAAAGTCCATGACCGTGTTGTAGCCTCCCAAATCTGTGCCCATCTTCCCCACAACTCCATGTTTGAATCCCTCCAATCAGGTTTCCACCCCGCCACAGGACTGAAACAGCTCTCATTAAAGTCACAAATGACACCTTTGTGACTGTGACAAAGGTAAACTAACCCTCCTCGTCCTTCTTGACTTGTCTGCAGCCTTTGACACGATTGTCCACTCCATCCTTCTCCAATGCCGTCCAGCTGGGTGGGACTGCACTCACCTGGTTCCATTCTTACCTATCTAATCATCGCCAGAGAATCACCTGCAACGGCTTCTCTTCCCGCTCCCGCATCGTTACCTCTGGTGTCCCCCAAGGATTTATCCTTGGCCCCCTCCTATTTCTCGTCTACATGCTGCCCCTTGGTGACATCATCTGAAAACACAGCGTCAGTTTCCACATGTACGCTAACGATATCCAGCTCTACCTCACCACCACTTCTCTCGACAGCTCCACACTCTCTAAATTGTCAGACTGCTTGTGCGACATCCAGTTGTGGATGAGCAGAAATTTTCTCCAATTAAATATTGGGAAGACCAAAGCCATTGTTTTTGGTCCCCGCCACAAACTCCGTTCTCTAGCCATTGACTCCATCCCTCTCCCTAGCATTTGTCTGAGGCTGAACCACACTGTTCGCAAACTTGCTGTCATATTTGATCCTGAAATGAGCTTCTGACCACATATCCACAGCATAACTAAGACCGCCTATTTCCACCTCCGTAACATCGCCTGTCTCTACCCTTGCCTCAGCTCATCCGTTGCTGAAATCGTCATTACCTTTGTTACCTCTAGACTTGACTATTCCAACGCACTCCTGGCTGGCCTCCCATATTTTACCCTATGTAAACTTGAGGTCATCCAAAACTCGGCTGCCCGTGTCCTAACTCACACCAAGTCATGTTCACCCATCACCCCTGTGGTCGCTGACCTACATTGGCTCCCAGTTAAGCAACGCCTCAATTTCATAATTCTTATCCTTGTTTTCAAATCCCTCCATGGCCTTGCTCCTCCCTATCGCTGTAATCTCCTCTAGCCCCACAACCCCCGAGATAGTTGTACTCCTCTAATTCTGCTCTCTTGAGCATCCCTGATTATAATCGCTCAACCATTAGTGGCTGTGCCTTCTGTTGCCTAGGCCCTAAGCTCTGGAATTCCCTGCCTAAACCTGTCTGCCTCGCTACCTCTTTCTCCTCCTTTAAGACGCTCCTTAAATCCTTCCTCTTTGACCAAGCTTTTTGTCACCTGCCCTCATTTCTCCTATGTGGCTCGGTGTCAATTTTTTTTTCTTATAATACTCCTGTGCAGCGCCTTGGGACGTCTTACTATGTTAAAGGCACTATATAAATACAAGTTGTTGTTGATATGTATCTCGGTGAGGGCAGAGCAAAGGAAGGTGCAGCTCCTGGATCACTGGGGTAAAGTTCATTAACAGGAACTGCAATTAGGCCATTCAGAGAGAACACAGCACTGAAACACCCTGAAATTGTAGCAGAAAATCAGGTGTAGATATACGGTCAGCATTAATATTCAGTATGTTCTTCTTAATTTTGTCCTGCCAGTTATCCTGCTTTATTTAAATGTATTTAGAATTATGGGCTCTTTAAACCTCAGTGTTATTAGGCCGGGGAATTCCTCAGGGTGTGATCCTGGTGGTTATATTGTGATTGTGTCTGTTGGTGCCCACCAGCATTGACACCATCAACAACAACAACAACAACAACTTACATTTATATGGCACCTTTAACGTGGTGAAATGTCCCAAGGCGCTTCACAGGAGCAATTTCAAACAAAATTTGACACCGAGCACATAAGGAGATATTAGGACAGATGACCAAAAGCTTGGTCAAAGAGGTAGGTTTTAAGGCGCGTCTTAAAGAAGGAGAGAGAGGTAGAGACTGAGGCAGCGATTTTTCCTATCAATGCGACTTGGGGGCGGGACTGCAGCCTTCCGGGTTCCAGTCCCACCCCCAATGACATCAGACACAGAGACGCAATTTTGCATCAATTGGCCTTGACAGCTGTTAAACAATTTTTTTTGACAGCTGATTTTTCAGTGTTTGACAGAATTGAGGTGCTGCAAACACTGACAATCACTGTACAAAGGTGAGCCCTTGCACCCAGGCTCTCCATTGACTCTCTCCTTAGGCTAGAACAGATGGCAGCTGCAGGTGAGGTTACAGAAGCGATCTGTCACCGGTGAGAGAGGTTCTCCCAATGAGGTGGGACTACACACACAATCCAAAACTTGTCACCTACATAAAAGTGTAAATGCATTAAAATGATTTTCCCAACATTTTCTTACCTCTGAAACTCACCAGTGTACCATTGGATCCTTCACAACACTTCTGCAGTTGTCAACAATACAGAAACATTAGAGCAGACCTACAGCACGCCACACTTACCTGGCGTGGTGTCCGGACATCGGGAAGCCCGCCGTAGACCTGTCAAAATTGCAAAAAGCCTCTTAACTGCCTGTTAACAACCTGTTAACAAGTAGTTAAGTACCTATAATCCTCTTCCCGCCGCTAGGTGTCGGGTCCATGCGCAAATCGGGGATCCAACACCTGGGAAGATTGTTTGGAGGCGTCTTGACAGCGGGTTTCCGACCCGCAGTCAATCTTTGTGATTTTGCTGGATGTCCCACCTCCAAACCCGCCCCCTGAGCACTGGCAAAATTCCGGCCTGCGAGGTGGAGAGATTTAGGGAGGGAATTCCAAAGCTTAGGGCCTAGCCAGCTGAAGGCATGGCCGCCAATAGTGGAGCGATTAAAATAATCGGGGATGCGCAAGAGGCCGGAATTGGAAGAGTGCCGAGATCTCGGAGGGTTTTAGGGCTGGAGGAGGTTACAGAGATAGGGAGGGGCGAAGCCGTGGAGGGATTTGAAAACAAGAATGATCATTTTAAAATCGAGGTGTTGCTTAACCAGCAGCCAATGTAGGTCAGCGAGCACAGGGGTGATGGGTGAATGGGACTTGGTGTGAGTTAGGATACAGGCAGCCGAATTTGTTGGTGGGTGGGTACCTAATTTACATGAGCAGCTTAGCACAAGCGATAATGTTGCTGTATCTTCAGTACCCACACCTGCCCTATTTGACCAGAATCTCTGATGTCCACTTGCTATGGTAGAGATTGCCCAGGCACCTCACTCCAGACTTTGGCCATGTCCTCTTTGGCCCTCAGTGTAAGGAGCTAACCTACTTAAAAAAAAAAATCAACTTGGGACTTTCTTTGGGGATCCAGAGCATGTCCCTGGCTGGAACCTCACCAAGGAGCCAACCTGCAAACATGGGGGTCGGTCTGCCTCAACTCACTCAGCGTGCAAGCCTGCATTGATACACCAGTCCCAACTCAGCCAGTGAAGTATGTGGCTCTATTCGAACAATGACATTTACCTTGTAAGGGGTGAGCAGAGGTTCTGAAACTCTCGGAAACAGCGGAGTCCCAGTGAAATCAGGTATCCACCGTTTTTCAAGGTGGTCTGCTCGTCTCCCGAGTTATTGTGGGAGGTGGGTGGAACCCCCCCCCCTCACCTCCGCTCAGTCCACTAACATTCTTTTTTTTTATCCGTTTATGGGATGTGGCCGTTGCTGGCAAGGCCAGCATTTATTGCCCATTCCTAGTTGCCCTTGAGAAGGTGGTGGTGAGCTGCCTTCTTGAACCGCTGCAGTCCGTGTGGTGAAGGTACTCCCACAGTGCTGTTAGGGAGTGAGTTCCAGGATTTTGACCCAGCAACGACAAAGGATCGACGATATACTTCCAAGTCAGGATAGTGTGTGACTCGAATCACATCCCATTTAGGAGGTCTAGCAGTAAGTTCCCTGCCTGCTTTCTGGCCTAAAAATAATGCATGCGGTGACACCAAAAAGGGGGAGGAATAATTGGCCAAAAACAGAAAGTGATTTGCTATGGTAAAAGAGTAAAAGAACATTAACACTGGATTAAGTTGTTTTTGTAGGTTAGATGACTGAGCCAGCCCTGAATAGCCACTTACAGTTATCCCCCTGAGAGCTCCCAATATTGGTGATTATGGTAATATTGTGCCTCAGAAAATTATTTGTCTGTGCAATGCCTACTTTGGAAATTTGCTTTTTTTCATGTAGTTTAATTGATTTGTTTTCTATTTACTTTCACTGTACCTGTCTGATCTTTTGCTGTCCTTTACTTTTGTAATTATTAAGACCAACCAGCAACCCCTATTAGAGAGGGCCGTCACACATTGCAAATGTTCAATTTGATCATGGCAGTTGAATAGTTGAATCCTTTTATTTAATTATTATTTTTTACAAAAGGTGCCCAGATTAGTGATGCTGTGAGCTGAAATTTCCACATGGATTGTATTTATTTCACCTCTGCTCTATTGATCTCCCCTGTTGGCCTTTATATCTAGAGGACTAGAGTACAAGGGGGTAGAAGTTATGCTGCAGCTGTACAAAACCTTGGTTAGACCACACCTGGAGTACTGTGGGCAGTTCTGGGCACCACACCTTAGGAAGGATATATTGGCCTTGGAGGGAGTGCAGTGTAGATTTACCAGAATGATACCCGGACTTCAAGGGTTAAGTTACGAGGAGAGATTACACAAATTAGGGTTGTATTCCCTAGAATTTAGAAGGTTAAAGGGTGATCTGATCAAAGTTTTCAAGATATTAAGGGGAACAGATAGGGTAGATAGAGAGAAACTACTTCCGCTGGTTGGGGATTCTAGGACTAGGGGACATAGTCTAAAAATTAGAGCCAGACCTTTCAGGAGTGAAATTAGGAAACACTTCTACACACAAAGGGTGGTAGAAGTTTGGAACTCTCTTCTGCAAACAACAATTGATGCTAGATCAATTGTTAATTTTAAATCTGAGATTGATAGCTTTTGGTATTAAAGGATATGGGCCAAAGGCAGGTATATGGAATTAGGTTGCAGATCAGCCATGATCTCATTGAATGGCGGAACAGGCTCGAGGAACAGACTGTGTTCCTATGGATAGATTGAGGCCACTGAGACTTTTGAGATTGATGAGTGTATGCTGCATGTTTAAGAATTCCTTGCTGTATGAAAATTATGTGAATGATGTGCTCTGATAATGGTTCAGCTATCAGCATTTACAATAACTACAACTGAAAATTAATTCATGTTCTGGTAAAACAATCAAAGACAGCACCCAATGAGAACTTCTCCAGAATGCCAACATTCCCAGTATTTCTATCTGTTTAAAAGAAACATGAACTCAGGAAAACAATGCAGTGGAGGGTATATTTTCCAAAATTCCACCGGCAGTGCGGAATTTGGGGTAAAAATCGGGCAGGCTCTATAAAGGCCGTACAATCCACCCGCCAGATCGCCGCCCCCGGAGGTGAAGACGAAAATCAAGCCCAGTCTTTTAAAAGCTTCTACCTCGCTGAACTTTTCAATTCCAGACAGGCGTGCCACAGTCCAAGCTCACTGTGCAAGCTTTTCTTGTGCCTGTTACTCATCCAAATTATCGAGGAGTTACTCCCAATGGATGATTTGACCAGGTCCCTCTGTGCTGCAGATGTGGGTAAGCTTGTGCATTAGGCCAGCTCAACCCCGTTTTTCCCATTATCAGAAAATTGGGCTTTACATAAGGATGTGCAGCCAATCCACCTGTAAAGTCTGTGGGTTGTGCAGTTAATTACGACACAGACTTCAGGAGTAACATACAACAGGACTTTACTATTCGAAGGTCAGGGCGAATCTGCCCTATAAATCATGCCACAGCACTTATATACCGGTGTGGTCACTGTCGGTATTACCGTATACAGAAGCCAAACAAGTAGTGCCACACCTAAAATAGTTCTCTTAAAGGTGAACGGTTACATACAATAGTCTCTTAAAGGCAGACGGTTACATACACTACAATCCTCCCTTTTTAGCTTACAACATACGTATTCCCCATTAAACATAACATATATTCAACTTCATGTAAAACAATTTACAGATATAGTCTCTGCGGAAAACAGTTCACAGGTTCAGTCTCTGTGGGAATAGTTCACAGATTCAGTCTCTGGTCTTGACTCGGTCCGAACAACATCTCTGTGGTGTAGCCGGTTCACATTGCTAGCGTGACTCATCCAATAGTCTTTCCCTTGACGTAACAGCTTGAACTTCCGTCCTGCTGAACCAGCAGTGCTGACTTTTACAAACAGCTGGACTGCCTTAGTAATTTTTCCCTACTTTCCCATTAGAAGTGATAATGATTTAGATGGTTATCATCTTCGGCTTCGTCTTTTCCTTTTTTGCTTCTTGGAGACTCTCGGGGCTCCCTTCTCAGCTGCCAGCTGTAGCGCCACCATCTCCCTATGTTCCTTAGACTTTAAGTGCTTCATCCTGATTTCTGCACTTTGGGAGTTTTCATCACAAGCTGGGCAGACCAAGTCCTCGTAATATTTCGTGTCACTCAACAGGTCATGGTAATATTCGGTGTCATCCTGAGCTAGTCTAGCGAGAGGGCCTGCTACTTCTTCCTTACCCAACTGGACGTTAGCCGACTGTTGTTCCCTCCCTAGACATCTTTCCTGAAGGGACTTCTTCATGCGTTCATAGTCATCCCGCTCTTCCTGGGTTTCCTGCAAATCCTTCACTAAGGACCTCATTTGTGATTTCAATACTTCCCCTTCCATCGGGGATTGATTGATCGGGCTATTCAATCCTTCTACTGGAGCAGCTGTTTCAACATTCTGTTGTTCACATAGACGTGATTCAGCGTACTTTTGGCATCCCAGTAAAATCTGTGTTGCAACCTCAGCTATTTCCATAACTTTTGAGGGCTCCGAACTCTTTCCCTTTGAAGATTGAAGCTCGTGTTCAGATTGTTCCCCTTGCAGAGTCTTGTCCCTCAGCATATGAAGGAGTTGGCTGACCGTTAACTCTTCCACGGGAACACTGTGGATCAGAGTCTTCTCCATTTCATCCACCTTTTTTTCCTCTGGTACTTTGGCTTTCAGCGCTCGGAGAAGTTGCGCCTTGATGCTCTCTAGCTCATGTTCAGGGGCCATTCTTACAGTCTCTGTGTTTCTTACAGTTTCCTTTTCTTCCACTGAAAGGATTCCCAGTTGAATCTGTTCTTCAAGTTGTTGAACCTCGGTCATTGCCGCCTCATATTTGTCTTGGGTTTCCTTCAATATTTTTATGAGGTCTTGGACATCTTGTCTTTCATGTTCTGCCATGTCTTCCACCTCTAATTTCTCATCTATGGATGGAACTTCTACCGATGAGTCTGTCTTGGCCTTGAGCTCATCAAGAATTTCCTGCAGCCTTTGGACTTCTTGCTCATGTTCAACCTTTAGTTGCTCATATGCTTCTACTGAAACTAGCTTTTCGGAGGTTGCTGAGTTAACCCCCTCCAGAATTATAGCCTGGGCCTGTTCATACTGTTCTTTCAACTTCTCACACTCTGCTTGTAAGGAGTTGTAGAGAAGAACTGGAATAAAATCCTGGCTTCCTGAAGATTCCTCTTCATTTGCTTCTTTCGCAATTTTCTGTTGGAGTTCAGCCAAGGCTGCTATGCTATCTGCCTCTCGAAGTCTCACTGCCATCAAATCTTCTTTATTCTTGCAGTCGATCTCAGCCATTTTCCCTTTACTTTCATTTAACTGAGTGAGTAGTCCCTTATTCTGGGCTGAGAGATATTGCACCTTCTCCTGTAGACCATTGCACTCCTTCTCTGCTCGACATAACTGGTTACTGCTGATTTGGTTCTGTGTTTCAAGTTCCAACATCCTTTGCTTAGCTTCTTTCAGTTTCGACCCTATAAGCTCCTCTTGCAACACGGCCACATTATTCTCATCAGGTAAAGAAGCGTTTCTCTTTTCTATGTCCAAGATTTTTTTCTGCATCTCTTTAAGTGCACATTGCGATTCAGCTTCTCTTAACCTTGCCTGCACTAGCTCCGTCTCCAATTGCAGGACAAAATCCTCAGTGTAGCGTGGTTTGCCTTTATGCTGTATCTCTAGATCATGCAAATATTCTAACTCCTGAACATCATAAGGGAGATGTGATCGGTAATTGGTCACGATGGCTCTATGGTCGCTCTCTGCTTGAGCCAACAGGTTCTGTTGTCTTTCCAGACTCTCCCATTCGGTGTCATAGAACTTTTTCATTGTTTTCATCTCTTGTACGAGACAGTAACTCAATTGTTCTAATTGTTGTCGTACTTTGAGATAACGTTGAGTTCGAGCCCGGTGTTCCTCCGTAATGCATATGTCTGTAACTTGAACAGACTCAGAATTCTCTGTCTTTATACACGCCATCGTTTTTCCAACCTTAGTCAGTGAGTTCATGTTAACCTTGTTTTTCATACTTGGGCTGGACTTATCGTCTTCCGGCTCAGAGTCTGAGCTGCTTGTCTGCACCGAGTCCTCACTCGTCATTGCTTGTAGGTAGTGCCATTCCATGTCTATTTTCTTGATCCACTCCCGTCCTAGAAGTGGTGGTCCTCCCTCAGGTAGTACGTATAAGTTCATTCTTGGGTGTTCTTTACCCCTATCTCTCACCTTGACTCTTATCTTTCCCATGGGGTATACTTTATGCCCCGTGTATGTCTGCAATACGAACTTGGTATCTCTTAAGGGTATATGTGAGAATAGCCTGTGGTAATCCCTTCGATTTATGACTGATACAGCTGATCCAGTGTCCAACTCCATTTTCACTTGGACTCCAGCTATTTTTAGCATGACCCAGATAGTTTGTAGGTCAGCTTCCTTACTCACATTATGAATTCTCAGACTACCCAGCTCCTGGCCGTTTGGGTCTGAGTCTGAATTCTGTTCGTCTGAACTCTTCTCAGCCACCTTGTGTACCTTGTTGTACTTTTCCTGTGATGGCTTCCTTTGGTTGTTGGTCTTCTTCCCTGACCGGCATACCTTAGCGATGTGACCCAGTTTGCCACATTTCCTACATTCCTGGTTCTTAAACCAGCATTGGTTCTGATCGTGTGTTGTCTTCCCACAGCGATAGCATTTTGTTATACTCGAGGTAATTTGGTCCACACCGAGTGCCGCTGCCTTTAGCTGCATTTCCGCAGTTCCTTTCGCTGCGGCTTCATGCGATGCTGCTATAAGGACAGCCCTGTCAAGTGTAAGGTCGTTCTCTTCGAGTAGTCGCTTTTGCGTCCCTTCCTTGGACAGTCCGCATACGAACTTGTCTCGCAATGCCTCTGTCAGATTCCCTTCAAACTGGCAGTATTTCGCTAGTCTACGCAGTTCGACCAAGTATTCCGCGTTGCTTTCGTCTTTCCGTTGCGTTCTCGCATAGAATTTGAATCGTTCAACCAACATCAACGGTGTGGGGTTCAAGTGATCCTTCAGAACAGCCACTATCTCATCGAAAGTCTGATCCGCCGGTTTAGCTGGTGATAGTAGATGCTTCAAGAGCCCGTATGTCTTTGCGCCCATCGAGTTTAGCAAGGTTATAGCTTTGTCGTCTTCTTCTATTTTGTTGGCCTCACAATAGATCTCAATGCGTTCCACGTACGTGGCCCAGTCTTCTATCTCCGAATTAAAATCGTTGATGTTACCACCCTTAGGCATCTTCCTCTCTTTGGGAATAACACAAGTATTTCTTTAAATTATTATTTCTTTTTTTTTTCTAAGATGGCGGTTTTCCCACGAAAATGGCGGTTTCCCGCTCTTATCTTCTCTCCCCGCCCACTTCAATGGCGTTTTCCCGCTTCTGTCTTCTTCCCCGCCTAATGGCGGCTTCCCGCGTTTCTTCCCTGGCGGGAGGGGTACACTTTCCCCCCCCGGGCGACGGCCGCTGGCTTTCAGGTTCACAGCCTGCGCGTCGGCTTCAAGGCTTTCCCTTTTTTTAAAAAATTTATTGGCAGGGCGACCGGCTCTGGGTACCCCGTTGACGGCGAACAGGTTCAGCCGCTGGGCTGGCTCTCGCACAGTTCCCCTTGCTCGGCTCTGTCTCTCTCCCGCTCGCTCGGCTCTACCGGCGCTGGGTACACCCCGTTGACGGAGGACAGTTCAGCCGCTGGACTGGCTCTCGCACAGTTCCCCTTGCTCGGCTCTGCCTCTCTCCCGCTCGCTCGGCTCTACCGGCGCTGGTTACACCCCGTTGACGGAGGACAGTTCAGCCGCTGGACTGGCTCTCGCGCAGTCTCTCTTGGTCGGCTCTGCCTCTCCCGCTCGCTCGGACCCCAATCGCGCCTCCCAGCCCTCTCGCAGTCCGGTGCTTCTCTCCCCGGCTGCGGCTGAGTTTCTCTCTTCCCGCGCCTACGCTCCCGGTCGCAGCGCTTCGTGGCTTCGGTCACCGCCCGGCTTTTCCCGCCGGTCGCGGTCTCTCACGACGCCGTTGGACCCGACTTTTTTTTTTTTTTGTCCGGCTCCTTTTTCCCCTCGACCGTGGTCGAGTGCCCAGCCCTTATCCTCCGGCTATTCTTTTCACTTTCCCTTACTCACAGTCACCGTGGCAGAAGGGACAGTCAGTGCCTGTTGCTGATGGAAGTTTTTGTCGCTAAAGTCTTCCTCCTTTCTATTGCTGCAGCCTTGAGTTTTCTCCCAGCCGAATGACGAGGGCGGTTGCCTCTTTTCGACGCTCTTTCGTTGCTTGAAAATATTGTTGCCGCAGGGTACGATCGGACTCGTCGCCACTGTAAAGTCTGTGGGTTGTGCAGTTAATTACGACACAGACTTCAGGAGTAACATACAACAGGACTTTACTATTCGAAGGTCAGGGCGAATCTGCCCTATAAATCATGCCACAGCACTTATATACCGGTGTGGTCACCGTCGGTATTACCGTATACAGAAGCCAAACAAGTAGTGCCACACCTAAAATAGTTCTCTTAAAGGTGAACGGTTACATACAATAGTCTCTTAAAGGTAGACGGTTACATACACTACACCACCTATAAATAATAAAATGGTGGTTTTGACAGCACTGAGCTGCTTTATATCTTTGGGCTGAAACATTTAAACCTCTGACTTTATTTTTAACACAACCACAGTGTTTGCTATACAAGTAATCTGCTGGGATATCAAATTCTGTATAATTAGCACTTGTGTGCAGTCACTTTTGAATAGAAAGCGAGTAATGGTTTAATATTATATGACTATAATAAAGAGGGAACAACCCTTTTTGTGGGTCTTGGTGACTCCAGCATCATGTGCACTACCCCTAAAAAGGCTGTTTCTGGAGGCAGTGCTGTAATATAATTGGGGAATAGATGTGAATCCATCACATTCCTGCAGACGAATGCTTCTCTTGTTCTCTTGTATCAGAAGTGTAGCATGTACAAGGGAAACTGAAGATGAACATAGTGTGGAACAGATAACACAGTCTCTGCAATCAGTACATCCTTTTAAGTCCAGTTGACAGTGATACACAGCAGGCTCTGTTTCTAGGCTAAGGCAGTCATTAGTAGGGATCTCACCTTGCCAAGCCTAAAAGACCTTTGGAAAATGCCTCCAAATCCTGGAGTTGTAAGCCGTGTGTCAGAAAGGAATAATTTACTGTGCATAGGCTCCAGGGTCAGTTCTCTGGAGCCTGGAGTTGAAGTGATAACGTGACATTATCACTGTTTGTAAATGTGCTTTGTCAGTAGTCTCTGATTATCTGTCATTAAGCGTTGCTGTGAGGCTTCTTTCATTGTTGGTCAGTGGCCTAAAATAATTTTAAGGTTTAAAGTTACAATTGGTGCAATTGCAAATAAGAACTTATTATTAACAGTTAACCCAAGGTTGGTGGCGGTCAGTCATTATCCACCCCGCCTTTTAACCTTTGCTGTTTATAGTACAAGACAGCATTGACTATTACCACATAATTACATGGTATTTATATACAGAAGCAGGTCGAGGACCCATTTCTGTGGAAACAAATTAGTTGTAGCTGTATTCACCCTGGAAGCTGCAAACTGCTGTAACCTTAAATATGTCTGCATTGAAAGTATTTTGCAATCAGAAAAGTAAGGGCTAGTGGTGGGCTTTGGGCAAAAGCTGATGATTTATTTATATTTGTTAATGTATGGCCAGTGTGTGTGCCCATGTCAATTCTTGAGCATGTATGCAGTAAACTGAGTAAATTAGATGGAAGAGTGGATGTTGAAGAGCAGGATAGGTCTGATATGCATTTATGGCTATATTACAAGATAATAACCTGTTATTTAGTAAATGAGCCCTGGGTTGTTCACCCGCTCCTGTCCTCCTGTAATCGGCTCTATGTAGCAGCTCCCTCCCTCCCTACCTTAGCTGCTGCACAGGGAGCAGCTGATGAAATAGTAACTAAAATAGGTTAAAAAAAAGAAAAGAAAAAACTGCCCATGTGGAAGCTTGATGCATATTTGTGGACATGATATTAAGGCTCCCACTATAAGAACTTCAATGCCTTCCAGATCTTCAGCATCTTCAGTGTGCCTCTTTGGGCATTGTTCATTATAAAAATATAACGCTTATTTCAGCATTATTTACTTAGCACATATACTTCAGTTAAAAGTGTAATTTTCTGCTTAGCAGCTTCTTTCATAGATATACTGGCGAAGGACTCATCTTTGGGTTAAGTAGCATTCCTATCCGAAATGTACTGCCACAAACTGGAAGCAAATCTCAAGCATAATTCACTCAGCAGTTTCAGCATTACTGAAGGAATGGGATATTAGTAACAGCATCTACACAAGAGCTGCTCACCTTACATCAGTAGCTAGAATGGAAAACTATCTTTAAACTGATTCCTACTTACTGCGTAAGTTTAGAAAAAAATTCACTCAACTTTTCTCTTGGCAAAAATACTTGAAAAAAGAAATTCTCTTATATTTTCCCAATTTATGGGAGAGCATTTCTGTGGGGTTCTCCTGAAGATTGGCCGAAGATTGGCAAAAACCCGGTAGAAACATTTTAGCCATTTACGCTGTTTCTTTGGGGGATTTGCCGCTCTTCCACCTAATGAAGCCTACGATCTGAAGGGGTCTCATCCCGATGTAAATGCCTGGGACCTCTGGCACTGACATAAGGTTTGTGGGGTATGGGGAGGTTCCTTCATTTGAATGCCAGTGGTGGGTGCCCGCACCACTAGGGGCACATTTGGGGCACCCACATACTGCGGCAGAAGTGGCCGGCTGGAGGAGGGGTCCAGAGCCCTCACCCTGGAAAGAGTGGCAAAGTTCCTCCATTGATCACTGCTTTGTCAGTGGGCCAAATTTTTTAAAATATCTATTTTTCTTTTCTCTTTGGGGGGTCGAGGGCCTGATCTTCAGCCTGAAACCCCAGGTGGGGCTCATTTCTACCTATTCATTGTCTTGTACATTTGGTCCTACCACCAATTCCCTCTGATATGCCAAGTCCCAATGTGGGGAATCCCTGCACCCTTCTTTGTTGACGGTCTTGCTTGGGGTGGGCAAAGGCCCCGCTTCTGCCACCATCATCTACTCGTGCATCTTTTCTGTGCCAGCAAGCCATCCAGGAAATTCCTGGGAAGGCCAAGAATTGGCATGACCAAGTCCTGGTCTATAGTGAAGGCCTTCCGGTGCATTTATGGCAGAGTTATGGCAGGAGTGTGCCAGAAGAACTGCAGACTTTCGGCCCTTATATCTTTTACATTATGTTTTCTTATTTAATTGCTTTTTTTATTTGCACTTTGTGTAATGCTAATTTTGCAATTTGCATTCTTTGTTTGTTGCTGACTGAAGTATGTAGATTTTCTGATCAGACAGAAGTCAATGGTGTGTACACTGAGCATGCACCTAACGAATAATGTGGTGATCCTGCTTGTATTTCCAGAGTCAACCAATTAACATTCTGTGGGCAAGCTCCCTGCCTGAAGAATGCTTCTTGTTGGGAGCTTGCTTGTTTGTGGTGGGAAATCGTGTCCTGCTGTGGGAACATAAGAGGCATTTTAAAGGGTCAGCCTGTTTTTGTTGGCATACTGGGAAGAGGAAGAAAGAGAATAGTTTCACAATGCTTGCTTCTAGTCAAGCATCCCTTGAAAGTGTTTTTTTTTACCTCACATCCTTAAACCTATTTACCCCAAATAATTATTACCATCTACTGTAGCTGCATGATGCATTTACACGTAACCACATCCAATATTAGCTGCATGATGACACATGGGTATCCTATATGTCCACCTAACAATTTGAATTTTTCACCTCTTCCACTTTGTTTGCAGAAGACAGCACAGAACAAGAGGGATAGAACCTACTTGGGAGTAGGGCTTATCCTCTTATGTTTGAGGAAGCAGCCCTTAGTATTCTAGGTGAAGAAAGCATTAAAGATGCATGGAATAGGGAAGCAGGAAGCCTGGTCCCAACGCACAGCCCACAATAGTCTTCTCCTGTTCGTTCTTCCCATCCTATTTATTCACTTACTTCCTGGCACCAGAACATACACTGAAGCACAATAGAATGTCACATTCTGCTGAAAACTGGATCTAAGGGGGTTTCATAAGGACAGCATAGTAGCATATGCTCAACTTCCTTTTCTTGGTTGGAGAAAGCAGATTAAAGATACGGTGACACCAAGCAAGTCAGCAACACACATCATGCAATGTTGCTCACTTTAATCATGCCAAGCACTAGGCTCAGGTGCACCCACCCCAGGAGATTGTGATTTTGAGGTAGATGAGAGTACAGCAAGTGATACATCAGAGCACAAGTGAGCAGGAACAGAAGTTGGTGGCAGAGGAGAAGCAGGAACCTACTGTCTGGAGTACCAACTAAAGCCCATCTTCAGCTGATGAGGGTGTGGATCCGTACCTCAGGGGACCGGTTTTCCTGTGCATAAAATATTGCTGCAGTCACTGGGCTATACTAAGCAACTTTCAACAGATGAAGAGCCGTGTGGAGCAGCCTACTAACCACACCTGCACCGTATTAGTGATCAAAATCACAACACAGCAGTCCACGATGGAGTGTGTGGCAGCTCCGGGGATATGTGTAGCACTGTCCACATGGCAGAAGCTCTAAGGCCAGTCATGCCATCTCTAATGAATGTTCAGACTGCTGTCTCAGAGGGTTTGGGCTCCATTGTGCAACATGCCCTCTGCTCTGGCCTAGATAGGATTAGGGATCAGGTAGAGAGAGTTGTTGATTCGGAATAGCAATCTCATTGTTGCTATTAGGTCATCTAGCATGTGGACCAGTGTGCATGGTGGGATAATGCTCAATAGGACTATAGGAGTTCTGCAGAAGCCTGTTAGTGCCCCCACATCAAAATCTACAGCAAGAGGCATACATATCTCTCTTTCTTATCTTGGAATATGCCCAATACAATAACAGTCCTGCCTCCATCGTTGCTATACCTTGCACAAATATATCGTCAGCTATAGTGTCTTCCCTTTTCAACACAGTTTGCAAATATCCCAGTTATGCCACCTGATAAAACCTTTGCAAGAACAATCTTGCAGACTGCTTTTACCCAAATCTTGCTGCTTCCCGAATTTCACAAATCACAATTCCTGCCCAGTTAAGTCGCTGCAGGACTTTAAATCCTGCAGCACATCACGTTTCCCAACTATTGAATGTCAAGCTCCCCATCATAGCTTTCCACACCTGGAGCTCATCCACAATATAAAAATTAACTTGACCTCGGAAATTCATGCAGTGTCATCACACTATGGGTTACATAGAATTACATTGAATGAACACCTCAGAAACAGGCCATTTGGCCCAACTGGTCCATATAAGGTGGGTGGATGGAAGTTGTGCTCTGCCCTACTTCAGGTCGTGCTTACACCTAATCAGAAGATTTAGTGTACTGTTCCGCAGACAAGTCCAGCTAAGTCCATCCCTGCCTGTGTATATGGTGGTGCGTGCAGTCCTCTTGGCACCCATGCATTCCTCCTCCTCTTCTTCCTGCACATAGCATAAGTAGAGACAAAGGCCTAGAAATTCAGTTGCGTGCGCCAGCCGTTAGCGCCTTAAGAGGAGTAGACTTTGAGCGCTAGGCACTTAGCGGCCGGGCGCAGTGCGATCTGCGCCTACGTCCAACTTCAGTAGACATTTAGCGCCGGCGCAAAGTGTTTGCGCGCGCTCAGCTGCGCGCGCAGCTTATGACGTCATTTCGTCGTGCAACGCCCTTTGTGCGCCCCAAACTGGAACTTCAGTCGCGCCCGCCCAATATGGGCGTGGCGGTGCTAAAAACTGTGAAGTGGAACGCAGCAGAGGCCCTGCGGGCCTCGGGGAGCACTAATTAAAGGGCACTTACACTGAACTATAAAGGCCAGCCATTTTGCTGCAATGACTTTTGTGCAACGGATTTCTGGACAGAGACCAAGGAAGAGACCTTACTGATTTGGCCCAACATAGGAGAGGTATTTTTGGCTTCTGGACAGAGCTTGGCAATTTGCCTCATTGTGATTTCATTGTTTGCCAGTATATTATGGGGGCTGCATGGGGTGCCAACCCTCAGTTCCAGCATTATGTGCAAAGGGCTCGCAGACGCCGTGTGAGAGGGGCAGCCATGCCTAGACGCAGAGGGGGCATCAGGCGTCGGCAACGTAGGCCTTACCCACTCAGGGAATACCGCCAGCAGGTGTCCTATCTCACCATGACTGCCGCGCAGTGTGTTAAGAGGCTGCGCTTCAGAAGGGAGGTGGTTGCAGAGATCTGCCAGCTGCTTCACAGAGATCTGCGTCCACAGCTGATGTGCAGGACGTCTCTGTCGGTGGAAGTGAAGGTCACGGTGGCTCTGAACTTTTATGCAAGCGGCTCCTTCCAAACCGTTGCTGGGGACATAGCTAACATATCCCAGTTCGCCGTGCATCGCTGCATCCGGCAGGTCACCGATGCCCTTTTCACAAGGAGACACCAATTCATCTCCTTCCCCATGACCCTGGAGAGGCAGGAGCAGTGTGCAGTCGGATTTGCGAGGATCGCGGACTTCCCCATGGTGCAGGGCGCCACTGACTGCACGCATGTGGCTTTGCGGGCACCTATCGACAATGCCGAGGATTACCGCAACCGGAAGGGCTACCATTCCCTCATTGTACAGCTGGTGTGTGACAACAGGCAGTGCATCCTAGCTGTCAATGCCCACTTTCCAGGCAGCAGCCACGATGCATTTATCCTGCGCCAGACTACTGTGGCTGACATGTTCCAGGCACAGCCTCCCCCAAGAGGATGGCTTATCGGGGACAAAGGCTATCCTTTGTGTACATGGCTCATGACCCCGCTCCGCGCGCCCAGGACCCCTGCTGAGGAGGCATACAACGAAAGCCATCAAGCCACAAGGAACATCATAGAGCAAACGATTGGCGTCCTCAAGCAACGGTTCCGCTGCCTGGATCGCTCCGGCGGATCTCTGCAGTATTCGCCGGATAGAGTCTCCCAGTTCGTCGTCGTTTGCTGCATGCTGCACAACCTGGCTATCTGCAGGACTCAGGCACTGCCACCTCACGTTGGACCACCACCTCAGGAGGAGGAGCAGGAGGACCATGAGGAGGAGGAGGAGGAGGAGGAGGAGTACCAGCCCAGGAGGGAGCCACAAGGTCCAAGGGCCGTCCGTCGGCGGCTTATTGAATGACACTTCTAGGCCCCCTGTCAGGGAATGGCTTGTGGCAATGAAGGGACATGAATGCAGCCGCTCCGCAAGCCCTCAGCCGGTTAACGCAACAACCACTTCAAACATCAAACATGGACAAGCTGAATAAAGAAAAAGCTTTATTGAACAAACTCAGGGCCCTTCCCACATGAAACCCAAAAACAGACAACACCCCCAAAAAACAGTCAAACACATGACTCACTCCCACAACCTGGGGAGGAATAACAAAACTTTTCCATCCAAATGGCCTTCATCCTCGGCCTTACCAAAACAACCACCCCCATAGACAACACAACCACCCCCATATAAAAAAACATTTGGCAACACCCTCTACTTTGTGTGCCGAGAGGGCGAGTCCTTGTCCAGCCTTTTCCGGCCCCTGGCCGACCTGCTGCTCTGCCTCAACCTGGGCCCTGTGGGTGCTGCAAGGCTGGGGGAAGGCTCCTGAGGGGCACATGGCGTGACGGCAGATGCCCTTGGGGGTCGGCCTAGACGAGCTCTGGCCCTCGAGGGGCCGGCTGCTGACTGCTGCAGCTGTGGCCGGGCAGCATCAGTCTCTCCAGCAGCTCGTGGCAGCTTCACTGGGGGAGTGGCAGTGGCGGCTGCAGCAATGGGGGCAAGCTGGCTGATGCCAGGCGCTCGCTGCTCGCCTGAGACACTGGCACTCGGCCGGGCTGGCACTGCAGCATGCGCAGCAATCTGCTGAAGGCCAGACCGCTGTGCTGCTGCAGCGCGGCGGGTGCCCTGGCGATGCCTGGCTGACACAGCGAGTGTGGCAGCAGTGAGTGCCCGTACTGCCCTGGTCTGTGCCCGCATCAGACCAGCCAGTGACTGCACGGCACCACTGATCAACTGGCCACTCGCTGCCTGTGCTGCCCTGAAGTCGTCCCGACTCGCGTCCTGTGCTGCCCTGAATTCGGCCCGACTCGCGTCCTGTGCTGCCCCGAATTGCTCGAAACCCCTGGCCTGTGCTGCCCCGAGTTGCTCGAAACCCCTGGCCTGTGAGGCCCCGAAATCGGACACACTATGAGCCAGGGACTCGATGGCCTCAGGCAACCGTGCCACAACCCCCATGAACTCGGTGTGCCGGCGATCCGAGTCCGCGGACATTTGATCGAGGAGGCGCACCTCCTGGGCGAGGACCGTCTCCGGACTGGAGGCCGGACTCTCCCTCTGGGGAGAAGGCCGCCGAGCTGGCCGACCCTTCCTGCGTTGCTGGACGCCACTGGGCACAGGAGCTACACCCCCATCCGACACTTCCCCCTGGCTCTCCTCCAGGGAAGACGTGTCCCCTCCATTGCCATCCCCTGGCGCGGATGAGGGTTCCCCCGATGGGCCGCCTTCCTCTTGCTCCTCCTCGTCCTCCTCTTCCGAGGGACTGTCACTGGCAGCTTCAGGGACCTCCTCCTCACCAGCTGAAAGCAGGAAGGCACAAGAGTAGCTTTAGAGTGAGAACAGGGCATCAGCGAGGGAGGCATGAGTGGTGGCATTCAGCGCATTGGTCGGACAGTGGCAAAGGATGTAGATCTGAAGCGCAAGGGGAACGAGAGAGGTCCAAAAGGTGATGTCCTTACCATTGGGGCCCAGCACAGGGTCGGCATCTCCACATGCAACGGGGCCAATCAGCCGGCCACCCATGAGTCGACCCACGCGCTCCTCCAGGTCACTGAGCTGCTGGAACTGGGGACGGCCTCCCCCGGTGTCAGTCCGGCTCCTCAGATTCTGGGCCAGCTTGGCCTGCAAGAGAAAGGACAGCCTCTAAGTACAGTGTGGTGCCCTGTTGTTGTGTGCACTGCCTCCCATGGTCGAATAGCTTGGCCAGTGTGGTGCCCTGTTGTTGTATGCACTGCCTCCCATGGTCGAATAGCTTGGCCAGTGTGGTGCCCTGTTGCTGTATGCACTGCCTCCCATGGTCGAATAGCTTGGCCAGTGTGTAAAGTGCAGAAAGTGCAATTGATGTTCATGCCAGTGCCATAGCTGCTGGATGAGGGCTGGCCATTAGGGCTTTGAGGTCCCTTTGCCCATAATGTGAGGTGCACATGCAAGGATGAGGAGGACACTGGAAAGGGTACTCACCCTGACAATCCGAGTGAGGTCGTTAAACTTTTTCCGGCATTGGACACCAGTCCTGGGGACATCGCAGGTGGCTGTGACCCTCTGGGCGACATCCCTCCAGGCTTTCCTGTACACCCTGGTGGCAGGCTTCTTGCCACTGTCCGGGAACAAGATATGGCGTCTCCTCTCCAAAGCCCTAACCAGCACCTTTAAATCATGGGCAGAGAAGCGCTGCGCTCGCTCACGGGCCCTCTGCATCCTTCCTGGCACTATTTCGCTCCAGCAGCAGTGTTTAGGCCTAGCTGGAGGGCTGCAGTATCCAGGGCGTGGCAGCAGACGAACTCGACCCTTCCCCCTTTAAGAGCTGGCCGGCGCCAGGGTGTCTGCTGTCAATCAAGAAATGACCCCACCTGCGCTGCGCCCGGCCTCGGCGGTATCACTCTGCACCGCCGGCTTAGCGCCTAAAGATAGCCGTGCATCGCCAGTTTTAGCGCTCGAGCAAACTCCTTGGCCAAAGCTACTGAATATCGGCGAAGTGGCCTCCACTTTGCGCCGGGCGCAAACTTTAGCGGCCGCCCGACTTTACCGCCCCAAAAGTGGCTATACTGAATTTCTAGGCCAAAATCCCATAAAGAGACTGATTCGTTGGGAATTTTTTGGGTGGTTCTCCCGATTTGCCACGGTAACTCGGGCGGAGGATTGGTGGAAAGCCCGTTTATGCGTCTATCCGGGATCTTCTGCCGACATTATGGAACTCGATCTGCAGAAACCCCCTCAGGAAATTCCTGCTGATTGTCTCAATTTGTAGACAACAAACAAAAAATGTTTATGGTAAACACTATGGCACAAACATTTGCTGCGGAAACCAGCTGCTGAACTGATCAAAAATGAAACTTGTGGAAAAAGACTTGAAACAATCAAACAGTATTCACGTAATTTGTTGGCTGCCCCTTTAAATTTCTTTCCATTTAAAGGATTGGTCTTGCAATCCTTGACACCCAACGTATATGAGCTAAATTATGAAGCAGTATACTTATGGCGTTCACAAGAGGAAACAGTGTGGGTGTCGAAACGATGTGACATTTGGCCAGTTCAAATGTGCACCGGAAATGTGCATTATAGGCAGATTTTCCTCCAGAGTTATGCCAGCTCCCCTGCTGAAACTGATCTCTGCCCATACTTCTGGGCTGTTACTCTCCTGTTATGCACATTGATGGAGTGTGTGGAGCCAAAAATAGACCCTAATGTGTCCTAAATTGTGCGTGATGGTAAGGAGATAGTGCTTCACGATATTCCCAAGTAATTAAATGAAGTCTAGTGTGATTTTCCATCTGTTTAGGATGGGGTCACACTGGTTCTCCCTTCACCTATCCTGAGGGAGCCTAAAGGAAGTTCTATGAATGATCGAGCTCTTAAAGGATCGGTTTTTTTTTGGTCCGCAGCTGGTGTTCAGCATGAAAGCTGCCCAGGAGTTACTGTCATTTGCTTTAGTGTCTGAGCCTATCTAATATGACAGGACAGTCGAAGCCAGTGTTGTGCAAAGTTTGCGTGGTGTGGTAGTTTGTGGAAATATCAGTATCCAGGCTAATCCCGGTTATGGGCTCTTCCACATTCACCTCTGTGTGGTGAAATCTGCTGGCATATTCGTCAATGACTCCAGCAATCTCTGATGTTCAGAAAGCATTTGTCTTTTAAAAGCAGGCCCCTGAGGTCTAGATCCCTGTCCTCATCAACTGAGGATAGATGTGAGCTGGCCCTTAGGGCATAGATTCCTGCTGCTCCTCGGCCCCCTGCTCCTAGTGCTCTGTCTATCACCCAGTGCTTGAACCTCAGTCTGGGCTGGATGCACTTGTACTAGTGCTTTGCGGGTTTAGATTGAGGGACATACACAGCATGCTGTGAGGTGCAAGCTTCCTGCAGGCCGCTGGCCCCCCTGAAAGCTTCATGTGGCACACTTATACAAAGAAAAGAGGAACATGCGTTATAACGGTGCCTTGGGGTGAAAATTTCCACTTTTGTGCGCTTGGTGCATGCAATGAGTGCGTGGTGCAAAATTGCACATGGCCATAATGGATGGAAGCTCATGGGTGTGGAGTGTGCAATTTTGTGATATGTGCTCCCGAAATGCACCAGGAGCACAGAAGTGGAATATTTTTCCCTTATTGTCAACTTCATGAGACGGACTCCACTGAATGAGTGCTGGGGAACTGGTCAACATGGTTTGCGTCAGCTTTAGTGAGTGAATGAATATGATGGGGGGGAGTGGATGTGTTTGGGACTAATCCTGAACTGGGGTTAGGCCTGCAACTTCTCTAGTGCCTGCTTCCCCAAGACTCTGTGTCCTGGATGTGCCTAAAACGAATAAAAGGGTGGGTTCTCTCCCCATGTGGTTTCTTTCCTTCTTGTTAAATACAATCTTATCTCCAAAAACAGTAGAAGGGATTGACTAAATGGCAGGAGGACATACATGGATACGGATGTATCAGAGTGCTGCCCACAGGGGTATGAAGACCGGAACATGCATCATGTAGGTTCAGTAGATAGAAGGATTTGCCAGAGGGAGCTGCAGTTGAGAATCCTGGAAGAGGAGCTGTTAGTGGGCGTTATGTTTCTCTACATTGTTTCTCGGAAATTCAATGTGAATTTTCTCTGTTTCCGGAGTTTCAAACTGATCATTTCTTTTCAAACTGATCCCTATGAGCTTTTCAAATAAACTCTTATGATGTGAACAGAACAGTTCCTTTTTATATCCCAGAAAAGAATTTGCTGGAATTCCTGGATGAAAATAAGCTTTGTACAGGGATCTGAATTAGACTCATTCTGCTTATGTATTGTGGATTGGATTTAACAGAACAGCCAATAACTAAAGCTAGACAAAAATATATATTGTCAGTGGGAAAGGGAGCTGTTGCAAAGTGTATCCTAGTACATTTAAAAAAAATTCACTTATGAGATGTGGGCATTGCTGGCAAGGCCAGCATTTATTGCCCATCCCTAGTTGCCTTTGCGAAGGTGGTGGTGAGCTGCCTTCTTGAACCGCTGCAGTTCATGTGGTGAAGGTACTCCCACAGTGCTGTTAGGTAGGGAGTTCCAGGATTTTGATCCAGCGACGATGAAGGATCAGTGATATACTTCTAAGTCAGGATGGTGTGTGATGTGGAGGGGAACTTGGAGGTTGTGGTGTTCCCATGTGCCTGCTGTCTTTGTCCTTCTAGGTGGAAGAGGTCGTGGGTTTGGGAGGTGCTGCCAAAGAAGCCTTGGTGAGTTGCTGCAGTGCATCTTGTAGATGGTACACACTGCAGCCACAGTACGCCGGTGGTGGAGGGAGTGAATGTTTAAGGTGGTGGATGGAGTGCCGATCAAGTGGGCTGCTTTGTCCTGGATGGTGTCGAGCTTCTTGAGTGTTGTTGCAGCTGCACTCATCCAGGCAAGTAGAGAGTATTCCATCACATTCCTGACTTGTGCCTTGTAGATGGTGGAAAGGCTTTGGGGAGTCAGGAGGTGAGAAATAATGGGTAATCACTATGAAAATACTCATGGAATACATATTTCATATTTCACTAATTAACGGTTACAGGGAGATCTCCTACCTTGGTACACCTGGTGAGGTCATTGAACTCCTTGTAGCACTGCAGCCAGGGCCATTGCACAGTGCAGTTTGCAATAACGCCACTACCTCCTGTCAAAGATCCCGATCCATTCTTCTGGCCATTTGATAACCATTTGGGGAAATAGTAGCTCCCTCCTCCTGGCACACTTGGGTCTAATAAAATGTCTGCAACCCCATCTGAACAACAGAGTGCTGTGCTACTGCTATGACTGCTGCTTGACCTGCCTGATGGGTTTACAATCACACTTTATTCCTCTTTCGCAATTACTACTGCAGTGCCACTTTAAACTGCTGTGGGCCTTTATGGAAGGGAAACTTATATACCAGACTCGGATCATTACTAAAGATTTGCTTCAAAATACTCACTGAACATTTTGTTCAATATATGGAACCAATCATGCACAACCTCCAGAAACATGGGCCCTGAATGTCCATGGGTGTTCGACCAGTCTCCTGCTGGAACTCCAGTGGGAGACAATCAAAAAACACATGGAAATGGCATAAATAGCTGAAAACAACTGTATTGTTGTTTCTCT
Source organism: Somniosus microcephalus (assembly GCF_052327205.1). Taxonomy (NCBI): domain Eukaryota; kingdom Metazoa; phylum Chordata; class Chondrichthyes; order Squaliformes; family Somniosidae; genus Somniosus; species Somniosus microcephalus. The sequence goes on from NC_140989.1 coordinate 63,331,058, forward strand.
GCGGGTTCTGCCAGAGTTACAGCAGGAGAATGGTAGAATACCTGCAAGATTGCAGGGCCATGTGCTCTAGTTTAGGTTCCTCCCTGCTGTTTTCCCATCTGGATAATTGAGATCCTCTATGTTTAACATTCTGTCCTTTTTTTGCGTGCCTTTCTGCAAAACAGATTTCCATTTCCTCCTCTCCCGGAGATCTGCAACAAGTACCAAAAATGTCTTTCTTTTACTGTCCTTGACCTTAATCCAGGCTGTCTTAGCTGCATCAGCCAAAGCACTTACATCATTTCCTTTCTATGGATGCAATGTCCTCTCTTACCCATACTGCCACTCCTCCACCGGCTTTATTGTGCTATGTCTTCTGTAGGTTATATACCCTGACATTTTAATCTGTCAGCTACGGTCCTGATTTAACCAGGTCACCCTGCTTTGCCTTCAACAATTGGTAGGTGGAAGTGTTTTCAATTCCAAAACAGGCTTCATATGTTTATAGCATTAACATAAAAATATTTAACTTTTATCATTTCTCCTGACTCTTTCTTGTTTTTATTCCCCACAGCATTTATTTGCGTACACTTCCCCTTGTGGTCCAGAAAATGGGAATCTGCTAAATTGCTTGTCTATCTGAAATGCAGATAAGGAGTGGATTTTATGGTGAAAAATGCAACACTTTCCATTTCGGACACCCAGGGGGGAATTTTAACCCCAACAAACGGGTGGGCTGGGGGTCAGGTGGGAGGTTAAAGAGTTAAAAAACTGAATCACAACCCCAACCCGCCTCAACCCACCCACTTCTGATTTTAACGGAGGCGGGACAGGGGGCAGGCAGCCAACCCGCTCGCAGGAGGCGGATCAACCATTTAAATATTATAATGAGGCTGGCGTGCCTCATGGTGATCCACCATTACAAATTTAACTCTGGCTGGTCGGCTTTCCTGGGCCTCAGGGAACATGCCAGCTAAAGGAAGGCGCAGACTGCTGGATCCAGGAGCTGAGTGCCTTTCCACTTACCTCCCCGATCGTCCTCCAGCTCCCGACCAACCCCGCCACCCCCCCCCCCCGCCACCCCCACCCCCACGATGCTCTTCCGGCCCTGATCCTCCGGTCCTGATCGTCCTGCAGCCTTCAAGCACCCTTCCCCGATCCCTCTCTCCCTCCCTCCTCTCTGCGGCCTTGTGCTGGAGGCCTACCCGTCCACAGACAGCCAGCCTCTCCTGGCTGGCTGTGTGCAGGAAACAGAGCTTTCAAATGCTAAGCAGACCCTGCTGTTAAATTCGGCAGGGCCTGCGGGATCTCGACTGCTTTCTAGCCCCCACCCCCCGCTCCTGACCCACCTCCAGGTTCAAATTTCAGCCTCAGTGTCAGATCCCAATCAGGAATAGCAGAGTTCAAGTGTAGAACAAACCGCTAACAACCACATAAAAGCAACTCTAACTACACAACTACACAACTATGACACAGCTATGATAAATTGACCCTTAGTGTTAGGGGATTAAATGCGTGGGGTTACGGGGATAGGGTGGGATATGTGTTGGTGCAGGCTCGATGGGCCGATACGGCCTCTATCTGCACTGTGGGGATTCTGTGTGTGAAACTGGCATTTTCATTTCTCATGGCAGCTTTTAAGTTATCTCTGACAGAGGCTGCCAATTTAATATTATTTCTGTTAAATTATGGGTAGTCATTCTGTGGACCTGTACCCACAAGGAACTGGATTTAGTCGCCCAAATGAAATGAAATTACATTGTGCAGTCTTAATATATTTCTCAGTGGACGGCACAAATTACCCTCAGTGTGGCTCAACTGATCATAATTCATCACTCCCACACAGAGGCCATCAGGCAAGACACTGATGGAACTGGTAATGTCACCAAGTACAATAAGGGCTGTTCAGCTGAGGTTGGCCTTTAGGCACATTATCAAAATAATATAGGAGGAGTGCTACACTGACTCTTGCCTGTGCTATATGTGTGACCAGGGAAGCCTGGATGTGATCACTGGACTTAAGTCTGCAAAACATTCCTTTAACCCAACGATGTTAACCCTCAGATTGATGAAGACAAAAATACTCCCTCCAAAGATGAATGAAGACATTGATGTGTGCTTTTATGTTGCAATTACTGGCAACCTTGTTACGAAATCATAATCTTTGTTTTACTTTAACTTTTCCATTATTCCTATTATTTATTATTCCAAATTTTATCAGAAAAAAGTAACATTACTTCAACAATATACTGTACTTGCCAAATTTTTTAATAATACTTAGCAATTTCCTTTGGAAGATGCTGACTTGTACTGTTCCATAGGCAGCCCTCCAGATAGCCATTCATTATTGGGATAATTTTTAGTCTTTGGGCTTCAGGTGGGGAGCACATATCCGAAATCCAGAGGCCTAGAAATCCGATAAAGCCCGTAAACGTGTGGTGGCACCACAGGGCGAGGCGTGCTCGCGCCTGTAAAAAGATTGCACTGGAACTTGGTGCTGCCTGCTGATTATCATTATTGTGGCATTCCGCCCAGTGCTGAACGGCTGAACGTCTAGCAAGGGCTCTGAGGTAGGTCGGGACCTGGGGCCAGGATCAGGGCGCGAGGTCGGGGCCAAGATCGGGAGTGGAGGGGAGGTTGGGGCCAGGATCGGGAGTGGAGGGGAGGTCGGGGCTAAGATCGGGAGCGGAGGGGAGATCGGGGCCAGGATCAGGAGTGGAGGGGAGGTCGGAGCCAGGATCGGGAGTGGAGGGGAGGTCAGGGCCAAGATCGGGAGTGGAGGGGAGGTCGGGGCCAGGATCAGGGCGGGAGGTCGGGGCTAAGATCGGGAGTGGAGGCGAGGTTGGGGCTAAGATCGGGAGTGGAGGGGAAATCGGGGCCAGGATCAGGGCGGGAGGTCGGGGCCAGGATCGGGAGTGGAGGGGAGGTCGGAGCCAGGATCGGGAGTGGAGGGGAGGTCAGGGCCAGGATCAGGGCGGGAGGTCGGGGCTAAGATCGGGAGTGGAGGGGAGGTCGGTGCCAGGATCGGGAGTGGAGTGGAGGTCATGGCCAGGATCAGGAGTCGAGGGGAGGTCGGGGCCAGGATCGGGAGTGGAGGGGAGGTCGGGGCCAGGATCGGGAGTGGAGGGGGTGTCAGGGCCAGGATCGGGTGTGGAGGGGAGGTTGGAGCCAAGATCGGGTGTGGAGGGGAGGTCGGAGCCAGGATCGGGAGTAGAGGGGAGGTCGGGGCCAGGATCGGAAGTGGAGGTGAGGTCGGAGCCAGGATCGGGAGTGGAGGGGAGGTCAGGGCCAGGATCGGGAGTAGAGTGGAGGTCGGGGCCAGGGTCGGGAGTGGAGGGGAGGTCGGGGCCAGGGTCGGGAGTGGAGGGGAGGTCGGGGCCAGGATCGGGAGTAGAGTGGAGGTCGGGGCCAGGGTCGGGAGTGGAGGGGAGGTCGGGGCCAGGATCGGGAGTAGAGTGGAGGTCGGGGCCAGGGTCGGGAGTGGAGGGGAGGTCGGGGCCAGGATCGGGAGTAGAGTGGAGGTCGGGGCCAGGGTTGGGAGTGGAGGGGAGGTCGGGGCCAGGATCGGGAGTAGAGTGGAGGTTGGGACCAGGGTTGGGAGTGGAGGGGAGGTCGGGGCCAGGATCAGGAGTGGAGGGGAGGTCGGGGCCAAGATCGGGGGGACCTGCAGGTAAGAGCCAGGATCGCGGGGAGATCAGAGAGGGCCTGGAGTTCTTAGTCTGGAGTAAGGTCAGAGATGATAATGGTAAGTACTTACCTTTTTGTCATTCAGTGCTGTTTAATGTTTGTTTTCCCGGGAGTAAACATCGTTGGCGCTAGCTGCCTTAAAAACAAGCCAAATTTGCAAGAGCGGGTATAAGCAGGCGATAGGCCCCTTATTTGAATATGGCCTCCAGCGCGGCCCATGCCAGAAGTGGGTGGAAGCGAGGTGAACGCCATTTTTTCCGCAAAACCGGCCTTAACAGCTGGTGCTAAACCCGCAAATTTCTCGGCCAGAGGGTTTCCGATAATTCTAGCCTATTCAGTTGCTAATTGCTGCGGCTGTCCAAAGCCACAAAGTCGCAGAAGTCCTTCAACCATTCACACTCTAGTAATGTGTTGGAACAATCAAATAGTGAAGTAACATGGAAAAAACACATTTTAGAGGCTGACCAACATAGCTTGTCCTAGCAGTAAAACAAACAAGTAGGGTGTAATTATTAATGGATAACTGTAATTTATCTGTCAGCATTGATTTACTGTGCTGGAAATCCAATTTAGAGAATGCACACCAGACAGCATTTATATGGATTCCTTTTATTTTAGCTGTTGGACTTCAAAATGTTATAGAAAGGATCAGTTCGCACATGTTCTAACTAAGGATTTATTTTATTTTTAAATAGTCTTTTCACTAACGACAAATGGGTATTTAATTTGGTGCTCTTTTTCCAAACACCTACGCAAGTTAATTTGCGTCAAATGTCTTGGCAGCGACGCCCACATCCCAGGAACAAATATAAAAAATGCTCAGCAAATTCACAGCATGCAAAATAACAGGCTCAGACCCTGCACAGCAGACAGTCTGCATTGTCACTTTAGTCATCGCCAGGGAGGATATCATTTATTATATACTTATATTGTTTTCTTCAGAAGATCATGTAGGCTGTTTGGCAATATGATAGTCTAATATAGTATATTATAGGACACATAATACAGTGTAATAGTATCATGCTGTAAAGCACTCTAAAATATAGCTCTATAAAAGTACCAAACAGTATAATAATACTGTATAATAGTTTAGTAGGGTTATAGTACTGTATAATACAGTATAATAGTATAGTATCAGATACAAGAATGTTAGTATGATATACTACAGTTAGACCACAATTAGGTCTGTACTAGAACCCATTAATGGTTTTTATCTTTGATCCCTAACCATACTGACTCTGCCTGAAACTATTTATTTTGTGTGCAGCAATCCTCTCTATTCCCTCCTTCATCTATATTGCCACCCCTCCTCCTTTTTTACCTATTCTGACTCTGCTAAAAATATTTATTTACCATTCCTGCTCAGTTTGCAGTCAAGTTTCTGTTCGAGGTGAATCCTGGACCAGTTCTCCCGGTGCTGCACAATCCGGTGCTGATTTGCGCACCTTCCTGTCCCACTTCCATTTCCTCCCTGGTGTATGAAGAGCAGAAAGGACATACAGTATCAGGCTGATATGTCTGAGCTGGCACCTGGGCAGGTAGGAATGAGTAACATTGGCTGCAGTGAAGTCCTTGGGAGGTTTGGGCAGAGCACAGATGACATTGCCTCTGTTCTACACCTAGAGAAAGCAAACAAGAAGGTATATTGCAATGGCTGAAACAGATGAAAAATTAGTTCCATGGGAATTTGTCACACAATCTTGTAACTGAGTGAATGCATTAGTGGCAGTGAGTGGGTGAGTGTTTATATCGAGTGACAATAAAGAGGATAACAAAAATATTAGTCCTTAGCTTAGGGAGGCATCCAACTTCCGAATCTCAAACCCCAGCTACAGCCTCCATACCAAGTTATCAAAGTGCCCCTCTTCAAAAGAACGGAGGAACAAGTAATTGTTCAGCGACCCCCTCTCTCTGTATTGGTCTGTTCTCAGCAGTTATGTATCCTCTTGTCCTGGAAGCAGCAAAATCACACAGAAATCACAGAAACCCCACAGTGCAGATAGAGGCCATTTCGGCCCATCGAGCCTGCACCGACACATATCCCACCCGATCCCCGTAACCCCTACACCAACACATATCCCACCCTATCCCCGTAACCCCACGTATTTAATCCCCCTAACACTAAGGGTCAATTTATCATAGCCAATCAACCTAACCCGCACATCTTTGGACTGTGGGAGGAAACCGGAGCACCCGGAGAAAACCCACGCAAACACGGGGAGAATGTGCAAACTCCACACAGACAGTCACCCGAGGCCGGATTTGAACCCGGGTCCCTGGCGCTGTGAGGCAACAGTGCTAACCACTATGCCACCGTGCTGCCCGTGCGAGGTAAGCAATTAAAGGAGTGAAAGATAGTGCGAGGGGAGTGAAAGAGTACAATGTGCCATACATACTTTGGGGTCCTATTTAAGAAAATGTTGTGGTGCTTGGGCCAACCTCAACGGAGACTAACTGAGGCCTCTGAACTTCTTGTACACAGAAGCTCTTGTCCTTTGGGAGTTGCTGTGCACATTTACATGGGTTGCCACCTTCTCCCATGCACTTTGTACCACTCTTCCATGGGGGCTGTAGCCTTGGGCGCCAAAGATAATTGCCGTTATGAGACATATTTCTTCCAACAGGACCTTAATGTCTCACATCTGAGAACATTGGGGTTCTTGGTGCTGTTCCTTTAGACTGTTCCATCTTCTATTTTATCATAATGTAAATTGTGCATTCACAAACCCTTCTCCCCTAAGAACATAAGAAATAGGAGCAGGAGTAGGCCATTTGGCTTTTCGAGCCTGCTGCGCCATTCAATAAGATCATGGCTGACCTTCTACCTCAACTCCACTTTCCTGCACTATCCCCGTATCCCTTGATTCCCTTAATATCCAAAAATCTATCGATCTCTGTCTTGAATATACTCAATGACTGAGCCTCCACAGCCCTCTGGGGTAGAGAATTCCAAAGATTTCATTGTAAAACCTAGCTGAAGACTTTTAAAGCCTGCAACATGCCAAATCTCTCACCCACAATCTTTAGCTCTCAGTACAGTGGTTACACAAGCTGAGCGCATGCTTGCTTAACCTTCTAAATTTGCCGATTACACCAAACTTGGGGGTGTGGCAAACAGTGATAATGATACCAATCAACTGCAACAGGACATAGAAAGGCTAGCAGAATGGGCAGACAAGTGGCAGATGGAATTTAATAGAGAAGTGTGAGGTGATGCATTTTGGCAGAAGGAACAGGGAGAGGCAATATACACTTAATGGCAGTTTTACAGAGTGTGCAGGGACAGAGGGACCTGGGAGTTAATGTGCATAGGTCTCTGAAGGTGGCAGGACATATTGAGAGAGTGGTTAACAAAGCATATGGGATCTTGGGCTTCATAAATAGAGGTATTGAGTACAAAAGTAGAGAAGTTAGGCTGAACCTTTATAAAGCGCTGGTTAGGCCACAGCTAAAGTATTGCACCCAGTTCTGGTCACCACACTTTAGGAAGGATGTGAAGGCCCTTGAGAGGATGCAGAGGAGATTTACCAGAATGGTTCCAGGGATGGGGGATCTTAGCTACAAGGATAGGTTGGAGAAGCTGGATTTGTTTTCATTAGAGCAAAGGAGGTTGAGGGGTGATTTGACAGAGGTATACAAGATTATGACGGGTTTGGATAGGTTGACGTGGAAAGGCTGTTCCTGTGGCAGAGCCACCAGGGGATTCAGGACAATTGTTCATAATTCATTTAACAGCAATGTAGTGTAACCGGGGGCTGCACCTTTAATGTATCTGTTAACTGTACTATGGCTTCTTTCCTTTACTCCGCGTGATGACGTCATGCCGCCCATCACGTGATCCCCCAATGGCAGGAAGAACGTCATGACATCATGACGTCAGTGCTCGGAACCTTCTAGCAGTTCTAGAGAGGCTTTCAACCAGACCAGACCTATTTGCATTGTATCCAGCAGTTTACTGTTTAACTTCGTTTGTTCATTAAATTTTATTGTTTTTGATTCTCTGCGTCGATCTCAATTCTTCAGCTAGGAACCTCCGTTCCTACATTCCCACTAGTTGATGGTACAAGGACTAGGGGACACAGATTTAAGGTTTTGGGCAAGGGATACAGGGAGGATGTGAGGAAAAACCTTTTCACGCAGCGAGTGGTGATGACCTGGAATTCGCTGCCGATGGAAGTGGTGGAAGCGGAGACACTCAATGCTTTCAAGGGGAAACTGGATAGGCACTTGAGGGAAATAAACCTGCAGGGCTACGGGGATAGAGCGGGGGAATGGGACTGACTGAATTGCTCTACAGAGAGCCGGCATGGACTCGATGGGCCGAATGGCCTCCTTCTGTGCCATTATGACTCTATGACCATAATGAGGCAGAAATCTGAACATGGCCCACATCCAACCAGATTGGCGGGCGTGAAGCACAATGCACCTGCTTCTCTCCAAGTCTGCACCTGGATCGGAACATTTACCCCATTAAGTCAAAGATTTAGCTTTGTAATTATGCTGTGGAATTCTAATGTGCATACACTTAGTGCATTCATATGAAATTCATTTCTCTGATATTTTAACAGTGGGGTTAACCTGCTTAAATAGGTTAATGCTTTTCATAAAATAGCAGACAAAGCATTTACATAGGAACATGTTAAACATTCATACTCTAATATCCCTCAGTTCAAAATTTGTGAGTTTTGCTGCGTGCTTTGATAATCATAAAATGGGACTACAAGCTGTATAATAATAATGGGTAGAGGACCTCTAAGTTGTATTTATATAGCACCTTTAACAGAGTGTCAGCTGTGGCTCAGTGGGTAGCACCTTCGCCTCTGAGTCAGACGGTTGTGTGATCTCAGTCCCACTCCAGAGACTTGAGCACAAATAACTTGCAGCTGACACTCCAGCGCAGTACTGAGGGAATGCTGCAATGTCGGATTAGACGTTAAACCTGTCTGTCCTCTCAGGTGGACATAAAAGATCCCATGCCACTATTTTGAAGAAGAGCAGGGGAGTCCCAGCCAATATTTATCCCTCAATCACCATAACAAAAAACAGCTTAATCTGGTCATTATCACATTGCTGTTTGTGGGAGCTTGCTGTGTGCAAATTAGCTGCCGCGTTTCCTACATTATAACAGTGACTACACTTCAAAAGTACTTCATTGGCTGTATAGCGCTTTGGGACGTCTGGTGGTCATTAAAGGCAAGTCTTTCTTTCTTTCTAGTAAAACATCCCAAGGCACTTCACAGGAGCGTTATAAAACAATATTTGACACCGAGCCACATAAGGAGAAATTAGGGCAGATGACCAAAAGCTTGGTCAAAGAGGTAGGTTTTAAGGAGCGTCTTAAAGGAGGAAAGAGAGGTAGAGAGGCGCAGAGGTTTATGGAGGGAATTCCAGAGCTTTAGATCCTTGGCAGCTGAAGGCACGGCCACCGATGTTTGAGCGATTAAAATCAGGGATGCTCAAGAGGGCCAGAATTAGAAGACTGCTGATACCTCGGGGTTTGTGGGGCTGGAGTTGATTACAGAGATAGGGAGGGGTGAGGGATGGAGGGATTTGAAAACAAGGATGAGAATTTTGAAATCGAGGTGTTGCTTAACCGGGAGCCAATGTAGGTCAGTGAGCACAGGGGTGATGAGTGAATGGGACTTGGTACGAGTTAGGACATGGGCAGCAGAAGTTTGGATGACCTCAGGTTCATGTAGGGTAGAATGTGGTAGGCCCGCCAGGAGTGCGTTGGAATAGTCAAGTCTAGAGGTAACAAAGGCATGGATAAGGGTTTCAGCAGCAGATGAGCTGAGGCAAGGGCGGAGACGGGCGATGTTACAGAGGTGGATCTAGGCGGTCTTAGTTATGCTGCGGATATGTGGTTGGAAGCTCAGTTCAGGGTCAAATATGACACCAAGGTTGTGAACAGTGTGGTTCAGCCTCAGACAGATGTTAGGGAGAGGGATGGAGTCGGTGTCTAGCAAATGGAGTTCATGGTAGGGACCGAAGACAATGGCTTCTGTCTTCCTAATATTTAGTTGGAGGAAATTTCTGCTCATCTAGTACTCCATGTCGGACAAGCAGTCTGATAATTTAGAGACTGTGGAGGGGTTGAGAGAAGTGGTGGTGAGGTAGAGCTGGGTGTTGTCAGCTTACATGTGGAAACGCTATGTTTTCAGATGATGTCGCTGAGGGGCAGCATGTAGAAGAGAACTAGGAGGGGGCCAAGGATAGATCCTTGGAGGATACCAAAGGTAACGATGCAGGAGCGAGAAGAGAAGGTGATTCTCTGGTTACGATTAGATAGATAAGAATGGAACCAGGCGGGTGCAGTCCCACCCAGCTGGACAACGGTGGAGAGGTGATGGAGGAGGATGGAGTGGTCAACCATGTCAAAGGCTGCAGAAGGATGAAAAGGGATAGTTTACCTTTGTCACAGTCACATACAATGTAATGTGTGAAGACATTGAATGGTGAAAGTGTTTTAAGAGTTAAATCATTGCTCGTATCAGTAACTGTGAATGTTCCCTTTGGATCTGCCAAAGAGGAACACCTTTTTTCAATAGTTGAGATTAATCTGCTGATTTTGGCAGGTTTATGAAAATAAGTCAGAATGCTCTGATGGCACATGAGTCATGTTTAGGCAGCTGTTTCTTAACAAGTCTAACTACTGATAAACATTTGAGAACAAATCAGACGGATTTCATGGAGAAGCTGAGAGGTAGAGGAGTGATTTACCATTTCAAAATGCACATTTTCAGTAATGGGCAAATTCTAAAACCTTTTTGCAGGATTAGGAACAATGGGGTAATTTTCACCTTCACCACTTGGATGGTAAAGGTACAGCAGTATCACTATCCTGACAACAGAGAAATCTGTGACCACTCCATGGATCTTAATGTTAGTGGGCATGGGCTCATTTGGGCTAATGGTCGGTGTGAGAACAGACTGAATAAATCTTGATAATGGTTATGAATGAACATAAGTAGCATATTACATTGATGCTACCATTGCCATCAATACAGCCTCCCTATGCCTGACATTTTCCTTCTATGCCACTAGTGAAGCTTCACAAAATGGAAGCTATGATGTCATTTATAAGTTTTGACATTGCTCTTGATTGATGTAGAGCAATGGTTGTCAGGGAAGGATGCAGGTTTTAAAGCACTGACGTGCATCAGAATCTATAATGTTGGCCAAAGAGATGTGGCTGAGAAATCTGCTGCTTAACAATCCATTGATGCTGAGGCAGATTTTCTTTTCCATTATGGACTGAGAAATGGCACAGACTGGGCAAGATGGAGTACTAAATTGGGCAGAGATCAGTTTGTCCTGATTTCTGAATATTTGGCTGTACACAAGTTTCTGGCCGGGTCTGGAGTGGATGGTAGAAGCTCCTTTCCAAAGCAGGAAACATTCCAAAATGCACCTGGTAGTTCTTTTCCAGCCAGTGGGCAAGCTGGATGCCAAGTCCCACCAATGCCCAGGAAACCTGGCATCCAATCCAGGATTTCTAGTGGCAAAATATCATTTAAAGAGCACAGCACTGTAAGTCATGTTAGGCCATTTCCAGACTGTTTTTGTTCCTATTGGCAATCTGTTGCAGTTAGCCTCCAGCACCATTACTGGCACCAATGGATTTCCAAATGACATTTCTCTGAGTTAGCATGTTTGGAAGACGTGGACAACCTATGGATACATGTCAAGCTGCCTGAGAGGTATTCCATATCCACCTGCCAACACCTACACTTGAGGCCTGTACTCTGGTGCTCTTTCATTGTTGCCTATTGACACCACTGTGTCAGCCAATGAGTTGGAGGCAGATTGGGACTTGTGGCAGAACTAATCCACTGCCCCTTCAGCCTTGACAAAAATTACTAATGGGTTAAGATGGCATCTGAGGCTCTCCATAGGCTTTCAGAATGTTTGTCCCCTGTTGTAACCATCCCTTTAAACTTGACTTATGTGGAATTTTACTTTTTCACCATGAGTGTCCTGTCTAATTCCATATGATTCTGTATCTAGTGCTGTGAATAATAATGCAAATGAGTTTACACTGGAGAAGGAAGTGTTATTTGCATATGACCTTTTGGATTAGCACCAATTATTAACCATCTAGAATAGACTTGGCCCTAAAGATGATAATTGGCCCTACTAATTCAAACATCTGCCAGTTAAAAATGGCTGCCTTTTAAAAATAAAATCTAGGTTAACGTTAGTGAGATGATTTATATATTTAAATCACTGGACTAGTATTGATTTATTAAAATGCTACGCTCTTGATGATGTTATTTGAGAATGTACCCTCATCACTCTGTCACCTGTTGCAGAACTGGCCACCCGAACCCTCACAGCTCGATAGCATGTGAGGGAGTCTCCAGGTGTCATTATCAAATAGCAGAGAACTTTTCCCCTCCCATCAAAAGTAATCACATTCTGGAAGACATTGAACCAGTTATTGGGCAATCACACAATATTAATACAGAAATTAATAAGTAGGGGTCAAAAAATAGCAGATGTAGCAATACAGCAGGTTATGGGAGTGGAATGAAAGCTGCACCAAGCACTGAAGCTGATATTATCTCATCTTCAGTGATGCTGTAAAGTTCCTACCCAGTCACATCATGAATTGAGAGAGCTGCTTACAGCATTCATATTGTAACTGGACAACAGATGATATGAAAATGTCTGTTTTCAAGTGACCAGCACAAAAGCACAAGAAAAACATTATCAAATGTACACGCATATCCTTCTATATCATTTAATATTACGTGGCATAATTGCAGTGAAAAGAATGCGAAATCACACTTGCTCTTAATCAGGATTTGTTCTTAATCAGGATTATTCGTTGGAGTAGCCTATATGTGGACTTTCCATCATTGAAAGACTCACAAACAACACATTAGGGTCATAATATGTCAGAGAATTACAGCATTGTGTGTATAATATATAATGTTTCAATTTCCCAGGATGCTTGTCTGTATTGCATTGACACGGAACCAATATATAATCTCAAGAATTTTACATAATTTGTCATCAACATTGCTTTTGATTTACTTACATATGGAATCAAAGGGCCTGTTCATAATCCAGGGTTCAGATTCAAGTAGTACTGGATATTCAGGGAGGTTTCCCAATAGTTGCTTTAGTTTTATTTTACATCCCAGGAGCTATGCTACAAGACATTACTGTGTAATGAAATGCTTATGAAAACATTGATTCATGCAGAACCAATGCAGCCATACAAATGAACAGCAACAATGCCAACTGGGGTGGATTATTCCTTTTGAACATGATGCCTTGCCCCAGTGATGAAGTACATGACAGTCTAGTCATTGATTAAATAGTTTTCATGTTAGAAAATGGTCAAAGAAAGCAAATGTCACTGACATTTGATATCGTGTACCCTGGTCCTGCTGGATATACTGGCACATAAGCAATGGCCTTTGTTTTAATGGCTATGGGGCAGTGTTCAAGATATTTTGTTTCCTAAGTGATGAAAACCTGCACGTTTATTTGGATCAGTTCACTGGGGAAAACTGGTAGGCAGTCGTGAAAATATACAGTACAAAGCTCACTGGCGTCTGGCCTTAAACACAGACAAAAAAATAAAGTTTAAGTTAAGATAACAAAGTACTAATATTGACTCTGTCCTTGTCCAACAATTTTTTCCACTGCACATTGATCTCATTAAGTGAATGATTTACTGGAATTTCCTCCCGTTGATAGGATTTGATTGTCTTTTCTTTTAACCTCAGGCACCCTGGCCTGGATATTTTCAGGTAGGCTTTTGTAGGCCTTGACACTAAACTGATATTTAAAAATGTCACTTGTTTATGTCACTTCAGGCTACTCATTTTTCTGCTCTTTAACCCGGGTGACTGCTTCCTTTTCTTCACTTTTAATGGAAGTTAGAAATAGTACTCCGGCGTGGTGTGCTAATGGCGAATGCACAGGGCAATTATTCTTATCTTTTAAGAATTTTCATTGTTGCCCACCCAGATTGTTCAGTGCCTGGAGTTTACTCACCTTTCATCATCAGCAGCCCGATGCACACAGGTCACTGGCACTTTTGTGCCTTAGAAATGAATCTTTGAAATGATTTAAAGAAAGATCCCTTTGTTGCCATGTTGTGACATGAAAGAGGTTTTGTTTGAATGACTGCATAGTGTCTGGCACCAGCAATCAAACAAATTGCCCAATACCAGTATTTGTCCAGTCTTTAATGCTATAATATTTTTGGATGATAAAACCACCACAGTGAGCATTTGTAAGGTAAATATTCTCACCTACTTTAGAATCAGCCCCCTTACACTCTTTATTGTCTTGCATATTATCTTAATGTTTCTGAACAGTCACTCCTATTACTTCATTTTAATGCATTTTGTTATTTATGTCTGAACAAGTCTGAAACTTCATTATAATAAATTAATGAATATCAATTCTAAGCTATTTGTACTTAACACCAAATGTCTTAATCCTCTTTCAACAACAAAACAGATCAAATGTCATAACTTGTGGTGCATGAAAAATATGGGTGTAGAAAATACAAATTACATTATTAAAATAAAATGGCCCAGATTTTCCTGGCGATATAAGTATAGCATGATACTGATTTTCAGTGTAAAAGATCAAGAAAATTTGGGCGTGAGTGAATCGTGGCCATCTTTACGCTACGCCCAAATTCCCTCCATCATTTCCGTCCTTCCGGGATAATTCCGCCAAAAACCTCTGCTGCTCATTAACATAGCCCCACCCCATGCAAAAGTCCAGAGAATATGATTTTTGTGCATTTACACTAGTTCTGAATGGGCTATAATTGCAGCATTAATTATTAATCTCTTTGCTGTTTGTGGGAACTTACTGTGTGCAAATTGACTGCCGCGCTTCCCCACATTATAACAGTGGCTATGCTTTAAAATTGCTTCATCCTTGGTATAAAGCGCTTTGGGACATCCTGAGATTGTGCAAGGTGCAATGCAAATGCAAATTCTTGCTTTCTTTATCTGGAGGGCTAATACAGGAGCTCTTTCAGAACCCAGGGATTAAGAGTTCACAGGGCCTGCCTATAAAGATTGATATTTGTGCATCTACATTTAATGGAGACATCCGAGAGTGTGCCAAGCAGCATGAAAAGTTTGCAGACAAGTACGAAGGAATCCATGAACTGCATCTGAACAATGCTGCATGATCATCTAACCAAAGTGTACACCACCATGGTGACCATGGCCACTGCAGGACCCATTGCAATGAGGCGTTTTTGGTCATAAGAGCAAACATAATTTCCCTATGGAATGCTTTGAATAGGACTCGAGACCTCGAGCTCCAATATATAGCAGTCTTGTCAGGATTCAGTATGGTGCGTAACCAGATTAAGACAGCCATAATGCAGGCTTCAACAACCTCACAGCTGCTCAGAGACCTATTTTCACAGATGATGCATTTGGAACAGATGATGGAGTTGTCTCTGGGGGCAACACCACATCTGTACCATCCAGCCACTCTGCTCAAGTGATCCCAGATGTAGCAGATAGTGCGCAGATTCAGGCAACCACTGCAGCACTACATATGGCACAGCAGTTGTAGGGCCACTTACTGACCCAGAAAAAAGAAGCTACTAAACCACCTCCATCCCAAGGGACACACATTGACACCCAGCAAACAGCCAGCACACTTCCTCCTCCCACTGGAGCAGGCACACGGTTAGGGAGGAGAAGACATGCACCATACTTCATAACAGGGAAGTACTGGGATAAGAAACACTGAACATGCTTGCACCACACTGTAGGGAAGGTAATATTGGGTTAACTGTAATTCAAATGGATCCCAACGGTTCATTTGGGATGAGGCAATTAACATAGTAGTGGAGGAATGAAGCATACTTGAGGTAAGACTGGAGCATAGGTAGGGATATTGTATTGTTCCATTTCATTTTGTGGAGATGACTACACATTGTTTGGCACAGCCACTTAAGTGAAGGTGTTGTCAACGAGAGCCTGCCCAAAGAGTCTTCCTATCTACAGGGGAGATTCTGCACATATTTCTTCAGGATCCAGGTTGTGGTTCTCTGCTGCCACTGGTTGTGACTGGGTCTCCTCTACTATCTGCTCCATGGCAATTTTTTTTTGGATGGTGAAGTTGTGTAAGAAGCAACAGTAGTAACCTTGGAGACCTTTACCAGGCTATACTGCAACAAGTGCCCCTCCCAATCGATCAAGGCATCAGAACCTTTTGTTTCAACATTCTGATTGTCTATTCCGCCTTGCTCCTTGTGTTAGTGTGTGCCTCATTATATCCCTCTTTAAATCTTGTTCAAGGGAGTCATGAGCTAGGGTTGAAGAGGATAAATGCCATAAGATAAATGAAT
The DNA here is from genome assembly GCF_052327205.1 of Somniosus microcephalus. Lineage (NCBI taxonomy): Eukaryota > Metazoa > Chordata > Chondrichthyes > Squaliformes > Somniosidae > Somniosus > Somniosus microcephalus. Next base: position 63,347,073 of record NC_140989.1, read on the forward strand.
CATGCCTGCTTCCTAGGCAGTGGGTTCTTATGTGCAATCTTCTGTACCTATGGTTACCGACCAGATGCACGTTAATCAAGTGGAACTCCTTTCTGTGTATGAAGTGGATGGGTTTGGCAGTAGGCGCCTGAATTGTCACATGTGTGCCATCAATAATGCTGTACACATTGGGGAAACCACACACTAAAAGTGCAGCGCTCTCTCTGGTGGTTGGATAGTTTCCATGGGGAAATTGATGAAAGAGTTTGTTCAGGGAAACAAGGCATTTGTCATCTGTTTGATGCTTTGGTGCACTGCTAGTTGTGAGATATGGCAGTTATCCTCTGGTGGCATAATAGTTCAAGGCACTGGCTACCTTGACAACCACTGTCCTGGACTGACAAGAATATCTGATTCCAGGAGACTACATGGCCTCAATATTAACACCCCCCACCACCCCCCATGACAGGTGGGAGAGGGTCGGGGGAGGGTTAAAGACTTAAATACGAGGAACACGTCTGCAACAAGCTGCGCACGTGCCCGCCGCCTTTATTACAGGGGGTCTGAGTGACTTATGGAGAGATGGGACACTTCATTAACATATTTACATTGGGCTCCCACTGTGCAATTGGGAGCCCAATTTTAAGATTTTCTGCTGCACTGGTTTCCCAGGGGTCTGGAAACCCGGCAGTGAAAGGAAGGTGGGAGCTGCTGGCTCCCCCATGGTAAGTGCCTTTTTCAGCATTCCTTATGGGCCGGGAGGAGCAGGACTGCTTCCCCCCACCCCTGGCCCCTCAAGGAAGCCTTCGGCCTCTCTCTGCCCCCTGCAGATTGCAGACTCTCTCTGTTCCCCAACCACCCACCTGCCGATTGCCAGGGATCATCCTCAAGGGCCCCCGCCTGCGGCCTCCTGCCGCTTGTTTCCCTCCCGGTCGCTGGCCAGGCTGTCAGTTTGGCCAGCTGCCAGGTGGGAAAAGAACTGTGGTGATTATTCCTTGTTTAGTAAAAGTATTGTGATTGGTTGTTTGTTAACTGCCTTGGGATATATGTTGTAATCTCATTGGTAGTTGATGTCACATGATGTGTGGTGTCCACCTTAAATTCAGTTCTTTTCCAGCTTTGGTTGGGACTGGATGTGGAAAGATGTGCTGCAGATTTTAAAGTTAATAAAGCCTAGCTTTGGAAGGCAAATCTATTCTTTATTTCAATTTATTAACTTTATGTTAGAATGGAGCGATATCTTCAACCAGAACGATTCAAGGCTGACCCCAATTCTGCTGGAGTGGATGATAAATGGAAACATTGGTATTGTACATTTAAAAACTTTTTGGGCGTGTTGGATCAAGAGTCTCTAAATAAGCTGAATATGCTGATCAACTACATTGCTCCGGATGTATATAAATATATTTTGGACTGTAAAACTTATGAAGTGGCTATTTCTACATTGGAAAAGATTTTTGTTAAACCAAAGAATGAGGTATTTGCACGTCACCTTCTATCTGCCCGTAGGCAGCAGGTGGGAGAATCTTTGGATACTTATTTACAAGCACTTCGGTGCCTTAGTGTTAACTGTAATTATAAGGCCGTGACGGCTGAAGAATATAAGGAAGAATCGGTACGGGATGCTTTTATTAATGGATTACTGTCTAGATCAATTCGTCAGCGGTTGTTAGAAAATAAGACTTTGGATCTTAAAAGTGCTTTTGAGCAAGCTTCTACATTGGATGTGGCTCAGAGAAGTTCGGATTCTTATGCTCTTTTTAATCGGCCTGCGACTATGGTTTCGGCAGTTTTGGATGAAAAGGAATTATGTGGACTTAATGGGAGTGGTTTACTAGATTCTGAAACAGTTTCTACTTCGGCGGCTGTTGCCTCTAGGATTCAGAAGTGTTATTTTTGTGGGAATATCCGGCACCCTCGTCTGAAGTGTCCTGCTCGGGAGGCTGTGTGTAGTAAATGCGGCAAGAGAGGTCATTATGCACGTGTGTGCATATCATCAGGTTCAATTACCTCCTCCTCTCCTGGTGTGGGAGGGCCCTCCTCTACCACCTCCTCCTCTGTGACTATTCAGCCTTTAGATAGGGCGTTTATTGCATCAATTTCTGCTGCATTTGCTCATGGCCTAAACAAAGCTATAGTTACGGCTCAAGTTAATGGGTTGGAAGTGAAGGCCCTTATAGATACGGGCAGTACTGAGAGTTTTATAAGTCTTCAGTTTGCGAAGGAGAAGCATTTGAAAATTTCGCCTGTTACGTATCAGGTGTGTATGGCTCAGACGACCCTTACTTCACAAATAGCTGGTTGTTGCTTTGTGAAAATGATTCTTCTAGGTAATACGTATACTGATATACGCTTATCTGTTTTGCCTAATCTCTGTGCGGATATTTTGATTGGACATGATGTGCTTCAGTTACACGAGTCTCTTAGTCTTTCATTTGGAGGGACTAAGCCACCTTTATCTATTTGTGGATTAATCTCTTTATCCATTTCTCCATTATCACTTTTTTCCAATTTGATGCCGGATTGTAAGCCAATTGCTACCAAGTCAAGAAGATATAGTAGTCAGGATAGAGAATTTATTAATTCTGAAGTTCAACGTCTCTTATTGGAAGGAATCATTGAACCTAGTTGTTCGCCTTGGCGAGCACAGGTAGTTGTCATGACTAACGAGAGACACAAGAAACGAATGGTGATAGACTATTCCCAAACTATTAATAGGTATACTCAATTAGATGCGTACCTTTTGCCTAAGATTGATGAGCTTATCAATAAAGTATCTCAGTATAAGGTTTTTAGCACTATTGACTTAAAGAGTGCTTATCATCAGATTCCTATTGTTAAGAAGGATCAACCATATACGGCCTTTGAGGCTGGTGGAAAGCTGTATCAGTTTTGCCGAATACCATTTGGTGTTACTAATGGTGTTGCTTGTTTTCAACGTGCAATGGATGCTTTTATAAGTGATAACTCCCTCTCTGACACCTTTTCACACTTAGATGACATCACAGTGTGTGGCAAATCAAGGGTGGAGCATGATTCTAATTTAAAAAGATTCCTTCAAGCTGCGGAAGAAGTTGGTTTAACTTTTAATAAAGAGAAATGTATCTTTTCGACTACTGAGGTAAATCTATTGGGGTATATTATCTCGGGAAACAAGATTAAACCAGATCCAGAACGTCTGCGACCATTGATTGATTTACCTTGTCCTACTAATTCTAAGGCTTTGCAACGAGTTGTTGGACTGTTTTCTTATTATTCTAATTGGATTGCAAATTTTTCACGGAAGATCCGGCCTCTTATTCGGGTTACGACATATCCTCTATCATGGGAGGCCAGGACATGTTTTGAGAATTTTAAAAAGGATATTTTAGGAGCAGTTGTGCATTCTATTGATGAGCAGGTTCCTTTTGTGATCGAGACGGATGCTTCTGATTTTGCAATTGGGGCTACTCTGAACCAAAATGGAAGACCTGTGGCCTTTTTCTCACGTACTTTGAACAATAGTGAAAAAAGACATTCTTCAATAGAGAAAGAGGCATACGCAATAGTAGAAGCATTGCGTAAATGGAGACATTATTTATCGGGGCGACATTTCACGTTGGTAACTGATCAAAAATCTGTGTCCTTTATGTTTGATGTTAAACATTTTGGAAAGGTCAAAAATGATAAAATAATGAGATGGAGGATTGAGTTGGCATGTTACCATTTTGACATAGTTTATCGTCCGGGGAAGGATAATGTTGCTGCTGATGCACTGTCGAGGGCTTATTGTTCTGTGATTCACGGAGATACGCTTATTAATCTTCACAATGCCTTATGTCATCCTGGGGTTACGAGGATGATACACTTCGTACGCAGTAAGAATTTGCCCTTTTCAGTTGAAGACGTCAAGCGGATGACTTCATTATGTTCTATCTGCGCTCGGTGTAAACCGAATTTCTTTAAGCCTCAACGAGCTCATCTTATAAAGGCTACTTCTCCTTTTGAACGTTTGAGCGTCAATTTTAAGGGGCCTCTTCCTTCAACTACTCAAAACCGATATATTTTTACTGTTGTGGATGAGTTTTCAAGGTTCCCTTTTGCTTTTCCTTGTGCAGATGTATCAGCTGCTACAGTTATCAAATGTCTGACTCAACTTTTTGTCATCTTTGGGATGCCTGCGTATATCCATTCGGATCAGGGAAGTTCTTTTATGTCTTCCCAGTTGAAGGAATACCTTCAGAGTCGGGGAATTTCTACTAGTAGAACTACCCCGTATAATCCCCAGGGTAATGGACAGTGCGAACGATACAATGGGGTGATCTGGAAGGCAGTTATGTTGGCTTTGACATCCCGGAACCTTAAGAATACACAGTGGGAAATGGTACTGCCTGATGCCCTGCATTCCATTAGATCATTGCTTTCAACGGCTACTAATGTGACCCCCCATGAAAGGCTCTTTAACTATCCGCGGAGATCTACTACGGGATATTCGGTACCTTCATGGCTTACTATGCACGGACCTGTGCTGCTTCGACGCCATGTTAGATTGTCAAAATATGATCCTTTAGTGGAGGAGGTGGAGCTGTTGGAGGCAAATTCCCAATATGCTCATATTCGATTCCAAGATGGGAAAGAAAGTATCGTTTCAATTAAAGACTTGGCTCCTTGTGGTGGCCAGCCCTCTTCTGAGGATATTAACAATAGTCATGATTCAGATAATGTGGATGCTGTTACAGATACTACGAATATTTCCAATCCGACTGCAGATAATTATACTTCTATTAGTCAGCCCTCGATGGATGTTCATGACCGTCCCAGTTTACCTCCTGATGGATTTCTAATCCGGAAACCGTTGAAAATCGGGATATGGATAGCCTTCCTGCAGAAGATACTTCTGTGTCTCCTGGTGTGGGAGGGCAAGGAATTTCACCAAGGTTAAGAAGGTCGACACGAACAAGATATCCGGTCGACCGATTGAAAATGGACTTTTAAATTGATAGTAATGTTTTAAAATTGTTGAAATATTATATTATATTGTTTTAGTTGAGAGATACTTAATACTTATGTGCAATGTTATTATTTGTTGTTGTTCACTTAGTATTGTGTCATGTAAACAGTTTTACTCTTGTTGTGCATAGTTTTAGTTGTAAATAATTAATTATAAATTGTAAAGGTTATTTAGGTTGGAGTATATTTTAAAAGGAGGGGTGAATGTGGTGATTATTCCTTGTTTAGTAAAAGTATTGTGATTGGTTGTTTGTTAACTGCCTTGGGATATATGTTGTAATCTCATTGGTAGTTGATGTCACATGATGTGTGGTGGCCACCTTAAATTCAGTTCTTTTCCAGCTTTGGTTGGGACTGGATGTGGAAAGATGTGCTGCAGATTTTAAAGTTAATAAAGCCTAGCTTTGGAAGGCAAATCTATTCTTTATTTCAAGAACTAAAACAAAAAAATGTTAATAAGGTCCTGCTGTTACCTTCGGCAGTCTCTTCGCGTCTCCGTCCTTGCCGGGTTCTTCAGCCATTTTCGGCCTCACCCATACCCACCACACCTCCCCGTAAATAGCGGGGCCAATGTTTCTGCAATGCAGATTCAACAGTTCAAAGGAGGATATTGTAGGTGGAGTAGTTGTAATATTAAGTATTCTATGTTGTTAGAAAAATTGTTTAATATCTCTTTAGTAACAATACTGTGGAGGAGGAATTCCTGGAGTGTTTACGGGATGGTTTCCTGGACCAATATGTCGAGGAACCAACCAGAGATCAGGCCATCTTAGACTGGGTATTATGTAACGAGAAAGGATTAATTAGCAATCTTGTTGTACGAGGCCCCTTGGGTCGGAGCGATCATAATATGATCGAATTCTTCATTTAAGATGGAGAATGAAGTAGTTGACTCGGAGACTAGGGTCCTCAATTTAAATAAAGGAAACTACGATGGTCTGAGGAGCGAGTTGGGTAGGATTAATTGGGGAATGGCACTCAAAGGGTTGACGGTGGATAGGCAATGGCAAACATTCAAAGACCGAATGGATGAACTGCAGAATTTGTTCATAAAAATAAAACAAAAAAGGTCACCCAACCGTGGCTAACAAGGGAAATTAGGGATAGCATAAGGTCCAAGGAGAGGGCATATAAATTGGCCAGAAAAAGCAATAATCTTGAGGATTGGGAGCAGTTTAGGATTCAACAAAGGAGGACAAAGGGATTAATTAAGAAAGGGAAAATAGAATATGAGAGTAAGCTTTCAGGGAACATAAAAACTGACTGTAAAAGCTTTTATAGATATGTGAAGAGAAAAAGATTGGTGAAGTCAAGCGTAGGTCCCTTGCAGTCAGAATCGGGGGAATTTATAATGGGGAACAAAGGAGGACACAAATAACCTCCCAGAGATGCCGGGGAACATAGGGTCTGATGAAAGGGTGGAACTGAAAGAAATCAGTATTTGTAGGGAAATGGTGTTAGGAAAATTGATGGGACTGAAGGCCGATAAATCCCCAGGGCCTGATAATCTACATCCCAAGGTACTTAAGGAAGTGGCCCTAGAAATAGTAGATGCATTGCTGGTCATCTTCCAGAACTCGATAGACTCTGGAATGGTACCCATGGATTGGCGGGTAGCTAATGTTACCCCACTATTCAAAAAAGGTGGTAGAGAAAAGGCAGGGAATTATAGACCGGTAAGCTTGACATCGGTAGTGGGGAAAATGCTAGAGTCCATTATAAAAGATGTAATAGCAGAGCACTTGGAAAGCAGTGGCTAGATCAGACAAAGTCAACATGGATTTACGAAAGGTAAATCATGCTTGACTAATCTACTGGAATTTTTTGAGGATGTAACTGGTAAAATAGATAAGGGAGAACCAGTGGATGTGGTGTATTTGGACTTTCAGAAGGCTTTCGATAAGGTCCCGCATAAGAGATTAGCGTGCAAAATTAAGGCACATGGGATTGGGGGCAAGGTATTGACTTGGATAGAGAACTGGTTGGCGGACAGAAAGCAAAGAGTTGGAATAAACGGGTCGTTTTCCGAGTGGCAGGCAGTGACTAGTGGGGTACCGCAAGGATCAGTCCTAGGACCCCAGCTGTTCACAATATATATTAATGATCTGGACGAGGGAATTGGATGTAATATCTCCAAATTTGCAGACGACACAAAGCTGGGTGGGAGGGTATGCTGTGAGGAGGATGTCGTGAAACTCCAGTACGATTTGGACAGGTTGGGTGATTGGGCAGAAACATGGCAAATGCACTATAATGTGGATAAATGTGAGGTTATCCACTTTGGTGGCAAAAACAGGAAGGCAGATTATTATTTGAATGGCAATAGATTGGGAGAAGGGGAAGTGCAAAGAGACCTGGGTGTCCTTGTGCACCAGTCGCTGAAGGTAAGCATGCAGGTGCAGCAGGCGGTTAAGAAGGCAAATGGAATGTTGGCCTTCGTAGCAAGAGGGTTCGAGTACAAGAACAAGGATGTCTTGCTGCAATTTTACAGGGCCTTGGTGAGACCACACCTTGAGTATTGTGTGCAGTTTTGGTCGCCTTACCTGAGGAAGGACGTTCTTGCCATGGAGGGAGTGCAGCGAAGATTCACCAGGCTGATACCTGGGATGGCAGGAATGACGTATGAGGAGAGATTGTGTCGATTGGGCTTATACTCACTGGAGTTTAGAAGATTGAGAGGGGATCTCATCGAAACCTATAAAATTCTGTCAGGCCTGGACAGACTAGATGCAGGAAGGATGTTTCTGATGACCGGGGAGTCCAGAACCAGGGGTCATAGTCTAAGGATAAGGGGTAAGCCATTTAGGACTGAAATGAGGAGGAATTTCTTCACCCAGAGAGTGGTGAACCTGTGGAATTCTCTGCCACAGAGGGCGGTGGAGGCCAGTTCATTAAGTATATTCAAGAAAGAGTTGGATATATTTCTTAAGGCTAAAGGGATCAAGGGATATGGGGAGAAGGCAGGGACAGGGTACTGAATTTGGATGATCAGCCATGATCTCATTGAATGGCGGAGCAGGCTCGAAGGGCCGAATGGCCTACTCCTGCTCCTATCTTCTATGTTTTCTAGTAGGAAATATCCTTAATTTCAGTGTTATTTCTTTCCTGCTTCTCAGTAGAGGCCCAACATTTTGGATCTCCTGTCATTCCTGAAACTTAAAACAGCAAAAAGCTACTTGACGTAGCTGCAATAGGTATGTTGTATGTAAGAAACCTCAGCCAGGATTCTCATCCCTATAGTGGTGTTCCGCCAGGGTGGGACTTCCACTTGCTGCAATGACTCCACTGTAACCCTGACCCAGTTTCTTTGAAAGGAGGGCGGGCACCAGGCAAGATCGCTGCCAGCCAAGAGGGAGCCCACCCTGCAGAAGAGGGAAATTCTGCCGATTTGCGCAGCACCAGGAAGAGATTGGAAGAACGATCCCACTGAAGTCCTTGGCTGAAACTGGGGTCTTTAATGGGTGAGGCGGAATGGAGGGAGAGGATGCCGCTACAAAGCCCTTTTCCTATTTTGGAGAGTTCAGAGCTGTTACAACTGCTTCCTGTGGCCTACTGCCACCTTTCCCCTGGTAGGCAGGGACGGAACAGCCAGTGGCGATCCTGGTGAGGGTCGAAGGAGGGAAAAGCAGGTTGGGCAGTAGGCTTCACCGCACAAACTTTCCCTCATTCCTCCACTTTCCCCCCTGATTTCAGGTGGGGTCATAGGGGAGATTCCAACCCCTCAAGTCCCAAGCACTAAACCTGCAGCAGATTATCCAAAGCTCCCAAATGCTGAAAACATGTTTGCTGGTGAATTTTGCTGACTTACTGACAGGTTTGAGCATTATCAGGGTTTGTCGCCCTACTGCTTGGAATATCTTTGTTAATGGGTCATTTTACAGACAAGCATACTCATTGTAACTTCTGCAATTAAAGAATTACAAACTATAGTGGAATTCTCTGCTGTGTGATAGGTCAGAATGGACACAGGACTTGAATTAATACTCAGGATGTGGGTGTTGCTAGCAAGGCCAGCATTTAGTGCCCATCCCTAATTGCACTGAGAAGGTGTTCTCATCCTCGTTCTCAAATCCCTCTATGGCCTCGCCCCTCCCTATTTCTGTAACCTCCTCCAGCCCTACAACTCTCTGAGAACTCTGTGTTCCTCCACTCTGGCCTTTTATGCATCTCCCGTATCCTTCGCCCCACCATTGGTGACAGTACTTTCAGCTGTCTAGGCCCTATGGTCTGGAATATCCCCTTTGGAACCTCTCCACCTCTCTCTCCTCCTTTAAGACGCTCTTTGACCAAACTCTTAGGCATCTGTCCCAATGTCTCCTTCTTTGGCTTGGTGTCAATTTTTGCCTGATTACGCTCCTGTGAAGCATCTTGGGACGTTTTACTACATTAAAGACTCCATATAAATGCAAGTTGATGTTGTTGCTGTGACTAACAATGCCAATGGGAGATATGTAACTGGCCTATCACAGCATGTACATAATATAAAGTTTGCATTTGAAAGCCATATATATTATAGCAATCTGCTGAATGCTAGTAAATGAAGAGGAAGGTACCTTACATCCCAAGTGTGGAAACCTAGATTGGTTTGTTTATGTATTTATTTAACTTCCTACAATTGTTGTAACATTTCAACAGGTTTCCATTTTCTGGTTTATTAGTTGGGCAGATCATTGCATTCCAACACCTCTTTTGTTCCATCCCACTGCTCCAAGAAGTGCTCGAATACAGCTCAGGAAGGGATGCACTCCAGTTGTTAATCACTTGAGGACATGGTCGCGCTTCAGTACATGAGAATGGTGAGAGGCCCGGCAGGTGTGTTAGAATAACCAATTACTTCCTAATTGCTTCTGAAATCTCTCCCCTATCTCTAACCGTGAGAACCCTGTCGAACAACACCTGAGCTGTGTGCACTCAGAAGCTCTCTTTGCATGGCCGTTGTTGGATTGTGTTGAAATGTAATCAGCGGTGGATCACTACTTCATTGATGTGGCGAGCTGGCACCATATTCTGAGCTCCGCCATTGAATCAGTACGAGTAGATTAGTGGAGCTGGCCTATTTATCCTGGTGAGCAGCACCCCTAAAGAAGCACTGCTAGTTACTTGTAATGTTTCTTTATTTTCCGATCGGAGGCTTCCTGCGTGCGGATGCCTCCTATCAGAAAAAAATCTACGAACTTACCTGAGGGCTCCCGAGGTCCGGACACTTCCACTCCTGGGCCTCTCCAAACTGGCAATGCGCAGGGCCCACGTATCCCAGGAGTGCAAGCGTCCCTGGGATCACGTGGGCCAGGCCAGCCAATAGCAGAAGGGAATCTCCCTTCATACTTGTGACCGGTAGACCTGTCAAATATATGAATGGAGATCACCCCAAAAACACAGTAAAACATTAAATACATTTTAAAAATCCATCACGTTTTTAAAATGAGTTAAAATTACAATAAATTAAATTAAAAGTTTTTTATGGGGCTAAAAATTTACCTTTTTTTTAAAAGTATTTTTAAGTTATAAATGAGTGAAACATTTTTAAAAACTTTTTTCAACTCTTATACTGGTAAAAGCAAGCCTTACGCCTGCTTTTACCAGGCGTAAAATTTCTAAGGGTTTTCCAGAAAGTGAAACTATCCGCCTGCAGGCGTCCGATCTGTCAAGAGCATGTGCTTCACATGCCTGAAACCAGCATTTCCGATGTCCCTCTTCTTCTTCTTCTTAGGCAGTCCCTTGGAACCGAGGATGACTTGCTTCCACATTAAAAATAAGTTTGCAGGTGTCTGATGAGTCCAATGCGGGACCTACAGTCTCTGTCACAGGTGGGGCAGACGGTGGTTGAAGGGGCAGGTGGGTGGGGTGCTTGGGTTGACGTGCGCTCCTTGCGCTGCCTGCGCTTGGCTTCCGCTTGCTCCTGGCAAAGAGACTCAAGGTGTTCGGCGCCTTCCTGGATGCTTCTCCTCCACTTTGTGCGGTCTTGGGCCAGGGTGTCCCAGGTGTCAGTGGGGATGTTGCACTTTTTCAAGGAAGCTTTGAGGGTGTCCTTGAAGCGTTTCCTCTGCCCACCTGAGCTCTCTTGCCGTGCCGGAGCTCCGAGTAGAGCGCTTGTTTTGGGAGTCTCGTATCGGGCATGCAGACAATATGACCCGCCCATCGGAGCTGATCGAGCGTGGTCAAAGCTTCGATGCTGGGGATGTTGGCCTGAGTAAGAACACTGACATTGGTGCGCCTATCCTGCCAATGGATTTGCAGGATCTTGCGGAGGCAGCGTTGGTGGTACCTCTCCAGTGCTTTGAGGTGCCTGCTGTACATGGCCCATGTCTCTGAGGCATACAGCAGGGCAGGTATTGTAGTGTATGTGCCTTTAAGTCAGAACTACTTTTACAGCTCCTGTATACTGTAGTACCGGCAGTGACCACACCTGTATATAAGCTTTGCGCATGCCTCTGTACCCCCAGTCTTGAGACTACCCTCCTCCAGTAAAGACCTGTTTATTGTTAATTTACAGCATCCGTGTGATTATTGAATAACAGCATATCCTCAGAATCACGGATCTAACAGGTATCACTGCTGCTCTGTAGACCATGAGCTTAGTGCCAGGTTTGAGGTCCTGGTCTTCAAACACTCTCTTCCTCAGGCGACCGAAGGCTGCACTGGCATACTGAAGGCAGTGTTGGACTTCGTCGTCGACATCTGCCCTTGTTGACAGTATCCTCCCAAGGTATGGAAAGTGGTTCACATTGTCCAAGGCCTTGTCATGGATTTTGATAGGGGGGCAGTACAATGTGGCGGGGGCAGGTTGGTAGAAGACCTTTGCCTTACGGATGTTTAGTGTAAGGCCCATGCTCTCGTATGCTTCAGTGAAGGTGTTGATGATGGTTTGGAGTTCAACCTCTGAGTGAGCGCAGACGCAAGCGTCGTCTGCATACTGTAATTCGACGACAGAGGATGGACCGACCTTGGATCTGGACTGGAGGCGACGGAGGTTGAACAGTTTCCCGTTTGTTCTGTAAATTACGGGTGTGTACAAAGCCCGTACACACCCGTAGGCATCGGAATATACGGGCCTATATATTTGTATATAGGCACATACAGTGATCGAACATTCGTGCACATGAACTCATATGTATGTACACACGTTACAGCTGCCATATTTTTCTGTCCAAAACTGGATGGGGGTCAGAATAGGAGCAAAGCAGGAGATGGAGCCATGATTTAAGCCCACGGTGATGATGGAAATGCAGCAAAACTTTAATAGCTAATGTCTCCATATCATGAGACTGAGAAGTAAACAAAAAATTATGTTCATTTAAAAAAAAAAAAGAAAAAATAGCCTTTGGTCCCTGGATTATATTTCAAAAATGTCTGTAACAGCGTCCAGTCTGCATGCTATCCTTTGAGTAACATACTTCAGCCTGTATGTTGTGCCAAATTGAAGACACTTCAGTCTGTTATACCATAGGATGGTTTTTTTTGAATGCACTCCCCTGGAAAATTGTGGGGAGTGTATCTGAAATTTCTTGATATGCACGCTCCCCACCTCCTGTCCGCACTTTTTCATAAGAATATAAGAACATAAGAAATAGGAGAAGGAGTAGGCCATACGGCCCCTCAGGCCTGTTCCGCCATTCAATAAGATCATGGCTGATCATCGACCTCAACTCTACTTTCCCGCCCAATCTCCATATAACATGATTCCCCTAGAGTCCAAAAATCTATCTATCTCAGCCTTGAATATACTCAAAGACTCACCATCCACAGCCCTCTGGGGCAGAGAATTCCAAAGATTCACAACCCTCTGAGTGAAGAAATTCTTCCTCATCTCGGTCTTAAATGGCCTACCCCTTATCCGGAGACTATGCCCCCTAGTTCTAGACACTCCAGCCAGGGGAAACAACCTCTCAGCATTTACCCTGTCAATCCCCCTCAGAATCTTGTATGTTTCAATGAGATCACCTCTCATTCTTCTAAACTCCAGAGAGTATAGGCCCATTCTACACAATCTCTCATCTCGTGCATGATTGAATTTCTAGCCCAATGTGTTTTGACATACGAATATATAGAAAAGCAATTAAAGAGTTACTTGGTAAAAAAAGTGGAAAAATTGCATTGCGTACAACAAAGTTTCTCATCATGATCTGGAAACAGGTGTTGGAAAAAACTAGATGTTAAAACTGACAGACATGCTTGGGCATAGTCAGTGAAATATTATACCTTCCTGGAAAAAAATAAAGGTGATCAAACATATATTCTTCCATCAGTGGGTCAGGTGACAGCTTTCATTTAGGCTACTGGAACTTAAGTTATAATTGTGCTGTGTTAGTCAGCATGTCAAAAATTTGTTTACCTTGCTCTAATCAGTTGGATTATTATGTCAGCAGTTCAAAATATTGCATACCGAGTGTATTCAGAAGAAGCAAGGCATTTAATTAATGCTTTAAGCCCCGCTTTATCTTCAAGGCTGATTGCAACTCCAGGTAGGCTATCAAATCTGATAAGTCTTTCCTCTGGATACCTCCCTTGTAGAAAACACCTTTCAGATTTCTGTTACAACTTGTACGTACTCCCTGGTTGGTACACAGCTCAGAGACTGAAATCACTTAAGATCTTTTCAAACAAACTGGCTTGCTTAAGATGGTCTTTTATTTTCAACAATGTTCTTATTTTAACTAATTTCTTAGGCTCTGTTTAATTATTAAAATTGCCTGGTTGTATGTAGATTAGCTGACAGTGTGGGAGAGAGACTACAATATACACATATCTTGAGTTGGTTTCAGCCATTTTCGACAAAGCAAAAAGCAACAAAAGATCAACTGATTGATTTTAGACCCTTTTTTTTACATCAAATCAATAGTTTAAATTATCTTAAACTTCTAAATGTTGCTTTTATGAATAATTATTAGATTTTTAAAAATTGCTTCTCGCACTGTTTATTCAACATTTACGCTTGTTTAATGATTGAGTTTATTAAGATGTATGAAGCAAATAGAAGGAGTAAAATGACCCAGCATATCCTATTGGACAAATGCACATAATTTCTGCAGACATTGACCTGAATTTGCCTCTGAATTACTGCCCGTTTGGGCCAGAAAACTGGGTGAGTAACAGGGATTTTCAAAGGCTACACAATCTCAAATGTGAAACAAAAAATCTTCACATGAATTATGCTCCCAGAAATGCCTCAGTCCCCTTTTAATAACCATTGGGTGCCTGCTCTGCCTCATGTAAATGAGGTTGAGGGGATATGGCCAACATTTTTTGAGTACACGGCCCCTTTACCGGGCTGCATGGCCCATTCAAATTTCCGCACATGCGCGGTTTTTCCATTGTGAAGTCACTGAGTGATCTGTGCAGGACCTCCAGAACACTGCGCAGCTGTGGGAACATTGGATGTGGCTAAACCTTAAGAACATAAGAAATTGGAGCAGGAGTAGGCCATTCGGTCCTTCGAGCCTGCTCCGCCATTCAATAAGATCATGGCTTATCTTCTAGTTCTGGTATCATTCCAGTAAATCTTTTTTGCACCTTCTCCAGTGCCTCACTATCATTTTTATAATATGGAGACCAGAGCTGTTCACAGTACTCCAAGTGTGGTCTAACCAAGGTTCTATACAAGTTTAACATAACTTCCCTGCTCCTCTGGCTCTCTCGTGCTCTGAGAATCACTGCTACATCCTCCCTACTGTTATCTAATTTCACCTAGATGAAAATAACTGAGCTGGTGCATAGGAGTGAAAAAGCAAGTGTTGTGAGGGTGAGATTGAGAAAGTTGTGACAGAGGAACATGGACCAGTATCTAGGTCCAAGGACACATGGATGGGCTTAACCTTCGCATCCCTTCCCTCATCATCATCATCAGCTTCCTTGCTGTCATCATAATTATAGCCCATGAAGATAACTTCCCTGCTCTATTGCTCCTTCTGCTCCTCATCATGTTCATCTTCCTCCTCTTCCCCATCCTCTGTCCCCATGCTGTGATGGATATGTAGGAAAGGAGGATACAAACTAAAAATAGATGAGCATAACCCTCTGTGGTATTAAAGTGACAGTTTGTGGCTGGATGCTGCTTCAGAGAGACAGACTGACAATGTACATGTGCAACCATTAGCTTGGCGCCAGCACTGTGCCGCTGACCTCACCACACCCATGGCTAGGACAGAGTTTCTCCTCAGCAGCTCAATGGCCTGCTGCTAATAGAGGTTGAGCTCTCTGATGTCTGACATATCATCTCCTGTGCCTGCCTCTCTCAGGGATTGTGTATATGATCTCCAAGCATTGTGAGGAAGATTGTCTTCTGCAGTAAATTACGTCAAGGGTTGCATTTGAGGGATCCCTCCCACGTGACATCAGGCAGCTGATGTAAGAGATCCAGTGGTGTCACCCTGTTCAAGTGGAGAAAGGAGTTTTTAGGTTCTTCGTGCAAGTAATTGCTGTTAGGGGGACTGATGACACATACTGTAAGATCCTGCATGAGTAGCCCCAGTAAACAGAGTGCAGTGTGAAGGGTTAGTTGTGCAGCTATTCATTTTTAGAGAGTGAAGAGAGTGTTGGTTCCCAAGGAAGAAACGGAAGTATAGCCCGTGTTTTACCTTGCCTGCCCTCACCAGGTCATTCAACGTCTTGCAGCACTGGTCTGTAATTCTGGGAAGAGAGCTGGCACTCAGAGCCAGTGCCACCTCCCATCCATATGGCAAGTGAGACATTATTTTGAGGCTTCATCCCATGAAGACCCAGCAGTCTCTATTTTTTGCTGAATCACCTTGAGGTGGGTTTAGAGGTCTATCTCTCTGAAATTGTGCGCTCCTCATTTGTACCTCTTTGCCCTTTTCCCTTTTTTGGCTATCTTTGCCAGATCCTCCACTGCCTTCAGATCTTTTGTACTGTATTCTGCTGTTTAATAGCTCAGCTGCATTGCGTGCTTCTGTAATGAATTGGATTTGTAAGTAAATCTGATAAGTAGATTAGCCTGTTATGAAAAGTGCCTTGCATAGCTGATATTATCCATTTTGTGAAAATATGCTTGATGTAGTGGAATCCTATCTAGTTGCAATTTTATCACAAAAGTTGGAATTATTCACTGCATGTTTTAAGATTCTAGGTTTCGGTTCACAGGGAACACGGGTTCACCTATGGAAACTATTTTAAATGGGTTGCTGCCAATGTTAAATAACATTGATTGAAAACTGTAAGCTCCTAAGTCTCTCGGCAGTAATATCAGCATTCGAGCTGAGCACAAAATGGAAAATGATGTAAAAAAAATCAAAGAAGTAAGAGGTGGGCCTTGTAGTGTAGCAGGCAATGGGAAGAATGATCAGTACTCTTGGAATGCAATCAATCCACCCCTGCTTATATGAGAAAGGGCCTGAGGCTGGTTTCTTGGCTGTTGGATCATGCCCCAATTTTAACTTGGGGTGTGAGTTGAAAGAGTGGGGCAAGCAGGAAGTCCCATGATATTGAGAGCATGCGGCCCAGGTGATTTTAACTCCCAGGCCCAATATTATTGATAGGCTGACCATCCAATCGCGTCAGGAATTTTAAAAAATTCATTAACGGGATGTGGGTGTCACTGGCAAGGCCAGCATTTATTGCCCATCCCCAATTGCCCTTGAGAAGGTGATGGTGAGCCGCCGCCTTGAACCACTGCAGTCCGTGTGGTGAAGGTACTCCCACAGTGCTGTTAGGTAGGGCGTACCAGGATTTTGACCCAGTAATTATGAAGGAACGGTGACATATTTCCAAGTCAGGATGATGTGTAACTTGGTGGGGACCTTGGAGGTGGTGGTGTTCCCCTGTGCCTGCTGCCCTTGCCCTTCTAGGTGGTAGAGGTCGCGGGTTTGGGAGGTGCTGCTGAAGAACCCTTGGTGAGTTGCTGCAGTGCATCTTGTAGATGGTACACACTGCAGCCACTTTGCACAGGTGGTGTAGGAAGTGAATATGTAAGGTGGTGGATGGGGTGCCAATCAAGTAGGCTGCTTTGTCCTGGATGGTATTGAGCTTCTTGAGTGTTGTTGGAGCTGCACTCATCCAGGCAAATGGAGAGTATTCCGTCACACTCCTAACTTGTGCCTTGTAGATGGTGGAAAGGCTCTGGGGAGTCAGGAGGTGAGTCACTTGCAGAATAGCACAGTATTTATATGGCTGGTCCAGTTAAGTTTATGGTCAATGGTGACCCCCCAGGATGTTGATGACACACCCATGTGACAGTTTCCCCCCAGGCCTCCTGAAGCTTATTTAAAGCAGGACTGCATGTCTTAAAGGGCAGTTGCATTCCCTGTTTCGATTTTATGTTGAACAATGCTGGAAACTCTAGCGGCAGCAGAGATGAGTCGGAGGGCTCATTTGTCTGCTTGTACCTGTGTTCTGCTGTTGTTTGGGGGTAATTTACAAGATCCACATACCAGGGCCTCAAACCATAGCCGTGGTCTGCTCAAAGCTAGTTCTGTAGCTGGTCATTCTATTCAAGCAAACAAGGCACACAAGCCTGGTTAAGGAAGAAGCAGCCATGTGTCGATTCCAGATATTTCATAGCAACCAGAAGGGTAACTTTCTGGACATCACTAATCACTTGCATATTGAAGAAATGGAAGCCCCTATGGTTACCTTGTATAACATTTGTTCTGGGAAAGCCTTTAATGCATAAACCCTCTGGTGTGTGACTAATTATTTCATTGTAAGTTTCGAGAAATAAATTATTTGTCAGCCATCCGGAACAGTCCCCTTGCAAGTGGGCTTGATATCCTGACTAACAGCCATTTCCTCAGGCATAAATAAACATTGCAGCAAAAAAAAAATCAATATCTGCTGTGAGTTTTACAGTCATGGATTGAGCAACTGGGACCCACTCCAAATCTAAAACTGACATTTTGCATGCCTCTGTCATTATCATTCTCTTGAGCCAAAACCTTCAGAAAGGGCCAACCAATTCAGTGGTGGTCTAAACAGCCCTTTATAGGGTTAGGGGCTTCTCTTGAGAGCTGACATTTCCTTTTCTCACTGGTGACTCAAAGCAGTGGTGGTGTAAGGGCTTTAAAATACTTGAATATTTAGCCAATTATTTTAATTTCATGTGATGGGTAATGAGAGCTGTGTGGGTCTCTGTTGATCGTATGCCATAGTATAAATGTCCTAATGTTCAGGGAACTGATGGCATCATAGACCCATCAAAATGTAGGTTTACCAATGGTCCATCAGGCTAAGGGGAGTTGAGCTCTTCCACTCTATTAAGCAATTTGGTTTCCACATTACACAGCTGAATCTAATGCAACTGGCACTTCCGAAACAGGAATAGTGAAAAATTGGCAATGTAAAACCTCCTTTGATGATTGGTTAAACTGCAGAATCAGAGGGGCCCCTATGGAATTTATCTTAAAGTCAGTGTAAAACACCATAAAATTCATTGGGCAGTTTCAGAAGGTCCCCCTGATTTTACAGACTCAGTGCATTAAGTGGAGCGGTACTAATACTGACAGGAGTATTTAAATACATAAACCTCTTATCTTCAACGATGCCATCTTTAATCTGGAAGGAAGTTCAGTTTACCGTCACACTATTATCAGGAAATGTTGCCATCAATTCAAAATGTATATCTTGTTCACTGAGCAACTGCAATGTTTTGTAAAGCTGACTCGAATGTCACTGCGCTAGTACCTATCTGAAGCTTTTAATTTCTTAAACAACATGAATCTTAGCACGCATTTATGCTGAGACTGTTAGCTGCCAGCCAGACATTGAAGTCAATAGAAAGGAAAGTTGGACGGAGTGTATAATGGGTGGTTGATCTGCTACCGCCCGTTTTGTGCTCTGCTGAAGTTGAATTTTACCCCCACTGTGTTTCACCACTATCTTTGCATTTATATAGCGTCCTTAACATAATAAAACCTCCCAAGGTGCTTCACTGGAGCGATTATCAACAAAATTTGACACCGAGACACATAAGGAGATATTAGGACAGGTGACCAAAAAACTTGGTCAAAGAGGTAGGTTTTAAGGAACATCTGAAATGAGGAGAGAGAGGTGGAGAGGTTTAGGGAGGGAATTCCAGAGCTTAGTGCCTAGATAGCTGAATACACAACCGCCAATGGTGGAGCAATGAAAATCGGGCATGCGCATGAGGCCAGAATTCGGGAAGTGCAGCGATCTCATAGGGCTGTAGGAGCGAAGGTGGTTACAGAGATAGGGAGGGGTGAGGATTTGAAAACAAGGATGAGAATTTTAAAATCGAAGGGTTGCCAGACCGGGAGCCAACGTAGGTCAGCCAGCACAGGGTCATGGAACCTTTTGATCAGCAAGTGTAAAAATCAACTAGCCCTAAATGGTGCTAACTACTGTAGCTTTCTCTTTGCTCCTGCTCCTGCTCACCAGCCAATGAGCTCTACTGGACGTGCACATTCTCAGTGAGCACAGGATTGGCCTCAGCTGTTGAGGACTGACGGACATGAAATGGTGACATGGGGGAAGGTGCTGCAGTGTGGCTGACACGGGCGGAACTGTTACCCCGATGAGAACTGAGACCTACAGGAGAAGCGAGGAGTAAACGGAAAATAAAATAACAAAGCGATGCTAAAGTTAATAAATTCCGAGTGTGTCGGTAGCCCCTGAAGCCAGCGTATTTTAGCTGCCGTGTGTACTTGCGACAGGATGCACTGCAGCAACTCGCCAAAGCTTCTTCGACAGCACCTCCCAAACCCGTAGCCTCCACTACCTAGAAGGACAAGGGCAGCAGGTGCATGGGAACACCACCATCTCCAAGCCACACACCATCCTGACTTGGACATATCCTTCCTGGTTGCTGGTTCAAAACGCTGAGCTCCCTCCTTAACGGCACTGTGGAATGCCCTTCACCACAAGCACTGCAGCAGTTCAAGAAGGAGGCTCACCATTACCTTCTTAAGGGCAATTCGGGATGGGCAATAAATGCTGGCCTTGCCAGCGATGCCCACATCACGAGAATGAATTTTTAAAAAACTGTATAATTGAAAAACTTTTTTAAAAATCATACAATTTAGTGATAGCAGAACTCAGCCCTGTGTTAGTTGTTCTTCAATACTCCTGCATTTTGATTTCATCTGCACTTTGCATCTGTAGCTGTCTGATGATCCCTGGAAATACGTGGCGCAATTTACCCCCCTTTTTTTTTACCCCTGTTGTGATTGCACAAAAAGTTGCTCTTCTAGGGGGTTGCCTGGGTGAAATGACAGAGAATTAAATAAGGATCGGTTTTACTTGATCAGTTAGTCAGGTCTTGCTGGGTGAGTGGTCCCCCATTAAAGGGAAAGACCATGAAAGTAAAAGGGGGAGGAAGGGTTTACACGAGACAGCAGGGTTTCTAACGATGCCCTGCACAGCCTGAAGACACTTAGAAGCACTCGATATTGGGACAATGATGCCAAGCCAACCTCTGCAAGGTGCTACCCTGCATTTGTTTTACTATCCTGGTTGGGGCGAGTAACATAGATGCATTTAAAGTGAAGCTAGATAAGTACATGAGGGAGAAAGGAATACGTTGATGGGGTGAAATGAAGTAAATGGGGTGGGAGGAGGTTCGTTGTGGCACATAAACACCGGCATGGACCTTTTGGGCTGAATGGCCTGTTTCTGTGCTGTAAATTTGATGTAATTCTCTACTCGCGATATCTCCTCGCTCTACTTCTTTTATTCCTTTCCTAATAAAGATGGCCGTTTTGCTCCCTACCAATATTGAGATAGGTGAAATTTTGATGCATCCTCAAAGTCCAGCCATGTTTCTGTGGGGACGACCAGCTTGGGGTTTTCAGTTGCAGCATACAGCTGTAGTTCTGTCAGTTTATCCCTAATGCGTCTTGTGGTTGTATAGAAGTCGTTGATAATGTTAGTCATTATCCAGAGGAACTCTATTTTGTCTGCTTCTGGAATAATTTGTTGTTACAAAGAAATCCTTATAATTGCATCATCAGTTTGCCAAGATAGCTTAAATGTCATTTGGGAATTTTAATCATGTGCCTATGAAAACACGGATGATTTGTAATATTTCTACCTCAGGCCATTCAGTCAGTCATGCTGCAACTCAGTTTAAGTTCAAAGGCTTCGCATTATAAGAATTGATGTTATTTTCTGAATTAGTGTGCGTAAACTGATGCACCAGATTTGCAATATAGTGTACTGAGCCCCGAATATATGACTATCTAGTGAAGATTTATACATTGATCAGGATTACACAATTAAATGCTATGTTTAGATCAGCAAATCGTTTTAATGGAACTGAATTGGCACATGGCAGTTCTGTGTTAAATCAGTCTTATGCCTGAATCCACTCTCTGGCTATTTAATACTAGGCCTGATATTTGAATACCAGCAAAGTCTGCATTTGGAATACCCGCGGGCTTGCCCAAGCTAGCCCATAATTCCCCGAGGTGACTGTATCCAATTTGTGGACTTAGCTTATTTGAGTAATTAGCATAAACTCGCAGCTTTGTGTTGGTGCAACAAGTGAAACTTTGGCCGGAATTTTCCCGTTGCCGTGCATGCGGGTTTGGAAACGAGTCGGCTGTAAAAATAGCGGAAATAGGCTGCACGTCGGGAACCCGCCGTCATCCCGCCACCGTGCGCCCTTAACTCAGGCGCGTTTGCCAGCACGCCACAGACCCGATCGGCAGAGACGGGCGACCTAATTCAACTCAGTAACTGCTTGTTATCAGACCCTTAAGAGGGTTTTTAACTGCATCTTCGGAATTTAACGGCATGAGCACGGGAAGCACACAGCTCGGGAACCTCACCTGTGAAGGGGAGGCTGAAGCTCAGTGGCCATTGTGCGAGTGCATTAATTTACAGCTGAGAATATTGTGGTAAACCACTTGTTGTTGTTGTTGTTACACACTGTTGTACCTATGCATGCCTCAACATGTCTCGGCTGGCTCCACCCACACAGGCCCAGGTATAAAGGTGATTGACCTGCAGCCCCCTGCCTTCTTGGAACCCAGTCAACCACGAGAGGCATGCTCTGTTCTTTGCTAATAAAAGCCTTTAGTTACTCTCTTAACTCTCAGTCTTTTATGAGTAATTGATAGCGCATCAATTTTATTAGCAAAAACAAAATGTCGACATTTGCTGAACAGCAGGCTGCTGCACCAAACGCTGAACAGCAGGCTGCTGCACCAAACGCTGAGCAACAGGAGCTGCTGCGAGCCCTCAGACCAACATGCCTGGACCTAGACCCTCAAGAAGCGGGTTCGGCTACCAAATTCGCGCATTGGCTGCGTTGCTTCGAGGCCTACCTGCAAGCCTCAACTGTGACCCTGGACGAAAACAAGTTGGAAATCCTGGCCTCAAAGGTGAGCCACCAAGTTTATACAATAATCCAGGACGCGACGACCTACGCGACGGCTATCGGTCTGCTAAAAGGGCAATACGCACGCCCGGTAAATACGGTCTATGCCCGGCACCTCTTAAGATCCCGCAGACAGCAGCCCGGGGAATCGGTGGAGGCCTTCCTACGGGCACTACGGATACTCGGCCGAGACTGCGATTGCAAAGAAGCATCAGCCGCAGCACACACGGAGGGACTGATCCGAGATGCTTTCGTTGCGGGTCTAAGGTCCGACTACTCCCGGCAGAGACTGTTGGAAAAGGGAGAAATGGACCTGAGAAAGGCAGTGTCCCTCGCGCTCTCGCTCGACGCGGCCCACAGGAATATGGACGCCTTCTCCCCTAACCGCTCCGCAACGTGGACGCCACAACCTTGGGTCATGGGACCGCCACCTTCAACTGCTGCTGCAATGTCCAAGGCACAGAAATGTTATTTTTGTGGCCAGGCAAAACACCCCAGAGCACGCTGCCCGGCGAGAAACGCTACCTGCTCTGGCTGCGGGAAGAAAGGACACTATGTCAGCGCCTGCAAAGGTAAAACCGCTAACGCCAGCAGCGCCGCGTGCGAACCGTGGGGGCAGCCATCTTGTCCGCCATCTTGGGCTCCCCCAGCCGCGTGGGGATCGGGACCATGGGCGCCGCCATTTTGTCCGCCATCTCGGACGTCTCCAACTTCAACCACGGGGGACCCGGACTCAACCACCGCCTCATCTGGCGACCACATCGACTCGCTCGACCATACGCTGGCCTCCGTGACGCTGGACCAATCTCTCCCTCATCAACTGTCCAGGTCCATGATGGACATTAAGGTAAACGGCCGCGCCACTACCTGCCTTTTTGACAGCGGGAGCACGGAAAGCTTTATCCACCCCGACACGGTGCGCAGTTACTCTCTCCCGGTCCTGCCGACGCGACATCGGATCTCTTTGGCTTCCAAAGCCCAGTCAGCGGACGTCGGTGGCTACTGTGTAGTGACCCTTTCAGTAAGGGGCACAGAATACAAAAATTTTAAACTCCTGGTCCTGCCCCATCTTTGCGCTGCCGTTCTACTGGGGTTGGATTTTCAGTGCAACCTTAAGAGTGTCACATTAGCGTACGACGGACCCCTCCCCCCACTCACAGTCTGCAGCCAGCAGCTTTTAAATCGCCCGCCGCGCACCATTTGCAGCCTCTCCACCCTTAAAGTCCCCCCCCCCCCTTGTTCGCTAACCTCACCCGCGACTGTAAGCCCATCGCCACCAAAAGCAGGCGTTACAGTGCCGGGGATAGGAGCTTCATTAAATCCGAGGTAGCAAGACTCCTGAAGGAAGGGATTATTGAAAGTAGCACCAGCCCATGGCGAGCACAAGTGGTGGTAGTGAAGACTGGTGAAAAACAGCGCCTAGTTATTGACTACAGCCAGACGATCAATCGCTACACCCAGCTAGATGCATACCCACTCCCCCGCATATCTGACATGGTCAATCAGATAGCACAATACCGGGTGTTCTCGACGATTGATCTGAAGTCGGCATACCACCAGCTCCCCATCAGGGCTGAGGACCGCCAGTACACAGCTTTTGAAGCTGACGGTCGTCTCTACCACTTCCTCAGAGTTCCCTTCGGCGTCACCAACGGGGTTTCAGTCTTCCAACGGGAGATGGACCGGATGGTCGACCAGAACGCGCTCCAGGCCACTTTCCCCTATCTAGACAACGTCACCATCTGCGGCTGCGACCAGCAGGACCATGATGTTGATCTAGAGAAATTCCTCCGTACGGCCCAGCGGCTGAACCTAACATACAACAAGGACAAATGTATGTTTCGTACCAAGCGCCTTGCCATTCTTGGCTGTGTAGTGGAGAACGGAGTCATCGGCCCCGACCCCGACAGGATGCGCCCCCTTATGGAGCTCCCCCTCCCCCACTGCCAAAAAGCACTGAAGAGATGCCTAGGGGTTTTCTCGTACTATGCTCAGTGGGTGCCCAACTATGCGGACAAAGCCAGACCCCTCATCAAGTCCACCTCCTTCCCCCTGACAGCAGAGGCCTGTGCAGCCTTCACTCTCATAAAAGGAGATATTGCGAAGGCCACAATGCACGCAGTGGATGAGTCCATCCCTTTCCAAGTGGAGAGCGACGCATCCGACTTTGCCCTAGCTGCAACCCTTAACCAGGCGGGGAGACCTGTGGCTTTTTTCTCAAGGACCCTCCAGGGCCCCGAGATTCGACACTCCTCTGTCGAAAAGGAGGCCCAGGCCATTGTGGAAGCTGTGCGACATTGGAGGCATTACCTGGCCGGAAAACGATTTACCCTGCTCACTGACCAGCGTTCAGTAGCTTTTATGTTTAATAATAAGCAGAGGGGCAAAATCAAGAACGACAAGATCTTGAGGTGGAGAATCGAACTCTCCACCTACAATTACGATATCTTGTACCGGCCCGGGAAACTCAATGAGCCCCCAGATGCCCTATCACGTGGTACATGCGCCAACGCGCAGGTCGATAGACTGAAGACCCTCCACAATGACCTCTGCCACCCGGGGGTCACCAGGTTTTTTCACTTCATCAAATCCCGTAACCTGCCCGACTCCATCGAGGAGGTCAGGACCATGACCAGGAACTGCCAAATCTGTGCCGAGTGCAAACCGCATTTTTATAGGCCAGACAGAGCAAGCCTGATCAAAGCCACGCGCCCCTTTGAACGGCTGAGCGTCGATTTTAAAGGGCCCCTCCCCTCCTCCGACCGCAATGTGTACTTCCTCAACATAAGTGATGAGTACTCCCATTTCCCGTTTGCCATCCCTTGCTCAGACATGACCAGTACCACGGTCATTAAATGTCTGAATGACCTCTTCGCCTTGTTCGGTTTCCCTAGCTATATTCATAGCGACAGGGGCTCATCCTTTATGAGCGACGAACTCCGGCAGTACCTGCTCTCGAGAGGTATCGCTACAAGCAGGACCACCAGCTACAACCCCCGGGGGAATGGCCAGGTGGAAAGGGAGAATGCGACGGTCTGGAAGGCAGTCCTTTTAAACTTGAAATCTAAGGGCCTTCCGACCTCTCGCTGGCAGGAAGTCCTCCCTGCGGTGCGCCATTCCATTCGGTCACTGCTCTGTACAGCCATCAATGCTACCCCTCACGAGAGAATGTTCTCCTTCCCCAGGAAGTCCACATCGGGGATCTCGTTACTGACATGGCTGACTTCTCCAGGACCCGTCCTACTGCGGAAGCACGTGAGGTCCCATAAGACGGACCCCCTGGTCGAGAGGGTGAGCCTCCTCCATGCCAACCCTCAGTATGCTTACGTGGTGTACCCGGACGGGCGGGAGGACACAGTCTCCATACGAGACCTCGCACCTTCGGGTGCTCCCGAGACACCCCCCTCGCCATCCACCACTACCCACGCCTACCCCCAGTACGCTTGCGTAGCGTACCCGGACGGGCGGGAGGACACACCCCCCACACGAGATCTCGCACCTTTGGGTGCCCCTGAAACACTACCATTGCCATCCACCACTACCCACAACCCAACCCCGCTAGACAGCATGCCGCAGCCCCAGGACCCGTCATTGACCACCCAACCACTCAATGAGACGCCAGACTCAACGTTGGATGCTGCGCCATCACCGCCGCCACCACGACGATCAGGACGGCATACAAGGCCACCTGATAGACTTACTTACACGAACCTTTAGTACACTTCACCCCGCCGGACTCAATTTTAAACAAGGGGTGAATGTGGTAAACCACTGTTGTTGTTGTTGTTACACACTGTTGTACCTATGCATGCCTCAACATGTCTCGGCTGGCTCCACCCACACAGGCCCAGGTATAAAGGTGATTGACCTGCAGCCCCCTGCCTTCTTGGAACCCAGTCAACCACGAGAGGCATGCTCTGTTCTTTGCTAATAAAAGCCTTTAGTTACTCTCTTAACTCTCAGGCCTAGAAATTGAGTTTGCCTCCGCCAGGGCTGTAGCGCCCGAAATTTAGCGCCAGCGTTAATTGCCGCTGCGCCCGCCAAAAATTCAGCTGCGCCGCGCCCAGACGGCTGCGGGCGCTAATGGAGGGTGTCAGCGCCTCGCAATGGGCGCTGAATGCAGGATTGCGGCGCTAATCCCCCGCTGCGGCACCCGATGCGGTGCGGCAGGCTGGGGTACTGCAGGCCTCCTCCTTCTGTTAAGGAGGAGCTGCCTGCAGCCGACCGCTGGCCGGTGGAATCGCACGAAAAATGAGCCCGGCACCTCGGAGAAGTGCCGGGCTCGAGGCCCACACACATCTGTGCCGCGGGGGGGTGGTGGAGGAGTCCGGGGAGGGAGGTGCGGGCAGGCGGCCGCCGGGAAAGCGGCCGGCCGCCGCGCCACCTTAATGTGCCGGCGCTAAGTCCAGCAAAAAACTTTTGAAAAATCGTTGGTTGCGGCTGCCACGGGCGAGGCGGCCGCAACTGAATTTCGGCGTCCGGCCGCGTTACCACGGCAACCGGGATGCTGTGCACACCGATGACGTCATCGGTGCCGGCGCAGCGCTACCGGCTAATGCCGATGGTAGGGCCCAAATCAATTTCCGAAGCGGCTATAATTCCGGCGCAAGGCCCTCTAGCGCCTCTAATTGGGCGCTAACCCCACTCAATTTCTAGGCCTCAGTCTTTTATGAGTAATTGATAGCGCATCAAATATCAGATAAATAAACACAACTTACACCTCATTAGTTGCCTAAGGGGAAGGCTCTTTCTGACTCTGTTTTGTGCACAGATTTAGGTTTCTGGAGTTTGCAGGCCATTTCTGTAAACTCGGAAACCACTCTCAGCACATTGCTAGTCAATATTAGAACATTGAGGGATTGGCCCTCTGACCGCTACTTGACCTGCCATCAGCATGGGTGCCACTTATACTGTATCACCTTGGTCCACAGAATCAGACCTTGATGAGCACCACCACCAGCAGCAGCAGCCACACCAGCAGCAGCAGCAACCACAACACCAGCCTTCTCCTCAACGACCTGATGTTCCACAGGAGAGAGGGGACCAGCGCAGGGCTGCAGCGCACCGGAGGTGATACCCCCAACACAGGGTTTACAGGCAGAGGATGAGCTTCCTCAACATGACTGAGCAGCAGTGCCAAAGGAGGCTCAGGGTATCGCGCCAGGTCGTCGCAGACATTTGCAGCTTACCAGAACCAGACCTGCAGCCCAGAGGACCTGGAGGAAAAGCCTTACCAGTGGCTGTCAAGGTCACTAGCGCCCTCAATGTCTTTGCCTCAGGCTCCTTCCAGCAGATATTTGCGGCATCTCGCAGTCGGCCGCCCACAGATGCATCACCCAGGTCACCGATGCCATGTTTAACAAGGCAGCCAATTATGTCAACTTTGCCACTGATGAAGCTAGTGTTACTGAGTGGGCGCTCGGCTTTGCAGCTCTGGCTGGCTTCCCACAGGTGCAGGGCATCATCGACTGGACATGTGGCCATCAGGGCACCCCATCATCACCCAGGAGTGTTTCTGAATTGCAAGGGCTTCCGCTCCCTCAATGTGCAGCTCATCTGCAACCATAGGAAGATGATCCAGCATGTGTGTGCCAGATTTCCTGGCAGCTGTCATGACTCTTTTGTGCTACACCAGTCCACCCTCCCTCAGCTCCTCGCGCCTCCAAACACACTTACCAGCTGGCTGCTTGGAGATAAAGGCTATCCACTGAAGACGTTGCTCATGATACCCTTGAGGAGGCTAAGTAATGAGGCCAAGGAGTGTCACAATGGGAGCCACATGTCCACCAGATGTGTCATAGAGCAAACAATAGGCATGCTGAAGATGCGCTTCAGATGCCTTGACAGATCTGGAGGAGCCCTTCAGTATGCACCAGTCAGGGTCTCCAGAATCATTGTCATTTGCTGCGTACTGCACAACATAGCACAGCAGCGAGGATTGGAGCTGCATGAGGAGCAACGCACACAGCATCTTTGGAGGAGGAGGAGGAGGAGCAACAGCTGGAAGATGAGGAGGAGGAGGAGGAGAAGGATCAGTATCCTGAGCTGGAGATGGCACCGGCAGGGGCGCCATTCCTGGACGGTAGGCCAGGGATGGCCTCATCATGGCCAGATTTACTTAACTTGCTCCAATCCACCCATATGGCTGGCACATGCTGTGCTAAGTCCAGCCGCCCCCCCCCCCCCCCCAACAACACCATAAAACTTCCCTACAATGACCAACCCATTTCATTCACCCAAAGCCCCATTGCTTGAGTTCATGTAATGTCTCACCATTCACTCCAAGTCACAAAGCCACTCCCAAGGTAGCAGGCAAAAATGGCCAAACCGGAAAATAGTGAAAATAAAGACATTTATATGTGTCATAACAATAATGGAACCTTTAAAATAACATTGCTTTATACACCCATCTACATCCTAGGGTACTTAAGGAAGTGGCCCTAGAAATAGTAGATGCATTGCTGATCATCTTCCAACATTCGATAGACTCTGGAACAGTACCCATGGATTGGAGGGTAGCTAATGTTACCTCACTATTCAAAAAAGGTGGTAGAGGGCAAACGGGGAGTTACAGACCGGTAAGCCTGACATTGGTGGTGGGGAAAATGCTAGAGTCCATTATAAAAGATGTAATAGCAGAGCACTTGGAAAACAGTGACAGGATCGGACAAAGCCAACATGGATTTACAAAAGGTAAATCGTGCTTGACTAATCTACTGGAATTTTTTGAGGATGTAACTGGTAAAATAGATAAGGGAGAACCAGTGGATATGGTGTATTTGGACTTTCAAAAGGCTTTCGATAAGGTCCCGCATAAGAGATTAACGTGTAAAGTTAAGGCACATGGGATTGGGGGCAAGGTATTGTCTTGGATAGAGAACTGATTGGCAGACAGAAAGCAAAGAGTTGGAATCAACGGGTCTTTTTCCGAGTGGCAGGCAGTGACTAGTGGGGTACCGCAGGGATTGGTCCTTGGACCCCAGCTATTCACATTGGCCCAGAAATTCGGGTCGGGAGCTTCCCACGGGTGTAAGCCCCTGACCTGCACTTACCTTGCGCGTCGGCCGTTGAGCTGTGGGCTCCCGTGGAATTCCGATCCTGGGCCTGCTCCAACTGCCGCCGCGCAGTGCTTGCGTATCCCAGGGGCACAGTTAGTTTGATGCGTCCCCTGGGATCACGAGGGCCATGGAGAGTCAATCGGAGCAGGGAATGCTGCATTCATAAGTTTGACAGGAAGGGCTGTCAAACTTATAAATACTATGAGCCCCAAAACATCACAAAATCTTCAAATAATTTTTTTTTAAATCACATTTTTTAAATAAACTATAAATTACATGAAATAACTATTTTAAACAATAATTTAAATTTTTGAAAAAATGTTTTATTTTCTAACGGGGCTAAAAATAAATTACCTTTCTTTAAAGTATTTAAAAATAATAAACCTGTGGAAAAAATGTTTTAATTTTAATTAATTCACCACTTACCTTGTAAAAAGCAGGCCTTGCGACTGCTTTTTAAATGTGTAACTTCTGGAGACTTACCCTCCTGGGAAAACCTTCAAAAAAAACGTAAGTTCGGTGCGCACGCGCAGCCTCTCCTGCGCACACGTTCGACCTCTTAACCCCTCCTTTCAGGCGAACGGAAATGCCGGTTTCCCGCGCATGCGCAGTGCATGCAGGAAACCGGCACTTCCATTGGGCCTACGGGTGAGTACCCCGTGCGTACTCACCCGTGGGGACCCAAAGTTCTGGGCCAATATATATTAATGATCTAGACGAGGGAACTAGATGTAATATCTCCAGGTTTGCAGACGACACAAAGCTGGGTGGGCGTGTGTGCTGTGAGGAGGATGCAGAGAAACTCCAGGATGATTTGGACAGGTTGGGTGATTGGGCAGAAGCATGGCACATGCAATATAACGTGGATAAATGCGAGGTTATCCACTTTGGTGTCAAAAACAGGAAGGCAGATTATTATCTGAATGGCAATAGATTGGGAGAAGGGGTAGTGCAACGAAACCTGGGTGTCCTTGTGCACCAGTCGCTGAAGGTAAGCATGCAGGTGCAGCAGGCGGCTAAGAAGGCAAATGGTATGTTGGCCTTCGTAGCGAGAGGGTTTGAGTACAGGAACAAGGATGTCTTGCTGCAGTTGTACAGGGCCTTGGTGAGACCACATCTTGGGTATTGTGTGCAGTTCTGGTCGCCTTATCTGAGGAAGGATGTTCTTGCCACGGAGGGAGTGCAGCGAAGATTCACCAGGCTGATACCTGGGATGGCAGGAATGACGTATGAGGAGAGATTGGGTCGATTGGGCTTATACTCGTTGGAGTTTAGAAGAATGAGATGGGACCTCATTGAAACTTATAAAATTCTAACAGGACTAGACAGACTAGATGCAGGAAGGATGTTCCCGATGGTCGGGGAGTCCAGAACCAGGGGTCACAGTCTAAGGATAAGGGGTAAGCCATTTAGGACAGAGATGAAGAGGAATTTCTTCACCCAGAGAGTGGTGAACCTGTGGAATTCTCTACCACAGAAGGCAGTAGAGGCCAATTCATTAAATATATTCAAGAAGGAGTTGGATATATTTCTTAAGGCTAAAGGGATCAAGGGATATGGGGAGAAGGCAGGGACAGGGTACTGAATTTGGATGATCAGCCATGATCTCATTGAATGGCAGAGCAGGCTCAAGGGGCCGAATGGCCTACTCCTGCTCCTATCTTCTATGTTTCTATGTACATACCCTTGTGCATCTAGGATTGTGTCATTTTTTGTTTCCGAGTGCTTCTACAAGGTGCAACCCCTGTGGCTTCAGCAGAGGGAGAGGCAGCCAGCTCACTTCCCTGCTGTGACTGCTTAGCCACTTTTGGCGAACGTCCTCTGGGTTTTGGAGCCTGTGTGGGCCCCGTGGAAGACTGTTCCTCCTGTGACTGTGCAGGGGCAGACTCGGCCATCGGGATTCGAGGAAGCATGTGGGGCTCTGACTGAGGAGAGGCAATGGGGAGAAGTGTTAGCGCTTTGAGAAAAGCCCCCAATTCCATGTCCCCTCTCACCATCATCCCTCTCATGGGCCACCCGCACTTCCCTGCTAACAAGGAGCTGGCAAGCACCTTGCTGCACAGCAGCGGGGCCATGAGGGCCCAAGTCTATGTTTAGATCCCTCCTATAGAAGAGGTCTATGAACCTCTTCGATCTGTTCTCCATAGAAAGCATGTGCTTATGGGAGTGGCGCATTAGCTACTCCATGCAGATGGCCATCCTTTGCATGGAACAGCACATCGTCACCATGGCCTGTGACACGGTGGTGCTCATGTTGGAGATGGACTCCTCCATTCTCAGCACATCGTCACCATGGCCTGCGACACGGTGGTGCTCATGTTGGAGATGGACTCCTCCATTCTCAGCACATCGTCGCCATGGCCTGCGACACGGTGGTGCTCATGTTGGAGATGGACTCCTCCATTCTCGGCACATCGTCGCCATGGCCTGTGACACGGTGGTGCTCATGTTGGAGATGGACTCCTCCATTCTCGGCACATTGTCACCATGGCCTGCGACACGGTGGTGCTCATGTTGGAGATGGACTCCTCCATTCTCGGCACATCGTCACCATGGCCTGCGACACGGTGGTGCTCATGTTGGAGATGGACTCCTCCATTCTCAGCATATTGTCACACATCGCGGCTGGGCTCTTTTCTCCTGCAAGGAGGGAAAGAAGAGAAGTTTGAGTGAGAGTGATGGAATGAGTGGATGGGTTACATCTATAGAGGGTGACTATGAGGGAGTGGGGTGTCAATGCCAAATGGCCTCCTTCTGTAGTGTTACTTGCTATGATTGCATTAAGATGAGGTGAGTGTGAGGGGTGGTTAGTCAGATGGGGATGTGGATATGTACATAGAGAGAGAGGGATGGGTGGACCTGGAAGGTATGTTGGTATGAGGAATGATGTGCAGGAGCAGGCTTGGGAAGGCAGAGTGATGGGGATGTGGTGACAGGCACATCAGGATGAAGGTGAGGGTGGCTTTGCACTCACCTTTCCTGACCTCATCAGATCATTGAATCACTTCCTGCACTGGATCCAGGTCCTCCTCATGACCTCCCTGCTGCTGACCTCCTCCGCTATTTCCAGCCAGGCCATTTTGGTCTCTTGGGGAGGTCTCTTGCGTCAATCTGCTGGGAAAAGGACCTCCCTGCGTGCTCGTACTGCCTCCACCAGAATATGCAGCGAGGCATCTGTAAACCGGGGTGCAGCGCTCTGCCTTTCAAGTTTGCAAAATAACTCCAACCTTTCCAATGCTCCTTCCACACTCCTTTACCAACCTTCAAATGACTTGTGTGCAAGGCTGCTTTAAATATGGGCGCTGGAAATGAGTCATCAATGGCTTCATCAGACCCACACCCTTTAATAGGGCCGGGAAAGACGCATGGCTGGCTTAATTGGGGTCATTAAGTTAAAGTCGCACTGAGGAGCGGGCTGATCAACACATCGCGTTCCCGACCCGCTATGTGGCCCGCACGCACCTGACCCAACTCTGAATATTTGAAATATTCCATTGCTTCTTTATTTTGTAGTATGTTCTGCGTAATTGGGGAGTTGAATCTCTATGATTTATGTGTATCTAAGAAAGAATACAAAAATAAGAACAGCAAAGAGAGGGTTAACTTATCGGAGGGCAATTTTAGAGGAAGTGCACCACTACTTGCCTAGACAGAAGTTAGTTATGAATGGTAACAGCTGTGTGTGGGGACCGGTCAATAGTGGATCCCTGCAGGCACCTGTGTTAGGACCATTGCTCCTCACCATCTTTATTAATGATCTGGATGAAGGCATCAATGGAATGGTCCACATGTTTGCAGATGACACGAAGATATGTGTGGGAGTTAGGATCTTAGATGAAAATAATAAGCTGCAGGTGCAATGGGGGAGTGGACCCATATCTGGCAGCTGTCTTTCAATATAGGCAAGTGCAGTGTGATGCATTTGGGGAGTGGCAATTCGAAGCATGTATACACCATGCAGTGTTGTCTTCTCAAGGTTGCTGAGTGGTGTTTGTTGTTCATGAAACATTGATGGTCCATGACCAGTGTGATAAAGCTGTTGTGAAAACGAATAGGGTGTTAGGATGTATAGCTAAGACAATTAAATATAAGACCTTGCCTTGTCGAAGGCCTTGGTCCAGCTGTGCCTGGAATGCTGTGTATAATTTTGGCCCCCTCACAGGATGGGTGATGTCGAGGCCCTGGAAAAGGGCCTTTAAAGAGCTGGGAATTTTTAGTTGGTGGCACAAAACTGCATCTGTGTGCGTGGCAGAGCAGTGCAGTACCCACACCCATTGGATAGTTGGCAAAGTGGTTGTGCTGCTGCATAGATGGGTTTGAGGAAGGTTGCCCCATTTGGCACTTCAGGACATCTGGCCCTGATGACACCAGTGCACCTTGCCTGCCAGTAGGTGGCTGCTTTGCTGAATGTTGTGTACAATACATGGGTGTCATCTAACGCACTCTGGGAAGCCCTGCCATCCTGAAAACTTTCTGTGTCCCATCCAGCTGATGCCTCCTTTCCACAGGAAAAGTGATGAATGTGTTTCCCCTTCTCTGCCACATGCTTGATCCATCTATGGATAGCCAATTGATTTACTTGGCATATGTCACCAGTGATAGTTTGGAAGGATCCAGTGGTGTGCAGTAATGACCATCAAGCCCACGTAAAGAGCTATGCTTGTGGTACAATTGTTTACAGGTTGGCCTCCAAGAGACGACATAGCTGTGTAGCAGCCTCCATTGTGAATCAGAGGTGCCAAAGCCAGGTCTCCTTTGAACTCTCTAGGAATGAGAATCTGGGTCAGTAAATGCAGATCCTGGAATAAGGGCGGGTGCGAACTTAACTCGTGAGGTACGGGTGCACCGGCTTTTCTGGTACCCTCCAGAACTGCTCTTCTTCCTCCAAATCTAGGGGTGCCAATGGAACACCAAAGGAATTCCCATCCTGCTCACCTTGGTTGATGCAAATGAAATGCAAGACTTGTAAGAAATATAGTTGGAAATAAAAGTATTGCAATCAGCCTCCTTTCATCAAGGTCTGAATACAATTGCCACAGCTAGCACAGCCTGTTACAGTCAAGGTCACTACAGCCCTCAGGTTCTTTGCCTCAGCTCCTTCCAAGCTGTAACAGGAGATATCAGCAACATCAGTCAATCACAATTCATGCTTGCATTAAGCAGGTGACTGATGCCTTGTTTACTAGATCGCCTAATATCACCTTACGTGGCTCGGTGTGAAATTTTGTCTGATAACACTCCTGTTATAAATCTCATCATTCATCAAGAAACTACTCGTGAAATAACGCTGGACGGCCAGCTGGTGGCGCCATCCAAGGAGTATAAATACTCGGGCGTCAACCACAGCTTGCCAGGGACATTTTGTAAGACAAGGAACTAGTGAAGTACAACTAGACCTCCAAAAAAAATGGCGGCGCGCACGGACGCAGCGGCTTTGTCTCTCCCGAGACTGAGCATTTTCACCCTCCTTCTGAGTCTCTTCTGGACTCTGCTGATATGGGAATTGAGGGCAGACCTACTGTACAGCCGGCAGATGCTCCTCGACATCGGGGCCGACTGCGTGTGGCTCACACTCGGCGACATCGATCTGCCTCCCGACATCGCCCGACCCCCGGGACCAGCGTGGCGTCCTTCCCCAGCCGGAGGTCGGTGCAGACCGCGCAGGGAACGCAAGCAGAAGCGTGGTAAGAGGGCCGGTATCCAAAACAGGCTGAAGAGGGCCCCACACAAACCCTCCCTCCCAAGTATTTTCCTGGCCAACGTCAGGTCACTAGAAAACAAAATGAATGAGATCAAACTTGATCTCTCCTCACAGAAAAGGACAAAGGAATGCTGCGCCATGATCTTCACAGAGACCTGGTTGAACAACGGCATCCCTGACACCACCATCCAACTAGAAGGACGCACGGTCTTCCACGCCGACAGAACTGCAGACTCCGGTAAGAGCAAGGGAGGCGGTTTGTGCATTTACACTAACAATGCCTGGTGCACTAACACGGACATAATCAATAGATCCTGCTCGGCTGATTTGGAATTCCTCATGGTAAGGTGCAGACGGCTGTTATCATCACTGCGGTCTACATCCCACCACACGCTAATGCCAAACTAGCACTGAAGGACCTCTACAGGGCCATCAGCGAACAACAAACTGCGCACCCAGACGGAGCTTTTATCATCGCGGGGGACTTCAATCACATAAACCTAAAAACTGTACTACCGAAATTCCACCAGAATGTTTCCTGCCCCACAAAAGGGGAGAACACACTGGATCAAATCTACACGGGCATTGTAGACGCTTATAAGGCCATTCCCTGCCCCCACCTTGGGAAGTCTGACCACCTCTCCCTGTTTCTAGCCCCGGCATACAAACCGCTCATCAAAAGAGTGAGAACATCAGTGAGATCAGTGAAAGTATGGCCAGAGGGGGCAGTCTCGGAGCTTCAGGATTGCTTCGAACGCGCTGATTGGGGCATGTTTGCCCATAATGACATCGAGGAATAGGCATCCACAGTGCTATTCTACATTAACAGTTGCATCGAGGTCGTCATGACCCATAAAAATATCAGGACATACCCCAACCAGAAACCCTGGATGAACGGAGAGGTCCGCTCACTGTTGAAAGCACGCGACGCAGCATTTAAATCTGGCGACGCGGCAGCTTACAGTGCAGCTAGGACCAACCTAAAAAAGGGTATCAGGACTGCCAAAAGGAAACAGACACTGCGGATAGAGGATCATTTCCACAACAACTCGGGCCCCCGGCGCATGTGGCAAGGCATCCAGTCCATCACTGACTACAAGGGCAAAAACACCAGCCCCCTGGTTAGCGATGCCTCCCTTCCGGAGGAGCTTAACAACTTCTACGCTCGCTTCGACAGGGACAACAGGGAGCCGGCTACCAAAGCCTTGCCACCCCCGGAAGACCAGGTGCTCACTCTGTCGACCTCCGACGTAAGGGGTGTTCTACGTGGAGTGAACACACGAAAGGCTGCTGGACCGGATAGCATCCCTGGACGGGTACTCAAGGAATGTGCTGATCAGCTGGCTGATGACTTCACCGCCATCTTCAATCTGTCATTGGCCCAGGCAGTAGTCCCTACATGCTTCAAGACCGCTACCATTATTCCTGTGCCAAAGCAAACAGCTGTGACGTGCCTGAACGACTATCGACCTGTCGCACTCACACCCATCATAATGAAGTGTTTCGAGAGACTGGTCCTGGCTCACATCAAAGCCAGTGTTCCCGCCTCTCTTGACCAACACCAGTTTGCCTATCGTGCAAACAGATCAACGGAGGATGCAATCACAACTGCTCTACACTCGGCACTGAATCACTTAGATGGTAAAGAGACCTACATCAGAATGCTGTTCATAGACTACAGCTCAGCATTCAACACTATCGTCCCCAACAAGCTGGCCACCAAACTCCAAACTCTTGGCCTGAACACTTCCCTCTGCAACTGGACCCTGGACTTCCTAACAAACAGACCCCAGTCTGTCAAATTAGGTAACCACACCTCCCCCCCCTGACCCTGAACACGGGGGCCCCACAAGGATGTGTGCTGAGCCCCCTCCTCTACTCCCTCTTCACCCACGACTGTGTGGCTGTTCATGGTTCCAACACCATCATCAAGTTTGCGGATGATACCACGGTAGTAGGCCAGATCACCAACAACGATGAGTCAGCCTACAGGGAGGAGGTCCAGCATCTCGTGAAGTGGTGCGCCGATAACAACCTGGCCCTTAACATCAAGAAAACCAAAGAAATCATTGTGGACTTCAGGAAGTCTAAAGGCGGATGTCACACCCCCATCCACAGCAATGGGGCTGTGGTGGAAAGGGTGGACAGCTTTAAGTTCCTCGGAGTCCACATCACGGAAGACCTCTCCTGGTCCCTCAATACCTCCTCTCTGGTGAAGAAGGCCCAGCAGCGCCTATATTTCCTGTCACCCCTGATCCTCTCTAGCTTTTACCGCTGCACAATAGAGAGCATCCTGACAAACTGTATCACAGTATGGTATGGCAGCTGTAGCTACTATGACCGGAAAGCCCTGCAGCGGGTAGTCAAAACTGCCTAACACATTACTGGCACCCGGCTACCGACCATAGAGCACATACACCAGAAACGCTGTTTACGGAGGTCACGGTCCATCATCAAAGACCCTACCCACCCCTGCCACAGTCTGTTCGCCCTCCTGCCATCTGGGAGACGCTACAGATGCATTCGCACCCGTACGACCAGATTTAGGAACAGCTTCTTTCCCAGGGCTGTCATCCTACTGAACTCCACAAATAAACTCTAAAGCCTGCACATCTGCCAATGCACTTTATTATGGTTATGTTTATGTTAATGTATTACAAGCCAAATGTATGTTGAATGTTTAAGTGTCTTAATCTAAATGTACACTCTCGGAAGCCGCAAGCCTACATTTCGTTGTACTGCACTTGTGCACTAACAATGACAATAAAAGTTGATTTGATTGATTTGATTGATGTTCTGAAACAAGTTGATTAAAGCCTTGCTTTATGCTCAAACCAAGTGTGTAGTGAGTTTTATTACATCAATTTAATCAACTTGATATCGACTCCATGCTTTGGGTGATTCGGGAACAGCCAGCTACGACTCGAACCGTAGAAGGGAACTCAGACAAGTAATCGATCCATCATGGAGAAACTACTCAGACCCGCCCGTCTCGACCTGGACCCGAATTCACTTACAGCCGCTAAGGTATGGAAACACTGGTATCATACCTTTAGCAGCTTCCTTGAGGAGTCTGGTGAGAATGTTCCTAACAAGTTATGGATGTTTGCTAATTATGTATCTCCTCATGTGTTTGATTATATTGAAGACTGTGTAGACTATGACGCTGCTATCCAAATACTACAGCAGCTATATGTCAAGTCCCCAAATGAAATTTTTGCTCAGCTTCTACTGGCCACAACTCGATAACAACCCGGGGAATCACTTGATGAATTCCTTCAGAAACTTTGCAGGCTCAGCAAGGATTGTAATCTTAAAGCTGTTACAGCTGAGCAGTACCAAGAGGAGTTAATTCGTGATTCCTTTATTAATGGGATCGCGTCTCCCTTCATACGTCAGCGTCTGTTGGAGAATAAAACCCTCAAGTTACAGGCTGCCTATGACTTAGCAAAGAGGAATGCAGACACCTATCTTTCACCACGTGCACGGGCTGCTGCTATCACTTTTAGTGACTCTTTCGATAGGCCTCGGGCGGAAGCCCTCACGGATGACAACTCCAACCCGGCTGATAATAACCCTACCCTAGAAACCTACACTGATGATGACCCCGCCCTAGCGGCATCTTGGCAATCTGGAAGGAAGTGTTTCTTCTGTGGAGGTGCGTTCCATTATAGAAAATTTTGTCCTGCTCGTAACGCGACCTGCAATCATTGCAGCAAGAAAGGTCACTTTTCTAAGGTATACCAGTCGAGAGCTCCTGTTAGTTTTGCAGCTACTATCTATAAAACTGCTCCTCCCCCAAGAGCCACTACTAAGGTTACAGCTGCAATCTATAAAACTGCTCCTCCCCCAAGAACCACTACTAAGGTTACAGCTGTCAAGGGTAAAACTGCCCCTCCTCCCATCACAGCTGTTTTTCCCCAAAGTCTGTCCCATGCAGCCATGAAGGTTTCAGTAAATGGACACATTTTGAGTGCACTAATCGACTCATGCAGCTCTGACAGCTTCATTAGTGAGCGGGCTGTCAGTAAGTTAAAACTGCATATTTACCCCTCAAACAGGGAAATTGCAATGGCTCTGACGACACTGACCACCAATTCTTCTGGCTTTTGTCTTGTCGACCTTATTCTCAATGGCCGCACTTATTTCTCCACCCGGCTCGGGGTGCTCAAGAACCTATGCAGTGATGTGCTCCTGGGACAGGATCTCCAGAAACAACACAAAAGACTCACTTTCGAGTTTGGAGGGTCAAAGTCGGAGCATACCATTCCCAAAGTACCGTTTTGTGCACTTTTGGCGGCTTCGCTCGACGAGCCCTCGTTTGCCAATCTTTCCCCCCGATGTAAGCCCATAGTCACTAAATCACGACGTTTCAGCCAAGATGCTTGATCCTTTATCGAGACAGAAATCTCTCACCTTCTAGCTGACGGTATCATTGAGCCATGTTCATCTTCCTGGCGGGCTCAAGTCGTCGTTGTTAAAAATCCTCTGAAGCAACACAGGAAACGTCTTTGCATCGATTACTCGCAAACTATTAACCAGTATACCGACCTGGATGCCTACCCACTACCACGCATCGATGACATGGTCAATAACCTTGCCAACTACAAGGCATTTTCAACTTTTGATTTAAAGAGCACATATCATCAAGTGCCGTTAAAGGACTCTGACAAGAAGTATACGACCTTTGAGGCCAATGGTCGGCTTTACCAGTTTTGTCGCCTTCCATTTGGGGTCACCAATGGGGTGGCCGTCTTTCAACGGGCAACGGATAGCCTAGTCAAACAGGAGAACTTAACGGACACTTTTCCATATCTGGTCATGACCAGAAGGAGCATGATGCCAACCTCCAGAAATGTTTTGACGTTCTCCGTCATCGCAACTTAACCTTAAATGAGTCCAAATCTGTGAAATCACTACCATCAGTCAACATCCTTGGCTACTGGGTGGGCAACGGTGTCATCAAACCGGATCCAGAGCGACTTTGTCCGCTTCAGGAGCTCCCTCCCCCTACGAATCTCGGCTCTCTTCGTTGGGCACTCGGCATGTTCACCTATTATGCAAAATGGATACCGCACTTCTCCGACAAGATCCAGCCCCCACTTCACGCAAAGTCATTTACATTAGAGGCAACAGCTATTTCAGCTTTCAACCTCAAGCGACAACTGGAAAAAGCCACGCTTCGTTCCATTGATGAAAATCTTCCTTTCGTGGTCGAGTGCGATGCATCAGATGTGGCGATCTCTGCTACCTTGAATCAAGGTGGTCGACCCGTTGCATTTCTGTCCAGAACTTTGCAGGGTAGCGAGCTACATTATCCTCCTGTCGAGAAGGAGGCTATGGCCATCATCGAAGCGGTACGTAAATGGAGTCATTTTCTCGCTCGTCGCCATTTCACACTTATAACCGATCAGCACTCCGTGACCTTTATGCTGGATAACCGGAAATGCACTAAGATCAAGAATAACAAAATACAACTCTGGAGGATGGAATTGGCCGCCTTTGGATACACCATACAATATCGACCCGGCAAAGAGAATGTGGCCCCGGATACCCTCATGCGGGCATTCTGCTCTTCTATGTCAACTTCGACTCTGGCGGATCTTCATACTGACTTATGCCATCCTAGCATTACCCGTATGTTGCACTTTGTACGATCTAAAAAGCTCCCATTTTCTACGGAAGATGTGAAAAGGATGTGCTCCTCCTGTAGAAATTGTGCGGAATTAAAACCGCAATTCTTCCGTCCGTCGGATGGCTCGCTCCTACACGCTATGCAATCTATGCAGCGACTCAGCATTGACTTTAAAGGGCCATTGCCTTCCTCAACGCGAAACACCTACTTACTGACTATGGTAGACGAATATTCATGCTTTCCCTTTGCTTTCCCCTGTCCCAATATGCTTACTTCCACAGTGATCAAATGCCTTGATCAAGTCTTTTCCCTTTGCAGTATGGCCAATTTCATCCACTCTGATTGGGGTCCCTCCTTCATGTCAAGCGAACTCAAAAGTTATCTCTCCCAATGGGGAATTGCCACAAGTAAAACGACACCGTACCATCCCATCAGTAACGGACAGGTTGAGAGATACAACGCTATCATTTGGAACGCTGTTCGTCTTGCGCTGTCCTGCTCCGAAGATTCGTCCGATCATCTAAAACCGTTCCTCTCGTCGACGAGGTAGAACTCATGGACGTCAACCTCACATACGCGCACGTGCGGTACCCTGATGGCCGGGAGTCCACTGTTTCGCTCCGGGACCTGGCTCCCTGTCCGGCCGGTTACACGGACCCAACCGATAGAGGGACCCACGGGGATGATGCCTACACTCTGCGCTCCCCCGAAGATGACGCCCTACCTGGGGCATCGAGAGATCTGCCAGCTGCCCCACCGGATCCACTCAGGGAGCCGAGCGCTCCCCATGGGATGGCCACCTGAGGCCAGGACGCCGGTCAATCCCCGGCTATCCAACAGGATGAAGCCAGTTCTGCGCCTGTGGGGACCCGCACCCGGAGTCACGATCTCCGCAGCCTCCCTCAGGTCGATCAGAGCAACACGGGCCCTGTCAATCCACCGGTACGGGTCAAGCAGCCCAGGGACCAAGGCACGGTCTGGGGAGACGTGCCTTCTAGCCATAAACAAAAATCTAAAAGACTGCGACTATTCGTGATCTGCCTGATGCGCTAAGAGGAAGTCATCGGACTTCCAAATCTTTTAGGCAGGAAGAATGTTATAAATCTCATCATTCATCAAGAAACTACTCGTGAAATAATGCTGGATGGCCAGCTGGTGGTGCCGTCCAAGGAATATAAATACTCGGGTGTCGACCCCAGCTTTCCAGGGACATTTTGTAAGACAAGGAACTAGTGAAGTACAACTAGACCTCCATGTTCTGAAACAAGTTGATTAAAGCCTTGCTTTATGCTCAAACCAAGTGCATAGTGAGTTTTATTACGTCAGCTCCTGTGGTGATGGTGATGTACTTTCATCACTTTCCCCATGGACATGCGGATGCAGCAGGAATAGGGCTCTGGGATTTGCACAGATTGCAGGTCCAGGATCTCATTGATGGCATACACGTCACTCTGTGAGCTCCTTCAGATGATCGCATTGCCTTCATGAAATGCAAG
The DNA here is from genome assembly GCF_052327205.1 of Somniosus microcephalus. Lineage (NCBI taxonomy): Eukaryota > Metazoa > Chordata > Chondrichthyes > Squaliformes > Somniosidae > Somniosus > Somniosus microcephalus. Next base: position 63,389,218 of record NC_140989.1, read on the forward strand.
GGCTTCCACTCCATTAATGTGTAACTGGTGTGTGATCACCAGCAGCGCATCATGCAGGTCTGTTCCTGCTTTCCTGGCAGCTGCCATGACACTTTATATTGCGCTAATCCTCCATTCCCCCCACTCTTTGCCTCTGCACAACAAGTGAGAGCTGGCTGCCTGGTGACCAGGGGCTATCCCCTGTACACATGGCTTGTGATTTCTCTCTGGAAACCACAAAAGGATTCATGCCTTATACAAATGCTTAGCCCCTATTCCTTGTCTTGTGCTCTCGTACCTAATCTAGTGCACCTACGAAGTGCTCCCTCAGTGGATTCAGTATGGGATTTGGAAGGCTGCTATTGTTCAGTCAAGGGCTCTTGAGCTGCTCATGGTCAGTAACCTCTAAGAGCTTGGGCAGAGAGGACCCAACTGCATACTGCAGGAACACAGCGGCTACCAGGGCGGTCTGGTCCAGCTGTCGTTTTGGTACCAGGATGATTTTTAGTTGAGGATGTTGTGAGGTTCCAGACTCACTGTCATCCTGAGAGATGGTTACATGTTCCATTCCCATTGCGTGACTTCCCCTGCTATCAGGCTGTGGCTCAGCACTTGCACTGATCTGCGAGAGAATAGACATTAGGAGATCCATGATCCAACTGAAGCCTCTATCCATTTGGTCGCTCAGCCTGTCAAAAGCGGAGGAGATGGTTGAACCAGAACCTGCATAGCCCCAGCATGAACATCTCTGAAAGGTGTTAGTCATGGCGCTACAGGCTCCCGCAGGAAGGGCCCAGCTGCACTGAGATGACCATTTGCTCCATGGTTGACTGCAGAGTATCGATTCCATGTGCCAGAACCCCACACAAGTTGGTAACGAAAGAAAGACTTCCATTTATATAGCGCCTTTCATGACCACCGGACGTCCCAAAGCGCTTTTCAGCCAATGAAGTACTTTTTAAAGTGGAGTCACTGTTGTAATGTAGGAAACACGGCAGTCAATTTGGGCATAGCAAGCTCCCACAAACAGCAATGTGATAATGACCAGATAATCTGTTTTAGTGATATTGATTGAGGGATACAAATTGGCCAGGACACCGGGGATAACTCCCCGGCTCTTCTTCGAAATAGTGTCATGTGATCTTTTATGTCCACCTGGGAGAGCAGACGGGGCCTCGGTTTAACATCTCATCTGAAAGACAGTGCAGCACTCCCTCAGCACTGGACTGGAGTGTCAGCCTAGGTTTTGGTGCTTAAGTCTCTGGAGTGGGACTCGTTGCACACTCTCTGACAGTAGAAGAAGCTCCCTGGCAGGCAGTTAAATGCATTGAGGAATCTCTGGTGCGCAGAAAGCACTTTTATTTTAAAGGCTATGCACCCGAGTTGGCCTTTGTGTGAGCTGTTTCCTGGTCCGTCCTTTCCAACTGCTCGCGTGCTTGGTGAACCCCCCTCGGTGACTCTCTTATGCCCACCTTAGCAGACAGGCAAACTGGGCTTGGTTTAACATCTCATCCCAAATATAGCACCTCTGTCAATGTAGAGCTCTCTCAGATAACCTAGATTGTGTGCTTAAGTTTGTAATGGGGCTTAAACCCATGACCTCCTGACTCAGGCTAGATTGTCATAAATTGAGCCAAGATGGCACTTAAGATTAAAGGAAATCTTCTGATATATTTAAGAGAATTCATAAGATAGATACAGAAGAAAGAGGCCATTTTAGATCACCATCAGAATAAAAGACCTATATATCCCTATCAACAACAACAACTTGCATTTATATAGCGTCTTTAACGTCGTAAAACATGCCAATGCGCTTCACAGGAGCATTATCAAATAAAATTTGACACTGAGCCACATAAGGAGATGTTAGGACAGATGAGGTCAAGGAGGTAGGTTTTAAGGAACATCTTAAAGGAGGAAAGAGAGGAAGAGAGGTTTAGGGAGGGAATTCCAGAGTTTAGGGCCTCGGCAGCCGAAGCGATTAAAATCGGGGATGTGCAAGAGGTCAGAATTGGAGGAGTGCAGATATCTCAGAGGGTTGTAGGGCTGGAGGATGCTACAGAGATAGTGAGGGGCGAGGCCATGGAGGGATTTGAAAACAAGGATGAGAATTTTAAAATCGCGGCGTTGCTCAACCGGGAGCCAATGTAGGTCAGCGAGCACAGGGGTGATGGGTATCACATCATCTAACTGAATTTTGAATAAGTCTAAGGTTATTGTCTCTACAACACTGCCCTTCAGATCGTATTTTTGCATAAGGGTTATCTTCCTGACACCTTTCCTAAACTTTCCTTTCAGCAACTTTAATCTATGACTTTGTGTTGCAGTATCTTGGTGTACCTTGAAGTAGTCCTCGGAGTAACCTTACCATCCTCTATACTTCTACAAGGTGGCCTCCCGGGTGTCTCCTTTCAAAGAGACATGGCATGGCAAATGCAGTATAATGTGGATAAATGCGAGGTTATCCACTTCGGTGGCAAAAACGGAAAGACAGATTATTATCTGAACGGCAATAGATTGGGAAAAGGGGAAGTGCAACGAGACCTGGGTGTCCTTGTGCACCAGTCGCTGAAGGTAAGCATGCAGGTGCAGCAGGCGGTTAAGAAGGCAAATGGTATGTTGGCCTTCATAGCGAGAGGATTCGACTACAGGAGCAAGGATGTCTTGCTGCAGTTGTACAGGGCCTTGGTGAGACCACACCTTGAGTATTGTGTGCAGTTTTGGTCACCTTATCTGAGGAAGGATGTTCTTGCCATGGAGACAGTGCAGCGAAGATTCACCTAATTGATACCTGGGATGGCAGGAATGACATATGAGGAGAGATTGGGTCGATTAGGCTTATATTCGCTAGAATTTAGAAGAATGAGAGGGGATCTCATTGAAACTTATAAAATTCTAACAGAACTAGACAGACTAGATGCAGGAAGGATGCTCCCGATGGCGAGGGAGTCCAGAACCAGGGCTCACAGTCTAAGGATAAGGGGTAAGCCATTTAGGACTGAGATGAGGAGGAATTTCTTCACCCAGAGAGTGGTGAACCTGTGGAATTCTCTACCACAGAAGGCAGTTGAGGCCAATTCATTAAATATATTCAAAAAGGAGTTAGATATATTTCTTAAGGCTAAAGGGGTCAAGGGATATGGGGAGAAAGCAGGGACAGGGTACTGAATTTGGATGATCAGCCATGATCTCATTAAATGGCGGAACAGGCTCGAGGGGCCGAATGGCCTACTCCTGCTCCTATCTTCTATGTTTCTATGTTTCTATGTATTGTGAAAAAGTGCTTGCTGATTTCCCTCCTAAATAGTCTTGTAGTGTATGTACTTTGAAGAAGGAACTATATTCTGCAGCCCCTGTATACTGCAGTACCAGTAGTGACCACCCCGGTATATAAGCCTGTGTAGTACCTTTGTATAGTAGTTCCAGTTTTGTCTCCATTCAGTAAACACCTGTTATAACCAACTCCTGCAGTCCGTGTCTCAATTACACACGGACGTTACACTGGCGACGAACAGATCCGAACTTACCTACAGTTCTGCACCACCTCACGGGGATCCATCCCTGAAGCAAAGTTGTTAGAGGTCGAGGCCAGAAGGAAGAAATCCAAAAAGAAAAGAAAAACAAACAGAAGAAACGGGCGTCGACCGTGGGCAACCTCCCTCTGATTCATCGAATTTGAAGATTTGCAGGAGAGGCTGTCGAGAGCTGGGCTTGGATATCCAGTCTATGGTGTTCCAGCTAATCGGGCTGGTGGCAGGTAGTACACTGATCCTTCCTGGGCTGCGGCGGGCTAGAGCTCGATCGGGTGGCTTTTCAACGGGGCCGAGCAGCGTTGTCGGAAAGAGAGAGAGAGAGAGGGTGGAGCACACAGAGCGCGGCCGGTGCTACGAAGCCGGGCAGCGTACAGACCTGAAGAGGGAGGAAAGTGTCCCACAGGGTCTGCTCTGACGACGGGAACAGTAATTAAAATAAAAGAAATTAGAAGCGCAGAAAGCCGCGAGGAGCTGCAGTTTGCCACGGGGACCGTGGAGAGCGGCATTGGCAGCAGCGCGGGGGGGAAGTGCACGAAGACCATAGGGCATCGCCATCAAGGCATAAAAACGGCAGCAACAGCGCTAGCAGCAGCGGAAAAGACAGAAAGCGCGGGAGGCGCCATCTTAATCCAGCGGGGAAGAAGGCAAAGCGCGGGAGGTGCCATTTTGTTCAATCGGGGAAGAAGGCAAAGCGCAGGAGGCGCCATCTTAGATCTCCAAGATGCCGAAGACTGGCAATATCACTGCCTTCGATAATGCAATAGAAGACTGGACCACGTATGTGGAAAGAATCGAAGTATATTGCAAGGCAAATGAAGTAGCCGATGAGAAAAAGGCATCGGTACTACTAAACTTAATGGGCGCAAGAACGTACGGCCTATTGCGGGACCTGATTACTCCAGCCAATCCGAAGGCGAAGAGTTTTAACGAAATTGTTGCTATCCTACAGGAACACCTAAATCCTACACCGCTGCTGATAGCAAAAAGATTTAAATTCCACAGGAGAAATCAGCATAAAAATGAGAGCAATGCTGATTACCTTACGGAACTACGCAAGCTATCAAAGCACTGCCAGTTCGGAGCAGGACTGGCAGATACCTTACGGAACAAATTTGTCTGTGGACTCCTGAGTGAAGGAACCCAGAAGAGGTTACTCTCAGAGAAAGAGCTGACGCTAGATAAGGCTTTCAGCGTGGCAGTATCGTACGAAGCAGCAGCAAGGGGAGCTGCGGAAATACAGCAAAAGCCACAGGAATACGGCACCCATGAAATGACACGTGGATTTGAAAAATGTTATCGCTGCGGCAGAACAACCCATGACCAGAAGGACTACTGGTCCAAGGACAAAACATGCAGGCAATGCGGAAAGATGGGACGCATTGCACGAGTTTGCAGGTCTGGGAAGAAGACTAACGACAACAAAAAGACTACTAAGGAAAAGTACAGGAAAGTACAAAAGATGACGGACAGTACTTCCGAAGACCAGAAGAGCGATAGTGAATCCGAGAACAAGAGACTAAGCTGTCTCAAACTACACAACGTAATCACAAAAGAGGATCACCGAACCATTTGGGTCACTCTCACGATAGCAGGGTCCCAAGTCAAAATGGAATTGGATACAGGATCAGCCCTGACTGTCATGAATCGACGAGACTGCGAGCGGCTATTCTCACACATACCCTTGAAAGACACATCCATTGTCTTGAAGAGATATACGGGGCAGAAAGTATACCCCAGAGGGAAAATAAGGGTGCCTGTCGAATACAACGGCAAGGAAATACAGAAATTGTATCTGTACATACTGCAAGATGGTGGACCACCGTTATTGGGACGTGAATGGATCAGAAAGATAAGTTTAGACTGGCACTCCATTCAGGCACTGACGGTGGCTGGTAAAAAGGATGACGACGTCACACCTGGACGATTGTCAAAAATCTTGGCTAACGCTAAAGAGGTATTTCAACAAGAACTGGGAACTCTTAAAGGCGTAACCGCCTCGATAAAAATAAAAGAGAATGCAATTCCCAAGTTTTTCAAAGCAAGACCGGTACCGTATGCAATTCGCCCAGCCGTCGAGGCAGAGCTGGAGAATCTGGAGAATGCAGGCGTGCTAACGAAGGTAGACTGGAGCGAGTGGGCGACACCCATCATTCCTGCCATGAAGAAAACATTAAACAATAAGTCTGAGGAGCCAAGGAAGGTTCGCATCTGTGGGGACTTCAAGGTGACTGTGAACCCAGTCCTTCACACAGTACAATATCCTCTTCCAAGGATAGAAGATATCTTCGCCTCACTATCTGGAGGGAAAGTTTTACAAAAATTGACCTAGCGCAAGCATATTTGCAGATGGAGGCTGAAGAATCTTCTAGGAAATATCTCACGATAAACACTCACAAAGGTCTTTACCAGTATAATCGACTGGTATTCAGAGTAGCATCAGCTCCGGCTATATGGCAAAGAGCGATGGAACAAGTCCTGCAAGGGATTCCGGGGACTCAGTGTTACTTGGACGACATCCTAGTGACAGGTGAAAATGACAGTGAACACCTTGCCAACCTAGAGCAGGTGCTCACTAGACTAAGAGAACATGGGCTACGAGCCAATCGCCCCAAGTGCGAGTTTTTTAAGAAACAGATATCGTATTGTGGCCAAGTGATTGATGAAGAGGGGTTACATAAGTCCCCTGACAAAATTGAAGCGGTAGTTAAGGCTCCAGCGCCTGAATGTGTCGCAACTGAGGTCATTCCTCGGATTGGTGAATTACTACCATAAGTTTTTGCCGAATTTGTCCACAATTCTGCACCCGCTGAACGCCCTGCTACAAACTGGAGTAGCATGGAAATGGAGCGATGAATGTAAGTGGGCCTTTCAGAAGTGTAAAGGCCTGATCACTTCTAGAGAAGTATTGGCTCACTACAACCCATCACTACCGATAAGACTGGCGTGTGATGCGTCTCCCTACGGCATTGGAGCGGTACTGTCACATAAATCCCTTGATCGTTCAGAGAGGCCGATAGCTTTTGCGTCACGCTCGCTAACTGCAGCCGAGCGTAACTACGCCCAGATTGACAGAGAGGCCCTCAGCCTGGTGTGGGGGGTGAAGAAGTTCAATCACTACCTGCACGGTCAAATATTTACTCTAATAACTGATCATCAACCTCTTGTCTCCATTTTCAACCCTCAGAAGGGCGTACCGATAATGACAGCACAACGGCTACAGAGGTGGTCCCTTTTCCTAGGGGCACACCAATATGACATCGAGTACAAAGGAACTAAACAGCATGGGAATGCTGATGGATTGTCGTGCCTACTGTTGCCGACGGTGGAAGAAGAACTTGCAGTGGATCCAATGGAGATATTCCACTCGACCATAGTCGAATGTCTCCCTGTGACGAATGCAAACATAGAAAAGGAAACACGAAATGACCCGACACTATCCCGGGTCTATGATTTAAAGGTGAAGGGATGGCCAGCACATGGCGAACCACTGCTGCCAGCATTCTCGCCGAGAAGAGAACAGCTGTCAGTGTGCAGAGGAACCTTGATGTGTGGATCCAGAGTAGTAATTCCACCCAAATTGAAGGATAGAGTGCTCAATGAGCTTCATGAGGGCCATCTGGGAGGGGTAAAAATGAAGAACTTAGCTAGAGCGTTTGTGTGGTGGCCGGGAATCGATAGAGAAATCGAAGAGATGACCAAGAGCTGTACAGGATGCCAGAAGGTCCAGAACGCCCCAGCACAAGCCCCTCTACATCCATGGGAGTGGCCCTCATCTCCATGGCAAAGGGTGCACATTGATTTTGCTGGTCCCTTCATGGACTCGATGTTTTTAATTGCGGTGGATGCACATTCAAAGTGGCCAGAGGTAATAAAAATGTCCTCAACCACCACAGAAAAAACTATTACAGTCTTACGAACCATATTCGCCAGGAATAGGCTGCCTGAACAGATTTGCTCTGACAATGGATCACAGTTTGTGTCTGAAGAGTTCCGGAGGTTCTTAAAGAACAATGGTGTTAAGCATTACACATCTGCCCCATATCATCCAGCCACTAATGGATTGGCCGAGAGGTTTGTTCAAACATTCAAGAAGGCTATCAAGGCAATGTGTAATGAAGATATACCCCTACAACACAAGGTGGACAACTTCTTGTTTGCCTACCGGAATGCGACACATGCGGTTACCAACCAAACTCCTGCCATGATGTTCTTCAATCGAAGACTACGATGCCGCTTGGATTTGGTTAAGCCGAACATCAGAAGAGATGTGGAGAACAGGCAGTTTCAGAATATGAATGAAAGACCGACCAGGAGTTTTAAGATAGGTCAACCAGTTTTGGCCCGGTACTACCTGTAGTGTATGTAACTGTTCTACCTTTAAGAGAACTATTGTATGTAACTGTCCACCTTTAAGAGAACTATTTTAGGTGTGGCACTACTTTATCCTGGCTGCTGTATACTGTAATACCGACGGTGACCACACCGGTATATAAGTGCTGTGGCAGAATTTATTGGGCAGATTCGCCCTGACCTTCGAATAGTAAAGTCCTGTTTAAGTTACTCTTGTAGTCTGTGTATTACTTCGCTATACAACCCACAGACTTTACAGTGGCGACGAGTTCGATCTTACCCTGCGGCAACAATACTTCTGAAGAAGTAAACGAGCGTCGAGAAGAGGCACCCGCCCTCGTCGTTTTGCTGAGAGAAAACTCGAGTCTGCAGACCAAGAAAGGAGGAAGATTTCAAACACGAAGTCTTCCATCAGCAACAGGCACAGATTGTCCCTTCTGCCACGGTGGTGAGTGAGCCGATCAACACGAGAAGCAAGTCGGCCACGGTGACTGTGAGTAAAGGGAAAATAGAAAAAAATAAACGGAGGATAAGGGCGGTGCGGTCGAGGGGGAAAGGAGCCGGACAGAAGTCGGGCCCAGAGGCGCTGAGACTGGGGCAGCGTGGAGCAGAAGCCGCGGTACAAGCGGGCTGGGGAGCGTCGTGAGACGACTAGACCGCGACGGGAAATAGGCTGGACAAATACCGCGACCACGAGGCGCTGCGACCGGGATCGTAAGGCGCGGGAAGATATAAACATAAATAAGCCACGGAGAACTCAGCCACAGCCGGGGAGGAAAGCACCGGACTGCGAGAAGCTGGGAGGCGCGATTGGGGTGAAAAAGGCCAGACAGTGACTGAGGCCACGAAGCGCTGCGACCGGATCGTAAGGCGTGGGAAGAGATAAAAATAAATAAACCGCGGAGAACGCAGCCGCAGCCGGGGAAGAAGCACCGGACTGCGAGAGGCTGGGAGGAGCGATTGGGTGAAAAAGGTCAGACAGTGACCGAGGCCACGAAGCGCTGCGACCGGGATCGTAAGGCGCGGGAAGAGATAAAATAAATAAATCGCGGAGAACGCAGCCGGGGAGGGAAGCACCGGACTGCGAGAGGGCTGGGAGGCGCGATTGAGAGCCGCGCGAGCGGGAGAGACAGAGCCCGAGCGAGAGCCGCGCGAACGGGAGAGACAGAGCCCGAGAGAGAGCGAGCGAGACAGAGCCCGAGGAAGACTGAGCGAGATCCAGCCCAGCGGCTGAAACTGTTCGCCGTCAACGGGTTGTACCCAGCACCGGAGAGACAGAGCCCGAGCGAGGGAGACTGAGCGAGATCCAGCCAGCGGCTGAGACCGTTCGCCGTCAACGGGTTGTACCCAGAGCCGGTTGCCCGGCCGAGAGAAGGGAACGCGCTGAAGCTGAAGAGCAGGCTGCAAACCCCGAAAGCCAGCGGCCGTCGCCCGAGGGAAAAGCTTACCCCTCCCACCAGGGGAAGAAAAGCGGGAACCGCCATCTTGAAAGTGGGTGGGGAAAGAAGATAAGCGCGGGAAACCGCGGGAAGCCGCCAGTAGGCGGAGAAAAAGACAGAAGCGGGAACCGCCATTTTGAAAGGGGCGGAGAAAGAAGATAAGCGCGGGGAAACCGCCATCTTGGGAAAAAAAAGAGTTAAAGAAATATTTCGTTGTTGTTTATCAGGGAGGTGAAGATGCCTAAGCGTGGTAACATCAACGATTTCGATTCCGAGGTCGAAGATTGGGCCACGTATGTAGAACGCATTGAGATATATTGTGAGGCCAATAAAATAGAGGAGGATGATAAAGCTATAACCTTGCTAAACTCGATGGGGGCGAAGACATACGGGCTATTGAAGCATCTTCTAGCACCAGTTAAACCGGCGGATCAAACCTTCGATAATATTGTTGCTGTTCTGAAGGATCACTTGAACCCCACACCGCTGATGTTGGCGGAACGATTCAAATTTTATGCGAGAACGCAACGGAAAGAGGAAAGCAACGCGGAATACTTGGTCGAACTGCATAGGCTAGCGAAATACTGCCAGTTTGGAGGAAATCTGACAGAGGCATTGCGAGACAAGTTCGTGTGCAGGTTGTCGAAGGAAGGAACGCAAAAGCGACTGCTCGAAGAGAACGACCTTACACTGGATAGGGCTGTCCTTATTGCAGCATCACACGAAGCCGCAGCGAAAGGAATTGCGGAAATGCAGCTGAAGGCAGCGGTCCTCAGTGTGGATCAAATTACTTCGGGTGCAACGAAATGTTATCGTTGTGGGAAGACAACACACGACCAGAACCAATGCTGGTTTAAAAACCAGGACTGTAGGAAATGTGGCAAACTGGGTCACATAGCCAAAGTATGCCGGTCAGGAAAGAAGACCAACAACCAAAAAAAAAAGCCATCACAGGAAAAGTACAACAAAGTACACAAGGTGGTTGAGAAGAGTTCAGATGAACAGAATTCGGATTCAGACCCAAGCGGCCAGGAACTGGGTAGTCTGAGAATTCATAATGTGAGTAAGGAAGCTGACCTACAAACTATCTGGGTCATGCTAAAAATAGCCGGAGTCCAAGTGAGAATGGAATTGGACACTGGATCAGCCCTATCAGTCATAAATCGAAGGGATTACAACCGGCTATTCTCACATACATATACCCTTGAGAGATACCAAGTTCGTATTGCAGACATACACGGGGCATAAAGTATACCCCATGGGAAAGATAAGAGTCAAGGTGAGAGACAGGGGCAAAGAACACCCCGGAATGGACTTATACGTACTACCTGAGGGAGGACCACCACTTCTAGGACGGGAGTGGATCAAGAAAATAGACATGGAATGGCACTACCTCAAAGCAATAACGAGTGAGGACTCGGGGCAGACAATCGGCTCAGACTCTGAAACGGATGACGATAAGACCAGCCCAAGCATGAAAGACAAGTCTAAAATGAACTTGCTGACTAAGGTTGGTAGAACGAATGTGGGCATAAAGGCTTATGCTCCAGAGGAGAACAAAGTTTCAGAACAGAATTCCTCTGAACAACAACAACATAGCTTGACAGAGAATTCTGAGTCTGTTCAAGTTACAGAGATATATATTACTGAGGAACATCGAGCTCGAACGCAAACTTATTTCAGATTACGACAGCAATTAGAACAATTGAATTGCCGTCTCGAGCAAGAGATGAAAGCAATGAAAAAGTTCTATGATACCGAATGGGAGAATCTGGAAAGACAACAGAAGCAGCTGGGGAAGAAAAGGGAGCAGGAGCACACAAACCGTCTGCACGAGGAGGCCAAACGAATCAAAGCTGATTCGGCTTCTGAAGGGGCGTGCTCCAATCCAGTGGAACAAGATGTGCCGCAACTGAAGGCGCTGGTTAGCAGGTTGCAGGCAGAAAAAGCTGAGTTGGTCGACATGACTTCCGAGCTCCTACTGAAGTTGGGTGCAGCATCACCGGACGATTCATTTGTGGGAATTCGAATGATGGGGGCTGCGGATGATGGCGAAGTAGAAGCAGCAAAGGAGCCCCAGGACAAGGTTCTAAACAGCCCTGCAGCTAATGGAAAAGGGATGAGGACAGAAGAGTTAACAGTCAGCCAACTCCTCCAGGGCAAGGTTATAAACAGCCCTGTAGTTAATGGAAAAGGGATGATGGCAGAAGAGTTAACAGTCAGCCAACTCATTCATATGCTGAGGGATAAAACTCTAAAATGGGAAAAACTTAAATACGAGCCTCAATCTTCAAAGGGAAGGGAGCTCTCAAAAGTCATTGGAAGAGCTGAGGTGGCAACCCAGACTGAGAAGTCTGCAGCAGAACAGCCCTTGGATGCCAAAAGTACGCTGACACACGGCAATGTAGAACAACAGAATACTGAAACAGCTACTTCAGTAGAGGGAGTGAATAGTCCGATCAATCAATCTCCGAATGAAGTTGAAGTATTGAAATCACAAACGAGATCATTAGTAAAAGACTTGCAGGAAGCCCAGAAAAAGCGGGATGAATCTGAACGCACGATGAAGTCTCTTCAGGACAGATGTCGGGAATTGGAACAAAAGTCGGCTAACGTCCAGCTGGGTAAGGAGGAAATAGAAGACCCTCTCGCTGGCCTAGCTCAGGACGACACCGAATATTACCATGATCTGTTGAGTGACACTGAATATTACGAGGACCTGGTCTGCCCAGCTTGTGCCGAGAACTCCCAAAGTGCCGAAATCAGGATGAATCACTTAAAGTCTAAGGAACATAGGGAGATGGTGGCGTTACAGCTGGCAGCTGACAATGGAGCCCCGAGAGTCTCCAAGAAGCAAAAAAGGAAAAGACGAAGCAGAAGATGATAACCATCTGAACCATTATTACCTCTACCCGATCACACACGTGGTCCCCCGAACGGAGCCAAATCAGTTGGAAAGTAGGAAAATTTCCCAAGGCAATCCAACTGTTTTTTGTTTGTTTTAAAAAGTCAGCAATGCTGGTTCAGAAGTGATGGAAGTAAAGCTGTTAAGTCTAGGGAAGGACTATGGGATGAGTCCCTCTAGCAAGGTGACCCGACTACACCACGGAGGCATGGTCCGGACCGAGTCAAGAAGATCAGAGACTGAATCTGTGAACTGTTTCCCGCAGAGACTGAATCTGTGAACTGTTTCCGCAGAGACTACCTCTGTGAACTGTTGTAACATGAAGTTGGATATGTTATGATGTTATGTTAATGGGGAATAAGTATGTTGTAAGCTAAAAAGGGAGGATTGTAGTGTATGTAACTGTTCTACCTTTAAGAGAACTATTGTATGTAACCGTCCACCTTTAAGAGAACTATTTTAGGTGTGGCACTACTTTATCCTGGCTGCTGTATACTGTAATACCGACGGTGACCACACCGGTATATAAGTGCTGTGGCAGAATTTATTGGGCAGATTCGCCCTGACCTTCGAATAGTAAAGTCCTGTTTAAGTTACTCTTGTAGTCTGTGTATTACTTCGCTATACAACCCACAGACTTTACACTACCGCACAGAGAAATGGCAGCCAGGAATGATTTGTACACGGCAAGGACCTCTCATGTATACCGTGGACGTTGGAGAGAGCATTGTAAGACGCCATGCTGACCAGATTCTAGAGTCACGGGAAAACGTCAACTCCACACCACGATCTGATACACCTGGCGATGAAACCAATGTACCAATTGCATCTACCGCAGAATCGGTGATATTGGAAGCAGATGAACCAAACAACGACATTGATCCCGACTCAACCTTGCCAGAAGAACCTGATACCCCAAAGAGGCGTTATCCAGACAGAATCAGGAAGCCTCCTCAAAGACTGAATTTATAATTGATTAACCTCAACCAATGTATCTAGCAACCGTAATTGTGATTGTAATTAGTTATCATTTAGTTGTTAAATGAATGTTATGTACTGTTTATCTAAAAGGGGAGGAATTGTTGTGTATGTGTACCTTTAAGAGAATAACTGGTCTCAGACTGCAGTACCGGCAGTGACTACCCCTGTATAAAAAGGCGCTAGCAGCCTTCTGTAGTTTCAGTTTCCAGATTGTCTCCATTCAGTAAAGACTTGTTAAACCAACTCCTGCATTCCGTGTCTCCATTAACACACGGATTTAACAACCACATGCCCCTCTACACCCATGGGAGTGGCCCTCATCTCCATGGCAAAGGGTACACATTGATTTTGCTGGTCCATTTATGGACTCGATGTTTTTAATTGCGGTGGATGCACATTCAAAGTGGCCAGAGGTAATAAAAATGTCCTCAACCACCACAGAAAAAACCATCACAGTCTTACGAACCATATTCGCCAGAAATGGGCTGCCTGAACAGATTTACTCCGACAATGGACCACAGTTTGTGTCTGAAGAGTTCCGGGAGTTCTTAAAGAACAATGGCGTTAAGAATTACACATCTGCCCCATATCATCCAGCCACCAATGGATTGGCTGAGAGGTTCGTTCAAACATTCAAGAAGGCTATCAAGGCAATGTGTAATGAAGATATACCCCTACAACACAAGGTGGATAACTTCTTGTTTGCCTACCGGAATGCGACACATGCGGTTACCAACCAAACTCCAGCCATGATGTTCTTCAATCGAAGACTAAGATGCCGCTTGGATTTGGTTAAGCCAAACATCAGAAGAGATGTGGAGAACAGGCAGTTTCAGAATATGAATGAAAGGCCAACCAGGAGTTTTAAGATAGGTCAACCAGTTTTGGCCCGGGACTACCGCACAGAGAAATGGCAGCCAGGAACGACCTGCACACGGCAAGGACCTCTAATGTATACCATGGACGTTGGAGAGAGCATTGTAAGACGCCATGCTGACCAGATTCTAGAGTCACTGGAAAACGTCAAATCCACACCACGATCCGATACACCTGGTGATGAAGCCGAAGTACCAATTGCATCTACCTCAGAATCGGTGATATTGGAAGCAGACGAACCAAACAACGACGTTGATCCCGAATCAACTTTGCCAGAAGAACCTGATACCTCAAAGAGGCGTTATCCGGACAGAATCAGGAAGCCTCCTCAAAGACTGAATTTATAATTGCTTAACTTCAGCTAATGTATATAGCAACTGTAATTGTAAATATGTTATTTAATTATTAATTGAATGTTATGTACTGTTTAGCTAAAAGGGGAGGAATTGTAGTGTATGTACTTTGAAGAAGGAACTATATTCTGCAGCCCCTGTATACTGCAGTACCAGTAGTGACCACCCCGGTATATAAGCCTGTGTAGTAACTTTGTATAGTAGTTCCAATTTTGTCTCCATTCAGTAAACACCTGTTATAACCAACTCCTGCAGTCCGTGTCCCATTTGCACACGGACGTTACAAGTCTAGCTTCAATTTTAAGATTATGACTTTGTCTTACGCCTGAGGAAGAGAGTGCTTGAAGACCAGGATATGGGGAGAAAGCAGGGATAGGGTACTGAATTTGGATGATCAGCCATGATCTCATTAAATGGCGGAACAGGCTCGAGGGGCCGAATGGCCTACTCCTGCTCCTATCTTCTATGTTTCTATAAAAAGCTGCAGTTTTTCTAGTTTTCCTTATAACTCAACCTTTGCCGCCAGTAGAAATTGGGGTCTGACTTCCATGGAAAGTAAATCGAACGAGGTGTAAAAGAGGTGGCTGATCCGATCCCGCAGTTTCCCGCTGGGCAGGTTAGGTTAAAATTACCCCCAATTATCTGAACTCCACAATTAAATTACAGCCAGATCCTATACCCATTATTCTACATATATTGCAGTCTGTTAGAGGTTGCTTAATGTATGTATAAAATCACTTTAGGCATGTCACTTAAATAATCCGCTATTTAAGAAAGGAGGGAGAGAAAAAACGGGAAACTACAGATCTGTTAGCCTCACATCAGTAGTTGGGAAAATGCTGGAATCTATTATAAAGGATGCAATAACTGGGCACTTAGAAACTAATAGTAAGATTGGGCAGAGTCAACATGGATTTATGAAAAGGAAATCCTGTTTGACAAAGGAGTGCTTTGAGGATGTAACTAGTGGAGTAGACAAAGGGGAACCAGTAGATGTGGTGCATTTGGATTTTCAGAAGGCCTTCGATAAGGTCCCACACAAGAGGTTGGTGAACAAAATTAGGGCACATGGAATTGAGGGTAATATACTAACATGGATTGAGAATTGGTTAACAGACAGAAAACAAAGAGTAGGGATAAACGGGTCTTTTTCAGGATGGCAGGCTGTGACTAGTGGGGTACCGCAAGAATCGGTGCTTGGGCCCCAGCTATTCACAATCTATATCAATGATTTGGATGAGGGGACTAAATATAACATTTCCAAATTTGCTGATGATACAAAGCTAGGTGGCAGTGTCAGTTGTGAAGAGGATGTGAAGAGACTTCAAGGGGACCTCGACAGGCTCAGTGAGTGGGCGAGAACATAGCAGATGGAATATAATGTGGATAAATGTGAAGTTATCCACTTTGGTAGGAAAAACAGAAAGGCAGAGTATTTCCTAAATAGTGAAAGATTGGGGAATGCAGATGCTCAAAGGGACCTTGGTGTCCTTGTACATGAGTCACTGAAATTGAATGTGCAGGTGCAGCAAGCCATTAGGAAAGCAAATGGTATGCTGGCCTTCAATACAAGAGGATTTGAGTACAGGAGTAAAGAAGTCTTACTCCAATTATATAGGACCTTGGTGAGACCACACTTGGAGTACTGTGTACAATTCTCCTTACCTATGGAAGGATACACTTGCCATAGAGGGAGTGCAACGAAGGTTCACGAGATTGATTCCTGGGATGGCGGGTCTGTCGTATGAGAAGAGATTGAGTAAACTAGGCCTGTATTCTCTTGAATTCGGAAGACTGAGAGGGGATCTCATTGAAGCATACAAAATATTACAGGGCTTGATAGGGTGGATGCTGGGAGAATGTTTCCCTTGGCTGGGGAGTCTAGAACCAGGGGCCACAGCCTCAGGATAAAGGGTAGGCCATTCAGGACTGAGATGAGAAGGCATTTCTTCACACAGAGGGTGGTGAATCTTTGGAATTCTCTACCCCAGAGGGCTGTGGAGGCTCAGTCATTGGGTATATTCAAAACAGAAGTCGATAGATTTCTGACTAGTAAGGGCATCAAGGGATATGGCGATAGGGCCGGTGAATGGAGTGGAGGCAGAAGATCAGCCACGATTTTATTGAATGGCGGAGCAGGCTTGAAGGGCCGAATGGCCTACTCCTGCTCTTATTTCTTATGTTCTTATCTTCTCATACACAATTGCTGCATCTTGTAAGTTATCTTATACTGTGGTATCTAATCTACCTCCAAACATAGCTGAGCTGTCTGTCCAAATAAATACCCAAAGAATGGACCCACAAGATTAAGCAGAAAATGAGACAATTTGATGAGGGCAAGAGACCATCACCATCACAACCAACAACAACAACTTACATTTATGCAGCACCTTTAGCAGAGAAAAATGTCCCAAGGAGCTTTACAGAGAAAAATACAAAAAGGAACGGATTTTGAACCATGGACGGAGAACTAAGAGAGGTGTCCGGAAGCTTGATCAACAAGATGGGTTTTATGAAAGGCTTTTAAAGGTGAAGTCAGAAAAGAGGCTGAGGGTTTTAGGGAGGGATTTCCAGAGAGTGGAGTCGAGGCAGATAAGGGCTTTGCCACCAATGCTGGGCCAAAGGGAGGGAAGGATGCACATAAAGTTGTTTACCAATACATTATTTGATATGTGGAACGGAAGTATGTACTTGCTATAAGCACCGTGTGGCTTACTTGAGGCCATTGATAGTCACAAAGTCACTTTTGAATCTAAAGACTCGCCTGCTATTCAAAATGTACTTGTTACAATTTTTGCACAAATTCTGGAAATTCACATGCTAGTAGTCACATTTTTGGTTTGCACAATCTTCTTTGGTATCTCTCTGTTAGCTGAAAGGATTGTGATGATTAGTCAACATGCTACAATGGCTACTTGTTTAAATGTACTTTGATGCACCACTCCTTGAGGCAGGAATCAATTACAGCCATTTTTTCTCTACACTGAATAAATATTTGGACACTGTCTGTAATGCTGATTCAATGCAGAGCCTCGCTAGAGGAGTCACATACAGTCAAGGCATTTTAACCTCCAGAAGCTGATGCATTTTGTGTCTTGAGAGAATGTGGAGATGTTTATTCGAGCAGTCAGAATGAAAAAAGATCCTTTGGCAGTTGAGACTGCAGCGAGCAGACTTGTTATGACAAAACCAGGCAGACTTCATGGGCTGAAGTGGAGGAAACCAGTTAGTTATTTGTACCTCAGCTCGAACGGAATTTTTGTCAAGTGGCAAATGCATTAGCAAGACCTGAATCAAAAGACATTGGTTGCAGGATCCTAAGCCACTGGGCTTCATCTGTGTATTGACTGCAAGAAGAGGCCTTGATAGGAAAATAGAATTGTTACCACAGATATAATCTGGAGAGGGAAATGCTGAAAATTGCTGCATTTTTCATTACTATTCAATAGAATTATGGATGCCCTTGGACTGGGCATCAATCACAAAATATTTTCAGAGAATGCTAACAGGAAAGAATGTATGTTAAAGCACATGAGGGTGAAACAGGTATAGAAGTGAGGGCCAAGTTTTGCCCCAATCAAGGAATATTATTATTATCCTTATCACCATAGTTTCCCAGTTATGCATTTGAATCTCCATAGTTTCATGAGTGTTATAACATCTCTGCAAGATGCTAAGCACACAACTGAATCCAAATTACACCAGTATTGCATATATTGGCACATATTATGGGATAAATTTTCACCTTCATTCTAATGAACAGAATATAATGAGCATGTGCATGCTGAAATTTTAGATGTATATTCCCGCTGTGTGAAGCTGCGTCCTGCGATTTAAAAGATTAACATCAAGCGTGCACTTTCGATTTGTCACACTTTTTGTGTCATGATTTGGTCACACAACAGTGTAACGCCGAGACTTGCTTTTATTTAAATTGTAAGGCTTGTATTTTATAGGTTTTTATACTTACCATTACTTACTTTGTGGGTCTCCAGAGGCTTGCGTATTAGGCCTCAGGCTGCCTTGCTGTGCCCAATACCAGCTGTCTTCCCAGTCTGCACCCGCTACTGCTCCTGCATTCTGCCTTCTATTCTCTTTTGGGCTTGGTACATTAGGTCTTGGCCTCTACTCTCTCATCTTTATGTATCTTTGTCCACCTATGCTCCTGGTGCCACTCCCACATATACCCTGCCATCTGCCTTGGTCCAATGTCCATGTCTTGGTCCCAGCACCTGTGGCTTTCTGATTCTTTGCCAGTTTCCCAAAACTAAGCTGAGAAAACAGAATTTTTTCCTTTTTTTAAGCGCTTATTTATAACTCTGGCCACCCTCCACCACAATTTCCAGCGAAAACTTCTCGCTCTTATTGTTTGCATTTCTTTTAGTCACACTTCCAGTGCGGATGTTTATTAGTCCTGCTCTTGGGTGTTTGCATTTACTTGTCGCCCTGCTATTTG
The DNA here is from genome assembly GCF_052327205.1 of Somniosus microcephalus. NCBI lineage: Eukaryota > Metazoa > Chordata > Chondrichthyes > Squaliformes > Somniosidae > Somniosus > Somniosus microcephalus. Next base: position 63,408,090 of record NC_140989.1, read on the forward strand.
TGTTTTTTTTAGTTTTGGCCAGTACTTGTGTGTTGTTTTAGTTGCCCTACCACTGTTTGTGTTCCTAAAGTATAGCTTTGTTATCTCTTTCTTGTTCCACTCCTGATGTTTCTGTTTCTTTTTATTCCTTCCCCCGGTGTTTCTTTTTCTTTCAGCCTCACTCCTACTGTGTTGGTTTCATTTACTCCCCGCTCAGGCCCTGGTTAAAATGCCATCGAGGTCCTATTGATGTAATATGATTTGAAGCAATTCATGAGGCTTTAGCTGGGAGCCACACGCATCTGCAGAACCCTGCAGGTTAATATCGGAGACAGTGTGAAAGGGTCGAGTTCTGAGTGGGTAAGCAATAAGCTCATTTTTAACCTCCCACCCACCTGCTGGCAGGTAGGGTGAAAATCAACCCCTTATATATTTAACATATATACACAATTTAATATGGTTTCACGTATTTCACATTAATTTATTTTAAATCCCATTCATTTTATTCATAAACCTCTACAATTAAGGAGGAGGTTTACGAGGATGTTGCCTGGGCTGGGGAACTTTAGCTTTGAGGAACGACTGGAGAGGCTGGGGTTGTTTCCTTTGGAACAGAGGAGGCTGAGGGGTGTATAAAGTTATGAGGGGCCTACATAGAGTGGATAGGAAGGACCAATTTCCCTTAGCAGAAGGGTCAATAACCAGGGGGCATAGATTTAATGTAATTGGTTGGAGGTTTAGAGGGGATTTGAGGAGACATTTTTTCACCCAGAGGGTGGTGGGGGTCTGGAACTCACTGCCTGAAAGGGTAGTAGAGGCAGAGACCCTCATCACATTTAAATAGTACTTGGATATGCACTTGAAGTGCTGTAACCTGCAAGGCTACGGACCAAGTGCTGGAAAGTGGGATTAGGCTGGATAGCTCTTTGTCAACCGGCGTGGACAAGGTGGGCCGAATGGCCTTCTGTGCTGTAAATTTCTATGATTCTATTAAATAAAGCCTTCCGATTTTTTTCTCGGTGAGTGCAACGCTGGCAAGATCACATTTATTGCCCATCCCTAATTGCCCTGAGAAGGTGTTGGTGAGCACGCTGCTTGAAATGCTTGCAATTGTTTACAACTGAGTAGCTTGCTAAATGGTTTCAGAGGACATTAAGAGTCAACCACATAATGTAGGACTAGAATCACATGTCGGCTGGGCTGGTTAGCGGTGGCAAACTTTCCTTCCCAATGGGCATTAGTGAATCAGTTTTACAATAATGCTTTTATAGTTATTGTGCTATCTTACAAATGACCAGATTTATTGAATTCAATTTCACAATTTGGGCGGGAGATGGCTGGTGGCATGGTCTGGCGTGGTAGGGAAAGGAGCCATCAGTGGCTGCAGACTGTATTTGGGATGGAACTTGTCTGCAAAATGTAGTTCCCTTCCCTTCCCTAATTCCATCAGATCAGTTACCTTCTCACTATCTATTCCCCATCCTAACACCCCCTTATTCCTATCACTGCCCCTACCTCCTTCCCTTTGAACGACAACTCACCCCTTCCACCTTGCTGTACTGTCACTCACTTCACCCTTAATTGTATAATAGAGGTTGTATTAACCATAGAAATCATAGAATCATAGAAATTTATGGCACAGAGGAGGCCATTTGGCCTATTATGTCTGTGCCGGCCGAAAAAGAGCTATCCAGCCTAATCCCACTTTCCAGTTCTTGGTCTGTCACCTTGCAGGTTACTGCACTTCAAGTACCTATCCATTCTTATACTCTATGCCTCGGCTAATAAAGGAAAGTATCCCGTATGGCTTCTTAACCATGTTATCTACCTGGCCTGCTACTTTCAGGGATCTGTGGATATGCACTCCAAGGTCCCTTTGTTCCTCTACACTTCTCAGTATTCTACCATTTATTTTGTATTCCCTTGCCTTGTTAGCCCTCCCCAAATACATTGGCCCAGAAATTCGGGTCTCCACGGGTGAGTACGCACGGGGTACTCACCCGTAGGCCCAATGGAAGTGCTGGTTTCCTGCATGCACTGCGCATGCGTGGGAAACTGGCACTTCCGTTCCCCTGAACGAAGGGGTTCAGAGTTCGAACGCGTGCGTGGGAGAGGCTGCGCGTGCGCATCGAACTTACGTTTTTTTTACAGGTTTTCCCGGGAGGGTAAGTTTCCAGAAGTTACACATTTAAAAAGCAGGCGTAAGGCCTGCTTTTTACAAAGTAAGTGGTGAATTAATTAAAATTAAAACATTTTTTCCACAGGTTTATTATTTTTAAATACTTTAAAGAAAGGTAAGTTTATTTTTAGCCCCGATAGAAAATAAAATTATTTTTTTCAAAAATTTAAATTATTGTTTAAAATAGTTATTTCATGTAATTTATAGTTTATTTTAAAAATGTGATTTAAAAAAAAATTATTTGAAGATTTAGTGATGTTTTGGGGCCCGTAGTATTTCTAAATTTTGACAGCTCTTCCTGTCAAAATTATGAATGGGCATTTCCCTGCTACCATTGGCTCTCCATGGCCCACGTGATCCCAGGGGACGCATCGAACTAACTGCGCCCCTGGGATTTGAAAGCACTGCGCGGCGGCAGTTGGAGCAGGTCCAGGATCGGCATTCCACGGGGGCCCACAACACAACGGCCGGCGCGCAAGCTAAGTGCAGGTCGGGGGCTTACACCCGCGGGAAGCCCCCGACCCGAATTTCTATTACCTCACACTTCTCTGGATTGCATTGCACTTGTTATTTTTCTGCCCACCTGCCCATCTTCCTGCGGTCCACAGCTTTCTTCCTCACTATCAACCACCCCGCCAATTTTTGTATCATCTGCAAACTTCTTAATCATGCCACCTACATTGAAGTCTAAATCGTTGATATATCACAAAAAACAAGGGACCTAGTACTGAGCCCTGCAGAACCCCACTGGAAACAGTCTTCCCGTCACAAAAACACCCATCAATAATTACCATTTGCTTCTTCCCACTGAGCCAATTTTGGATCCAAATTGCCACTTGGATCCCGTGGGGTTTTACTTTTCTGACCAACCTGCCATATGAGACCTTAATTGTTGAAACAAAACAAATGTTGGTTAGAAGTAAATAATTTAGGAAGAAATTATATAGAAATGTAAATTTAATTGAATAATAATCGGAAATTGTATACTGAGGTTTTTATATAATTATGCAGTTTGTCAGTTAAAATAAATTAATATAAAATGCTAGTCTATCTCCCATGGGGAATCGAGACCAAATGCATCATCAGACCAGCAGAGGAATAATTGGACCAAGGTAGGGGAAACAGGAAGGGAGGATAAGGAAGGTGGGAAAGAGAGCGAGGATGGAAAGGAGCGGGGGGAGAGTGGGTGAGGGCAGACAGGGTAAGGGCAGAGGAGGGACAAAGGACAGGGTGAGGGGGTCAGGGATGAAGGAGAGAGGAGATGAGTATCTCAACTTGCTGCGTAAAATAATTTCTCCTCATAGTCATAGAGTTATAAAACACAGAAAGGGGCCCTTCGGCCCATCGTGTCCGCACCGGCCATCAAGCCGTGTCTATTCTAATCCCATTTTCCAGCACTTGGTCCGTAGCCTTGTATGCTATGGCGTTTCAAGTGCTCATCTAAATGCTTCTTGAATGTTGTGAGGGTTCCTGCCTCTACCACCCTTTCAGGCAGTGAGTTCCAGATTCCAACCACCCTCTGGGTGAAAAAGTTTTTCCTCAAATCCCCTCTAAACCACCTGCCCCTTACCTTGAAACTATGCCCCCTGGTTATTGACCCCTCTACTAAGGGGAAAAGTTCCTTTCTATCTACCCTATCTATGCCCCTCATAATTCTGTACACCTCAATCAGGTCCCCACTCAGCCTTCTTTGCTCTAAGGAAAACAACTCCAGCCTGTCCAGTCTCTCTTCATAGATGAAGTGCTCCAACCCAGGTAACATCCTGGTGAATCTCCTCTGCACCCTCTTCAATGCAATCACATCCCTCCTATAGTGTGGTGACCAGAACTGCACACAGTATTCCAGCTGTGGCTTAACTAGCGTTTTGTACAGCTCCATCATAACCTCCCTGCTCTTATATTCTATGCCTCGGCTAATGAAGGCAAGTATCCCATATGCCTTTTTAACCACCTTATCTACCTGTCCTGCTGCTTTCAGGGATCTATGTACATGCACACCAAGGTCTCTCTGATCCTCTGTCCTTCCTAGGATCCTACCATTCATTGTGTAGTCCCTTGCCTTGTTAGTCCTCCCAAAATGCATCACCTCACACTTTTCAAGGTTAAATTCCATTTGCCACTGTTCTGCCCATCTGACCAACCCGTCTATATCATCCTGTAGCCTGAGGCTTCCCTCCTCGCTATTTATCACTCCACCAATTTTCGTGTCATTTGCGAACTTACTGATCATACCTCCTACATTCATATCTAAATCATTAATGTACAATACAAACAACAAAGGAGCCAGCACCGATCCCTGCAGTACACCACTGGATACAGGCTTCCAGTCACAAAAACAACCTTCGACCATCACCCTCTGCCTCCTGCCACTAAGCCAATTTTGGATCCAATGTGCCAAATTGCCCTGGATCCAATGGGCTCTTATCTTCTTGACCAGTCTCCCAAGTGGGACTTTGTCAAAAGCCTTACTGAAGTCCATGTAGACTACATCAACTGCACTACCCTCATCCACACACCTAGTCACCCCCTCGAAAAATTCAATCAAATTGGTGAGACATGGGCCTAGAAATTCATTAAGGCGCTGCCAGCTTTGCGGCCAGTTACCGCCTAAAGAGGGCTTCTGCGCCAAAAATGAGTTTGCGCTGATATTCAGCGCAGCGGTATTGGCGGCGGTAACCGTTAGCGCAGCGCCGGCACCGATGACGTCATCGGTGTGCGCAGCGCCCTGCCCCGAAACCGGCCCGATCCCCATATTTAGTAGCGGCCACCTCCTCCGAAGCGGCCGCAAACAGCGACCAAAAAACGGGGCCGTGCTGTAGCCTTAGTGGGGCGCTTTAAAGGTGAAGGTGCGGCCGGCCGCTTTTTCGGCGGCCGCCTGCCCGCACCTCCTTCCCCGGCCTCCACCCCCCCCCCCCCCGCGGCATTGCCGGCTGCTTTCCGCGAACCCGGCACTTCTCCGTGGTGCCGGGCTCATTTGCCGGCACTCTCCAGCGGCGATCTCCCCGTTGCAGGCAGCTCCCCCTTAAGAGAAGGAGGAGGCCTGCAGTACCGCAGCCTGCCGCTCCGCAGCGGCTGGCGCAGCGGCGCCAAGAGCGCTGAAATTCAGTGTCAGCGCCCCAAGCGGAGGCGGGCACACCCTGGTATAGCGCCTGGTTCCGATTTGGGGCGCTAACACTGAATATCTGACGATCGCTAATGGCTCCCCGCCCAGCGCTAACTTTTGGGCGCGAGCGAGCTGGCCGCCCCAAAGTGAATTTCTAGGCCATGATCTCCCCCTGACAAAGCCATGCTGACTATCCCTGATTAATCCCTGCCTCTCCAAGTGGAGACTAATTCTGTCCTTCAGAATTTTTTCCAATAATTTCCCTACCACTGATGTTAGGCTCACTGACCTGTAATTCCCTGGTTTATCCCTACTACCCTTCTTGAATAATAGTACTACGTTAGTTGTTCTCCAGTCCTCTGGCACATCCCCTGTGGCCAGAGAGGTTCTGAAAATTTGTGTCAGAGCCTCTGCAATCTCCTCCCTTGCCTCACACAGCAGCCTGGGATACATCCCATCAGGGCCTGGGGATTTATCCACTTTTAAGCCCGCTAAAACTGCTAGTACCTCCTCCCTCTCAATATTAATTTGTTCAAGTATATCACAATCCCCCTGCCAAATTTCTATTCCTACATCACCCTTCTCCATAGTGAACAATATATTGATGCAAAATATTAATTTAAAACCTCACCTACATCTTCCGGCTCTACACATAGATTGCCACTTTGGTCCCTAATGGACCCTACTCTTTCCCTGGTTATCCTCTTACCCTTAATATACTTATAAAACACCTTGGGATTTTCCTTTATTTTGCCCACCAGTGTTTTTTCATGCCCCCTCTTCGCTCTCCTAATTTCTTTTTTAAGTACCCCTCTCCACTTTCTACACTCCTCTCGGGCTTCCACTGTTTTTAGTCCTTTGTATCTACCAAAAGCCTCCCTTTTTTCCTAATCCATTCTTGTATATACCTTGACATCCAGGGTTCCCTGGGCTTGTTGGTCACACCCTTGACCTTTACGGGAACATGTTGGCATTGTACTCTCTCTATTTCCTTTCTGAAAGACTCCCATTGCTCTGATGTGGATTTTCCTGCAAGTAGCTGATCCCAGTCCATTTTGGCCAGATCCTGCCTTATCATATTAAGATCAGCCTTCCCCCAATTTAGAACCTTTATTTCCGGTCTATCTTTGTCCTTTTCCATGACTACCTTAAATCTCACCGAATTATGGTCACTGTCACCAAAATGCTCTCCTACTGACACATCTACCACTTGCCCAGCTACATTCCCTAGAATTAGATCCAGTACCGCCCCCTCTCTTGTAGGACTTTCTACATGCTGGCTCAAAAAGCTCTCCTGGATGCACTTTAAGAATTCCGCACCCTCTAAGCCTTTCACACTCTGACTATCCCAGTTAATATTGGGGAAGTTGAAATCCCCTACTATTATTCCCCTATTATTTCTGCACTTCTCTGAGATTTGCCTACATATCTGTTCCTCTATTTCCCCCTGACTGTTTGGGGGCCTATAGTACACTCCCAGCAAAGTGCTTGTCCCCTTTTTGTTTTTAAGTTCTACCCATATGGCCTCATTAGAGGAACCTGCTAAGATATCATCCCTCCTTACAGCAGTAATTGATTCCTTGATTAATATTGCGACACCCCCTTCTCTTTTACACCCCCCTCTGTCTCGCCTGAAGATTCTATACCCTGGAATATTGAGCTGCCAGTCCGGCCCCTCCCTCAACCATGTCTCTGTGATAGCAACAATATCATACTCCCATGTGTTCATCAACACCTTCAATTCATCTGCCTTACTCGCAAGACTCCTTGCATTAAAATAAATGCCATCCAGCCTTGCTATACTCCCTTTACATATGTGCCGTTACATCTTTGCTCTGCCTTCCAGGCTGACTTGCTTTTTCCTCTATATTTGGCTGTGCATTACCCCGTACTATAGCTCCACTCTGTATTCCATCCTCCTGCCAAGTTAGTTTAAACCCCCCCCCAACAGTACTTGCAAACCTCCCCGTAAGGATGTTGCTCCCATTCCGGTTTGGGTGCAACCCGTCCGACTTGTACAGGTCCCACCTTCCCCAGAAGCAGACCCAGTGATCCAGGAAACTAAAGCCCTCGCTCCTGCACCAACTCTTTAGCCACGCATTCATCTGCTCTATCCTCCTATTCCCACACTCACTAGCATGTGGCACCGGGCGTAATCCAGAGATTACAACCTTTGAGGTCTTGTTTTTTAATCTGCTACCTAGCTCCCTAAATTCTTGTTGAAGGACCTCATCCCTCTTTCTACCCAAGTCGTTGGTACCAATGGGAACCATGACCTCTGACTGTTCGCCCTCCCCCTTTAGAATGCCCTGCAGCCGTTCAGTGACATACTTGACCCTGGCACCAGGGAGGCAACATACCATCCTGGAGTCACGTCTGCGGCCACAGAAACGTCTATCTGTTCCCCTTACGATAGAATCCCCTATCACTATTGCTCTCCCACTCTTTTTCCTCCCCTCCTGTGCAGCTGAGCCACTCGTAGTGCCACGGACTTGGCTCTTGCTGCATTCCCCATAGAAAAATATAGATTTATTGACAATATGAGGAGATTGCCAAATATATAATATTTAAGCAAAAAGTGCACATGCACCAAATGCTATATTCATGCAGCTGTAACCATTTTAAGTCATGCTTAATCAAACGTTCTCTCTGGAAAGTAGAATTGATTTTAAGATCGCACTGTAAGAATATTTAATTATTTTGTTATGGGGTCAACAAAGGTCACTTGTTCACTTAAAGACATTACATTAGCAGCAACCAGCACTGATGTGGCTTTTGGTAATTCTGGTAACTTTCCTCCTGTTGGTCTTTTTAGTAAATGTCAATAGAAAGCTCCTAGGTGCTGGCTAAAAAAATGGGCAGCCCAAAGGATTTTATTAGCTGAAGCTTATTATCTTGCATCTGATAAACCCTAATTACTCTTATTAACCGTTCTGTCTAGTTTCACACATAATGGTGAGAAAGTTGGCAGTAATTACTGTGAAATGCCTTTGCTTTTGTTATGGGTTCCCTACTCATCCAAGGCAAGACAATAAGCCCCCTTCCAGACCATTCAACTAACTTTTTTTATATAATGTTTCACAGGTTAGCCTCATTTGCAATTCAGTCTTGACAATAAGGGACCCTTACTGGGGTCAAGCAGGTTCAATTGTCCTGCGGGATTACTGTAGGATTTCAAACTGTAAGGGTTCTGGATCACATGTCCAACTATTGATGCTTCGTATCAAAAAGCTTCTTGGGGTTAAAAGGAAAAGATGGTTTCTGGCAGTGTGTAGAAGAAAGGCTGTGGGCAAGGTTCACCCCTAGGGATCCAGAGGCTTCTGCATGGTTTCTTTCAAACCCATTCATCCTTAATCACTTAAGGATTGCACTGGGGTTGTCTTTAGCAGTCGGTTCTGAAGGCTTCATGCAAACATTTGGCACATTTCGAATGCTTTTGAATTTAACTGTAAAATTGTCCCTTCCATGCACTGCTCTCCGCCTTCAGTCATGTCAATGCTTTCATGATGTGCTTAATTCCACAACTGCCAGATTGTTTACTAAGGAGTCCAGCTGACAGCGGGGTAACCAAGTATCTTGTATCAGTTGCAGTCCTGTAGTATAAAATATTTTGGGCTAGAAATTGCGTAGCGCCCTGTTTGGGGCGATAAACAATTGCTTCCGACGGGAACTTCCGGTTTAGCGCACCAAGAGGGAAGTGGAGCGCTATATCAAGTGCTACCACTTCTCTTAGAGTGCTAAAGGGAATGAGAGGGGCGGTAGCGGCAGAGCGCTGCACAATGTTCCGTGTAGCGCTACCAATTTTACAGGCTCCGTCCCTCCCTTAAAGGGAAGGGCCAGTGCTGCGGTCATTGAAGGCTAAGGCTGGGAATGGCCGTCGCCGGCACCTGCGATACGCGTATAGCAGCCCCAAGCACTCTACGAGAGTGCAGGGGAAAAATCACAGCACATTGGGGACATTATTACATTTTGTCCTACCTGACCACCACTGCCTTTAATTAGCAAGTGGCCAGCTGAGGTGACAACACCTCCTGCAGCTGCCACTGTTGACGCCCGGCGATGCTGCAGGGAGCGGAAGCAAATTTTACATCTGGGGAAATAACAGGGTGCTGCGCACCGGATGACGTCACGATCTCCGGGGTGCAGGAGATCGAGGCAGTAAGTGCTAACTCGCCATGGATGTTCGCGGGCACAGTAATTTTGCCGCACCCGGTCGGTAAGCCCTTAGTGCCCCGTTATCGCCCCCGGAGGCGCTAGCGGGAGGCGCAAAGGAGGCTAATTTCTCTCCCTTTATATTGGCTACAGGGAAGCCACCCTCAAACGGAGACCTGCGATGTCTGTGCACTGCCCTCCCCTGTGCATGATACTTGGTGCCACAGCTTCTGAGGAAGACTTCTTGGAAGATGGAGATCTGAGATTCGCATTGCTACAAAAGAGGAAATCAGACTGTACTTTTAAATACGGACCCAATGCCAACTTGCAAGACCCACAACAAAAGTGGGTCTCCACTGCTGTTGGCATAAAAATGCTGACGGCAGGAGATCTGCTCATTTGCCATCAGCTGCACTCTTCTAATATAAAAGCACTTAGGCCTAGAAATTTGATTAAGCCCGAATGCATGTGGTGTGACCACGGGCCAAGATTAACAGCCGCCTGTAAAAAGAGCACAGGCAGCACCGGTATTTTGGTGCTGCCTGCTGATTTAAATGAGCGGAGTGCAGAATCTTCTGTGCAACGCGTTCTTTCCAGTGGTAACATCAGCAGGAGGTCGAAGGTCGCCTCTAAAAGATCAGTGCGGCGTTCTCGGGCAGTCACCTATTAACAGTTGAATGCGCTGTTTGGGATAATTTGGTGGCGGTCTATGTTCCCTTTTTTGGGGGCCCTGCATGGCCCCTCTAAGGGGCTGCACGGGCCATTCAAAATATCACACATGCGCAATTTTTACATTGAAATGCCGGTAAGCCGTCTGCGCGGGTTCCCTGGAGTGATGTGTGGCCGCGCACTTACAGGGAACACTGGTGGCGGTTCCTGGGTTTTCCTGGGTCAGTGGGTATTGAGTCCGCTGATGGCCCTTGTAGGGCTGGAGCATTGTCAGCTATGGTACATTAAGAGGCATTTGTTTGTCCACGGCTCCCCTCTTACTTTCTCGGACATTTGTCTGGGTCTTGTGTGGGGTCCACAAAAGGGTACCACACTGCTTGGTACTTCCACCTTTGCTGGCTGCCATAGGTCCACAGATGTTTTACCCAGATGGTTGCTGTGTGGAGGTTTGTGCTCCACCTTGGTGCTGGAGGGGGAGGGGGATGGGGATGCACAGTATTTCAGCTAGCAGTGACAGTGTACTAGCCTGCAGATCACATAGGGGATTCACTCCCTGGTGAGTGGGTCTTAAAGCACAGGCTCAGATCTGGAGGGACTGTAAACACCACATAAAGACTGTGGCATAGATGTCATTAAATTAATTTTTTAACAACAACAGACTTTTGAAGAACTCTTGGTGAGAATATGGTGTTAAATCTTTCTTAATTTATGGCCTTTTAAAAACAGACTTCAAAACTTTGCATATTATTTTATCAGTTCCTAAACTAGAAAACTCAATGTATAAAATTTAAGGAAATGCAGCTTTGATTTTTTTCCTGAGATTCTTACAACTGTAGTACAGGGTAGTTTATTTTAAAAATATTTACAACCTCTAATGTTTGACTGACGGGGGGAGATTTGATGCATCTCATTGGGTTTTCTCCGTGTGCTCCGGTTTCCTCCCACAGTCCAAAGATGTGCGGGTTAGGTTGATTGGCTATGATAAATTGACCCTTAGTGTTAGGGGGATTAAATACATGGGGTTACGGGGATAGAGTGGGATATGTGTTGGTGTAGGGGTTATAGGGATCGGGTGGGATATGTGTCGGTGCAGGCTCGATGGGCCGAAATGGCCTCTATCTGCACTGTGGGGTTTCTGTGATTTTCTGTGATTCTGTGATTGGAAGCAGTTTTCATTCCAATTACATAGTCTGAGCTCTCCATAGTTACCAGTTAATCAGCAGCTGTTTACTGTACAGTTTATAGCTCACCGCCGCTTTCTCCCGGCTCTAAGCACTGTTAGCGGCTGCACGCATGGGCGTGCTTTGGAGAGGGCGGTAAGAGGAGCAGTATCGTCCAAAAGGCGTATGTCAATTCGGCGCTGCACGCTGATTGACGGCATGCTCCTGGTAATTAGAATACTTGCAGTGAGTGCAGGCAACGGCAGCGCTGCCGACCTGCCCAATATGGCGGCTGCTGCATTCCGCGCCAGAAGTGGGTGGAAGCGAGGCGACCGCCATGTTTTCTTCAAAGCCGGCCTTAATGGCTGACGCTAAAGGTTCGAATTTCTAGGCCTTAGTGTTTGTGCTGGAACACTCTGATCCCACTTTACATTCAAAGCTTCTGTTTTACTCTCAGTGATCATGTGCAGTTTGGCTCAGGATTAAATGGCAAGGGAGAGGGCGAGCATGGGAGCCAAGGACAACAAAATGAATAACCACAACTTTGGAAACATCTGTAAGAGAGGAGTCTAGGCTGCTTTGAAACCCAAGTTCCAAAGGTGAAAGATGGTATTCTAACCCAGCCCAGGACCCTTTGATATTGTCCCCATCTTTTTCAAAACCATCATCATCATACTTCTTAGAAAGTTTACAATATTAAAAATTGGTCTCTGAAGCTCATGGTAAATAGCAATTAAGCCCATTAATTGTTGGGTGGATCCAATTAAATGTAGCCACATTGCAGTTTCCAATTATTGAGGGAGCTGCACAAATGTTGGCCATAAGTTAATCTCAGAGCTGGCACTAATGGGACGAACACTTTGCCAACACCAGCAAGAGGACAGCAACGTGACATTTTCCCTTCTTGTAACTGCCATGATTTTTTTCCAAGAAGCAGGACAAATAGGAGATGAAGGCAAATAGTTGCAGGACTCTCCAGAAATAATCATATCTGAGGAAAGCATTTTACAGGACCAGACTGGCATGTTGAGTAACCTCATCGTTCAAAAAGTCTCCTGTCAGCTTAGCTCGTTTGCTAGCAGTTTCGCCTCTGAGTTCAAACCTCATTCCAGAACTTAAGCATATAATCTTAGCTGATACTTTAATGTAATACTGAATGAATGTTGCATTATCAGAGGTACCATCATTTTGATGAGAGTTTTTGAAGAAAAGCAGAGGGTTCTTCTGGTGTTCTGGCAAGCATTCCTCTTGCAACCAACACCAGGGGGGGAAACAGTTTAATTGATAAGTCCTTTCATTGCTGCTTGTAGAATCTTACTGTCTGCATATGGCTGCTAGATTTACCCACATAACAGTAATTGCATTTCAAACTAACTCATTGCATGTGAAGTACTTTGGAACATTTCTGTGAAATGTGTTAAGGTGCCATATTACAGCAAGTTCTTGCTCTCGCTCTGATATAAGGAATACACATGACAACGGCTTGCAGCTGGGGCTGGATTTTCCTCTGCTATACCACTCCAAACGGGGTGGTATAGTGGCAGAAACGGTGGGAAAATTGGGCTGTGAGGCCTGTCACCGCATTCCTGTTCCAGCTCTGTTTTCCTCCCCCCCGCCACCCCTGTCGGGAAGGCCACCGGCTGCCCTTCCATCCCAGCTGCATATAAATGCTGACAGGGAGCTGGGCCTGGCAAGCTTTCCGCATCGCCCTGCCTTCTACCGCTGATCCTGCTGGTTTTAGAGACTGCTAGAACAGTCTGATTGCCACTCATTTCAGTTAAAACAATTTCCCGTACAAAATTGAAACATGTTGTACACCAGTCTGGCTGACATACGGCCACACATAAAAAGACATCAAGTGACAAAAAGGCATTCAGCCCAACAAGCCCTTTCTTTCACAGATGATGTAGAAACTACTCGACGCCAATGCCACCTAATTTCCCCGGGGTAATCAAGCAACACTCCAGAATATACAACTATCCCCACAAGTCCATTAGTCCTGGCCTGTTGCTTTCAGAAATTATTCCTCTTCTTAACTACTGGATTATTTGATCATCTGCACCTGACCCTAGAACCACTAGATGTTTATCCAGCTCCTTTGTAAAAGAAGTCTGTTCCACACACTGCCTGTCTAGCATATCAACTCGCATGAAACCTTTCACATATTTATATGCAATAACTGATCTGCCATATCATTCTCCTATTGCTCCAGGTGCAGACATTCCCATACCTGAATTTACTGTCCCAAAACACTTCACAGAAGCATAATCAGACAAAAATGGACGGCAAGCCAAAGAAGGAGATGTTAGGAGGGATAACCAAGAGGCTGGAGAAAGAGGTGGGTTTTAAGGAGTGTCATAAAAGAGGCGGAGAAGTTCAGAGAGGGAATTACAGAGCTTAGGGCCTAGACAGCTGAATGTTTGGCCATCAATGGTGAGGCGAAGGAAGTGTGGGTAGCAGAAGAGGCCAGAGTTGGAGGAACTGAGTCGCTAACTCTGTACCCAATTAAAATGAATGCAAAAGAAGGGAGAAAGGTAAACATGGTAATTTCAAAAAATATTTGTGTCTTTGTATACTAATGGTTTTCCTCCTGTGGATCTAGGTACTGTATTTTTTTCATCCTGTGATCAGGTACCCCTGAAGGTGCTCTCTGTGTTTCCCTTCTAGTAGCAGGACCAGTACTGCCTTGTACCGGTGATGGATTGTCCAATTCAGGAGTTTTACTTTGTTCTGAGGGTACGGTACAGATAATATTTATCTGCCTGATTATCACCTCCCAGGCTTGGTTCCTTATATGCGGCTTGGAGGGTATGTTACAGTGAGTATATATTTTAAAAAAGCACTCTCGGCCCTCTATCTTGCACAACAAATGACATTTTAGCATCTGTGAAATGGGCCTCTCTTGTGGTTTTGAGTCATAGCTCTCAACTTTCTAATCATTATTTCTATATTACTGACCGGTTCATTTGCTATAGGGGTTAAGAGGCTCAGGTATTATAGAAAATTGCTGCCTTCCCACATAGTTGTAAATTGAACAGTTTGTACAAACAGTTCCTCTCTTAAGGGCTCTAACAAATAATACCCGGAAACTGAGCCTCAGAGTGTTTTCACTGTAAAATACATGTGTCTCGACGTGCAAACTTTTAAAACTTCTAACTTTTCCTCACAGTCTATCGATTGTCATTTTGTCTGCCTATCAATGTTGTCTATGGATTGTTTTAGACTCTTGCTGCTAACTCGATGCAGTGCCACATTATAAATCGAATAGTATTGTACTCTACGTCAAACAGCTTTCCACTTCTGTTACTCTGTAAACCTCTGAGATTAATGTGATCGGCCTGTGACTGTATTGCCTCCCTAACTTGATTTACGAGGAACAACAGTTCAGGGTGGAAATTAGTCACATTACTATCAACACCAAGGCAACTGTCTCAGTACTTTTGATAAAAGCAACAGCTGAAGTGAAATTCTGTTTCTTGAATACCATTCACACAGCAAAATTGATTACATGAAGCAAGAGGAAAATGGGTTTGGTTGCTCAATAAAAATGTGTATTCAATCATACTCCAGATGTGGTAATACAGTTACAGTTCATTAGATTATTTGTTGTGTGCATGAAATATGTTCAAACTAGAAAATCATATCATAAAAATGTAGCACATATCTGGAGGAGATGAGGTTTTAGAACTCTGCATGACCAAATGCCATTACTTTCAGCAGCCTCTCTCCTCTGCTTACCCTTGACACTAACGGTTCCTCTCTTCCATGTCAGGTCCAGAAGCTGCACAGGACCCTGGGTGAGCAGTGGAAGAGGAGGACAGCACTATGGAAGAAGAATCTTCATTCAACCATACCCTTGCAATAATCAGCACAGATACTGGGACCACGCGTAGTTCAGAAGGTAGGTTAGATGGGTCTACACGGAGACGCTGGAGCAAGGGCAGGTGGTGCAGACAACCCAGCAAACAGCTCGTTGGAAAGAGAGCTCACATTCCAGCCCAGCTACAGAGGTGACAACTTTGATGGCGCAGACTATAGAAGAAGATTGATAGCTGTATACACCAGCAACTTCTAGGTGCACTGGGTTGCTTGCCAGCGAGCCTCTACACAATGGCACAAAGTATGGAGGAGTCCAAGTCCAACCTGTGTGGGTTCCTTGCACCGGTCAACGGAACACTTGAATCAACCATGGAGCAAGTGGTTAGCTCTGTGAACACTGCAGGAGGGGCCACAGCAATGGAGCCTCTCCTGACACCTTTGCTGGGACTTCACATTGCTGCAAGTGGCACCATCAGAGAGGGACACTCTGTTCTTTCTCAAGATGGCAACATGCCTGCTAGCCCACTATTCTCTCAATCAATGTCTTTGTTGGTATTTTTGTTCATATTAATTCTCAGGATATTTCTATAAGGGATAGCAGTCAGCCGTAGGAACCCTGGCTGAATTTTCCTCTCCCTATTCTGGACATATTCAAGCCAATTATAGTGTGTCCACCACCAGATTGGTTCAGATCAGCTAACTCAGCATTGAGTAAGAATTGGACCTGGGAGCTTCCTGGTCCGTATTGCTTGGTATAATAGCCTCCGGTAGCTTAATCTACTGAGCCATTGGAAAAGTTGACTGGAGGCTTTTTTTGTAATAACCTTCAGTTGTATATCTTGTGCACGATATAATATTTCACTGTCTATTAAAATGATATAAGTCATGAGGGTATGCTGGGGAGCTGAAGATGAGTCAAACTATCATTGTCCTGCTGTGGTATTTATGCAGGTACGTTATCACTGTTCAATCATACCGTCAACATTATGAAGAAAATATGAAGAACATTATTTAGAAATGGTGGTGGTTTCACCTCAGGCTTGGAGCCATAACATGTGAGGTCCGACAGAATCACAGGAATATTCTTAATTTTATTGAAGCATATTCAAACGTGTCCAGAATCAGATGTGAAACGTTGGCCAGTAGCCAAGTGGAACGCAGGATTGTACACAGTGATAACTGAATTCATGAAGCTCTGGAACTTGAAATGTGATGCATGTGCACTATTTTGAGCTGCTCCATAGGATTTGACATTTTTGTCACTGTCTTTAAGGTAATGCAAACAGGCAACCAGTTAAACAAAGGAGTCCAATGAGGCCGTAAATTAAAACTGGGAAATGAGCCAATGAGCAAGGGGGCGCAAGGATATGGGAGAGGATACTACATTTAAGACCTAAATTGCAACAGCTGTTTTTACCAGTTGTATATAGACTGTATCCAATAATATGAACATACAAAACCTTGGAATCTAAACAAAACCTTTCCAAAAGACTTGGTACATTTCTGCTCCCACGGTATAGCTTAATAGAAGCGATCTAAGGAGCAGATTTCCACATGATGCAATTTTGGGCCTCTATCGGAACTATGGGCTACATTTTCATGCCATCGATGGGGCCTCGCATGCAGGAGACAGCTTATCTGAAAATCATGGATGCGCTGCTGGCAATTTTCCATCCATTGATATCAATAGATTAACTAGTGCTGGCAGTGCACCCTACAACTTTTGGATAAACTGCCATTTAGCTGCAACGCCCCATGGGTGGCACACGGTCTTGGAACTTTACCTCTATATGTTATTTAGTGAAGAATTGGAAACCTTAAAGTTTCTCCTTGGCATCCTTATGCTAGTTAACATTATAGAACAATTTTGAACTGATCAAGGAAATCACAGTTTAATGCCTTAGAATCATAGAATCACAGAATGGTTACAGCACAGAAGGAGGCCATTCGGCCCATCGAGCTCATGCTGGCTCTCTGCAAGAGCACTTCAGCTAGCCCCACTCCCCCGCCCTTTCCCCGTAGCCCTGCCATTTTTTTCCCTTCAGGTACTTATCCAATTCCCTTTTGAAAGCCGTGATTGACTCTGCCTTCACCACCCTTTCAGGCAGTGCATTCCAGATCCTAACCACTCGCTGCATAAAAAAGTTTTTCCTCGTGTCGCTTTTGGTTCTTTTGCCAATCACCTTAAATCTGTGTCCTCTGGTTCTCGACCCTTCCGCCAATGGGAACAGTTTCTCTCTATCTATTCGGTCTAGACCCCTCATGATTTTGAACACCTCTATCAAATCTCCTCTCAACCTTCTCTGCTTTAAGGAGAACAACCCCAGCTTCACCAGTC
Organism: Somniosus microcephalus; assembly: GCF_052327205.1. Lineage (NCBI taxonomy): Eukaryota > Metazoa > Chordata > Chondrichthyes > Squaliformes > Somniosidae > Somniosus > Somniosus microcephalus. The sequence goes on from NC_140989.1 coordinate 63,425,489, forward strand.
TATCCACGTAGCTGAAGTCCCCATCCCTGGAATCATTCTTGTAAATCTTTTCTGCACCCTCTTTAAGGCCTTCACATCCTTCCTAAATTGTGGTGCCCAGAATTGGACACAATACTCCAGTTGAAGCCGAACCAGTGTTTTATAAAGGTTCATCATAACTTCTTTGCTTTTGTACTCTATGGGCTGGATTTTGCCAGCCCTGAGGAGGCGGGTTTGAAGGCGGGTCAGGTGGGAAAGTTGCAAAAAATGGCAGCGGACTCCGATCTCGCCTTCAACCCGCCTCTGCACAACTTTCCCAAATGCGGGCTTGCAGACTCCGTTTCGGTCCCGCCTCCAAGAGGTAGGATAGGCCCTTAAGGCACTTAACTACCACTTAAATACCTCTATAATCCCATTTTGAGAGGCCTTTCAAAGTTTACCACATTTCCAGCGTACTGCACGTCTCCCCTGGAACACGCCAGCTAATCCTGTCGGATTCACAAGTGGTTGGCTTATTAACAGCTGCAGCTCCACCATAAAAACAGAGGTTTCCACAATGATCATTTGCAGGTGGCAGAACTTTCTTTTCTCAGGTCTTGGAGAACTTTTTGCAGGTCTGCTGATTTTGGAAGTGTTGAAGCTGAGATCCATCTCCACTGTGACCTCCTGGGAAAACCCTCTCCCCACTTCGACTGAGCGCTTTCTCAACTGAGGTATATACCAACAGCATGGGAATCATTTATTTCCTTTCCTCCTGGACCTTAGATTTGGATGAAGACCAGCCGCGGCAGCAGCAGAACCTGGAACAACAGCAGCACCAACAACAGCAGCAACAACAGGAGCGCCAACCTGCTGCTCACCCACCTGAAGCTGCACAGGCCATAAAGCGCCAGCGTAGGGAAGCACGTCGCCGCAGGAGATACCCCCAAAATAGGGTTTACAGACAGAGGATCAGCTACCTCAACATGAGTGAGCAGCAGTGCCAAAGGAGGCTGAGACTTTCGCAAGAGGTAGTGGATGACATCTGCGCAATGCTGTGCCCAGACCTGGAGCCCAGAGGATCGGGTGGACACCCCTTACCAGTGGCTGTAAAAGTCACCACTGCACTCGGCTTTTTTGCTTCAGGCTCATTCCAGGGATCAACAGCAGACATCAGCGGCATCTCCCAGTCGGCTGCACACACTTGCATCACACAGGTAACCGATGCCCTCTTTGCAAAGGCACACAATTACATCAACTTCTCCAAGGATCAAGCAAGTATAACCGCGCGTGCGGTTGGATTTGCTAATATGGAAGGCTTTCCAAGGGTGCAGGGTGTTGTAGACTGCACACATGTGGCCCTTAAGGCACCCCATCATAATCCAGGTCTTCTTGTCAACCGCAAGAGCTTCCACTCCCTCAACGTGCAGCTGGTGTGTAACCACAAGAAGGAAATTTTACATGTTTGCGCCAATGACTCGTTCATCCTGCGGCAGTCTAGTGTGCCTCCGCTCTTCAGTCTGCCAAACCAACTTTTCGGATGGCTACTTGGAGACAAGGGCTATCCCCTGAAGACGTGGCTAATGACACAGTTCAGGAGGCTATCCAACGAAGCTGAGGAGCACTACAACTCCAGCCACATTTCGACCAGATCCATTATCGAACAAACCATTGGCTTGCTGAAGATGCGATTCAGATGCCTTGATAGATCAGGTGGAGCCCTGCAGTACTCAGCAACCAGGGTCTCCAAAATCGTCGTGGTCTGCTGTGCACTTCACAACATGGCACAGCATCATGGCTTGCAGCTGCCTGAGGGCCAAGTGGCTCAGCGCATAGCTTCCTCAGATGAGGATGAGGTTGAGGAGGAGGAGGAGGAGGATGTGGATGAAGAGGAGAGCGAGAAGGAAGACTTTGCGGAGGCGCACCAACCAGCAGCAGCAGCACACGAGAATATTGCTGTCCAGGATGCAAGGGATGCACTCATCTTGGCCAGATTTGCTTAGGCTGCCCAATCAAACACATTTGGCTCGCACCTTCTTACCACACCATCGACAATGGACAAGAACCTGTGGCTTCCTATCACTCTGACCACCATACTGACAAATCCAAGTTGTCCTGAGCCCTCAATGTGGAAGTCCCATTTGTGAAATGACACAGCCCAGAACTTCAACAGTTTGCCATCACTTCATTTTATAACATTCAGTAAAGGATGGCATTTCACAATTAAACACAACAGAACACCCAAGTGACTACCCTTGTGACTACTTGTGCTTTATCTTCCTCTTACGCATGCTCCTACGTAATGCTTCCCCTGTGGCTTCAGCAGATGTGGAGGCCCCTTGCTCACATTCATGCTGCTCCTGCCACGACACCTTTGGCGGGCATCCTCTGGGGTTGAGAGCCTTTGAGGGCTCAGCAACAGTCTGCTGCTCCTGCGGCTGTGCAGGGGCTGAAACGCCCATCTCAGTTGGGTGAGGACTCTGGTGGGGCTCTGACCGAGCTCTGCTCCTGCGGCTCCGCAGTGGCATGGGAGTGTGAGCACTTGGAGAGGAGTCCCCACTTCCTTGTTGTCTGCCGCCAACATCCCTCTCATGGGTCAGCCCCACTTCAGAGCTAGCAAGTGGCTTGACAGCACCTTGCTGCACTTCAGGGGGGCAATGAGGACCCGTTTCTGCACTGGTAATCCTACTCCAGAGGACTTCCATGAAGCTCTGATTTCTCTGCTCAATAGCTGCCCATCGCTCCTCCAGAGATGTCAGTCTATTCTGAACAATGACCATGTTTTCAAGACCCTGGCGACTTAGCTCCTCCATAGCCAAAGCCATCCTCTCCTCTACCGTAGCCATCCTCTCCTCTACGGTAGCCATGCTTACCATGGGGGTAGCCATCCTTTCCATGGAGGTTGCCATCCTTTCCGTGGTGATGCGTTCATATGCCAATGCCTCCACAAAGGCTCTGCTCATGTTCGCGATGGACTCCTCCATCCTCTCCACACTCGCAGTAACCCTGGAGACAAAACCTTCCAGAGACTCCTGCACCTGTTCCTGGAATTCCATCACCGCTCTCCTTCTGGATGGATCTGGAGGCACAGGGTCGACATGCAGCTAAGCCGAGCTGGCAGAGTCCTACGTGTAATGATATCAGCAAATAGTGATGGTATTTGCCTGTTTGATTATTTATGCCTTACCAGCATATTTGCCTGATTGATTATTTATGCCTGACCAGCAGAGGACATGTGAGAGACAAGCAGTTTAGTTTTAGTTTCGTTTTAGCTGGATCTCTAAGATGGTGTCTCCTGTAATGCTGTTAACTGAGTTGAACATACTTTAGATAAAAAGTCATTCTCTTTCATGAATGTGTCGTCATTGAACCCACATACAAATCAATACACTACGCCCTCCGACGAGGACTCTCCACTGCTGTCCCTGTCTCCACCATCTGCTGATGCTCACTTGTGAGCTGTGATACACCAGGTGACAACACTACTCGGTCTTGGAACTTTACCTCTATATGTTATTTAGTGAAGAATTGGAAACCCTAAAAGTCCCACCAAGGTGTGAGTGTCTGCGCTGGTGCTGGGTGCGCTAAATTCTGGTGACGCTGCGCCCTCAGAGGTTGCAGCTTCCTCTGAGGAGTCTTCTGCCTCAGGCTTTTCTTCCTGGACAGAGGGGAGGGGGGCTGTTGATGGTCCTGTGGGGGAGCAAAGGAATGAGTTGGACATGTGAGATAAACGTTGCATGCACATTGAATTGTGCAGATGATCATAAGTCAATCTATTAAAGCATCAGAATCAATATCAGTCACTCATGCAATGTAAATGAGAAAGATGCAAAACTATTCTGTCACCAGCTTGCTCTGATGCGCCCATCTGTCCGTCCCCCACTTGCACATCCTCCTCGGCTCCCACGATCTCGAGGGCCGCCTTGTAGTGTCCGTGTGTAGATAAAGACACTGAAGACAGGAGTTGGTTCATAGGTATTTACTAAGCAAGTCTGGGGGGGGGTTTCTAAAGGATATACACAATACACAGGCTTATATAGCCCAAGTGGCAATTACCGGCATTACGCACACCTGGGGCTCTTAAAGGCACATACACCATAATTGCTCTTAAAGGCACATACACCACAATTCCTCCCCTTCTAGCTAACTAGTACATCATATTTTAAGTAATTATTAATTACATGTTATATGCAAAATAATATACATTGCTGTATTAATTAATTATAAGTTAGTCTCTCAGGAGGCTTCCTGACTCGGTCCGGATAACGCCTCGGGGGTGTAGTAGTTTCTGGTGGTGTAGTAGGTTCTTCTGGCAAGGCTGATTCGGTTTGAAGGCCAGTGTCGGGTTCATCGGGCTCCAGTATCACCGGATCGGAGGTAGATATGGGTATCTCTACTTCATTGTTAGATGTATAGAGTGGTGGTGTAGGTTGTCCCTTTTCGGATGACTTGATGATTTGGTCAGCATGGCGCCTTATTATGCTGTCTCCGTTGTCCACGGTATACATCAGTGGTCCTAATCGTGTGCAGATAGTTCCAGGCTGCCATTTCTCGGTACGGTAGTCCCGGGCCAAAACCGGTTGGCCTATCTGGAAGGCCCTAGTTGGCCTTTCATTCATGCCCTGAAACTGCCGGTTCTCCACGTCCCTTCGGATGTTGGGCTTGACCAAATCCAGCCGGCATCTTAGGTTTCTATTGTAGAACATCATGGCGGGAGTTTGGTTAGTAACCATGTGCGTTGCATTCCTATATGCAAATAAGAAGTTATCCACCTTGTGCTGAAGTTTTATGTTTTCATTACCCATGGCCTTGATGGCCTTCTTGAAGGTCTGGACAAACCTTTCAGCCAATCCATTGGTGGCGGGATGGTATGGGGCGGACGTGTAGTGCTTTACCCCATTGTTCTTTAAGAACTTTCTGAATTCTTCGGACACAAATTGCGGTCCATTATCAGAACATATCTGCTCCGGCAGCCCATTCCTGGCAAATATGCTCCTTAATACTGTGATGGTTTTTTCCGTGGTGGTGGAGGACATCTTTATTACCTCCGGCCACTTGGAGTGTGCATCAACTGCGATTAAGAACATTGAGTCCATAAATGGACCAGCAAAGTCGATGTGCACCCTTTGCCAGGGAGATGAGGGCCACTCCCATGGATGTAGAGGGGCCTGTGGCGGAGCATTTTGGACCTTCTGGCATCCTAGGCAGCTCTTGGTCATGTCTTCGATGTCTCCATCGATACCTGGCCACCATACAAACGCCCTAGCTAGGTTCTTCATTTTCACTCCACCCAGATGCCCCTCGTGAAGCTCCTTTAGCACTTTATCCTGGAGTTTGGGTGGAATCACCACTCTGGATCCACACATCAAGGTTCCTCGGCACACTGACAGCTGTTCTCTTCTTTGCGAGAATGCTGGCAACAGTGGTTCGCCATGTGCTGGCCATCCCTTCACTGTTAAATCGTAGACCCGTGAGAGAGTAGGGTGATTTCTTGTCTCCCTTTCAATGGCAGAATTTGTCACCGGTAGACATTCCACTATGGTAGAGTGGAATATCTCTACTGGGTCTACTGTAGGTGCCTCTTCTATCATTGGCAACGGTAGGCGTGATAAACCGTCAGCATTCCCATGCTGTTTTGACCCTTTGTATTCAATGTTGTATTGGTGTGCCCCTAGAAAAAGGGACCACCTCTGTAGTCTTTGTGCCGTCATAATGGGGACACCTTTTTTAGGGTTGAATATGGAGATGAGGGGTTGATGGTCAGTCAGCAAGGTAAATTTTTGTCCGTGTAGGTAATGGTTGAATTTCTTCACTCCCCATACCAGGCTGAGTGCTTCCCTGTCTATCTGGGCATAGTTACGCTCAGCTGAGTTCAATGAGCGTGACGCAAAAGCTATCGGCCGTTCCGAGCCATCAGGGAATCTATGGGACAATACCGCTCCTATGCCGTAAGGGGATGCATCGCACGCCAGTCTGATTGGTAGTGACGGGTTGTAATGAGTCAAAATTTTCTCGGATGTGATTAAGTCTTTACATTTATGGAAGGCACGTTTACAGTCTTCGTTCCATTTCCAAATCACTCCTGTCTGTAGAAGATCATTAAGAGGGTGTAGAATAGTTGATAAGTTCGGTAAAAATTTATGATAGTAATTTATTAATCCCAGGAATGACCTTAATTGTGAAACATTTTCAGGTGCTGGGGCTTTTATAACTGCTTCAATTTTTTCAGGTGACTTATGCAACCCTTCCTTATTAATTATGTGGCCACAATATGATATCTGATTTTGGAAAAATTCGCACTTGCAGCGATTTGCTCGTAGGCCTCGTTCTTTCAGCCTAGTGAGCACCTGCTCCAAATTGGCAAGGTGCTCGTTGTCGTTTTCTCCTGTTATAAGGATGTCGTCTAGGTAGCATTGAGTCCCCGGAATCCCTTGCAGGACTTGCTCCATAGCTCTTTGCCAGATAGCTGGAGCTGATGCTATTCCAAAAACCAGTCGATTGTACTGGTACAGGCCTTTGTGTGTGTTTATTGTGAGATACTTTTTAGAGGTCTCCTCAACCTCCATCTGTAGATATGCCTGTGTCAAGTCAATTTTTGTGAAACGTTTCCCTCCGGATAGTGAGGCGAAAATATCTTCTATCCTCGGAAGAGGATACTGTACCGTGTGAAGGACCGGGTTTACAGTCACCTTAAAGTCCCCACAGATGCGAATTTTTTTCTGTTCCTCAGAGTTATTTTTCAATGTTTTTTTCATGACTGGAACGATGGGTGTTGCCCATTAGCTCCAATCTATTTTGGATAATACGCCTGCCTTTTCCAAATTCTTCAGCTCTGCCTCGACTGCCGGACGTATTGCGTATGGCACCGGTCTTGCCTTAAAAAATTTTGGAATTGCTGTATCTTCCACTTTTATTGAGGTGGTGATGCCTTTCAAGGTTCCTAGTTTCTCTTGAAACACTTCTTTGGCGTTGGCCAAGATGTCTTTTAATCGTTCAGGTATGATGTCATCATTGTTTTTTTCCTTACTGGTCACCGTCAGTGCCTGAATGGAGTGCCAGTCTAAACGTATCTTCCTTATCCATTCACGTCCCAACAACGGTGGACCACCATCTTGTAGAATGTATAAATACAACTTTTGTATTTCTTTGCCGTTGTATACCACAGGCACCCTTATTTTTCCTTTGGGGTAGACTTTCTGCCCCGTATATGTTTTTAAGATAATGGATGTGTCTTTTAGAGGTATATGCGAAAATAGCCTCTCGTAATCTCGTCGATTTATTACGGTTAGAGCTGATCCTGTATCTAGCTCCATTTTAACTGGGGACCCTGCTATTGTGAGGGTAACCCAAATGGTTTGGTAATCCTCTTTGGCAAGTACATTAGGTAATTTGAGACAGCTTAGTCTCTTGTTTCCGGAGTCGCTATCGCTATTCTGGTCTTCGGAGCTATTGTCCGTCATCATTTGTACCTTCCTGTACTTTTCTTTATTGATTTTTTGTTTTCTGTCAGTGGATTTATTTTGTCCAGATTGGCATACCCGTGCAATGTGTCCAATCTTACCACATTGCCTGCATGCTTTGCCCTTGAACCAGCAGTCCCTCTGGTTATGGGTGGATCTGCCGCAGCGATAACATCTTCCGAACTCCTGTGTCATTTTATGGGTGCCGAAGTCCTGTGTCTCTTGTTGTATCTCTGCAGCTCCTTTTGCTGCTGCTTCGTATGATACAGCCATACTGAAAGCTTTGTCCAATGTTAAATCTTTTTCAGAAAGCAGTCTTTTTTGTGTTCCTTCACTTAAGAGACCGCAAACAAATTTGTCTCAAAGATAATCCGATAGTCCTGCTCCGAATTGGCAGTACTTTGATAGCTTTCTTAATTCGGTTAGGTAATCAGCGTTACTTTCATTCTTGTGTTGATTTCTCTTGAAGAACTTGAATCGTTCCGCTATCAGCAGCGGTGTTGGGTTTAAATGCTCCTGCAGGGTATCAACAATTTCTTTAAAAGTCTTGTCCTTTGGTTTGGCTGGAGTGATTAAATTTCGTAACAGCCCGTATGTCTTCGCGCCCATTAAGTTCAGAAGTACTGAAGCTTTTTTTTCATCTGTTATTCCATTTGCAGTGCAATAAACCTCTACTCTTTCCACGTATGTGGTCCAATCTTCTATTTCGCCATCAAAAGCCTCAATATTACCAGATTTAGGCATTTCAGAAAAGCGCTTTTTTTTTCTTGCTTTTTTTCTCCCTCTGTAGCAACGATATGGCGCTTCCCGCGCTTTCCCGCCACTGCTACCGATAACAACGCTGTTTTACTGTGGTTTCCGTTTATTCACTGTTGGAGACTCGTTCCCGACGGAGGTCTAAACGCTGACCTGCTTGCCGCGCCGGCCGTCTCTCGAGTGCACCCTCCCAGTCCGTTATTGCTTGCCTCCGATTTCGCTGCCTGTCTCACCTGTAGAGCCCGCCGCTGGAGCTCCAGCCTGACGCCCAGGAAGGATTAGCGCAGTACCTGTCACCAGCTTGGCCAGCTGGTGAAACCACAGTTTCTCTTACTTCCTTGAGTCTTCTGGATGCTGGAGGAATCGATGTCCTTGAGGTGCTGCCGAATTGCAGGTAAGTCCGTTTCCACTTCGTCACCACTGTAGTGTCCGTGTGTAGATAAAGACACTGAAGACAGGAGTTGGTTCATAGGTATTTACTAAGCAAGTCTGGGGGGGGGTTTCTAAAGGATATACACAATACACAGGCTTATATAGCCCAAGTGGCAATTACCGGCATTACGCACACCTGGGGCTCTTAAAGGCACATACACCATAATTGCTCTTAAAGGCACATACACCACACGCCTCCTCAGCACTGCTGAGCTGGGCTATTTTGGGTGGCCCTCCTCCTGTCTTCACCCTTTCCCTCTTATTGTGGGCTCTCTTTTCCTGCAATGAGGGACACAAGTGGAGTTTGAGTGATAATGATGGAGTGAGTGTAGAGAATCCATAGCATAGATGCTTAGAAGGACAGAAAGATGGAGTGAGGTCCCAAGACCAAGGGCCCTCCCTGTGTGTTGTAAGTTGTTGTCATAGCATCACAGTGATAGGGAGTGTGAGGGCAGCATAGGCGAATAGTTAAGTGAATGTGTACATAGAGAGAGAGGGAATGGTTACGGGTGCAAGGGATGTAAGAGTAAAGTGGGATGTGGAGGAGGAGATTGACAATGCAGAGTGCTGGTCATGAGAGGCGATGGGGAGCAGATTAAGGGTAATGGTGATATCATACTCACTTTTCCTGTGCGGAGAAGGTCATTAAATCTCTTTCGGCACTGCAGCCAGGTTCTGCTGCACATTGATCTTGAACTGACCTCCTGTGCCACTTGCAGCCACACAGCTTTGGTCTGCTGGGGAGGTTTTTTCCTCCCAGAGGAAGGAAACAACATCTCCTTCTGAGCTCTGGCTCCCTCCACCAGAGCATGGAGGGAGTCCTCATCAAAGCGGGGTGCGGCCTTGGACCTTGAAGTTGACATATCAGCAGCACAAATCCCTCAGAGGAATCCCACATAAAAGTTCTAAGGCAGAAAATGAACCAAGGCTGCTTGCAGCCCTTAAAGGCAGCTGCATAAATGACGTCATCAGAGGCGAGTTTCAGGGCCAAGATACTCATTGGGCCAGGGGTTCGCATACGCTGGGAATCAATTGCCCAGTTAGGGCAAAATTGCTAAATGATCCCGCCTGACATCGGAAGCGGGAGCCGCCGACCACCTGACCCACCCCCAATGGCAAAATCCAGCCCTATACCTCTATTTATGAAGCCCAGGACCCCGTATGCTTTTTTAACCACATTCTCAACTTGCCCTGCCACCTTCAATGGTTTGTGCACATACACCCCCAGGTCTCTCTGTTCATGCACCCACTTTAGAATTGTACCCTTTAGTTCATATTGCCTCTCCTCGTTCTTCCTAACAAAATGTATCACTTCGCACTTTTTTGCATTAAATTTCATCTGCCACGTGTCCGCCCATCTCACCAGCCTGTCTATGTCTTCTTGAAGTCTATCACTATCCTCCTCACAGTTCACAGTACCTCCAAGTTTTGTGTCATCTTCAGATTTTGAAATTGTGCCCTGTACACACAAGTCCAAGTCATTGGCACCAGTACTGAGGCAGGAGGGAGCTGTTCCGTTGGGACGGGCTTCACTTGGCCAGTGCTGGGACTAGAGTCCTGGCGGATCATATAACTAGGGCTGTAGAGAGGGCTTTAAACGAACTAGTGGGAGGGAGGTTCCTAGAGAGCAAATAATAAAAATGACAACAGAGAAGGTCATAGACTTAGGTAGCAGTGGGGAAATTAAAAACCAGAGCGTGTCAGGAAGGGGCAGAAGGTATGGCGTAAAAGGTAAAATAATAAAAAGGGCAAAAGCAGGAACTAAGTGTCACAAAACATATTTGAAAGTTCTCTATCTGAATGCATGTAGCATTTGTAACAAAATAGACGAGTTAATGGCACAAATAATTACATATGGGTATGATCTTGTGGCCATTACAGAAACATGGCTGCAGGGTGACAATGCCTGGGAATTAAACATACCAGGTTATTTAACGATCAGGAAGGACAGGCAGGAAGGAAGGGGAGGTGGGGTGGCTATGTTACTAAAGGAAGGAATCACTGTAATACAGAGAAATGATATTGGGTCAAAAGATCAGGATAATGAAACAGATTGGGTGGAGGTAAGGAATAATAAGGGGAAAAAAACACTAGTGGGCGTAGTCTATAGGCCTCCGAACAGTGGCAACTCTGTTGGACGGAGTATCAATCAGGAAATAGTTGAGGCTTGTAATAAGGGAACATCTATAATTATGGGGGATTTTAACTATCATATTAATTGGACAAATCAAATTGGGCAGGGCTGCCTTGAGGATGAGTTCATTGAGTGTATTAGGGATGGATTTCTTGAGCAGTATGTAACTGAACCGACCAGGGGGCAAGCAACCTTAGATCTGGTCCTGTGTAACGAGACGGGATTAATTAAAAATGTCCTAGTAAAGGATCCCCTTGGAATGAGTGACCATAACATGGTTGAATTCCATATTCAATTAGAGGGTGAGAAGGTTGGATCTCAAACAAGCGTGCTAAGCTTGAATAAAGGAGACTATGAAGGTATGAGAGCGGAATTGAGTAGAGTGGATTGGGAAAATAGATTAAAGGGTAAGACGATACATGATCAGTGGTGTACATTTAAGGAGTTATTTTACAACTTCCAAAAAAAATATATTCCACTGAGAAGAAAAAGGTGTAAAAGAAAAGACAGCCATCCGTGGCTAAGTAAAGAAATTAAGGATAGTATTCGACTAAAAACAAGGGCATATAAGGTAGCCAAATCTAGTGGGAGGATAGAGGATTGGGAAAACTTTAAAAGACAGCAAAAAATAACAAAAAGATTGATTAAGAAAGGGAAGATAGATTATGAAAGTAAATTGGCAAAAAATATAAAAACAGATAGTAAGAGTTTTTATAGTTATATAAAAAGAAAAAGGGTGGCTAAAGTAAATGTTGGTCCCTTAGAGGATGAGACCGGGAAATTAATGGTGGGAAATATGGAGATGGCAAAAACACTGAATGAATATTTTGTATCAGTCTTTACAGTAGAAGACACTAAGAATATCCCAACACTGGACAAACAGGGGGCTAAAGGGGGGGAGGAGCTAAACACGATCAAAATCACTAAGGAAGTGGTACTCGGTAAAATAATGGGACTCAAGGCGGATAAATCACCTGGACCTAATGGCTTACATCCTAGGGTCTTGAGGGAAGTGGCGGTAAGGATTGTGGATGCATTGGTAATAATTTTCCAAAACTCCCTGGACTCGGCAAAGGTCCCACTGGAAAACTGCTAATGTAACACCCTTATTTAAAAAGGGCAGTAGACAGAAGGCTGGAAACTATAGACCGGTTAGCCTAACATCTGTGGTAGGTAAAATTTTGGAGTCCATTATTAAGGAGACAGTAACAGGACATTTGGATAATCATAATTTAATAGGACAAAGTCAGCATGGTTTTATGAAGGGGAAGTCATGTTTGACAAATTTGCTGGAGTTCTTTGAGGAAGTAACGTATAGGGTGGATAAAGGGGAACCAGTGGACGCAGTGTATTTAGACTTCCAAAAGGCATTTGACAAGGTGCCACACAAAAGATTATTGCTTAAGATAAAAAATCACAGGATTGGGGGTAATATTCTGGCATGGATAGAGGATTGGCTATCTAACAGAAGGCAGAGAGTTGGGATAAATGGTTCATTCTCAGACTGGCAATCAGTAACTAGTGGTGTTCCGCAGGGGTCAGTGCTGGGTCCCCAACTCTTTACAATCTATATTAACGATTTGGAGGAGGGGACCGAGTGTAACATATCAAAGTTTGCAGATGATACTAAGATGGGAGGGAAAGTAGCGAGTGAGGAGGACATAAAAAACCTGCAAGGGGACATCGACAGGCTAAGTAAGTGGGCAGAGATTTGGCAGATGGAATACAATACTGGAAAGTGTGAGGTTATGCACTTTGGCAGGAAAAATCGTAGAGCAAGTTATTATCTTAATGGCAAGAAACTGGAAAGTACTGAAGTACAAAGGGATCTGGGGGTCCTGGTGCACGAAACTCAAAAGGTTAGTATGCAGGTGCTGCAAGTGATTAAGAAGGCCAATGGAATGTTGGCTTTCATTGCTAGGGGGATAGAATATAAAAATAGGGAGGTATTGCTTCAGTTGTACAAGGTATTGGTGAGACCGCACCTGGAATACTGCGTACAGTTTTGGTGTCCATACTTAAGAAAGGACATACTTGCTCTCGAGTCAGTACAAAGAAGGTTCACTCGGTTAATCCCGGGGATGAGGGGATGGACATATGAGGAGAGGTTGAGTAGATTGGGACTCTACTCATTGGAGTTCAGAAGAATGAGAGGCGATCTTATTGAAACATATAAGATTGTGAAGGGGTTGGATCGGGTGGATGCAGGGAAGATGTTCCCGATGATGGCTGAAACTAGAACTAGGGGGCATAGTCTTAGAATAAGGGGCTGCTCTTTCAAAACTGAGATGAGGAGGAACTACTTCACTCAGAGGGTGGTAGGTCCATGGAATATGCTGCCCCAAAAAGCTGTAGAAGCTACATCATTATATAAATTTAAAACAGAAATAGACAGTTTCCTAGAAGTAAAGGGAATTAAGGGTTATGGGGAGCGGGCAGGAATTTGGACATGAGTCTAGGTTCGGATCGGTCATGGCCCTGTGGGTAGCGGAGCGGGCCCAGGGGCCGTGTAGCCTGATCCTGCTCCTATTTCGTGTGTCTAATTCTGTTAGATTCAGGAGATGGTTCTGTGATAGTGGATTGGCGGTTCGGATCAGATCAGCCATGATCTTATTGAATGGCGGAGCAGGCTCGAGGGGCCGATTGGCCTACTCCTGCTCCTATTTCTTATGTTCTTATGTTCTTATTAATATATATCAAGAAAAGCAGGGGTCCTAATACTGACCCCTGGGGAACACTACTGTATACCTTCCGCCAGTCCGATAAACAACTGTTCACCACTACTCTCTGTTTCCTGTCACTTAGCCAATTTTGTATCCATGCTGCCACTGTCCCTTTTATTCCATGGGCTTCAACTTTACTGGTAAGCCTATTATGTGGAACTTTATCAAATGCCTTTTGGAAGTCCATGTGCACCACATCAACTGCACTGCCCTCATCAACCCTCTCTGTTACCTCATCAAAAAACTCAATCAAGTTCGTTAAACGCGATTTGCCTTTAACAAATCCGTGCTGGCTTTCCTGAATTAATTCACACTTGTCCAAGTGACTGTTAACTTTGTTGCTGATTATCGTTTCCAAAAGCTTCCCTACTACCGAGGTTAAAATGACTGGCCTGTAGTTGTTGGGTTTATCCTTACACCCTTTTTTAAACAAGGGTGTAGCATTTGCAATTCTCCAGTCCTCTCGCACCACCCACCGTATCTAAGGAGGATTAGAAGATTATGGTGAGTATCTCTGCGATTTCCTCCTTAACCTCCCTCAGCATCCTAGGATGCATCCCTGAACTGATCAAGGAGATCACAGTTTAATGCCTTAAAGAGGAAATTAGCCTCTTGACCACGATAAGAAACAAAACTTTCACTAATGTAGAAGCTTTAGCCCTACGATGGAAAAATCAAATAGAATAATAAATTTCACCAACAAAGAGGTTGATTTGATTGTGCAAGAGATGAGGGACAAGAGGTAATATTGAGCTTTGGCACACACCCCAATCTATCTGCATGAAAGCAAGCCTAAGAGAAATAACAGCAGAAAACGCTGGAAAAACTCAGCAGGCCAGGCAACATCTGCGGAGAGAGAAACCGAGTCAACGTTTCAGGTCGAAGACCCTTCGTCAGAACTGAGAAAAAAGCAGGAAATGAAACGGATGAAAAAACAAGTTTGGGGGCTGGGAAATGGGGGAGGGGATGAAAGAACAAAAGGGAAGGTCTGTGAGAGGTGAAGAGACATTAAGAGGTATTCAAGGCGAGACGAGATGGTAATAGGACAGGTTAAGAAACATAGCCTAAGCGAAGATTGGCAGCTGGGTTAATCAGATCCCAGCAAGGAGTCAACATCTTCAGGAGGGAAGAAAACCTACCAAGAATGTGCATTGGAGGCAAATGTTACTCATGTAAGGCTGACATAGGGGCCTAAAATCTGAATCTGCAGCTGTATGGTGGACAGTTACCATAACTTCAAACGTTTGCTACAACAGCGGATAATTGGACCGAGACCCAGTTACACCAGGTCTTGTCCTGACGGCAAAGTTTTTTGAGTGGTATGTTAGGAACAGACCCTCTACCTGCTCCAAACATGGCCATCAACAGAAGTGGATGGAGATTCCAAGTGTCAGATTTCTGGTGCCCCAAGTTTGGTGTATAGTTGGCACTGGTACTGGCTGATTACCTCAAGAAATAAGTCTCAGCTCAGAGTCCAGGCCAGGATTGCAGCTTGGACTCTCAAAGGTTAAAAAGCTAAAATTTGGCGGTCACAGGGGAAGCAGTTTTCTTCCAGGGGAGACGCAACAGTCCCCCAACCAGGATAACTATTGCTCTTCTGAAAGCTTCAGTCACCCATTCCCGATGTCATTGGAAACTTGTAAGGGCTATTGCACTTGGGCATATTGGATCGCAGGGATGGGGTTTCCAACCCTCCAGGTTTGTCCTGGAGTCTCCAGGAATTACATTTTAATCTCTTGGACTCTGCTGCAAGCAAGCACGTAAACAATCATTCAGCCATAAAAAATGTGTTGTTTTTTCATTTTCTTTGAACACTTTAATTTATTAGTTATAAAAAATATTGGAGCTAGGAGAAAGGCTGTTTGACTGGGCGAAGCAGTTGGAGGTGGGATGTGATGGAACCTCCAGGAATATATTCAACCGGAACTGGCAGTCTTACACCAGCATACAGAGGAAAATTGGGTGGGAAGATCGCACATCCACAGCGGGGCCCATCAGATTTTCCTCTGGCCACTGTGCCCAGATAATCTAATATGCTCAAGCACAGTATTAAAAAAGTCTAGCCCATAATCTTCACGCCCAACAGGCAAATAGATTGACTAATTATGCACACCAATTTCCAGGTGTTGCTTACTTCCAGAAAAATTTCCAACGTGTAGAATTCCATTACCTTAGTGTAGTCACGTCACTGCATAATTGAAGTGGTCACATTAAAATGCTTTTATTGGCTACCAAACCTTTATTGCTTTGCCTCTCCCTGAGCGACTCCATGCTAAACTATGACTGATTCTGCCCACTCTCAAATTAGTAACAACCGAAGTAAACACCAACAAACAGGAATGATCTTGTTATAATTTTGGTCAATATGGAGATATTTCAAGACCGGAGGATAACAGACCACAGGTCTCAATTACAAATCACTATTTGTTCAAACTGCAGAAATCATTAAGACCAGTAAATTATTATTTTTACTTTCTTTAATAACCATGAATTAAGCAGTTACTGCTGAATAGCCCCATCAGCACTTGAGAAATGTGTGAAGCTTTGAAGGCACAGTGGTTTGACACCTCCTGTCAGGACTGAGCTTGTTCAAAGATTTATTGTGGCTTCGATTTTCTGTGGCATGGGGCTGGAAGTGAAGAATTTTTTTCTGCTGGGAGTTGCCGAGGCTGCTCTACTCCCTGCCTTCAGCTAGAGAAACATGCAACACTTTCCTCAAAAATGCAGGGAGGGGATGAACGGTGCTGTTGTGTTTATAAAAAAAACTTGCCTATACAAACTTAAAAGCAGACTTCAATCAATAGTCTGACTTGAATTATTAGAGAGAGCTTTTTCAGTTTTGAAACTCCTTCATGTGAGAGGGGTAAACTAAACAGTTCTACAGTGCTTGAGACAGTTGGGGGCTATGTTCTTAAAACAACGAGGTCCTGCGACTCGCTCTTACAAAAACTTTTTAAATGAATCACTGACACGATAAATAAATATGTAGTTAATAAATATAAGAGCGATTTCCCCAATCAGGCATTCCCCGGTGAGGAACAATGCTTGCAGGGAGCACTGATTGTGAAATTTGGGCCTACAGTGCCTGATTTTCCATCCATTACATTAATCAGCAGAACATCAGGGGCTGCAGGCCCACAACTTCACAACTCTCTGAGTGCTATTCTGTGTGGAGAGCACCCAACCATGAAATCAGCCCTATAAAGCATAGGCTTAGGAACTGGGGTCTGCAGATTCTAGTAAGTCCACGAGGAGATCTCAAGAGATCTGTAAGGTCATCAGATTTCTTTCAGAAATAGCATCAGAGAAGCCTAAAGAAAAATTGCTCGACCCAGAGCAAAGTGCAACCATCTGTAAAACACATCTTTTCCATTCAGCTTCTTTAACAGTTGGCAGCACTTTTCACTGGGCTTGGAATTCTGCAAAGAAATGATCAAATTATCCTTATCTGAGGAAGGATGTTCTTGCCATGGAGGGAGTGCAGCGAAGATTCACCAGACTGATACAGGAGACTTTGGTTTATCCGGAGGTTGTATGTCCGGAAACCTTGATCTACCGGCAGAAATCAGGAGCCGTTTTGTTAGGTTTTTTTTCTTCTCGTGGCTTTTTTTCCAACAGTCAGGCTCTGCAAAGGCTCTCTGTAGCTTAGCAACAGCTAGGTACGGCCGACTGTTTAGAAGCTGTTGCTAAACAACAGTGTTTGTTGCCAGATACGGAGCTGCAAATCTCCATATGCTTCAACATTAACGCTGGTATGTCCGGCAGATTTGATAGATCGGCAACAGCTCGGTCCCGTCGGTGCCGGATATAACAAAGTTTCCTGTACCTGGGATGGCAGGAATTGCATATGATGAGAGATTGGGTCGATTGGGCTTATATTCGCTGGAGTTTAGAAGAATGAGAGGGGATCTCATTGAAACTTATAAAATTCTAACAGGACTAGACAGACTAGATGCAGGAAGGATGTTCCCGATGGCAGGGGAGCCCAGAACCAGGGGTCACAGTCTAAGGATAAAGGGTAAGTCATTTAGGACTGAGATGAGGAGGAATTTCTTCACCCAGAGAGTGGTGAACCTGTGGAATTCTCTACCACAGAAGGCAGTTGAGGCCAATTCATTAAATATATTCAAGAAGGAGTTAGATATATTTCTTAAGGCTAAAGGGATCAAGAGATATGGGGAGAAAGCAGGGACAGGGTACTGAATTTGGATGATCAGCCATGATCTCATTGAATAGCGGACCAGGCTCGAGGGGCTGAATGGCCTACTCCTGCTCCTATCTTCTATGTTTCTATGTTTCTATCTACCTTTCTGCTCAGCTTTTGGCAACCACCTCCTGCTGAAGCCCCGACTCGTGCTGAATCTGTGGCAAAAGAAATGCGGGGATCATGGATGATTGGCTCCCACTCCCAGGCCCAAACCTAAAGAAGCTGCCAGCAAAGCCTATAAAGTGGGATGTGGAAGTGAAGTTGTTGTGATACTGGATTAGCAACCCAGAGATCATGAGTTCAAATCTTACCCTGTCAAGTTATGAAACCATATTTGATAAATCTGCTAATTTGTGGGCCAGCACGAAAAGAAAATGGCTATTTTAAATCTATCAGATTGTTGTAAAAAGCCAACTGGATAATTGTCTTTCAGGGAAGTGAATCTGCCACCCCTATCTGATCTGGCCTACATGACTCTAGCTCACACTATGCAGTTAACTCTTAATGCTCCCTGACATGGATTAGTAAGTCAGTCAGCTGTACAAACAATCACTAGAAGAAGGCTTGCCACCAGATTCTGGGGGTAACTAGGGATGGGCAATAAATATTAACAGCCCAAGAACAATTTTTTTAATAAGTCCAGCTCAGAGAATTACTGCTGACTGTAAAATGTCTCCTTTACAGTTGACACCGTTTCTTAGATGTGTCCAACAATAAATCTGCTCCATCTGTCTCCTCATAGCAAAACCTGCTGCATTTAGCCATGGAGGAGGAAAAACAGAAGCAAAAATCAGAGTAAGAGCCAGAGGAAAAAAGTACGGTAAATCCTACACTTTGACTGGGGACCTTCCCTGTAAAAAGGTATAGGTCGGAGATAGGGCTACAACACTCCAGCACTAATTCTTCAGTCCACACTCCCAGTGATGTGGCTCCCTGTCGAGCACCTGAAATTGTTGAATTCACCCTAGTGAGAGAAAATTGAGACCAAGCGTAAAAGAAAGAGGAGAAAAAAATTGAATGTGAGAGAAAAAAATATGAGAGAAACAAGAGATGGGGCTGCACTCCAATTGCTAGTGCACTACGGGTGCTGGCTCATCCCATTATTTGGGCAGAAACCTGAGGCCTGATGTACTTGCATTGTGCACAGATCAGTAATATGTGGTTGGGAAGTACCTGTAGTACTGAGGACTTATGAGCCTGTTGCGAGCAAGCCTCATTAAGGCTCCAGAGTTCATTAAAAAATATTTACGTGTAAATAGCACCATAATGCGCTGACTTTGCTCTTTCTTTCCTTCCGTGCCAATTTGGAATGGAGTTTAGAGACATTACATGGGTGCAGGAGTTCTTAACATGGCAAAAACTTTGTATTGTTTTGATGTTTATGTACATTTTTAGCACAATTTTGCTATTATTACAATTTTGTTCTTTTTTTGTGATCATTCAATTTTTAATGGCCCAGAAATTCGGGTCGGGGGCTTCCCACGGGTGCAAGCCCCCGATCTGCACTTACCTAGCGCGCCGACCGTTGAGCTGTGGGCCCGCGTGGGATTCCGATCCGGGGCCTGGTCCAGCTGCCGGCGCGCAGTGCTTGCGTATCCCAGGGGTGCAGTTAGCTCGATGCGTCCCCATGGACCACGTGGGCCATGGAGAGCCAATGGGAGCAGGGAATGCTCCATTCATAAGTCTGACAGGCAGTGCTGTCAAACTTAGAAATACTACGGGCCCTTTCTTCTTACAAAACATCACTAAATCTTCAAATAAATTTTTAAAAAATCACATTTTTAAAATAAACTATAAATTAAACGAAATAACTATTTTAAACAATAATTTAAATTTTTGAAAAAAATAATTTTATTTTCTAACGGGGCTAAAAATAAACTTACCTTGCTTTAAAGTATTTAAAAATAATAAACCTGTGAAAAAAAAGTTTAAAATTTAATTAATTCACCACTTACCTTGTAAAAAGCAGGCCTTACGCCTGCTTTTTGCATTTCTAAATTCTGGAGGCTTACCTTCCCGGGGAAACCTGCAAAAAAAAACGAAGTTCCATGCACACGCGCAGCCTCTCCCGCGCACGCGTTCGACCACTGAACCCCTTCTTTCAGGGGAACGGAAGTGCCGGTTTCCCGCGCATGCGCAGTGCATGCACGAAACCGGCACTTCCATTGGGCCTACGTGTGAGTACCCCATGCGTACTCATCTGTGGAGAACCGAATTTCTGGGCCAATATTTAATACTTATTTCAGAATTTTTTTCCCACAGGGCTTTTAATGTTACAGTACTGCACTGCTGCATCTCCCAAAGTACAAGATAGTTGTCATATGTCCCGCCTGAAACTCATCCTGGGTTACAATGCTAAGTTGTGTGAATCATAGAATCATAGAGCACGGACGAAAGCCATTCAGCCCATCGAGCCCATGCTGGCTCTCTGCAAGAGCACTTCAGCTAGTTCCACTCCCCCGCCCTTTCCCCATAGCCCTGCAAATTTCTTTCCTTCAGGTACTTATCCAGCTCCCTTTTGAAAGCCGTGATTGAATCTGCCTCCACCACCCTTTCAGGCATAGCATTCCAGATCCTAACCACTTGCTGCGTAAAAAAGTTTTTCCTCATGTCGCCTTTGGTTCTTTTGCCAATCACCTTAAATCTGTGTCCTCTGGTTCTCGACCCTTCTGCCAATGGGAACAGTTTCTTTCTATCTACTCTGTCCAGACCCCTCATGATTTTGAACACCTCTATTAAATCTCCTCTCAATCTTCTCTGCTCCAAGGAGAACAACCCCAACTTCTCCAGTCTATCAGCGTAACCTCATTCCTGGATTCATTCTTGTAAATATTTTCTGCACCTTCTCTAAGGCCTTCACATCCTTAAAAGTGCTGGTGATTTTAAATGGAACAGGCAAGATCGTCTCGGTGCTGGATGTAGTCTGCAATCCAGCTCTAATAGATGCCACAACCATGTGGTGCCCAGAATTTGACCCAGTACTCCAGTTGGGGCCGAACCAGTGTTTTATACAGGTTCATCATAATTTCCACACTTTTGTACTCTGTACCTCTATTTATGAAGCCCAGGATCCCGTAAGCCTTTTTAACCGCTTTCTCAACCTGCCCTGCCACCTTCAACGATTTGTGCACACATACCCCCAGGTCTCTCTGCTCGTGCACCCCCTTCAGGATTGTACCCTTTAGTTTTTATGTCCCCTCCTAATTCTTTCTACCAAAATGTATCACTTCACACTTTTCTGCGTTAAATTTCATCTGCCACGTGTCCACCCATTTCACCAGCCTGTCTATGTTCTCTTGAAGTCTATCACTCTCCTCCTCACTGTTCACTATACTTCCAAGTCTTGTGTCATCTGCAAATTTTGAAATTGTGCCCTGTACACCCAAGTCATTAATATATATCAAGAAAAGCAGTGGAGTTAAGATACAGATCAGCCATGATCTAATTGAATAGTGGAACAAGCTCCAGGGGCTGAATGGCCTACTGCTGCTCCTATGTTCATGATCCTATGTTCCTAAGTTCTTGGAAGATCTGAGTGCAGCAAGTCTTCCCATTGTAAGCTGCAGCTTGACTGTGCATTTTGCTGCAGTATGGGTATGCTCGAGATGTAAGAGCTATATGGTTGTGTGAGGGTTTGAGGTGGAGAAATGGTGAATGTGGGATTGGTTCAAAGGCAACCTTTTGTGGCATGCAATCTTTCACCATCTACCTGGTACATAGTACTCTTCAATAGTCTAACCGTGCCAGGTTCCTAACATGCTGCATCTGTTCCCAGGTCCTGCAGATAATTGGCACAGCATTCAGCCAGCTGAACAGTTCTCACCTGCAGAAAGAAGAAGGGCAGGGTGTGTTAGCAGCTCAGACCTCTGCAGCCCAACATCTGGTGGCCCAGCTCCTCCATGATATGCCCCAGATACACCTTCTTGGACATATAGGAAGTGACCTGCCTTCACTGACTACATTTGAGCAGGGAGTCAGTCACCAAGTTGTGGCATCTATTAGAGCTGGACTTGCAGACTACATCCAGCACCGGGACGATCTTGCCTGTTCCATTTAAAATCACCAGCACTTTTAAGCTGGCGATATTATCCAGATCAGTAACTGTCCATACATTGATGCATAAAGCAGCCGTTTTCCCAGGGGCAACATGTTTGGGCTTTGGAGGAATCAGGGCTACTTCTTGCTACCAGGCTATTAACATCAATCAGGAACCCCTACACCAAGATAGAGCAAAAATACAATAAAACCCATGCCTCCACACGAATTCTGGTGGAAGAAATCATCGGGATCTTAAAGCAGTGCTTCCAATCTGTGGACAAATCAAGTGGAGACCTATTCTCTGTCCCAAAGAAAGTGTCAAAAGTCATCTGCATCTGCTGTGTGCAGTACAACTTTGCCATTCAGAAAGGAGAGTCCATGCAGCCAGAAGGGCTGGAAGGTGAGCCTGCAGCCCTGTCGACAGAGGAGGTAGTGGAAGAAGGAGAAGTGGCTGAGTTGATACACAACCAGCAGACTGGTGCGGTGGGGGATCATGGACAAGACTTTGTCTGAAAGATTCTCTCCATAAACAGTCATAAGGTTCTACCTGTAGTACACTGGCCTTGCAGCAACATGCCACATCCCCTCTGGCTTCATAATCATCCTGACATATTTGCTTCCAACACCTTTCGATGCAAACACAATCATCCTCAAACATTGCAAACAAGGTTTCTTTTTACGTTGTTATTGGGATGTTGGAGAGGCCGCATTTATTTCCCATCCCTAGTTGCTTTGAAAAGATGGTGACGGGCGCTCTTCTTGAACTGAAAGGGTTTGCACACAAATGATGTTCAGGTAGTATCTGACCAAAGAAACATCATTATGGATGTCAGTGGCCATGATCCACAGAACAGCAAAAATGCATTCTTTATGGAGCAATCCATAGTGCCCATATACTGTGAAGGAGGAGAAACACTGTGAAGGAGGGGGGATGGTTTTTGCGAGAACACCTTAAGCTAGGAACCCAAGCATCTGTTTGCTGTTCTTCAGCCACCATCTGCAAGAAGAATGTGCCATCCAGCTTTGGCACAATGAATGTGTGCAAAAGGACAATGGTTGTGTACAGTGCTTTAAATGGTACATTCAGAGAATCTGGGAATTCCCAGCTTAGGTTTGTGCCATGCTTAATGAGCCCCACAAGAAATGTGTGCAAAAGTGAGGATAACAATCACTCTTGCCTTCCTCTTGATACCAGCAAACTTCTTCATCATTTGAATCTGGGTACAAGAGATCTAGGTAATTACATTAACTCAGTCAACTTTCACCTGTGCCTTTATTGGAGGGTTTCCTTCAGCCCCAAATAGGGCCGCCCTTCCTAGGTGTACCTCCTGCATTGGGACTGTGCTGTAAGCTGTGCCACCCACATGTCTCTTCTGTGCCATTGTGAACAATTAGTTCACCTTTCTGCCTCCACCATAACTTCCTCTTCAGCGGTGAGCTGTAGGTCATGAAGAGAGCTGCTGCCTTGATGGATTTGCTACTGTCCGACCAAGTGTGGTAGAGGTGAAGCTCTCTCGACAAGCTTTTCATGCGTCAGTTGCCTATTCAAATTCAGAAAGAAGAGCCCTGTCACAAAATTCAGCAGAGCCCACCCTCTGAGCTACCGGCCCACGTGGGTTTGAGCCATGGGCCAGCTCAACCCCATTTTTGCAATTTTCACAAAATCGTGACTGTAATATTTAATTCCTACCATCTTGTCTCTCTTCCTTTTTCCATTCCGCTCTTCCTTGTTGTATATCATTCATAATTTACATGCTCGAAGCTTAGTCCCCCAAAAAATCAATGAAAGGCAAACCAAAGGCATCATTAAGAAAATCAACAATAAATGCTATTTACATAATTCTGGATATAATTGACATACACAAAATATAGAGCATCAATTATAGAAGCTTTGTGGTCAGGTCATTCCTACTGCTCTCTCCAAACATCTTCAGTTTGCATGTTGCTATGTTACAGAAGACTGTTGCTATGTCATTGCTCCAGCACAAAAAAATATATAGCTGCAGGGCAGAGGTCAAAGCCCCGAGGAATTTGCCAGCCACGGATAGTAAATCAGCAGGCTAGTCTTGGTTGAGTGCTCTCTGGACCTCCAGTTACTCATTGTGGTTGAAGGATAAATCAGGGGAGTCCATATGGATTATGTAATTTAGTACAAGACAGTGTACTAGTAAACAGACCCTGAGATCTGCTGCTTTTGCCCTGAGTGTTTATAAAGTTCCTTTGACAGTACAACCTCCTCCTGCTTTTCTTTCACTTTTGATCCAATTATAGTCCCAAGCTTCTTCCACAATAAAGAATAGTCAAACCACTGGAAATATTCAGCAGCACTTCCCAGTAATATTTCCCTATGTACAACTAATAGAAAATTCAAAGACTTTACTCATTTTAGGACAGGTATAAGATGTAAGTTAAAACAGAAATTCCAGAAAACAGGTACCAGGGTTCATTTAAAAGAGATTTATTTTTTATAAAGTGATGAATGCTGAAAATCGGAAAAGAAAAATACTTTAAAAGCACAGCAGATCAGTCAGCATGTAAAACAGAAAAACTAGGGTCCTACCTGAAACTTTAAGCTATCTTTCTTTCGCTTAAAAACAAGAAGGGGGCAAGCACTTTGCTGGGAGTGTACTATAGGCCTCCAAACAGTCAGGGGGAGATAGAGGAACAGATATGTAGGCAAATCTCAGAGAAATGTGCAAATAATAGGGTAATAGTAATGGGGGATTTCAACTTCCCCAATATTAACTGGGATAGTCAGAGTGTGAAAGGCACAGAGGCTGTAGAATTCTTAAAGTGCATCCAGGAGAGCTTTTTGAGCCAGCATGTAGAAGGTCCTACAAGAGAGGGGGCGGTACTGGACCTAATTCTAGGGAATGTGGCCGGCCAAGTGGAAGAAGTGCTAGTAGGTGAGCACTTTGGTGACAGTGACCATAATATGGTGAGATTTAAGGTGGTCATGGAAAAGGACAGGGATGGGCCGGAAATAAAGGTTCTAAATTGGGGGAAGGCCGATTTTAATAGGATAAGGCAGGATCTGGCCAAAATGGACTGGGATCAGCTACTTGTAGGAAAATCCGCATCGGAGCAATGGGAGGCTTTCAGAAGGGAGATTGAGATCATACAATGGCAACATGTTCCCGTAAAGGTCAAGGGTGGTTCCAAAAACCACAGGGAACCTTGGATGTCAGGGGATATACGAGAATGGATTTTAAAAAAAAGGTGGGCTTTTGGCAGATACAAAAGGCTAAAGACGGAGGAAGCCCTAGAGGAGTACAAAAAGTGCAGGGGGATACTTAAAAAAGAAATGAGGAGATCAAGGAGGGGCCATGAAATAACACTGGCGAGCAAAATAAAGGAAAATCCTAAGATGTTTTATAAGTATATTAAGGGTAAGAGGATAACTAGGGAAAAAATAGGGCCCATTAGGGACAAAAGTGGAAATCTGTGTGTGGAGCCGGAAGATGTAGGAGGGGTTCTAAATGAATTTTTTGCATCTGTTTTCACTATGGAGAGGGACGATGTAGACATAGAAATAGGGCGGGGGGACTGTGATATGCTCGAACATATTAACATCGAGAGGGAGGAGGTATTGGCGGTTTTAGCAGGCCTAAAAATGGATAAATCCCCAGGCCCGGACGAAATGTATCCCAGGCTGCTGTGTGAGGCAAAGGAAGAGATTGCGGGGGCTCTAACACACATATTCAGAACCTCTCTGGCCACAGGGGATGTGCCAGAGGACTGGAGAACCGCTAATGTAGTTCCATTATTCAAGAAGGGGAGTAGGGAAAAACCGGGGAACTACAGGCCAGTGAGCCTAACATCAGTGGTGGGAAAATTATTGGAAAAAATTCTGAGGGGCAAAATTAGTCTCCACTTGGAGAGGCAAGGATTAATCAGGGATAGTCAACATGGCTTTGTCAAGGGAAGATCATGTCTGACTAATTTGATTGAATTTTTTGAGGGGGTGACTAGGTGTGTGGATGAGGGTAACGCAGTGGATGTGGTATACATGGATTTCAGTAAGGCCTTCGATAAAGTCCCGCACAGGAGACTGGTCAAGAAGGTAAGAGCCCATGGAATCCAGGGTGCCTTGGCACATTGGATACAAAACTGGCTTAGTGGCAGAAGGCAGAGGGTGATGGTCGAAGGTTGTTTTTGTGACTGGAAGCCTGTGGCCAGTGGGGTACCACAGGGATCGGTGCTGGGTCCCTTGCTGTTTGTGGTCTACATTAATTACTTGGATACGAATGTAAAAGGTATGATCAGTAAGTTCGCGGATGATACAAAAATTGGTAGGGTGATAAATAGCGAGGAGGGTAGTCTCAGTCTGCAGGACGATATAGATGGGTTGGTCAGATGGGCGGAACAGTGGCAAATGGAATTTAACCCGGAAAAGTGTGAGGTGATGCACTTTGGGGGACTAACAAGGCAAGGGAATACACAATGAATGGTAAGACCCTAGGCAAGACGGAGGGTCAGAGGGATCTGGGTGTGCAAGTACACAGATCCCTGAAGGCGGCGGAACAGGTGGATAAGGTGGTAAAAAAGGCATATGGGATACTTGCCTTCATTAGCCGAGGCATAGAATATAAGAGCAAGGAGGTTATGATGGAGCTGTATAAAACACTGGTTAGGCCACAGCTGGAATACTGTGTGCAGTTCTGGTCGCCACACTACAGGAAGGATGTGATAGCTTTGGAGAGGGTGCAGAGGAGATTCACCAGGATGTTACCAGGGCTGGAGCGCTTCAGCTATGAAGAGAGACTGGGCAGATTGGGTTTGTTTTCCTTGGAGCAGAGGAGGCTGAGGGGGGACATGATTGAGGTGTACAAAATTATGAGGGGCATAGATAGGATGGACACTAAGGAGCTTTTTCCCTTAGTAGAAGGGTCAATAACTAGGGGGCATAGATTCAAGGTAAAGGGCGGGAGGTTTAGAGGGGATTTGAGAAAGAACTTTTTCACCCAGAGGGTGGTTGGAGTCTGGAACTCACTGCCTGAAAGGGTTGTGGAGGCTGGAACCCTCACAACATTCAAGAAGCATTTGGATGAGCACTTGAAATGCCATAGCATACAAGGCTACGGACCAAATGCTGGAATATGGGATTAGATTAGACAGGGCGTGATGGCCGGCACGGACACGATGGGCCGAAGGGCCTCTATCCGTGCTGTATAACTCTATGACTCTATGACTCTAAATATCAACTGATCTGTGCACTGGTAGCTTTTGCTGCTTTTATTTAATAGAAGGTGGAGGCATGAATAAGTGGTGTGCATTATTCACATAATTGGAGTGTAAGAATGAGGGGTATTCTTGAGTAGAGCACGAGATTCAGGGAAGAGGCAACCTGGTTCGTCAAAGCAGTTGTTCATCTGGTTTGAAGTATGTTTATAAGTGTTGATTTTAAAAGCTTTCCAGAAAGGCACAGCAGAAATATTGGCCCTGAATTTGTGGCCGACATCCGATCGAAATCTGCACTTACCTAGTGGGAACCCCCCTTCGTGAATTTGGTTTCAGACGCTGCAGAGTTGTGCGCAGCGTAGTGGCCCACGGGTCCCAGGGGCGCCCCGTTGAGTGTATGCGAACCTGGGATCACGTGGGGCGGTGCTCCTTTCACTTCCTGACTCTTAGCCAATCAGGAAACATAGATATCTCTGATGGGACAGCATTAAGCTTTGCAGAAAGTCCATCTGAGCAGCTGGCCTGTGTTAGATCCGTGATTCTGAGAGTATGGTGTTTTTCAATAACCACACGGATGCTGTAACTTAACAATCAACAGGTATTTACTGGAGTAGGGTAGTCTCAAGACTGGGGGTACAGAGGCATGCTCAAGGCTTATATACAGGTGTGGTCACTGCCAGTACTACAGTATACAGGAGCTGTAAAAGTAGTTCTCTCTTAAAGGTACATACACTACAATTCCTCCCCTATTAGATTAGCAGTACCCGTAATATTCAAATAACAATTAACACTTTAACATGTACATTAAACAACAATAGTCCATTTATAGGTTCAGTCTTTGGGGTGGCTTCCTGATCCTTTCGGGATAGCGCCTTTCCTGAGGTTCTTGTTCTTGGTGCGGAGGCGATACTGGCCCCTTTTCGTCGGTTAGTTCATCGGTTTCCACTGCTACTGGTTCTGAGGTAGATGCTACCAGTATGTCGGGTTCATCCCCAGGTACTCGAGACATGGGGTTGACTCGTTCCTGTGACGCTAAGATCTGATCGACGTGGCGTCTCACAATGTTCTCCCCGACATCCACTGTGTACATTAATGGCCCCTACCTTGTGCATATCGTTCCGGGTTGCCATTTCTCTGTTCGGTAGTCACGGGCCATGACTGGTTGTCCTACATTGAAGCTCCTTGTCGGCTTCTCATTGATGTGCTGGAATTGTTTATCCTCAACATTTCTTCACACATTTGGTCTGAGCAAATCCAGACGAGATCTCAACCTTCGGTTAAAGAACATCATGGCCGGGGTCTGGTTGGTGACTGCATGTGTCGCATTTCTGTAGGCTAATAGGAAATTGTCCACCTTATGCTGTAGTGGAATTTCATCATTGCACATGGCCTTTATCGACTTTTTAAAGGTTTGTACGAACCTCTCAGCCAATCCATTTGTGGCTGGATGATACGGGGCGGATGTGTAATGCCTGACCCCATTCCTTCTCATAAATTTCCGAAACTCTTCGGACACAAACTGTGGTCCATTATCAGAGCAAATCTGCTCTGGCAAGCAGTTCCTGGCAAATATGGTCCGTAGGACTGCAATCATTTTCTCTGTAGTGGTTGAGGACATTTTTATCACCTCAGGCCATTTCAAGTGAGCATCCACTGCTATTAAGAACATTGAGTCCATGAATGGACCAACAAAATCAATGTGCACCCGTTGCCATGGAGAGGAGGGCCACTCCCATGGGTGTAGAGGGGCATGTGGTGGTGCATTTTGGACCTTCTGGCATCCTGAGCAGCTCTTGGTTAGGTCCTCGATTTGTTGATCGATCCCCGGACACCACGCATAAGCCCTAGCAAAGCTTTTCATTTTCACCCCTCCCAGATGACCTTCATGAAGTTCATTTAGCATTCTCTCCCTTAACTTGGGTGGAATCACCACTCGGGATCCACACATCACTGTCCCCTGGCATACTGACAGCTGTTCTCTTCTGGATGAGAATGCTGGCAACAGTGAGTCGCCATGTGTTGGCCATCCCCTCACCGTCAAATCATATACCCGAGACAGTGTCGGATCATTGCGGGTCTCCTTCTCTATATCCGCGTTCATTACTGGCAATCGTTCAATTATTGACGAATAAAATATCTCGATAGGGTCCACTGCTGGTGCTTCCTCCACAGTAGGCAGTGGCAGGCGTGATAGCCCATCAGCGTTTCCATGCTGTTTCGTGCCTTTATATTCTATTTCATATTGATTCACCCGTAGAAACAGGGACCATCTTTGTAACCGTTGTGCAGTCATCACTGGAACGCCCTTCTTAGGATTAAAGATGGAGACAAGTGGTTGGTGGTCAGTCAGCAAGGTGAACTTCTGCCCATGCAGATAGTGGTTGAATTTTTTTACTCCCCATAGGCTGAGGGCCTCCCTGTCAATCTGGGCGTAGTTGCGCTCGGCTGAGGTTAGTGACCGAGACGCAAAGGCTACTGGCCCCTCCAACCCGTCTGGGAATTTGTGCGACAGCACCACTCCAATACCATAGGGTGATGCATCACATGCCAAACGAATTGATAGTGCTGGGTTGAAATGGGCCAACACCTCTTTTGATGTGATCAATTCTTTACACTTCTGGAAAGCTCGTCTACGTTCGTCATTCCACTTCCATGGTACCCCTGTTTGCAGTAGGGTGTTCAGTGGGTGTAATACCGTGGACAGATTTGGTAAGAACTTATGGTAGTAGTTTACCAGCCCGAGGAACGACCTCAGTTGTGACACATTTTCCGGTGCTGGAGCCTTGACTACTGCCTCAATCTTTTCAGGGGACTTATGTAACCCCTCTTCATCGATGACGTGGCCACAATACGAGATCTGCTTCTGGAAAAACTCCCACTTGTGGCGATTAGCTCGTAGCCCATATTCCTTTAATCTGGTGAGCACCTTCTCCAAGTTGGCGAGGTGATCACGGTCATTTTCACCCGTGACCAGGATGTTGTCCAAATAACACTGGGTCCCTGGAATCCCTTGCAGGACTTGATCCATCGCCCTTTGCCAAATAGCCGGAGCCGATGCTACCCCGAACACCAGCCGGTTGTATTGATAGAGACCTTTATGAGTATTGATCGTGAGGTATTGTTTCGAGGCTTCTTCTACCTCCATTTGCAAGTACGCCTGGGCTAGATCAATTTTGGTGACGCGTTTACCTCCAGATAGCGAGCCGAAAATGTCCTCAATTTGTGGAAGCGGATATTGTACCGTGTGAAGGACTGGGTTCACTGTCACCTTAAAATCCCCACAGATGCGGACCTTCTTTGGTTCCCCAGGCGTATTACTCAACAACCTCTTCATTACAGGAACGATGGGTGTAGCCCACTCACTCCAGTCTACTTTGGACAGTACTCCTGAACGTTCCAACCCTTCCAGCTCTGCTTCGACGGCTGGTCTGATCGCATAAGGCACTGGTCTGGCCTTAAGAAACTTTGTGCTTGCATTTTCCTCTATTTTAATCGTTGCTGTTATGCCTTTTAGTGTTCCGAGTCCCTCCTGGAACACTTCCTTTGCGTCAGTTAGCATTTTTGACAGTCGTCCAGGTGTGATGTCGTCATCCTTTTTGGCCTCAACCTTTAGTGCCTGTATGGAAATTGTATCTTCCGGATCCATTCACGTCCTAGCAGTGGTGGTCCTCCATCTGGCAATACATATAAATCCATTTTAGGTATTTCCTGGCCTTTGTATATCACTTTCACCCTTATTTTTCCTTTGGGGTAGACTTTTTGCCCCGTGTACGTCTTCAAGACAATCTCTGTAGCTTTCAAGGGTATATGTGAAAATAGCCGCTTGTAGTCCCTTTGGTTTATGACTGTTAGGGCTGATCCTGTGTCCAATTCCATTTTCACTTGGACTCCGTCTATCTTGAGTATAACCCAGATAGTCTGGTGATCCTCCATTTTGGTTACCTTATGTAGTTTCAGACAACCCAGCTCCTTGCTTCTGGAGTCTGTGTCACTTTTCTGTTTGTCTGAACCACTGTCCATCACCTTGTGTACCTTTTTGCACTTCTCCTGTGGAGATTTCTTGCTGTTGGTTTTCTTCCCAGACCTGCAGACTCTTGCTATGTGTCCTGCTTTTCCACACTGTCTGCACACTTGGTCCTTGAACTAACAATCCTTCTGGTCGTGTGTTGTTCTGCCGCAGCGATAACACTTCCCTGTTCCATAGGACATTTCATTGGTGCCATATTCTTGCGGTCTCCGTTGTATCTCTGCAGCGCCCCTTGCGGCTGCTTCATGTGATACTGCCATACTGAAAGCCTTGTCCAGCGTAAGATCCTTTTCTGATAGAAGCCGTTTCTGGGTTCCTTCACTTTGAAGCCCACACACAAACTTGTCCCTTAACGTATCTGCTAGTCCCACTCCAAACTGGCAGTGTTTCGATAGCTTGCGCAGTTCCGTTAAGTACTCAGCATTGCTTTCGTCTTTGTGTTGGTTCCTTTTATGGAACTTAAATCGTTCCACAGAAATCACAGAAATCACAGAAACCCCAGTGCAGATAGAGGCCATTTCGGCCCATCGAGCCTGCACCGACACATATCCCACCCGATCCCCGTAACCCCTACACCAACACATATCCCACCCTATCCCCGTAACCCCACGTATTTAATCCCCCTAACACTAAGGGTCAATTTTTTTTTAAATCATAGCCAATCAACCTAACCCGCACATCTTTGGACTGTGGGAGGAAACCGGAGCACCCGGAGGAAACCCACGCAAACACGGGGAGAATTTACAAACTCCACACAGACAGTCACCCGAGGCCGGATTCGAACCCGGGTCCCTGGCGCTGTGAGGCAACCACTATGCCACCGTTCTGCTATCAACAGCGGTGTGGGGTTTAAGTGGTCCTGTAGGATTTCTACTATGCTTTCGAAATTCTTATTCACAGGCTTCTCTGGGGTTATTAGGTTTCGCAGTAACCCATAAGTTTTTGCACCTATGGAATTTAACAAAACCAGTGCTTTCCTAGCATCTGGCACTTCATTCGCCCTGCAGTACACCTCAATACGTTCCACATATGTCGCCCAATCTTCGACTTCATTGTCGAACGTAGAGATACTGCCACTCTTCGGCATCCCTGGGTGTGATTTAACTGTCAAAAATGGCGTCTCCCGCGCTCTCCCTTCTTCTCCGCTGGCACAAAATGGCGTCTCCCGCGCTTTCCTTTCTTCCCGCGCTCGCCCTTCTTCTCCGCTGCGGCTTCTAAAAATGGAGTCTCCCACGCTCTTCCTTCTTCTCCGCGGCTCAATGGCATCTCCCGCGCTCTCCCTTCTTCTCCCCACGGACAGTGTTCAGCCCTTGAGCCCTGGCTGCGCTCTGCGCGCGTTTTTTTGTGTGCGCCTTTCCCATTTCCGCCGCTCGGTCCTGAACCTGGCTGCTGCTTTACCCTCTCTATCTCCGTTTTGTTTTTCCTCGATGCCGCTCAGTTTTCAACCCCCAGCTGCGCCCTGTGCGCTTCACCCTCTCTTACCCCGTCAACGCTGCTCGGCTTTTTCTCTGCCGTCGGTCGGCTCCAGCCGCCGCTGTCCGGGAAGGGTCTGCGCTGTACCTGGTACCTGTCGTCAGTCTGTTGCTGATCGTCGTGGCTGGGGAACCAAGCCCGGCTCTCCACAGCCTCCCCTGTGATGTTCACTCTCTGCCGGACGACTGGGCGGTTGCTCGTGGTCGACGCCCGTGTTTCTGGCCTCGACTTTCTTCCACCGCCCTCCCGGAGCGAATCCTCAAAGGGAAATGCAGAGTTGCAGGTAGATTCGAATCGACACTCGTCGCCACTGTTAGATCCGTGATTCTGAGAGTATGATGTTTTTCAATAACCACACGGATGCTGTAACTTAACAATCAACAGGTATTTACTGGAATAGGGTAGTCTCAAGACTGGGGGTACAGAGGCATGCTCAAGGCTTATATACAGGTGTGGTCACTGCCGGTACTACAGTATACAGGAGCTGTAAAAGTAGTTCTCTCTTAAAGGTACATACACTACAGCCTGGTTTTATTTTTACTGTTCACACGGCACTTTCCAACAGGTTGCTGCAGCATTTTTCTTCGATTCGCATTCGTTTCGATAAACGATTTGATGTCAGGCTTCGGCTTTTAAATTGCTGACTATTACAAAAACACTCATTTTAAATAGAAAGGTAAGATGAGCAAGTCTGAAGTTTTACCTAACAGTAAATTGAAGTTATTTTTATTTGCACAGTTTAACCTAAATGCATAGATATCAAAGTAATTATGAATACTTTATTGCACTTCAACAGATAGCCTGGCCTCTGGATAGGAACCATAAAACTCGATTAGGCTGATTTTTATGGGCTGTAGCATAAACCTAGCTCAAGTTCAGGTGCACTGAAGGCAAACCAATTTTCTCATCCCCCCCTCCCCTTACGCGGTGCAACAGGCTCCTGCGCCTGTTTGCACCAGCCGTAAACATTTTCAGGGTAATTAATGCGCAGTAGGTGGGCAATTAGCCCAACTTTTTGCCAGTTCCAATGAGTAGGTGAGACGTGCAGCGAAGCTGATGTGGAGTCGGAACTTGACAGATCGCAAGTTCAGGATTTAACGCATGCGCTGCAAATCCCGAACTTGCGGTCAATTTCAAAGGCGGTATGATGGCGTACTCTGAGAGTACGTCGTCATACCAACCGCGAATTCAGGGCCTTTATGAAGTTGGGACTGTCGGTTTGCTGAGAGCACTAGCTCCCGTGATGACTCATTAACTAAAGGAAGCAAATCACAAATCCCCAGGTTCCAGCTTGGATTCCTGGCCTGTGCTCAGTTTGCTGATCTCAGCCAAAGTGGCAGTAGAAGTGTTACAATTGCCCTCAGTGCACCTGAACTTGAGGGGAAAATCAACCGAGGTGCCTGCTGCTCTTTGCTACCCATTGACCCCTGCTGGAAGACATGCATTTTGGGTAAGGACATAATTGGGTTTTGCTAGCATGGTAAAATAGCCCATCAATGCTCACTAGAGCCAATAATGCAACATCACATGGCTAGCATTTCATGTGCCTGGTCCCAAATGAGTTGAGCTCGCCCAAATAAAAATGTGAGCTCCGCTCTGTATAAATTGTTCCCAGTGCGTTGCTCAGGAAGTGCTGGGAGAGCACCAGGTTCACATGGGAGGGGCTTTGTATGCCCGCAGCATTTAAACGGCTGCTTGCACATCAGGAAGAAAGAACCTTTGGTGGTTGGGGGGGGTGGGTGGAGGTGGGGAGCGGTGGAGGCGGTTGGCGAGGAGGATGCCACCCGATTAAAATAGGCCTTCAGACCCAAAGGTTTGCAACAGCCAAGGTGGCAGCCCTTTTGAAAGATAGACCACCCATATAAAAGAATAACTTTTTTTTTTCTGGACCTCCATTGCAGCACCCATTATTTACGGGCACTGAGCAGCTGGAGCATGGCTCAGGTGCTCCGGCCCCCATTGTGGCATCTTGGTGGGTGCGGCCAATAACAGTATGCTGGCCGTTGTTCACCCTGACATGACATTCTACAAACTAGAAAGGCAGGACATCCCCACTCCCAAGTAACATTTAATGAAGCCCTCAGATGTTTGATACTGCTGGTCCCAGCTCCCAGAAACTCTACTATGGTGCAAAGTGAGTGAAGGTACAATGGAATCGATCTTTTGGCCCAACTACATTGATAGAATGGATAGCTGGGAGCAGAAAATCCCGGCTACGAACTCCATGCTGGAAGAACACCCCAGCTGCCTGGGATCCAATCTGCATGTGGAATTTGTTTTCTTTTGGCACCAATAGCGCAGTTTTCTGGAGCTTATCTTCTGCCTAATAGAGGTCTTTCACTAGTCACCAATGTTTATTGCAGAGTTCTCAACAGAACAGTTTAGTTGCAGATGCAATGCACAAGATAAATGCGAAAGCACAATCAATCTGTCAGCTTACTAGCAGACCGACAGAGAACTTGATGAGAAAGTTTCCTTGATGGGAAAGAGTGGTTACGTCGTTGACTTGTACGATCGGTATGTTAATGAATTGTAGTATTGGTAAACTTAGCATCGCAATCAAATCACATGCTCAGCAAAACCATTGGCCTCAGTTTTCCTCTCTGCAGATGGCAGCAGGTTCATTGTCAGTATTGCTGGCGATGAAGCTGGACAACCTGATTCTTCCTCTTCCATTTCCTCCCCTTCTCTTGAAAGTGCTGACTTATGCTAGGATACAATTGAATAGTTGCAGCCAGCTGCTGATACCTTACTCAAATGGCATTCTTCAGCCTAGACAGTTAATGTTGCCAGGTTACTTAACCATGGAGGGGCATCACAACTGAACCTGATCATTTCCTCACCCAATGTCCATATACATTCAATTTTCAGCTGAAGTCACTGGATAGCAATCTGGAGAGGGATTCCTTATTTCTTCCTGCTCCTATTCCAGGGGCAGTGAGGCTAATTGTAGCATCTCTACAGCTGCCTCAGCTGAATCAGAAAACCTGGCACAGAACAGGGACTTCACTTGGGATCTTCCTAGTCTAAATGGTTTGCGTCCTCAACACTGAGGTGTCTCTACCGAGTTCAAAATAGTAAGTCAGAATGGAGCACAGTGTGTTATTAGGAGATGTTTGCCACATACAAGAAATAGAATCTTACAGAAGGATGCCATTTGGCCTATTGTGCCTGTGCCGGCCATGTTTGCCATATAGCTGAAGATCAGTATCTTTAGAAGATGATAGTTCAATAAGGTCAAAACTGTGAAGATAGGACTGTGCACCAGGAGATCTGAATGGAAGAGTAATAATGGCCAGACAGCAGTAGGAGCTGACAACAGTTAAAGCATATGGCGAGGTCTTGTGAGCAGCTTGCCTATGATAACCAATTGATTGCTGCATGATTTGCCCACCCAAGGGCTAAGTGGACATTTTGGTTTTAACTTATCTTTTTTTAAGAAAGACTTGCATTTATATGGCGCCTTTCATGACCTCAGGATGTCCCAAAACACTTTACAGCCAATGAAGTACTTTTGAAGTGTAGTCGCTGTTGTAATGTAGGAAATGCGGCAGCCAATTGTGCACAGCAAGCTCCCACACACAGTAATGTGATAATGATGAGATAATCTGGGTTTTTCGTGATGTTGGTTGAGGGATAAATATTGGCCAAAACACCAGGGAGAACTCCCCTGCTCTTCTTCGAAATAGTGCCATGGGATCTTAT
This sequence comes from Somniosus microcephalus, assembly GCF_052327205.1. Taxonomy (NCBI): domain Eukaryota; kingdom Metazoa; phylum Chordata; class Chondrichthyes; order Squaliformes; family Somniosidae; genus Somniosus; species Somniosus microcephalus. The sequence goes on from NC_140989.1 coordinate 63,461,583, forward strand.
ACGTCCACCTGAGAGAACAGACAGGGCCTCGGTTTAATTTTTTTTTTGTCTTTTAATACTCCTGTGAAGCGCCTAGGGACGTTTTACTACATTAAAAGCACTATATAAATACAAGCTGTTGTTGTTGTTGTTGACTCACCCAAAAGACAGACGAAAGCAAAAAACAGCTCTTGGAGTTGATGCCCCATCCTACTGATGGGAGGCCATTCTTCCCATGCCTCATCCATATGGACAGTAGCAAGGACAAACCAAGGGTAAAATTTGCTGGTGCGTCGGTTTGATCACTGGTTCATCCCCTTTTGGAATGACCCAACCCATTCCCACAGCGATAGCTACCTACTTCCAGCACTAGGAAGAGCTGGGAAAATATGGAGCTGCAGATGGCCTACTTTTACTGCTACACACGGGTTGGGATTTGTGGCTCAGCCAATGGCCGTGATACCACCCCGCGCACACATCCCCCCCACACCCGCACACAACCCCCCCCCCTCCCCAATTATCGTAGTTCAGCTTATTTACAGGCCGGGTGAGTCTACTGCTTGCATTTCCTCTCCAATCAGCTTGAAGATATTGTAATCAGCACATTCTGGAAAGTGTAAAGGGAACCAGCAGCACAGCCAGTTTTTTGTTTATACAAGGGAGAGACTGAAAATTGAGGCTTAGAAAAATCAGTAAATATGGTACTGTTTATGGAAAAGGGATATGACCAGATTACTGCTTGAATGCCTCCCCATTAGACTATATTAGGAAATTAAAACTATTTTAGAAAACATTGTAAATGGGGTTAAAAGTTAAATATCAGATAGTGAATTTACTGAATATTAGACATTGATTGTGTGGGTTTCTTTTTTGACCTTTAGCCCATGCTTTTAAACATTGGCAAACTGGATGATGCAGTGGGTTAGATATTGACCTTTCACCTCTGGGACATATCTCCAACAAGTGAGAGTCTAACCACCGCCCCTTGACTAAATTAAACTACCTGCTGTCCAGGATATCTACCCCGAGAGGTGCCGGGGGAAGGCCCTGAGAATCATTAAAGACGCGAGCCACCCCAGCCACAACCTCTTTGCCCTGCTCCCGTCCGGTAAGAGATACCGAAGCATACGGTCTCGTACCAGCAGGTTTCGAAGCAGCTTCTACCCCCAGGCCATAAGACTCATGAATGTATAATTTATTATTATTTATTACTGTTGTTTTATTTATTATTACTGTATTTCTATTAGTATTTTATCATTGTTATGCCATATTTATTCCAATGTTGGGAGGACTCGTAAAAATCAACATTTCATTGTGCAGTACACACGTCTGCTGCATATATGACAAAATAAAAAATTGAATTGAATTGACATTCAACGGCATTACCATCGCCGAATCCCCCACCATCAACATCCTGGGGGTCACCATTGACCAGAAACTTAACTGGACCAGCCACATAAATACTGTGGCAACAAGAGCAGGTCAGAGGCTGGGTATTCTGCGGCGAGTGTCTCACCTCCTGACACCCCCAAAGTCTTTCCACCATCTACAAGGCACAAGTAAGGAGTGTGATGGAATACTCTCCCCTTGCCTGGATGAGTGCAGCTCCAACAATACTCAAGAAGCGCGACACCATTCAGAACAAAGCAGCCCGCTTGATTGGCACCCCATCCACCACCTTAAACATTCACTCCCTCCACCACTGGCGTACCGTGGCTGCAGTGTGTACCATCTACAAGATGCACTGCAGCAACTCTCCAAGGCTTCTTCGGCAGCACCTCCCAAACCCGCGACCTCTTCCACCTAGAAGGACAAGGGCAGCAGGTGCATGGGAACACCACCACCTCCAAGTTCCCCTCCAAGTCACACACCATCCTGACTTAGAAATATATCACTGATCCTTCATCGTCGCTGGATCAAAACCGTGGAACTCCCTACCTAACAGCACTGTGGGAGTACCTTCATCATACAGACTGCAGCGGTTCAAGGCAGCGGCTCACCACCACCTTTTCAAGGGCAATTAGGGATGGGTAATAAATGCTGGCCTTGCCAGCGATGCCCACATCCCATAAACGAATAAAAAAAATAATTTTACCCTTGATAGATTGCTTCTGTCATCTCAACTTCACCTGCCATATGAAACATCAGAATGGGCCCGATTTATGCTCTCTCACTTTGGTCCCCAGAATCTGATGATGATCATCCACAGCAGCAGCAGAACCAGCCACACCAGCAGCAGCAACAACAAGTGCGCCAACCTTCTCCTCAACGACCTGATGCTCCACAGGACAGAGGACATCAGCACAGGGCTGCACCGTACCGGAGGCCATACCCCCAACACAGGGTATACAGGCAGAGGATGAGCTTCCTCAACATGATGGGGCAGCAGTGCCAAAGGAGACTTAGGCACCAGGTCATCGCTGACATTGCGCTTTGCTGGACAAGACCTGCAGCCCAGAGGAAGGGGTGGACACCCCTTACCAGTGGCTGTCAAGGTCACCAATGCCCTCAACTTCTTCGCCTCAGGCTCCTTCCAGGCATCTGCAGCAGACCTTTGCAGCACCTCACAGTTGGCCGCACACAGATGCATCGCACAGGTAACCGATGCCCTCTTTAACAAGTCCACAAATTCTAGCCATTTTGCCACTGATGAAGCCAGTGTCAATGAGCATGCACTTGGCTTTGCTGCTCTGTAGCTGGTTTCCCACAGGTGCAGGGAGTCATCAACTGTACACATGTGGCCATCAGGGCACCCCATCACAACCCAGTAGCATTTGTTAACCGCAAGGGCTTCCACTCCCTCAACATTCAGCTAGTCTGCAACCATAAGTGTAGTGTCCGAGGATCAATAATACTCAGACTGCAGGAGAACAATAAAACAGGTATTTACTGAACAGAGAGTAATTCAAGACTGAAATACAGAAGCCTGCTATGGCTTTATATACAGGGGTGGTCACTGCCGGTACTGCAGTATAGAATCAGTTCTTCTCTTAAAGGCACATACACAACAATAAGAAGATTAGCATCCATGTGTGCGCCAAGTTCCTTGGCAGCTGCCATGACTCGTACATCCTGTGCCAGTCCACCATCCCTCAGCTCTTCGCCCCGCCAAACAGTCTTGCTGGCTGGCAGCTTGGAGACAAGGGCTGTCCCCTGAAGACATGGCTCATGACACCTTTGAGGAGACCAACAAACGAGCCTGAGGGGTGTTATAATTAAAGCCACATCTCCACAAGAAGTGTCATCGAGCAGACAATAGGCTTGCTCAAAATTCGCTTCAGATGCCTTGACAGATCTGGAGGAGCCCTTCAGTACGCACCAGCTAGGGTCTTGTGAATAGTCTTCACCTGCTGCCCCGACACAACATAGCGCAGCAGCGAGGATTAGTACTTGATGAGGAAGACGCCGCTGAGCACAGAGCCTCATTGGAGGACGAGGATAATGAGGACGAGGAGGAGCACCATGAGGTTGGTTACGAGGATGATGAACATCTGGGTGAGCCGGCGGTCCCATTGCGACCAGTACGCAAGCACGTTGCTGCCCGTCACGCCAAGGATACCCTAATCAATGGCAGATTTCAATAACTTCATGCAGCCCATACATATGGCTGCCACACGCGTATGCAGGTTGGGATCACATAGAAACATAGGAACATAGAAGATAGGAGCAGGAGTAGGCCATTCGGCCCTTCGAGCCTGCTCCGCCATTCAATGAGATCATGGCTGATCATCCAAATTCAGTACCCTGTCCCTGCCTTCTCCCCATATCCCTTGATCCCTTTAGCCTCAGGAAATATATCCAACTCTTTCTTGAATATATTTAATGAACTGGCCTCCACCGCCCTCTGTGGCAGAGAATTCCACAGGTTCACCACTCTCTGGGTGAAGAAATTCCTCCTCATTTCAGTCCTAAATGGCTTACCCCTTATCCTTAGACTATGACCCCTGGTTCTGGACTCCCCGGCAATCAGAAACATCCTTTCTGCATCTAGTCTGTCCAGACCTGACAGAATTTTATAGGTTTCGATGAGATCCCCTCTCAATCTTCTAAACTCCAGTGAGTATAAGTCCAATTGACCCAATCTCTCCTCGTACGTCATTCCTGCCATCCCAGGTATCAGCCTGGTGAATCTTCGCTGCACTCCCTCCATGGCAAGAACGTCCTTCCTCAGGTAAGGTGACCAAAACTGCACACAATACTCAAGGTGCGGTCTCACCAAGGCCCTGTACAACTGCAGCAAGACATCCTTGTTCTTGTACTCGAACCCTCTTGCTACGAAGGCCAACATTCCATTTGCCTTCATAACCGCCTGCTGCACCTGCATGCTTACCTTCAGCGACTGGTGCACAAGGACACCCAGGTCTCTTTGCACTTCCCCTTCTCCCAATCTATTGCCATTCAAAAATAATCTGCTTTCCTGTTTTTGCCACCAATGTGGATAACCTCACATTTATCCACATTATAGTGCATTTGCCATGTTTCTGCCCAATCACCCAACCTGTCCAAATCATACTGGAGTTTCATGACATCCTCCTCACAGCATACCCTCCCACCCAGCTTTGTGTCATCTGCAAATTTGGAGATATTACATCCAATTCCCTCGTCCAGATCATTAATATATATTGTGAACAGCTGGGGTCCTAGGACCGATCCTTGCGGTACCCCACTAGTCACTGCCTGCCACTCGGAAAACGACCCGTTTATTCCAACTCTTTGCTTTCTGTCCGCCAACCAGTTCTCTATCCAAGTCAATACCTTGCCCCCAATCCCATGTGCCTTAATTTTGCACGCTAACCTCTTATGCGGGACCTTATCGAAAGCCTTCTGAAAGTCCAAATACACCACATCCACTGGTTCTCCCTTATCTATTTTACCAGTTACATCCTCAAAAAATTCCAGTAGATTAGTCAAGCATGATTTACCTTTTGTAAATCCATGTTGACTTTGTCCAATCCTGTCACTGCTTTCCAAGTGCTCTGCTATTACATCTTTTATAATGGACTCTAGCATTTTCCCCACTACCGATGTCAGGCTTACCGGTCTATAATTCCCCGCTTTTTCTCTGCCACCTTTTTTGAATAGTGGGGTAACATTAGCTACCCTCCAATCCATGGGTACTGTTCCAGATTCTATCGAGTTCTGGAAGATGACCAGCAATGCATCTACTATTTCCAGGGCCACTTCCTTAAGTACCCTGGGATGTAGATTATCAGGCCCTGGGGATTTATCGGCCTTCAGTCCCATCAATTTTCCTAACACCGTTTCCCTACAAATACTGATTTCTTTCAGTTCCACCCTTTCATCAGACCCTATGTTCCGCGGTATTCCTGGGAGGTTATTTGTGTCCTCCTTTGTGAAGACAGAACCAAAATATGTATTTAGTTGGTCTGCCATTTCTTTGCTCCCCATTATAAATTCCCCCGATTCTGACTGCAAGGGACCTACACTTGACTTCACCAATCTTTTTCTCTTTACATATCTATAAAAGCTTTTACAGTCAGTTTTTATGTTCTCTGAAAGCTTACTCTCATATTCTATTTTCCCTTTCTTAATTAATCCCTTTGTCCTCCTTTGTTGAATCCTAAACTGCTCCCAATCCTCAGGATTATTGCTTTTTCTGGCCAATTTGTATGTCCTCTCCTTGGATCTTATGCTATCCCTAATTTCCCTTGTTAGCCACGGTTGAGTCACCTTTTTTGTTTTATTTTTATGCCAAACTGGGATGAACAAATTCTGTAGTTCATCCATTCGGTCTTTGAATGTTTGCCATTGCCTATCCACCGTCAACCCTTTGAGTGCCATTCCCCAATCAATCCTACCCAACTCGCTCCTCAGACCATCGTAGTTTCCTTTATTTAAATTGAGGACCCTAGTCTCCGAGTCAACTACTTCATTCTCCATCTTAATGAAGAATTCGATCATATTATGATCGCTCCGACCCAAGGGGCCTCGTACAACAAGATTGCTAATTAATCCTTTCTCGTTACATAATACCCAGTCTAAGATGGCCTGATCTCTGGTTGGTTCCTCGACATATTGGTCCAGGAAACCATCCCGTAAACACTCCAGGAATTCCTCCTCCACAGTATTGTTACTAATTTGGTTAGCCCAATCTATATGTAGATTAAAGTCACCCATGATGACTGCTGTGCCCTTATTGCACACTTCTTTAATTTCCCTTTTAATGCTATCCCCAACCTCCGCCTTACTGTTTGGAGGTCTATATACCACTCCCACTAATGTTTTTTTCCCTTAGTATTTCTCAATTCTACCCATACAGATTCCACCTCATCAGAGCTAATATCCTTCATTACAATTGTGTTAATCCCTTCTTTAACCAGTAATGCTACCCCTCCTCCCTTTCCTTTTTGCCTATCTTTCCTGAATATCGAATACCCCTGGATGTTGAGTTCCCAGTCTTGGCCATCCTTGAACCACATTTCCGTAATCCCAACCAAATCATATTTGTTTACCTCTATTTGCGCAGCCAATTCATCCACCTTATTACAAATGCTCCTCGCATTAAGACACAAAGCCTTCAGGCTTGTTTTTTTAACGCTCTTAGACCTATTAGAATTATTATTTACTGTGGCCACGTTTGATTTAAACCGTTGATTTCTCTGACTGCCACTTTTGTTTTTCTCCTTCCTATCTTTTGCTTTTATCCTTGTTTCCCTTTCCTCTGTCTCCCTGCTCAGGTTCCCAACCCCCTTCCATTTTAGTTTAAACCCTCCCCCAGAGCACTAGCAAACACTCCCCCTAGGACATCGGTTGCAGCCCTGCCCAGGTGCAGACCGTCCGGTTTGAACTGGTCCCACCTCCCCCAGAACCGGTTCCAATGTCCCAGGAACTTGAATCCCTCCCCCTGGCACCATTCCTCTAGCCACGTATTCATCTGAAGTATCCTTCTATTTCTACTCTGACTAGCACGTGGCACTGGTAGCAATCCTGAGATTACTACCTTTGAGGTCCTGTTTTTTAATTTACCTCCTAACTCCCTATATTCCACTTTTAGGACCTCATCCCGCTTTTTGCCTATATCGTTGGTGCCTATATGCACCACGACAACTGGCTGTTCACCCTCCCCTTCCAAGATGTTCTGCAGCCACTCGGAGACATCCTTGACCCTTGCACCAGGGAGGCAACACACCATCCTGGAGTCTCGTTTGCGGCCGCAGAAATGCCTATCTATTCCCCTTACAATTGAATCCCCTATTACTATAGCTCTACCACTCTTTTTCCTCCCATTCTGTGCAGCAGAGCCACCCCTGGTGCCAGGAAGTTGGCTGCTGCTGCCTTCCTCTGCTAAGCCATCCCCCCCAACAGTACTCAAAGTGGTATATCTGTTGGAGAGGGGGATGGCCACAGGGGACCCCTGCACTACCTGCCTGCGCCTAGTACTCTGCCTGTTGGTCACCCGTTCCCTTTCTTCCTGTCCAACCTCTACCTGCGGTGTGTCCAACTCCGTAAACTTGCTATTCACGATGTCCCGAGCATCGTGAGCGCTCCAGTATGCATCCAATCGCAGCTCCAGTGCCGCAATGCGGTCTGTCAGTAGCTGCAGCTGGGTGCACTTCCTGCACATGTAGTTGTCAGGGACACAGGAAGTGTCCCTGAGTTTCCACATCTCGCAGGAGGAGCAGATCACGGGGCCGGGCTGTCCTGCCATGACTTACCCTTTAATTAATTGAGTTTAAATTAAATCAATCAATCCCACTAATTACACTACAGTTAAATAGTTTACCAACAGTCCCCGCTACACCAGAGAGACCTTAGAAACTATAAAACAGAGTTAAAGTTTAAAAAAGAGAGAAATACTCACCAACCAATCACACCCGACACCAACATCATAGAGCAGTTAAACAATGATTACTCCCTTGTTTTGACTCTCACCACCATTGCTGGATGTGAAATGAGCCCTGATCCTTGACTCTGCCATTTCCATTTGGCAACGATCTCAAAGTGTGACAATTAGATGATTTATTAAAAAGAGTTCATAGAATATAAACATGACATTGATAATGAAATAGACACCCGAGTGACTACCCTTGTGACTATTTGTGTGGGATCTTTCTTTTCCGCGTGCTCCTACGTCGTGCTACCCCTCTGGCTTCAGCAGAGGTAGAGGCAGCCTCCTCATCTCCGTGCTGCACCTGCTTAGACACCTTTGGCAGTTGTCCTCTGGGATTTGGAGCCACTGATGGCGCCGCCAAACTCTGCTCCTCCTGTGACTATGCCGGTGCAGACTCGGCCATCACTTTCTGGGGAGGCAACTGGGACTCTGACCGAGGGGTTGGCAAGGGGGTGGAAGTCAGAGTGCTTGGAGTGGAGCCCCCACTTCCTTGTCCCCTCCCACCACCATCCCTCTCATGGGCCACCTGCACTTTCCTGAAATGAATTAATTTCCATTACCCACTTTGCCCAAGTTTAAAAACAAAAAAAAATACAGACAGTGATGATCAACTTCTGACCATCACACCTTGGAATGTTGTCAAATCCTTAGTCTGAAAAGAACCAAGTCCAAGTGCTTATGTAAAATATCATTAATGTGCAGTTATCATTCTAAAGATTTAAAGGAAGCAGAAGAGCATCAAAAGGTGTACAAAATGATGAGGGGCATAGATAGGGTAGATAAAGAGGAACTTTTCCCCTTAGTAGGGGGGTCAATAACAAGGGGGCACAGATTCAGGGTAAGGGGCAGGAGATTTAGGGGGGATTTGAGGAGGAACTTTTTCACCCAGAGGGTGGTTGGAAGCTGGAACTCACTGCCTGAAAGGGTGGTAGAGGCAGGAACCCTCACAACATTCAAGAAGCATTTGGATGAGCACTTGAAATGCCATTGCATACAAGGCTATGGACCAAATGCTGGAAAATGGGATTAGACTGGACAGGGAGGGATGGGCGGCGCAGACACGATGGGCCGAAGGGCCTCTTTCTGTGCTGTAAAACTCTATGACTCCAGGGGCTAGATTTTCAGTTGCTTGCGCCAGCAGTTAGCGCCTTAAGAGAAGTGATTTTCGGGCGCTATGCGTGTAGCGCCTGGGCGCAGCGCAGTTTGCGCCCCGCCCCAAATTAAGTTGCCCGTTAGCGCCGGCGCAAAGTTTAGCGGCCGCCCGGATGCGCGCGCAGAAAATGACGTCACATCCTCGTGCAACGCCCTTTGGCCGCCCCGAATCCAAACTTCAGTCGGACCGCCCCATTGTGCGCCTGGCGTCCAGAGCGTTTGTAAAATGGAACGCAACATACCCTGGGGAGCGCAAATTAAAGGGCACTCGTACAAAAGGCACTCTGCATGTGTTGTGTGGAAGGAAGCTGTGTGTTGTACTGAACGCTCCTCCTCCTCCTCCTCCTCCTCCTCCTCCTCCTCCTCCTCCTCCTCCTCCTCCTCCTCCCGTTTCTCCCCAGACTTTGCATTTGAAAAAAATACATGCACCCTTCCCCTTTAAGAGCTCACTGGCACCAGAGTGTCTGCCGTGCGCTGCGCCCGAGCTCGGGTGTTGCGCTCTCCACCGCCGGCTTAGCGCCTAAAGATACTAGTGGAACGCCTCTTTTAGCGCTCCACCAACCTCTTAGGGCGAAGCCACTGAATTTCCGGCAACGGGGCGCTACTTTGGGGCGGGCGATAACTTCGGGCGGGCGCTAAGCTTAGCGCCCCAAAACTGTCTATACTGAAAATCTAGCCCCAGGACTCTATGAAAAGGTTTATTTCAGCTGAATTGATAAGACTGAACACTCAGAGGTAGGTAAGCCTGCAATTAGTAGGGATGTTATCCCCTAAAATGAGTGGTGTTTGATTCAGGCTCATGATTTTAAAGTGATGAATAGAAAAACATAAGAGTATAGGGAGCTTTGTTCTGCATATAACAATGCATACTTAACCTGTAAGTATTTATTGCAAACATTGAGTTGCTGAAAAGGAAAGTGTTCCATTCTCCAGATCTTCCATCTTGATGATAGCAAAATTCACAAACTTTTTTTCTAAATTATCATTAGTGTAGATTGATCCCAACCCTTTCAAACATTGGATCCAGCATTCTTACAGTCTCAAAAACAGATCATAGAATTGAGGTCCCATCTCTTCCATGTTTACTTCACATGATATGTGTAATATATGTGGGTAGAACAAATGAAGGACAGAGACACCAGTTGCTAGTTCATGAGTTTACTTTACTAGGCCAGAGTGAACTGAGCATGCTCAGATTAAACCATGTGACAAACCATGTGCTAATACATTAAAGTATGGAACATAAAACTCATTACATTACTTCATAAGGAAAATTAATAAATTCACCTTAGTTCATTTCTTAGTATAAAACAAAAGATAAACAAATCAGATAAAAATGTAACCAAATTTTCTGCAATGGATCATGTGTGTGGCAGAGTTGAAAACCCATAACTCACAAGTTATGTAAGTTATGCAGAGAGCTTAGTTTCAAGGCTTTTCTCATTGGAAAAGAATGCCCATAATGTACCCTTATTTGACTGGAGTGATATTCTATTTGTTCTAGTGAGCACTAAGCATTGTTTGAGGCAGGTTTAAAACATCATGCACATGGTGTACTGCCGAGCATTAAGTGATAATTCACTTGACAATTGTTTCTATTTTTCACTTGGCTGAACGCTGAACACATTCTCTCATCAAATACAGAGGAACAAAAGCACTAAAAATGAGGCAAAGAACACTGAATTGTTTTGATTTTTTTCTAAAACCTTTAATAGCTTTTGTTTGTTTTGTTATGATAGTTACTATGACTTTGAGCAACCAATGTAACAAATGTTTTGGAGTCTGCAATTTGTCTATCAACAATTTTCCTCCTGTCTCATCTGAAGGGAGGCTATGTTGGAGTAAATGGCTACAATGAGAAACATAAAATGGCAACATTGGGAGAGATAAGCAGCACAATAAAGAAAGAATGCAACTTATATAGTGCCTTTCACGACCACCGGACGTCCCAAAATGCTTTGCAGCCAATGAAGTACTTTTTGAAGTGTAGTCTGTTGTAATGTCGGAAATGCAGCAGCCAATTTTTGCACAGCAAGCTCCCACAAACAGCAATGTGATAATGACAAGATAATCTGTTTTTAGTGGTGTTGATTGAAGGATAAATATTGGCCAGGACACCGTGGATAACTCCCCTGCTTTTCTCTCAAGGTAGTGCCATGGGATCTTTTACATCCACCTGAGAGAGCAGACGGGGCCTCGGTTTAATGTCTCATCCAAAAGGCAGCACCTCCAAGAGTGCAGCACTCCCTCAGTACTGCACTGGAGTGTTAGCGTGGATTTTTGTGTTTAAATCTCATGGCCTAGAAATTGAGTTTGCGCTGCGCCGGGGCTTAATGCCGGAAATTTAGCGCCGGTGCTAAGTCGCGCTGTGCGCGCCAAAAATTCAGTAGCGCCGCGCCCAAATGGCTGCCGGCGCTACTGAAGGCTGTTTGCGCCTGAAAACTGGCGCTACGCGCCGCATTGCGGCGCTATTCCGGCGCTGCGGCACCCGATGCGGTGCGGCAGGCTCGGGAAGTGCAGGCCTCCTCCTTCAGTTAAGGAGGAGCTGCCTGCACCCGCCCGCTGGCCGGTTAAATCGCCACAAAAATGAGCCCGGCACCTCGGGGAAGTGCCGGGCTCGCAGCCGAGAAGCATCTGTTCCGCGGGGGGGGTGGTGGGGGAGTCCGGGGAGGGAGGTGCGGGCAGGCGGCCGGCGGGAAAGCGGCCGGCCGCCGCTCCACCTTTATGCGCCGGCGCAAAGTCGTGTAAGACTCTGTTGCCAGAGTCTTAGTTGCGGCTGCCATGGGCGAGGCGGCCGCAACTGAATTTCGGCGCTGGGGCCCGTCACCACGGCAACCGGGACGCTGCGCACACCGATGACGTCATCGGTGCCGGCGCAGCGCTACCGGTGTAACGCCGATGTTGGGCCCTAGTCAATTTCAAAACCGGCTGTAAGTCCAGCGCAATGCCCTCTAGCGCCGCAAAATGGGCGCTAAGCCCACTCAATTTCTAGGCCCATGAGTGGGACTTGAACCCACTGGGCAGGATTTTCATTGGGCCGTGGAGGCGGGATTGGAGGCGTGTGGGGGATTAAAATCCCAAAATCGGGGGGCACGAACCTATCCCGCCCCCAACCCACCTCCATGCCAGTTCCAAAGAAGGCGGGTACCCGACCCGCACTGGGACCCGCCTCCCCGAGGCGGGAAGGGGAATAGTGCCAATTAACTGCCTGTTAACAGGTAGTTAACAAGCAGTTTTTAGCCTAATTCCTATTTTCATTGTTGAAGTGTGGGATTCCCGACTGCTCCAAACCACGCCAAGTTAGCGAGGCGGGCCGTTGGGCTGAAGGGCTTGGAGGGGTCGAGATGTCTGGTGTTCAGGTGAGTGATGGGTGCATGAGTGCAGAGGTAAGTGTGTTTGGTGTGTTTAAAGTGTTTAAAGAAGTTTTACTTACCTTTACAGCCTTCCTTCCTTCAGGTCTCGGGAGTCCCTCATCTCACCGGCACAGAAAGCAGAATGGCCGCGATCTATCAAAAGTTGCAGCATTCAGCTTTCTGTTCTGGAGAGATCTCTAAATCATCCTGAGAGGAAGGAATTAACTTAGAGTACAGATTGTCAGTGTTTGACAGCTTCAAACAGCTGTCAAACGCTGATATTTCATCTGTCAAAAGGCCTTGACAGATGAAATATCAATCTGTGACATCACCTGTTGCCGGGTGGCCCTTAATTGGCCTGCTGAGCCCACTGGGTGGGCTCAACAAGGTCAATCAAGTCAAAATTGCGTGGGCTGGCTAGAACTCGATGGAGGCGGGGCTACAACCCTGAAAGTTGTAGTCCCACCTCCTACCCGCCTCCTCAATGAAAATCCAGCCCATAGAGTACAAAAGCAAGGAAGTTATGATGAACCTTTATGAAACACTGATTCGGCCTCAACTAGAGTATTGTGTCCAATTCTGGGCACCACACTTTAGGAAGGATGTGACGGCCTTAGAGAGGTTGCAGAAAAGATTTACGAGAATGATTCCAGGGATGAGGGACTTCAGTTATGTGGATAGACTGGATAAGCTTGGGTTGTTCTCCTTAGAGCAGAGAAGGTTTGAGAGGAGACTTGATAGAGGTGTTCAAAATCATGAGGGGTCTGGACAGAGTAGATAGAGATAAACTGTTCCCATTGGCAGAAGGGTCGAGAACCAGAGGACACAGATTTAAGGTGATTGGCAGAAGAACCAAAGGTGACACGAGGAAAAACTTTTTTATGCAGCGAGTGGTTAGGATCTGGAATGCATTGCCTGAAAGGGTGGTGGAGCCAGATTCAATTGTAGCTTTCAAAAGGGAGTTGGATAAGTACCTGAAGGAAAAAAAAATTGCAGGGCTACGGGGAAAGGGCGGGGCAGAGAGCTGGCACGGGCTCGATGGGCCGAATGGCCTCCTTCTGTGCTGTAACCATTCTATGATAAAATGATAGGACAGATTGTGTTTTCTCATCTCTTTATCTTATTGATCGTACTATGATCTGTTCTTCTGAGATTTCCTCTCTTGTTTCTCCTAAAGTGCAAATATGTCACTTGATGAGTAATTCTTTCTCCCTTTATCTCATTCTGTTGAAATCAACAGGTATATTTTCTTTTGTTTGCTACTCACGTCAGCATTTTTTATTCACATATTAGTGATCAGAGGAAAATATACTGGCAAGTATCAGTCTCCTAATCTAACTCATTCGCTCGCAGGACTCAAAGACAGTGGAACTCTTTCCTTATTCTTACAATCCACAGATTTTTTTTACAGCCATCCTTGCCATCACCTAATCACTACTTCCTAATTTACCTCTTTTCACCCTTGGTGGTGTCCTGCAGTATGTGTCTTGGTCTGTCACTTAGACTTCTACAAAACAAGCGTGTTCATCTAACTGCTTGCATTCACTGAGGGTAATTTTGACTTTGGGGCGATAGTGTAAATGGCCGATATCAATTTAGCCGGCCATTGTACATCTCTCTTGATTTTCATTTCCATATTTCTTCGGGACAGATGTATAAGGTGCAGCTGGATCGATATCTCCCGTTTTACACTCGCGCAAAGTCAAAATTGTCCCCAGTATCACCAAACTGCTCTATTTTGGATGAAATCACTCAATGTTTCCTCAGGTTTGATCACTCTACCCTGTTGACTTACCAATCTCAGCTTTCCTGTATAGAGTTGCCTGGTCTTCCCTTGGCGCATCCTCACAGAGAATAAGGATTGACGTTGCCCAGGTGCTGCCAAAATTGATCCAGTTCCCAATTGAAATATTTCCATTAGTACCATGTTAGCTGTAAAATCCTGGCCTACGTGTGCAGTGCAGGCATTGTTAGGGACACCCATGCTGGACTGGCAGGGCCCTTTCGGAAATGAATATTCACATGAGCTATGACCTGAAAGTGTTATTGCTGCTACTGTTGACTGGCTATGTGTGAGGGCAAGTTTTATATAACTGGAGATTTATGATCAGCAGTAAAACTCACAAAAAGCTAATCACTCGTGTTAAATGGCTGAAATCCTTTCAGGTTGCATTCCTAGCGAGGGAACCAGGGTGGAAACCCTGAATTCTTCTCTTCCCCTGTATCATTGATTTGGTATTGATGCTAATTTGGGTCTATTTCATCACAATTCTACTTCCAGGCCAGTAGCGTTTGAACAAAATTTAATAAATTCCAGGTTTTAAAAATCTTCTGCCCAATTAAAAAGCAAAGAAAGGACAATGTTTAGATCCATTTGTCATCCATAACAAGCTGTAGTGAATCGTTCAGTTTCTGTACAGACCTGTGCTGCAGCAGCAGGTTTCTTTATAACATTTGACCCCATTTTGTTCAGGTCAGGGAATACCCTGACCCATGCATCATCCTTCTGCTAGGAATGGGGTGGTGGGGGCCGAAAACTACTGGCCCATCCACAGGTGCCGCGAAGGCTGACTGACCTATGCTCGGGCTAGTGGCTCATCTCTATTTGTACTTCTTTTCATTCCTTCCCTTCCCTCTAATAGAACACTCCAGTTTTCCAGTTCCACGGGGCTACTTAAATTCAAGTTGCCCAGCCAGGAACTGACAAAACCCATCTCATCTGTGACAGTTAACTTAAGTGACAGGAAGACCTGGGATTGAACTTGTGATTATCTGATTAGGAAGCCTGATCTTTCCCATTTAAGTTAATATTTTTTTTGAGCATACATTTGTGTCTAATTGCAGTATTGGCCTGACTGAAGGAAATCTGCACCACACCTTTAAGCATACGTATTAGATAAAAATCATTTATTGTCAAGTGGTAGAAGCAATAGGCTGGGATCCATACCAGCAATGTTTAAATATCTGCGAGAAGACTCCTCCGTGCTGGTTTCATACTTAAATACAGAACACTTTCCATCATTAATAATGTACTGACTTGGCTTCTCCAGTATTTTACCTGGACTGACAGGTTCTTAATGAACTCCAGGGAGCGGGTGAACACCTGCTGTCAGGAGGCGGGTCGGTCACTAAAATCTTTCCAGGAGGCTGCGAGCCTCCATTTTAACAGCATTTTTATTTTTAACTCACGGAGGTCGGGTTTCCCGGGGCTCAGGAATCCCAGCAGGAAAAAGCTGGCTGGGAATGTAAGTTGTGAGGAGGATGCAAGGAGGCTGCAAGGGGATATAGACAGGCTAAGTGAGTGGGCAAGAACATGGCAAATGGAATATATTGTGGAGAAATGTGAAGTTATCCACTGTGGTAGGAAAAATAGAAAAGCAGAGTGTTTTTTAAATGAGAGATTGGGAAATGTTGGTGTTCAGAGAGACCTGGGTGTCCTTGTACACGAATCACTGAAAGTTAACATGCAGACACAGCAAGCAATTAAGAAAGCAAATGTTGGCCTTTATTACAAGAGGATTTGAGTATAAGAATAAAGACGTCTTACTGAAATTATATAGGGCCCTGGTGAGGCCACACCTGGAGTATTGCGTATAGCTTTGGTCTCCTTACCTAAGGAAGGATATACTCGCCATAGAGGGAGTGCAGCAAAAGTTCACCAGACTGATTCCTGGGATGGGGGGATTGTCCTGTGAGGAGAGATTGAGTAGGCTAGGCCTATATTCTCTAGAGTTTAGAAGAATGAGAGGTGATCTCATTGAAACATACAAAATTCTTTCAGGACTTGACAGGGTAGATGCAGGGAGGATGATTTCCCTGGCTGGGGAGTCTAGAACCAGGGGCCACAGTTTCTGAGTTAATAAAAGCCTTGCTTTGCTCCGTTAACGTCGAGTCTCGGATTCATTGAGGCACATCAAAGGGGTTGGCCATTTAGGACTGAGGTGAGGAGAAATGTCTTCACTCAGCGGGTGGTGAATCTTTGGAATTCTCTACCCCAGAGGGATGTGGAGGCTCAGTTATTGCATATATTCAAGACAGAGATCGATAGATTTTTGAATATTAAGGGAATCAAGGGATATGGGGATAGTGCAGGAAAGTGGAGTTGAGGTAGAAGATCAGCCATGATCTTATTGAATGGCGGTGCAGGCTCGAAGGGCCAAATGGCCTACTCCTGCTCCTATTTCTTATGTTCTTAAAAGGAGGCGAGAAGGGCTGGATCCATGAGGTGAGTGCCTTAATTGCACTGCTTGTGGGCCAGGAGGAGCAGGTGTGTTTCCTCCAGGCCCAACAAGCTAACCTGCATGCATATCAGACCTCCACGATCAGCTGACCCCCCACCACCATCCGATGTCTGACACCCGCCCTCCCCACCCCGTGATGTCAGATTTACCAGACCTCCGCTCCCCAGCTGCTTTCCCACACGACAGGCAGCCAGCCTGCCAATCTGGCTGGCTATCGGCGGGAAACCTGTTGAAAAAATGTAAAACACATCCTGCGGTTAATTTCTGCAGGACGTCCTGGAAGGCTATACCTCCGGGCTTCTTGCCTAAAAATCCTCCCACCTCCTCGCTCTCTTTTTGGCCCTGAGTAAATATCGGGGCACAGGCCTCTTTCAATAGTTACTTCTAACTTATATTTTAGAAAGAATTTGCTTCCAATTTCATAATTGGTCTGAATATGGAACATCTTGCATGTTTTTCCATTTATATGCATTTTTCACTTCCATGCTCACTATTACCTACATCTGAACTAACACAATGGGCTGGATTTTGCCAGTGTGGGCAGGCTGGGGCGTGCCAGGTTGCATTCGTGTCAGGACCCCGACTCTGAAGTGAAGTGGAGAAAAAGTGGGATTTTCCCCTAATTGGGCAATTAATTTCCAGCATGTGGGAACCCCTGGCCCAATGAGTCTTTTCATCCAGAAAGTCGCCTCCAATGACATCATCAGTGCTGCTGGATTTAAGGCCTGCAAGCAGCCTGGCTTATTCTGGAGACTGCAAACTTTATGGTGATTGTAGTAAGGACTTCATTGATCGACTAGGTCCACCAGCAGGCAAAAGTGTGCTCCACGCTTCGATGAGTCCTCCCGCCAAGCTCTGGTGGAGGGAGCAAGATCGAATAAGGAGGTGCTCTTCCCTTCCTCAGGGAGAAAAAAGCCACCCCAGCAGACTAAAGCTGTGTGGCTGCAAGTGGCCCAGGAGGTCAACTCCATCTCGATGAGCCGCACAACCTGGCTGCAATGCAGGAAGAGGTTTCATGACCTTCTCTGCACAGGAAAAGTGAGTATGACTTTCCCAACTCCCTCAATCTGATCCCCATTGCCTCTCCTCACCAGCACTCTGCTTTGCCAACCTCTTCCTCCACATCCCACTTGACACTTACATCCCTGCACCCTTACCAATACCTCTCTCTCTATGGTCACATTCACTTAACTACTCGGCCATGTAGCCCTCACACTCCCTATCACTGTGATGCAACAACAACAACTTACAACACACAGGGAGGGCCCTTTGTCTCCTTCTAAGAATCTATGCTATGCATTCTGTACACTCACTCCTTCATCCTCACTCAAACTCCACTTGTGTCCCTCATTGCAGGAAAAGAGAGCCCACAATAAGAGGGAAAGAGCAATGACAGGAGGAGGGCCACCCTCAGTAGCCCAGCTCACCCCCTGGGAAGAGGTGGCACTGGATATCGCCGGGATTGAGGAGGATTCCCAAGTGGGGGATGGACAGACGGGCGCATCGCAGCAAGCTGGTGACAGAATAGTTTGGCATTTCTCTCATTGACATTGAATGAGTCACTGATAATGAATCTGATGCTCTAACAGATTAACTTATGATCATCTGCACTATTCAATGTGCATGTAACCTTGGCCTCACATCTCTAACTCTTTCCTTTACTCCCCCACAGGACCATCGAAAGCCCCTGTCCCCACTGTCCAAGAGGAAGAGCCTGAGATTCCAGACTCCTCAGAGGAAGCTGCAACATCTGAGGGCGCAGCATCAGCAGAATTCAGCGCACCCAGCACCAGCGCAGACACTCACACCTCGGTGGGACCTTCGCGAGATAGAGTAGTGTTGTCACCTGGTGTATCACAGCTCACAAGTGAGCATCAGCAGATGATGGAGACAGGGACAGCAGTGGAGAGTCCTCGTCGGAGGGCGCAGAACTCTGCCAGCTAGGCTCAGCTACATGTCGACCCTGTGCCTCCAGGCCTATCCAGGAGAACGGTGCTGGAACTCCAGGAACAGGTGCAGGAGCCTCTGGCAGATTTTGTCTCCAGGGTCGCCGCGAGAGTGGAGCGAATGCAGGAGTCCATCGCGAACATGAGCAGAGCCTTTGTGGAGGCATTGGCGCATGAACGTGTAACCCCTTCACGGTTCTCTAGATATATGTGAGATGTGGTCTCTGTTGTAGACAGTATTCTATAGTCCAGTAAGGAGATCACTACTACAATGGCTTAATTCTAATTATCTTACTTTATAGTTTTAACGTCAGACAGTATAAGAAGATTACGGGTCAATGACCTAAATTAGACATTTGCATACATTAGAATGAATCTAGACATAATAAACATACATTCTCCATTTATATGGATTCAAAGGAGAATCTGTCCCTGTGTCCAAATTCGAGTGCACTCTTTCGTTGGCGCGCTTAAGTTGGAGCTCATGGTATGTATAATGTCTGCAAGACTTACAACTCCGAACCCCTTCGTTGAATTCGCTTCACGATCACTGAATCCCACTTTGAGTTCTGGATGCAGAGCTACTAATACGAAGGGCAGCAGCCGAGTTTGGAAGCCCGGGACGGGATGCGGCAGCCATTTGCCTCCTGAGCCCTCTTTTCAGAGCTCCTGCCCTCTTTTCTTCCAGTCACTCCCGTTTCCCGCTCGAAAAAACCCGACTCCACCCCTTCCTCCTGGGGTTTCTGCCTGGAGACTGCGCAGCCTCACTGTCTGCAACAGTTGATACTGGTGCAGAATTATGGAAAGTCTGCTCTTAATCACATTGTGTCCTTAAAAGTTCTTGCCGTACCTTCACATGGGCAACTTTAACCCAGGGATTTATAACAATGATAATACAGTGCCTAAGTTAAAGATTGATAACCATACTTAGCGTACATAACATTTCCAGTGGGTATTACACTCCCCCCCTACCAAATATAGGCATGTCCCCATGACTAATGAACTTTACACATAAGTGGTTGCATGCTTCCCAACCATGTATAAAGGGAGGTAACATATCGAACCGTAGGGGCTATCATTACACTTGGCACTCCTAGTGTACTGTATGTCAATCTTTCAGGAACCTTCTTAACTCACTGTGAGCTCCTTATTTCGGATACCCGGTCTTCAGTTCCTTCAACTACGTTGGAGGCGTTGGTTCCTTTGTTATCATGCCTTTCAGTCTCTTTTATCTCCTTCTCGGAAGCATCTGGTTCTTCCCAGACCATGTCCAAGTCTGAGCTAAATGGTTCAGACAATTCATCCAGATTCTGTCTTATGCGTCTTTCTGGGAGGTCGTACCATAGATCCCATTCTTCATCTTCCGACTCATCAGGTTCCTCATGATCCACACACTGTGTCATGGGTTTTCTGTCTTCTGGAACAAAGTTTTCCTGGTTTCTCGTTTTTTTCCTTCTTCTTCTCTGCAGGGTTCTCCTACTAGGTGTCGGCTCATTATCCGCTGGCGGATCCAGACGCACTTGCTATCCCAATGGCAGGATATGATTCCGGTGCAGTATTTTTATGGGTCCATTCCCACCTGCAGGTTTTAGCCGAAACACAGGTAGTTGTGACATTTGACTTTCAACAATGTAAGGTGTAGAAGCCCAGCGGTCTGCTAACTTATGTTTCCCTTGAAGTCCTAGGTTCCGTATGAGAACTCGGTCACCAGGCATGAGTTGGGAAAAACGGATCTCCTGGTCATACCTCTGCTTAGTTCCTTTATTCTGTTTGGCAGAAACAGACTCAGCAAGTTCATAAGCAGCTTGCAATTCCTTTCTCATGTCATATACATACTTGAGGTAAGTTCTCTGTGATGTGCCATCACTGGATACTCCAAAACACAAATCCACCGGCATCCTCGCTTCACGTCCAAACATGAGGTAGTACGGTGAAAAACCAGTAGCGTCATTTCGGGTACAATTATAAGAATGAACAAGATGTCCAATGTGCCGACTCCACTTGTTCTTTCGCTTTGAATCCAGCATTCCAAGCATGTCTAACAAAGTACGGTTAAACCGCTCAGGTTGAGGATCTCCCTGAGGATGGTATGGAGTTGTTCTTGACTTCTCAATCCCGAGCATGGACAACAACTCATGTATAAGTCTACTTTCAAAGTCTCTACCTTGATCACTGTGTATTCGCTTTGGCAGTCCATAGTGGATGAAGTATTTCTCCCACAACACTTTGGCAACGGTGGATGCTTTCTGATCCTTTGTGGGAAAAGCTTGGGCATAGCGAGTATAATGATCTGTAATGACCAAGACATTTGCGGTATTGCTGGAATCGGGTTCGATGGACAGAAAATCCATACAGACAAGGTCTAGAGGTCCATCACTTTGCATGTGAAACAGAGGAGCAACTCTTTTAGGTAAAGTCTTTCTCTGGACACAACGTGCACAGGACTTGCAGAACTCCTCAACCGCAGACTTCATACGCGGCCAATAGACTCTGTCCTTGACCAACCCATAGGTCTTATCTACTCCCAGATGACCTGCGTCATCATGCAAAGACTTCATCACTATTTCCCTGTACTTTTCAGGCAGGACCAACTGTGAATGACATGGTTTAGTGGGTGGGTGAGTGATTCTACACAACACTCCCTCTTTAATTTCCAAGTGGTCCCATTCTCTTAGGAGCAGACGACAGTCAGGATGTTTTGATTTGTCGATCTGTGTAATATCACCCAGACGGAGAGCTGAAAACACCTCATGAATACAGGGATCCTCCTGTTGTGCTTTGGATATTTCAGATGAACACAACATGGGTAAGTTTTGTACATCCAAACTGGAA
Organism: Somniosus microcephalus; assembly: GCF_052327205.1. Taxonomy (NCBI): domain Eukaryota; kingdom Metazoa; phylum Chordata; class Chondrichthyes; order Squaliformes; family Somniosidae; genus Somniosus; species Somniosus microcephalus. The sequence continues at coordinate 63,482,938 of NC_140989.1, forward strand.
AGGTTGCAAAATGCCTGGGGAACAGCATGCATTGACGCTCCCAAGTGGTCAATCTCTCGGGCATGAAATGAATTCTTTGGTCCAGATACCACGGACATCTGACACATTACTTTCACATCTGCTGAAGCAACATCTTTCCATTCTGGTTTCTGGTAGTGTGGGCGACGAGACAGAGCATCTGCGTCAATGTTTTGGTTCCCAGGTCTGTACCTGAGACTAAAGTCATAAGCAGATAGTGCAGCAAGCCAGCGGTGGCCGGTGGCATCAAGTTTTGCCGAAGTCAACACATAGGTTAATGGATTATTGTCTGTCCTCACTTCAAACTTCGCTCCATACAGATAATCCTGCAGCTTATCCACCACCCCCCACTTCAACGCCAAGAATTCTAGCTTATGAGCTGGGTAGTTACGCTCTGATGGCGTAAGACTGCGACTGATGAACGCTACAGGTCTCAGTCCTGCTCCTTGGTCCTGATACAACACACCACCCAACCCTTCTTGACTGGCATCCACGTGTAGCACATATGGCAGCTGTGGGTTTGCAAAAGCCAACACGGGGGCTTGAGTAAGACTTTGCTTTAAGGTGTGGAAGGCCTCTTCGCATTTCTCATCCCATCTAACACCAAAAGGCTCAGAGGGTTTGAAGTAGTCCTTGTTCTCTTTACCTTTAGCCTTTTTCTTCCTCTCGGCTGGTGGGAGGTAACCAGCCAGCAGCTGATTCAGAGGATGGGCCACTTTGGAGTAATCCTGCACAAAGCGCCTGTAATATCCGCAGAACCCAAGAAATGACCGCAAGGCAGTCACTGTGTTCGGTTTGGGCCATGTGGTAACAGCTTCGATCTTGGATGGATCTGTGGCTACTCCATCCTGTGATACAATATGCCCCACATAGGACACGGATGTTTGGCAAAACTGACACTTGTCCAATGATAGCTTGAGACCTTCATCCTCCAGGCGACCAAGCACTTTCAGCAACCGAGCTTCGTGTTCTTCAAGGGTTGCCCTAAACACAATGATATCATCCAAGTACACCAATACTTCGAGCAAGTTCATGTCCCCAACTGTTTGTTCCATTATTCTTTGAAAAGTTGCTGGAGCGCCTGAAACTCCCTGTGGCATCCTTTCAAATTGGTAGAACCCAACTGGACATATAAAGGCTGTCTTTTCTTTGTCCGATTCACTCATCGGTATTTGGTAGTATCCACTTCTGAGATCCAACACACTGAACCACTTGCTTCCATTAAGACAATCCAGTGCATCCTCAATTCTTGGAACGGCGTATTGGTCGGGAATAGTACGTCTGTTAAGCGTCCTAAAGTCCACACACATCCGAATCTTTCCGTTCTTTTTCCTCACCACCACTATAGGAGATGCATAAGGACTCCTGGACTCGGTAATAATCTCAGCTTCTTTTAACTGCGACAGGTGCTGTCTCACTGCTTCGATGTCAGCTGGTGCCAGCCGTCGAGATCTCTCCCGAAAGGGTTTATCCTCGGTAATTCTGATAGAATGGCGAGTACTCTTACTACAACCAACATCAAACTCATGAATAGAGAAAACTCCTCTCCACTCCATCATCTTCCTGACTAATCGGTCCTTCCATTCTTTAGGAACGAATGAATCTCCAAAGTTGAAGGAGGAGGGTGTCAGATCTCCGGTTGAGTTAACTTTGGACTCTTCCTTCACATGTGACGACAGTACATTTACAGGAAACAGATGCGCAATCGGCATTCCTTTCCTCAATGTGATTCCTTTGCCTGACATATTCCTCACGGTCACTGTAACTCTCCTTGACATCACAGCTGTCGGGGTCTGCAACTCTGGTCTCACCAGAAGCTCATTTGGAAACCGTGACTCTTCTGCAGGATCATCAGGTGACTCTATCAGAATGGCTTCAGTACCTGGCGTTCCAGGGAATTTTGGTATCCCAGGGATTCTAGCCACTCCTCCAGGACGCAGGGTGATAGGTTTGGCTCGAACGTACCACACAGTTCCTCTTTTGCTATTATCTACGTCGGAAGAAAGTTCAGGCAGTTTCTCAAAAGCCTTTTTGAAAACAGGGTGAATGTGTCTGGTGCTCAAGAAGTTTTCACCTCCCTGCTCTTTGCAGCTTGTCAGGCGTCGTCTCACTATGGGTGTATTACTGCCAACCAGTATGGAAACCTCACCTTTCACCATGGGGTCAGGGCAAACCAACACAAGTGCATCAATGGTCTCAGTGGTCCCTACATCAGCTTCCAAGAACTCCAACCTCAGCGACAAATAGCCATCATATGGGTAATCAGCAGGACTAAGGCCCCAGATCTGCAGAAGACTGATTGGGGTTAACGGCAAATGCGTCAGGTATCGGTCATAGAAGGATCTGTACAGTATGGTAACCTGAGAACCCGTGTCGAGGATAGCTTTAGTATAAATGCCTTCAATCTGTATTGATACAGCAGAACTCGGCCCTACTAAACCTTCAGGTATGATGTCTTTCATATCCCCTCGTCTATTATTGCACTTAGCGGAACGTGTCTTAACTACAGGGACAGCAGGCCGTTCCGTTACTGTGCCCCTTTGTAGTTTCCCGACTTCTTGGTAAGTTTTATGAGACGGTCATTTACTTTTTTTAGATTTTCTCACCTCTACATTACATAGAAACATAGAAGATAGGAGCAGGAGTAGGCCATTCGGCCCTTTGAGCCTGCTCCGCCATTCAACGAGATCATGGCTGATCATCCAAACCCTAGCACCCGGTCCCTACACCGACAGCCATCCCACCCAAGCCCTATCCCCGTAACCCCATAACCCCACATATTTAATCTCCCCTAACACTAAGGGCCAATTTTTATCATGGCCAATCAACCTAACCCGCACATCTTTGGACTGTGGGAGGAAACCGGAGCACCCGGAGAAAACCCACGCAAACACGGGGAGAATGTGCAAACTCCACACAGACAGTCACCCGAGGCCGGATTTGAACCCGGGTCCCTGGCGCTGTGAGGCAACAGTGCTAACCACTATGCCACCGTGCTGAAATGTCCATCCTTTCCACAGTTATAACAAAAGACTCCAGGTCTATCTCCTTCATGGGGATATCCTTTAGAGGAATCATTCATTTTGCTGTTAGACTTCGCAGGGTGTTCAACCTTTTGCACCCGTGCGTCATCCCTTTCTGTGTTGGGCTTAGACCGAAAATATGCCATCTCGGCTCTCATGACATTTATTTCCTTCTTCAGCTGTTCCATCTCAGGGTTGACATCACCCTTAGGAGTAGGAACTGTAACAGGAGTCACAAGCTTGGACATCACAGCACTCTTTGCTACATTCCGGGCCTGAAGCATATCCTCCTCCTCTCTGACTTCCCTTAGCAGCTCAGTGAAGGTAGGTGGATCTCGCAACTTATGGGTCATGCGTATGCGAAGAGCAGTCACGTCATCGAGCAATGCACCTCGCACAACCTGTTCAATGCGGAACCGATTCATTTCAGGCAACTCAATCCCTCTTTTCCATAACATACAATGCAGCAGTTTGTCTATTCTCAGCAGATAACTGGACAGCTTCTCTCCCTCACACTGGAATGTGCTTCTGAATCTGACCATCAAATCTGAAATGGTTTCAGTAGTTCCAAAGGCAGTTTCTAGAGCCTGCATGTAGTCAAAGGAAGTAGCAGAGGTGTTCTGCACCTTTAAGAATCTTACAATGTCAGCAGCAGGACCCTTAAGGCTTTCTACTATTCTCTGCCTCTTCACATTGTCACTGCACTGCCATTCCTCTAGCAGAGGCAGGGTCTGCTCAGCCCAGGCGTCGTACTCCTCTTCCCCACTGGGAGTTGGTCTCACTCCTGAGAACATACGGAGCTTACGGTATCCCTGAGCCTCGAAGGGCAGATTGGTGCATTTATCCACCAGAGAACTAATGGCACTGACCAACTGAGTGTTCATATCCAGGGCCGAAGGACCTATCAGACCTTTGACATCAGCAACAGTCTTTCCTTCTTGTCTCAAGAATGACAACAACTTGGTCTGAAACCCTTCTTCTTCCTTAGTAGTAATAGGGACAAACTGAACTGGCCAGGGACCAGCCTCTTCAGAAAGCCCAACTGCCTCAGGTAAACCATGACCTCTCAGGTTCTCTGATGTCTGGATCAACACAAACTGCTTCTTGGTAGCTGTATCCAAGCAGCGCTCAACTATCCTAACCTTTCCAAAGGCTTTGACACAATTCAGAGCCCTTAGCAAGACATCATCAGGGTCATCGTTAGCAACACCATTCAGCACAATGGCATGGGTAGTAGCTATCTGCTTCCGTTTGCACCAAGCTTCAACCTCAATAACATCCATCTTTTATGCTCAAACAGCCCAGTAGAAACCACAAACCACTCTCTTAGCAATGAGCATTCAATACTGTTAGTTTACTGACATAAATAGACCACAATCCCGGACGAGCCCCGAAAATGTAACCCCTTCACAGTTCTCTAGATATATGTGAGATGCGGTCTCTGTTGTAGACAGTATTCTATAGTCCAGTAAGGAGATCACTACTACAATGGCTTAATTCTAATTATCTTACTTTATAGTTTTAACGTCAGACAGTATAAGAAGATTACGGGTCAATTACCTAAATTAGACATTTGCATACATTAGAATGAATCTAGACATAATAAACATACATTCTCCATTTATATGGATTCAAAGGAGAATCTGTCCCTGTGTCCAAATTCGAGTGCACTCTTTCGTTGGCGCACTTAAGTTGGAGCTCATGGTATGTATAATGTCTGCAAGACTTATGACTCCGAACCCCTTCGTTGAATTCTCTTCACGATCACTGAATCCCACTTTGAGTTCTGGATGCAGAGCTACTAATACGAAGGGCGGCGGCCGAGTTTGGAAGCCCGGGACGGGATGCGGCAGCCATTTGCCTCCTGAGCCCTCTTTTCAGAGCTCCTGCCCTCTTTTCTTCCAGTCGCTCGCGTTTCCCGCTCGAAAAACCCGACTCCACCCCTTCCTCCTGGGGTTTCTGCCTGGAGACTGCGCAGCCTCACTGTCTGCAACAGTTGATACTGGTGCAGAATTATGGAAAGTCTGCTCTTAATCACATTGTGTCCTTAAAAGTTCTTGCCGTACCTTCACATGGGCAACTTTAACCCAGGGATTTATAACAATGATAATACAGTGTCTAAGTTAAAGATTGATAACCATACTTAGCGTACATAACATTTCCAGTGGGTATTACAAACGCATCACCGCGGAAAGGATGGCTAACTCCGTGGTGAGGCTGGCTACCATAGAGGAGAGGATGGCTATGGTAGAGGAGAGGATGGGTACAGCCATGGAGGAACTTAGACACCAGGGTCTTGAAAACATGGTCATTGTTCAGAATAGAATGACATCTCTTGAGGAACGATGGTCAGCTATTGAGCATGGAAACCAAACCTTCATGGAAGTCTTCTGGAGTAGGACTTCCAGTGCAGAAACGGGTCCTCATGGCCCCCCTGAAGTGCAGCAAGGTGCTGTCAAACCACTTGCTAGCTCTGAAGTGGTGCTAACCCATGAGAGGAATGTTGGTGGCAGACAACAAGGAAGTGGGGGCTCCTCTCCAAGCGCTCACACGGCCATGCCACTGCAAAGCCCTCGGTCAGAGCCCCACCAGAGTCCTCACCCAACTGAGATGGACGTCTCAGCCCCTGCACAGCTGCAGGAGCACTGTTGCCGAGCCCTCACAGGTTCACAACCCCAGAGGACGCCCGCCAAAGGCGTCGAGACAGAAGGAGCAAGAAAGTGAGCAAGGGGCCTCCACATCTGCTGATGTCACAGGGGAAGCACCATGTAGGAGCACGTGTAAGAGGAAGATAATGCACAAGTAGTCACAAGGGTAATCACTTGGGTGCTGTGATGTATTGTATTTGGACCAGCCATCCTTGTCATGGTATCATAAACAGATTTGATGGCCCTATTGAAGTTGTGGCCTGTGTCATTTTGCAAATGGGATTTTCACATTGAGGGCTTAGGGCGACTTGCAATTGTCAGTATGGTGGTCAGAGTGATAGGAATCAGTAGGTTCTTGTCCATTGTCGATGCTCTGGTAAGAAGGTTCTAGACAAAAGTGTTTGATTGTGCAGACTAAGCAAATCTGGCCAACATGAATGCGTCCCTTGCATCCCGGGCAGCAATGTGGTCACGCTCTGGCGCCTTCTGGCCTGTGCAGTTTCAGGTGGGTGAGCAGCAGCTTGGCGCTCCTGTTGTTGCTCCTGCTGTTGGTGCTGCTGTTGTTCAGGGTTCTGCTGCCACCGCGGCTGGTCTTCATCCAAATCTGATATCCAGGAGGAAAGGAAATAAATGGTTGCCATTCTTCTGTTATATACCTCAGTTGAGGAAGCACTCAGTCAAGGTGGGGAGAGGGGTTTCCCAGGAGGTCACACTGGAGATGGGTCTCAGGCTCCAACCTTCCACAACAATGAGTAGGTCGCTAAAAGTCCCCCAGACCTGAGACAACAAAGTTCTGCCACCTGCAAATGATGATTGCTGAAAACTCCTTTTTAATGGTGGAGCTGCAGCTGTTGGTAAGCAGTCCACTTGTGAGGCTGCCAGGATTACCTGGCGTGTTCCAGAGGATGGGCGAAAAAGGTGGGATGGAAACGGGGTCTGAAACCCCGATTCTGGGAAAATTGCTCGGAGGCGGGATGGAGGTGGGATCGGGCCCGCACGCCATTTGTTGCGATTTTAACACCTCACACGCCTCCAATCCCGCCTCCTCCTGGCAAAATCGAGTCCAATGTTCCCGCCATAATATCCTGCTCTATTGCTGCTGTTTTACATTAAGTTTGAGATTTACAGTGTTGGTGCATGTTTAGAAGATGAGCTGACACCTCCAACCCTGTTTAGAAGGTATCACGAGAAGCAGGGCTATTCTGTACACAGTCTAAGCATGTTGCTACTGTATTAATCAAACAAATAACAAATGGTTAAATCATGAACAACTGGAGTGAAAAAGGCCAGAACTAAACTTGACTTTGTGGCGGAGCCACCAAAGGACTCAGAGCGGTTGTACATAATTCCTTTAACAGCAATGTAGTTACTGTCTGTGCCTGTACCTTTAATTACACTGTTTGACTGTACAATGTCTAGTTACCTTTACAGCGCGGTTTCAACGTGATGACGTCATGCCGTTAGTCACGTGATGCCCCAATGGCGGGAAGAACGTGATGACGTCATGACGTCAGTCTTCTGACCAGAGGATCAGTCCTCGTGGAGCCCTCAAGGAGAGTCGACCTGTTATTGATGTGTTCTAGCAGTTTCCAGTTTAAAATCGTTTTGTTTCATTAAAGTTCATTATTTTAATTGCCTGAGTCGAACTCAGTCTTTTTGATAGGAACCTCCATTCCTACATTGGTGACCCCGACTTCTACGAACGATTTTCGTGGAAGATTCAACATGGACACGAACGCCGTCACGCTGAAACTGCCACAGTTCTGGGAGCAACAACCAGACGCCTGGTTTATCCAGGCTGAAGCCCAGTTCGCCATTAGGAACATCATCACGGATCAGACCTGTTATTATTACGTGGTCTCCACCCTCGACAGCGCAACTGCATCACAGATCATCAGCCTCCCCGGTAGTCCTCCTACTGACAGCAAGTATGATGCAATTAAGGCGCGGTTGCTTCATGTTTTCGGGCTATCAAATTCGGAGCGCGCTCGCCGGCTCATCACGCTGCCCGGCCTCGGGGACTCCAAACCGTCCGAGCTCATGAGCCAAATGCTCACGCTCTTGGGTGCTGAACCGGAATGTTTCCTCTTCCGGGAGCTTTTCCTCTATCAACTGCCTGAACAGGTTCAGGCTGCCCTAGCCAGATCCGACATTACAGACTGCGCCAAGCTTGCGGCCGAAGCCGATAAGATTTTCACGGTTACCCAGCAGTGCTGCGCGGCCACGAGGTGCCCATCCCCCACAGACGCGGTTCCAGCTTCTCCTACAGCGGGCTGGTGCTCCTACCACACCCGTTTTAGCGCGAAAGCACAATGCTGCCGTTCCCCCTGCGGTTTTTCGCCCCCAAAAAAACCAAGAAAGCGCAGGCGGCGTCCCTGGCGACAGATGACCAAGTCTAACGGGCGTTCCGCGGTGGCGATGGCCGTCGGTTCTACGGGGAAACTCCTCTATATCACCGATTCCCTCTCGGGCCGCCGTTTTCTTTGTGACACCGGGGCGCAGTGTAGCATTCTACCTGCGTCGAAGCCCGACATGCAGACTGGGAACCTCGGTTTTTCCCTCATAGCGGCTAATGGCGCAGCAATTCGAACGTTTCGAAAGCGGCGGGTCGAAGTCTGTTTCGGCGGTCAGCGCTTTTTTGGGGAATTCGTCATGGCCACAGTCTCACAGGCTATCCTGGGGTGGATTTTCTGTGTGCCAACAGCCTACTAGTCGATGTCCGGCACCGCCGGCTGATCAACGCGACCACCTTCCACTCGATTCCGTGCTACCACGGTACCTCCGTGGCGCGCTCCATTGCCTGTGCTTTCCCTCCTCCAGGTGACTTCACACGGCTCCTCGGGGAGTTTCCGGAGCTGACAAGGCCCACCTTCTCCTCTTTGGCGACGAAACATGGTGTTGAACATCACATCACCACTACTGGCTCCCCGGTTTATGCGCGGGCTAGAAGGCTCGAACCCGGCAAGCTCGCAGCTGCGAAGGCGGAGTTCGACACGATGGAGCGGCTCGGGATCATTCGGCGATCCAAGAGTCCCTGGTCCTCGCCTCTCCACATTGTGCCGAAACCAGGCGGCGGCTGGCGGCCATGCGGTGACTACCGACGCCTCAACGACGCCACCACTCCGGATCGGTACCCGATCCCGCATATCCAGGATTTCTCGGCCCATTTGGCGGGAAATTCTATCTTCTCTAAAGTCGACCTCGTCCATGGATATCACCAGGTTCCAGTGCACCCACAAGACGTCCTGAAAACCGCAGTCATCACCCCTTTTGGCCCCTTTGAGTTCCTGCGGATGCCGTTTGGCTTAAAGAACGCAGCACAGGCATTCCAGCGTTTAATGGACTCCATTCTTCGAGACCTGCGTTTCATCTTCGTCTACCTTGACGACATTCTCAACGCCAGTGCCAGCAAGGAGAAGCACATCTCCCATTTGCGTTCCCTCTTTACGCGCCTCAGCCAACACGGTTTAATCATCAACCCGGCCAAGTGCCAGTTCGGCCTGCAACAGATCGACTTCCTTGGACATCGCATAACATCGGACGGCGCCGTCCCTTTGTCGACGAAGGTTGAGGCGGTTACCTCTTTCCCGCGGCCGTCGACAGTCAAGGCCTTGCAGGAGTTCCTGGGGATGGTCAACTTCTACCACCGTTTTGTCCCCAAGGCGGCTCAACTCATGCAACCTTTGTTCGGGGCCCTCAAGGGCAAGTCCGGTAAAGATCCAATCAGCTGGACAGCTGAGATGGTCCAGGCGTTCGGCAACACCAAGAATGCTTTGGCCAACGCAACCATGCTGGCGCACCCACTTCCAGGTGCTACCATCGCCCTTACCACCGACGCGTCAGACTACGCCATCGGTGCAGTGCAAGAACAGTGGGTCAACGGCACGTGGCAACCGCTGACGTTTTTCAGCTGTCAACTACGAAAGAATGGAAAAAAGTACAGCACCTTCGATAGGGAGCTACTGGCCCTTTTCCTCGCCATTCGCCATTTTCGGTTTTTATTGGAGGGGTGACCCTTCACGGCATTTGTCGACCACAAACCCCTTACGTTCGCCATGGCCAAGACCGCCGAACCATGGTCCGCTCATCAACAACGTCACTTGACGTTTATTTCCGAATTTACCACGGACATTCAACATGTGTCTGGTAAGGACAACCTGGTGGCAGATTGCCTCTCCCGTGCGACGGTCCACGTGGTGCACCTGGGGATCGACTACGCCCTCATGGCTACAGATCAGGCCTCGGACTCGGAGTTCCAATCATATAGAACCATTCCCTCTAGCTTCCAAGCGACCGACATCATCTTCCAGGCCGCAGGTGCCACACTCCTTTGCGACGTTTCCATGGGATTTCCTCGACCTATCGTGCCAGTCGCATGTCGCCGGAAGGTTTTTGATGCCATACACGGGTTGTCGCACCTGGGGATGAAGGCTTCGCAATGGCTTATGTCGGCTAAGTTCGTCTGGAAAGGTATGCACATCGACGTCCGTGACTGGGCTAATACCTGCGTCGTATGCCAGAAGGCCAAAGTCCAGCGTCATGTCAAGGCTCCAGTGGCTGCGTTCACTGTTCCAGAGCGTTGTTTCGACCACGTGCATGTGGACCTCGTGGGGCCGCTTCCGCCTTCTCAGGGTTATACTCATCTCCTCACCATAGTGGACCGCACCACTAGGTGGCCAGAGGCAATTCCTTTGGTTTCCACCACTTCGGCAGACGTCGCTAGAACTTTCATCTCCTGTTGGGTTGCCCGTTTCGGGGTACAGGCGGACATCTCTTCTGACCGCGGGCCGCAATTTTCCTCGGAGCTTTGGAACGCTGTGGCTCAGGGGCTCAGCACCAAACTTCATCGCACCACCGCCTATCATCCACAAGCAAGCGGCCTTTGCGAGCGATTCCACAGGTCACTTAAAGCCTCTCTTCGGGCCAGTCTTCAAGGTGCAGGATGGGTGGACAGACTCCCATGGGTCCTTTTAGGTCTTCGTACGGCGCCCAAAGACGACCTACAATCGTCTTCAGCTGAACTCGTCTATGGCCAGCCGCTCCGTGTACCAGGGGATTTCCTCCCTTCTCCCACAGAGCCATGGTCCGCCTCCCAGCAACTCGTTCGGCACCAGGAAGCGGCCAGATGCTTCGCTCCGATACCTACGTCCAATCACGGTTTGCAGAACTCCTATGTGCCACTGGGACTGAAGAATGCAGAGTATGTCTTCATCCACCACCACGCTCACCGGGATCCGCTCAAGCCCCCTTACACTGGTCCTTTCCGCGTCATTGAACCAGGAGACAAATCCTTTTCGGTCGACGTCGGAGGGAAGCCGGATCACATCTCGGTGGACCGCTTGAAGCCGGCTCACCTGGACCTGGACCACCCTGTCGTAGTCGCTCAACCACCCAAACGTGGCCGACCGCCCGCAGCCGCTGCACCAGATCAACCAAAGCCGCCTGCCAACTCGACCGCGCTCGCCGCGCCTGCTCAGCCAAAACCGACTGCCAACTCGGCCACCGGTTGTCAACTTCCTTTACCAGTGTATCGAAGTCGATCGGACAGGCTTGTCAGGCCTCCTCGCCTCACTTTTTCTGTTAAAGACAATTCTGGGGGGGGCGCATGTGGCGGAGCCACCAAAGGACTCAGAGCGGTTGTACATAATTCCTTTAACAGCAATGTAGTTACTGACTGTGCCTGTACCTTTAATTACACTGTTTGACTGTACAATGTCCAGTTACCTTTACAGCGCGGTTTCAACATGATGACGTCATGCCGTTAGTCACGTGATGCCCCAATGGCGGGAAGAACGTGATGACGTCATGACGTCAGTCTTCTGACCAGAGGATCAGTCCTCGTGGAGCCCTCAAGGAGAGTCGACCTGTTATTGATGTGTTCTAGCAGTTTCCAGTTTAAACTCGTTTCCTTTCATTGAAGTTCATTATTTTAATTGCCTGAGTCGAACTCAGTCTTTTTGATAGGAACCTCCATTCCTACAACTTCTTTCTTCTTTCCAATTATCTTCTCTCCTCTCCTCAGGGAAATAACGCTTTACTGGGACACAGCACCATGGGCGCTGACTGACCTCCACCAACTTGCCCAAGTGACCCACTGTGAGCTGAGATAGTGAGTGTTCCCTGAATCATTAAGGTTTTCGGGCCAACTCATGGTAAACTATTTTGTTTGCTGACTAATGAAGGACTTGTATAAATTGTGTTAAACGCATCAGTGCACCACTTACTTAGAGGCATTGTGATGAAAAACAGACACAGATCCTTAGCCTCGTCTCCCTCTCCAAACATAATTAGGTTAGCCAAGCATTTTTATCTTTCAAAAAAAATTACGCCAATTTTCTCCTGTCCTCCCTTGAAGGTGCTGATTAATTGGCCAAGATTCTTCTCTTCCCACCAAAGGATGACTGCCTGTCACCTGACCGCGCTGTGACCCCCGACCCATGTTGCTGTGATGGGGGTCATTATGTATCTGAGACGGGCTCCCGGCAGGAACCCCACAAGCAAACAAGAGCCCACTGCAGCAACCAAGAGGAGTTCCGACAGCGGTGCAGCGGGAAAGCCACAGCAACACAGGAAGCAGTGTTGAGGGCGCAGTGCCCCAATGATCAGAGGGACTCGGACTGAACTGAGGCCTAACAAGGGTAAGGGAACTCTGCCTAATGGGCGGGAGAGATGCCCTCTATAGGGCTCTTTCTTCCAAAAGAAAGGGGCATACGAAGGCCTTCCTCCGTTGTCCCAGTGATTGCAGCCGCACCCCGCTAACGCCTGGGATGGTGGGAGCAGTCAGACGGCAGGGAAATGGGGTGGCTTGCTGGGCCCGGCATCCCAGCCAAAATTTGCATGCGGCTGGCAGGGTAAGGGTGCTTGGGGGCCATCCTGGAAAGGGTGGGTGGAAGAAAATCCATATTGGGGCAGGGCGATGAAAGTCGGCCTCACCGTCCCACTGATTTGCGGGTGGGATAGAGGAGAAAAATCCAAGCCATTCTTTGGTGTGGTTGCATATATGTTGGAAGCTCTCCAGTACCTTGTCCAAGCAGTCACATATGGGCCCAGATAGTGGGTTCCCTTAAATCTGCAAGACATGATCCCAGCGATTACGGCAGGGTTGTGCCTGCCGGTGCCCTTCAGTGTTGATGCCACTGCAGTTTGCAGGTTCAGTGGAGGGACACCTATTTTGCCTGGGGCGGCTGGGCACATGTGCTTCTGTAGGCACATCACTGGCACCCAATCCAGCTGGAAAATCCAGTGCCTATCTGCCATTGGAGGGTGGGTGTTTTGACCAGACCCCATGTAAGATTTTTCTATTTTTTTAATCTACTATTTTTGGGGGTTCCAAGTCCCTTCCCAGTCATCTGGAGGTCAGTATGCCTCATCTCACTGTAGATACCGGCCTCCAATACTATGCTGGGTCCATAAATGAGTTACGGGAGTGGGTCCTGTGTTTGACACTCCCCCCCCCACCCCCGATAACATTTGCTTTGTAAGGTTTGGGCTAAGTTTCAGCCCCTTAGAAGGCAGACTGGAAAGTGCCAGAAACAGTGGGCACACATCGCAACAAAGTTTTTGCCGTTTACTAGTGGGTTCTGTTGGTCTCCTGCTGGAGTTATGGCAGGAGTCCTGTGGAACCCTTGCAGAATTTCAGGGCTGGAGCATCAGCATGCTATTTGGCATGGAAGGTCTCACAGCCGATCTAGATCCTGCCTTCAGGATTACACATGCAAACTTTCCAGCATGGGTGACTGCGCAGCAATCAGGAATGAGAACCGTGGCTATTTTAGCCTCCCGTTGGGTTAGGGACACTGAGACCTATCGTAGTGCCTCCAGTATTGCTCCAACTGAGATTAGCTAACTTAGCACATCCTACAGATCAAACCTGGGGCTTTTCCGGCCTGTATGGCATAGTACATCAGATAGTGATTCACTCACAGAGTAATTAGGGTAACTGCCAAACACATGTTCACAAAGGTAATGACCCTTTAGCATACTATTTTCACAGTTGATTTCAAAGTTGTGTCATAAGGTTTCCAATTGATCGTTTTTTTAACATTCTGATACAGTTGAAGTCGGCCATTGCATCAAAGAGTTAACGTCTCCTGGACAATGCTGCTCATTTCTCTTCCAGTCACCTTTGACCAAAACATTTGCAAATACACTCTGGGATATTTTTATAGATCTTTCCAATGAAAGGGAAAATAATGGCGAGGGCACAATTTCATGGGATCAGTGACTCCTGTGACCTCCAGGACAAAATTACATCCCTCATGGGAGCTGCAGAGGTCTTGAGCTCTTGTATAAGAATGTGCCATTTGTCACTTTTGACAAACCTCTTGCTCAAAGGCTTTGTGCAATATTTCAAAACTAGGTCACTCAGCACAACATCATTTGGAAAACTGTTTTACATCTTAATGCCTCACTACTCCTCCCCTCCCCCCAGAAAGAAAATTGTTGACCATTAAGTCACTTTTGTCTGGCAATAATTGTGTATAAAGCCAGCACTGGCTTGTAAATGGCTGGAAAATAGGACAATTGAGCAATGCATTCAGTGGGAATACCATCATTTGGATAAACTGATAGTTGCTGTTGATTGTACAAATGATAAATTATCTTCAGCAGCACAAAATATTCCAATATAGGACCAGAGCCATCAATTAAGCAGTTTTCACATGTTTCTATGATCATTTTGCAGCTATTTATAGGTTTATTAGTGTTAATTTTCTAGGGAGGGGATGGTAGGGCTTACAACCATTAAGAAAGTTGTTGCTAATAGTTGTTTTTTTGATCCTGCTGGTAATGATCTATATTAAAACATTTCAATTTGTTGCTGATGGTATTCATGTGTTTTAACACTTTGTACAAATCCTCTGGTGGCCAAGGCAGGAAGAAGCAGTTTGGGCTTTCTCACAGACTGTTGTTTAGTGTTCATGGTAAAATGGCAGTTTCCATAAACAGACCAATTCTCCTGCTCCCTTACGCCTGCTGTCAGTGGGTCGGCATGTCCAGGATTAACAGCTACCCCTCAAATGTGTATCAACTTGTGGATCACTTGGGATGCCAACCACATCTTCCTGTCTCCTTGAAGAGGTGGAAAATACCAATGTGTACAGGCCAAAACTAACAGATTTATTTACAGGTAAAATAATACACCGAAACAGTGAGATACTTAGAGCACAATATTTCGTAAATAAGAAAGATAGGATCTGCCAAAAGGGGTTAAAATAACATTTTTAGAACATATTTCTTACACAGCTTGGTAATCAATAGGATTTTTGGATGAATCAGCCTTTCATATACCTTCAAAATGCAATGTTGCACATGGCTGATGCAAAATTCCTAATCAACCTACAGAGTTCAGCCTTCCAGGCAGAATTAAAGCCCATGAGAGTATTCTCCTGACTTAAATGGTCCAAAAGCCTCTAAAGGCAGACCAGCCAATCACCCTCGATTAGCAACACAATAGTACTGCAATAAACAAGTATTCACACATCATTCAAGTCTCACATACCTGTTAATGCTTTGACTGTATATAAATTAACTTGTACCTACAATGAGGTCCCTATATCCTGACAGATTTACAGAGCAAACAACCTGGCTTGCATTGTGCAGACAACCGGCTCCAGCCCATATTTTGAAATTTGGTAAGGAAAGACTCTTAGTGAAGTAAAATGTTTTGTTTTGGTATTGCTGTTGGTCATCATCATCTTAGTGATGTAACAGGAACACACATGAAGTTGTATATTTTGAGGGTATTGATATGGTGGGAGTGTTGGTGCCCTGGGAAGAGGAGGGATGGTTTGGGAGAATCTCTCCTTACTGCTGCCTTACAGCTCTGGCATCGCGCAGTCCTGCTGGCCCGTCCGCTTCCTCTGCATCCAATGCAGTGCATGCCCTGATGTAGGGTTCCAATTTTTGCTGCAGCAGGTGGCACAGGTAAATGACTGTCTCCCTGTTGAAATGCAGCCGCCTTACGCACTGGTCCTCTGTGAGGTTCAGGTATGATGATCGGTTTCTGGATACCCGCATGCTGTAATGCCTCCTGCGCCCTGGTCTCTTGCACTCTCTTCTTGCCGCCTGTGCAGGTATTTGCTGCCTTCATTGCCACTGCTCATCCTTCTGATTTGGGAGCCTTAAGGGTAAGCCCAGCAGCATTCCTATTTTCAACAATTGAGAATAAGCAAATCCTGAGAAAGCTTCACTCTGCAAAAGTATCTCACACTTGCCAAAACCGTGGCCCAAAAGCAGCCTGGAAGCCTAAAAAGATGAACCTGGGACTTATCTTAATGAAGGTGGGGATCCCTTTAAATATCACTTATGAAAGCTCCTAGTCAACTGTTCCCACCATGATTTGCAGGGCGGGTTAAGGAAGTAGCTTATCAGGCGGGCATGGAGACCAATTTCAGAAAAGGTTCCTGATTCAGGTCCAGGTCTCTTATTAAGATATTTAAATGATGTCTGTGTTTGTTTTAGGATGCCGACAGGGACTCCTATAAAACGGCCAAACCCAATATGGCGTCCGGTGCCATTCCAATGCAGAATGTCGCGCTGCAGATTAAGGGCTAAAAATTGGATAGTTCCTGAAAACGGGTGCAGGGATCGCGATGTCTGATTAACCCATGCCCGTTCAATGTAATGCAGGCAGCATGCAACCTTCGTGCTGCCTGCTAATTTTAATGATAGTGGCGTGCAGCCCAGCGCTGCTGAGTGGCTGCACGCTCAGCAAGGGGCCAAATTTTATGCGAGGCTAGCACCAATTAAAGCTAGCCTGCAGTTCTTAAAGGGGAGGTGCATTCTGGCTGCAGCAGGTAGAGGAGTGTGTGACCTACAAGAAGGTGCAACAAGGCAGAGAGAGGGCTCCCAGATTTTTGGATGAAGCACTCAAGGCCCTGGTGCAGGAGGTGGACAGGAGGAGAGATATCCTGTATCCACAGGGGGGCAGGAGGCCCTCCAGATATACGCTAAGATGGGAATGGGAGTAGATAGCTGTCGCTGTCAATGCAAGCAATGTAGCCCCGAGGACCTGGATGCAGTGCTGGAAGAAGTTTAATGACCTCGCATGAGTGGTTAAGGTCAGTGAATCATTTTCAAATTCCATATCCCAAAAACTGCACCACTAGCCTCACACACTGCTCAATTCACCACACTCCCATTACTCATCTACCAACAATCTCTATCAATCACAATTCATAGCTCAAATTCATATGCTGCATCTCACCCTCACACTTACCACAGCTGCAAGCCTCACACCCACATATCACAGCTTGCATACCCTACCAGTTATTCAACCACGACAGCCACATCAGCTAAACACAGTGAACCACACTCACTGCCACACTTCCCTCTCTCTTGCAGGGCAAGGTGGCACACAATGGTAGGCAGCTGCAGTTAACTGGAGGGGGACAGGCGCACCTCCATATCCTGACTCTGCTCGAGGAGACGGTGTTCGCCATAATTGGAGTGGTTGTGACTGAGGCCGTGGCTAGCAGTGACGCTGCAACCATTGAAGATAACGGTATGCTCATAGCTAATCCTCCTTTTCACATCCCACTTGCCCCTTATCCCACAATCTCTTCTGACTTATAAGCTGCAGATAGTGTAAGGTTGCACCTCTTGCTTTCCCCCGCCCCCACCCCGCTCCCCTTCACCACAGCCCTACCCTTGTGCCTTTCTCATTTCAGAGACCCAAGAAATCCAACCCGGCCAGGCAGTGATGTGAAAAAAAGAGGAGAGTGATGAAGAAGAAGAAACACTGTCACTCGATCTGACAGTCACAGCCACCAGCTGAGATCCTGGCACTGTGCGGACTTTTGAGGGTAACTTAGAGACGGGATCTGCACGTCACTGGGCATGAGTGGGCTGCAGCCAGGGCAAGGGGAAAGGGTAGCACAGGTGTCACTTCCCCGGAGGGCAAGGTTACACATGAGTTCTGCTGCAGAGCACACAAATGAGGACTTCAATGGGGCAGCCTACAGAAGAAGGCTGATGGGTGTGTACAATGAAATGTTTGGTGCATTGGCTGGCCTGCCAGAAAGCCTGAATGCAATGTCAAGAAGCATGGAGGAGTCCAGCACCAACCTTGCACAGGGCTTTGCTCAGAGCTTGGAGCCCATC
Source organism: Somniosus microcephalus (assembly GCF_052327205.1). Classification (NCBI taxonomy): domain Eukaryota; kingdom Metazoa; phylum Chordata; class Chondrichthyes; order Squaliformes; family Somniosidae; genus Somniosus; species Somniosus microcephalus. The sequence goes on from NC_140989.1 coordinate 63,500,729, forward strand.
CTTTCCAGTGTGGAAGGGGTGGGCAGATCCATTAGTGCACTTGTGGATCCAACCATCTTGCAGCGAGTGATGGCCAATGTCTCAGCTTCCATTACAGCACAAGCAGAAGCCACCCAACGTCTGAGTGCTGCAGTAGAAGCTCAGACTGAAGTCATGTAAGCTCAGCTTGCTGCCACGCAAGCACAGACTGCTGCCACCATGGCTGGGTTTACCAGTGCTGAAAGGGGCTTGCAGGGTGCCACTGCAGTCTAGCAATCTGTCCTCCAGCAGATTACTAAGATTGCTGAGGTGTCGCCCCGGGGGAGTGGCCGTGGCTCCATGGAACACAAACCTGCTGTCCTCTCTCAGGATGGCAGCATTCGTCCTCTCACCACTGCCACTCCGACAGTGCCCTTGCTGTTGCCTGTCAGCCAACCATCCCAAACTGCTGCCATCCATGCTGAGGTGGTGCAGTCCAAAGCCAGGCCTACTAGGCCTAGAGCTGTTCGAGGTTTTCCTGCAAAGCACCAAACACTTTTACAAACTCAGCAACAGCTAGTATAAATCAATCAGCAACCAAGCTGTAACTAAGTAGGTGATGATCAATGTTCCCTCTAATTTTTCTTTTTGTGCACAGTCCCTTGAAGTGGCTGCCTGGCCCATTCAAATTTTTACACGTGCGGTTTCTTCCATTTAAAAACTTGTGAGTGGCCTGCGCGGGACCCCCAGACTGCTGCGTGGCCACGCAGCTTAGCGGGAACGTTGGTGGTGATCCCTTTAAATAGCACTGGTGTGGGGTCCTTCCTACTGCTGAATGCTTGTTCAGCTGTATGAGGTTAAGAGAGGGTGTTAGCTCCAGCATTGAGGATGAAAATGGCAGCGCTGGCGTCAAATCAGCATTTGACGTCACGATCTACCGACTTTTTTTAAAATTCATTTATGGGATGTGGGCGTCGCTGGCAAGGCCAGCATTTATTGCCCATCCCTTGAGAAGGTGGTGGTGAGCCGTCTTCTTGAACCGCTGCAGTTATGGATAAAGGGACCCTGTATGGACAAGTTATTAAAAAGGGTACCCAAAATGGCTTCTGAAACCTCGTGACCAAAACGTACAGGATTTTAAAAGCAAGGCCCTGCAAGAGGTAGGCCCCTTCAAAACCTGAAACGAAACCTAACATGCATGGATCTGTGAAAGACTTTGTAAAGCCAGACAGCTAGGTAAACACAGAATATGCATTCTTCATCTTGGAACAGATCAAGTCAGGATGGACCTAATCTTGAGGCCATTAACTTTGTGCATACATAATCGGTAACAGCTCACAGTAGCTACCAAGCCAGGAAAAAGACGATTAAATTTCATAAATAACAAACAGCCAGGATATTGAAGCCATTAAACCAGGAGACAACCGCCCCAAAAGCCGTTAAAGTGGATGACCATAATCACTTTGGACGAGCCCGCCAAAAGTTAGACAAAGGACTGACCTGATTTGGTGCGCAGATAAGGGATGAAGAACCGGGTATAATTGTAGGCCCACCAGTATCCAAGGTCTCTTGCCTCTTGGTCTCTCCGCTCTCTCTTGCCTCTTGCCTCGTCGCGGGCTCTCTTCTCCATCCCCGCGCTGCTCGACACCAAGGACGCCCATTACTACACCGGAGGCCAAACGCGGGAGAACAGGACCTGAATCGAAAGCACACAGGACACACGGGGCCATGAACGGGAAGACGAGACGAATGGTGAAACCGATAAAAGCAGAGAAGGGCAGATGAGACGAACGGTAAAACCGATAAAAGCAGAGAAGGGCAGCGAAAAGGAAGCATTGGGGACGAGCGGGTACACACTCCGGCCTAGTTATAAGCTGGCATTTGAAGCATGGGTAGGAAGACCAATTGACAATATAAACCGCCAACCGAGCCCCAACCGCAACAAAGCCGTCGGCGACCAAACCGCTACCAGAAGAAGAAAAACCATCTCTGCAAAGTACCCAACAAAGACTTTAATGGAGGAAAAGGAGGGTACTTCGCACAAACGACTCCATTGCCGTGCCCTGTGACCACGTGACGACAACGGACCCCAAAGGACAACAAGAGCGAACCCCAAAAACCACAACCGGTTTAATCAACAGGTTTCGAATTGGTGAGCATAAATCCCTGACCCCTCGTAGCTTAATCTAGTTAGGTATTGGGGGTGGGACAAGGGTAGGGGGATTTTAATGTGTTTGTTCCCTCGACGTGCCGTGTGTTCCCCATTCCCAAATAAGTGTACTTTTATATGCCTGTAATTATCCTAGTAATTCTCAGTGTTGTGACTTTATTGTGCCTTTAATAAAATTACGGTTTTCTTGCACCAAACCACTTGTCTACTCTATTTTCTGTATCGCCGCCTGTACCTAAGTCCGGTGTCTAGAACCCAGGGGTGTGGGAGCGATTCGAACCGCTCAGGGACAGTCAGGGGCAGAGCTGACTGGGCACACGCCAACCCCTACACTCTGCATACTTCTGGTGCACTCTCCCAGCTCCGATGCCAACGCCCTCGCCAAAATGGAGTCCAGCACGGCCCACACCATAAGTGTGCGCGCACTGCTCGGTGGCCATTTTCAAGTCAATTCAGCATCCGTAGCGCCCAAGCAGTGGGCGATGCAACCGAATTTTAAGCCCCATGAGTTTGTGGTTCCCACTTTGTAAATGGAAACGTATGAAACGCGTTCCAATTTCTACCTGAAGTACTGGTACCAAAGAATGCTTAGAAAATAAGAGTGAAACACTCCTCTCATTCCTGCATGCCTACAAACATAGAGATAAATATCTAAGATAACTGTATGCAACTCGATGGTTCCTGTGCTGCAGGACAATGTCGTCTGTGGAAAGAAGGAATTCCAGCTGAATATTGAAGATGTAAAGATGGATGAATGCTCTGAACTGTTGCTTTAGCGTTTGTAGATTAACAATGCCTGAGAGACCAGCTTGGAGCTGTTGTCTCTGTGCCAGGAATTAAGATTCAAAATGCAGAGACTTAATTTTACAGATTTTATTATAGGAAGTGATACTCACAAACATCACACACAATACTGCGAAGGCTGCGGGAAACCTCATGTCACAGCTGCTGAATTTGTTTGCAGGGCCATTAGTCCTCCGGGTCGTCCCAAACTTCCTTACAATGTTCTCTCCTTTTTAAATTCAGCTAAAAGACCATTACATCATACCTCCTACATGACCTTCACTTTTGGTTTTATAGCGAACTTACATCAGCTCAGCATTCCAAAGAGTGGGTCTCATATTAAAAGCTGTCCTTACAAGCACAGAAAATGTAAACATATTGTCGCCAAGCAGATAAATATATCTATTGGAAGATTAGAGCTACACAAGGTTATTTTGTATGACGGCAATCATTACAGGTTGGAGAATTGAGCTGATTTGCTGACATTCTATAGATATCGCCTGTTAAACATAAAATGGATTCTTTAATAAAAACCTTTCCCAATAGCGTTCCTAACAGGGTTTATGTTGCTATTTATGTAAAACTTTCCCTCAGAAGATTAAATGGATGGGGAAGAGTCCAGTAGTGGGCAGATTGTAGATGGTTCATGGAAGGAACAGGCTTGATGGGCTAAATGGCTGTTTCCTGTTCCGTGCTTTCTTAAGTTCAGTATATTGTTTAATTGCAAACAATATTTTACAGATGCACCTGCCTCTTCTTCTTAGGCAGTCCCTCGGAACTGAGGATGACTTGCTTCCACACTAAAAATTAGTTCACAGGTGACTGATGAGTCTAATGCGGGACCTACAGTCTCTGTCACAGGTGGGGCAGATGGTGGTTGAAGGGGTGGGTGGGTGGGGAGCTTGGGTTGACGTGCGCTCCTTCCGCTGTTTGCGTTTGGCTTCCGCTTGCTCCTGGCGAAGAGACTCGAGGTGTTCGGCGCCTTCCCGGATGCTTCTCCTCACTTTGTGTGGTCTTGGGCCAGGGATTCCCAGGTGTCAGTGGGGATGTTGCACTTTTTCAAGGAGGCTTTGAGGGTGTCCTTGAAGCGTTTCCTCTGCCCACCTGGGGCTCTCTTGCCGTGTCGGAGCTCCGAGCAGAGCACTTGCTTTGGGAGTCTTGTATCGGGCATGCGGGCGATGTGGCCCATCCATCGGAGCTGGTCAAGCGTGGTCAAAGCTTCGATGCTAGGGGTGTTGGCCTGAGCGAGAACACTGACATTGGTGCGCCTATCCTGCCAATGGATTTGCAGGATCTTGCAGAGGCAGCGTTGGTGGTACCTCTCCAGTGCTTTGAGGTGCCTGCCAATGCGGTGTGGAGGGACACCATGGGACAGATTTTCCTCTTTCACACTAAAGCATAAATAATCAGACATGGAGAATTATGCAAAGGTTATTATGTAAAGGGCCCATCCACTTTTCTGCCCATTCATTTAACTGGAGAGTCAGGTGCACTCTTTTCTGGGTCTCCCTGCTCGATTTTCCTTTATGTGCACAGCCCAGGTTTAGGGTCTAACTCAAAAGAGGAAAATCCGCCCCATCACTTCTAATGGGGCAGATCCCAATACTAAAAACTGTTACTAAGGGAATGTGTTTGAAAGAAAGTGTCAGAAAAATATGTGTGACGTATTTAATTAATCAATGTTTCCATGTCGCAAACTGTTAATTATTTCTCAGCAACCCTTTCAGTAATGATGGTACCGCCATCAGTTCTCTTGTGTGAAAGTCATGCCAGGTTAAGGACATGGAACAGCAACTGTTGCTGTTTACCGTGACACCCACTGCTACTACAAAAGAAACAGGCTTAAAAGTGGAATAAAAGTCTTGTATATAATTGACACAAACCAGGGAGCAGCTTCAAGGCTGGAATTTAATCTCGGTATTTAGATGACGATTTTAAATTACTTAACTTTTTGTACTGACGGTCAATGATGTTATTTGAATGCCTCAACTGGATTCCAGCCTGGAAATTAGCCCCAGATATCCATTATTGGATTTGGTAATTGTTCTGATGTAGATGTGTACACAGATGGACTTAGTTACTTTTTCTGGCATGGTTGAATTGTAATACCTGATTAAGGAGAATATCATGGTGCCAAAGAGAGAGGATGTCCTGGAGGGGTCAAGGAAAGAATCTATTTGGTTAGCGCTAAGAAATAATAGAGGTGCCATTACACTATTAGGTGTATTCTATAGGCCGCCAACTAGTGGGAAGGATATAGAGGAGCAAATTTGCAGGGAAATTACAGAGAGGTGCAAGAACTATAGAGTAGCGATAATGGGGAACTTCAACTATCCTAATATAGACTGGGATAGTAATACTGTAAAGGGCAGAGAGGGGGAAGAATTTCTGAAGTGTGTTCAGGAGAACATTCCTGATCAGTACATTTCTAGCCCAACGAGGAAGGAGGCATTGCTGGATCTGGTTCTGGGGAATGAGGTGGGTCAAGTGGAGCAAATGTCAGTAGGGGAACGTTAAGGGAACAGAGATCATAGTATCATAAGGTTTAGATTAGCTATGGAAAAGGACAGGGAGCAATCTAGAGTAAAAATAATTAATTGAAGGAAGGCCAATTTCAGTGGGTTGAGAACGGATCCGGCCCGGCTAAATTGGAATCAAAGATTAGCAGGCAAAATTGTAACCGAACAATGGGCTGCCTTTAAAGAGGAGATGGTTTGGGAACATTCGAGTTACATTCCCACGACTGGGAAAGGTAGGGCAACCAAAGTCAGAGCTCCCTGGATGATGAAAGAGATAGAGAGTAAGATGAATCAGAAAAGGAGCACGTATAGAAACATGGAAACATAGAAGATAGGAGCAGGAGTAGGCCATTTGGCCCCTCGAGCCTGCTCCGCCATTCAATGAGATCATGGCTGATCATCCAAATTCAGTACCCCGTTCCTGCCTTCTCCCCATATCCCTTGATCCCTTTAGCCTTAAGAAATATATCCAACTCCTTCTTGAATATATTTAATGAATTGGCCTCCACTGCCTTCTGTGGTAGAGAATTCCACAGGTTCACCACTCTCTGGGTGAAGAAATTCCTCCTCATCTCAGTCCTAAATGGCTTACCCCTTATCCTTAGACTATAACCCCTAGTTCTGGACTCCCCGGCCATCGGGAACATCCTTCCTGCATCTAGTCTGTCCAGGCCTGACAGAATTTTATAGGTTTCGATGAGATCCCCTCTCAATCTTCTAATCTCCAGTGAGTACAAGCCCAATCGACCCAATCTCTCCTCGTACGTCATTCCTGCCATCCCAGGTATCAGCCTGGTGAATCTTCGCTGCACTCCTTCCATGGCAAGAACGTCCTTCCTCAGATAAGGTGACCAAAACTGCACACAATACTCAAGGTGCGGTCTCACCAAGGCCCTGTACAACTGCAGCAAGACATCCTTGTTCCTGTACTCGAACCCTCTTGCTACGAAGGCCAACATACCATTTGCCTTCTTAACCGCCTGCTGCACCTGCATGCTTACCTTCAGCGACTGGTGCACTAGAACACCACAAGAACCAGGCTGAATATAGAAAGATCAGAGGGGAAATGAAAAAGCAAATAAGAGGGGCAAAGAGAGAGTATCAGAATAGATTGGCAGCTAACATAAAAGGGAATTCAAATGTCTTCTATAGGCATATAAATAGTAAATGGATAGTAAGTGGGGGGGCAATTAGGGACCAAAAAGGAGACCTACACATGGAGGCAGAGGGCATGGCTAGGGTACTAAATGAGTACTTTGCATCTGTCTTCACCAAGGAAGAAGATGCTGCCAAAGTCATAGTGAAAGAGGAGGTAGTGGAGATATTGGATGGGATAAAAATTGATAAAGAGGAGTGATATACCTATCAATTCATTCCATGAAAAGCGACGAGTTAAGATAATAACTATAGGTTTTTATTGGCTAAATAACAGAGCCCACCCTCGTGGGTGATCGGTTCCAACAAGGAAGAATACTAGCCAATCAGTCACCTTTATACCTAGGCAAGCAGGCGGAGCCATGGGCGGAGTCAGCTGAGGTATGCCTAGGTATAACAGCGTGCGTGGCAAGAGGTAACCTTGTGTAGTGATAACAACAGTGTAAACAGTGATAACAACAGTGTAACAATAGTGAACGGTTGTGAACGATAACAGTGGTTTACCACATTCACCCCTTGTTTAAAATTGAGTCCGGCGGGGTGAAGTGTACTACCAGTTCGTGTATGTCAGTCTATCAGGAGGCCTCGTAAGCCTTTCTGATCGGCGCAGCAGCGGTGGCGGTGGTGCAGTATCCGATGTTAGTGCTGGTGTCTGCGTGGTCGACGAAGGCTCCTGGGGTTCCGGCATGCTGCCTACAGGAGCTGGATTTGGGGGAGTGGTGGGGGATAATGGTGGTATCTCAGGGGTGCCCGAGGGCAAGGAGACTGTGTCCTCCCGCCCGTCTGGGTATGCCACATAGGCATACTGGGGGTTGGCGTGCAGGAGGTTCACCCTCTCGACCAGGGGGTCAGTTTTATGGGTCCTCACGTGCTTCCGCAGCAGGACGGGCCCCGGAGAAGTCAGCCATGTTGGTAGCGAGGTTCCCGTAGTCGACTTCCTGGGGAAAACAAACATTTGCTCATGAGGGGTGGCGTTAATGGCAGTACAAAGCAGTGACCGGATGGAATGGAGCGCTGCCGGGAGGACTTCCTGCCAGCGAGAGGTTGGGAGGCCCTTAGACTTTAGGGCTAAGAGGACGGCCTTCCAAACTGTCGCGTTCTCTCTTTCCACCTGGCCGTTCCCCCGGGGGTTGTAGCTGGTGGTCCTGCTCGCAGCAATACCTCTCGCGAGCAGGAACTGGCGAAGTTCCTCGCTCATGAAGGATGAGCCCCGGTCGCTATGTATATAGTTCGGAAACCCGAACAAGGCGAAGAGGTCGTTCAGGCATTTGATGACCGTGGTACTGGTCATGTCTGGGCAGGGGATGGCAAAGGGGAAACGGGAGTACTCGTCAATAATGTTGAGGAAGTACACATTACGGTCAGAGGACGGGAGGGGCCCCTTAAAATCGATGCTCAAGCGCTCAAAGGGGCGGGTGGCCTTGATCAGGCTTGCTCTGTCCGGCCTATAGAAATGCGGTTTGCATTCGGCACAGGCTTGGCAGTTCCTGGTCATGGTCCTGACCTCCTCGATGGAGTAGGGCAGGTTGCGGGCCTTAATGAAGTGGTAAAGTCTAGTGACCCCGGGGTGGCAGAGGTCGTTGTGGAGGGTCCGCAGTCTATCAACTTGCGCGTTGGCGCATGTACCTCGTGATAGAGCATCTGGGGGCTCGTTGAGTTTACCAGGCCGGTACAAGATATCGTAATCGTAGGTGGAGAGCTCAATTCTCCACCTCAAGATCTTGTCGTTCTTGATTTTGCCCCTCAGCTTGTTATTAAACATAAAAGCAACCGAACGCTGGTTGGTGAGGAGGGTAAATCGTTTGCCTGCCAGGTAATGCCTCCAGCGTCGTACCGCTTCCACAATCGCCTGGGCCTCCTTCTCGACAGAAGAGTGTCGGATCTCAGGGCCCTGGAAGGTCCTTGAGAAGAAGGCCACAGGTCTCCCCGCCTGGTTAAGGGTTGCAGCTAGGGCGAAGTCGGATGCATCTCTCTCCACTTGGAAAGGGAGAAGGCTGCGCATGCTTCTGCTGTCAGGGGGAAGGAGGTGGACTTCATGAGGGGTCTGGCTTTGTCCGCATAATTGGGCACCCATTGGGCATAGTAAGCGAAGAGCCCCAGGGTTCTCTTCAGTGCCTTTTGACAGTGGGGAAGGGGAAGCTCCATGAGGGGGTGCATTCTTTCGGGGTCGGGGCCGATGACTCCGTTCTCTACTACGCAGCCGAGGATGGCAAGGCGCGAGGTGTTAAACATACATTTCTCCTTATTGTAAGTGAGATTCAGCCGTTGGGCCGTACGGAGGAATTTCTCCAGATTAACATCATGGTCCTGCTGGTCATGGCCGCAGATGGTGACGTTATCTAGATAAGGAAACGTGGCCTGCAGCGCGTTCTGGTCAACCATCCGGTCCATCTCCCTTTGGAAGACCGAAACCCCGTTGGTGACGCCGAAGGGAACCCCAAGGAAGTGGTAGAGGCTGCCATTCGCCTTGAAGGCGGTATACTGGCGGTCCTCAGGGCGGATAGGGAGTTGGTGATAGGCCGACTTAAGGTCGATGGTGGAGAATACCCGGTACTGTGCAATCTGGTTGACCATATCAGATATGCGGGGAAGGGGGTATGCGTCCAGCTGGGTGTACCGGTTTATGGTTTGGCTGTAGTCGATGACCAGGCGGTGTTTATTGCCGGTCTTAACGACTACGACCTGGGCACGCCAGGGGCTGGTGCTCCCCTCGATGATGCCTTCCTTCAGGAGTCGCTGCACCTCAGAGCTAATAAAAACTCTGTCCCCGGCGCTGTACCGCCTGCTCTTGGTAGCGACGGGTTTACAGTCGCGGGTGAGGTTAGCGAACAAGGAGGGGGGCGGGACTTTGAGAGTGGAGAGGCCGCAGGTGGTATGCGGCGGGCGGTTTAAAAACTGCTGGTTGTAGACTGTGAGTGGGGGGAGGGATCCACCATATGCCAAAGTGACACTTTGAAGGTGGCATTGGAAATCCAGCCCTAGTAGGACGGCAGTGCAGAGCTGGGGCAGGATGAGAAGTTTAAAGTTTTTATATTCCGTGCCCCTAACCGACAGGGTCACCACACAGTAGCCGCTGACGTCTGTTGAATGGGACTTCGACGCCATCGAGATCCGATGGCGCGTTGGCCGGACAGTGAGGGAGTAGCAGCACACCGTGTCTGGGTGAATAAAACTCTCCGTGCTCCCGCTGTCGAACAGGCAGGTCGTGGTGTGGCCGTTTACTTCGATGTCCATCATGGACCTGGACAGGTGATGCGGGAGAGCTTGGTCAAGCGTGACGGAGGCCAGTGTATGGCTGAGTGAGCTGCTGTAGTCGGCAGGTGAGGCGGTAGTTGGGTCTGGAGACAAAATGGCGGCCGAGTGCAGCGAACAAAATGGCGGCGCCCATGACGCGGATCCCCACGAGGTCGAAGTTGGACAAAATGGCGGAGAAGATGGCCGCCCCCACGACTCACATGAGGCACTGCTGGCGTCTGTGGCCTTGACCAAAGATGGCCACCCCCACGACTCACATGAGGCACTGCTGGCGTCTGTGGCTTTCCCCCTGCAGGCGTTTGCGAAGTGGCCTTTTTTTTTGCATCCGGAGCAGGTCGCGTTCCTTGCGGGGCAGCGCGCCCTTTGATGTCTCGCCTGGCCACAGAAATAGCAGCTGGCGGCCCGATCGCGGGGCTCCGCTGCCGCAGCAGGTCCCGAGGGTGGCGGTCCCGATCGATTCCGGGACACCGACGCCGTAGTAGGTCCCAGGGGCGGCGGTGCGAGGGGTATTGCGGCTGAAGTCGGGCCCGCACTGTACCCGGAGTACGCCTCGAGGTCCCGATGGGCCACTTCCAGGGAGCGAGCGAGGGCTGCAGCTGCTTTCAAGCCGAGGTCCTTTGATTCGAGCAGTCTTTGCCGTGAGTAGTCGGACCGAAGGCCTTTCACGAAGGCATCACGGATATTTCCTTCAGCATGTTGTGCAGCCGATACAGCTTTAAGGTCACAGTCCCTGCCGAATGTTTGTAGCGCCCGTAAAAATTCATCTACAGACTCTCCTGGCTGTTGCGAGCGGGATCTTAGGAGATGTCTGGCATACATTGAATTTACTGGGCTCTGGTACTGCTCTTTTAGCAGGTCGAGGGCCTCCTCGTATGTAGCAAGGTCCCGGATGAGTGCAAATACTTTAGGGCTCACCTGGGCGGTCAGAACTCTTAGTTTGTCGGCTTCCGATGGCACGCCGGAGGCTACCAGGTAGGATTCAAAGCAGCTCAGCCAGTGATCGAAGTCGAGGGCTGAATTCGCTGCCTGTGGATTTAGATCCAGGTACGGCGGTCGGAGGGCTCGCAGCCAAGTCGGCTGCTGGGGCTGTTGTAGCTGGCCGTTTGGCTGGTCGTTTGGCTGCTCCAGTCCATTCATTTCAAAATTTAGCCAATAAAATTGATATACCTATCAATTCATTCCATGAAAAGCGACGAGTTAAGATAGTAACTATAAGTTTTTATTGGCTAAATAACAGAGCCCACCCTCGTGGGTGATCGGTTCCAACAAGGAAGAATACTAGCCAATCAGTCACCTTTATACCTGGGCAAGCAGGCGGAGCCATGGGCGGTGTCAGCTGAGGTATGCCTAGGTATAACAGCGTGCGTGGCAAGAGGTAACCTTGTGTAGTGATAACAACAGTGTAAACAGTGATAACAACAGTGTAACAATAGTGAACGGTTGTGAACGATAACAGTGGTTTACCACAAGGAGGTACTAGAAAGGCTGGCTGTACTTAAAGTAGATAAGTCACCAGGACCGGGTGGGGTGCATCCTAGGATGCTGAGGGTAGTTAAGGCGGAAATCGCGAGGTACTGGTTATAATCTTCCAATCCTCCTTAGCTACAGGAGTGGTGCCAGAGGACTGGAGAATTGCAAATGTTACACCCTTGTTCAAAGAAGGATGTAAGGATAAACCCAGCGACTGCAGGCCAGTCAGTTTAACCTCGGTAGTGGGGAAGCTTTTAGAAACGATAATCAGGGAAAAAATTAACGATCACTTCGACGAGTGTGGATTAATTAAGGAAAGCCAGCACGGATTTGCTAAAGGCAAATCGTGTTTAAATAACTTGATTGAGTTTTTTGATGAGGTAACAGAGAGACATGGGGTATATGTGCACAAATCATTGAAAGTGGCAGGGCAGTTTGAGAAAGCGGTTTAAAAAGCATACGGGATCCTGAGCTATATAAATAGAGGCATAGAGTACAAAAGCACGGAAGTTATGATGAACCTTCATAAAACCTGGATTGGCCTCAATTGGAGTATTGTGTCCAATTCTGTGCACCGCACTTTAGGAAGGATGTGAAGGCATTAGAGAGGGTGCAGAAAAGGTTTACGAGATTGGTTCCAGGGATGAAGGACTACAGTTACATGGATAGGCTGGATAAGCTGGGGTTATTCTCCTTAGAATAGAGAAGGTTGGAGAGGAGATTTGATAGAATTGTTCAAAATCATGATGGGTCCAAATAGAGTAGATAGAGAGAAACTATTCCCATTGGCGGAAGGGTCGAGAACCAGAGGACACAGATTTAACGTGATTGGCAGAAGAACCAAAGGCGACATCAGGAAAAACTTTTTTACGCAGCGAGTGGTTAGGATCTGGAATGCACTGCCTGATTGTGTGGTGGAGGTAGACTCAGTCACGGCTTTCAAAAGGGAATTGGATAAGTACCTGAAGGAAAAAATTTGCAGGGCTACGGGGAAAGGGACTAGCTGAAGTGTTCTTGCAGAGAGCTGGCACGGGCTCGACGGGTTGAATGTCCTCCTTCTGTTCTGTAACCCTTCTATGATTCTATGACTTTACTTGTACTGGTCTCTACCTCTATGTAGCCGCCGCTCCTCCTCCAGCACCAGTGGGATCCAGGCTAGGCAAGCAGTATAGGTGACAAGCAGAGCAATGCCGGAGTTCCTGTTGGCATAGGGCAGGCGGGCACCAGAGATGCACTCGAAGTGGTGCTTGCGCCTGCCTGCCCCATAGTAATGAGATGGCCTCCCACTGACCCCACAAACTCTGGAAGGATCAGTGCTGGAAGATGTCATCGGGTGCAATCCCTGTGTAATCACCAGGATTACAACCCGAGGAATTTTGAGGCCCCAGTATTTAGTTTTCCCGTGGAATAGTCCATACTTCAGCAAGAGGAGGTGCGGTGGTAGTCGTGTAAGGTAGCTCCCACTCCCAACTGTTACCCAGTGACCCTTGCTGCTAACTGCGCATGTGTTGATGTGGTGTGAGGACAGGATTAGGCTTGGCAATGGGTTTTGTTTGACTAGTTTTAAGTTGCTGTTATATCGGTGTCAGTGGAGTATTGTGCCGAGAATTCCCAAAGTGCACACCTCACTCATCTGGTTGTAATCCCAATGTAAACCTGTCAGAGCTGCTAACGCCACAATCTAGGAAGGCATTTTTCTTTTTTACCTTTAAAGAATTAACCTGAGTTTTACTTTTAAAATGTGCACCACATGGTGTGGTACTGAAACATAAGCTGCTTTAGTATTGGTCTTGAATTTGGATTCCAGGAACCTGACACCCATGAGCCGTAGATGGTAAATCAAATTTAACACCATAATCACCAAGAGCTGACTCACGGAAACTGGGCTCTTACAGGCCGAGGACGATCAATATAATAGATTAGTAAGGTCCCTGGCTCAACGCCCAGTATGTGCTGAGTTAACAGAGCTCAGCAAGGTCAATGACAATAGCATTGGATTTACCCTCCCATTATATTACAGGTCTGCCTATGGCAGCAAGAGTGCAGTTAGTATAAACATCCCGACACTGATATTGTAGACAGAGGAACCCTACTGGAATGGGGTTTTCATTTGTTGTCTGACCAAAAGCACTGCTGATGGCAAATACAAACAGCACACAGTGGCAAACCGGGTCATCCGTACAGGCCAGCAATATAGCTTTGGAATTGCTGGCCTTTCCAGACCTTCCCCCAAAATCAGAGAAGGTTCATGGTATATTGAAACCACGACTGTGCATGAACTACACATTCACCAAATTTTGCACCTCCACAGTACCATTAAATTCATGACTGCAGCTAAAGAGAAACTGCGCTCATTCAGTGATTCGCGTGCACATGCAGTTCCTTTATGCTGCCGAATCCAGCCACAGTGAAAACAGCAGATTCATTAGGAACCAGCAGTGACTGAGCCACTTCTGGTGGACTATTTGGTTGCCGTGGCGGCTATATCTCTCAGACCTTTGTCCTGTGGAAGAAGGGGAAACTTGTCCTTTTTTGTGGACAAATGTAAAAAGTCACACAACACCAGGTTATAGTCCAACAGCTTTATTTGAAATCACAAGCTTTCGGAGCGCTGCTCCTTCGTCAGGTGAAGTGGAGAAATGCATAAAGACACAGCTTATATAGTCAGAGAATCATGTCAGATGTTTACAGGTAATCTGTCCAACTGCCATTTATCACACCTCGGCAGAGAGATTGCTGTGATTGCTGTGATTATCTCTCTGCCGAGGTGTGATAAATGGCAGTTGGACAGATTACCTGTAAACATCTGACATGATTCTCTGACTATATAAGCTGTGTCTTTATGCATTTCTCCACTTCACCTGACGAAGGAGCAGCGCTCCGAAAGCTTGTGATTTCAAATAAAGCTGTTGGACTATAACCTGGTGTTGTGTGACTTCTTACATTTGTCCACCCCAGTCCAACTCCGGCATCTCCACACCATGGCTTTTTTGTGGAGGCATCTGTTGAGCTTCTCCATCATCGCAAATGTTCTTTGGAAAAAAAATGTTTTGAGCTGTGTGTGGCTGGAAAATAATAGGTTGAATTCAAATACAATTTGGGTGTAAGTGTACCCAACCTTATTCCCAATTTTGTGTCGGTGAGTGAGAAAGGTCAAATTTGACCACCTATATTTATGGACCAGAAATATCTAATGATGATATAAATGTAAAGGGAAATGTAGCAGACTATAAAGCTGTCTTTGAAAATCCTACAAGTATGTTTAAAAAGTGCTATGCCACTTATAATGAGAGTGTTTATGGGCTCTCAGCTGGTGAGAACACCATAAACAATCCATGTTATATCAAAGGCCATGGTATATTGAGTGTACACTGGGGAAGTAATGACATTGTTGTGAAGGCAGCAGCCAAGTGGTTAAGGTGTAGTGTAAAAGTTCTGTTGTAAGTTATGAAGTCTGCAGCATAAACAGAAGTGATTTCAGTGATAGCTTGTTTATACTGAACTGGTCAGGTTTTCCAGCTCAGGAGCAGATTATGATGTGCTGACATGTTCTGCCTGAAGGGCTGATATTCCTCAGTCACAAACTGGGGATAATTAATGTGCATCTGGGTTCACATTATAAACAAACCCAATGTTTATAGAACACCCTAAACGGTCCTTTCAAGTAATGGCTGAGATCCAGAACAGTGTTTAACTGTTAAGACATTTATGCTAAAGGTTTACAAAAACATGTCTGCAAGCATGAATTATAACAGCATCACCTCAAAGACGACCGAAGAGATATTTTAACAGAAGGCACCAAAATCAGTGTTCAATTTGCTGTAATTATGATGCTACGGGATACTTTTTAGGAATGTGTTTAATTTTTCATTTTATGTTTCATCTCCTCTCTCCACCGCTTGTAATTTGCACTCAGTTAAACTGCATCCGCTGCTTTCACCATACCCACTGTGATACATTGGGCCCATAAATCATCAATTGCATGTAACTGGAGGCAGTTCTATTTATGTTTGTTGAATGCGCAGGCATTGATTGAACAGAATAGGAACTAGCAGAATGTTTACTCTTACATATCACTGCAATGATAAATATAGCCAAGCTAAAGGGGAGTGGCATGATTGGCAAGGGCTTGTTAGAACACTGCCCTTTCACCTCTGAAACTGGGTTCAAACCCTATTGCCCAGAAAGGTGTCCCTTTCATCTTCATGGCTATTAAAGTTTCTGAGAGAAGTTGCTTTGGCTAGCACAGCGTGACATCTAATTCCCGGTGGATAGAAGTCATAAAATGACCTCAAAATCTGCACCAAAATCTCATAGCAAATTAGCAAGTAAAGGTAATATTGTGACAGTTGTAGAGGAAGAAGATGCTTCAACGTTTCATTAAATGTAAAAAAGTTTTTTGTTTACTCTATAAATCAGTCCCAGCTGCACTCTTGCTTTCTGCACTAATGTGATACAAATAGGCAGTAGGCAGGATGCATGGTTAGAGCCTGTGGTGTATGCAATTCATCGATCATGGAATGGTGGGCATCAACAGGTGTATCCAAATCTTCTATCTCTCTGAACCTATTTGCTCCTAAGTGTCAGCCGTGCCTCAGTGGGTAGCACTCTCTAGGTGGGAGGGGCTAGGAGTGAGCCAGGTGTGACTGGTTGCTTAATTGCAGCTGGGTGTTGGAGAAAGTTTTGTAAAAAGTTGGTGGAGGGTTTTGGGGTGTTGTTTTCAGGTTTTAGGGCCTTTTTTGGCCCACAAAACACAGCCAGATGGCTGCTGAGGGGTCCGGAGTGCCGGGCCCCTCAGAGGACAATATTCCCAAGAGGAATTTTATTAGGGAAGAAACTGTGGTGGGAAGGGGAAAAAAAAGGCCCAAAGATTTGGGTCAGGACCTCAGGAGGTTTGGTAAAGAAAATACGGTGGTGGTGCAATGTGAAGATAAGAAGATTCGAGCCTGGGATATAATCCAGGCGGTTCATGAGGACTGTGGTGAGGGAAGCTGTTTTGCCTGCCGACCAAAACCAAATGTGAGATTTGAGGTGACGGTCAGTGGCCGTGAGGAGGTGGAAAAACTGCTGCTCAGTCTGAAAGTTGGGGAGAAATTTTTGGAGGTGACTCTGCTATATTCAGAGGAGGTGGTGGTTTCATTTTTGAACTTGCCTGTGTACATCGAGGATGAAGTGCTGAGCAAAAAGTTGGAGTCGTGGGACATTAAAATCTGTTCCGAAATAAAGAGGAGGTACTATCCGGGAACACGGGTAGCAGACGGAACCTGGTATGTAAAGGTGCGGTTCCCAGAGGGGGTGAGGTCTTTGCCTTACAGTATGAAGTTCGAGACACTGGAAGGAGTACAGTACTTTCGTGTGCTGCACGATAACCAAGTAAAGGTGTGTTACAATTGTCTGGGACATGACCATCTCGTAAGAAACTGTCCTGATTTGTATTGTTACTATTGCGGTGAGTCGGGACATATTGCACGGAGCTGCAAGGCGGAGAGCTGTGGGGTGTGTCATAAAGGCCCCGCCCGCTGTGAGTGTGTGGCAGAAGGGAGCGAAATGAGTGATGAGGAGATGGGAGAAGGAGCAGGAGAGGAGTGTGGAACGGCCGGAGGTGCGGTGCCGTCGGAGGACACAGCCGGTAAAATGAAGGAAAAAGGAGCACAGGAAGAGGCAGAGGTTGGCGGAGCGGAGATCGAGATGGCGGAAAACACGGCGAGTGCTATGGAGGGGAATAAAGACAGCAGCGGGCAGCAAGGGTCGAGTGCAGACTCAAGCCTTAGTGCAGTTCGGCTCCCCCTGGGGAGTCTGGTGTCTGCGGGGGGAGAGGAGGCAGGAGCGGGGTGTGTGGTGGAAGTGAGTGCTCCAGGGAGAGGCGGGGAGTCGGATATTTTGGTGAGCGGGAGGGGGCAGGGCGGGGAGAGGGTGCAAGGGGCAGGAGCCTTAAAGGGACAGCAGAATGGGATCAGCGAGATAGAGACGTCAGAAGGGAACAATTTAGGTGTGCCATTGTCCCATGGAGTGAGGGAACAAGGTGCAAGGGTCAGAGGTAGAGACGTGGTCGAAGGGGGCGGCACAGTGGGAGAAACTGCGATAGCAGGAAGACTCTCTATGGGAGATGAAGTATCTGACAGGGAGCAGGATTATGTATCTGACGGGGAGCAGGCACAGGGGGTTGCAGAAGAGCTTGAGTGTGAGGAATTAGAGGGGGACAGAGACATGGAAGTCGGGGATGGGGTGGCATCATGTGGAAAGGGAAAGGTTAGTGAGGGGCAGAAGGAGGGAGAAAGGGCAGCTCCTGGGTCCAAAGTTAAGGCAAGGAAGAGGCTGAAACAGCAGGGAGGGGTCAAACAGGAGGGGAAAAAGAGCCGGAGGCTGCAGGAAAAAGCAACAGCTGCCCGAAAAGTTGAGAAGGAGCATGAGAGGAGGGAGGAGCCAGAGATTAAATGATGGGGAGATTATTGGGCATATTTCCCTTCTTTGGAGCCATGATTACATTGGTCTCGATCAATGTGAACGGACTGAGGGTTGAGAAGAAATTGCAGCAGTTGTTGCAGGGTTTTAAAGGCACGGACTTGTTGTGTCTGCAAGAAACCTTTTCGGATGAGGATATTCTAGAAAGAGTTCAGAAGGTTTGGAAGGGAGAGGTGTTTGCAAGTCGTGCAAACAATAACCGTAGAGGGGTGGCTGTTTTGGTGAGTCCGTCCATAGAAGAGAACGTTGCCTTGGTGGACAAGGACACTGAGGGGAGATTTTTACGGCTAAGGGTAAAATTGGAGGGATTTAATTGCGATCTTTTTAATATCTATGCACCGAACGACCATTGCAAGCGTCGCGAGTTTTTTCGGGGGTTATTCACTGAAGTGGCAGAGGTGGAAAATCCTTGTATAGTGGGGGATTTTAATGTATTTTTATCTTGGATGGACATTTCAGCCCAGATGACCTTTAAAGAGGATAACTCCAGAGGGATGATTATAAAAATGATGGCAAATTTAAATTTGAGAGACTTATGGAGGGTCCGGAACCCCATAAAAAGGGAGTTCTCGAGCAGGTTGGGTGGGTGATGTTTTAAAACAGAGCCGAATAGATTTTGTATTAATGCGGGAAAGGTTAAGTTCGGAGGTGATGGAGATTTATTATAAAAAAGTATTTTTTAGTGATCACTCAGCTTTGGTTCTTAGAATTAGGAACAGCAGAGTTAAGATCGGTTCAGGGGTGTGGATTTTAAACAATCAATACCTGAAGGAATGTGCTTATAAAGAAGGGATTATAAATATAATAAAGAATGCTCGGAAGGAACTTTTGTTCTTGAAAGAAAGAAGAGTTTGGTGGGACAATTTCAAATATGAGGTAAAAGTTTTTTCGGTACGTTATGGGAAAAAGAGGGCGGCAGCTAACTGGCATTGAGAAGAGAATATAAACAAAAGGTTTACGGATGTCTGTAAAGCAGTTGACGGAGGGGATAAGGGAGCTGAGACTAAGTTACGGGTGCTAAAGGAAGAGTGGGAATTATTGTAATCTGAAAAATGCAAGGGGGCCATTCTCCGTGCAAAGGCTAGAGATGCATTGGAGGGCGAAAGATGCACTAGATATTTTCTAGAGCAAGAGAAGCTGCGACAGAGATTATCGTTAATTGAGGAGTTGAAGGTTGGGGAGAAGATCATTCATGAAAGTGAGGAGATTTTGGAGGCGGCTAGCAGCTTTTATCAAGAGCTATATACAAAAGAAGACATTTCCAATTTGGAGATGGAGAAGGTTACTGCTTTTATTGAAAAGGGTTTAAAGGAGGATGAGAGAAGCATGTGTGATAAAGAAGTAGGATTAGCGGGAATAAAAATAGCAATAAGTGGAATGAAGTTGGGCGGGGGAGGGGAAAGCCCAGGGTCCGATGGACTAAGTGCAGAATTTTATAAGGAATTTTTTGAGATTTTAAGTCCATTGCTCTTAGAAGTTTTTAAGGAAATTAAAATTGAGGGAAGCCTGGCCCCATCTATGAGGAGAGGTATCATAAGCTTAGCTTATAAAAATAAAGGGGATAGATGGGATCTGAAGAATTGGAGGCCCATCACACTATTAAATGTGGATTATAAGATCTTGGCGAGGGTTATGGCAAATCGTTTGAAGGAGGTGTTACCGGAGATAGTTTGGCCCTCTCAGTCCTATGGAGTCATTGGCCGGGACATCGCAGACTCTGTGGTCTCAATCCGAGATGTGATAGAGCTCATGGAAGAGAGTGGGAGGGAGGCTTATGTATTAAAGATAGATCAAGAGAAAGCCTTTGATAGGGTCTCTCATGAGTTTTTATTGAAGGTTTTGGAAGCATTTGGTTTCAAGGAAAATTTCATTCAGTGGATAAGGATTTTTTATTCAAACATATTTAGCTGTGTTAAATGTAATGGTTTTTTATCTAAGTATTTTCCGATACAGAGATCAGTGAGACAGGGTTGTCCCCTGTCCCCACTGCTGTACACATTGGTAGCAGAACCATTAGGTTACATGATGCGAAAGAAACAAGGTGTAGTTGGGATTGTGGTACCCAGTTCCGGGCTGGTGTCGGTGATACACCAATATGCAGATGACACAACCTTAACATTGAGAAATGGGGAGTCAGTGAGGAAAGCTATGGAGGTAGTGGAAGAATATTGTAGAGCTTCAGGTGCCAGAGTGAATTATGGTAAGTCCCAATGCCTGGTTGCAGGGAGGGGTAGGGGGGAATGGTTGGGGGAATGTCCCTTTAAGGTGGTGGAGGTTTTGGAAGTTCTGGGGGTGCATATGGGGTGCAAGAAAGACAGGGAAGAAGTGGATCGATTAAATTGGGAACCGAAGGTTATGAAAATCAAAAAGATTTTGGGAAGATGGGAAAGAAGGTGGTTGAAAGTGCAAGGAAGAGCGACAGTGGTGTCTGCTGTCCTGCTATCTAAGCTATGGTACTTATTGACGGTGGAGGATATTCCTGAGTGGGCAGAAAAGTCCATCCGAGAGGCTTGTGTGAGGTTTTTATGGGAAGGGAAACCAGCCTTGGTGCTTACAATACCATCATTGGACGGAGAAATCAGGGAGGACTCAACTTCCCAGGTATTGATTTGAAGAAAAAATCCTTTAGAATCAAATGGGTGAAGAGATTTCTTCAGAAGTCAAATTCAAGTTTTTGGAAGAGTTGTTTTGAGCATTTTTAAAAACGAAGTGGGATAGGAGGGCAGGGGATATGGAATACAATAATGGCCCAGAACTTGGTGTCGGGGGCTTGCCGCGCATGCAAGCCCCCGATGTGCGCTCACCCTGCGCGCCGACATCTGAAACCTGGCCCGCAGTTTATCCTTTCAGTGGCCAGGTTCTGATGTCGGCGCGCTGTGCTAACCTGACCCAGCGGCGTAGTTAGTGCGATGTGCCGGCTGGGATCAGGTGAGCATTGTTCAGCCAATCAGGGGAGGGGAAACTTCATTCATAAGTTTGAGAGTAAGAACTGTCAAACTCATGAGAAGTACTGCACCCCAAAACACTACTTAAACTTTAAATAAAATTTTAAAAAACATTCCAATCATTAAATTAAGTATAAATAAGTTTAAAAAATAATTTAAACAATAATTTATTTTTTGAAAAAAATAAATTTTTAATAAAAAGGGTCTAAAACTAAACTTACCTTATTGTAGATTCTTTAAAATAATAAACCTGTGGGAAAAAAAATTCTAAATTGCACTAAAACACCACTTACCTGTAAAAATAAATACTTGCGTGTGCTTTTTACAAGCGTAAAGACTGGAGGCCTTTACACATGCGCAAATCCCCCAAAACAGAGGAAATCCAAGACGCACGCGCTGCCCCCTACAGCGCATGCGCTAGCCTCTTCAACTCTTGGGTGAGAGGAGAGGAAATGCCGGTTTTCAGCGCATGCGCTGTGCATGCTGAAAACCGGCATTTCCTCCAGCCAGACGCGTGAGTACCCCTTCCATACTCACACGTTTGGGGAGGAATTTCTGCCCCAATATGTTTTTGAAATCGATTAAGCTTCTCCCTAGGTTTTATAAGGGGGTTGTAGAGACTTGGGCTCAATTTTTAAAAAGTGTGCAGTTTATGCCCGAGGGGGCTGAGGAATTTTTAGAACAGCCTTTATTTTTGAATAGGTGGGTCAACATCAAAGGAGAGGTTTTATTTAATCAAGCTTTTATAAAAGCTGGGATTATATCGGTGAAAGATGTATTATACGAGGTGATTCCAGGTTGGTTGCCGGAAGCGATAGTGAGGGACATGGTGTGGGAGGAGGATCAGGAGGTAGAAGGAAAAGCAATAGAAATCATGTATGAGAAGATTGTGAGGGCAATGCCACAGGATTGGATGGAAGAAATAAATGCGGAAATCTCCAAAGGAAGTAAAATGCGTCCTGCTTTTCCAAGCTTTGTACTGGAGAAAGGGGGAGAGTTAGTCCAATTTGACAACTGTAATACTCGAGATTTCTATGAGGTATTCAGAGAATGGAGATTCAAGACACCTGCTGGTCAGGAGTTTTGGCAGAGTATATACCCACAGCTGGACTTCAACAGGATTTGGAAGGGAGTGTGGGCGAATTTTAAATGCCCAGAATGGATTGAACTGGATTTCAAATTGGCACATAACCGGATTTTTACCATGACGGTCTTGTGCAAGATTGGACGAGTGGAGGCGGCAACTTGCCCAATATGTGGGACACAGGATGAGACTCTGTCCCATTTACTGGTGTTATGTCCGCAGTTAAATGACTTTAAGTACTATGTTCGACAGTTGTGTGAAGCTTTTTTGCTGGGTGGGGACCGAACAGCGAGAATGGGAATCCCGTGGGACTCAATTTTGAGATGGGGATTGCTGGAGAGTCTGCCAGAGTCTAGTGGAGCGGCAATTAATTTAATGTTCAGTTTGGCTAGATTCGTGATTGTGCAAAGAAGGAATGCTCTGTTTATTAAGGGGAGGAGAATCAATCTAAAAGAGTATTTTAAATATAAGCTAAAAGACCATTATCAGGCTCTGTGGATGTTTTATTCAGAAAGGAATTTAACAACCAATTTTTAAAGTACAATCGATTAATATGTTACAGGTGACAAATTAAACTTTAGGTTTTGATGTTAAAATGTGGTGGCGGAATGGCTGTGCAGGGCGGTGGAATTGATTTGTATCATACAATGTAATGATCACGATGTTGTAAATGTTCTTAATGTTCAATAAAGTAATATAAAAAATTTTTTTTTAAAGTGGGTAGCACTCTCGCCTCTGAGTCACAAGGTTGTGGGTTCAAGTCCCTTTCTTGAGATTTGATCATAAAATCTAGGCTGACACTCCAGTGCAGTGTTGAGGGAGTGCTGCACTGTCGGAGGTGCTGTCTTTCAGATGAGATGTTAAACTGACACCCCTTCTGCTCTCTCAGGTGGATGTAAAAGATCCCATTGTAGGAACGGAGGTTCCTATCTGAATAAGGTACTCGACTCGATGAATCAAATCAACAGGTTTTAATGAACAATGAAGTTAACAGGGAAACTACAGGAGAAACGGTACACCGGTCTATTCAGCTTGCTGGGCACTCAACGACTACTGGAAGATTCTGGAAGCTGACGTCATGACGTCATCGCGTTCTTCGCGCCACTGGTGGTCACGTGATCGGCGTCATGACGTCATCACGTGGAGTGCAGGAAAACACAATACAGTACAGTTAACAGGCAGTTTAAAGGTGCAGTCCGCGGTTGCACTACACTGTAGTTAAAGGGATTATTACTAATTGTTCTGAGGCCCTTGGTGGCTCCGCCACACCATGGCATTATTTCGAAGGAGACTTATCTCTGATGTCCTGGCTAATATTTCTCCCTCAACCATCATCATTAAAACAGATTATCTGATCATTATCACATTGCTGTTTGTGGGACCTTGCTGTGTGCAAATTGGCTGCCGCGTTTCCTACATTATAGCAGTGACTACACCGCAAACGTACTTCATTGGCTGTAAAACGCATTGGAATGTCCTTAAGTCGTAAAAGACACGATATAAATACAAGTTTTTTTTCTTTCTCAACTGCATTCTGAATGTCTCCAATTACTGTGGTAACTGCTGCAAGTGCTTGATAAAGTGGACTGATTAGTCACCAGGGGTGGAAGGATGTCGGCGGAATTACTGACCACCGTGCAACATTTGTTTTATATTCCCCTCCACTTTTGCTTCATGCTCCAGCTGGCAGAGATAAGATACCATCTGCCAAGTTGTGCCAAACTGATGGTAGGTTTGTGCTGTAGCCTCATGCCCCCTAGTAGCTGATCTGAGACTGACCAAACACGTTTTACATAGGACTCTAAAACCCAACAGAGAGAGTAAACTTTCATCCCATCAGTCTGGGATGAATTTGAACACAGGCCCAAGAAGTCAAAGGTTAGTGCTGTTGGCAGCACAAGGCAAAGCCAATGGAGGTTGGTCTTATCCATGCCTCAGAGGGAGCCTGGAATCTTGTCGTATAAAGCTGCAGCTGTGAACTATTATTTTATCTATGGTAGAAAAAAATAGAACTCCTCCCAAAGAAAAAGTACTTTGAGGAGGATTTTTCTTTCAATTCCCGCCCCCCCACCAGAAACAGAAGATAAAGGAGGTGGAGAACCATGGAAGATGGGGCAGGTAGGTCTCCTGCCAAACCCCCGCCCCTAAAATTGACCACGCAGACTTTTCTCTCCCCTCCCGCACTGCCACCACTGTTGGCCACCCACCCGTTGCCGATCCTGCTGCATGTAAATGATGGCATGGAGGTGGGGCTTAAGATTCTGGGTAATTTTCCCCTCTGCACTGCCAATGAAGAGAAGGCCAGAAGAAAGGAGGCAATAGGACAAACTGTGATGGCAGATGTCAGGAGGACTGGCTGTAAGGTAAAAGATGACCCCCTCTCCCTCCCTCCCAACCCCTGCTACTACCTGTCCTTTGGCTGCTGGCTTTTTTCAGAGCCAATTCAAAATTTAGTGCTGGTTCATTGAAGGGGCCTCGGTCCTTTTAACATTAGCCCTGCCCTTTCTGGTACTGCAGTGAATACCCCGGTGCAGCACCATCATTTTTTCTCCCCTGGCACCGGTGGCCTCCCAGTGTAGAGCGGAGATATCATCGGGAGTCCGCCCTGCATATGAAATATGAACCTCTCTGAGCTGGAGCAGCAAGAGTGGAAATCAGTGGCCCTGCCGGAGCTGTCAAAATAGGATATTTTGAGGCTGGGGGCTTCACAGTCTTTGACTGTTACTTTGCAGGTGGGGGTGATGTCACAGAGTGGGGCGGGGGACGTTGCTGCTGTTGCGGAAAATTTCAAGCTAGCAGCAGTGCCGAGGAGGTCCATGCCCCATTCCGAGAGACTGGGGGGCAATCCGGGAGGGTTGGCAACCCTAGGTCCACAGTGAAGGTAATGTACTGGTTTGCTCTGGCATGGAGGGAATTGGTGACCTGTTTGATGAGGCTGTGCACTGCAGACTGGGAGATGTGGGGGGCGTCCTCTGTAGCAACCCGGAAGGAGCAAGTGGCAGCTTTAACAGCCGCTGGCAAAGCATGGATCCCTGGCCCGGCAAGCAGCAGGTCTTGCTGCAACAACAACATAGCCTGCTCATGCACTGTTCCTCCAGAGATATAGAGTCATAGAATCATAGAGTTATACAGCACAGAAAGAGGCCCTTCCGCCCATCATGTCCATGCCAGCCATCAAGCCCTGTCTATTCTAATCCCATTTTCCAGCACTTGGTCCGTAGCCTTGTATGCTATGGTGTTTGAAGTACTCATCTAAATGCTTCTTGAATGTGTGAGGGTTCCTGCCTCTACCACCCTTTCAGGCAGTGAGTTCCAGATTCCAACCACCCTCTGGGTGAAAAAGTTTTTCTTCAAACCTCCTGCCCCTTACCTTGAAAATATGCCCCCTGGTTATTGACCCCTCTACTAAGGGGAAAAGTTCCTTTCTATCTATCCTATCTATGCCCCTCAATATTTTTTACACCCCAATCAGGACCCCCCTCAGACTTCTCTGCTCTAAGGAAAACAACCCCAGCCTGTCCAGCCTTTCCTCATAGCTGAAGTGCTCCAGCCCAAGTAACATCCTGGTGAATCTCCTCTGCACCCTCTCCAATGCAATCACATCCTTCCAATAGTGTGGCGATCAGAACTGCACACAGTATTCCAGCTGTGGCCTAACTAGCATTTTGTACAGCTCCATCATAACCTCCCTGCTCTTATATTCTATGCCTCGGCTAATGAAGGCAAATATCCCATATGCCTTTTTAACCACCTTATCTACCTGTCCTGCTGCCTTCAGGGGTCTATGTACATGCACACCAAGGTCCCTCTGATCCTCTGTCCTTCCTAGGGTTCCACCATTCATTGTGTATTCCCTTGCCTTGTTAGTCCTCCCAAAATGCAGCACCTCACACTTTTCAGGGTTAAATTCCATTTGCCACTGTTCTGCCCATCTGACCAACCCGTCTATATCGTCCTGTAGCCTAAGGCTTCCCTCCTCGCTATTTACCACTCCACCAATTTTCGTGTCATCTGTGAACTTACTGATCATACCTCCTACATTCATATCTAAATCATTAATGTACACTACAGACAGCAAAGGACCCAGCACCGATCCCTGCGGTACACCACTGGACACAGGCTTCCAGTCACAAAAACAACCTTCGACCATCACGCTCTGCCTCCTGCCACAAAGCCAATTTTGGATCCAATGTGCCAAATTGCCCTATCCAAGAAAGTAACTCTTGGCACATAGACCCTGGGGCAGCCCCCTTCACCTGCTCTCTTCTAACAGACCCACCTGCTGCATGTCCTGGTTGTTCAGCTGCTGCTGCTCCTCTTCCTCCAACTGTTCGTCCATCCAAAGCAATGAAGCAAATACAGCAGCCATAATAAGCAGTGAGTGCTTAATGAGGGTAGGAAAGTGTGGAGGTCAGTGGGGGAGGTGGGAAATCAGAAAGAATTAAACTGCAAGCTCAGAACTGACTTGCAAATGCACTACTCACAACAGCACACAGATCCTAATAACTTGAATGCCTGCAGGCAAGTGCCCCTTTAAATGTAGCTTCAGGTCACGGTCAATCCATTTCTGAAGCCAGTCCTGGTTTTGCCACTAGTTGGACTTCTGACTGGATCAGTCAAAATCACCTCAGGGTCCAAATGACATCGTAGGGCCACGATTTAAATTATTCACGAGGCGCCCACCTGTTTCTGGCGGTTGCATTTGTGGTCTGAGTCAGCTTCTGAGTTAAAATGGCGGTTGGTGGATTTTGGGTGGGAACGGGGCGGCAAGTTGATTTCCGCTCACCCATCCCGTTCCCGTGGGACAGGTTGGGTTAAAATTGGGGCCCTAGTTTCAGAATCTCAGATGTAATACAAAGGCCACGATTTTGCCGACGCTCAGAGAGCGGGTTTGGAGGCGGGTCAGAGGTTAAAGTCGTTTTGATTGATGTCAGGTTTCGCACCCACCATCAACCCACCTCCAAACAACCTTCCCAAGTGTCGGGTCCCCGATTTACGAATGGACCCGACACCTAGCGGCGGGAAACGGATTAAAGGCAATAAATTGCCTATTAACAGGTACTTGTCAGCAGTTTTCAGGCTGTTTTTCGATTTTCCAGCTTCTGCGTCAGGTTTCACGACATCTGGACAACACGCCAGGTAAGTGTGGCGTGTTGTAAGTCTAGTCTGATGTTTGTGAAAAGATAACAGCTGCAGAAGTGGTGTCAAAGATGCCATGTTGCACATGGTGAGTTTCAGAGCAAAGAAAATGTTGGTTACTGCATTTTAAATACATATACAGATTTCTTTAGCTTACAAATTTTTAAATCCAACTGTATGTCCAGTGCCACCTCATTTGGACAACCTTTCTCACCAGTGACAGATCGCTTCTGTCATCTCACCTGCAGCTGCCATCTATTCCAGCATATGGAGGGAGTCATTGGAGAGCCTAGATGCAAGAGTTCACCTTTGTGCAGTGATTGTCAGTGTTTTCAGCACCTCAATGCTGCCAAACACTGAAAAATCAACTGTCAAAATAAAATTGTGCATGGTCCCTTTAAGGAAACCGGCAGATGACGCATCATCAAATGACATCATCAGATCCACTTCCTGTTAATTGGCCGGAGGGCGGGCTTAACAACAAGGTCAATCAAGGGAAAATCACGTCTGTGGAGCGGAGGCCGCTGGGGGCGGGACCGGAACCTGGAAACCAGCTGACCCGCACCCATCCTGACACCGAGGAGAAAATCGCAGCCTATATGCCTTCCACTCAACTGGGCAAAAATAAATGCTGATCTTAATGGCATATCTCCTTTAATTCAGGCACAGTTGCAGTTTAGTTTTTTTTAAAATTGCAGACAACTTCTTGAAAATGCTCGCTACGGTTCCTGTGATATTGCGTTGCAACTTCTGTTTTCCATTAGTTTAAGTACAATAGCAGTGTGCCACATCCCACACTGCAGCAAGGTTGGCAGACCTCAAGCTCATATTAAATAACAAAGGAAGCATTCGTTTAATGTAATATTCTTGGCTCTGCTTATCAATGTATCTGACAGCAGCCAAGTTTTACATTATGACGTGGCTCTGAATATTTTTTAAGCAGGCATTTGAGAGGAAATTATTGCCTTTGTATTTTATTACATTCTTGGATGCATCTCCCCATCATTTGTTACGTGGAACTTTTGGCTGACTCCGGCCCACCCGCTGCCATAAACATCACATAAATGGAGCAAACATGCAGCTGATCACCATGCTGTTCCTTTCTGAGAAATGAATAAACACATTGATGCTGTCCAAATATTGGAGCAGTAGACAGCTGCCGTCCGCTGGAACAGATCATTGCTTTTGCTGCGTTGCTCATCGTGAAAAGCTGCCTTTCTGGGAAATGCCTGGTGCTAGTCAATTGCTAATCACCTCGAAAGGCTCTTTGATCACATTATTCATGGGTGGATTACTGGGTCATCACTTTATCTTGTCCTCGTTTTACTGATCTTCCAATCACTGCTGTATCCCATTGAACTTTTTTTTTGAAAACTGCTGGATTTGAATCTGGTAAATATAGAGCAGAACCATAGGCCCAGCCTGTCGCCTTCAGTGACGACCTTTTTTCTTTGATATTTTCCCCTATTTCTTCCCTGCTGAGTCAGCTTGGTTCAGTTGGTAGCACTCTTTCCTTTTGCGTTAGGAGGTTCAGGGTTCAACTTCCACTTCAGGATTTGAACACATGAGGTAGGCTGACCCTCCAGTGCAGTACTGAGAAAGTGCTACATTGCCAGAAGAGCTGTCAATCTGAGACCCTGACTGCTTTTGACCCTGGTTTAGGTGGATGGTAAAGACCCACTTGGCACTATTCAAAAAAAGAGCAGGATGTTCTCCTAGTTTCTCCCTCAGCCAACGCCACCACAAGCAGATTAACTGGTCATTTATCTTACTGTGTTTGTGGGATCTTGCTATCGGTAAATTGTCTGCCATGTCTGCTTATAAAGTGGTCATTGCACTCTCACTGTGTTGCATTTTTGGATGTTTCTGAGAGAAAGCATTAAATAAATGCTAATCTTTCTTTCTCTCTGGAAGGTGTTGACTCTTTTTGGGTTATTTTTTGATGTCTAGGAGGTGCTGACTCATTTTGGTACCTTGTCAAAATGGTTACTCTTCATGTATGAGCTGAATAGTGAGTCTCAGCCTGATTGCCTCCTTATCTATCATTCACTTTCCAACACAGGCCACAGGCTAGCAATTAGGAGCATTAAACCTAGCTGTTGAAAAAAAAAATCTTTCATGCCGTCAGGCTAATCATAGCACCACTAGTGCTGCCCTGGCTGAAATCCGCCAACTTAATACAGACCCGGCATTGAACCTGAGACCTTCGTGGTCCACCACACACAGGGTGATGCATTTAACCCTTGGCCGTTCAAGGGAGCTCCAGCAGCTTAACTTCAAAAACTAACGGTGACAAAGCCCTGAGTGTGTCTTACGGTGTCGGGGAGGTGGAATAGAAATCGAATGCAACACTGCTCTTTGAGGTTTCCTTTTTAGAAAATTGCCACAATCTTGAAAATATTGTCATTGAGAGCGATTCTGAAGAAATAGAGACAAATTCTGTTCAGAGAAGAATACATGGATTTTCAGTTTAAGTCACATTTTAACATACATTCTGCTTCTGTCAGGCGGCGTGCACCAGGATTTCTTTAAGAAAGAACTTGCATTTATGTGGCACCTTTCACGATTTAAAGAACTTCACAGCCAACGAGGTGCTTTTGAAGTGCAGTCATTGTTGGAATGTAGGGAAACACAGCAACACAGCAAGGCCCCACGAACAACAAACACCCTGCTCACCTGTCACGGAGTTGAAGTCTCCGAAAGCGGCCACGGTGCCCCGGGCCTCCGACCGGAAGAGCTCGGCAGTGACATCCTGCAGAGCGGCGAGGCCGGGGTGACAGGAGAGAGGGGAGAAAGCGGAGAGAAGGAGGAGGAGGAGGGTGAGGGTGGGACTGGGGCCCATGGTCGGACAGAGGCAGAGTTGCTCCATCACAAACACCCCGCCGCCGCTGCAGAAGGGCGGCCGCCATTTTGTGAGGCACTAACAGTTTGAAGAATTAGGCCCCGCCCACACACGCAATGAAACGCCCCCCCGTGACGCAGCGCGCTCCCCCCGTATGATTGGTCAACCATCACGTCACTCAACGCTAATGAGCGGTTGGCTTTTGTATGTTTTTTCAACGTTTTTTAAAAGTAAATACGCCTATGACACTCCCCTGATTGGTCAAAGACGCCTATTACACTCCCCTAATTAACGGATTTTGTACGTTTTTTGAACGTTTTGGTTGAGGGATAAGTTTTGGCCAGGATAACTTCCCTGCACTTGTTTGAATAGTTCCATGGGACCATTTGTATCCACCTGAGAGGGTAGACAGGGCCTAAGTTTAATATTTTATCCAAAAGAAGTGTCAGCCTAGATTATGTGCTCAAGTCTCTGAAGCGATGACCTACTGACTGCGAGGCAAGAATGTTACCATTGAACCATGGCTGACACGTTTACGACAGAAAACATATTTAGGCTTGAAAGGGGAAAAAAGTCCCTGAACTACCCCAGTAGCACTTAAACATTAAAGGATCAGTAATGTTGGGTGATGTCAATCACACAAGCACAAGTCTAACTGATTTGACATAAGAGGATGATTTATGAATCATCTTTGATGTCATTAAGAATGATTATTAAGCTACCATTTATCTTCTTTCCCTTGCACAGACATCTTACTAATCACTTTCGTATCTCCTTGAAATAAATATTATTTGAAAACTGTTGTATTTGAATCTGGTAAATTTTCAGATGAGACAACAGCTCAGCTTTGTCTCTCGAAGGACACCTTGGGGTAGAAATTGGACCTCATTGTGCCCATTTTAAGAGAGTAAAACAGGTGCAACAGTGGCCAATTTCGGGCCACCAATGTCCCGTACTCAGAGGACGCCTGAAAGATGGCTGATGTGATATTGGGCGGTACGATTTTTCAGGTGCCTAATATAGGCACAAGGAGGGAGAAATTCGGTATCGCCCATTTTGAGGCGCGAATATCGACCGGGCGCAAAGTTTAGCGCCCGGCGCTAATTATCGCCGCCGACTGCAAAATTCGCCTCCATCGCCCCTAGAGGTGATTTGGAGCGCTAAATCAGGTGCTACACAACTCTCTTAAGGCGTTAAGCCCGAGGAGCGAGGTGTTACCTCAGAGGGCGGGCGCAGCGCAGGTGCTGTCAGTTAGCGATTGCACACAGACATATTGGCGCCGGCCAGTTCTTAAAGGGGAGGGTCGATCTTGCTCTGCAGCCGCACCCTGCTCATTGAAGCCTTGAATCTCGGCCTGGACAGACCTGTGGCGAAAGCTTCCAGCCAAGGAGTATGGAGAGGGCCAGGGAGCGAGCGCAGCGCTTCAGCGAGCGTGCCTTGGAGGCTCTGGTTGTTGCGGTGGAGCGCAGAAGCATTCTACTGTACCCAGAGAGTGGCAGGAGGCCTCTGCCAAGCGAATACAGAAAAGCGTGGAGGGAGGTGTCTCACAGAGTGACCTCAAGCAGCATGGTGCCTAGGACCCCTGTGCAATGCAGGAAAAAGTTCAATGACCTGGGATGGCAGAAATGACATATGAGGAGAGATTGGGTCGATTGGGCTTGTACTTGCTGGAGTTTAGAAGAATGAGAGGGGATCTCATTGAAACTTATAACATTCTGGCAGGACTGGACAGACTAGATGCAGGAAGGATGTTCCCAATGGTCGGGGAGTCCAGAACCAGGGGTCACAGTCTAAGGATAAGGGGTAGGCCATTTAGGACAGCAATGAGGAGGAATTTCTTCACCCAGAGAGTGGTGAACCTGTGGAATTCTCTACCACAGAAGGCAGTAGAGGCCAATTCATCTATCTATATCTATATCTTATATCTATATATATATAATTGCTCATCTGTCTGTCTGTCTGTCTGTGTCTGTCTGTCTGTCTGTCTGTCCTCTATACACTCAAAAATTATAGAGCGTACCTACACGTGTGTTACATCAAAAGAAAGCTTACGATTCCGAACGGTCATAAGCGTATTTACTTTTCGGTGAGACAAAAATTGTGCCGACGGTATCCAAAAAACGTTCAAAATTCCGCTCATTAGCGGTTGACCAATCCTACGGGGGAATTAGCATTGAGTGACTATGATGTCGAAGAGCTGCTATGATGTCAGAGCAGTTTTTGTGCTGTCATAAAGAAATCAATGCTTTCACTGTGCCCAGCCTACTCAGCTGGGGTGACTCAGGCCGGCCCTCTTCCTCTCTTCTCTATCTCCTTCCCTCACTCTCTCCTCTCTCTCTCCTTCCCTCGCTCTCTCTCTCTCTCTCTCCTTCCCTCGCTCTCTCTCTCTCCTTCCCTCTCTCTCTCTCTCTCTCCTTCACTCTCTCTCTCTGTCTCTCTCTCCTTCCCTCTCTCTCTCTCTCTCCTTCCCTCTCTCTCGCTCTCTCCTTCCCTCTCTCTCTCTCTCTCCTTCCCTCTCTCTCTCTCTTCTCCTTCCCTCTCTCTCCCTGTCTCTCTCTCCTTCCCTCTCTTTCTCTCTCTCTCCTTCCCTCTGTCTCTCTCTCCTTCCCCCTCTCTCTCTCTCTCTCCTTCCCTCTCTCTCTCGCTCTCCTTCCCTCTCTCTCTCTCTGTTTCTCTCTCCTTCACTCTCTCTCTCTGTTTCTCTCTCCTTCCCTCTCTCTCTCTCCTTCCCTCTCTCTCTCTCTCTCTCTCCTTCCCTCTCTCTCTCTCCTTCCCTCTCTCTCTCTCTCTCTCTCCCCCTCAGTCGCTCCCTCTCTCCCCCAGTCTCTCTCCCTCTCCCCAGTCTCTCTCCTCTCTCTCCCCCCAGTCCCTCTACTCTCTCTCTCTCTCCCCGTCTCTCTCCCCCAGTCTCTCTCTCTCCCCCTCAGTCGCTCTCTCTCTCCCCCTCAGTCTCTCTCTCTCTATCTCCCCAGTCTCTCTCTCTCTCTCCCCCAGTCTCTCCCTCTCTCTCTCTCCCCGTCTCTCTCTCTCTCACCCCCTGGTCTCTCTCTCTCTCTCCCCCAGTCTCTCTCTCCCCAGTCTCTCTCCTCTCTCTCCCCCAGTCTCTCTACTCTCAATTAAATTCAATTCAATTCAATTCAAATGCTTTATTGGCATGAAAGTTTACAGGGAACCATATTGCCAAAGCTTACATAACAAAAAGTACAGTTTTCCAACATTCTGTAGGTGTCAAACAATTTTGACCTTCGTTGGGTACATACAATATTAGCTTAAACAATATTAATTTAAACAGTCGTTGAACATCGTTGGGTACATTCAGTATTAATTTTAAACAGTCCTCAGGTTGTGACATGTTGTTACATATTTGGCACCATGGTATGGTCTGTCTCCTTCTCCCAGGACTAATCTTAATTTTGACAGGTCATCCAATTCTTTGAAATCTGGGGTTGTTTGGCTGAGCTTGTCAAATAATATGTTTCTTGTTGTGTTGAATTTTTCACATTTTAAGAGGAAATGCATCTCTGTCTCAACCTCGCCGGCCAGACATTGATCACATATTCTATTCTCTCTAGGCTGCCAGGATTTCTTGTATCTTCCTTTTTCAATTGCCAGTTGGTGGTCGCTTAGTCTGTACCTGGTGAGGGTCTGTCTCTGTTTTGTGTCTCTGATGGTCGAGAGATAGTCTGCCAGTTTATATTCTCTTTTTAGGGCCCGGTAACATTCTAATCTGCTTTGGCATTTGGTTATTTTGTTCCAATGTTCCAGGTAGGTTTCTTTGCATTGTTTAATGATTTGGTTCACTCGGATTGGTGTTTGGACGGCAGTGTTGGTCTGGGACTGGTCAGGGTCCGGCTGAGTAGGAGTACTTAGTTTCAATAGCAGCTGACTCAGGGGACTCTTTTCTGGGTTTAGCTCTTGGGTCTGGAAGGCTTTAAAATGAAGGGTGTCTGGGGAGCTAGATTTGAGGTGATTTAGGAAGTTTAGTGCTCGTTTTTGGATGTTTATTATCAGTGGGTATCTGCCTAGTTCGGCTCTGCATGCATTTGTTGGTGTTTTCCTTTGGGTGCGAAGAATGCTTCGGCAAAATTCTGCATGTAGGGCTTCTATTGTGTGTTTTTCCCATTTAGTGTAGCTATGGTGATTGAGCGGGCCCCATACTTCACTACCGTACAGCGCAATGGGCAGGATTATGCTGTCAAATATTTTGAGCCAGATTTTGATTGGGATTTGGATGTTGTAGAATTTTCTTTTTATTGCATATAGGGCTCTTCGGGCTTTTTCTTTTAGTGCATTCACTGCTATGCTGAAGCTCCCTGATGCTGTAATGGTTAGACCAAGGTATGTCTCTCTCTCCCTGTCTCTCTCTCTCTACCCCAGTCTCTCTCTCTCTCCCTCAGTCACTCTCTCTCTCCCCCCTCAGTCTCTCTCGCTATCTCCCCAGTCTCTCTCTCTCTATCTCTATCTCCCCGTCTCTCTCTCTCTCCCTCTCTCCCCCCAGTCTCGCTACTCTTTCTCTCTCCCCGTCTCTCTCTCTCTCCCAAAGTCTCTCTCTCCTTCCCTCTCTGTCTCTGTCTGTCTCTCCCTCCTTCCCTCTCTCTCTCTCTCTCCTTCCCTCTCTCTCTCTGTCTCTCTCTCCTTCCCTCTCTCTCTCTGTCTCTCTCTCCTTCCCTCTCTCTGTCTCTTTCTCCTTCCCTCTCTCTCTCTCTCTCCTTCCCTCTCTCTCTCTGTCTCTCCCTCCTTCCCTCTCCAAACGGGGTGATACTGAATTTCTAGCCCTCTCCCTCTCTCTCCCCCCAATCTCTCTCTCTCTCCCTGTCTCTTTATCTCTCTCTCTGTCTCCCAGTCTCTCTCTCTCTGTCTCCCAGGCGAGGTTGAAACAGAAATGCATTTCCTCCTAAAATGCGAAAAATTCAACACATCAAGAAACATATTATTCAACAAGCTAAGCCAAACAACCCCAGATTTCAAGGAATTGGATGATCTGTCAAAATTGTGATTAGTCCTAGGAGAAGGAGACAGACCATACCTTGGGGCCAAATATGTAACAACATGTCACAACCTGAGGACTGTTTAAAATTAAGACTGTTTAAAATTAATATTGAACGTACCAAATGAAGTACAAAGACTGTTTAAAATTAATATTGTTTAAAAGTAATATTGTATGTACCCAACAAATGTCAAATCGATTGACACCTACAGAATGTTGGAAAACTGTACCTTTTTGCTATGTAAGCTTTGGCAATATGGTTCTCTGTAAACTTTCATGCCAATAAAGCATTTTAATTGGAATTGGAATTGGAGAGACTGGGGGGGGAGAGAGAGCGACTCAGGGGGAGAGAGAGAGACTGGGGGAGAGAGAGAGATGGGAGAGAGAGAGAGAGAGAGAGGAGAGAGACTGGGGAGAGAGAGAGAGACTGGGGAGAGAGAGACTGGGGAGAGAGATGGGGGAGAGAGAGAGACTGGGGAGAGAGAGAGAGAGACGGGGAAGGGAGAGAGGGACTGGGGAGAGAGAGAGATAGAGAGACTGGGAGACAGAGAGAGACATAGAGAGACAGGGAGCGAGAGAGAGATTGGGAGGAGAGAGAGAGAGACTGGAGGAGGGAGAGACTGGAGGAGAGAGAGAGACAGAGGGAGAGAGAGACTGGGAGAGAGAGACTGGAGGAGGGAGAGTCTGGAGGAGAGAGAGAGACTGGGAGACTGGGGGAGAGAGAGAGACTGGGAGAGAGAGAGAGAGGGAGCTCTCTATCTCCCCAATCTCTCTCTTTCCCCAGTCTCTCTCTCCCTTCCCCCGTCTTTCTCTCTCTCTCTCCCCCAGTCTCTCTCTCTCCCCGTCTCTCTCCCCCAGTCTCTCTCTCTATCTCCCCATTCTCTCTCTCTCTCCCCAGCCTCTCTCCTCTCTCTCCCCCCAGTCTCTCTACTCTCTCTCTCTCCCCGTCTCTCTCTCTCTCCCCAGTCTCTCTCTCTCCCCCCTCAGTCTCTCTCTCTCTATCTCCCCAGTCTCTCTCTCTCTCTCCCCATCTCTCCCTCTCTCTCTCTCCCCGTCTCTCTCTCTCTCTCTCCCCCCTCAGTCGCTCTCTCTCTCCCCCAGTCTCTCTCTCTCTCCCCCCTGGTCTCTCTCTCTCTCCCCCCTGGTCTCTCTCTCCCCAGTCTCCTCTCTCTCCCCCAGTCTCTCTATCTCTCGCTCTCCCCTGTCTCTCTCTCTCTACCCCAGTCTCTCTCTCTCCCCCTCAGTCGCTCTCTCTCTCCCCCCTCAGTCTCTCTCTCTATCTCCCCAGTCTCTCTCTCTCTCTCTCTCTATTCAATTCAATTCAATTCAATTCAATTCAAATCGCTTTATTGGCATGACAAGTTACATCTTATGTTGCCAAAGCATCGGAAAACATTCATGTTTGTTCACAAAAATACAGATCTATCCATACAGTGTATAAACAGATATATCCCTGAGTGTATAAATATACTTTCATATAATTTATATATACTCTTTTCTTATATTTAGTGGTTGACCCTCTGTTTATGGCAAGCTGTAACATAGTGTGCCGCTAGTGTTACGCAATTTCTCTCTTCCCCTAGTAGGTATGGGAGTTTTTGGTCGTCATTCAAATTTCTGAATTCCGGGCATATTTTTGTGAATTTTGGGTAGAAATTCTCCCTTATGCCCTGATATTTTCTACAAGCTGTGAGGAAGTGCATCTCTGTCTCCACCACTCCCTGACTGCAGTGAGAGCATATCCTGTCCTCTCTTGGTAGCCGGGTCTGTCTGTGTCTACCTTTTTCGATCGCCAGGTTATGTTCACTAAGTCTGTACATTGTCAAAGTTTTTCTCAGTTTGCTATCCTTTACCATGGTCAGGTAATCAGCCATGTTGTATTGTCTGTTTAGGGTCAAGTAGCAATTGAGTTTGCTTTGGGTTTTTGTTGTTTCTGCCCAATATGACAGATATTTTTCCCCGTCTCTCTCTCTCTCCCTCTCTCCCCCCAGTCTCTCTACTCTTTCTCTCTCCCCGTCTCTCTCTCTCCCCCTAGTCTCTCTCTCTCCTTCCCTCTCTGTCTCTGTCTGTCTCTCTCTCCTTCCCTCTCTCTCTCTCTCCTTCCCTCTCTCTCTCTGTCTCTCTCTCCTTCCCTCTCTCACTGTCTCTCTCTCCTTCCCTCTCTGTCTCTCTCTCCTTCCCTCTCTCTCTCTCTCTCTCTCCTTCCCTCTCTCTCCTTCCCTCTCTCTCTCTCTCTCTTCTCCCCCCAGTCTCTCTCTCTCTCTTGCATCACGGTGGGCGTTTCATTCCATGTGTGGGCGGGCCTAATCCTGTAGCCTCCCGAAAGGTCGCCGCCATTTTTTTAATACCGACAGTGACAGCACCAGCACAACAAACCCCCACAGTGCGGCTTCGGCACAGTATCCCGCTCCCGGCCCGCCGGAGCGGGAGGTGAGTTGGGGTCACTCGGGCCGGGCCTCACAACTGCTCGGCCTGAGACACAGAGCGGGGGAGCGGCAGCGGCCGGCCGTAAACCGTGCGGCCCTGTAAACTGCCGTTTTACAAAAAAGCCTTGGCAACGCCGGGCCCCCCAAGCAAGTATATATATATAAAAGGATAGTGGTGTCTGTCTGTCTGTCTGGGCATCACTCAAAAGTTATAGAGCGTACCTACACATATGTTATATCAAAAGAAAGGTTATGATTAGGAGGGTGTCTTAGGCATATTTACTTTTTAAAAAACTTTCAAAAAAACGTACAAAATCCGCTAATTAGCGGTTGACCAATCAGGGGAGTGTAATAGGCGTCTTTGACCAATCAGGGGAGTGTCATAGGCGTATTTAGTTTTTAAAAATGTTGAAAAAATGTACAAAAGCCAACCGCTCATTAGCGTTGAGTGACGTGATGGTTGACCAATCTTACAGGGGGAGCGTGCTGCGTCACGGGGGGCATTTCATTGAGTGTGTGGGCGGGGCCTAATTCTTCAAACTGTTAGTGCCTCACAAAATGGCGGCCGCCCTTCTGCAGCAGCAGCGGGGTGTTTGTGATGGAGCAACTCTGCCTCTGTCCGACCATGGGCCCCAGTCCCACCCTCACCCTCCTCCTCCTCCTTCTCTCCGCTTTCTCCCCTCTCTCCTGTCACCCCGGCCTCGCCACTCTGCAGGATGTCACTGCCGAGCTCTTCCGGTCGGAGGCCCGGGGCACCGTGGCCGCTTTCGGAGACTTCAATTCCGTGACAGGTGAGCAGGGTGTTTGTTGTTCACGTTGGGCGGCGGGCGGGTTCCCCGGGTGCTGATCCCTGGTGGTGCGGGTGTGGGGCCAGAGCCCGGCTCTCACCTTGGGCTGGGGAGCGGTGGCAGCAGGAAGGGAGACAGAAAACGGCAGAAAAACTGACAGCGGCAGAGGGGAAGAGTCAACAGACAGACATCAGAGAGAGAGAGAAATACAAAGAGAGAGCCAACAACCAGCCCTCATTCGAGTCCTGCCCCTGCCACACAGCCTATCCCAGAAACCCAGCCAACAACCAGCCCTCAGTCGAGTCCTGCCCAGACTACTGCTACCCAGTCTGAAAAGCCAGCCCCTCAGGCGGTCCTGCTGACCGACTCCAACGGGAAGTTTTTGGACCCCCAGAGGATGTTCCCAGGTCATCAAGTCCTGAAAAAATGGTGTAGCAACACAGGCCATGCAATGAAGATCCTGAACAAAGAATCCCTTGGAAGCCCCAAATGGCTTGTGATCCACACAGGCACAAACGACCTACGCACCCTACGGGAAGACACTGCTAGGGCGGTGAGCAGGATGGCGGAAAAGGCCAGCAGGGAATTCCCCGAGGCGCGGATCGTGATCTCCACACTACTGCCCAGAAAGGACACCCCAGCCTATGTAATCCACAACACCAACAGGGAGATCGACACGAGATGTACTGCCCTCCCCAACGTCTACCTGGCCCATCACCCAAACATCAACACAAGGGACCTCTATGACGAAATACATCTACTCAAACAGCGGATGTGGATCTTCGCAAGAAACCTCATAAACACTGCCAAAAGACGCAACCCTCCCACCCCCTCTACCATTGGGAGCCCTAACCCAAACAGGACCACCACTGTCCCCCACCCCCCTATACAAAACCAACAACAGAACCGTGCTTTTGTACCTGACCCCAGACCCCCCTCTAGACCACAGACTATAGACCAAGAACTGAGAAAGATCATGACGATGATAAGCACCCTGATGGAAAGCCAGAGAGGAATGCACTAAATTATTAATATTGTTATTTTATCATTACTATTACTATTATTAGATAGCAGTATGTGCATGCCTCATGAAATTTATACTAAATCGTCATTTAGCATTATAGAAACTAGTGTTTTCACACTCGTCCCACATAATAGGTCCATTTTATTTCGTTTTTTTGAACTATATAAATGCGTTCTTTCCACATAAGCTGCTGGAATATCCAGGGTCTCCGCTCCTCAACTTTTGGGATGAAGAGTACAGACCCTGAATTCCTAAAAGCTATAAAAGACATTGATATAATTGTGTTAACAGAAACATGGTGCCAAAAGGACGTGCCCACCCACTGTCCTCCAATGTACCATGAAATCATTGTGCCCTCAGTAAAGAACACTAAGACACGCAAAGGCAGAACCTCCGGGGGAATCTTGGTGTGGTATAAAGGAGAACTGGACAAACACATCTCACCGATAAAACAGGGAAAATCACATGTATGGCTAAAATTAGATAAAAATATAGGAATAACAAAAAAAGATGTCTACTTATGTGCGATCTACATACCTCCAATAGAATCGCCATATTTTGAAGAGGATTTATTTGATACTCTCCACATGGAAATCAGCCATTTCCAGACCAAAGGAAAGGTGCTACTATGCGGGGACCTAAATGCAAGGACCGGATGTGAACCCGACTTCATAGACCCACAGGGCAACAACCATGTGTTTGGCCAGACCCCTTTATATGTCACACCAGCCATCGCAAATCGGAACAACCTTGACTGTGAAATAAATAAAAGCGGTAGGGAGGTAGTGCAACTCTGCCGAGCCTTAGGCCTGTACATAGTTAACGGTAGGTTCAGAGGGGACTCCTTAGGGAGACTCACATATTCCTCAACTCTTGGGCCTAGTGTGGTAGATTATACAATCACTGACCTGGACCCCTGCGATATCAACGCATTCACTGTCAGGCAGCAATCCCCCCTCTCAGACCATAACCAAATAAATGTGTACCTTAAACTTTCTGCCCAAACTACAGACACAAAAAAGGAACCCAGTAAGCTCCATAAAATAAACCAGACATACAGATGGGCCCCAGACAGTGGAGATAAATTCATCACAGCACTAAATTCACCTGATCTCACAAGTAAAATATCAAAATTTAAAGAAAATCTATATGAGATCACCAGAGATGGTGTAAACATGGCCATAGATGATATAAATATGATCTTCCATGAGGCAGCTGTAAAAGCCGACCTTGTGAAACAGAAAAGGAAACGTTACAAAAGACAAAATAAAACCGGGAAATGGTTTGACCACGAATGCAAAAATGCCAGAAAAGACCTGAGAAAAATATCAAACCAAAAGCATCGCCAACCAAACAATCCAGACCTACGTATTAGATACAATGAGACCCTCAAAAGATATAAACACACCATTAGGAACAAAACACAAAATTATACCCACAAAATACTCGAAGAAATTGAAAACTCCATTAATCCAAATCAATTCTGGGATATGTGGAATAACCTGAGTACAACACAATTGCAAGCATTACCAATCCAAGATGGAGACATCTGGAGAACACATTTTGAAAACCTCTACAAAGACATCCCAATAAACGAAACAAACCCAAGTCAACATCATGTCACAGAAAAACTCCACACATTAGAAGCAACAATTAAAGACAACCAAAACCCTCTAGACTCCCCAATCACATGGAAAGAACTAGCCACAAAAACAAAATCTTTCCACCTAAAGAAAGCCTGTGGTCCAGACAACATCAAAAATTAAATGCTCAAGTTCAGCAATATGGAGATGCAGGGTGCTGTACTCAAGTTATTCAACATCATATTACGCTCAGGCTGTTTTCCCGATATCTGGTGCCAAGGACTCATCTCTCCCATATATAAAAGTGGAAACAAATCAGACCCAAATAACTACCGCGGCATCTGTGTCAACAGTTGTCTAGGGAAGTTATTCTGCAGTATTCTAAATAGTAGATTACTGGATTTTCTTAACAAACATAATATCCTTAGAAAAAATCAAATAGGCTTTCTTCCAAAACACCGCACCACCGACCATATCTATACCCTTCACACTCTCATTGAAAAACATATACACCAAACAAAAAATGGGAAAATATTCGCTTGTTTCATTGACTTTAAGAAAGCCTTAGACTCTATCTGGCACGAAGGGCTCTATTATAAACTTCTTCAGTGCGGAATAGGGGGCAAAATTTATAACCTTATTAAATCGATGTATCTGAAAAATAAATGCGGTGTCAAAATTGGAGACAAACGCACTGGTTTCTTCACCCAGAGGAGAGGCATCCGGCAGGGCTGCAATTTGAGCCCGACCCTGTTCAACATATACATAAATGAATTAGCAGACATGCTGGAGCAAAGCGAGTCACCGGGTCTCTGTCTCCTGGAAGGAGAAGTGAAATCCCTGTTCTATGTGGACGACCTGGTTCTGCTGTCTCCCACAGAACAGGGATTACAGCAACAATTAGACCTACTCGACAAATACTGCCAAAATTGGGCCCTAACAGTAAATCTAAAGAAAACCAACATCATGATTTTTCAAAAAAGGCCCAGGTGTCAGGAAAACAAATACCAGTTTACTCTCAGTGATACCATCATAGGACACACTATGAGCTACACTTACCTTGGTCTAACCATTACAGCATCAGGGAGCTTCAGCATAGCAGTGAATGCACTAAAAGAAAAAGCCCGAAGAGCCCTATATGCAATAAAAAGAAAATTCTACAACATCCAAATCCCAATCAAAATCTGGCTCAAAATATTTGACAGCATAATCCTGCCCATTGCGCTGTACGGTAGTGAAGTATGGGGCCCGCTCAATCACCATAGCTACACTAAATGGGAAAAACACACAATAGAAGCCCTACATGCAGAATTTTGCCGAAGCATTCTTCGCATCCAAAGGAAAACACCAACAAATGCATGCAGAGCCGAACTAGGCAGATACCCACTGATAATAAACATCCAAAAAAGAGCACTAAACTTCCTAAATCACCTCAAATCTAGCTCCCCAGACACCCTTCATTTTAAAGCCTTCCAGACCCAAGAGCTAAACCCAGAAAAGAGTCCCCTGAGTCAGCTGCTACTGAAACTAAGTACTCCTACTCAGCCGGACCCTGACCAGTCCCAGACCAACACTGCCGTCCAAACACCAATCCGAGTGAACCAAATCATTAAACAATGCAAAGAAACCTACCTGGAACATTGGAACAAAATAACCAAAAGCCAAAGCAGATTAGAATGTTACCGGGCCCTAAAAAGAGAATATAAACTGGCAGACTATCTCTCGGCCATCAGAGACACAAAACAGAGACAGACCCTCACCAGGTACAGACTAAGCGACCACCAACTGGCAATTGAAAAAGGAAGATACAAGAAATCCTGGCAGCCTAGAGAGAATAGAATATGTGATCAATGTCTGGCCGGCGAGGTTGAGACAGAGATGCATTTCCTCCTAAAATGCGAAAAATTCAACACAACAAGAAACATATTATTTGACAAGCTCAGCCAAACAACCCCAGATTTCAAAGAATTGGATGACCTGTCAAAATTAAGATTAGTCCTTGGAGAAGGAGACAGACCATACCTTGGTGCCAAATATGTAACAACATGTCACAACCTGAGGACTGTCTAAAATTAATACTGAATGTACCCAACGATGTTCAACGACTGTTTAAATTAATATTGTTTAAACTAATATTGTATGTACCCAACGAAGGTCAAAATTGTTTGACACCTACAGAATGTTGGAAAACTGTACTTTTTGTTATGTAAGCTTTGGCAATATGGTTCCCTGTAAACTTTCATGCCAATAAAGCATTTGAATTGATTGAATTGAATTGAATTGAATTGATAAATACAGAGATAGAGAGGAACCCCGGGCTCGCTTCGGAGCGATGGGCACCCGGCCTCCCGGTGTCGGACTGACTCCGTTCTGGTACCCAGGTGAGTCAGGCCGGGCCTGCCCCCCCAGTCTCTCTCTCTACCCCCCTAGTCGCTCTCTCCCCCCGTCTCTCTCTTCTCCCCCCAGTCTCTCTCTCTCTCTTCCCCCGTCTCTCTTCTCCCCCAGTCTCTTTCTCTCTCCCCCGTCTCTCTCTCTCTCTCTCTTCCCCCCCAGTCTTTCTCTCTCACTCCCCCGTCTCTCTCTGCAGATCTGGCTGAAGCAGGTGGCAGAGCTCAGTGACCACCTCCTTGCTGAATTGCAGCCTTCGCAAACATTGCTCCTCAGACATGTTAATGTAGGAGAACTGTTGGCGAAAAATCCTGGGAGGGCAAGGTCTCCTGTACTGACGCCTGTTGGCCCTCCTCTGTCTGGCCATGATTGCCATTCACTCTCTGCATCTCTGTGCCCTCTAAATGTGATGGAGAAGGACGATGTTCCCATCCATTGCAGCCCCCATAGTATCTGGGCAATCAAAGTTATGACGGTCAAAAAGCAAAGTACCTGCAAAGTTATGGTCAGAAGCCAAAACTACCTCAGACAGTGTTGACTCAATGCAGAAGTCTCTCTTTCTCTCTTTGTCTCTCTGCAAATCTCTCTTGCTCTCTCTCTCAGAATGAGTGGTGCAAAAATGGCTACCACACAAATGCCAGGAAGAGGCCCCCTTTAAATAGCACCTCCCCCAGCCCCACAGCAACTGGGAAGCGTTCCAATCAACCTGTCGTTGGTAGCGCCAGGCGGAAAGGAGGGGGGGTGCCACTGAATTTCCGGTCCGGGGCGCCCCAAGGGCGTTGCACTCTCAAATGACGTCAAGATCTGCATGCGTAGATCGGGCAGTATTGTTTAGCGCCGCCGCAAAATGTCCGCTCAATTTCACGAGAGGCGCAGGTGTCGCCGTGCCCGGGCGCTAGTTGGTTTGCGCCCCACTTAGCGCCCTCTTAAGGCACTAACGGGTGGCGCTACCAACTGAATTTTTCCCCCAAGATGCCTTATCTCAAAGTTTAAGGCCT
The DNA here is from genome assembly GCF_052327205.1 of Somniosus microcephalus. NCBI lineage: Eukaryota > Metazoa > Chordata > Chondrichthyes > Squaliformes > Somniosidae > Somniosus > Somniosus microcephalus. Next base: position 63,544,705 of record NC_140989.1, read on the forward strand.
TTTTTAGACCTCTTGCTATAACTCGATATTCCAGATTGGACCAGGAGACAGGCCTGCCTCTCTTGGGATTCTTAGGCAGCTGATGGGTGACTGCCAACAAAAGGTAAGTGTTTTAAAGAAAAAATACATTGCTATGGAGCCAGGGGGAGCAAGCGTGCTCCCTTAACTCCATAGTACACCGATCGCCCCTCCCATTGTGGCTCTACGATCCCCTCCCGAGAGTTACCTTTGTGCTGCTGCCGAGATTCATTTCTTCAAATGGACGTACTGCCTGTGGAGGTGTGACAGGTACCGGCAGCTAAGCCAGTTAATACTAATGAGGCCCAAGGCTCGAGGCCCAGTTTTGGGCCGGCCTTGGGCCTTCCAGTTCAGGTGTGCATTGTGGCCACATCACCACCTTCGTGCTTGAAACCAGCCTCCAACAAATTTATAACCCCTTCTCTTTTTGTTTCACTTGTCCCACCTTTCTTTCTGATAATGTATGATTACTACCCCCACTGTGAGGTTGTGGGCATAATCCTGATTAACTTAAAATTTAAAGTTAAGTAGCCTCTCACTGTAGCACTCTCTGATATACCACAACCAGGGACGTAACTGAGAAATGTCATATTCTCTCTCTTTCATATATTCTTTGTCATAACTTTTCTTTTCCTTCTGTCTTCTCTTAACTGCTACTGCTAATTGAATTCCTCAACAAGGGAATATGCCCTGGAATATGCCGGATAGGAAGTAACAATCGCTAGTTTCCCTAGGAGTCATAGCTAGCTCCTTTCCCAGCAACCCACGGCACTGACTGCTTCCTCCACAGTGCCATGACACAACGGAGTGATGCTCAATGCTCTCAACTGTGCTGAGAGAGTTCAATGAGAAAGACAGCAAGACAAAAATATTTCTCGGCAAAGTTCCAGCGTCTTGGCAGGTGTGGGGCCTGTGGCCTCCTGAGTAGTTCATGTTGCTGCTTTGCCTGCAGGCTCAAGATCTGAACTTTGCCCCAACTGTTCAAACTCCAAAGTCCTCACTGCCTCTCCCAACATGCTTTTCAGGTGGCTTCCAAAGAGTGATTAGAAAGAGGGCACTTACACTACTTCCCTTTCAATGCTCCATGTTTAACTTTCAGCAGGGTGTTGAATTTCACAGCGTTACTTTTTTAGCGCAGGAAAAAAATGAAAGAAATAAAACAGAAGCCAAAGGTGAAATTTGGACATACTTCCTGCTACACATCATCATTTTCTTTGAGATAGTCCCAGCACAAGATGCATACAGATGAAAGAAAAAAAAATCATCCTTTTATTAATATGCAAGTAAAACTGAGCATGTATATTTATACCTTGCATTTACATAGGTACACATATTTATAAAGGTATCTCTAATATATAAATACCTTTATAAGTACCTATACAGTATTTATATAGGTGCTTATATCTATCTAAATATCAAGGCTTATTTTTTCACATTTTTCTCACAAGTCATATATTCTGTTAATATCTAACATTTGCCAGTTTTTATAGTGACAAATATAACTTTCTTAGCAAAGAAAATACACCTGCACCGGTAAACTCGTAAATGGATTAGAATAATAGTAGGACTTTGGTATGCAGATCACAGGTGGCAGTTCAAGTAGATTAGGCCATAAAAAGGCAAATAGAAACATAGATACATAGAAACATAGAAGATAGGAGCAGGAGTAGGCCATTCGGCCCCTCGAGCCTGCTCCGCCATTCAATGAGATCCTGGCTGATCATCCAAACTCAGTACCCTGTCCCTGCCTTCTCCCCATATCCCTTGATCCCTTTAGCCTTAAGAAATATATCCAACTCCTTCTTGAATATATTTAATGAATTGGCCTCTACTGCCTTCTGTGGTAGAGAATTCCACAGGTTCACCACTCTCTGGGTGAAGAAATTCCTCCTCATCACAGTCCTAAATGGTTTACCCCTTATCTTTAGACTGTGGCCCCTGGTTCTGGACTCCCCCGGCATCAGGAACATCCTTCCTGCACCTAGTCTGTCTAGTCCTGTTAGAATTTTATAAGTTTCAATGAGGTCCCCTCTCATTCTTCTAAACTCCAGCGAGTACAAGCTCAATCGACCCAATCTTTCCTCATACGTCATTCCTGCCATCCCAGGTATCAGTCTGGTGAATCTTCGCTGCACTCCCTCCATGGCAAGAACATCCTTTCTCAGATAAGGCGACCAAAACTGCACACAATACTCAAGGTGTGGTCTCACCAAGGCCCTGTACAACTGCAGCAAGACATCCTTGCTCCTGTACTCGAATCCTCTCGCTATGAAGGCCAACATACCATTTGCCTTCTTAACCGCCTGCTGCACCTGCATGCTTACCTTCAGCGACTGGTGCACAAGGACACCCAGGTGTCATTGCACTTCCCCTTCTCCCAATCTATTGCCGTTCAGATAATTATCTGCCTTCCTGTTTTCGCCATCGAAGTGGATAACCTTGCATTTATCCACATTATACTGCATTTGCCATGCATCCGCCCAATCACCCAACCTGTCCAAATCATACTGGAGTTTCTCAGCATCCTCCTCACAGCACACACACCCACCCAGCTTTGTGTCGGCTGCAAATTTGGAGATATTACATCTAGTTCCCTCGTCTAGATCATTAATATATATTGTGAATAGCTGGGGTCCAAGGACCGATCCCTGCGGTACCCCACTAGTCATTGCCTGCCACTCGGAAAAAGACCTGATTATTCCAACTCTTTGCTTCCTGTCTGCCAACCAGTTTTCTATCCAAGACAGTACCTTGCCCCCAATCCCATGTGCCTTGTTATCCTTGGTTTTGTATCTGGAGGCATAGGGATGGAAATTGGTCATCATTTTAGATGGAAAACGGGAGCATCCCAAAGACACCCAAAAACCATCCAATGCCATATTGAGCATCCAGAATAGAAAAGTGAAGAAGTAGATGAACTTGTATGAGCCCTTAGTTGGGCCACAGTTGGAGTATTGTGTACAGTTTTGGGAACCTCATTATCAGAACCATATAACAGCAGTGGAAAAATTGCAGTGTAGATTCACTAGGATGTTAGCAGGGATGAGGGATTACAGTTATGAAGAGACTTGAGGAGTCAGGTCTTTTTTCACTGAGGCTGAGAAGGTTAAGTTGTGACCTAGTAGAGGGCTGTGGTGATTATTCTTTATGTTTAGTAAGAAGTATTGTGATTGGTTGTTTGTTTCCTGCCTTGGGATATATGCTGTAATCTCATTGGTAGTTGATGTCATGTGATTTGTGGTGGCCATCTTAAATTCAGTTCTTTCCAGCCTTTAGTTGGGACTGGGTGTTGAAGATGTGCTACAGGATTTTTAAGTTAATAAAGCCTAGATTAGAAAGGCAAATCTATTCTTTATTTCAAGGGCTACAGGATTATAGAAGGTTATGATAAGGGAAATAACGATAGATGGTTTCCACAGGTTGGCGAGACAGTAATGAGGCGGCACAAATTTAAGATAATAACAAAAAGAAATAAAGGCGAGGTTAGAAAAAAAATCTTTACATGGAGAGTGGTTAGAATGTGAAATTTCCTGTGGCAAACTGTTGAAGCAAAGTCCATAAATTCTTCAAATGGGAATTAGTTGCATGGAAACATGGCTTGTATTCTCTTGAGTTTAGAAGGTTGACGGTGATTTAATTGAGGTGTTTAAAACGATAAAAGGATTTGATAGAGTAGAGACACTACTCTGGAGGAAACCAGAACGAGAGGGCACAATCTTAAAATTAGAGCTAGGTCATGTATTGATTTGTATGTGGGTTCAATGACAACCATTCATGAAAGAGAATGTCTTTTAATCTAAAGTTTGTTCAACTCTGGTTAACAGCCTTACAGGAGACACCATGCTAGAAATCCATCTAAAACGAAACCAAAACTAAACTGCTTGTTTCTCACATGCCCTCTGCTGGTCAGGCATAAATAATCAATCAGGCAAATATGCTGGTAAGGCATAAATAATCAAGCAGGCAAATACCATCACTATTTGCTGATATCATTACATCTCCCTTTCTTAAAACAAAAGTATTTTACTTTTATCTAACAACATGTTTTCTTTGTATTACTCTGCATTTTAACTGTAACACTTAATGAACTTACATTATCATTATCATTATCAAGGTTTTTTAACCTTGTTTTGTGTGTTCACATGAAATATGTAAATACACTAGAACTTGAAGAAAGAATAAGATAACATTACATCCTTCTATAACAAGAGTCCTTAAGTTTGCTCAATGAGTCTCTCAGGAGGCTTCACGTGTCTTGAGGATTTTCTGATTGATTGTCCTTGAATCTGAGTTGTTGCCTCAGATGATGATTTCTCAGCTGTGTGATCAGGTTGTTCAACAGTATCAGTCTTTTGATTTGCTGTGGCTGGTCCCATGAGAAGATCTTGACGATTTCTTCGCAGAACAGCACCCTCATCTGTCTGAATGGTGTATGATCTTGGTTGAACTTCACTCAGGACAGTTCCCTTCTGAGTCCATATGTTTGTTTTGTCTTTGAACCTTACTTGGTCACCAGTGTGGAGTTCAGGTAGGTTTTGTGCTCCTCTGTCATAGCAGTACTTTTGCTTTTCTTTCTGTTGTTCTTTGAACTTCCTCACTTACTCCCCCTCCTTTGTTTTCAGGAGGTTCTCTGGGATGGGTAGGTTTGACCTTAGCAGACGTCCCATAAGGAGTTGGGCTGGTGACATACCACACTCGAGCGGCGTTGTGCGGTATACAAGCATGCTCTGGTAGAAGTCAGTTCCACCGTCTTTTGCCTTGTACATCAGTCTTTTCACTGTCTGGACCGATTTTTCCACTAGTCCATTGGACTGTGGAAAGTGAGGACTTGACGTTGTGTGGACAAAGTCCCACTCTTTGGCAAAGAGTCGGAAACTTGCATTGTAAAACTGGGGTCCGTTGTCTGTGAAGACCTCGCTTGCCACGCCATGTCTGGAGAATATGGCTTTCATACATGTTATCACAGCATCTGCAGTGGTGGTGTACAGTCTACAAACCTCTGGATACAGGGAGTAATAGTCTGCGACTACAAGGTAGTCCTTCCCTTGACATACGAATAGGTCAGCGCCTACCTTCTGGTAAGGTCTGTCTGGCGCTGGGTGTGGCTTTAGTGGTTCTACCGGATTGCTTGCTCGATATTTCAGGCATATTGTGCAGTTTGACACCTCATTTGTCACATCTTGGTTGATTCGTGGCCAGTACATCACCTCTCGTGCTCTTTTCTTACACTTTTCGATTCCCAGATGTCCTCCATGGATCCTTTTTAGCATCTCTTTTCTTAGACTCTTTGGGATAACTATTTTACTTCCTTTGTAGATGATGTCTTCGACCACTGATAGTTCCGCCCTGCAGTTCCAGTACTCTGCCATGTCAGGTGAGCAGTCTTGCTTCATGTTGGGCCATCCATCCAAGATGCTTTTCCTCAGTCGTCTCAGTGTTTCATCTTTGTTTGTCTCAGTCTTTATGAGCTCCATTTTTGCATCTGCTATGGGCAGTGCACTTGTGATCATGTCCACATAGGCGTTCACTTTTTCATCCATTTTGGTGTTTGCGGGCTCACTTGGGTCTACAGCTCTGGACAACGTGTCTGCTGTATACATCAGCTTACCCGGTGTGTACGCAACATTCAGTGTATAGCGTTGCAGCCTGATCATCATTCTTTGTATTCTAAGCGGACAGCTATTTAGTGGCTTTTGGAACAATGCAATCAAGGGCTTATGGTCAGTCTCTACACTGATTGCTTGTCCTGACACAAACTGGTGAAATCTTTCACAGGCGTATGTGATGCTGAGCAGCTCCTTTTCTATTTGAGCATATCGCGTCTCCGCGTCTGTCATTGAGCGCGATGCATATGCAATAGGTTGCCAGTAGTCATATTGTTGCAGAAGAACGGCACCGAGCCCACTCTGTGATGCATCTGATGATATCTTGATGGGTCTCACTGGGTCATAAAACCTCAGAACTGGTTCCTCTGTGAGCAGTTTCTTTAGATCGCTTCATGACTTCTCATGCTCATGATTCCATTCCCATTCTATGTTCTTTTCAGTTAGTCTTCTCAGTGGCGCCATCTTTTCTGAGAGGTTGGATATGAATTTACCCATGTAGTTGATCATTCCATTAAACCTCTGCACGTCCTTTTTGCATTGTGGCTTTGGCATATTCTCAATGGCGGACACCTTTCTGGGATCTGGTCTGATGCCCTCACTGCTAAGGATATCTCCCACGAATGTCAGTTCTGTCACCCCGAGCTGGCATTTCTCTTTATTCAGCTTCAGGTTTGTTTTCCTTGTTGCTTCCAGCACTTTTTTCAGTCTCTCGTCATGCTCAGTTCGCATGGTTCCCCATACTATGATGTCATCCATTGATGTATCAACTCCCTCCAGGTGCTCATAGATCATATGGATAGTTTTGTGATACACTTCAGGAGCTGAGGCAATGCCAAATGGTAACCTTAGGAATCTGTATCTGCCAAATGGACTGTTGAACGTGCACAGTCTTGAACTTGCCTCGTCCAATTTCATCTGCCAAAATCCTGATGATGCATCTAACTTGCTGAAATACTTTGCATTTGCAAACTGTGACATGATTTCCTCACGTGTAGGAAGCTTGAAGTGCTCTCTCTTTATTGCTCTGTTTAGATCTCTTGGATCCAGGCAAATTCTGAGCTTTCCATTCTTTTTGTCCACAACGACGAGGGAACTCACCCACTCAGTTGGCTCATCTATCTTCTGAATCACGTTCAGGCTTTCCGTTCTGTCCAACTCTGCCTTCAGTTGCTTTTGAAGAGCAAACGGAACTTTTCTGCATGGATGTATGACCGTTGGCATACTTTTATCTACTCTGATCGTGTGTTCTCCTGGAAGGCAGCCTGGACCCTGAAATAGGTCATTGTACTCTTTCATGAGTTCATCATAGACTGTCTCTCCTTCGCTTTCCACAACGAGGACTCTCTTTACCAGGTTCAGTCTCTCACAGGCTATTAAACCTAGTATGGCTTGCACATCCTTTGGCACCACGATTAATGCTAGCGTGTGCTCTCTGTCCTTGTGTGTCACTTTGACAATGCATCTTCCTTTCACTGGTATATCAGTACCTGAGTATCCTGTCACTTTCACTTTTATTCCATGTATCTTTGGTCTGGATCTAATTTTCTTAAAATCAGTCTCTGATATCACATTAACTTGTGCTCCAGTATCCAATTTAAATGGAATGTGTGTGTCATTCACTTTTAGTGTCAACATCCAGTCTCTTTTTTCTTTTTTGTTTTCAGACACAACATCTACATAGAACTCCTCTATCTCGCTTTCATCTACTGCATGGACCTTGCTTTGTTGCGCTTGGTTCTTACAGCAACGGGCATAATGGTTGTTTTTGTTGCAACTATTGCATTTTTTACCATATGCTGGACACTTTTTTGGTGTATGCTGTGTATCGCATCGACTACATGACTTTCGATTGCCCCTTTCATTTTTGTTCGCTGGCCACGCCTCTTTTTTCACATTGGCGCTCTTTTTGTTAAACGGTTTGTGTTCATTCTTTCTCACTGCATCCACGTTGCAGCTACTGTCACTGAACAGCTCCTTTGCCTGCGACTTCACAGTCTCTGTAGCCCTACACAGTGCTATGGCTTTTCCCAGGTCTAGATCTTGCTCTCTTAGCAGTCTTTCCCTTAGACCATTATCTGGAATACCACACACCAGTCTGTCTTTTATCAGCGAGTCTGTCAGTCCTCCAAATTCACACGTTTTGCTTCTGTTTCTCAGTTCAGTCACATACTGATCAATAGTCTCTCCTGCTTTCTGTACACATGTGAAAAATCTGTGCCTCTCAAACGTCACGTTATGTTTAGGTATGCAGTAGGCCTCAAACTGTTCCATTATTTTATCCAGCTTCATTTTGTCTCCATCAGCAGCGAATGTGAAGTTATTATACACCTCCAGCGCTTCATCACCCACGACATGTAAGAACACTGATGCTTTCATTTTATCACTTTTCTCGTCAGCTCTGATTGCCGCTAAATACAACTCCAAATGTTGTTTGAATCTCCTCCAATTTTCAGCCACATTACCTGTCAACTGAAGGCGTAAACCTTCCATTTTTTCACTTCGTTAGCTATTCTTCAAAGGTAAGTAACAATGTTCTCTTTTGGCTTGCTAATATGTGGAGAGCTGATTTAACTTCAGATTTTTCCTCTTCATCTCTTTCAATCACTTCTGACACCATGTATTGATTTCTTTGTGGGTTCAATGACGACCATTCATGAAAGAGAATGTCTTTTAATCTAAAGTTTGTTCAACTCTGGTTAACAGCCTTACAGGAGACACCATGCTAGAAATCCATCTAAAACGAAACCAAAACTAAACTGCTTGTCTCTCACATGCCCTCTGCTGGTCAGGCATAAATAATCAATCAGGCAAATACCATCACTATTTGCTGATATCATTACAGGTCATTCAGGCGTGAATTCAAGAAGCACTTTTTCACACAGAGGATAGTGGGAATGTGGAATTCTTTCTCTCAAAAGTCTGTGGGTGCGGGCACAATTGAAATTTTTAACAACTGGCATCAACAGATTTTTATTAGGTAAGGAATTAAAGAGATATGGATCAAAAGCGGGTAAATGGAGTTGAGGTACAGATTAACCATGATCTAACTGAATGGTGGGAGAGGCTCGAGGGGCTAAATAGCCTCCTCCTGTTCCTATGAAAATGAATATTAAAAGTGTGTGTCAATGTGTGTGTGTATGCAGGAGAATAGGATTCGATTAGGTGGTATGTGGAAAAAAACAGCGACATTGATTTTGATGAGCCAAATGGCCTATTTCTGTGATGTAACATTATATGATTCTATGATTACATTGTTATTTGTGGTATATACAGCAGTATATTGCATCATTACTTGTGGTATATACGACTGTTATAGAGAGCCTGATGGGGTTACTGTACCTTATATAAAAGTTGGGGTGGTGCAACTTATTCTGCAAATGTTTGAAATCCTTGGCTGCTTGGCACTTATACTTGGTTGTCACAGCTGGGTGACTTTCCTCAGTTCTTGCCTGGACAGCTAGCTGGAGCACCACACAAAGATGGAGGGGTCCATCTTGGAGGGGAGGGAAATTAAAAACTGGCGTCATCTGGCTGTTTTCCTTGAATTGTGATTCCTTCCAGCTGGTCAAGAATAGTCCCCACAAGAACGTGCAAAAGGAGAGACTGAGAAAAGGTTGTTCAGTTCATTGAACCTACGGTTTCCAACAAACCACGTGACCACGTGCAGTCTGCACTGTCAGGTATTCTCTGTGATTTATTTAATCTACCGAGAGAGGTGAATGACTGAGGATAAAAATTCCAAAAAGGCGGAACTCTGAAATTTCCTCGACCCACTTCAGTCTGCTTTTATAAAACACTTAGGATAATGTTGACTTTCAATGGATCAGACTTTCCTTTTGAGAAGAACCATCACAAGGTTTATTTGGGGGGGAAATAATATTGGAACCTCATTCACCTACACAGCTTCAGTGTCTCTGAATTGCCTTCTTTTTTATTGTGAGGGTTGAAGAGGAGATAAACCTTTGTGAATTTATCACTGATAGTGTAGATATGAGACAGGAACTACATGGTAAACAACATACATGAGGACATAATAACTAATGTGCATCAGGATTCTTCACAGTGGTGTTGATGGATTATTACCACCTATATATATATAGAGAGAGAGAGATGCCAGGATGGGGAGGAGGGTGGAGGAGTGCTGAATGGGATGCCCCAAGGCTTAGTATTGGGACCGCTGCTGTTCCTAATTTACATCAATGACTTCATTTCAGAAACTCAATTCAAACTGGTCAAACTCGGAGGGGGCAGTGGAATCGAGTGGAAGGAGGCAGCCTAGAAATGACAGCGTGAGCTAAAGAAAATACATGGGTAAGTCAAACAATGGTAAATAAAGTTTAACGCAGACAAATGTAAAGTATTGCACAGAGGAAGGAAGGAAAAAGGGGCAGCGCATGTACTCCATCAATGATGTTGAATTCGCTAAGGATGAGGTGAAAAGATACCATGGAGCGTTAGCAGACTGGCTGCTCAACATAACCAGCCAATACAGAGTACAATTAACAAAGCCAACAGAATGTTGAACGACATAGCCAAAACAGTCAGAGGAAGTCATGATCAAACTGTATAGTGCTCTGGTCAGTCTGCACATTGAGCACTGTGTCCAATTCTGCTCGATGAGAAACAAGAGAGACATTCAAGCGCTGGAGGCTTTTTCTGTACTTTCTGCTCGATAATTTTACAATAGCATTGGCAAAAACATGGGGTGTAACAGTGGGGTGATAATTGTGAAATGGAAGGGATAGTAAAGTATTCAAAACTTGCGTGAGCCTCGTTCTGTAAATCAGTCAGTGTTGCTTAAAGGTCAGGTACGTGGGTTTAAGGCTCTGCTGTCTTCGAAAATCAGCCAGGATCCCTGGTCAGCTATTTTCTACTTAGGACAACAAAGCTTTGATTATTCAGATGTTTATTGCACTGACACAATATCCGTACTTTGACATTCAGCACAAAACATGAACAGGAAGCAATTTTTAAAGTGTCACATAGTGACCTCCTTGTTTCACCTATCTAACAAGCAGAGTTGTCAACACTGAATAATTCCTAGGCGTTAGATTTTTCATTGTGAGCAATATGATGCGTTCCCACAACATAAACATGACTAAAAGTGACAAAATGCAGCTGTCACATGGAGCATGGAACTGGATTTTGGGGGGAGGGGGAGCGGATGGTCAAGTGGCATTAATTTATTCGCCTTTCTTTGCTCATCCTATTCTCCCTGCCTTTCTCTTTCCCTCAAGTTCCTGGAGCCCTCTGTAAACTTCAGCTCATCCAAAGCTCTGCTGCCCGTATCTGTATAAATCTAGCACAAAGTGGTACTGTAGTATGGTACCACTAACAAACAGACTTCTTTTTAAAATCAATGCCCTGCAGTGCCTCAAGGGGAGAAGGGGTTTGCTCATTAATATTGGTTCTACTTCATCATAACAGCGGAAGCCAACACAATGATCTAAAAACTTGTTGCACTTTTGCATTATATAAATGCATAAATGGTCTCAGGGAAGACGCACTCAAGTGGAATTTTGCAACCTCTGTGCACCATTCTCCCCATTTACTTTTCTTCCTGCCACCACTCCAAATCAAGGTTAGAGACTGATAATTCGCACAGCTAAAAGGGAGGGAATTTGACTGTGCCCTTCATTTTTCTGTAGCCTTGATGGCAACTTCGGAAACCCACATAAATGTAGGTCTCCAATGCTCTCAGGTCTCCGGAGATTAGGTCATTTAGATTTAAGTGTGGTTTCTTCAGCAAAGTTCTGTGGATCTGCTGTCAATGGCACTCAATCAATGTAAAATTGCCTCTGGTCTATCGAATTACCAGTGTGTGTCTACCCCTTGGGCTGGTAGACTTATGTTGGTAATTACATTCCAGTATGTGTGGCTAAGCAAAGCAGAGCTCTCACAATGAGCACTTAGCTTCTTCGAACTTGGAGTGCCACTGCACATGTCCAGGCACGTATCTGGCACAGTACAACTCCAAATATCGGAAGAAATCACAGCATCCCTGACCACGGGCAAGTGTAACCTTCTGGGTGCAAATGAAAGTGCATTGGTTAATGCTTCATTCGCACTGTGTTGCTGTTAAATATATGCTGGCTACAAACACGAAAGCAGCATAAGTTAATGACCCCCACACTCACCCACTAATTGTACTGTGTTTAGAAAATAAACTGAGTTACAATAGATTATGTGAAGCAGAAGGGGTTTGGATTTTATAAATAGAAAACAGCAGGAATTTCCATTAGTTTCCACAGAACTCTATTTTTCTATTACAATTTATGGTTGCTTTGAATATTTTTATTGTCATTTCTTCTGTTTTAAATACTCTTTTGCTTTACTTCGTCAAATATTACATAAAATGACAGGGTGGGCAGGAACTAACACAGCCTCCTTTTAAAGAGGAAAGAAAATAATGTTCTTTCTGATAAGCATCTTACCACCCACGTTAAGCAGAAAACTGTGCAGTGTTTGTGTTTGCACAATTTGTTTATCACTGGGATTTGTACTATGTTGGCAAGCTTTGCAGACTTGGTATCAGATCCCTGTGGATTCGCCAGGATTCAATTAAGGCAAGAAAACGTGTTCCCAAGGAAACCTAATTAGGAAGCAGTTTCTTATCAAACTCAAAATATGTCTCAATCATTTTGACTGAGTGCACGATGGGCTGGATTTTACAGAGCAGCGTTACATATTATACGGGTCAAGGTTTCAGTTCTAGTTTTCTGATTTGCATACCCCCTAAAGGGTGCCCACATTGTGATTTTGCAGTCAGGCAGTTTGGCTCAGACAGCTTGCTGCAGAAATGCAAGAAATGCAGAAAATGCATCCTCACAAAACATTCCTGAGACTGCAGATTTGAACCCTGCAGGAACCTATGCCAGATCTAAAGTCTACTTGATTTGGTTTCAATACAGAATCCATAATAGCTTTCAAAATGAAGTGGATAAATATTTGAAAAAGAAAAATAAAGACTATGGGGAAAAGTGCATGGGAATGGGACAAAGTGGGTGGTTCTTTCAAACCACAATGGGCTGAATGACCTCCTTCTGTCTGTAAAATGCTATGATTCTCTGGCTTGGCTCATCCCTACTGTCACATCTTTCCCCTATTACCGTTAGTGTTTTGCTGGACTTTCCAGTGGTATGACCTTTCTTCTAATTAATCAGCAATGGAGACACGCAGATTGATTTGAATTGTTAACCTTCCCCACTAGGGCAGGGGGAGGAAAATCATGATTGCGCATGGGGACAGAGTAATGGGCCTCTTGACCACCCCCACTTTCCCTTGATTTCGGAGTAATAATGGAGCAAAATCCAGCCCGATGTGGCTACCTTCTTGGATATTAAATGTTGTGTAGCTTGGGAATTTTAAAGCCATGGAAACCAGTAAAAGAGCATGAGTTGGATCAGGAATTGGTTTAATAGGAAGTAGAGAGTTATCATTAGAGGTATGATGTCAGAATGCTTGTTCCTAAACTACATTAATGATGTGGAGATAGAAACTAATAGTAAGATTATCAAATTTCCTGATGACAGTACATTACATATGCATATACCTATGCATGGCTATCACGTTCTCCTAAAGAGGTTGCCATAACTAGGTCTAAATTACTGCAGATTTATCTTGGAGGAAGTACGTCAAAAATGGCCCATTTGGATCCCTTCCAGTTTGTAATTTGGCAGTGCTCACCTCCCTGCGAAAAGAAAATTCGACAGAGCAGAATGTGAATCAATAATTAAGGGAACCAATTCAAAATATAGTGAAATTCACATTTATTAAAAATAAATAAACCATAACAGAAGATAATTAAACAAAGGAGTTTATAAATTGCAGGACTTCACTCAGAGGCAGGAGTTACTGGAGAGAGTTAGAAGTGAAAGTTGCTGTTGATCCCGCGTTCTGGAATGGTTAGGGTGACTGATAACTGAAGAATTGCTGACCTTAGTGGTGGTTAAGGGAGCCACACAGCGTTATGTGTCAAAATAACATTTCTTATTGGTTTTTGAAACTAAACTATAAAAGACAGGAGATGACTAGATGGAACACAACATTCCAGTCTGTAGCTCTGCTGTTTGGATTGACCTTTCTGGTACTTTTTAAACTAAATGCGTGATATTTTAACATGTATGGTGTTATCAGACAAATGAGTTCAATTTTATGATTACATGTTATGAAAAACTGTTACAAATGAATGATTTTATGAATTTTCAGTAAATTAAACCAATACCTTCAACATAACAATGAATTGAAGCCAAGAATGACATATCTGTTTGCATTAGAAGCAGACCATCGTAGATATCAGCCGCACATCAAGAGGCTATTTGGCCCATCATTCCTGTGCTGGCTCTCTCGAAGTGCTTTCCATTCCCCTGCCCTTCCCCACACCCTTTTAAGCTTTTCTTTTTCAAATGTTTATCAAATTGGGAAACTGGAGGTGAAAGTTAAAATGATTTGGGGTTTTCAAATCACAAAGGGGCTGTCCCTCTATACTACGTTATGTAGACCAGAAGGGTCAATCCCTGATTTTGATCAGTTTGTTGATTTTGGTCCAGGCGGTGATAAAGGCTCTGGAGTTGACCAGATTAGAAAATATAAACATTAGCCACAATTTTTGCTCTTGATCATTATTCAGTTTCTGGAAAAAGTGCTAGTGTGTTTCTTGGACGAGGACTGGAATAGCCCTATCCCTATGGTCAGATATTTGACGGCTGGGGGGTAGCACAACAGCCCAATCCTGTTCTCACCCAGTATGCACACAAGTGCATTTCCCAGTCAGGCTTACTAGATTGTGGTCAGCAGTGGTTGATTTTCTCCTCTCTCATCCAGTGGTATTAAGTTAAGCTGTTAGCTGTGGTACAGTGATAGCACTTTTTCCTGTGAGTCAGAAGGTTGTGGGTTCAAGTCCCACTCCAGAGACTTAAGCACAGAATCTAGGCTGACACTCCAGTGCAGTAGTGAGGGAGGTATTTTGAAGAAGAGCAGGGGAGTTCTCCCCAGTGTCCTGGCCAATGTCTGTGGAACCTTGCTGAGCGCAAATTGGCTGCTGTGTTTCCTACATTACAACAGTGACTACACTTCAAAGGTACTTCAATAGTTGTAAAGTGTTTTGGGATGTCCTGAAGTCATGAAAGATGCTAAATAAATGCAAGTCTTTCTTTTACGTCAGCTGGGATCACTTAGCTCAACAACGAGCAGGAATTGAACCTAGGATCTCCTTGGTCTGCACGTCTTGACCCTACACTGAGCAATGTATTCAGCTATAAAGGCAGGGGGAGGGGCCGGAGAGAGGGACAGAGGGGAGTGGGGGAGGGGTGGGCGAGGGGAGGGAGAGGAGGGGAGGGGAGGGATAGGACAGGGAGAGGACATGACAGGGAGAGGGGGGACACACAGAGGCAGGGAGACCAAGCGCCCCAAAATTGCCCTCGGGAGCGGGGGAGTGGGGGAGGGGAGGGGTGGGGGTGGGCGAGGGGAGGGAGGGAGGGAGACAGGGGAGGGGAGGGAGGGAGAGGAGGGGAGGGAGAGGAGGGGAGGGGAGGGAGGGATAGGACAGGGAGAGGACATGACAGGGAGAGGGGGGACACACAGGGGCAGGGAGACCAAGCGCCCCAAAATTGCCCTCGCAACGCGGGGCTCCCCAGCTAGTTCAGCTATAAAGGAGCATGTATTTAAATATATTTTTTAATTCTCTTCATTCTGTTTGCTGTCGCCGTGAGTATTACATTGAACAGTAGAAAGACAAGAACATTTTTTTCTGATTATGTCAGAAGAAAATAAATTCCTTTAGCACTTTTTTGCTTTAAAATGCGATCAGGGGAAATATCTCTGAAGACAGCAGGGGCAGTTGGGGGGGTGGGGGGGAGGGGAGGGGGTGAATTTCCGCAGGGTGTTCTTCGACTCGTCTGCCATAAATGCAGGGAAGAGCCATGGAAACCCTGAAAAAATAGCGTAAATGATGTAGCGCCATTTTCCCAGGATTTCCATGGCTGTTCTACCGAAGTGACAGCAGGCGAGTGGGAGAAGTCCCACGGAAGTTCACTTCCAAAGAATTTTATATCATTGTTAAGGAACCGAACTGTATTGTTTGTAGGGACAAGGAGCAGAAATAAATCTTCAGGACATTCCCCGTGGATCCGCTCATGTTCTGTACAGACACCATTTCGTCTTCAAATGTTCAGTGACTTGCATGGCGTGGCAAACAGCAGCAGACTTTTCAAGACACTTGCAAAAACCAGGGAAGAAAACTCTCCTTTGTGTGAGCTGACATGTAAATACTTGAGCCTGTTTTTGTAGGGCGAAAAGGAAGTAAGATCATCAGAGCGAATACATGTAAAGATGCTAATCGCATGATGGCAATCTTCACTGCTGCTCTGTGTACCACACTTGAGTTTTGTTTGCCTATCTCCTTATCTGCCTTGACTGCCCGACTTCTGCGAGCTCACGGAGATGTGGCTGGCCTCTAAGAGTGCAGCGGATTAGCTGTCATGGTAGCCAACTAGAAGGTACAAAAATGCCAGCAGGAGCACTCCAGCCCTGCTTGCCAAAGCTGCAATTTTTGTAGGCAGAATGTAGCCTGAACATATCATTTGTACTAGGCATACAGTGACGATGCCAAGGGTGGAATAATCTGCGGCCCAGGTGTGGCAATGAGAACATAAGAGGGTAGATTTCCCTGTTTTTACGCTTGGCATAAATCATCACCTGCAACACATAGAGTAAAATCAGACAAGGAGGATCGCCCATGACAGAGCCCGCCGATTCTTTGTCTATTTGAATTAATGGATGAAAAATCAGATTGAGGTCTGTTACGAGTGTACAATGCCACCCATCCAGTTTTTCCTCTATGCCTGCACCTAGGCAATCTTTTACTCAATGACAGGAAAATCTGCCCCACAATATTTTGGGGATTGGAAAATAACATTGGGCCCAACAAGGTTATCCTTTTTTAACAGAGTCCATGCATTTTTAATGCTTCTGCCTATAATGGGACCCTTATTTGGCCTGTAGCCCTACTTTTGACACAGTGAATTAAACAAGGTTACAACTGATTACTCCGCTTTCACTAAAACAATAATTAGGGAGTGTAAAAGGAGACCAGCCGGTGCCATAAGTTACAACCGTGCCGTTTCACCTCTGCGACCTAGATTCAAATCTAGTCCGGACTGGTGTTACGAAAGTCTCTGCCAGCTGCCCCGGATGAAAGTAGCTGATGGCAAACTCCAGGGTCCCTGTACAGCACAAAGCTGCCCCTAACTTACACTAACTGGCACCAAATTGCCAGTTTCATCAAGAGAGGCCATAAGGATAAGAAAGGATTTATTTATTTTTAAATGGAACTGTGCAGCAAATGGTGATTTGCTGAAGTTGGAGAGGACATTGTTGGTGTGGGGAATTGAGAACTTTACTTTGGACCTGAGAGTACTTGATGCTGACACTGGATTTTCTGCACCCAGCCACCCATTCTAATGCTGGAAATCAGACAGTCAGGAACAGAAATTCTGGTCTCTCAGAATTCCACCCACTTTAGTGCCCACCTCATGAAAACAATTTCCGGACCTTCCCAAAAATAACGTCTGCATGCACAACAACTTTAGTGCCATCATAAATGTGGTTCAGTCAACCTTTCACCTCCGTGGCCTGACGAAGGGTCCTCGACCTGAAACATTGACTTTGTTTCTCTCTCCTCGATGCTGCCTGACCTGCTGAGTGTTTCCAGCATTTTCTGTTGTTATTCTATATGAAAGGAGTTTGGGCAAAGATATCACTGCTTCAATCCAGTTCCGAGTGGGCATGGGTTTACAGCAAAAAAAAATCCCTAATCCAGCACTAATTGGAATTGTCACTCAGAGAGGCCACAGGATGGCTGGTGTGGGAAATGGGAAAATGTTCACACTGGTACGGTGTTTTTCTGAAATTAGAGCTCAGGCATATTGCTAGGATAAAGTAACGGGCACTTTACTGTGCATCTAGCTGTGCTATAGCAAACCTAGGAGTGCTTGGTACTAACACTGAGTGCCAGAGTAGAAAGAGAAACCATTTCATGGTACTAACTGCCCTCACCCTGACCAGCACAAAAATTAGAAACATGTAAAATAAATAATCTAACTGGTTATATAAGATCTCATGACAATATTTAAAGAAGAGCAGAGAAGTTCTCTGTCCTGGCCAATATTTATCCCTCAACCAACCAAACAAATTAGCCGGTCTTTCATCTCCTTTGCTGTTTGTGGAGTCATGTTGTGCAGAAATTGGCTGCCATGTTTTGCTTGCATAATAACAGTATTTCAAAAATAATTCATTAATTGTCAAGCACTTTGGGATGTCCTGAGGGCTCAATAAAGTGCTATTTAAATGTATTCTCTTTCTTTCTAGACCAGAGGCAGTTTGGGCTGCTCAGGTCTTTCTCAAGCAGTGCTAGGAATGCAAGTATCAAACTTGTCTAAAATTACAAATACATTCTTGTAGAGTACGCTGCATACCAAATGTTCTTTAGAAATTTAGTGGTATATGACTTTTTAGGACAGATAATGGTCTCTACTAGGCTACCTATCCTTTACTTCACATATTTCCCTTACATAACTATCACTGAACATGATACTTTGTGCACTTATTATCATGAAGGTTGTAAGAAGGATGAAAGCAGTACAGCACTAAGAGCAGCTTTATATTAATGGGTTCCTGCTCACAAGCATGCTGACCTCACTATATTTAGTTACTTGGGACAAAGCTACTATTATGGATTTGCTAAAGTATAGTAAAATGGAAGGCACAGTCTCTGAAGTTCTGAACAAAGAATCCAGTGTTCAGAACAAATGTTTTATGTAAATGTAATATGTGCAGGATAGTGAACATCCTGGAAAAACAGGATGCATTATTCTTGAGTGAAACCCTCCTTCCTGTCAGGTGAGGAGATCGGCCATCTAGTTTTCTGATAGACTTTTGTTTCCATGTCATGTGATGTTCAGATTTCCGCTGATAGAAAAAAGTGGAAGACTGTGCAATTATATATTTTTAACTCCATATTATTCTTCCTGCTATCTTTTTAGGTTTTTCCAATGCTACATAACCAGGGTGTCCATCTTGTGACCCTAGGGCCATATGTGGCCATCAAACCCTTGCAAATTGACCCTCAAAGCTCAAGCAACTAAGTTTCCTTTATGTTTATATTTTTTATTTGCTGGTTTTTGTGAATTTTTTGGCCTTGTTGGTTCGGAAAGGGCAGTTTTCAGCTCTGTTGTCTCATTGGTGGATAACTCTTCAATTAGAACAACAAGATCTGTTTAGTATCAGCAACTGAAATGTATGCAGCTAAATAGGATTATGGATTTAAACTTTACATGTGGCCACAAAGCCAAGAGCTTGAACACTCTTGCCATACATTGAGGGCAGGCAGGTTCCAAGGCTCCTTTTGACCATTGCTCTATAACCGCTGTCAGAGTTGTGATCGTGTGGCCAAAATTGACTCCCTTCTCAGTCTTCTCTTTCTTCCTACAGGGAAGCACTTGGCCTCCACTTAGAGTCGCTTGCTGAGATCAGGAACCTAGTGTATGACAATGTGTGAGTGTGACTCTTTCCTACAATCTGCGGCATGGCGTGTTGCAGCTGCTTTGCCACCAAGCAGTTAGGGCTTCACATATTTCTATAAATGTCACATTGGTCAGAGCCTGCACCAGAATTTGATCATAATTGCACAGACTCATCATAACTCTTCAACTGTGGTCCAGCCTTGTTACTTTCGACGGATTCTTCAGCCTATGTTTATCACTTTAATATATGATGGGATTCTAAAGTGACACACTTAGCAGTTGCTCCTTTATTGGCCATGTAAAGGAATACCACCATCCAATTGTACAAGTGTTGTTTATAGATAAGCAAGCAACTGATGATAAGCAGTGAATATACAAGAAATTGTTAACAAACCAAAAATCTTACTTTGTGATGTTCCTTTTCAAACAAACATTTCTAGATAGAGTGTGATGTGTGACTTTTTATCCCCAGTGCGCTCTCCCAGCTATATTTATCTGGCAAAATAGTGACAACAGTATAGTTAGAGCTTAGGAGGAACAAGAGAAAACAGTTCAAAGGAGCATTCACCACAAAAGCTTTAATAAAACAGAATGAGATGAGAAAGATTGTGATGGAGTGAAACAGGTTGGCGGTTAGAAGTGAGAAACAAATTGCCTATCAAATATTAACTTTTTTCTTGTATCCTATCCAGGAATGTGAGCGAGGTGCTAGAAGAACCTCACCACCTATGGAAGCAGCATTACATATTGAACAGTCTTGTGTTTTATACAGAATTAAAAGTTGTTGAGGAAAAAGAATCGTTTTACACGAAAGAGGAAACCAAGCTTCTTGGAGGCTGCAATAAAGAGAGGTGAAGTTCCATTTGAGATCAGAGAACATAGTTTGGTCAAGAATTTTGATAAATGAAGATGGACAAATACAAGGTATCGCCCATGTATCTAGGAGAAAGCCTTTACTGCAATTGAAATACAGTAATGTTCTTTTACTAATCAAGAAGCTGCAATACATTATTATTTTAATGTGGCAAGATATTCTACTGAGAGCTCAAAGGATTATCCTGTACTGAAAATTAAAATAACTAAAAACTTCTTTAGACATCTTCTAGTTTTAATAAAACAACCTATGATCTAACTCCTTTATTATGGTTTGTAATAATATTCCATTGGTGAACCCACATGTGCTGTATTCAAAAATTGTTACAAGTTTCATCTGCACAATACCCTCTTTCATGAACCACACACATCTGGCAAGTTTCCTGGTAATATTTACAAATATTTTCAATTAGTATTATGGTAACTATGCAAAGAGTTGATGCAATGTGTTTCAAGGGGGAAAGTAAAAACATTTTCCTTTATACAACATCAATGGAATTTGGGGAGAAAGAGAAACTAGACTGTATTAAGATGTCCTATTTCAACCTATACAGGTTGTGGAAGTAGTGGGGAGATTACACACACCATTTTGAATGGATGGCTCAATGCAAAGTGAAGGAGAGGTCCACAGATGTCATGGTTTGATAGCATCAAATATTGGTCTGACGAAATTTCAACTTGCAGCCTCTACAGATAGACGAGATTGGTGCAGCTTTGTTTGCATGGTGCAGCTACAGCTTTCATCTCTTGATGTTTAAACGACTACCACCCCATAGCACTCACTTCTGTCATCATGAAGTGCTTTGAGAGGCTGGTCAAAACCCACATCAACTCGTTACTACCTGACACACTGGACCCACTCCAATTTGCCTACCGCCCAAACAGATCTAGGGATGATGCCATCGGCACTGTACTGCACACTGCCTTATCACACCTGGATAAGAGGAACACCTATGTGAGAATGTTGTTCATTGATTATAGTTCAGCATTCAATACCATTATCCCCTCCAAGCTTGTCAACAAGCTCAGTGAGCTAGGACTTAACACCTCCCTATGCAACTGGATCCTGGATGTTAAGTCTGTGTGTTATAGTGAGAATTACTACACAGACCACAAGAGTAAATTCAACAGGTCTTTACTGGTTGGAGGTCGGACTATACTGAATACAATATTATTACACTGTGCTTATATACCGGTGTGGTCACCACCGGTATTACGTATACAGCAGCCAAAGAAAGTAGTACCTTTCTTAAGGTGGACCAGGCTTAAGTTCTCTTAAGGTGGAACAGGTTACATACACCACAATCCTCCCTTTTTAGCTTAACAGTCATATCCCCAAATAAACATAACGGCCTAGAAATTGAGTTTGCGCTGCGCCAGGGCTTTAGCGCCGGAAGTTAGCGCCGGCGCTAAGTCCCTTTGCGCGCGCCAAAAATTCAGTAGCGCCGCGCCCAAACGGCTGCCGGCGCTACTGAAGGCTTTTAGCGCCTGAAAACTGGCGCAATGCACCACATTGCGGCGCTATTCCGGCGCTGCGGCGCCCGCTGCGGTGCGGCAGGCTCGGGAAGTGCAGGCCTCCTCCTTCCGTTAAGGAGGAGCTGCCTGCACCCGGCCGCGGCCCACGCAAATCTCTTCAAAAATGAGCCCGGCACCTCGGACAAGTGCCGGGCTTGCATCTGTTCCGGGGGGGGGGGGGAGAAGTCCGGGGAGGGAGCTGCGGGCAGGCGGCCGGCGGGAAAGCGGCCGGCCGCCGCGCCTCCTTAAAGCGCCGGCGCAGACTCCGGCAACACTCGTTTGCCGGAGTCTTAGTTGCGGCTGCCACTGGCGAGGCGGCCGCAACTGAATTTCGGCTTGGGGCCGGGTTACCACGGCAACCGGGACGCTGCGCACACCGATGACGTCATCGGTGCCGGCGCAGCGCTACCGGTCTACCGCCGCGGAAGGACCCCAGGCAATTTAGGAACCGGCGCCAATTGCAGCGCTAGGCCCTCTAGCGCCGCAAAATCGGTGCTAAGGGCACTGAATTTCTAGGCCAACATATATACATATATAACTTCAGGTATAACAGTTCAAAGGTTCAGTCTCTCAGGAGGCTTTCTGATTCGGCTTGGATAACGCCTTTCAGTGGTCTCTGATTCTTGTTGTTGAGGTGCCTCCTCTAGTTGGTTGCCAATGTATTGGGTGTCATCATCATCAAATACATTCTCGGCCGAGGTAGATGCTTCAGGTTCATGAACGTCTTCCACAGCTGTCTCTGTCACAACCATGGGTTCGACCCTTGCTCTCGACTCTACCAGTTGATCCGCATGACGCCTTATCACATTATGACCAATATCTACGGTGTACATCAGAGGTCCTTGTCTGGCCCGGATTGTTCCGGTCTGCCATTTGTCGTTTCCATAGCCCCTTGCCATCACTGGTTGTCCTACGTCGAAAGTTCGAGTGGTCTTGCTGTTAATATGCCGAAACTGTTTGTTTTCCACTTCCCTCCGCACATTTGGTTTTAACAAGTCCAACTTGGACCGCAACCTCCTGTTATAAAACATCATAGCAGGACTTTGGTTAGTCACGGCATGATCGGCGTTTCTATATGACATCAGGAACTTATCGACCTTGTGTTGCAGCGGAATCTGATCATCATTCATGGCCTTAATAGCCTTTTTGAATGTCTGGACAAATCTTTCAGCCAACCCGTTTGTCGCCGGATGATATGGGGCAGAGGTATAATGTTTAACTCCATTCTTCTTTAAGAATTGTTGGAATTCTTCCGAAACAAACTGGTCCGTTGTCCGAACAGATCTGTTCTGGCAATCCGTTCCTTGCGAATATTGTTCTTAACACCGCAATTGTCTTTTCTGAAGTAGTGGTATTCATCTTGATGACTTCTGGCCATTTGGAATGTGCGTCCACCGCGATTAGGAACATGGAGTCCATGAATGGACCAGCAAAGTCAATGTGTACGCGTTGCCATGGGGCTGAAGGCCTATCGGAGGTGCATTTTGCACTTTTTGACACCCAGCGCAGCTTTTCGTTAACTCCTCAATCTGTTGGTCAATACCCGGCCACCATACGTAAGCCCTAGCAAGACTTTTCATTTTAACTCCCCCCAGATGACCTTCATGTAGTTCTTTTAAAACTCTTTCCCTTAACTTGGGAGGAATAATCACTCTTGTCCCGTACATCAAAGTACCATGGCAGACGGACAGCTGGTCTCGCCTTGCCGAGAATGCCGGTAACAGAGGATCACCCCGTGTTGGCCATCCTTTCACTGTCACCTCGTAGACTCTGGACAGTGTCGGGTCGTTCCTGGTTTCTCTTTCAATACTTGTGTTGGTGACAGGTAAACACTCGATAATGGTCGAATGAAATAACTCAACAGGGTCAACTTCCGTCGTGTCTTCATCTTCAGGTAGTGGCAGGCGCGACAGGCCATCAGCATTGCCATGCTGTTTCGTACCTTTGAATTCTATCTGATATTGATGTGCCCCTAAGAAAAGAGACCATCTCTGGAGACGCTGTGCTGTCATCACCGAAACACCCTTCTTAGGGTTAAAAATGGACACCAACGGTTGATGGTCCATCAGAAGTGTGAATTTTTGGCCCTGTAGGTAATGATTAAACTTCTTCACTCCCCATACAAGGCTAAGGGCCTCCCTATCGATCTGCGCATAGTTGCGCTCAGCGGAGGTCAATGATCTGGATGCAAACGCGACTGGCCTTTCCGTGCCATTTGGCAATTTATGTGAGAGTACTGCCCCAATACCATATGGAGAAGCATCACAAGCCAACCGAATAGGCAGTGTCGGGTTGAAGTGAGCCAACACTTCCTCTGAGGTGATCAGTTCTTTGCTTTTGCGAAATGCCTTCTTACAGTTTTCGCCCCAGTCCCATGGTACCCCTTTCTGTAAAAGAGCGTTCAACGGATGCAGCACCGTGGATAGATTTGGCAGAAATTTATGGTAGTAGTTAATTAATCCTAGAAACGACCTCAACTGAGAGACATTCTCCGGAGCGGGAGCCTTTACAACTGCCGCTATCTTGTCAGGAGACTTATGAAGCCCCTCCCGGTCAATGACATGACCACAGTACGAGATCCGCTTCTGGAAGAACTCACATTTCTGCCGATTTACCCTAAGTCCATACTCTTTCAGTCTGTTGAGCACCAGTTCCAAGTTAGCGAGATGCTGTTCATCACCATCACCTGTGATCAGAATGTCGTCCAGGTAACATTGTGTGTCTGGAATTCCCTGTAATACCTGCTCCATGGCCCTCTGCCAAATTGCTGGAGCCGATGCCACACCAAAAACCAGCCTATTGTACCGGTACAACCCTCGATGCGTGTTGATCGTGAGGTATTGGCGTGACTCTTCTTCAACCTCCATCTGCAAGTACGCCTGCGCCAGGTCTATCTTGGTGAAGTGTTTCCCGCCAGACAGTGAAGCGAAAATATCCTCAATCCGTGGAAGCGGATACTGCACCGTGTGAAGCACCGGATTAACAGTGATCTTGAAATCTCCACGGATGCGAACCTTCCCTGGATCTCCTGGGTTATTGTTCGCAGGACGTTTCATAACGGGAACAATGGGCGTAGCCCACTCACTCCAATCTACTTTAGACAGTACCCCTGAATGTTCTAGTGCTTCCAGCTCCGCTTCAACCGCAGGTCGTATTGCATAGGGTACCGGTCTGGCTTTAAAAAATTTTGGTTGTGCATGTTCATCAATCTTGATGTTTGCCGTAATTCCTCTCAGTGTTCCCAGTCCCGGCTGGAACACCTCTTTAGCCTCATCCAATATTCTGGACAATCGTTTAGGTTTGACAGCTGTTTCCCTGGAATCTACCGTTAGTGCTTTCAAGGAGTGCCAGTCCATATTCATTTTCCTAATCCACTCTCGTCCTAGTAGTGGTGGACCTCCTTCAGGTAGCACATATAAGTCCATTACTTGGCTTCCTTCGCCCTTGTGGACCACTTCTACCTCTATTTTTCCGATGGGGTACACTCTTTGCCCCGTGTACGTTTTCAATATAATCTCCGTATCCTGTAAGGGAATATGTTGGAATAACCTTCTGTAATCTTTCTTATTCATGACCATCAATGCCAATCCAGTGTCCAATTCCATTTTTACTTGGACTCCTGCTATCTTAAGAGTGACCCAAATTGTCTGGAGGTCTGTATCCTTACCAACGTTGTGTATTCTTAAGCTATCCAGCTCATTACTGCTAGCGTCTGAAACTGACTTCTGTTCAGTCAAACTGTTCTTTGTCACCTTGTGTACCTTTGCATATTTTCCTTGCGGTGACTTTTTATTGCTGGTCTTCTTTCCTGACCGGCATACTTTAGCTATGTGGCCAAACCTGCCACACGTTCTGCATTCTTGGTTTTTAAACCAACACTGGTTCTGATCGTGCGTTGTCTTTCCACAATGATAACATTTGACAGAACTCAAACCCAATTTGTTTGTAGCGAGTTCCGGTGGCCGTAGCTGCATTACTGCCGTGCCTCTCGCTGCGGCCTCATGTGCTGCTGCCATAGTGACCGCCTTCTCGAGAGACAGCTCATTCTCCTTGAGCAGTCGCCTTTGTGTATCCTGTTTAAATAAACCACACACAAATCTATCTCGAAGTGCCTCTGTCAGTCCCGTTCCAAACTGACAATATTTTGCTAGCTTACGTAATTCCATCAAATATTCAGCATTGCTTTCATTTTGCCGCTGTCTTCTATCGTAAAATTTAAATCGTTCCGCTAGCATCAGCGGCGTGGGGCTAAGATGATTTTTTAGGACAGTAACAATCTGTTCGAACGTCTTATCCGCCGGTTCATCTGGTGATAACAGGTGTTTCAATTGCCCGTATGTCTTCGCACCCATTAAGTTTAGTAATGTTAGTGCTTTATCTGTCTCAGGAATTTTATTTGCCTTACAATAGTTTTGTATGCGTTCTACATACATAGCCCAGTCTTCTATATCACTGTCGAAGACATTAATGTTCCCATGTTTAGGCATCGTAGCAATTTATCGTATTTTTAATGTTATCTAAGATGGCGGCTTCCCGCTCTTGCCGTCGTCCTCCGCCCACAAAATGGCGGTTTTCCCGCGCTTGGCGGTCTTCACCCGTCCCCCGACGCTGTCGCCGCTTCACCGCGGCTCTCGCGCCTTCAGTTTCCCCAGACGCTGCGCCTTTAGCCCGAATGCGGCCCTTATCTCCGGTCGCGATCGATGTCCCGCGCTGTGCCTCTCGCTCGAAAGCGGCCCGGCCCTTATCTCTGGTCGCGATCGACCTCACCGCCCTTATTCCTCCGTCTTCCCAGACCCGTCTGTACAGCCAACGCGGTTGACTTTCTGTCGCGTCACTGCCCGGCTTACCCACCACGAGGTAGTAGAAGAAGCTGACAGTCGCTGATGGAGGCTTCGAGGTCAGGATGTCTTCTGCACTCCAGTTGCTCGATGCCTGCCGCTCGACGTGTCTTCCCGTAGGTGATGAGGGTGGAAACCTCTCTTCGACGTCCTGTCTGTGGACGAAGTCGCCGTGGAAATTACTGCAGCAGGGTAAGAATCGGACTCGTCGCCACTGTTAAGTCTGTGTGTTATAGTGAGAATTACTACACAGACCACAAGAGTAAATTCAACAGGTCTTTACTGGTTGGAGGTCGGACTATACTGAATACAATATTATTACACTGTGCTTATATACTGGTGTGGTCACCACCGGTATTACGTATACAGCAGCCAAAGAAAGTAGTACCTTTCTTAAGGTGGACCAGGCTTAAGTTCTCTTAAGGTGGAACAGGTTACATACACCACACTGGACTTCCTGGCGGGAAGACCCCAGGTGGTGAAAATAGGCAGAAACACCTCCTCCACACTGATCCTGAACACGGGAGCTCCCCAGGGTTGTGTGCTCAGCCCCCTCCTGTACTCCCTGTTTACTCACGATTGCGTGGCCACGCACAACTTCAACTCCATCATCAAGTTTGCTGATGACACTACCGTTGTAGGCCTGATCACAGATGGCGACGAGACAGGCTACAGGGAGGAGGTAAGAGCCCTAGGAGAATGGTGCAAGTACAACAACCTCTCCCTCAACATCAGCAAAACAAAGGAGATGATCGTGGATTACAGGAAGCGGCAGGGGGAGGGACACACCCCAATCTATATCGAAGGGGCTGAGGTGGAGAGGGTCAGCAGCTTCAAATTCCTGGGTGTATTCATTATGGAGGACTTAACGTGGTCCCATCACATCGACGTCATAACCAAGAAGGCATGCCAATGCCTGTTCTTCCTCAGGAGACTGAAGAAATTTGGAATGGCCCCCCAGATTCTCACCAACTTCTACCGGTGCACCATCGAGAGCATCCTGTCCGGCTGCATCACTCCCTGGTATGGCAACTGCACCGCCACAGACCGCAAGGCTCTACAGATGGTAGTGAATGCTGCACAACACACTATAGGAATTAAACTACCTGCTGTGCAGGATATCTACCCCGAGAGGTGCCGGGGGAAGGCCCTGAGAATCATTAAAGACGCGAGTCACCCCAGCCACAACCTGCTCCCGTCCGGTAAGAGATAACGAAGCATACGGTCTCATACCAATAGGTTTCGAAACAGCTTCTACCCCCAGGCCATAAGACTCATGAACAATTAATTTATTATTATTTATTACTGTTGTTTTATTTATTATTACTGTCTTTCTATTAGTATTTCTATTAGTATTTTTATCATTGTTATGCCATATTTATTCCAATGTTGGGAGGACTCGTAAAAATCAACATTTCATTGTGCAGTACACACGTCTGCTGCATATATGACAAATAAAATTGAATTGAATTGAATTGATTTGAATTGAGATTAATGGACTGAGGCTGCATTAAAGGGAAACTCTGTTCTTCAAAACTGCCCTGAGATGCACATTCAGTGTAAATGATGTCCATCGATGGGGGTAAACTTTTCACTGCCTACAGGATTGGAATCTCACGTATGTGAATCAGGAGCAGTGCCACTAGTACAGTCTGCATTTAGAATTAATATAGAAGTCTTGTGCTCTTGTTCCTACTCCCACAAAAATGTCTTTATTAGCTAAGAAGCTAACTGTAAATGCAATTGTACCAGTTGCATCACTTCTGCCCCACCGTCTGATCTTGCTTCCTACCCCTGGGGATCCTGTGGCCTCCTCCCCTCATTTTGGCTGGTGCTGGCTTCTGTTGGTTGCCTGGTTCCTGATGATATCTGGCTGGCTATGGGCTGGCTTTCTGGCTGCAGGCTAGCTATGGGCTGATCGGCTGTCTACTCTAGGTCTCTATTCCTCACTCTACTGTTGAGTGCCCTTGTTCCGCTGCCCCAGCTCCTGGCCTGCTGCTGCAGTCTTCTCATCTCACCACCTCCTCATCAGGTACTGTAAGTTTATAATTTATAATTTAGTTGCCTCTCTCTAAACTTAAGCTGTGTATTAATATAAAAGTTGCTGCTATTATACTTTCTTAAAGACATATAAATATGAGTAAAAGAATGACATTATATAGCTCCTTTCACAACTTCAGGACGTCCCAAAGTATCTTACATCCAATGAAGTACTTTTGAAGTGTTGGAATGCAGTGAAACACAGCAGTCAATTTATATACAACAAGGTCCTATAAACAGCAATGTCATAAATGACCAGATAATCGGTTTTTGGTTGTGTTGGTTGAGGAATAACTGTTGCCAGGACACCAAGAGAACTCTCCTGCTCGTTTTCAAATAGTGCCATGAAATTCTTTTGACAGGGCAGACAGGGTCTTGGTTTAATGTCTCATCTGAAATACGGCTTCTCCAACAATGCTGTACTCCCTCAATACTGCATTGAAGTGCCAACCAAGATTATGGGCTGGATTTTCATGGGGAAGGCGGGTTGGGGGCAGGGGGGCTCCAATACAGGCAGGAAACCCGGGAGAATGGGCTTCCCGCAGGTCCTGCTGACTTTAACGGCAGGTCCTGATTTGCATTTGAAGCCTCTGTTTCCCACTCGTATTGGAGCGATGGAGAGGCTGGCTGGCTGTTGGCGGGTAGGCCTGCAGCACTAGGCTGCACAGAGGAGGGAGGGAGGGAATGGGTGGGGGCTGGTGCTGGCCTCCGGGGAACCGGGGTGGGGTGGGGGGGGTAGTGGTGGGAGGTGGGGACGATCACGTTCAACGGGGGAGGGAGGGGGAGGTGAGGACGATTGCGGCCAGTCACCAGAGGATCATGGCCGGCCATCATCGGGGGCGGGGGGAGGAGAGAGGTGGATCAGACCAGGGTCATGGCCGGCCATCATTGGGGGGGGTGGTGGGGAGAGGCAGATCAGACCAGGGTCGGTCACCAGAGGATCATGGCCGGTCATGGCCGGCCATCATCCAGGGGGGGGGTGGAAGAGAGGCGGATCAGACCAGGGTCATGGTCGGCCATCATCGGGGGTGGGACGGGGGTGCAGGGAGGAGGCGGATCAGACCGGCAGCTTTCCTCACCTTGCTGTAACTGCCGGGTTTTATGAAGTGTGAAAACCCAACCAGGTGCAGCTAAAAACAAAATGGAGGCTAAAGAAGAGGCTTCCAGCATCATTGTAATATTTAAATTGACATCCCACCTCCTGGCAGCGGGTTGGCTGCCCACCCCCATTAAAAACCAGAAGAAGGCGGGTTGAGATCGGGATTCTGATATTTAACAATTTAACTGCTCCTTGCTCCAAACCCACCCATTATTTCAGGTAAAAATTCCACTCAATATGCTTATGTTCCTAGAGTGGTGTTTGAACCTACAGCTGCTGTCTTAGAGGCAAGAGTGCTACCACTGAACCACAGCTGACATTTAATAGTGTGCCCCTGAAATTTGATAGACTTGTCAGAAAATCTAATTTCACAGATTTCTAGGGACCCTGGCTGTAAGTGACATGATAATAATTTATGATGACACCGGAGAAGCATTTCATTCCCTGGCACCAGCATCCTACAAGAAAGGGCTGATGATTTCCAGTTAAAGTGACCGCCACATCACTCAGGACAATGTGAAACCAGTATTTATATTAAGAAGCAGCAGAAAATATACAAGAAGTCAGCTGAGAAATTAATACAAGAGGAAAACAAATTTAATTGAAATAGTTTTTTAAAATTAAGTTTGATTCATTTTTAGTTCTTGTTAATGTTACCAATCATTACTTGACTGACGACAAATATTAGAGTATCTTTTTAATATTAGTTTAATTTGTTGAAGTATCATAATTTCCCGTCTAGTGCAACAAAACAATGGCTGCAGCACAGCAGGCTGTATCCTGTCAAATGATTTCAAATAGATACCATACAAGCCATAAGTCCAATTTCAACAACTGAAGTCATCTCTGCTTACATGAGCTTCTCCTGTAATTTGAATTTTTTAAATATAGATTGCATGTTAAACAATTATTTTCCCCATTTGTGATGAAATTCCATACCAAAACATTAGCATATTTTTCTCTACAGATTTCGCTACGTGTATTTCTAGGATTTTCTTTATCATTTACCCCATTTCTGTGTCTTGGGTGCGACAGTTGCCTCTCATTTTAATGTTCTGGATTGGTCTCCTTGTACATGTATACAATAACCTCTGTTACAAATGGTGCACCCCCAGGTAAACACTCCATTCTACTCACCAGGGTTCTTTCAAAACCAGGGTTGTCTACGGCATGTGAAGTCCTGTAAGATGAGTTGCTCCAATGCTTAAAGTACCAAATTACAAAGATCATATGAAGGCCCAGAAGCTCTGGCAATAAACCACCCTTTTTGCAGGTGGTCTAGTGATACTTTGTGATGGATAGCATTTCAGGAAATCTCAGCCGATTAAACTGCATCAGGCAGTCGCAATACAGTAAAAGGTGAGGCCCATCAGATATATATTTATCAGATGTAAAGGCCGGAATTTTTACCTTTATGTCGGGTTGGATACATGTGGGCAGCGTAGCGGGTCGGGAAAGCGATGTTCTGAGCAGCGTGTTGTTCAGCGCGACTTTAACTTAATGACCCCAATTGAAAGACTCATGCGCGTTTCCCGGCCCTATTAAATGGTGCGGGTCTGATGACATCATCGATGACTCGTTTCCAGTGCCCATATTTAAAGCAGCCTTGCACTCAACACACTTGAAGGTTGCCAGAGGAGGGTGGAACCTGACAGAGAAAGGCCGCAGTATTGTTATAACTTTGGAAGGATGGATAGCCAAAGGTAGAGGGCTGCACCACACTTCTCAGGTTCATCGCTGCATACTCTGGTGGAGGCTGTCAGAGCATGCAAAGAGGTCCTCTCCCCTGCTGATAGGCAAAGGAGACCTCCACAAGAAACAAAAAGAGCCTGGCTGGATATAGCTGAAGAGGTCAGCAGCAGGGATGTGGTGAGGAGGACCTGGATACAGTGCAGGAAACGATTCAATGATCTCATGAGGTCAAGAAAGGTGAGTGCAATGCCATACTCACCTTAATACTGATGTGCCTGTCAACACATCGACACTCTGCCTTTCCAAGCCTACTCCTGCACATCATTCCTCACACCAACCTACCTTCCAGGTCCACCCATTCCTCTCTCTCTCTATGTACATACTCACATCCCCATCTGACTAACCACCCCTCACACTCACCCTCCTCCTATTGCAATCATAACAAGTAACACCACAGAAGGAGGCCATTTGGCATTGACACCCCACTCCCTCATAGTCACCCTCTACAGATGTAACCCATCCATTACTTACACTCATTCCATCACTCTCACTCAAACTTCTTTTCTTTCCCTCCTTGAAGGAGAAACGAGCCCACAACAACAGAGAGAGGGAGAGAACCAGAGGTGGCCCTCCAGTCTTCGCACACCTAACAGCAGCAGAGGAGGGGGCTCTGAAGATCTCGGGAGCTCGAGAGATGCTGGCGGTGGGAGAAGTAGAGAGGGGAACATTCTAGCAACTTGGTGACAGATTCACATCTCATAAAGTCACATGACATACAACAGTCACTCATATGGTGACTGATGTCAGCAGCCAGTGAAATGTCATCATGTGCATAATGGTAGCATTACCCATTCTAACACTTCTAATTCATCTCTTTACTCTCTCACAGGTCCATCAACTGACCCCCACCCCCCCCACCCCCACCCCGCCTCGGAGGAACCTCCAGCCTCTGAGGGTGCAGCATCAGCAGACCCAAGCGCAGCCAGCACCAGCGCAGATGCGCACACCTCGGGGGGTCCTTTGCGCCATAGAGTAGAGTTGTCACCTGGTGTCTCACAATTCACAAAAATAGCAAGAGCAGGCAGTGTTGGCAGGGACAGCAGTGGAGACTCCTCGTCGGAGAGTGCAGGACGCTCCCAGCTCTGCTGAGCTGCATGCAGACGCTGAGCCTCGGGGACCATCGAGAAAGAGGGTGATCTTGGAGGGGCAGCAACAACTGCATGAGGCTCTGGCATCTTTTGCAGCCGCGATGTCTGCAAATGTTTAGAGAATGGAGGAGTCCATCTCCAACATGAGCAGCACCGTGTCGCAGGCGATGGCGACAATGTGCTCTTCCATGGAAAGGATGGCCACCTGCATGGAGCAGCTAATGCGCCACTCACATGAGCACATGCTAGCTGTGGACAACAGATGGCAGACGCTCATAGACCTCTTCTCAAGGAGGAATGTAAACGTAGACTTGGGCCCTCATGGCCCCACTGCTGTGTAGCAAGGTGTTCTCCAGCTCCTTGCTAGCAGGAAAGTGCGGGTGGCCCATGAGAGAGATGATGGTGAGAGGGAACATGGAAGTGGGGGTGAAAAATGACACAAAAGTTGATGCACAAGTTTATGCACATGGGTGTATCAAAAATGGTAATGCTAAGTTTCAGTTATTTTGATTATACATCTAAATGTTTTTCTTTGCACCACTTTCGGATCCTGTCCAAGAAATCTTGTCCACTTCTGCCTGCTACCTTGAAAGTGGTTTTGTCACTTGGAGTGAATGGTGACACATTATTTAACCTCAAGCATTGGAGCTTTGGGTGAGAGGAATGGATTGGTCATTGTAGGGATGCTTTAGGGTGTTGTTAGTACAGCATGTGGCAGGCATGTGGCTGTGTTGGATCAAGTTAAGTAAATCTGGCCATGATGAGGCCATCCTGTGCCTCCCGGGCAGCAATGTGCACTGCAGCTGGTGCCACCTGCCTCTCAGGTTCCTCTTTCTCCTCCTGCTCATCTTTCACTTGCTCATCCTCCCCCTCCTCCTCTGAAGAGGCTGTGTGCCATGCTTCTCCTACAGCTCCAATCCTCGCTGCTGCGCTATGTTGTGCAGCACACAGCAAACGATGATGATTCTGGAGACCCTGGCTGGTGCATACTGAAGGGCTCCTCCAGATCTGTCAAGGCACCTGAAGCGCATCTTCAGCATGCCTATTGTTTGTTTGATGACACATCTGGTGGAGATGTGGCTCTAATTGTAGCGCTCCTCGCCCTCAGTACTTGACCTCCTCAAGGGTATCATGAGCCACGTCTTCAGTGGATAGCCCTTGTCTCCAAGCAGCCAGCTGGTAAGTCTGTTTGGAGGTGCAAAGAGCTGAGGGAGGGTGAACTGGCGCAGCATGAAAGAGTCATGACAGCTGCCAGGGAATCTGGCGCACACATGCATGATCATCTTTTTATGGTTGGAGACGAGCTGCACATTGAGGGAGTGGAAGCCTTTGCGGTTCACAAACACTCCTGGGTGATGACGGGGCGCCCGCTCAGTAACACTGGCTTCATCAGTGGGAAAGCTGATCTAATTAGCCTACTTGTGAAACATGGCACCGGTCACCTAGGTGATGCCTCTGTAGGCAGCCAACTCTGTGAATCCCGTGCTCCTGCAGTAAAACTCAGAAACAGGCATTAAAATCACTCTTAAGGGTCTGTAAACAAGCACTTAATGATTTCAATGAGGTCACTCGCCTCTGCGGATCGGGTCCGTGTCGCACCTTAAAAGCCGCCTGAGTTAAATGCGCGAGGCGGCGGGATGACGGCGGGTTCCCGACACACTTGCTGTTTCCGGCATTTTTACTGCCGGAAAAGGGTTTGCCCACAAACCCGCATGAGCGGCAATGAGAAAATTAAACTATCCAGTGGGGCCTGTTGACATGGGCTTTCACATTCCCCTTGATATTTTAGTTTTATCTCCAGCCCCACTCCTCTTAACAGAACTGGACTGGAAATAGTTTCTCCTTATTTAGTCTATCAAAAACGTTTGTGATTTTGAACACCTCTATCAAATCTCCTCTTAACCTTCTCTGCTCTAAGGAGTTCTTGACTGTAATCAGAACAGAGGAGCAAAGTACCTTTCATGCTGCAGCAAGGCAAAAAATGTTGAACAGGTGAGTCATTCCAGAGCAGTTTCAGATGATGCACTCAGATGGGCTAAATGGCCTTCATCGTCTGTAACTATCTTGATCTTGTGCACAGATTTACAAGGATGATACAGAACTCAGAGGTTATAACTAGCAGGAAAGACTGAACAGACTGGGGCTCTTTTCTCTGGAGAAGAGAAGGCTGACGGGTGAACTGATAGAGGTCTTTAAGGTTATGAAAGGGTTTGATTGGGTAGATGTAGAGAACGTGTTTCTACTTGTGGGGGAGTCAAAAACTTGAGGTCATAAAAATAAGCTCGTCACTAATAAATCCAATAGGAAATTCAGGAGAAACTTCTTTACCCAGAGAGTGGCTAGACTGTGGAACTGGCTACCACAAGGAGTAGTTGAGGCAAATAGTAAAGATGCATTTAAGGAGAAGCTAGATAAACACATGAGGGGGAAAGGAGTAGAAGAATATTCTGATAGGGTTAGATGAAGGGGGGTGGGTGGAGGCTCATGTGGAGCATTAGCACCGACATAGACCAGTTGGGGCAAATGGCCTGTTTCTGTGCTGTAGACTCTATGGGCTAAAAATTCAACAACGCCAAAAACCTGTCCGTGCCACTGCGGGCAGCCGCCGAAAATGGTGGCGCTGGCAGGACCGAAAAATTGGCGCTGGGGAATAATTAACATTCGCCCAGCGCTAAACTCATTGTTCAATGGTGTCCTGGTGGCGCTCATCCCGTCAGGAGGCCCCAATGTTGCGTGGCCAATAGCGTCATTGCAGCAAGAACAGCCTGCTCTGAAAGTGAGGCTGTCATTTCAGAAAGCAGTTCAGTTTCTTAAAGGGGAACTGCCTCTGCAATGAAAAAAATAAAAATAAAAATCATGTTAAAATAGGCAGTTTTTAGCCCTTACAGGTCAACTGCCTTCTGGAAAAAAAATTAACATTAAAACGAATTCCCAAATGGAAGTCTTCAGCTCTTAAAGCTGAATTCCCTACCGCACCTAAAAAAAAGGAAACGTTTTTCAGCACTAACACAAATGGTTCAGCAATCAAGGAAGGGCACCCAGGGTCTCACACGCAGCACTCCAGCTTTGTGCAGGGGGTCAACACTGCAAGAGAGGTCCTCTGCCCACAGGGGCCAGGAGAAAGAAAGGAGCAGATCACCGAAGCCGTCACTGGCAGCAGTGTCACCTCCACGACCTGGCTCCAGTGCCCAAAGAAGCTTCATGACCTCAGACCAGTGGTCAAGGCCGTCTCATACCAACTGCACCACTAGCCTCACACACTGCTCAATGCCCCCTACCAACAATCTGTGCAAAACATGAGGCACACATCCCATTCCTAGCTTCACCTCACCCCCTTGGAGGAGACGGTGCTGGCCATTCTTGGTAGGGGCACGGCTGAGCCCTTGGCCAGCGGCGGAGCTGAAAGGATACAAGATGCTGGTATCCTCATACGTTATCCTCCTTGTCGCATGCACCTCTTGCTTTCCCGCCTTTCGCTCACCACAACTCCACCCTTGTGCCTTCCTCATTTCACACACCCCAAGAAAGGCAGCCTGCCCAGCCAGTGGGTAACCAAGAAGAGGTAGAGGAGAGTGAAGATGAAGAAGAAGCAACACCATCACTCGATTTCGCATTCCCAGCCACCAGCTTTTCGAGGTCATCCTGCAAGGCCATCTGCAGGCTTCCTCACTGAAAGTCGGCAGCCTTCCACCAGCCATGCTGCAGCCACTGGGGTAGCACTGCGTGGTATCAGTAGGATAGGCTAAAACACACACAAGATAGTCACCAAGGGAATGCATAAGGGTGATGAGTTGATTTCTTGATGTCATATTGGATGGATAGATGTATAAAGTTGGATTGGAGAGTTTGCTTTGTGGTGGCTTTTATTTCAGCATTGTGGCCAAGAGGGTGCTGTGATGCTCAGTAACAGAGGGAAGGTACGGTGTGGGACAAACGTTGAAAGGGGATTGGGGTTGTGGTCACTGGTACCACAGGTGGATGATTCCATCCCGGATATTCCGGCCACAAAGGGGCTGTCTGGGATGCATCCTTCCTTCTGCTTCCTCTTCTTCTGCTTCCTCCTCTTCTGCTTCTTCCTTTTCTGCGACTTCCTCTTTTGCTTCTTCCCCTTCCCTCTGCGAGCAGATGCTGTAAATCTGAAATAAAAGCATAAAATGCTGGAAATACTCAGCAGGTCAGGCAGCATCTCGATCTGAGACGTGAACTCTGTTTCTCTCTTCACGAATGTTGCCTGACCTGCTGAGTATTTTCTGCACTTTTTATCTTCTTGAGGCCTTCCTTTACCATTCAAGGCCTTGCAAGCATCCAGCAGTACTCCCTGCACTGTCTGCACACTTAAAAACTTTTAACATGTATTGCAACAAGCCATTATTTCAATAAAGCTGACTGACGTCACGCTTTCTTCATTTACATCTCCAGGGCCAGCGCTCCTATCTGTGCTGGTGTGGCAGCCACCATTTTTTGCCAGGAGAGTGGTGCAAACGGGTGGTGGCAAGTAGCCCAATTTCTGGGCCTACATAATTCTATATCACTATTTTCCATTTTAATTTTCCTTATTTTGAAAAAGATGTCATGACTTTTCTGCACTTTACAAATCCCTGCACTGGTCAAAGGGCTATGTTCCCAAGCACTAACTCAAATGTACTTTATTGTTAGTAGCCATTTAGTGCCTCAGTACTGTGTAAATGTGATAGTTTCCATCAATATCATTTGGGCATCTTCATCTTTGAAACACATTTTTTGCAGTTTTGAAACTGTAAACATTTTCTGTCATGCCATTTCCTTCATAACCGTTAGCTGCTAAATTCTCGCCCATAACTTAGTAGAAGCACAGAATTGCAACAAAACATTAAACGATTCTTTGTTCACTGTGGTTTGGAGTAAATACAACATTCTTGCACTCTGTGCAGCTCTAAGTGAAAACCCATGAAAAACAGCTGCCAGCTGCCCTGTACAGTGGAATGGGAGAAACATGTGATTCTGTGAACTGGGGCAAAGATTTCCTAGTATTTAGGAAGCCATTTCTCTCTGCTCAATGTTCAGAAATTAGTGGCTCTTCCCAGTGAGGGTTCTGCAGTGCCAGATGGAGCCAGTTAAAAAAAATTCTGATGGGAAAATTAGTTACAATATTATAAATAAGTACAGTGATTGGATTGGTTCAGGAGATAAAAGGCACAAGTTATATGTGAGACTGCCTCAGGCATCAAAGCTATAAAAATGCTGTTTGTGTAACATGGGAAACTAAACACATAAGAGCATGGGGCATAAGAATTGTTAGGAACATGAAAAGGTTATAAGAGCAAATCACTTTTTGACAGATTTTAACCCCAACACCCCACTTTCTCAACATATCTCTCTCACCCTTTTCACTCCCGAAAAACATCCAGCTGTCTTTTGAAGCCATTTATACTTTTTGCTTCAATGGCCTTCTGTGGTAATAGTCCATAAGTCATGAAGCACTCCATATGATTTCCCTTCTTCCCTTCATACTCCTAACTTTCTCATTTTTAACTTGTTGTTTAACTTGGAGCTTTAATGATTTGCCACACTTAACAATTGCCTGGGCACATTTTGAAATGCAAATAATTTTTATTACTTTTTAAATGAGGGCCTCGAATCCATTTAATAATTGTGATAATGATATTGTGACATTGCTTCATCCGAACCAAACGTTCTCCAAAAAAATCCTGCAGACTCATTATAAATCAGGATTACCTGCCTGTGTGTCCATAAAGATATTCTATAATATACAAGAATTTCTGTAGAAATGGGAGCTCTGACATCATCCATTCATTCATCATTCCTCTATTGCAATACTTAAATATTAAAAAGATTAGTTAAGGTAGATAAAGAGACACTATTTCCTTTGGTGGGGGAATCAAGGATGAGGGGACATTTTCTTCTTCTTAAGCAGTCCCTCGGAACCGAGGATGACTTGCTTCCACATTAAAAATGAGTTCTCAGGTGGCTGATGAGTCCAATGCAGGACCTACAGTCTCTGTCACAGGTGGGGCAGATGGTGGTTGAAGGGGTGGGAGGGTGGGGTGCTTGGGTTGATGTGCGCTCCTTGCACTGCCTGCGCTTGGCCTCGGTGAAGAGACTCGAGGTGTTCGGCGCCTTCCCGGATGCTTCTCCTCCACTTTGTGCAGTCTTGGGCCAGGGATTCCCAGGTGTCAGTGGGGATGTTGCACTTTTTCAAGGAGGCTTTGAGGGTGTCCTTGAAGCGTTTCCTCTGTCCACCTGGGGCTCTCTTGCCGTGTTGGAGCTCCAAGTAGAGCGCTTGTTTGGGAGTCTCGTATCGGGCATGCGGCCGATGTGACCCGTCCATCGGAGCTGATCGAGCGTGGTCAAAGCTTTGATGCTGGGGATGTTGGCCTGAGCGAGAACACTGACATTGGTGCGCCTATCCTGCCAATGGATTTGCAGGATCTTGCGGAGGCAGCGTTGGTGGTACCTCTCCAGTGCTTTGACGTGCCTGTTGTGCATGGTCCATGTCTCTGAGGCATACAGGAGGGCGGGTATCACTACTGCTCTGTAGACCATGAGCTTGGTGCTGGGTTTGAGGTCCTGGTCTTCAAGCACTCTCTTCCTCAGGCGTAAGACAAAGTCATAGGCCTAGAAATTCATTAAGGCGCTGCCAGCTTTGCGGCCAGTTACCGCCTAAAGAGGGCTTCTGCGCCAAAAATGAGTTTGCGCTGATATTCAGCGCAGCGGTATTGGCGGCGGTAGCCGTTAGCGCTGCGCCGGCACCGATGACGTCATCAGTGTGCGTAGTGCCCCGGTTCTGCCCCGAAACCGGCCCGATCCCCATATTTAGTAGCGGCCGCCTCCTCCGAAGCGGCCGCAAACAGCGACCAGAAAACGGGGCCGTGCTGTAGCCTTAGTGGGGCGCTTTAAAGGGGAAGGTGTGGCCGGCCGCTTTTTCGGCGGCCGCCTGCCCGCACCTCCTTCCCCGGCCTCCTCTACCGCCCCCCCCCGCGGCATTGCCGGCTGCTTTCCGCGAACCCGGCACTTCTCCGTGGTGCCGGGCTCATTTGCCGGCACTCTCCAGCGGCGATCTCCCCGTTGCAGGCAGCTCCCCCTTAAGAGAAGGAGGAGGCCTGCAGTACCGCAGCCTGCCGCTCCGCAGCGGCTGGCGCAGCGGCGCCAAGAGCGCTGAAATTCAGTGTCAGCGCCCCAAGCGGAGGCGGGCACACCCTGGCATAGCGCCCGGTTCCGAATTGGGGCGCAAACACTGAATATCTGACGATCGCTAATGGCTCCCCGCCCAACGCTAACTTTTGGGCGCGAGCGAGCTGGCCGCCCCAAAGTGAATTTCTAGGCCATAATCTTAAAATTGAAGCTAGACTATTTAGGAGGGAAATCAGCAAGCACTTTTTCACAATACATAGAAACATAGAAGATAGGAGCAGGAGTAGGCCATTCAGCCCCTCGAGCCTGTTCCGCCATTTAATGAGATCATGGCTGATCATCCAAATTCAGTACCCTGTCCCTGCTTTCTCCCCATATCCCTTGATCCCTTTAGCCTTAAGAAATATATCTAACTCCTTTTTGAATATATTTAATGAATTGGCCTCAACTGCCTTGTGTGGTAGAGAATTCCACAGGTTCACCACTCTCTGGGTGAAGAAATTCCTCCTCATCTCAGTCCTAAATGGCTTACCCCTTATCCTTAGACTGTGACCCCTGGTACTGCACTCCCCCGCCATCGGGAACATCCTTCCTGCATCTAGTCTGTCTAGTCCTGTTAAAATGTTATAAGTTTCAATGCGATCCCTTCTCATTCTTCTAAACTCTATCGAATATAAGCCTAATCGACCCAATCTCTCCTCATACGTCATTCCTGCCATCCCAGGTATCAGTCTGGTGAATCTTCACTGCACTCCCTCCATGGCAAAAACATCCTTCCTCAGATAAGGTGACCAAAACTGCACACAATACTCAAGGTGTGGTCTCACCAAGGCCCTGTACAACTGCATCAAGACATCCTTGCTCCTGTACTCGAATCCTCTTGCTATGAAGGCCAACATACCATTTGCCTTCTTAACCGCCTGCTGCACCTGCATGCTTACCTTCAGCGACTGGTGCACAAGGACACCCAGGTCTCGTTGCGCATCCCCTTTTCCCAATCTATTGCCGTTCAGATAATAATCTGTCTTCCTGTTTTTGCCACCGAAGTGGATAACCTCACATTTATCCACATTATACTGCATTTGCCATGCATCTGCCCAATCACCCAACCTGTCCAAATCATACCTGAATACTCATAGCACTGTTATGTTATAGGTACCCATTTGAGACTAGTAGCTGCTTGGAGGGATGCAAAACTGATGCAAGTGCTGGCACTCAGTTTTACTGAGCCCAGTGTGAAGGTAAAACAATATAAAACTAACTCCTTGAGGTCTGACATCTTTTGCCTTAATTTGATCGGGCTAACCAGAGTTACACTACACACTGTACCTCAATGCAAAACTGAGGTGTGTGGTAGTATAGCTCACACCTTCAGCTTTTTATATTGTAATTGTTTCTCAATGGCATCAGACAACTGGTGGGCTGATACAGTACAATGTTTACATTCCCTTTTTAGGGCAATTTAACCTGCACATTCCTGTGGCAGGCGTGTGTCACAAACCAGTAATGTGCTGCGGATACAGGGAGATTTGAAGGATTACAGTTGGAGTCTCTGCCAGTTCAGATGAGATTAGAGAGACTGATGTTCTGCTAGCAGAATGGACCACACCAAAAGGGAAGGTAATGGGTGAGCACTGTTTTAAAAAAAAGTCTAGTGCTGACTTTTGTTTTGGGACTGCTCAGATTAACAGTAGATAAAATAGGTAAATAATGGAATGAAACAATGCTGCTGAGGAATTCTCACACAGCCTTTTTTTCAACTGGAGCTAATACCTCTGAGGTTCCAAGAAGTAATGGTGTGGTAAATTATTTGAAACTTCTTTTTTTAAAGAGGGAGGAAAGTCTAGACGTGGAATACATTTTGTTCATAAGAACATAAGAAATAGGAGCAGGAGTAGGCCATTCGGCCCTTCGAGCCTGCTCCGCCATTCAATAAAATCATGGCTGATCTTCTATTTCAATTCCACTTTCCTGCACTATCCCCATATCCCTTCATTCCCTTAATATGCAAAAATCTATTGATCTCTGTCTTGAATATACTCAACGACTGAGCCTCCACAGCCCTCTGGAGTAGAGAATTCCAACGATTCACCACCCTCTGACTGAAGAAATTTCCCCTCATCTCAGCCCTAAATGGCCGACCCCTTATTCTGAGACTGTGACCCCTGGTTCTAGACTCTCCAGCCAGGGGAAACATCCTCCCTGCATCTACCCTGTCAAGCCCTGTAAGAATTTTATATGTTTCGATGAGATCACCTCTCATTCTTCTAAATTCTAGGGAATATAGGTCTCTTCTCCTCAATCTCTCCTCATAGGACAATCCCCATCCCAGGAATCAGTCTGGTGAATCTTTGTATAGTACTCCGCAATGTCTATCTGAAAAACAAAGTAACATACAGACATATTATTGTTATTAGATTGATGTTGGTTTTTATTGCTTCACACAGACCTGCTATTTCAGGCCTTCGTCCCTACATGGATGTTCAGGTGAGACGGCTGATGGGGAGGAGCTGCCTACACCTTGGAATAGCTCCAACCACTTTAAGGGGCGGGAACACCTTTTGGGCCTGCCTGAGAATGCCTGACCCCCGGTAAAACACGCTTCATGTTGGGTAAGTTGCATACTTTACTGGTAGCATATTTTGGGTGGATCAGGTTTAGATCCAGACTGGCCTAATATTGCAGCCCCCATTAAATTGAAGGAGACACTCAGAGAAAAGCAGACGGTTCCTCCCTGTCAATGTATTTTATAATGAGCATTGAGATAACATCATTAATGGCTAGGAGGAGTCACTGGGCCAGACAGTGCAAGGAAGCTGAGTTA
Source organism: Somniosus microcephalus (assembly GCF_052327205.1). NCBI lineage: Eukaryota > Metazoa > Chordata > Chondrichthyes > Squaliformes > Somniosidae > Somniosus > Somniosus microcephalus. The sequence goes on from NC_140989.1 coordinate 63,587,009, forward strand.
GCAGGAATACTTGAAATGACAATGCCTAAATCGTCCCTGTGTTAAAGGCTGCGATCGGTACTGACATTAAATTAACTCCCTCACACTCAGTACAGATCCGAGCCGGTAACTGCTTCAGGCCAATTCCCTTGATAATATCATCAGCACTCACTGTTTAGATAAAAGTAAATTCTTTTTAAATTGACTGAAATAATCAGGGAGAAACAAAAGGATCTTCATAACCATTAGTCTTGATAGCAAGACTTGTTCTTAATTGGCAGTTCTCACTGAATTTTTAATTTTAGAAAGAGACATTGTGAAGAGATTACAGACACCAACCCTCAATTTTCTGAGTCTGGGAAAATCAAGGCGAGGCAAAGCCTCCCCCATTCCACACCACCAAACATGCCCACAGCACCAACGGCAGGCTGTCACCACAGTTGCTGTTGCTACTCGTGAAGCACTCCAACAGTCTTAAAATGAGGCATAGGATGAGCGCAATTTATAGGAACACCAAGGGGAAGCACAGCCATAGAGATTACAGCACGTGAGCATTAAATAACACCGAATAACCAGAAACCTTGTTATTTCTCCTTTGTATCATAGAATCATAGAATGATACAGCACAGAAGGGGGCCATTCGGCCCATCAAGCCTGTGCCAGCTCTTTGGTAGAGCTATCCAATTTCATGGAATCATAGAATGGTTACAGCACAGAAGGAGGTCATTCAACCTGTCGAGCCCATGCCGGCTCTCTGCAAGAGAACTTCAGCTAGTCCCACTCCCCTTACCCCGTAGACCTGTAGTTTTCTTTTCTTTCAGGTACTTATCGAATTCCCTTTTGAAAGCCGTGATTGAATCTGCCTCCACCACCCTTTCAGGCAGTGCATTCCAGATCCTAACCACTCGCTGCGTAAAAAAGTTTTTCCTCGTGTCGCCTTTGGTTCTTCTGCCAATCACCTTAAATCTGTGTCCTCTGGTTCTCGACCCTTCCACCAATGAGAACAGTTTCTCTCTATCCACTCTGTATTAGACACCTCATGATTTTGAACACCTCTATCAAATCTCCTCGCAACTTTACGATAGCAAAATTGTTCCACGGAAGCTCAGCGTAAACTCGAGGAACAGCACCTCATCTTCCGATTAGGCACTTTACAGCCTTCCGGACTCAATATCGAGTTCAACAATTTCAGATCATAACCTCGGCCCCCATTATATTTTTATATTTTTTATCCACACTTTTGGTTTGTGCCTTTTCCAGTTTATTCTCTTTCTCCCACATGGCAGCTGTCTTTCACTCTGCCAGCGCATTTCACACTTCATCTAGAGCCATTGTTTGTTTCTTTACCTGTCCTATTACTATCTCGTCTCACCTTGAATATCTCTTAATGTCTCTTCTTTCATCCCCTCCCCCATTTCCCAGCCCCCAAACTGCCTTTTAATCAGTTTCATTTCCTGCCTTTCTCAGTCCTGACGAAGGGTTTCAATCCGAAACATTGACTCTGTTTCTCTCTCCACGGATGTTGCCTGGCCTGCTGAGTTTTTCCAGCGTTTTCTGTTGTCATCTCCTCTCAACCTTATCTGCTCTAAGAAGAACAACCCCAGCTTCTCCAATCTATCCACGCAACTGAAGTCCCTCATCCCTGAAAGGTAATGTCAGAAGTGAGGTTTAGGCCCACTCCCCTGCTCTCTCCCCATAGCCCAACAATTTTTTCCTTTTCAAGCATTTATCCAATTGCCTCTTGAAAATTATTAAATCTGCTTCCACCACCCTTTCAGGCAGTACATTCCAGATCATAACAACTCGCTGTATAACATTTTTCTTCCTCGTGTTCTTCTGCCAATTACCTTAAATCTGTGTGGCTTGAAAGGATCCTGTGGCATAGGTGCTTAGCACCATAGTGATGTTCACAGCTCCAGGAAGAGCTGTCTCAGTCCTTGACATTACCTATAGATCAGCTTACAGAAGATGGCGTAGTTCAGTGACTTCCTCTCATGTGAAGTGGAGGCACCAACGACAGGTCTCCTTTGACATACCCATTCAGCAGTGGCATGGTTTGTAAACATAGGTCCTTGGACATGACGGGACTGAAAACCCATTGAGGTATATTTGGACCTGAAGCTGTTGAGTCCTTATGAATGGTTTCTCTTCATCCAATTCATGCAGCGCCAAGTAAATACCCAAATGGATTTCCATCCTGCCAAGTAAGTTAGCTGCAACATGTACTGAAGCAGTAATTGCCTAGACTCCAAGAAAATATATCTTAGCAAAACAAAGGCTTAAACATAAGGTCAAAAATATGGAGGAAACAGAAAATATGTAAGATGCTAAATGTACAAGCAGAGAATGTTCACTGCAAAAAAAAAATCATACTTCAAAATTCAATCAAACAACAACAGCAAACTAGCTTTAAAAACACTCCAAAAGCAAGACAGGCTGTTACCCCTGTTGTACCCATTTTATATGGGTGAGCCACATGCTAGGGGTGTTCCCACCTAGGGTCATGATGTTAAAAACAGAATACTCTCCCTCCCCTCCAAAAAAGCTACTTCCACAAATAGCCGACTGGTCATGGTGTTTGCAATGCAGAAAAGCACGGCTGCATTGCATACTGTTTGTCTAGCAATGTTCCTTTCCCCCTTCCCAAAAAGGAACAATTTTCTTATAAAAGAAATAACTGCAAGAAGAGACCCAGAGAAAGGTCTCACTATAACAATAGTTATGGTACTCGACCAGTAACCCAGAGGTCATGAGCTTAAATCCCACCTTGCCAAGTTGTAAAATTGATTTCAATAACTCTTATAAGTTATGAGCTAACACAGGAGAAATGATCATCTAAGGATGCTGGATTGTTGTAGAAATCCAAATGGTTCAATAATGCCCTCAGGGGAGGAAACCTACCATGTTTGTCTGGTCTGGCTTACACATGACCTTAGTCCTATAATATCTGGTTGACTATTAATGCTCTTTAAAGTGGCCTATGGTCTGGATTTTAACTGGCAGCGGGTTTCTGAAACTGTGCTGGCGAGTTAATTTCTCGCGCACCTACCCGAGGCAGAATGAGACCTGGCCGATTTTGACGGATGAACCTCATTTAAATCCCACCAGGCGGCTTTCTACCCATTCTATCTGTTTTAGTCATGTTGATTGAGGAATAAATATTGGCCAGGACATAAGAACATAAGAAATAGGAGCAGGAGTAGGCCATACGGCCCCTCGGGCCTGCTCCACCATTCAATAGGATCATGGCTGATCTGAATCTAGGCTCACGTCCACTTCCCTGCCCTCTCCCCGTAACCCCTAATTCCCTTATCTGCTAGGACAATGTCTATCTCCATTTTAAATTTATTTAATGTTGCAGCTTCCACAGCTCTCTGGGGTAGCAAATTCCATAGATGTACTACCCTCTGAGTGAAGAAGTTTCTCCTCATCTCAGTTTTGAAAGGGCAGCCCCTTATTCTAAGATTATGCCCCCTAATTCTAGTCTCACCCATCAATGGAAACATCCTCACCGCATCCACCCGATCAAGCCCCCTCACAATCTTATATGTTTCGATAAGATCGCCTCTCATTCTTCTGAACTACAATGAGTAGAGTCCCAACCTATTCAACCTTTCCTCATACGTCAACCCCCTCATCTCTGGAATCAACCGAGTGAACCTTCTCTGAACCGCCTCGAGAGCAAGTATATCTTTTCTTAAATATGGAAACCAAAACTGCACGCAGTATTCCAGGTGTGGACACCAGGGATAACTCCCCTGCTCTTCTTCAAAATAATGCCATGGGATCTTTTACGTCCTCCTGAGAGAGCAGATGGGGCTTTGGTTTAATGTCTCATCTGAAAGACAGCACCTCCGACAGTGCAGCACTCCCTCAGTACTGCACTGGAGTGTTAGCCTAGATTTTTGTGCTCAAGTCTCTGGAGCAAGACTTGAACCCACAACCTTCCGACTCAGAGGTGCGGGTGATACCAACTGAGCCACGGACACACATGCTACCTAACAGAATCATGAGAGAAATATCGGACAGACCAATTGGCATTGACCCAGGTATTGGATCAGGACAAGACTCGGGCAATCACAGCACAGGTGATCCTGCAAAGTCCTCCTCATGAACATCTGGGAACTAACATCCAAGTTGAGAGAGCTGTTCCACACACTAGTCAAGCAACAGCCTGACATAATCATACTCACAGTCATATCAATCAGCCAGCATCCTCCATCATCATCATCCTTGGGCATGTCCTGTTCTACCAGCAGGATACACACACCAGAGGTGGGCGCACAGTTGTATACAGTCAGGTGATCATGGGCATGGGAGACCTCAACATTGACTCCAGGCCCCATGAAGTCTCATGGCTTCAGGTCAAACAATAGTAAGGAAATAACAACAGAAAATTCTGGAAACACTCAGCAGGTCAGGTAGCATCGAGGAGAGAGAATCAGAGTTAACGTTTCGGGTTGATGACCCTTCGTCAGAACTGGAAAAGATTAGAGGAGAGATTTTTAAGCAAGTGCAGGGGCAGGGACGGGGGAGGGGAGGAAAGAACAAAGGGAGGGACTGTGATAGGCTGGAAGGCAGGAGGGATTGACTGACAAAAGGGATGATGGTGCAAGGCAAAAAGAGAAGGTAATGGGACAAGTTAAGAAACAAAAGATGACTCTAGATGAGGTGAAAATGGCGATGGCAGAATCATCAACAGCTACCATGTGAAAAAAAATATATCGGGGCCAAGGTTATGGTCTGAAATTGTTGAACTCGATTTTGAGTCCAGAAAGCTGTAAAGTGCCTAATCGAAAGATGAGGTGCTGTTCCTCAAGCTTACGTTGAGCTTCGTTGGAACAGTGTAAGAGGCCGAAGACGGAGAGGTCAGAGTGGGAGTGGAGTGGAGAATTAAAGTGACAGACGACTGGGAGCTCGGGGTTATGCTTATGGACTGAATGGAGATGTTCTGCAAAGCGGTCACCCTTGTCCAATTACCTTCTCTTTTTGCCTTGCACCATCATCCCTTTTGTCAGTCAATCCCTCCTGCCTTCCAGCCTATCACAGTCCCTCCCTTTGTTCTTTCCTCCCCTCCTCCCTGTCCCTGCCCCTGGACTTGCTTAAAAATCCCTCTTCTCTAACCTTTTCCAGTTCTGATGAAGGGCCCTCGACCCAAAACGTTAACTCTATTTCTCTCTCCTCGATCCTGCCTGACCTGCTGAGTGTTTCCAGCATTTTCTGTTGTTATTTCAGATTTCCAGCATCCGCAGTATTTTGCTTTTGTAATAGTAAGGAAATCTCCTGCTGATTGACAACTGCTGAACTCCCTCAATTGACGAATCAGTACTTCTCCATATTGAACAAAACTTGGAGGATACACTGAGGGAAGCGAAGGCAGAGAATGTACCCTGGATGAAGGATTTCAATGTCTACCACAAGAAGTGTTTTGGTAGAACATAAGCACATAAGAAACAGGAGCAGGAGTAGGCCAATCGGCCCCTCGAGCCTGCTCCGCCACTCAATAAGGTCATGGCTGATCCAATCTTGTCCTCAACTTCACTTTCCCACTCTCTCCCCATACCCCTTGACTCCCTTGTAGTAACATTACTGATTGAACTGGTCGAGTTCTGAAAGGCATAGCTGGCAGAATGAGCCTGCATCATGTGGTGACAGAACCAACACAAGGAAGTTACCTACTTCATTTTTGTCCTCACCGATGTAACGATTGTAGACATGTATGTCCATGATAACATTGGCAGGAGTGACCACTGCACAGTCCTTGTGAAGACAAAGTCTAATTTTCACGTTAAGATGCCCTTCATTGTGTAGCATGGCAGTACACCGTGGTAATGGGCCAGACTGAACATGGCGCTAGCAGGCCAAAACTAAACATTCATATGGCACTGTGGGCTATCAGCAGAATTGTATACCACCACAATCTGTAACAGCCTGACACATCCCTCACTTCTCCATTACTATCAAGCTGGAAGATCAACCATTGTTCAATGGAGTATAGCAGAATGGTGGTGGACAATCACCAATTGAAGGGAGGAGGAGGCTCTGTGAACATGCCTATTCTCAACTATCGTGGAGTCTAGTGCATGAGTGCAAGGGGCAAGGTTGAAAGGTTGCAAGCATCTTCAGCTAAAAGTTCCAAGTAGACAATCCACTCAGCTTTCTCTTGAGGTCCCTACCGTCATAGAAGCCTATGTCCAGCCAATTTGGATCACTTCATGTGACATTAAGGAGTGGCTGAGTGCACTGGACACAGCAAAGACTATGGACCCTGAAGATCTGTGCCGCAGAACTAGCTGCCACCCTAGCCAAGCTATGATACTGGCACCTACCCAATAAAGTGGAAAATTGCCCAGCCATGTTCATTGCTGACAAAAAGCTGAACATCCTGGGGGGGTCACCACTGACCAGAAGCCTAACTGGGCCAGTCATATCAACAATGTGACTACAAGAGCAGGGCAGAGAATGGGTACTCGGAACAAATAGCTCACCTCCCTGCCCCTCAATGCCTCTGTACCATCTACAAAGCTCAAACAGGACTGTGATAGAATCCTCACCACTCACCTGGATTGGTGCAGCTGCAACAACACTCAAGAAGCTCAACACCATTCAGAAAAAAGCAGTCTGCTTGACCAGTGCCCCTATCACTAGATTGCACATCCACCCTTTGCACTTTGGCACACTGTGGCTGCAATGTCGACAATCTACAGGATGCACTGCAGCAGCTCACCACGCTTACTTTAACAATGCCTCACAGCGCCACAACTTCTACCATGAAAAAGGACAAGAGCAGCAAAATTATGAGAACATCATCACCTCCAAGTTCCCCTCCATCCTGACATGGACATATAGCACTGTCTTTCATCACTGAGTCAATATCCAGAAATTCCCTAACTCCATTAAGGGAGCACCATTGGCAGAAGGACAGCAATGTTCAAGGAGAAGGCCCACCAGCACCTTTTCAGGGCAACTAGAGATGGGCAATAAATGCAGCCTTACAAAGCATCACATACGTTCTAAGAACAAAATCAAAAAGTAGCAGCAATGACGTATTCTTTACTTTATGTGACACTGTATGAAAGCGGAGGATAGTGTCTCTTGCTATAACTCTTGATTGTGTTGCATTTCTTCCATTTGTGTAATTGAAATTGCCAAAAGCTTATCAGAAGCAATTTGCAGTGATTGTCGCTGAGAACTTTATGGCCAGCACATATCATAAACCAACAACTCAGCCTTCAAGCACAGCTTCTCTTCTTTCTACAAAGAGACATCTGATATGGTGATTTTTTTTTTTACAGAAAACCTCATGAAGATTTCTACAAAAATATTTGAGGGATTCTTGCCCAATAATATTTTGCAAACTTCTTTAAAAACATTGCCCTGAAACGCTATGGTCGTGTTGTAAAGTCTTGTACCCTGCAGTGGCACTAACCCAAACTTCCCAACATGGCACAGTACATCAACATGTGATTAAGGGCAATGAGAGATTATCAGAAGTCCTGATTTACTCATGAATCCTGCAATTTTCCGATAGTTTTTTTGAACTGCATGCAGTTCAATTGGAAACTTAAGCATGTAGAAAACTATTGTTACATTTTCCCACCTGAAGCACAGGCATTTAAAAACATTCCTGAAAATCTTGGGGCTCATGAATAAATCGAGTTTTGGTGCTGCTGGGCTAAGCATACCTGTACCAGGTACGGAAGAGAAAAAAGCCACAAGCACTTATCATTTTACTCGCGACCTCTACCACCTAGAAAGACAAGGGCAGCAGGTTCATGGGAACACCCTCCAAGTTCCCCTCCAAGTCACACACCATTCCTTCATCGTTGCTGGGTCAAAATCCTGGAACTCCATCCCTAACAGCACTGTGGGAGTACCTTCACCTCACAGACTGTAGCAGTTCAAGAAGGCGGCTCACCACCACCTTCCCAGGGGCAATTAGGGATGACAGTAAAAGCTGGCCTTGGCAGCGATGCCCACATCCCATAATGAATAAAAAAAATGTTGCTGCCACAGAAATTCCTTTAAACTCTGAAATAAAATCATAAAAAGCCTAATGGGAAAATTTATCACATGGTATGGCATTGAAGGAGCCTTTATAGATCATGAAGATCCTACGTTCGATCACCAGTCTGTGCTGAAATGACTGATTTCATTTGGGCACTGTGTTGACCTTGGTGCCCCTGGCCCAGGGTTCCTGCTGCTGATCACCATCCAGTGAACCCTGCTGCAAGATCATTTGACTGGACATTGGGTGAGTACAGGATCATGGTTGCTGTGATGCCCTCTAAGGTTGCATAACCTGCCAAACATAACTGTTTTCGGTTTCCACATGAGGGCTGGCCAAATTGTATCCCTGGAAGAGTCTAGAGAGAAGAGAAATGTCAGAAAAATAAACATACAGATATTTTAATGTTAAACTAATTGTTCTTGGATTTGCTTTGTGCTTGCTACTAAAGTTTCTCAATTATGTATGAGACTCCAGAATCTCCTGGGAGTATTAAGGCAAGAAGATGAAAGCAGATGCTTACATTTTCAGCGAGCTTGGAGTCTGAGGGATGGCTCCACTCTGCAATTTCCCTCACCTCATGACAGAAGATAAAACCCTTACAGTTTTGTGCCAGACAGGTATTAGCACTTTGTGCAAGTGACTAATAGAGAGGTAAGTGTGTAATTTGTAGTAGAAACATCAATTTTTGTGACCGATAAGACTGTGCATGTTGGAGAACATAAATTGAAATTTGTATTAAATATTGCCAACAAATTACATAATGAAACCATTAGCTTTCTTTAGTGATGGGCATCTATCCAGCTTGGCTGAAAGTTTGAGAACATTAAGCTCATGGATACCTACAACAAATAATTCAAGCTGACTTTTTTCCCCATTCAGCTCGCTAGCTTTCAAACAAGTATTTCATTTACTTAAATCCCTGGCACAACAGAGCTTTTATTTATATTTTGACAACTAATGGATCTCTTATTAAAAAATCTGTGCCTTACAGACAGTAACACGCCTAGCTTTGATTCTGGGTCAGTACTGAGTTAGCTGATTTCAGTTAGGTCAGTAGAATGGGCACTAAAATTAGCTTCAGAGCTCCTTGGCCAAGGAGGAAAAAAATGATTGAGGATTCCTGCTCTTGATTTCTATCCAGTGACAGTTACTGGAAAGTGCATGTGTAGACATTGGAATCTAGATTTTTCACATGAGTTAAAGCCAGAACAGAAAAATGTCAGAGTTTGATTCACACCTACCCAGTCAGAAGTCCTTCTTCTTAGGCAGTCCCTCGGAACCGAGGATGACTGGCTTCCACATTAAAAATGAGTTTGCAGGTGACTGATGAGTCCAATGCGGGACCTACAGTCTCTGTCACAGGTGGGGCAGACGGTGGTTGAAGGGGCAGGTGGGTGGGGTGCCTGGGTTGACGTGCGCTCCTTGCGCTGCCTGCGCTTGGCTTCCACTTGCTCCCGGCGAAGAGACTCGAGGTGTTCGGCGCCTTCCTGAATGCTTCTCCTCCACTTTGTGCGGTCTTGGGCCAGGGATTCCCAGGAAGCTTTGACCACGCTCAATCAGCTCCGATGGACGGGTCACATCGTCCACATGCCCGATACGAGACTCCCAAAACAAGCGCTCTACTTGGAACTCCGACACGGCAAGAGAGCCCCAGGTGGGCAGAGGAAACGCTTCAAGGACACCCTCAAAGCCTCCTTGAAAAAGTGTAACATCCCCACCGACACCTGGGAAGTGAGAAGTAGATTGACCCTGTCAGAGTTTCTGAAGTCAGCCTAGTTTGACTAATAGTGATAAGCACCCTGTATCAAGAACACAGGGTGCTCATTACCATTATTCAAATTAGACTTTGAGGTTGCCAGGTTCATCGATGAGTCTGTGGAAGTGCTTTTCCACAAAGTTAGGTAGAGACGGAAGGCATTGGTTGGCACCCAGAGTCACAAGCTCACAAGGAGAGCAGCACAGCAGCAGTGGAAGGAGCTGGCCAGGGCAGTCAATGCCAACTCCAAAGCTCCATGGCAATTTAGTGCCAGAAAGAGTTTAATGACCTTGCCAGGTGTGGCAAATTAAAAGGAACCAGCTGCACCTTCCAAGAATACACTGAACGAAGCATTGTTTGCAATTTACAATCACCTCTCCCTCACTGTGTTAGAGTTCTTGAATGGCATGCCATCAATGTCCATGAGGTAGTGTGATGCTCTTTATGTTCCTAGCCTTCACGTGCAAGTATTCCTCCACTCACATTCTTGCATGGTTTCACCCCACTAAAAGCATCACATGGCATGTACCTGCTTGGTTGATGCACCCATCAACACCCCATTATGAGCTGCATGCTGACACCTGGGTTTCACTGTATCTCATGGCAACCAGAGGTCATTCTCACCTTTTGCAATATTTTTAAAGGAGCAGACCGCCCATAACAGCTGACAGAGATTGGTGACTGGCAGCGAACCACTAAACCTCTGTCTACTCATCCCAACAAAGAGGAAGCATTGGAGCACCTGGGGACGGAGGCCATAGTGGGAGATGGAGATGGAGAAGTAGCAGGGCAAGTGCCAGCTGCAAATTTGTCATAATATTCTGCTTCTCTTCTTCCTCATCCTATTGTATTGGCCATTACCTGTCATTAAATAATGTCAGAAAACCTTCATGTTACTCCCGTTACTGAAAGCAACATGTGAACTTCATCCCTTGGCAACTTGTTTAAACCTCTTTTCTTACTCTAGATGTGCTTGAAGAAGAAGAAACAGAAGAAGAAGAACCAGGCTCCTCTGCATCTGGCCCTGCCAGCACTTCAGAGTATGTGTCATTACTCACTCACTCCCTTTCAAGTACCAGCCCCGAGGCATCTGGGGAATAAGAGGGTGAGCCAGAGAAGAATATATTGGATGAAGTGCAGAACATGAATGAGCTGGAGCAGCTGTCAGTGGGAGGTAAGGAGGAAGACCTTGCTGACTGGAATGTTTCCCCTCGATTGAAGAACCTGGAGAACCAATTCTTACAGGTCCTCCTTTTAAAAGAAGGATGCTTGTAGAGTATCAAGCATACATACAAGCACTGAGGAACATTCCAGACAGTGTGGAGGAGTCCACTACCTGCATGTGTAGTACATTGATGGATGGCTTTGGAGTGTTTGGCCGCTTCAGCTAGATCTGCACTGAAGCTCTCCAAAACGGAGACCCTATGGGCAATCTGTGCTTGCTCCAGGGATGCTCAGAGTATTGCCATAGAGGCCTGGAGCATCAGACTGGGGAGAACTGTTTCATTTGGCCTCAGGGTGAATACAGAATACTAGAATACAGACTGGTATCTGACTTCACTGATCTCATCGTTACTATTAGGCCTTCTTTTCCACAGATAAATGGCCATACAGAGGCACTGAACAGTACTAGTAGTGTGGCAGAAATTAGCACAGATGATGTTGTTTTCTCTCATGAGTGCAGCACATGTGGCCCCCCAGCTACCCCCCTCCCATGTGTAAATGTGTCTGAAATGGCCAGGCTGGCCATGCATTTGTACAAGAGGTGTAAATCAATCTTGCTATGAGATGAGGGCCATCTCAGTTCCAAAAGACTCATATAGGATCACAACAGCCAGCCATTTCCCAGACTGTTACCATTCATGTAGCACCTAGGAGAAGACAAGATTACATTTAAGAGTTCACGCTGGCGCCAAGGAGAAATATTGATAAAGAAGCATTAGGCACGCACACAATATGGTTTTCAATTAAAACTATGGCTGTGTTGTTGCTTTTATCTGGTGGAATAAATGGGATTTGTGTGTCTTGCAGCATGCAGGGAAAATTCTGCGGTTGAGAGCATGTCATTGGTGGGAAGGGGAGAAGGTGGACACAGGACTGGTGATGCAGGTAATGAGGAGGAGTGCTCCTGTATCAGTGTGACATGACTGGCTTTTCACAGGATGAAAGGTTATCCTCCATAACATCTTAGAACATAAGAAATAGGAGCAGGAGAAGGCCATTTGGCCCTTCGAGCCTGCTCCACCAATCAATAAGATCATGGCTGATCTTCTACCTCAACTCCACTTTCCTGCATGATCCCCATATCCCTTGTGTCCCTTAATATGCAAAAATCTATCGATCGCTATCTGAATATACTCAACGACTGAGCCTCCACAGCCCTCTGGGGTAGAGAATTCCAAAGATTCACCACCCTCTGAGTGAAGAAATTTCTCCTCATCTCAGTCCTAAATGGCCGACCCCTTATTCTGAGACTGTGACCCTTGGTTCTAGACTCCCCAGCTAGGGGAAACATCCTCCCTGCATCTACCCTGTCAAGCCCTGTAAAAATGTTGTATGTTTCGATGAGATCACCTCACAATCTAAACTCTAGAAAATATAGGCCTAGTCTACTCAATCTCTCCTCATAGGACAATCCCCCCATCCCAGGAACCAGTCTGGTGAACCTTCATTGCACTCCCTTTAAGTATATCCTTCCTTAGGTAAGGAGACCAAAACTGTACACAATACTCCAGGTGTGGTCTCACTAAGACCCTATATAATTGCAGTAAGACATTTTTACTCTTATACTCAAATCCTCTTGTAATCAAGGCCAACATACCATTTGCTTTCCTAATTGCTTGCTGTATCTGCATGTTAACTTCCAGTGATTCGTGTACAAGGACACCCAGGCCCCTCTGAACACCAACATTTCCCAATCTCTCACCATTTAAAAAATACTCTGCTTTTCTATTTTTCCTGCAAAAGTGGAAACTTCACATTTCTCCAAATTAAATTCCATTTGCCATGTTCTTGCCCACTCACTTAGCCTGTCTATATCCCTTTGAAGGCTCATTGCATCCCCCTCACAACTTACATTCCCACCCAGCTTTGTATCATCAGCAAACTTGGATATGTTACATTTGGTTCCCTCATCCAAATCACTTATGTAGATTGTGAATAGCTGAGGCCCAAGCACTGATCCTTGCGGTACCCCACTAGTTATAGCCTGCCAACCTGAAAATGACCCATTTACTCCTAATCTTTGTGTTCTGTCCATTAATCAATCCTCAATCAATACTAGTATATTACCCCCAATCCCATGAGCCCTAATTTTGTTTAATAACCTCTTTTGTGGCACCTTATCAAATGCCTTCTGAAAATCCAAATACACCACATCAGCATACATTCAGCAGACTGCTCCTGCTCATAGAATGATAGAATGATACAGCACAGAAGGAGGCCATTTGGCCCATCATGCCACTGCCAGCTCCTTGAAAGAGCTATCCAATTACTCCTACACCCCTGCCCTTGCCCCATAGCCCTGCAAAATGTTCCCCTTCAAGTATTTATCCAATTCCCCTTTGAAAGTTACTATTGATTCTGCTTCCACTATCCTTTCAAGTGCATTCCAGATCGGAACAACTCGCGGTGCAAAAAATGTTTTCCCTAATTTCTCCTCTGGTCCTTTTGCCAATTACCTTATATAACTCCTTGGGCAAATGCAGGTAGAGGTGCCTCTGCTGTATCCTCTGGTGTGAGGTTTCCAGTGGGTAGGCGCCACGTGTCATAGAGTCATAGAGTTATACAGCACAGAAAGAGGCCCTTCGGCCCATCTGCAGCCTGGCTTCCCAATGTTGCTCCTCCTCTTTCTTGAGGAAGAAAGGGTAGAGATGACTACCCAAAGAGAAACCCATTGTGCTAACCCACGTGGTGTTTGTGGGGGTGGACTGGGGGTGCGAATTTTTGCCCCACAGCAAATGACAGCAATGGAGCTTGCAAAGTGGTTGAGATGAACAAAATAAATGAAGAAAATAATGATTTTGTAAAGCTTTCAAATATCTAGCTCGTTAAAATAAATGGTGCCTTTTTCCTCAGTTCCTAACAACCTTTATTTTGCAGTCATGATTACTGCTGAGCACAAATGCAGTAGAAATGGCGAGAGATGGGATGCATGATGTCAGCAAGTCATTACCACTTCATTTAAATGCTGGAAATGACAGTGAAAACTTGAGTGAGAACAAAGGTGGCAAGGGTCTGGTGTAATGGGACCCTGCTTGATACCCCATCCATCTGAGGGCTGTGCGAAAATCGGGCAACAGAAAATCCAGGCTGAGTGAGTACAAAATCTGGCTAACCTATAATACACCGTGGAAGAAAAAGCCTCCAAAACTATTTTGCTGCCATGTGAAGAGCAGCTACTTAGGCAAGATACTGAAAAGGCTCTTACCCCTTCTGGAACTGTATCGCAGTACGAACAAGTGTCTTCAGAAGAGAAGTGGAAAAAACGTCCGGGAGTGGGGGGGGAGGTGGGGGGGGGAATAGTGGACCGTGCAAATTAAACATCTTGTTCAACATTTTGATGAACGAGCATGCTTGTGGTGCCCTCCCCTCACCACCTTAAATTCAACAACCTCCCATCCATACAAAGCTAGATTTGCCAAATAGAGATCCTCCACCCTTATTAGTAAAATGGGCATTTTCACTCCAATGCCACTGCAATTAAAATAGTTTTGAAACTTCACAAATTGGCCACCACAGGACAAAGATGCTAATGTGGACTATGTATAAAAATACCAGTAGCATCCGGAAGTTTAAGGAAATGTGTACTGCATCATTTTGTGATCCCATTCTTAGTCATTCCCATTGTCCTACAGTCACTTTTCATCAATGGCTGCTGGTCTTGTACTGAGTAAATATCGTTCAGCTGCTTTTTTTCAGATTTGTTTATCTTGTGCTCTGGGCCAGCCACTCAGCAGACCCCTGGATCTTCTTTCAGAGCAGGGTTAGAGCTTCTCAGGTCTGAAGTAGAGTGAGTGGATGTATTTGAAAAGGCAAAAGGGCAGGTCAGCCTGTTTGAACCTCACAGTGAGGATAGAGTAACAAGCAATCCATCACACCTGCCCCATTCAACATGGACATTTCTTTAATCTGAAGCACTGTCCATCTGTTAACTGGTTTAACCACATTATTTGTCTTACAAATTTATCTATTACAACGAGCAGCTTGGGAGGCTAGGATCCTGCTTCTCTCCCCTCCCCCATATTTTAAGAGGCTTTGATGGACTGTGCCGAGTTCTGGTCTAATCAAGTGTGTAATCAAAAATCATTTTGTCCCGGCTACACACAGTCCTCACCGCACTGAGCACATCCTTTGCAGACCTGGCTCTGTGATTGCCAGACTGAACAAGTCTGTCACACTTCAGCTTTATGGGACCCGCAACACACTGTGCAATACCATCTCCAGCCCACCCCCCACCCCCCCTCAAACCCAGTTACACGGGATCCACAACACACCACACAACCCCCATAATCCCAGCTACAAGGGAATCACAATAAAACATGTAATTCCACCTCCAACCCCCCACCCACTTTGCAGACACAGCTGCATGGAACCAACAACACACCATGCAAACCACCCTTCCCTCCAAACCCAGTTACACAGCACCCACAGCACACCGTGCAACCACTGCAGTCCCACCTACATCCATATCACACCAAGCAACCCTCACAGGGTGCAGGTGGCAATTTGCGACGTTTCAAATTGCAGTGATGGAATGCAAATGACACTACATCGTACCAACACTACACCACCATATCCCCCATTGTCTATCGGGATGGTACCAACACTACACCACCATATCCCCCATTGTCTATCGGGGTGGTACCAACACTACACCACCATATCCCCCATTGTCTATCGGGATGGTACCAACACTACACCACCATATCCCCCATTGTCTATCGGGGTGGTACCAACACTACACCACCATATCCCCCATTGTCTATCGGGGTGGTACCAACACTACACCACCATATCCCCCATTGTCTATCGGGGTGGTACCAACACTACACCACCATATCCCCCATTGTCTATCGGGGTGGTACCAACACTACACCACCATATCCCCCATTGTCTATCGGGGTGGTACCAACACTACACCACCATATCCCCCATTGTCTATCGGGATGGTACCAACACTACACCACCATATCCCCCATTGTCTATCGGGGTGGTACCAACACTACACCACCATATCCCCCATTGTCTATCGGGATGGTACCAACACTACACCACCATATCCCCCATTGTCTATCGGGGTGGTACCAACACTACACCACCATATCCCCCATTGTCTATCGGGGTGGCACCAACACTACACCACCATATCCCCCATTGTCTATCGGGGTGGCACCAACACTACACCACCATATCCCCCATTGTCTATCGGGGTGGCACCAACACTACACCACCATATCCCCCATTGTCTATCGGGGTGGTACCAACACTACACCACCATATCCCCCATTGTCTATCGGGGTGGTACCAACACTACACCACCATATCCCCCATTGTCTATCGGGATGGTACCAACACTACACCACCATATCCCCCATTGTCTATCGGGGTGGTACCAACACTACACCACCATATCCCCCATTGTCTATCGGGGTGGCACCAACACTACACCACCATATCCCCCATTGTCTATCGGGGTGGCACCAACACTACACCACCATATCCCCCATTGTCTATCGGGGTGGCACCAACACTACACCACCATATCCTCCATTGTCTATCGGGGTGGCACCAACACTACACCACCATATCCCCCATTGTCTATCGGGGTGGTACCAACACTACACCACCATATCCCCCATTGTCTATCGGGGTGGTACCAACACTACACCACCATATCCCCCATTGTCTATCGGGGTGGTACCAACACTACACCACCATATCCCCCATTGTCTATCGGGGTGGTACCAACACTACACCACCATATCCCCCATTGTCTATCGGGATGGTACCAACACTACACCACCATATCCCCCATTGTCTATCGGGGTGGTACCAACACTACACCACCATATCCCCCATTGTCTATCGGGATGGTACCAACACTACACCACCATATCCCCCATTGTCTATCGGGGTGGTACCAACACTACACCACCATATCCCCCATTGTCTATCGGGGTGGCACCAACACTACACCACCATATCCCCCATTGTCTATCGGGGTGGCACCAACACTACACCACCATATCCCCCATTGTCTATCGGGGTGGCACCAACACTACACCACCATATCCCCCATTGTCTATCGGGGTGGCACCAACACTACACCACCATATCCCCCATTGTCTATCGGGGTGGTACCAACACTACACCACCATATCCCCCATTGTCTATCGGGGTGGTACCAACACTACACCACCATATCCCCCATTGTCTATCGGGGTGGTACCAACACTACACCACCATATCCCCCATTGTCTATCGGGGTGGTACCAACACTACACCACCATATCCCCCATTGTCTATCGGGATGGTACCAACACTACACCACCATATCCCCCATTGTCTATCGGGGTGGTACCAACACTACACCACCATATCCCCCATTGTCTATCGGGATGGTACCAACACTACACCACCATA
Source organism: Somniosus microcephalus (assembly GCF_052327205.1). NCBI lineage: Eukaryota > Metazoa > Chordata > Chondrichthyes > Squaliformes > Somniosidae > Somniosus > Somniosus microcephalus. Next base: position 63,604,399 of record NC_140989.1, read on the forward strand.
TCCCCCATTGTCTATCGGGGTGGTACCAACACTACACCACCATATCCCCCATTGTCTATCGGGGTGGTACCAACACTACACCACCATATCCCCCATTGTCTATCGGGATGGTACCAACACTACACCACCATATCCCCCATTGTCTATCGGGGTGGCACCAACACTACACCACCATATCCCCCATTGTCTATCGGGGTGGTACCAACACTACACCACCATATCCCCCATTGTCTATCGGGGTGGTACCAACACTACACCACCATATCCCCCATTGTCTATCGGGGTGGTACCAACACTACACCACCATATCCCCCATTGTCTATCGGGGTGGTACCAACACTACACCAAGCAGTGTCCCCACTGTGTGATCACATGGTACCCACAGTACACCAAGCAACTTCCTCCGCCTAGCTGTGGCACCCACACCACATCACCCAAACCGTCCCAACTGTCCAGATGTGGCTCTCCTACCACTCCAACATATTCTGCCACAACTGGGGAATATAGCAACAGTTGAGAAGCATAATATCTGACCCTGAGAGGTCCCACACCACAGTACTCACACAGGCACCCACACTGGCACGCAATAAAATACACAACTGACTGGATGTTCACTTCATCAAGTTTAATGCTTTTTCAATACAAAAAATAAATAACTGTTTACTAAAAATATGTATATCACATTTTTTAAAATATTAAAGAGGTGATTTTCTGACTTTATGCTTTCAGTGGAAAGCCCCACCTACCGAAGGCACATGTCGGAAATTCGGGCATGGTTTTTATGATATCTTAAAATAATAACCGGAGAATTGTGCACAGGGCACACCCCAATTTCCAATATGAGCTCCGATGGGCGACGCTCCCTCAATGAAGTGCAAAGTTGGAAAATTACCCCTTAGAGACAGAAAGGATCATGACAGATGTCACTGCATCAATAATACTTTCACTGAAAGCAAATAAGCGAGACAAACTTTGTCTATCACAAAACATTAATTTAAAAATACACCTGATCGGTTGGCACTTGTGGTTGCGCTCTTGGTGTACGGTTATGCTTTGATTTTCTTCTGTTCTTAGGTTCTCCTTCTCTGCTAATGTTACTGAACAGCACTGAACTGATAAACATTGGTATGGTCAAAATAATAAAAGGCTTGCGTTATTAGGTAGCAGGTGAATGGTAGAAGTTAGTACCTTGGACTAAGGCAGAAGAAACAGGTGAATGCCTCAGTTAAAATAACACGAAAAGGAATTTCATCTGAACTTGTTAATATTCAAAGGGCCTACCTTCAAGGGAAAGGTTTCAAACCTGAGATTCTGGGAGATGGAGGGAAAACTTGGAATGGAGGCTCTGTATGTATTGCTCACATACATTCCCCTATCAGCTATCAGGAACAGCTCCATTGGGGACCTGAGAACAAGTCTTTGCAGGAAGTGAGTGTGCAGCGTGTAGGGTAGGGGAGGGGTAGACAATACCAGGAAATAAAAATGAGGGCAAATAAAATGCCCTTGTTACGTTTCAAGATTGAAAATGCCAGGAGCTCAGTGCTACTTAATACATTTCTGTATCCTGACATAGGGCAAACTGTCAGCTTTATTAACAGATTATCATGTTCAAAATGCCCTCTTCATCTACTCCAAGCGATGACTTGTGGTTTGGCTTATTTCACTCGGCATCCTGAGATGGTTTTTCTGCTTGCTCAGTGACAAGAGAAGTGGAGGAGATTTCCAGACTGAATAATCTAAACAAAACAGCAGTGACCTTACATTAGAAAGTCACATATACATTTGGATTGTTCTTTTGTTCACTTTCCCCACCCTCTTAGTATTGCACATTTGTCGTCAGCATTCCAGGTGATCCTGATCACCTGCCTTTTGTTCCATCACATGGCACTCTAGCAGAGAAAAAAAACACAAGCAACAGTGCAGGAGCACTTCAGCCCACACTGGGCCTTGCTTTTTATTCCCTGCCAAGGTAGTTCATGCTCTTCAGTGTCAAAAGCTCATCCAGTGCTCAGTCTTTCACTTTCACAAATGTTATCTTCCCCACATCAGGCACAATGCGATTCGAACTGGTTTTGAAGAAGACAAGATGTCGCCCTGTGAATGGAAGAGAATTAATACAGTGAACTGGGATCTGGTCATAATTGCACTCAAATGAGGAAACAAATGCTGAACTGCTGGAGTCCCACTCAAGCTTGTTTTAGTAAAGGTAGTCAAGGTAATGTCAAACGATGAGTTTCCTTCAACTATATGCTTTAATTAGATGGGACTTTTTTTCTCAAAGCTTCCTGTTAAATTACAGAAGCAGCATATTATGCTGACAGACAGGCACCCATTACAGTTGCTGCTACACTGCTTATCCTTCTGCAGCTCATAGAAGTAATTAAAGCCATCTTTCAGTAAAGTGTCATTTGCAGATTTCATCAGTGCCTGGTGTTTTCACACTCTGGCCTCATACACGCTGAGCTGAGCTCCCACTCACATTCTCCAGCAGCTGGACTTGATCCTAGTCTGTGCTGCCCCTGATCACTGGTGCGTGCACCAAGATATGACAGAGAAACATAGATCAGTGGTCCATCCAGTTCACCATTGGTATGCACGTTGTGACTTGCGGTGACTTTTTTTAACCAAACTCCCTCCCTCCTCTATGTTATCCAATCATACTGCATGGCACTTTTTCTTTAAAAATCTTCTGTTTACTTCAGCAGACTTTATTTTCAACATTTCTCAAAACTGACCTTTAATTTAAGAGTTTCCTTAAGCCTGTGTACATACATTTAAAAAAACCTCATAAAACTGCAGTATCTTGTTTGAATTTGGGTGCTGTACAATCTGGCAGAATGTTTACCCTCATTCTGGGGTTCCTTGAGTACTCTAAATATTGTTATTACACATGCCTTAAATTAAGATTGTCATGATGTGTATTTTCATATTTAAATGAAAGAAAACCATATTTTTGTGACAAATAGACCTGGCAATGCATGCACTGGGCTCCCCCTGAGACCTGGTGCAGTAGGGTTTATCTTGCATTTTGAATGCAAATCATCAGCATGACTGAGGAAGGTTATGAGCGAGATCACCATTTTTTTTTACAGAAAGACAAATAGAACAGAAAACACTGGGAAAGATCCGGACTCTCAGATAATAAAAACTAACTTTTGACTTATCCAGTCATCATAAGCTAGTGACCCTCGTTGTGAGAAGTCATTTGACACAGCTCATGGATCTTCTGGCTAATGTTCTTGCGATGCTTCACCCAACATAGCCAAGTTTTTCACCCACTCTCAGACTCCTTCCCCATCCCTTCAAGAGTTCAAGAATGTCATGAAAATTGTCACTTGTGCCTGCTGGAAACCACTGCCGCTATTCCTGGCAATCTTTCTGGAGTTCTGAAATCTATATCCCAATGGCATTCACCTGTGCCACTAAGGATGAAGCTGGAATGCCTGCCTGAAAAAGAACAGAAGGTCATGCTGAAGGTTGCCTAGCTGGGAATAGGGGCTGCTAGGTCCCTGCCTCTGGAACCAAGAGAGGTGCCCCTCACTGGCACCCTTTGTAAAGACCACAGTCTATTAAAAAAAAAAATTGGCCTTTTTCTTCAGCGGTCCAGCTCACAATCATAGCCTGGATCCTCACGTGGTTCCCTATATTCTAGAAAGGTCCCAGCGGATTGGAAGATAGCAAATGTAACCCTGCTATTCAAGAAAGGAGGGAGAGAGAAAACGGGGAACTACAGGCCAGTTAACCTGACATCAGTCGTCAGGAAAATGCTGGAATCCATTATTAAGGAAGTGGTAACAAGGCACTTAGAAAATCATAACATGATTAGGCAGAGTCAACATGGTTTCATGAAAGGGAAATCATGTTTAACAAATTTATTAGAGTTTTTTGAGGATGTAACTAGCAGGGTAGATAAAGGGGAACCAGTGGATGTAGTATATTTGGATTTCCAAAAGGCATTCGATAAGGTGCCACATAAAAGGTGGCTAAGTAAGATTAGGTCTCATGGGGTTGGGGGTAATATAGTAGCATGGATAGAGGATTCGTTAACGGACAGAAAACAGACAGTAGGGATAAATGGGTCATTTTCCGGCTCTAGGGAAACTCACAAGGAGGCGGGATTAGAGCGGGATTTTGACAGTGGACCTGCCTCCAAACCCGCCCTCTAAGCGCCGGCAAAATTCTGCCTATAAGATTCTACGTTGGATTGACAGGGCAGATGCTGAGAGGTTGTTTCCCCTGGCTGGAGTGTCTAGAACTAGGGGGCATAGTCTCAGGATAAGGGGTCGACCATTTAATACTGACATGAGGAGGAATTTCTTCACTCAGAGGGTTGTAAATCTTTGGAATTCTCTATCCCAAAGGGCTGTGGATGCTGAATCGTTGAGTATATTCAAGACTGAGATAGAGAGATTTTTGGACTCTAGGGGAATCAAGGAATATGGAGGTAGAGCGGGAAAGTGGAGTTGAGGTCGAAGATCAGCCATGATCTTACTGAATGGTGGAGCAGGCTCGAGGGGCCATATGGCCTACTCCTGCTCCTAATTCTTATGTTCTTATGTTCTTATGACCAAATGTTATCAGGGAGGTACACCTGTTCTGACCAGTCCAATGTTCTCACTAAACTTGCCCCAATATGGCAAGTTTTGCACCCACCCATTGTCATGATATTGGATTGGATTTTGTCTGGACTAGAACAAGGTTTACCTGTCCAAGTTGTCTGATTGGTTAGAACAAAGACATGGCATTGGGAATGATTATCACAGATCTCCATGGCCTCATTGAGGTCGTAGACAGACAGCAGGCAGCCCTCGTGGTGGTAAGATGGCCAACACCTATAGTTCTCATCTGGCACAGCAACGTCAGCCAATTGCTTGTATTCTGCAAACCAAGCGTAATAAATGAGGTTAATATCATTGATATATGAACCAAACCAATCAACAAGGAACTGGTGGAGCGAATCCCGTTTTTCAACCACGAACAGTATGCGTTAGGTATTCACTCATACCAAAAAACAAGCTGGTCACATCCTGGAGATTAATCTTATTCTCCCCTCCTTTTTAGTCTTGTTTCTCGGTCTCTCTCTATTCCTATAAATGCTGGGATACTCTCCCCTCCACGACCATGTCTTGCCTACTTGTGCTCTCCAGCAAGAGAAATACCGTATATCACCAGCACAGTGCACATGCCCAGGAGTTGGCAATCCCTAGGAGATCACTATCAGCCAATGAAGTACTTTTGAAGTGTAGTCACTATTGTAATGTAGGAAACACAGCAGCCAATTTGCGCACAGCAAAGTCCCACAAACAGCAATGTGATAATAACCAGATAATCTATTTTAGATGTGTTGGTTGAGGAATAAATATTGACCAGGACACCGGGGATAACTTCCCATCTCTACTTCGAAATAGTGCCATGGGATTTTATACATCCACATGAGAGCGCAGACAGCACCTCGGTTTAGTGGATCATTCAGAAGACTGCACCTCCAACAGTGCTGAATTGGAGTGTGAGCCTAGATAATGATCACGGGAACCTGTCTGCACAGATCCGTGTTATGAAAGATGCAGGTGCAGAGCTGTGCCCTCTGCTACAAAGACATCTGCAGCGACCAAGCAGAATCGGGCTGGCACATCCAGTGACTGTGGCCTGAAATGTGGCACTACCTCCTTGCAGGCATGCTGTAATGGTGATCTATGGGGATGGCTGATTTTTAATGACCTCTGTAGTGGCTGCCACCACATTCTCAGTGATGGGCAGTAAATGTGGCCTTACCAAGAACAAAACAAAATTAGAAATGATCCTGTTAAGTGACAGAGAGTGCAAACCTCCTTGTAACTATCTCCACTTCAGTAGTCATCAAATAGGGGTCTGGTACTGGGCTGTTCCATCACTTGCCTGCAGACTTGTGCCTGCATTGTCATTCTACTTTCCCTTCATTTATGCCTAATTCTTTTTGGTCCTCTGCCCATTCAATACTGGCAAAGGCTAGTCATGGGCTGAGATGCCTTTTAAGGCACTTCAAAAGCTTACAGAAAATGTCCCTTTAATTGTCCTATCCATTTAAATTTCAGTTACACACAAACCTGCTAGCACTATGCTAAGTGTGGTGACAGAATGTCTCACAATAGGGAAGGGGGAGTCCAGGGTAGGAGAGGACACAACTTTCCTTGTAGGGCCCAGAGGAGCACTCCTGTTCCTGCTGTCACAAAGGAAAGTAAAACTTTACCTTCAATGACCCTGGGGGCGATTTTGCCAGTCCTGAGGAGGTGGGTCTGGAGGCGGGACTGCCGGGAAAATGGCAGAATTTGGGGGTGGGTGCCCAACCCGCCTCCATGCCATCTTCCTAGGAGGTGGGTAGCTGTCCCGTGCTGGGTCCCGTCTCCTTTGAGGCGGGAAGGGATTAAAGCCTATTAACTGCCTGTTAACAGGTAGTTAACAGGCAGAAAATAGGATTATCTCCTTTTTGCCCTCACAAGTGTGGGCTTCCTGAAGGCTCCAAAAGCCGCCAGGTCAACGAGGCGAGTACTGGGTCTGCGGGGGTCGGGGGGGTGCAAAAGTGTGGTGTGAAGTTAAGTGATGGGTATAGAGGTGAGTATCTGAGGTAAGTGCAAAGTGTTAGTAAAAGTGTACTTACCTTTGTTTCTTCCTGCAGGCATCAGTCGGTGTGTATGCGTCTCGGACCTCCATGTTGCAGATGTGAGATGGCTGTTGCATTCTCAGATGCAACAACCATCTAATTTCTGTAAAAGAAAGAAGTTTGATGAGGTCTTGAATTCAAGACTTCGTCAAACTACAGAGAATGTCAGTGTTTGACAGCTTCACAGAGCTGTCAAATGATGACAATTCATCTCAAAAATTTTTGACAGATGAACCGTCATACGGTGACATTCTCTGCAACAGGCTTTCCCTTAATTGGCCTGCTAAGCCTGCTGGGTCAATCAAGGTCAATCAAGGGAAAATAGCGTGGGTTGGCCACAAATTAATGGAGGCGGGACACTGACCAGCCAAGCAGCAGTCCCGCCTCCAACGCGCCCCCATTAACAAAATCGCCCCCCCCCCCCCCCCCCCCCCCTGTGTTTCCAATCTCATAGCAGCTTTCCCACTCAGGCTGGAGTTAAAATTGCAGTCAGGGCCCAATGACATAATCGGATCCCAATCTGCATATTTAAAGAAGTACATCGTCAGTTTTAGTGACTTAGCTGTCCGAAAATGCCAGTAAAAATGGGCAATGGCGGGATCCAGGCTTGGCATCGACAGGTAAGTCACACGTCTATGCACCTATCAGGGTTTCCACCGATCTTCCACCAAAGTTACAGCAGCCATTTGGGAGAATCCCAGTGGAAATTCCCAGCGACTGTTTTCAAGATGTAAATGACTCAGAATCTGGGTGTATATCGCTGAATAATGATTATTTTCTACAAGGAAATAATGCGTTAGATTTCCAATCAACATTATTTTAACACTAGCATGTCTATGATTTCTAAGTGAGAAGCAGCTTTTTGTGAACAATGTCAAAATTGTCAAAAAGTAAATGAGAAAAGTTGCTGTTAACTACTTGCATGATATTAAAAGTCTGAAACTGTAAATTTTCACACGGTATATTGCACTTGTAACGAAACAATTAGCTCCTGGCACTGACCACGTTGACTTTGTACCTGCTGGTAACGATCTGTTTGTGCTGTGCTACTGGAAAGCGCAAAAGCTGCATTGAGGTTGCAATGCTGAAAGTGCCATTTTGTCTGCTGCATAGGGAGCAATGGCAGCTTTTCGCCTGCCTTTATTTTAAAAGAATCCTAGATTAACTAACGAACTTATGTCCCTGTCGGGACTGGAGCAGTGGCCTGCAAATGTCACATTTTCATGACATGACATGGCCTGGTCTTGAGGTTTTTGTAGGCTGGTCTACCTAAGTATGACATAACATTTATAATGTTACTCTTGAATAAGATTTTTTTTGAAACGTACTTCTTTGGAATGCTGCTTTTATCTCAGTGTAGTGCCTTTGCTTATCTGATACAAAGTCAGAAGGCTAAGATGAACTGCAACAAATAATTACAAATAGGAGATGCTTTTATTTTTTTTACCTTGGCCTGGTTATTTGTAATTATAAAAGCCAATCCTATATTGGCCAATCCCAGGCTGTTGTGGGAGGCAAGGGAGGAGATTGCAGGGGCTCTGACACTAATTTTCAGAACCTCTCTGGCCACAGGGGATGTACCAGAGGACTGGAGAACAGCTAACGTAGTACCATTATTCAAGAAGGGTAGCAGGGATAAACCAGGGAATTACAGGCCAGTGAGTCTAACATCTGTGGTGGGGAAATTATTGGAAAAAATTCTGAGGGACAAAATTAATCTCCACTTGGAGAGGCAAGGATTAATCGGGGATAGTCAGCATGGCTTTGTCAAGGGTAAATCATGTCTAACAAATCTGATCGAATTTTTCGAGGGGGTGACTAGTGGGGTGGATGAGGGAAATGCTGTGGATGTGGTGTACATGGACTTCAGTAAAGCTTTTGACAAAGTCCCGCATAGGAGACTGGTCAAGAAGGTAAGAGCCCATGGGATCCAGGGTGCCTTGGCGCGTTGGATCCTAAACTGGCTGAGTGGCAGGAGGCAGAGGGTGATGGTCGAAGGTTGCTTTTGTGACTGGAAGCCTGTGTCCAGTGGGGTACCTCAGGGATCGGTGCTGGGTCCCTTATTGTTTGTGATCTACATAAATGATTTGGATGAAAATGTAAAAGGTATGATCAGTAAGTTCGCAGATGACACGAAAATTGGTGGGGTGGTAAATTGCGAGGAGGAAAGCCTCCGGCTACAGGACGATATAAACGGGTTGGTCAGATGGGCGGAAAAGTGGCAAATGGAATTTAACCCTGAAAAGTGCGAGGTGATGCATTTTGGACGGACAAATAAGGCCAGGGAATACACAATGAGTGGTAGGACCCTAGGAAGTACAGAGGGTCAGAGGGACCTTGGTGTACATGTACATAGATCCCTGAAGGCAGCGGAGCAGGTAGATAAGGTGGTTAAAAAGGCATATGGGATACTTGCCTTCATTAGCCGAGGCATAGAATATAAGAGCAGGGAGGTTATGATGGAGCTGTACAAAACGCTGGTGAGGCCACAGTTGGAGTACTGTGTGCAGTTCTGGTCGCCTCACTATAGGAAGGATGTGATTGCTTTGGAGAGGGTGCAGAGAAGATTCACCAGGATGTTACCTGGGATGGAGCGCCTCAGCTATGAAGAGAGGCTGGACAGGCTGGAGTTGTTTTCCTTGGAGCAGAGAAGGCTGAGGGGGGACCTGATTGAGGTGTACAAAATAATGAGGGGCATAGATAGGGTAGATAAAGAGGAACTTTTCCCCTTAGTGGGGGGGTCAATAACAAGGGGGCATAGATTCAGGGTAAGGGGCAGGAGATTTAGAGGGGATTTGAGGAGGAACTTTTTCACCCAGAGGGTGGTTGGAATGTGGAACTCAATGCCTGAAAGGGTGGTGGAGGCAGGAACCCTCACAACATTCAAGAAGCATTTGGATGAGCACTTGAAATGCCATTGCATACAAGGCTATGGACCAAATGCTGGAAAATGGGATTAGACTGGACAGGGATGGATGGGCGGCGCAGACACGATGGGCCGAAGGGCCTCTTTCTGTGCTGTAAAACTCTATGACTCTATGACTCTATATTCATTCTTGCATGTGATTCTGATCTAACATCAAACAGTGCCATAATATCACAGATCAGGATACGGAAAGATTAAATATCTGTAATTACCTGCTATAACCTATGAGTATGTGAACTTGGAGGCCTGGTCCAAGCAAATGGACTGATTTTGATTTCAAAAAAATGTTAATTGCCTTGCCTTTATCACTCACTGAATTCTATTGAAATTTCTTTGTTTATCTTTTTCTAGTAAATGAGGTAGCATTTTGGATCATAGGAAAATTTAACTGGAGTAGGGCATTCGGCCCCTTGAGCCTGCTCCACCATTCAATTAGATCGAGGCTGATCTATATCTTAACTCCATTTACTTGCCTTAGTTCCATAGCCCTTGTTACAATTTAACTGACAAAGAAACACAACAAAAATCTATTGTAAACATTTACTGTAAATCAATTTCCAGTCTAAATATCATGACGTTTTGCACATGAGCTAGAGATTACAAGCAACTTCAGAACAGTAAGAATTGCTGAATTCTTTTAAGCAGAAACTAGAGTACAGCCCACAGTATGCTTACTCATCACAAAATCCCTAGGTTGATGGTATATTTTTGGGGTGATCCATTTTCTTCCCTAATTTTCTCCGTCTTCTCAGTGCACTCGCTAATATTGACTCAGGTTCCAGGCGTGTCAGCAGCCCTGTAGTCATAAAAATCATAGAAGCTTACAGCACAGAAGGAGGCCATTCGGCCCATCGTGCCTGTGCTAGTACTTTACCCAAGTATCCATTGTTTTAATGTGTGAGTTTCAACAGTGTTTCCTTGCCGAGCAAAACTGTCAGAATTAGACAAATGGTAAGTTGGAGATTTTCAGACGTGGGTCATATATCAGAGGCATTAAGGCTTGCTCTAGAAATATACACGTGGCTAAAAGCAGTAGGCTGCATCTGTCATGCATGCGGCAGGAGACTGTCAAATGGCATTAACCTACTCTTTTATCCTATTTTTCTTTCTTTCCTACTCTTTTCTCTCTCTTTCCTCAGCCCACCTGGCAGTGGAATTTGAGAATGTTTTCAGTTGCTTTCGCTCACTGGAGAGCAAGAAAAACACTGGGATACACTGGCACAGGCCATACTTGTATGTGAGCACGATCCTTAAGCAGGAGGGCAGGAGATCGCAATCTCACGCGTGAGACTCCTGCCGAATGTGGGAAAGTTGCTAGGTCTAATTGTAACTAGATTTTTCTTCCAAATAATTTGGACTGTAGAGAGACACACAGCATAGTGGGCTAATTGTAAACAGATGAATTGATATATTATGGTGATTTTAAAGTGTGTTTTTAAAAAAAAGACTGGCTGTAGCTTGTCCAGCTCTACGAATTCTTCCTTTCATTATTCAGTGAAGCACATTCTTTAGCAAAGCAGTGCTGCCTTGCCACGTGCATCTTAAATGGACAACTAACAGATTTACAGCCGTGGGGCCAGGCCAATCACATTAGTCATTTGCAACCAGATGTTTTGTACTGTCAGTACCATGCCGTTAAGTGGGACTCAAAGCATTAAAAGATGAGCTTTTAAAGTTTGACTAAAGAAAAGAGCAAACAGTTAACCACTTGACCGCTGAACTTCATAAAAAATGTATTTCCTTTTATAAAAAAGTTAATTAACTGTATATCCTTGACAAATATGCCGCCTAGGGAGTTCTTGGGAAGGCTTAGTTCCTGGAAAAGTCAGTAACACCCGGCCTGGAAAACTCATTGTTTGATGGCAATATAAAATGATATATAGATTTGATTTGGCACAACCTTTGCTTGGCAGTGTGGTTTCTCCATTTACTTTTCCAACTTGCCGCCCTTTCCCCAAAGCTAGTGAATCTTGCTGGAATAAGATTACACAACGCTCCAGTATCTTGCCCTAGTGACCATTCTTCATGTATGAAGCTTGACAATGAGTATGAGCAGACTATACTTCCTCACAGATTCTCTTGATCCTGTTCACACCCAATATCCACAGATGTGTACTTTTGAGCAGAAGTAACTTGGATAGCGACCACAACTGTAAACCCTGGTTGATTTTAGCCCCTCCTGTGGGGAAATGTGAGGTTATTCACTTTGGTAGGAAGAATAGAAAAACAGAATATTTTTTAAATGGTGAAAAACTATTAAATGTTGGTGTTCAGAGAGATTTAGGTGTCCTCGTACAGGAAACGCAGAGAATTAGCATGCAGGTACAGCAAGCAATTAGGAAGGCAAATGGCATGTTGGCCTTTATTGCAAGAGGGTTGGAGTACAGGAGTAAGGAAGCCTTACTACAGTTGTGCAGGGCTTTGGTGAGACCGCACCTGGAGTACTGTGCACAGTTTTGGTCTCCTTATCTGAGGAAGGATATACTTGCCTTAGAGGTAGTGCAACGAAGGTTCACTAGATTGATTCCTGGGATGAGAGGGCTGTCCTATGAGGAGAGATTGAGTAGATTGGGCCTGTACTCTCTGGAGTTTAGAAGAATGAGAGGTGATCTCATTGAAACATATTATGAGGGGGATTGACAGGGTAGATGTTGAGAGGTTGTTTCCACTGGCTGGAGAGTCTAGACCTAGGGGGCATAGTCTGAGGATAATGGGTCGGCCATTAAAGACTGAGATGAGGAGGAATTTCTTCACTCAGAGGGTTATGAATCTTTGGAATTCTCTACCGCAAAGGACTGTGGATGCTGAATCATTGAGTATATTCAAGGCTGAGATAGATAGATTTTTGGACTCTAGGGGAATCAAGGTATATGGAGATCGTTCGGGAAAGTGGAGTTGAGGTCGAAGATCAGCCATGATTTTATTGAATGGCGGAGCAGGCTCGAAGGGCAATATGGCCTACTCCTGCTCCTAATTCTTATGTTGTAATGTTCTAATAACACGGGCTGCTGAGATCAATTGTAACACTTCTACCATCACCGAGGCTGTGACCAACTAACTCAACAGACCAAGTATTAGACCTGGGACCTTCCTAATTTGTATGGCTAAGTATCACATCAGGTGACACACCTATGCAGTAAGCCACTGGGGGAGCACATCAAGTGGCTTATTTTATATGCACCATTGTATCTTTGGTATACAAACGTGGTAAAGTGTTTACAAGATAAATTAACATGGTAGCGCACCCCCTTAAATTGTTGTTTTATGGTGTTAAGAATAACAGCAGCCTGATCTGAAGCACTTTCACTTCACTAAGTTACCTCAGCATTCCTGATGCAGCACACTGAAACTCAGCTTCTTTTTTTTTACATGCATCTTATTTACAGGCAGCATAGTGGCACAGTACTTTAAAGGCGTAACACAGCAGGTTATGGACATGCGCTCAGGCACCGTGTTATTTCTGGCAGTGACTTTATATCTGGGCTATACCAATGGAAGGAGGGGTCAGATGGAGGCTAGGCACTTAGAGGAATGGAAAGCAATTGCTCTGTCACAGCCCCAACCCCTGCTCCTGGTCACTCTTGCACAAAACCTAAGACCTGCATTTCAGTCTGCCATCTCCACAGTACAGATTCATTTCACTGATCCCGCACTCACGGGACAGTGACAGGAATCTGTACGACGTTTTCAGAGATAAAATGAAAAACCGTGAACGGTGGAAATCTTCTGAAATAAAAATAGAAAATGCTGGAAATACACGGTGAGCCCAAAACATTAATCTGCCTTTTCTTTTTCAGATGCTGACTGACCCGCTGTGTACACTCAGCATTTATTTCTTTAGACTTCCTATTGCTCTACAACCAGCAGTGCTTAGTAAAACAAGCAACAGATTGAAAGCAAGTTTCTCAAGAGCATGCAACTATATATTTTTTAAAGGAACAATATGACATGTTTAACACACTTCAGCAGTCAAGTGGTTAAATGTCTAACCATGTCTTTTTAATTATTCACAAGCATATAGGAAGAGGTGTTTTTGAGCCCTTCAACCATCTCAAAATAAACTGTAAGAAAATGGCATTAACTGTAACTTCAAAAGTTCCTTTGAGATTCACTGCACAAAGCTCTATCTATTAAATCTACAGAACGCCGACATACTTCTGAAAAAGATGTTGCAGATAAATTTGGTTCAACAAATTCAATATCCATTACCCTGTGAAGTGCATGTCTCTATTCTATTCAGTTCTCACAGGAAGAATGCAGCTTTTAATAAGTAGCATCCATTCAACTGAACTATTTCTTCATCAAATCCCAAACACTGAGTTTGATTGTTGCTGTTAGAGCTGGACTGGCGTCTTCTGCCCCTCCCCCCAAATCAGAAACGCAAAACTATTTTGCTTTTCTTCTCTCTGAGCATGAATGGTGCAGAGGCTTTTAATTAACAAAACTTTTCTTGCTCTGTTTGACAAAAAGGTTTCTTGATGGGATTCAAAGAAAGGAGTACATGAAGCATGTCAGCTTGATTCTTGCCCAGTTTCTCTGGCCTGCCCGGCACTGCACCCTTGGCTGCCATTCAGTCTCGCTTCCCTCCATGAACTCCCTCTATTCTATGTGGTTCAAGGAGAAAAAAAAAGTGTCCTGTCTCTCAACTCCCCAGCTGCCTCTGAACTTTTAAGCTAAGCCATGCAGCAGCAAATTAAAATAATCACGAATGAAGATTTTTTTTATTTGCAGCTGTATGTAGACTCCACCTTTTAACCTTTCTATGTTGATTGAAGTCTCCTGTTGAACTACATTCTCAGCAACAAGTATCCCTGTAATGTCACATTCATATTACAGAATTGCTTCCACTTGAAATGATTTCTATAATAATTCTGGCTGCTGTATGTAATATGCCCCATTACATCACGGACGATTAAACAGTAGTGGTAGCGCCAGACAATAATCACAACTTTCATTTCTTGCCATGAGTGCTCACTTAATGGCTAGGGAAGATCCATACCAGCCAATCATTTTAAAACTAATTTGCTGGCCTAAAGAGGGAACTGAGCAGTCAAACAGTCTATGGATAAAGAAAATGGTGGCTGGCACCGTATAATCAGATACTTATGATGTTGCTTTGGTGCCACTGTCACTCTAAGAGCCTCTATGGATAACAGGAACGGGATTGAGACTGTTCAAACTTGTTTCTTTCTCTTCCTAATTTTCTCCCTCCTTTTGTGAAAGTGCTGACTCACTGGGAATTGGGGACTATTTTAACCCTACTCGCTCAAACCTGGTGGGTGGGTAGTTAAGATCGCCCTTGCTCTTACCTGTCTGAAAATCACCATGATCACAACATCTGCAATTTTAACCTGCTCTCCCGAGCAGGCGGCAAGGATACGTGCCCGCAGCCAACAGGGTCCTTCTTTACATATGCATGTTGCGGCCCGATGACATAATTGAGACCCAACTGTAATTTTAACTCAGGCCTGAGCGGGGAATCCAACTGGTGTTAAAATCAGGGCCATATGGTTCAGCAGCTCTCTGCTACCTTACCCAAGTGGCCATTCTTCATCTGTTAGCATAGATAATGAGTACTGGCAGGTTACTGGACTGTGAAGGGTATCATCCATCCACATACAAGCATTTCTGGCAGTGGTGATTGCAAAGTGATCATAAACAGAAACCACAGCTGATTTTTCCCCCTCTCTGGCTCACAAGCTACTTATATCTATCACCCCCATCAGTAACCTGACTGAGATCAGCTACCTCAACACAAACCAGAGACTGAAACTGGGACCTGGTTTGTGTGGCTCAGAATCATATCATCATGGTGCATTAATCCAATGAGCTACTGAGAGAGCTATGAAATTAATTTTAGGTAAGACCCTTGCAGTTGCCAATGAGAGATGTTCATCCCTCTGGTCTGGGCCAAATTTAAATGCAGCTCTCAGAGGTGCTGGGACAGCAGACTAATCTACTGACCCACATGGTCATCCTGGAGCTTTCTTGTTAGCCCATGCTGAAATTGCTCCCTGGTCAATCCTCAGGGTAGCAGCTGAATCTACTGATCAGAAGAATGGCACACTTGAACCTAGGTCATCAGATTCTGTTGAGGTTAGTTGTTAGGTTGGTAAAAAGAGGTTCACCACCACACAGATGCCACTGCTAAAAGCAACTTCCTCTCATATTCCTTAAAGCATTGGACCAAACTTAAGAGGTAGATAGCCAAGTTTCAACTAAACTAGTCATCAAGAATAACAGAAAGTACCTCACAGGCTTTCATGCATCCAGGTTCCACAATTGCGACACACACAAAAAAACATTATTATGAGATCTTTTCATCAAGCACACGGGTTACACAAGGAAACCAATTTGTAGCTTCAAGGTGGCAAGATCAAAGTCAATCAGAAGTTGATTTGAGGGCTCTGTACAAGTAAAATCCAGTCAAGTCTCAAACACTTTGAAGAAGCTTGATTTTTGAGCCCTGACAGCGAGTATCTGCAAACCCACACTTTGAATACTGGGCAGCTCCTGTCACAGTCCTGCTTATAGATATCAGAGACAGCTTTCCCAGTGACTCAATTGGTAAAAGTAGTATATAACTGAATCATACAGACCAGTGGGTCCTGGATTCCATCCCCGGTGTGCGCTAAACTCGCTGAGCTCAGCCAAGGTGGCAGTAGAGACACCACAATTAAACTGTCTCGACTCACACATGAAATATGACCACTTGGGCGCAGGAGGGTGCTCAGTGCCTGTGGAATCATATCTTAACACAATGGCTTTGAGAGAGGAGGAGGGGGGAAACAGGCAAAAAAGAGATGGTAGTTAAGAAGGGATGCATTTATTCATTAAGCTGCCTGGTCCATCAATAGGAATGATTCACAGGTAGCCAGTATATCAGAACAGCTGAAGGCTACAATACCAGAAAGAAAGGATAGGTTGGGCCCACAGTCACGAACATTTATGTAATGTAAATTTATAACCCACAGATCTGATTTTCTCCTGCCGTTCTTCACAGTTTTGCACAGGAGATTAAGGGGAAGATAGCAAATGAAATATTTCATATGAAACTAAGCTAGCAACTCTCCAGTTAGTCACAAGGGAGTGGCTCAAACTTTAACTCTCTAGGTGATTAAATTCCTCAGCCAATGCACCACTTAAGATGGATGACCAGAGCTACCCACTAAAGCCGTAATGTAAAATTGTTAAGAGTCAGTAGAAGAAAGTACACAACCATAGAAAACACAGAGAAAACGGTTGTGTCCTAGCTCCTGTCACTGAAGAATTTAGATCGCAGTGCTTTTCAAAAAAATTGCATATACTAAATGATATAAACAACTTGGAGGAGTCTGGGTTATTGTTAATTCCTATTGTGAAACTATTAATTAATTATAATTATTCAAGGTTTCTCAACAGGGATTATTGTTCAAAGGGACATAAAGAAATGAGTTGCGCAACTCTAGTTATAAATAATTTAGTATGAGCCATTTAAAAAAAAATTCCTCACTTGATCGTCTGATCATTAAGACATATTTCAGAACATGTCTCAAAACTCTGGTGCAGGCATCGGTACAAAGAAGCACCAAGCTGAGGCCAGGTGTTTTCCCCAATGGGAAGGAGGGAACATTGGAAGCAGAATCGTCTCTAGGCCGCTGTCGCAGAGCAACTAGTGGCTTGTTTCAGAGCAGCAGTGATGGCGGTTTGAAAAGCTGGACACCCAGTCACTCTTCTGGCTTTGGACTGTGTGATGTAGAAAGACTCCACTGGGGCCAGGGAAGTAAATCACTTTTTAAAAAGGAACACCCCTGTCCCAAAAAAGTACTTCAAAGTTATACACAGAGACTATTACTGATCTTTTGTTTGTGCAGTAGACAGTAATAACTGAAGACACTACTTACAACCTTTCGCATGTGTGAAAGCGCTCCAGCACCACATGGTAATGCAATTTCCCAACACTTTCATCATCATTTACTACACTTTCCTGCACATTGTCAGTCAGCATGCCTTCCCTTTGCATTAAATCTGTTTACATGGTGCTACTTGAGGTTGCTATTAGGCTGGCCTTCCAAATCATGTTAAAGTGGTAACATGTGTTACACGGTGTGCTGGAGTCCTCACAACTGACTAGGTAAATGGCAAAGGAAGGGCTAAGATGCAATGTTTACATGTGTTTAAATATAGCAGGTATTGCCATGTGGAAGCTGCCTAGTTATTCCATGGATGTAAAACACAGTACATACATTACACTATAATTAGGCTGCTACTTATACTTACACAGTTATTTATTTCATTAATTCAAAACTAATATTTAGCTGTAAAACAATTTTTTTTTTAATTCTGTATATCTATATATATATATAAAACGGTCTGTCTTTCTGTCTGTCTTTCTGTCTGTCTTTCTTTCTGTCTGTCCGGCTATACAATCAAAAGTTATAGAGCGTACCTACACATGTGTTATATCAAAAGAAAGCTTATGATTATCGAAACCTCATAAGCGTATTTACTTTTTGCTCAGACAAAAATTGTTCAGGCAGTATACAAAAACCCTTCAAAAGCCTTCAAAATTCCACTCATTATCCACTCATTACCATTGAGTGACGTGAAGGTTGTCACAATCCTGTGACGTGATGATTGACCAATCCTACAGTTCAGTCACCTGATGTTTGACCAATCGCTGCGTGTGTGGGCGAGACTAATCATTCTTGGCTCAGGGATCTGGCAGCCATTACACACCAGCCGGGCCTGAAGCTAAAAATATGGTAATCGAGGTCAGTATCTTTTTCAAAAAAAATAAGATTTACCAAAAATGTTTTATAAGTACTTTAACTTTCATCTTTGAAGGTATTAAAAGCTAGAAATGTTTAGGTTAAAAAACAGTGGAAAATACCCAAGGCCCCGGGGCCTAGGCTTCTCCAACTGCTGACAACCCAAATCCAGTCCCAGGCTCCTGGCCCAGACATCGACCAGGCCCAAAAAAGCCCTGGCAACGCCGGGCCCCCCCAGCTAGTCTATATATATATATATATATATATAAAAAAAAGAGTTTGTCTCTCTGTCTGTTTGTCTGTCTGTGTGTCTGTCTGTCTGTCCGGCTATACAATCAAAAGTTATAGAGCGTACCTACACGCATGTTATATCAAAACAAAGCTTATCATTAGGGGAGTCTCATAGGCATATTTACTTTTTGGTCAGACAAAAATTGTTCGGACAGTATACAAAAAACTTTCAAAAATCCTCAAATCTCCGCTCATTAGCGGTTGACCAATCCTAACTCTCATTAGCGTTGAGTGACGTGCTGGTTCACCAATCCTACAGTTCAGTGACCTGATGGTTGACCAATCGCTGCATCACGGGCGGGACCTAATCCTCCAGTCTCCCAAAACTTCACCGCCATTTTTTTCATCCCCACAGCCACAGCACCAGCCAAACAAACCCCCACATTGCGGCTCTGGGAGCGGCAGGTCAGTTTACACACAGCGGGCGGGGGAGCAGCAGCGGCCGGCCGTCAACCGCGCCATCCACAGGGGAGCTCAGCTGGGGTCCGTCTCAGCCCGAGAGCCCGGCCGGGCCTGAAGCGCTAGGCCCCGCACGGCCGGTATCACAACGGCACCGGGCCTCAGGCACTAGGCAGCGAGAGGGGACGGAGGGACAGAGAGAGGGGGAGGGAGGGGAGGGAGGGAGAAGAGAGGGGGAGAGGGAGGGACAGAGAGAGGGGACAGACGGGGCAGGGAGACCGCGCGGCCCAAAATTGCCCTGGCAACGCCGGGCACCCCCAGCTAGTATTAGATAAATATAGCCTTTGATTGACAGATGCCCATCCACATGCCTCTGCAATTGCTTAAAAGTTCAAGGACATTCTACTTGTGGTTCTGTTACTTAACTGATTGAGTAGCTGAGCTATATAGACCAACAAGGTCCCTGGACTATGTGCTGAGTTAGCTGACCTCATCAAGGCATGGGGTAGGGATATTACAATTAGCCTCAGCTTTCCTCGCTTAGGAAGGAGAAGCTGGCCAGGGTTGCTCTTGATCACAATCCAGCGACTCCTGCTGAAAGTGCACATGTGTTGATCTTCTTGCAGTGAAGACAGTAGTGTGTGCAAACCCTGCTCCTGAGCTCCCACCAATTCTCCTGTTATCAGCAAGGGACTACCCAGGCATGAATCTCAGTTCAGATTCCCTCCTACAGCCACTAAGAGATGCCACAGCGTCACTTGATGCCTCCCTGCTCAACACAATGGAAGTCAGCTTTGTAGGACTGGAGCCTGCGTGTGCCCTGCGTTAATGCTCAGTGCTATTACAGCGCCATTTTGTCATAGGCAGCAGCTAATAGTCTTCTCTGAAGTGTGCAATGAGTATAAATTTCCTGCAGTCCTTCAAAGTGAAGCTGGCCAGGTTCCTGGAAGAGGACAGCAATTCCAGTTATAGAGGATAAGTTTACAGCTTAGTTAGACCCTTCTTTTGGTTGACATGTAGAAGGTGACACTGAGTTGCCCCAGTGTCACCAGACAGAAACATTAAAATATTAAGGCAAGTGCCCTAGGGCACCACAAATGTGATAAACAAACAATAAATAGCTATGCATTATACAGCAACATTACACAAATAATAATTAAATGATAATGTGATTGTGAGCATCAATTAGGAATAGTAGGATTTATGAGTTATTGCAGTTTGCTAGAGCCCTTCTTGATTGCCTTAGGGAGTTAGAGAGGAAATTCCCAGAGTTTTAGCCTCAGGTTTTTTCACCTCTCCTTGAAATTTGTGACTGTGGGGCGGGATCAATGAAATACATGGCTGCATATGTAGGTCCCGCATTGGACTCATCAGTCACCTGAGAACTCATTTTTAGTGTGGAAGCAAGTATTCCTCGGTTCCGAGGGAAGAGGCAGTTAGAAAGATTACCTGTAATCATCTGGCAGTGTTCTCTGACTATATATGCTGTGCCTATATGCGTCTCTTCACTTCACCTGATGAAGGAGCAGCGCTCCGAAAGCTTGTGATTTCAAATAAAGCTGTTGGACTATAACCTGGTGTTGTGTGACTTCCCACATTTGCCTAAGAGAAGACATGGCTGCACCATGGGGCAGGCTGGATGGGATGAATAGTCTTTTCCCACTCCTCCATTGAAATATTTCAACTGTGTAAATAACTTCTGAAGTACCCCGGCAAGCCACTCAGCTGTATCAAATTGCTGGAAAGAAAAACAAGTATCAAACCGGATGGACAACTTGGCTGCAACATCAGCATTGAATCAGGACAGGGCAAAGGCACACCCAGCCCACACGACCCTGCAATGTCCTCCTCACTAACATCTGGTGACTGTCGAAGACTAGTCAAGCAACCGTCTGACATAATCATGCTTACAGAACTGTATCTATCAGCCAAAGTCCCAGACTCCTCCATTACCATAGGATCAGGAGAAGTGCCACTTAGCCTCTGTTACATCATGGCTGATCTATAACACAATTCGATTAACCCTCCTTTGTTCCATATCCCTCGATATCCCTGTACCCCTAAAAAATCTAGCGATCTCAGTCTTGAACATTTCAATTGACCCAGCATCCACAGTCTTTTGGATGTCTTAGCTCTCATTTTAAGACTGTGCCGTCTTGTTCTGGATTCGCCCACCAGAGGAAATCGTTTCTCTGTATTTACCCTATCGAATCCCTTTTCATTTGAAACATCTCAATTAGGTCATCTCTCAACTGTATAAACTAAAGGGAATACAAGCCAAGCTTATGTAACCTGTCCCCATAATTTAACCCTTTAAGCCCTGGTGAATCTGCGCTGTACTCCTTCCAAGGCCAATATATCTTCCCTGAGGTTCGGTGCCCAAAATTGAATGCAGATGGAGTCTGACCAAGGCTTTGCACAACTGAACCATCACTTGAGATAAAGTCCAATATTCTATTAGCCTTTTTTATTACTTTTTGTACTTGTGCACTCGCTTTCAGTTATTAATGTGCATGGGCTCCTAAATCCCTTTGCTCCTCCACAGCTCCTAGGCTCTCACCATTAAGAATATATTCCCTGTTTGTTTTTCTCCGATCCAAAGTGGATGACCTCACATTTGCCTACATTGAACTCCATCTGCCATAGATTTGCCCTCTCACTTAGTCTGTCTATGTCTGTTTGTAATTTATTGCACCCATCCACATGGAGTCATACCTGGAACAAAGGAAGATGGTTGTTATCATTGGAGGTCAGCATCTGAGCCTTGGGATATAACTGTATGAGTTCCTCAGGGCAATGCCCTAGGCCCAACTATCTTCAGCTGCTTCATCAATGACCTTTCCTCCATCATAAGGTCTGAAGTGGGGCTGATCACTGATGATTGCACAGGGTCAGCACCATACGCAATTCCTCAGTTAACAAAACAGTCCGTGCCCGCATGTAGCAAGACCTGTAAAATATCCAGGTTTGGGCTGATAAGTGGCAAGTAACATTCGTACCACACAAATGCCAAGCAATGACCATCTCCAACAAGAGAGAGCTTAACCATCTTCCCTTGGCATTCAATGGCATTTCCACTGCCGAGTCCCATGCCATCAACATCCTGGGGGTCACCACTGATCAGAGACTCAACTGGACCAGGCACATAAATGTCGTGGCTACGAGAGCAGGTCAGAGACCGGGTATTCTGTGGCAAGTGGCTCAGCTCCTGACTCCTCAAAGCCTCTCCACCATCTACAAAGCATGTTGGGAGTTTGATGGAATACTCTCCAATTGCCTGGATGGATGCAGCTGCACCACATGGACTGCAGCAGTTCAGGAAGAAGGCCCACCACTACCTTCTCGAGAGCAACTACGGATGGCCAATAAACGCCAACGACGCTCATATCTCAAGAATGAATGAACAAAATAACGATATTAATCTCAATTCACTTTTACCTTTGAATAAGAGGGAACATTTTGTCTAATTTACAGTCCTGTCCCAATACTACCTGATTAGCAATAATTTTCTCTGAGTGGCAACAGTATGTTGCTGAAAGATCACCGCTTACTCTGCATAAATCTTTATGCTTTAACTATGGATGATTCTGGATGCTGGCCAAGACGAGTTTGGCAATGATCAGAGACACCTGCTGAAGATCCTAGAGAATAGGGACTTCCTACAGCACATCGTGCAGGTATGTGAAAGGTATGCTTGTGTTGTGAGCTTCTGTTCATCTCTGTGCCAAATCTTCCCCCACCCCCTCCCCTCTACCCCCCACCAAGTCAGCTGCTCGTCCCTACCTTTCACAGTCATTCAAAACAGTCAGCATAACTGGTTGATCTCAGATAAAGAGACTAAAGATTTCCTGTGACCAGCCTCGCTCAAAACAGTGTGCAACAAACTTCAATTTATCAAAAATCCAAGCGCACTCTCAACCAGCTGTTCTCAACTCCTACCCACCCCCATTGGAGACATCCCATTGCTTTAAAACAGTTAGATTTTATTGAGGCTTGGTCGAGTTCAGTCCTGTGTCCTGCCAAGAGAGGCCTTCACCCAAACAGTTTCAATAAAATTTGAAGGCTCACATTAGTAAATCATAGTACAAAAGGCAAAGTTATGGTTGATTTACAGCCTAATGGTCTTTCAAAGTAATAAATACATGTCCACCACCAGACAGGCACTGCAATAAATTCACACATTTTCATCTCTCGCAGTGTATGTAAATGTGCATCTGCATTTGCGGTGGTACGTTGCATTAGAAATATAATCAACATTTGTAAAATAAATTAAATCAATTACTTTTTTAAATATAATTTGAGTGTTGATGACAGCACATTTTATGAGACTGTGGATAAAATGTCATTTAATCAGACCGTTTGATGTTTCCCTCCCTCCAGGCAGCCCATTTCCCAGACAAGACTTAAGCAGTTTCAAGTTGTAGCCTGCGGTAATATTTCCTGGCAGCTACTCCTGGGTGATTTTTGTCATATCTAATGTTGAACTGTCTTGGTGATCTGGCACTTCCTTTTATTCAGTTCTTTTTCTTCTTGTACTTTGAAGCTTTAACTTTTACTTTGAAGCTTTAACTTTAAGTGACAAATATTACAACTTGCACGCTGCAGCCTCATTAATAAGGGCCATAAAACCCAGCTTTGCTCTCATCATGTTAGCTTACAATTGGTATATTTGGATTTTTGTTTTATTCGGAAGATTCGGCTCGAGCCATAAAGATTTTTTATTTTAAGCAGTCAATCTGCACACTCACAATCTAGGTTCACGCATGAAACATGGCAACTTGGGCCAGGTACTGGAGGCATGCATGTTCCCATGGAACCGTAGCCCAGCAAGAGCTTCAAAAGAAAAGGAGAGAAAATTGGAGGAAACAAATAGAATCATAGAATGGTTACAGCACAGAAGGAGGCCATTCGGCCCATTGAACCCATGCCGGTTCTCTGCAAGAGTACTTCAGCTAGTCCCCACTCCCCCGCCCTTTCCCCGTAGCCCTGCAAATCTTTGGCCTCGAAATTCAGTAAGGCCCCACCAGCTCGCTTGCGCCCAAAAGTTAGCGCTGCGCGCGGAGCCAGTTGCGACCGTCAGAAATTCAGTTTTTGCGCCCCAAGTCGGAACCGGGCGCTATTCCAGGGTGTGCCCGCCCCCGCTTGGGGCGCTGAAACTGAATTTCAGCGCTGTAGGTGCCGCTGCGCCACCCGCTGTGGAGCGGCAGGCTGCGGTACTGCAGGCCTCCTCCTTCTCTTAAGGGGGAGGTGCCTGCAACGGGCAGATCGCCGCTGGATTGTGCCGGCAAATGTGCCCGGCACCACGGAGAAGTGCCGGGCTCGCGGAAAGCAGCCGGCAATGCCGCGGGGGGGGGGGGGGTGGAGGAGGCCGGGGAAGGAGGTGCGAGCAGGCGGCCGCCGAAAAAGCGGCCGGCCGCACCTCCGCCTTAACTAACGCCACTAAGGCTGCAGGACAGCCACGGTTGCAGAACGTTGTTTGCGGCCGCTGCGGAAGAGGCGGCCGCAACTAAATATGGGAGTCGGGCCGGTATCGGGGCGGAACCGGGGCACTGCGCACACCGATGACGTCATCGGTGCCGGTGCAGCGCTACCGGCTACCGCCGCCATTACCGCTGCGCTGAATATCAGCGCAAACTCCTCTATTGGCGCAGAAGCCCTCTTTGGGCGGTAACTGGGCGCAAAGCTGGCGGGGCCTTACTGAATTTCTAGCCCTTTTTCCCTTCAGGTTCCCTTTTGAAAGCCATGGTTGAGTCTGCCTCCACCACCCTTTCAGGCAGCGCATTTCAGATCATAACCACTCGCTGCGTAAAAAACTTTTCCTCATGTCGCCTTTGGTTCTTCTGCCAATTAGCTTGAATCTGTGTCCTCTGGTTCTCGACCCTTCTGCCAATGGGAACAGTTTCTCTCTATCTACTCTGTCCAGACCCCTCATGATTTTGAATACCTTTATCAAATCTCCTTTCAACCTTCTCTGCTCTAAGGAGAACAACCCCAGCTTCTCCAGTCTACCCAGGTAATTGAAGTCCCTTATCCTTGGAACCATTCTTGTAAATCTTTTCTGCACCCTGCGCCTTCACATCCTTCCTAAAGTGCGGTGCCCAGAATTGGACACAATACTCCAGTTGAGGCCGAACCAGTGTTTTACAAAGGTTCATCATAACTTCCTTGCTTTTGTACTCTATGCCTCTATTTATGAAGCAAAGAGTTGGAATAAACGGGTCTTTTTCCGAGTGGCAGGCAGTGACTAGTGCGGTACCGCAGGGATCGGTGCTAGGACCCCAGCTATTCACAATATATATTAATGATCTAGATGAGGGAACTAGATGTAATATCTCCAGGTTTGCAGAAGACACAAAGCTGGGTGGGCGTGTGTGCTGTGAGGAGGATGCAGAGAAACTCCAGTATGATTTGGACAGGTTGGGCAGATACATGGCAGATGCAGTATAATGTGGATAAATGCGAGGTTATCCACTTTGGTGGCAAAAACAGGAAGACAGATTATTATCTGAATGGCAATAGATTGGGAAAAGGGGAAGTGCAACGAGACCTGGGTGTCCTTGTGCACCAGTCGCTGAAGGTAAGCATACAGGTGCAGCAGGTGGTTAAGATGGCAAATGGTATGTTGGCCTTCATAGCGAGAGGATTCGAGTACAGGAGCAAGGATGTCTTGCTGCAGTTGTACAGGGCCTTGGTGAGACCACACCTTGAGTATTGTGTGCAGTTTTGGTCGCCTTATCTGAGGAAGGATGTTCTTGCCATGGAGGGAGTGCAGCGAAGATTCACCAGACTGATACCTGGGATGGCAGGAATGATGTATGAAGAAAGATTGAGTCGATTAGGCTTATATTCGCTAGAGTTTAGAAGAATGAGAGGGGATCTCATTGAAACTTATAAAATTCTAACAGGGCTAGAAAGACTAGATGCAGGAAGGATGTTCCCGCTGGCAGGGGAGTCCAGAACCAGGGGTCACAGTCTAAGGATAAGGGGTAAGCCATTTAGGACTGAGATGAGGAGGAATTTCTTCACCCAGAGTGTGGTGAACCTGTGGAATTCTCTACCACAGAAGGCAGTTGAGGCCAATTCATTAAATATATTCAAGAAGGAGTTAGATATATTTCTTAAGCCTAAAGGGATCAAGGGATATGGGGAGAAAGCAGGGACAGGGTACTGAATTTGGATGATCAGCCATGATCTCATTAAATGGCGGAGCAGGCTCGAGGGGTCGAATGGCCTACTCCTGCTCCTATCTTCTATGTTTCTATGAAGTCCAGGATCCCGTAAGCTTTTTTAACTGCTTTCTCAACCTGCCCTGCCACTTTCAACGATTTGTGCACATATACCCCCAGGTGTCTACTGGAGTAAAGTTTACACTATGAGCCAGCAGATTCTCCATGACAGCTTTAATACTTCGACCTACCTCTTTTAATGGTAGGTGGGTGGATGCTGCAAAGGTGACTGGACGTCTGTATTGCTGCTAAATCAATTGTTTGGTCTAACCAGCAACAAGATCACTTTCCTAATTGGTCACGTCTTTTCTTTAAAAAAAAAAATTCTTGATAAAAGTCTTAGGCCTAGAAATTGGGTTGAGGCGCCAAACTGGCACCAAGTTCGCCTGGCCGCTGGTTTTTGCGCAGCGTTCGAAGCTGTAGCGATCGCCAGAAATTCAGTTGAAGTACCCCTAGAGGGAGACGGGGTGAGGCTCGAGGCGCTCCGCGTCCCTCTTAGGGCGCTGAAACTGAATATCGCAGCGCAACGTGCCACACGCTGCGGCACGGCACGCTGCGGTACTGCAGGCCTTCCTCCCACTGTTAAGGGGAAGGGGCCTGCAACAGTGTGAACCCCGATCGCGAGTGCCGGCAAAAGAGCCCGGCACCAAGGAGAAGTGCCGGGCTCTCGGGAAACAGCCGGCAATGCCGCAGGGGGGGGTACCAGGAGGCCGGGGACGGAGGTGCTGGCAGGCGGCCGCCAAAAAAGCGGCCGCCCCGCACCCCCACCTTAACTTGCGCCTCTGCCGGCGCAGCAAGGCCCTGTGAACCGGGCGCGGGTAGCGAACGGCGCCGCCGTTCGCTACCAAATATCGCGTTCGGGGCGCGAATGGGGCGCTGCGCACACCGATGACGTCATCGGTGGTGGCGCAGCGCAAATGGCTAACGCCACCATTAGCGCCCCTGCTGAATATCGCGGGAGGCGCAGCCAGTGGCGCTACAGCCACTGACTGCCTCTTTAGGCGCTAACAGGTGGCGCTACTCACCCAATTTTTCCCCCTTAAAGTTTGACAATAATTTCCACTCTCAATTAGTCTGTTGTTTGAGTTGAATTAACTTGACAGGCATGCTTCTTTCAAAGAACAAATACCTTACATCACTTGTAAACAGTCTTCGTGAGTACAAAATGATCGGTTATAGTTCGCCTCCAGGCAAGCTACTGTGAATACATATAGCTAAAAAACACAAAACCGATTACAACAGGTACAATTCACCAGTAATAACTCAGTTTTGTATACATTCTCAATAAACCCATATCCCAAAAGCCTGTAGGGTCAAACAAACTCATTTTACAGTTTTAATGCAGCGTAATAGGTGCAATAGATTGTGGTCTCTTTATTCAGCTTGTCTGAAGGACCCCTGAAGCTGAATTTAATCAGCCCTAATGACCACTTACTCTACCCACAGCAGTCGGGTTGTGATTTACTGCTTAGTGCAGATCCTGGCTGGAAACATGCCAGTCTTTCCCCAGTTATCACCTGCAAATACACCATGGTTCCAGAAGTACAGCTGCAACAAAATAAAATTTAAGTAGACCATTTAGGATCCTACCCACAAAAATGAGAAAAAAAACACCTTGTTTAAAGTCAAGTATATGAATCCTCACAGAGCACAGCTGCCTATTCTGTGCAGAAATGAACTAAACAAAACACCATTTTATTAACATGAGACATTGCAAACTCTTTACAATCTGTATGTTCAAATCTCAATTTTCCTCTTATCTGTTCTTCATAGGAAGTGTGGGATCGATTTTCGCCTTCACTGTCTGAGTGGAAATCTGGCGGGTGGATTACTTGACCATTGTAGAACCCATTGATTTCAATGGGATGAAGAAAAGGTGGGATCTGTAACGGCTGGGCAACCTACTCCACCAGATTACTGCCCAGGCGGTGAAGATAAAAATCTACCCTTGTATCTTCCTTCTCAAATCATAGCAGCCAACATGGCTCTGGATGAAATGCCAAGTTTAATCAATTCTTGTCATGTGACATGTACTTCACACATTGTGGGATCCCGTCTCCAAGACAGAAGACACACACTGTGGGAACCAATCTCCAGACGGAAGCTGCATCCGTTACTGTGTAGCTAATAGCATACGGTCTATATGTACCGTCATTTTTTCAAGTCTATATCTGTGCCTGTGCAAACACAGCTATTACATAAGCTGCTCTCCCATACTAGTGCAGTGCTGTACATTACTACATAAGCTTTGTGATGAGTAAAAACATCTTTTCAGGCCCCTTCTGAGAGTAGTGGGCATTCTCTCTGTTGATTTTCTTTCTGATGTTCATCTATTGAATGTTTAGATTTATTTTTGTCCCTTTTTTAAGGTTTATCCTCTTTCCTACCTGACGTTCACTGGCTCAGAGGGGAGGGAGATACTACAGCCTAGACCTTCCACTTGGGTGATTATACCAGCAGAAGTGCGGTGGGACTGGGCACCACTGGCTGATTGTCTGGGGTCAGCTCACTTAAATATTGCTAGGTGGGCACAGACCACATTTCCGCCAGGCATTGGAGTTTAGCCTGAGGAGGTGGGGGAGGGATGGAAAACCTTTTGCTGCAGCAGAATTATTGCATGTGTTATTTCCTCACCACTTGGTCAATGTTCAATTGATGGAAGAATGCTTCTTCATGAGACTCTAGTCTGGATTTTAACTACTGGAGGGAGTTGGGCTGAGGCAGATGGGAAACCGCCAGGCCCTCGGCAGTGTGACATTTTAACTCCCGAGCCTCATGTGTATGGGCTCCGTCAGACCTGTGCCCGAACCTGGCAGGAAGTGCTAGCTGGATGGCAGGTGGGAGTGGGATTGTGGTCAGCAGTGAGCCGCAGTCAAGGGCCTAAAGGAACAGTCCCCAGTGGTCAGGTAAGTGGCTAGGAATGGGGTCCGGAGGGCCATGCGGTCACAGTAGGGAAGCCTGAAGCGGGGGGGGCCTAAGCTTGCCTTGTGGAGCCTGGAAGAGCACTCCTGCACGCTGAACCACTTGCAGTTTAGAGAAATTCACACTATCTTGCTACCCAATGCCACGTATCATAAAAATATTAGAGCAGCTCATGGGAATCACACAGTTGAAAGTTGGGTAAGATAGAGTGAGCGAAAGAAAGAGAAAGATAGAAACAGAAAAGGCAAGAAAGAGACAGAGGGAGAAAGGGTATGATCGAGAGAAACAAAGAAGGAACGAAGATTGCAAAAGATAGATTAGGAAGGAAGAGATAAAGTGTGAGAAAAGAAAGACTTGCATTTATATAGCGCCTTTCACGACCACCGGACGTCTCAAAGCGCTTTACAGCCAGTGAAGTACTTTTGAAGTGGAGACACTGTTGTAATGTGGGAAGATGAGAGAAAGATGGGGAAAGAGAGAAAGGAAGGAGAAACAATATGACAGGCAGACAGGGAAGGAAAGATATGAGGGTGATAGGCAGAGAGAAAGAGAGGCAGAAAGAGAAAGAAGGAGAAAGAGTACGAAAAACAAATTAAGAGACAGACAGGGAGGAAGGGATAGGATGTGATAAACAGAGAAAGTGAGGAAGACAGAGTGTGACAGATTGAGCACAGACTGAACAAGAGAAGGACAGAGAAAAACTGATCATAACTTTCCTGCTGTTCCTAAAGTCTCTCTTTTCTAGACTTAGCGCATCTCTCATCAATTTTTTAAATCAAAACAACACAGCGGTTAATCCACATTACCTCAACGGTGTGTTCTGATTTGCCACTTAAACTGGGATCAACTACCACCAGAGAAACCATAACCTTCCTGGCACTTTCTCGACAAAGGAATGTTTGTTATATTGATTGTGGTGCTGAAAATAAATTTAGTGTGATGACAGGCATCAGTCAGCGGGGAGCATGACGGATATCAGAGAATTAGAAAGTCATCAGAACACCTGTGCAGTTTTTCGTGCTAATTATGAAGCAAGGTAACTACAGAGAATCTGGGGCTATTTCAGCTCTGTTTGACAATGAATGGCTTTTCTGTCCTTTCTATTCCCCACTCTGAACTCCGCAATCAATCATCGCTCATCTCCCTCTGCTATACAGCTGCAGTGAAGCGGTAAGCGACAGACGCCCATTTCAAATCAAACAACCGCCAACCAGCCAGAAAGACTGGACAACTCGACTGCAGTAGGCTTAGGGCCTGCCCACAACCCAAAACCTGTTCATAATTCTTCTTTACAATACCCAAGTATTTTTATTTTGTCTCATTATGCTATTTGTATGAACTGTACTAAGCAATGGAATGTGACAGATTTGAACATTACAACTTTAAACAGTCAAAGAATGCAATGGCTCTGGAATATACGGGAAACACAATCTGAACTTTCGTTATGCTTGATTTTTTTTGATAAAAAAGTAATATTCCACATAGTAGAGCTAACAGGAACGACTGAAAGAGAAATGGATCGTTTCTGATAAAGGGTCCTTCCCAAAAGGTTACGCTGTCTTTTCTCCTTCTGGTGCTGCCAGACCTGCTATGAAGTTCCGGCATTTCTGTTTTTATTTAACTTGAACAAATTTCCTGTGGTGCTGCTCAGGGTAAGTCACTATTTTATAAAGACAGGCACACCGTTCCATATAAATACAATGGGCAATAAATTTCACTTCCGCCCAAAACAGGCGCAAAGTCTGCAGAGCAACGGTTCTGCATTTTGGTCCTTGCAGGCCCGAGGCCGGTGCCAAATTTGGCTTTGGGCATCATTTAAATGCCAATGGTGAGCTGGGGATGCCAAACAGGTGCTCCGTTGCAGCTCACAGGTCAGGCAGGGCAGGAAATCAGCTGACAAGCCGGATCTGGGAAGGGCAAGGAGGCTATCCTGGGGGGAGGGGGAGGAAATCGAACAAGCCAGCAAAGGGCCAGCGTTTCTGGTGAGCCCAGCAGGAGCACTCCTGCTTTTACTAGGCCCACAAAATTAAAACTTAACATTTCCTGACCCATTTTTTTTGAGCGGCCTCCAGTATTCCCTTTAAGGCCACTCAACACCTGGTACAACTCTGCAAGCTCCACCCATTTTTTTACCTGACTTTCGCATTTGGGGCCTTATAACGGCTGTGTCAGCCTTGGTTCTGTGGGTACCAATCTCTCCTCTGAGTCAGAAGGTTGTGGGTTCAAGTCTCACTCCAGAGACTTCAGCACAAAATCTAGGCTGGCACTCCAGTGCAGTACTGAGGGAGCGCAGCACTGTCGGAGGTGCTGTCTTTTGAGTGAGATGTTAAACCGAGGCCCCTTCTGTCCTCTCAGGTGGACATAAAAGATCCCATGGCACTATTCGAAGAAGATTATGTGGTCCTTATCATATTGCTGTTTGTGGGACCTAGCTGTGTGCAAACTGGCTGCCATGTTTCTTGCATTACAACTATGACAGCACTTCAAAAATTGTAGGGTCCTTTGGGATGTCCAGAGGTCGTGAAAGGCCCTGTATAAATGCAAGTCTTTCTTTCTTTACAAGCCCAATTTGCATATTTAAGTAGCATAATGCCTGAATGACTAAAAGTTGCCTGAGCCTATATGGGCTCTTCTGGTGAAGTTCTGGGGCGACACATCACAATGTAAAATATGGAGATCAAATGCTGTTTTTGCACCAGGAAAACAGGCAGAGCCGTGAGTTGAATTTTTCCCCAATGTATTATTCTTCTGCTAAGGCCCTATGGCCTAGAAATGCAGTTGCTTGCGCCAGCCGGTAGCGCCTGAGGAGGAGGAGATGTTGGGCGCTAGGCGGCTAGCGGCCGGGCGCAGCGCGATCTGCGCCTCTCCCCAACTTCACTCACGATTTAGCGGCGGCGCAAAGTCTTTGCGCGCGCTCAGCTGCGCGCGCAGATCCTGACGTCATTTCCTCGTGCAACGCCCTTTGTGCGCCCCAAACCGGAAATTCAGTGGCGACGCCCTATTGTGCACCTGGCACCCCTAGCGACTGGTAGAAGGGAACGGTTCTCAGTCGATGCGGGGCGCGGGGGGCGCAAATTAAAGGGCACACCTCCTGCAGTAGAAAAGGCTGCCATTTCGCAGCACTCCTTTTTGAGAGACGGTTCTTTGCAGAGAGACAAAGGTAGAGAGCTTTCTGCTTTGGCTCAACACTCGGACAGGTACTTGTGGCTTCAGGCCACAGCTTTGCACTTGTCTTTGCCTTCAGTGTCATATCATTGTTTGCAAACATATAATGGGGGCTGCAATGGGTGCAAACGCTGGCCTTCTCCATTGCATCCAAAGGGCTCACAGACGCCGTGAGAGAGTGGCAGTCCTGGCTAGACGGAGAGGGGGCAACAGGCGTCGGGAAAGGAGGCCTTACCCACCCAGGGTATACCGCCAGCAGTTCTCATATCTGAACACGTCTGACGAGCAGTGTGTTCGGAGGCTGCGGTTCCGAAGGGTGGTGGTCACTGAGATCTGCAACCTGCTTGGCGGTGATCTGCAGGAGCAGGACGTCTCTGTCGGTGGCAGTGAAGGTGACGGTGGCTCTCAACTTCTATGCCACCGGCTCCTTCCAATCCGCTACTGGGGACATTTCCAACATCTCCCAGTTCGCCGTGCATTGCTGCATCCGCCAGGTGACCAATGCCCTTTTCAAAAGGAGACGTCAGTTCATCTCCTTTTCCATGGCCCTTGTCAAGCAGCAACAGCGTGCAATGGGCTTTGCAGCATTCGCGGGCTTCCCCATGGTGCAGGGCGCCATTGACTGCACGCATGTGGCTTTGCGGGCACCTCTGGAGAATGCCGAGGATTACCGCAACTGGAAGGGCTACCATTCCCTCAACGTTCAGCTGGTGTGTGACCACAGGCAGCTCATCCTAGCTGTCAATGCCCGCTTTCCAGGCAGCAGCCACGATGCCTTCATCCTGCGCCAGACTTCTGTGGCAGACATGTTCCAGGCCCAGCCTCACCCACGAGGATGGCTTCTCGGGGACAAAGGCTATCCTTTGTGTACCTGGCTGATGACCCCGCTCCGTGCGCCCAGCATCCTTGCTAAAGAGGGATACAACGACAGCCATCAAGCGACCAGGAACATCATTGAGCAAACAGTCGGCGTCCTGAAGCAACGGTTCCGCTGTCTGGATCGTTACGGTGGAGCCCTACAATATTCGCCGGAGCGAGTCTCCCATTTCGTGGTCGTGTGCTGCATGCTGCACAACCTGGCTATCCGCAGGACTCAGCCACTGCCACCAGAGATTGGAGGACCACCTGAGGAGGAGGAGGAGGAGGAGGAGGAGGAGGACCAGCACAGGAGGGAGGCAGAAAGTGCAAGGGCCGCCCGTCGGCGGCTTATTGAACGTCGGTTCTAGGCCCCCTCTCAGGGAATGGCTTGTGCCAATGTCACCAGATGAATGTAGCCGCTCCACAAGCCCTCAGCCGAGCAGGGCAACCAGGACTTGCAAAAAAAAGCATGCACAGTGCGATTTAAGAACATTTATTTATTGGAAACCTCTGCCCTTCCCACATTACAACCTCATGGAGAGAAGCCCCCTCCAAAAACACAAAACGAACAGTCTCGGCCTTACAAAACAAAGAAAGACACCAGTCTCGGCCTTACAAAACCACAACTACACCAGTCTCGGCCTTTCAACAAACACAAAGCATTTGGCCAGACCTTCTACTTTTTGCCCTGCGAGGGCGATGCCTTTCGCATCCATGACTGGCCCCTGCCCGCCCTGCAGCTGCTCCTCAATGGGACCCCAGTGGCTGCAGCAAGGCTGGGGGAAGGCTGCTGAGGGTCAGATGGCGAGACGCCAGATGCCCTTGGGGGTCGGCCTGCACCAGCTCTGGCCCTGGAGGGTCCGGCTGCTGACTGCTCCAACTCTGCTTGGGCGGCAGCAGTCTGTCCAGCGGTTCGTGGCAGCTGCAATGGCTGAGTGGCAGTGTCGGCTGCAGGAATGGTGCCAACCTGACTGATCGCAGGTGCTCCCTGGTCGCCTGAGACATTGGCACTCGCACGGGCCAGCACTGCAGCATGCGCAGCAAACAGCTGAAGAACAGACTGCTGGGCTGCTGCTGCGCGGCGAGTGCCCTGGCGATGCCTGGCCGATCCAGCGAGGGTGGCAGCAGTTAGTGCCCGTGTGGCCCTGGTCTGTGTCCGCATGACACCAGCCAGTGAATGAACGGCACGACTGAGCACTTGGCTAGAAGCCGCCTGTGCTGCCGCGAAGTCCTGCAGACTCCTGGCCTGTGCTGTACTGAATTGTTCCAGACTCCTGGCCTGCGCTGCACTGAATTGTTGCAGACTCCTGGCCTGTGCTGCTCCGAATTCCTGCACACTCCTTGACAGAGACTCAATGAAGTCAGGCATCCTTGCCACTGCAGCCATGAGCTCATTGTGCCTGCGCTCAGCCTGGAAGGCCATTTCCTCCAGGAGCCGCACCTCCTCTGCGCTCACCGTCGCAGGACTGGAGGCCGCACTCACCCTCTGGGGAGAAGTCCGCCGAGCTTCCCCACCCCTCCCGCGTTGCTGCAGGCCGCTGGGCCCCGGAGCTTCACTCTCCTCCGACCCTTCCCCCCGGCTCCCCTCCAGGGAAGACGTGTCCCCTTCATCGCCATGGGCTGGCGCGGCTGAGGGTGGCACTGATGGGCCGCCTTCCTCTTCCTCCTCCTCGAATTCGGAATCGCTGACAGTGGCAGCTTGAGGGCCCGCCTCCTCACCTGGCGATTCACCATCTGAAAGCAGGGAGGCACAAAAGTTGCTTTAGAGTGAGGACAGGGCGGCAGCGAGGGAGGCATGAGTGCTGCCATGCACTGCATTGGTCGGACAGTGGCAAAGGATGCTGATCTGAGGCGCAAGTGGAAAGAGGTCAAAAAGGTGACGCCCTTACCATTGGTGCCCAGAACAGGGTCGGCATCTCCACTGGCAACGGGGCCAATCAGCCGTCCTGCCATAATGCGCTCCACACGCTGGTCGAGGTCGGAGAGCTCTTTGACGTCAGGACGGCCTCCCCCGGTCTCACGTTGCTTCCTCCGGCTGTGCGCCACCTTGGCCTGCAAGAGAAAGGACGGCCTCTAAGTACAGTGTGAAGCCCTGATCTTGTCTGCACTGCCTCCCGTGGTGGACTGGCCCTGACAGTGTGAAGCCCTGATCTTGTCTGCACTGCCTCCCATGGTGGACTGGCCCTGACAGTGTGAAGCCCTGATCTTGTCTGCACTGCCTCCCATGGTGGACTGGCCCTGACAGTGTGAAGCCCTGATCTTGTCTGCACTGCCTCCCATGGTGGACTGGCCCTGACAGTGTGAAGCCCTGATCTTGTCTGCACTGCCTCCCATGGTGGACTGGCCCTGACAGTGTGAAGCCCTGATCTTGTCTGCACTGCCTCCCATGGTGGACTGGCCCTGACAGTGTGAAGCCCTGATCTTGGCTGTACTGCCTCCCATGGTCGAATAGCTTGTACAGTGTGTAAAGTGCTGAATGTGCAAGTGGTTTTCATGACAGTCCCATAGCTGCTGGATGAGGGCTGGCCCTGAGGGCTTTCAGGTCCCTTTGCCCATAAACTGAGGTGCACATGCAGGGATGAGGAGGACACTGGAAAGGGTACTCACCCTGACAACCCAAGTGAGGTCGTTGAACTTTTTCCGGCATTGCACAGGAGTCCTGGCAACCACGCTGTTGGAAGTCACCCTGTTTGAGACCTCCCTCCAGGCTTTCCGGTAGGCGCTGGGCAGCAGCCTCCTGCCACCTTCTGGGAACAGAACATGGCACCTGCGCTCCACTCCGCCAACCAGCACCCTCAGGTCACCCTCGCTGAAGCGCTGCGCTCTCTCCCTGGCCTTCTCCATAGCCCTGGGCGTTGCGCAGATGAAGCAGAAGTGGTCAGGCCTAGCTTGAGGGCTGCAGTGTGCAGGGCGTGGCAGGCAAACAAATCCACCCTCCCCCTTTAAGAGCTGACCGGCGCCAGAGTGTCTGCCGTCAATCAACAACTCTCCGCACCTGCGCTGCGCCCGGCCTCGGGGGTATCGCTCAGGACCGCCGGCTTAGCGCCTAAAGATAGTCGTGCATCACCTGTTTTAGCGCAGCAGCAACCTCTTGGGGCGATGCGACTGAATATCGGCGAAGGTGGCGCGAACTTGCGCCGGGCGCAAACTTTAGCGGCCGCCCGACTTTAGCGCCCCGAACGTGGCTATACTGAATTTCTAGGCCTATGTCCCTTTTAAAGCAACAAAAATCTACGGTAAGTAAGTAAACACCGAGTTCATACAAAGAGCAATTAAGAGGCTGTTACTGTTTTAAAAAAAGATAGCTGCATAAAGAGGCTGGCTCTGGTATTTTGTGTCCTAGATTTTCCTTTATTTCTTTATAGTTTCCTTTAAAGTGTGACACAGAAGTTGAAGTGCAACAGAGAAGTGTGGCAGACAGGAAATATGTGCTAAATCTACCATTTTTATAAAATTTAGTTATACATATATCATGTTCATTACAGTACAAAGATACACACAAGCATCTTAAAGAGATACACCTTCACAACTAGAGAATGCTTCGACTTACGACTAAAAAGAGAAACGTATTTGTTCACATTCGATTCACCAAACAACTAATAAACCAACCAAATTATTTTAAAATTTAAAAAAAATGTAACTTGAAAGCACAGCAGTTGAAAAGTCTCTGATTGATGGATACAAACTATAATTTCAGCACCAGCTGTGAGGAGCTAGAATTGGTCTCTCTTCAATTAACCTGTAAATATTCCCTGTCGTAGAACAGTATATGGATGTGAAATGTGCACGTGTCAGATTAGCACTGTATAGAAGCACTTAAACTTTATTTCAACTTTCTTATTACAGCTATTTTTTGTACCTCTTTGTTTCACACTCATAGCCTCCGCACTGCACGCCCACGCATACATATGTGCGCATGCACACACATGTGTGTACACAGGCATGCTCACACACACATGCTCACACACGTGCACACGCATTGCATTATTTCCCAGATGAAAGGGGTGAGTAAGAAATCTGCTCCCAAGCTTCTGCCATTCTTCAGGTCAAAGAAAAAACAGAAAGACTTGCATTTATATAGCACCTTTCACGACCTCAGGACGTCCCAAAGCACTTTACAGCCAATGAAGTACTTTCTTGTTTAAGTGTTGTAAGTCACTGTTGTAATGTAGGAAAATGCAGCCAACAATTTGCGCACAGCAAGGTCCCACAAGCAGAAATGAGCTAATGACCAGATAATCTGTTTTAGTGATGTTGGTTGAGGGATAAATATTGGCCAGGACACCAGGGATAACTCCTCTGCTCTTCTTCGAAATAGTGCCATGGGATCCTTTATATCCATCTGAGAGGGCAGACGGGGCCTCGATTTAATGTCTCATCTGAAAGACGGCACCTCTGACAGTGCAGCACTCCCTCAGCACTGCATGGAGCATCAGCCTAGATATTTGTGTTCCTTTCTCCAAAGTGGGACTTGAACCCACAACCTTCTGACTCAGGCAAGAATGCTACCACTGAGCCAAGGCTGAAACCCTGGAGGAGGGCAACTCACATTCTGCTTTTTCTTCCCTTGCTGTGAAGGGACAGATTCTACTCCTGGCACTTTTGATGTTCAGCAAGTTGTGGACAGCAAGCTGTTTCATGCACACACAGAAAAATGGTGCTGATCTAGTGCTGCCCCTCCCCACCTACCCCATTGAAAAGGGGCATGGAGTAACTATACCTAAATGGAAATTTCCTCTTGAAAATTGTCAGGGTGTAACATGGATTCTGACACTGAAAGAAACCAAAGTCTCAAAAGTCTCAAGCCGTTATTTGTTTTCATGGCAACAGTCAAACAAAATTACTTTACACGGACTGCTGTGTAATAAAATAAAAGTTACATTTTGCAAGCTATCCATAGCAGAGGACCAAACACATACGTAATGTACCCCACCTAAACACATGCCAGGATTAAAATATGTGGCCATTACTTTATAATTATTTTTCTTTATACACTCTGCTTTCATACAGCTCAAACCACAGACTCTTTCATCACAGTGCTTTGAACATTTGGATCAATGACACAATCTGTGATGAATCAAGTTCCCCTGCCCCCTCCATTTAACCTGATGCCCAAACAGTACGCAGCATGTTTGGAGGTTTGGCAGTCTTGCAGTTAAAGTATTTGAGGCTGTCTTACCCGAGGCTCGACTTCGAGTGACATTCTGCAGATATAAACCACTCTTGAACAGGTACAGAACATCCTCTAGCTGAGCCAGGGTCTCGTCTATCCCCCAGCGTAACTCCCCTGCAAAACAAACAATGTTTCAGTTAAATGTTTTCTTGTCTCTTTCAATCACTTGAGCACAATGTCACTTTCTCTTTACATTTTAGCTTCTCAACACGACTATGGTCAGCGCTGCTCTGAACAGTTTTCTCTTGTTCCTCTTCCGACCCCCTACATTCACACTGTTGAACTCAATACTCATTGTACTCATTGTACTGTCTGTCTAACTCTTTTATTCTTCCACAGGGCCTTAAAAACTGTGGAACGCCAGTCTTTTTCTCCTCCTACAAACCATACAATTCTCAAGCTTTTAAAATCCAAACTTAAGAGTCACTTAACCACTACTTTCTGATAGCCATTGTCTTCTCTTCTATTCTTCTCACCCTTGCACCATAGGCCTTAGCCCTTCATCTAGGCTTCTCAATTAAAAAAAAGTAGAAACCTGATGTTCAGGGCAGTGCGAATGCACAAAGGCTGCTAGGAAGCAGGTTCTCTCTGCAACTCCCCAGACAGCAAGTTCCTGATCTCAATTATGCCATTGTATGGAAGTGCCCAGCAGAATGCAGGCACATCCCCACAGGAGGGAAGAGGCAATAGATTATCAAGTCACATGCACTCCTTACTTTCTAATGTAAAATGGCATTTGACCTTATCTTCAATTTAGGTAGCGAAGGTACATGATATAGAGCAGACTACAGGAAGGGAAATAGGGGAACTAGGTAATTGCAAAAAGTACCACATATGGGCCTAGAAATTCGGTTTTGGCACAGCGAGGGCTTTAGCGCCGGAAGTTAGTGCCGGCGCTAAGTCCCCCTGCGCGCGCCAAAAATTCAGTAGCGCCGCGCCCAAACGGCTGCCGGCGCTACTGAGGGGTCTCAGCGCCTCAAAACTGGCGCCACGCGCCGCATTGCGGCGCTATTCCGGCGCTGCGGCGCCCGCTGCGGTGTGGCAGGCTCGGGAAGTGCAGGCCTCCTCCTTCCGTTAAGGAGGAGCTGCCTGCACCCGGCCGCGGCCCGCGATAATCTTTTTAAAAATGAGCCCGGCACCTCGGACAAGTGCCGGGCTTGCTTCTGTTCCGGGGGGGGGGGGGGGGGAAGTCCGGGGAGGGAGCTGCGGCCAGGCGGCCGGCGGGAAAGCGGCCGGCCGCCGCGGGGCCTTTAATGCGCCGGCGCAAAGTTCTGTAAGGCACCTCTGCCAGAACGTTGCTTGCGGCTGCCACGGGCGAGGCGGCCGCAACTCAATTTCCGAGTTCGGGCGGGTTACCATGGCAACCGGGACGCTGCGCACACCGATGACGTCATCGGTGCCGGCGCAGCGCTACCGGCCTAACGCCGATTTAGGGCCCCTGTCAATTTCTAAACTGGCCATAACTTCGGCGCTAGGCCCTCTAGCGCCTCAAAAGCGGCGCTAAGGCCAGTGAATTTCTAGGCCATGATGTTTACAGCTTTATATGATTTTTGACTAAATATATTAGTGGAATGGGAATGTCACAAACCAGAAGCTACTGTTGGAAAACACCACTACAGTTAAACTCCTTCTGCTCTGACAGTAACATCTGTAATAGCCATTTTACAATTAGCACGGTGTGGAATGTAGTTGTCTGAGCTGCATCTCCAGAATGCGTTCATTATGCTTGTTGCATAGTGGATGTGTCATTAATAAACTGAGTGCGAGATTAGCACTGTGGGCGCCATATCTATATTGTCTACTTTTTCAGAATTATGAAAATCTACAGAAAGAAGTCTAGTTCCCATCCCCCCTCTTTTCATGTTGCAGTTTGACGCCCTCTCTCAGCCAGGGTGGGGGGTGGGGGGCAGGGTGGGCTGAGCTGGCTCAACTATCATCTGGTATTCAGTCAACCAACAGGGGATGCACTTGCAGTGGCATGAGCCATTGAACGGTAGCACAGTGGTTGTATTACTGGGCTAGTAATCCAGAGGCCTGGACTAATGATCCGGAGACATGGGGCCCGATTTTGTGGCTTGTGTGGGAAATGGTCGGATTCCCCCGAATGTGGGGTTCTGACACACAAAAAAATGTCAGCCAGCTCCACGCAATTTTCCCTCAAGTGGGCAATTAATTCCCAGCATGTGAGCAGCCTTGCTAATTGTCCATTTCTAGTCAGAAAGCCCCACAGTATGATGTCATCATTCGTGGTGCTTTCAAGGTCTATAGCAAGCACTGCATCTTCTGAAGGCTTCCAAACGAACCATACAGGATGGAAGAGGAGCCTGCAGCAGCTGTGGCCAGTGCCAGACCCCGAGCTGCCTCCAAATTCGACGAAGCTTCACTGCAGGCATTATTGGATGGGGTTAGGGCCCACATGGAGGTCCTCTTCCCTAGGTCAGGCAGGAAGAGGCCTCCCACTGAGACCAAGGCTGCATGGATGCAGGTGTCAGCAGGTGTCAACTCGAATGTGCATGTAACCTTGGTATCACATCTCTAACTCCTTCCTCTACTCCCCCACAGGACCATCCAGAGCCCCCGTCTCCACTGTGGAGGAGGAAGAGGCTGTGCAGCCAGACTCCTCAGAGGAAGCTCCAACCTCTGAGGGCGCAGCGTCAGCAGAAGTAAGCGCACCCAGCACCAGCGCAGACACACTCACCTCGGGGGGACCTTCGGGACATAGAGTAGTGTTGTCACCTGGTGCTTCACAACTCACAAGTGAGCCTCAGCAGATTCTGGAGACAGGGACAGCAGTGGAGAGTCCTCGTCGGAGGGCGCAGGACTCTGCCAGCTCAGCTCAGCTGCGCTGCATGTCGACCTTCTGCCTCTGGGTCTATCCGCAAGAGAAGAGGTGATGGATCTCCATGCACAGATGCAGGAGTCTCTGGCAGGTTTTGTCTCCAGGGTCGCTGTGAGTGTGGAGCGAATGGAGGAGTCCATAGCGACCATGAGCAGAGCCTTTGTGGAGTCATTGGCGCATGAACACATCACCATGGAAAGGTTGGCAACCTCCATGGAGGAGATAACTCGCCAGGGTACGGAAAACATGGTGAGTGCTCATAAGAGAATGACATCTCTTGAGCAGCGTTGGCCATCTATTGAACAGAGAAACCAGACCTTCATGGAAGTCCTTCTGAGTAGGACTGCCAGTGCAGAAACGGGTCCCCATGGCCCCCTAAAGCGCAGCAAGGTGCTCTCGAGCCATTTCCAAGTGCTGGCCCCTTCTGGCCTGTGCAGCTTCAGGTGAGTGAGCAGCAGCCTGGTGCTCATCCTGCTGTTCCTGGTTCTGCTGCTGCCGCCTCTGCTGCTGGAGATCCTCTAATGGCAAGAAGGGAAGGAAAAAAAGGCGTCCCATGCTTCTCGTAGGTGCCTCCGCTGAGGAAGCGCTGAGTGAGGGTGGCGAGAGGGGCTTCACAGGAGATCACATTGGAGAAGTGTGTGAGGCTCCAACCTTCCACAGCTGTGCCTAAGCCTTGAAGAAGTAGCCCCAAGCCTGCAGCAACAAGGTCCTTCACCAAACAAATGCTGTCCCTTTAAATCGCAGCTTTCCCGAATGACCTGCAGCTGACAGCAAGCAAGCCGGCAAGCTTCACGCCAGGTTTCATCAGCGGGGTTCCCCGCAGGCGTGTTTAGCATGGGGAACCCCACAAAATCGCAACGGCCCCTGAAAATCGGCTCAAACATGGAAATAAGTGGTAATTAGTGTTCCGACGGCCAGTCCCGCCAGCGGCGGGCGGGACTGAATCGGGTCGCGGAGAAACGGCAGTCCGAAAGTCGGACGGGGCGGGGAATCAGGCCGGGGGGGGTGGTGGTGACCCGCTTTTTCGCCGATTTTCGGCCCCCGGCCGCATGAAAAGCCGCCCGACGGCTGCCAGAAAATCGGGGCCATGAGTTCAAATCCCACCACGGCAGCTGGGGAATTTAAATTCAGTTAATTAAATAAATCTGGAATGAAAAGCTAGTATCAGTAATGGTGACCATGAAACTATCAGTGTGTCGTAAAAACCCATCTGGTTTACTAATGTGCTATAGGGAAGGGAACCTGCCGTCCTTACCTGGTCTGGCCTATATGTGACTCCAGGCCCACAGCAATGTGGTTGACTCTTAACTGCCCTCTGAAATGGCCTAGCCAACCACTCAGTTGTAAAAACAATAAGAATAAAACCGGACAGACCACTCGGCATCAACATCAGTACCGGCTACGGACACGACAACGGTACACCCAGACCAGCTGACCCTGCAAAGTCCTCCTCACCAACATCTGGGGACTTGTGCCAAAATTGGGAGCGCTGTCCCACAGACTAGTCTGACAGAATCATACATTTCTGCCAATGTCCCAAACTCCTCCATCACCAACCCCAGGTGGAGTGGGCCTTTGGCGTAGCGGTAGCATCCCCGCCGCTGGGCCAGAAGGCGTAGGGTTTCGAACCCCGCTCCAGACAGTCCCGGCAAGTGGAGTCGGAGCTCCGGCTCTAAATTCTGGGTTGACATCCAGTGGGATACTTGCGTCCGTGCCCACCATAGGACTAACCACCCTAATGGCTGGTGCGAAGATGGTTACGGTCACGGAAGGAGTGTTAATCGCGGCCAGAAATCCTTCCACCACTTCATACAGTTCCCCAAAGGGAACAGTGTGAAGACACGTACGGCGACGACCAACCCCGGGTATGTCCTGTCCCACCGGCAGGACAGATCCACTAGGGGTGGCGGCACAGTGGTATACAGTCGAGAGGGAGTGGCCCTGGGAGTCCTCAACATTGACTCCGAACCCCATGAAGTCTCATGGCATCAGATCAAACATGCGCAAGGAAACCTCCTGCTGATTACCACCTACCGCCCTCCCTCAGCTGATGAATCAGTACTCCTCCATGTTGAACACCACTTGGAAGAAATACTGAGAGTAGCAAAGGCACAGAATGTATTTTGGGTGGGGGACTTCAATGTCAATCACCAAGAGTGGCTCGGTAGCACCACTACTGCCAGAGCTGGCTGATTCCTGAGAGACATAGCTGCCAGTCTGGACCTGCAACAGATGGTGAGAGAACCAACAGGAGGGAAAAACCTACTTGACCTCGTCCTCACCAACCTACCTGTCGCAGATACATCTGCCCATGACAGCATTGGTAGCAGTGACCACCGCACAGTCATTGTGGAGACAAAGTCCCGTCTTCACACTGAGGACACCCACCATTGTGTTATGTGGCACTACCACTGTGCTAAATTGGATAGATTCAGAACAGATCAAGCAGCTCAAAACTGGGCATCCATGAGGCACTGTGGGCCATCAGCAGCAGCAGAATTGTATTCCAGCACAATCTGTAACCTCATGGCCTGGCATATCCCTCACTCTACCATTACCATCAAGCCAGGGGACCAACCCTGGTTCAATAAGGAGTGCAGAAGAGCATGCCAGGAGCAGCACCAGGTGTATCTAAATATGTGGTGCCAACATGGGGAAGCTGCAACACAGGACTACATGCATGCTAAAATGCGGAAGTAGTATGCTATAGATAGAGTTAAATGATCTCACAATCAACGGATCAGATCAAAGCTCTGTAGTCCTGCCACATCCAGCCGTGAATTGTGGTGGACCATTAAACAACTAATGGGAGGGGGAGGCTCCATGAATGTCCCCATCCTCAATGATGGTGGAGCCCAGCACGTGGGTGCAAAAGACAAAGCTGAAACATTTGCAACCATCTTCAGCCAAAAGTGCCGAGTGGGTGAACCATATTGGCCTCCTCCTGAGGTCCCCACCACCACCGAAGCCAGTCTTCAGCCAATTCGATTCACTCCATGTGATATCAAGAAACAGCTGAGCATACTGGATACAGCAAAGGCTGCGGGCCCTGACAACATCCCGACTGTCGTGCTGAAGACTTGTGCTTCAGAATTGGCGTGCCTCTAGCCAAGCTCTTCTGGTACAGCTATAACACTGGCATCTATCTGACAATGTGGAAAACTGCCCAGGTATGTCCTGTCCACAAAAAGCAGGACAAATCCAATCCGGCCAATTACCGCCCCATCAGTCTACTCTCAATCATCAGCAAAGTGATGAAAGGTGTTGTCGACAGTGCTATCAAGCGGCACTTACTCACCAATAACCTATCACTGATGCCCAGTTTGGGTTTTGCCAAGACCACTCAGCTCCAGACCCCATTACAGCCTTGGTCCAAACATGGACAAAGGAGCTGAATTACAGAGGTGAGGTGAGAGTGACTGCCCTTGACATCAAGACAGCATTTGACCGAGTGTGACATCAATGAGCCCTAGTAAAACTGAAGTCAATGAGAATCGGGGGAAAACTCTCCACTGGCTGGAGTCATACCTAGCACAAAGAAAGATGGCTGTGGTGGTTGGAGGTCAATCATCACAGCCCCAGGACATCACTGCAGGAGTTCCTCAGGGCAGTGTCCTGGGCCCAACCATCTTCAGCTGCTTCATCAACAACCTTCCCTCCATCATAAGGTCAGAAGTGGGGATGTTCGCTGATGACTGCACAGTGTTCAGTGCCATTCGCAACTCCTCAGATAATGAAG
Organism: Somniosus microcephalus; assembly: GCF_052327205.1. Classification (NCBI taxonomy): domain Eukaryota; kingdom Metazoa; phylum Chordata; class Chondrichthyes; order Squaliformes; family Somniosidae; genus Somniosus; species Somniosus microcephalus. The sequence goes on from NC_140989.1 coordinate 63,649,324, forward strand.
CAGTCCATGCCCGCGTGCAGCAAGACCTGTACGACATTCAGGCTTGGGCTGATAAGTGGCAGGTAACATCGCGCCACACAAGTGACAGGCAATGACTATCTCCAACAAGTGAGAGTCTAACCACCACCCCTTGACATTCAACGGCATTACCATCGCCGAATCCCCCACTGTCAATATCCTTGGGGTCACCATTGACCAGAAACTTAACTGGACCAGCCACATAAATACTGTGCCAACAAGAGCAGGTCAGGGCTGGGCATTCTGCGATGAGTGTCTAACCTCCTGACTCCCCAAAGCCTCTACACGATGCACTGCAGCAACTCGCCAAGGCTTCTTTGGCAGCACCTCCCAAACCTGTGACCTCTACCACCTAGAAGGATAAGGGCAGCAGGCGCATGGGAACACCACCACCTCCAAGTTCCCCTCCAAGTCACACACCATCCTGACTTGGAGGTATATCGCCGTTCCTTCATCATCGCTGGTCAAAATCCTGGAACTCCTTCCCTAACAGCACCATGGGAGGCAGCTCACCACCACCTTCTCGAGGGCAATTGGGGATGGGCAATAAATGCTGGCCTTGCCAGTGACGCCCACGTCCCATGAACGAATAAAAAAAATACAGCATCCTTCTTCCTCACCCCCATAATGGTACATCCCACGGTTCTCCATCTCGAAACCTGGCTGAGACCAATGTGATTACTTTCATTAGACCCAAGTACCAGCGTGTGTGCCAGTGGAAGGAGTGACTTAATCTTTCCTTTTTGCTGTGGCATCACACAGCAGGAGGTCAGGACATTAGTGACAAGATGCATTTATGACTACATTGTGAAGAATGAAACAAGTTTGCACCTGTTTTGCTGTAAGCAAGTATTGTTTGAAATACCAAGGAACTGATAAGTACTAGAAAGACTATATCTAATCCACAGGATCCATTTACTGAACGGACCATTTCCAAAGGAGTTTATACAGGTAGAAAGTTGCATATTTTTGTTATATAATCACTTTGGAGCTAAAAACAATGTTGAATGAGAATAAATAGCTGTAGATAAGTTTTATTTTATCATCTAATTAAAACAGGACCCAAACTTTATAGATTGGTAAAGCCCATAGCTCTCACCTACAATGTGTTAAAAGGGTAGGATTTAGATTAGTACTTGGGACAGGAGTTTGGGTTTTTGTAAAACTTACAAACCAGCCTATTTTGTGAGCTTGGTAACCCTTGCTCTTCTTAGTAATGCTATTTAATGTTGGATGAGACAATTAAAGTGGAACAGGTGAGTGGTTTGGTGAAACTATTCAATTTTATAAAACTTTTTTCTGCAACAATTTAAACCCAGCTGCAGCATAACATAAAAAAGCAGGCGTGATTTACTGATCTGTCTATATAACCAATACAAAAATCTACAAAGGGTTCGACCCGAAACGTTGACTCTGTTTCTCTCTCCTCAATGCGACCTGACCTGCTGAGTGTTTCCAACATGTTCTGTTGTTATTTCAAAAATCTAATTATTTACAATAACTTTCTCCACTTGTCCAATCCCTTGCTGTTTCTTCTGTTTGTATGTAACCCTGTAGTACATGCAAATTCCTTTCAGCTATAAATGGAAGACCTAGTTTGTTCCTGGAGCACAACATGTACAGCACTGGGATTGATCCACCGCCTAATCCCCTAGTTGGATACTTAGAAAGAGGTACGAGTCTCAAATTCTGTTTTTGTCTTTGCTTTCACATAAAGACAAGACAAACAATAAAACACAACGGGAGCAGTGTTTTGTACAGTGTTTTCTGTGAGGACAGTCTTCCTTATTCCAATACATCTCTCATATTGCAGGCTACACTATCCTCTTAATTGCATAAAGTTGCTGCTGAAGGCAATTATGAAGATAGTGCTCTCTGAAATGTGAAAGATGGAATTTATTAAATAAACAGTAAAATATCCATTGAAATGGTTGGAGGTTCAATCACTCATCACAATTCCTAGTTTGTTCTTTCTGTAAAGAAATGTTAGGAAAACCACAAAAAACAATGAAGCACTTTAATTTCCAAGTGACTATATTTCTCTACTTGGTTAATTCTGCTGCCCATACAGACCTGTGAAGACTCCCGGTCTCAATCCCTCAAATCGGGTTTCTGCCCCTCCCACACTACTGAAACAGTCCCAACCAAAGACATGAATAACATTCTCTGTCAGACAGCCATTGCTTTTCGCCTCTGATACAAAGTATGTCCTCACTGGCATAAGTTAACCACTGGTCTCCATTGCCTCAAAATTAAAATTCTCAGTCTTATGTTTAAACCCCTCCATGGACTCACTCCTGCCTATTTATGGAACCTCCTCCAGCCCTACAACTCTACTTCCATCCCTGAGTTCTCTGCTCCTCTGTATCCAGCCTCCTGTGCACGCCCCCTCCCTCTGCCCCACCATTGGTAACCATGCCCCACACTCTGGAATTACCCCCCCTAACCTCTTCACCACTGCACTAACCTCACCTCCTTTAAGACCCTCCTTAAAATGCATTTCTATGCCCAAACTTTTGGTCTCCCTTCCTAATCTCTCCTAATCGCTCCAGGGACTTGAGCACATAAAGTTAGGCTGACACTCCAGTGCAGTGCTGATGGAGTGCTGCACTGTCGGAGGTGCCGTCTTTCAGATGAGACATTAAACCAAGGCCACTCTCTCAGGTGGACGTAAAAGATCCCATGGCACTATTTCGAAGAAGAGCAGGGGAGTTATTCCTGGTGTCCTGGCCAATATTTATCCCTCAACCAACATCACTAAAAACAGATTATCTGGTCATTATCACATTGCTGTTAGTGGGAGCTTGCTGTGCGCAAATTGACTGCCGTGTTTCCCACATTACAACAGTGACTCCACTTCAAAAGTACTTCATTGACTGTAAAGCGCTTTGAGACGTCCGGTGGTCGTGAAAGGCTCTATATAAATGCAAGTCTTTCTTTCTTTCTTGCTTATGGCTCAATGCCCATTTTTTCCTTATGCCTCTGTGAAGCACCTTGGAACATTTTTTTCTACATTAAAGACAAATCAAAACAACATTCATGGCAATAAGTGGTTTGTTTTTGTGCATAGAAATATATTCAGTTAAACGGTTCATATGATTAAGTGTAAATCAATTAAACATATCTAATATAGTTGACTGTTTTGTCAGGATTGGGAAGGCCAATGTGGTTATAAGTACCCTAGTTACTTACAGCTTTCATCCTACTCTATTGCAATAACAGAATTCGGGTGCCATACTTGTCAAACTATTTCTAAAATTACATAATGTAAACTGAAACTTTCAGACAGAATGAAGCCAGTTGTAATAAACATTTCAATTTCATACCTGTAGCATTCACTACAGTATCCAGTAGTGACCGTAGAGTTGATGGGGCACTGTGTGGCAAGAGATAAGTAAAGAAGAACCTGCAACAGGAGAAAGTATTGAGCTGCGTTAGGCATATTTTTAATAGGTAAGAGATTTATCATTTTTCTTCCACTCCCACTTCTGATTCTTACACCCCATTAACAGGATATCAATTTTAGCTAAAAGTTAGGGTTTAGGCTTGGTCACAGATGTGAGCTTAGATTCATTGGGGGTGAAATTCAACTTCGGCAGCGGCACAAAATTGGTGGTATGAAGTCAATGGAAAATCAGGCCAATCCACTATGGCCTGTTTTGGGCTCCCACCGAAGTTGAATTTCGCCCTCATTATTTTACTGAGCATCCCCGTTAAGCTTATTCAAAAGATACCCTGCTAATGTTATTTTAGAAATAAGTGCAGTTAAAATTGGTCTTAGGTGAAACCACAGAACGGGCGATAGCGAATCAGCAGCCTGTTTTACAAACCGCCCAATTTTCTTTTCTGTTGCAGTCACTCGGGCGGGGTGCAAAATGGGCGGTCGATTCGCTATCACTCGTTTCACACTATCGCCAAAGAGCAATTTCATCTCCAATGTTTTCTATTATTTTTGAACTTTATTAAATTACAGAAGTTAGCAAAGCTGAGAGTATCCTGTCCCTGCTGTGTTTCACAAGAGCATATGCAGGAGAATGAACTAGGATATAGATTTTCAACCTGCCGCCCGAGTGTGACACTGGCATTGTGGGTCAGCCACTGTAATAGAAGCCGCTCGATTTCAATTTCCAATGAAATTAATGGAAATTAAAAATTGGGTGCTTTCTATAATGGGCGACCGATCCACACTGCCAATTTTACGTGCAGCAGGTCAGAGATTTTTTTGTGGGCCCAGGAAGCACTCTGCTCCTCCTGGCCCCACCAAACAAATTAAAAGTTTCCTGAGCAATTTTGTGAGCGGCCTCCAGCAGTCTCTTTAAGGACCATTGGTTAGGCTGCAGAACGCCTGAAAGAATCCGGCAGAGCGTGTGTGTGAGACAACGTGTACACTTCGCCCGTTTGTACCTGAAAAATGCAGTCAGGGTTCGACAACCAGCGTGAGACACCGATTTGGGTATTTAAGCAGCATTCCATTCATTCCAGGTGGGTGGGCTGCTTGCCCATTTACAGGCCTGCCTGAAAATTGTATCCGATCATGACGTCCCTCTGATTTCCAATTGTCGGCCGCCCGTTTTTCAAGCGAGAAATGGGCAGGCGGGTGGGAGTTGAAAATCGGCGCCATGATGACATAGTGTGCAGTAAGCATAGTCAAACAACAAACAGCAAATAAAGCAAGGGTTAGTCTTTAAACTGGGCTTCAGCACAGTCCAGTTCATTTGGACTTAGCAGATGCTTTCGCACTGTGCAAGGATTTCAAAGGAAAAATTAAAAAGGAAAAAGACTTGCATTTATACATTGCCTTTCACGACCTCAGGATGCCCCAACGTGCTTTACAACCAATTAAGTACTTTAGAACTGTAGTCACTGTTGTAATGTAGGGAACACAGTAAGGAATTTGCGCACAGAAAGCTCCCACAGACAGCGATGAAGTAAATGACCAGGTCATCTGCTTTAGGTGTTGGTTGAGGGATAAATATTGGCCAGGACACTGGGAGAGCTCCCCTGCTCTTTTTCAAATCTTTTACGTCCATCTGAGAGGGCAGACGGTGCTCGGTTTTAACATCTCATCCAAATGGTGGCAACCCCAACAATGCAACACTCCCTCAGTACTGCACTGAAGTGTCAGCCTAGCTTATGTGCTCAAGTCTCTGGCACTGTCACCCATTTATGAGAGAGGCCAGGGATAACAGCAAATCACATACAGCTGTTCATTACAGTGTAACACAGCATCTTCAGTTAGTCAGTAGGTAAATTAGTGTTTATTGGACTTACATACACTTTTATTTCTCTCAAACTGTTCAGAAATGTTGCACAGAGAGATGTGACCTTTGAGCAATATTATCAATTTTGAAAACAGAAACCATTCTCAATTCCCCCTTCAAACTCACCATGTGCCTAATCCCGTTTTGTGACAATGCAAGAAAGTGAGAACAACTGACAGCAGTTTCTATGGTAGAAAACGTACATGTCCATGTTCTACATATCACATGCGAGTTCAACTCATGTCATGTGCATTGAAATTCTACACACACATCCCACAGAATCTTGTTCCGGTTTTTGTTCTGTAACATCCCAACTTGTATATCTGCCTCATAGCAGTGCTCATGTTAGTGGCTAAATGCTATTTTGTGCAGAGTGCATGCTTCTGAAAAGAATTAAATGGAGCAAACTGCACCTATCTGTAAAGATTAGTATGAATTGGTGCTCGCATATGACCATTTTTTTGTTGTTGTCTGGATTGTGACTGAACTGTGTTAAAACATTGGGATCATTGCAAACTCTCTCACTATTCATTGCTTTTCTTCTCTTGTCATAATAAACACCGAGTGCATATCAGACTGTATCGTGTTTGGACATATTATCCCTTCTGAGAACCACAGAACGAAGTCAATTACACAAGATCTTTACAAAGTGGAATGCAGTTTCAAAGCAATTTTGCATAGCGATGAAACTGACAAATAGTCAGTTTCTGACAATGGCAGTGGTTGCAATCTGAGCTCTACTGACACGTTCAGCAGTGAAAGAAGCAATTACCTATATGCATTGTAGAGATTCCGCTTCTCGTTCATGCTTTGACATCTACCCTCCAAGGAGCAGGTTAAGGTGAAATTTCGGGCAGGAAACTCCATAAAACAATCACTGTTGCTTGAGCAGGGTGTTTCATTGATGCTGGCATCATCCAAGTCCGTCACTTTTAATTCACCATCAACGATAACAAATTGGCGAGGACGAAAGTCCAGCAATGTCACTGAGCCAAGAGGAGAATGGGCCAAATAGTGTAATAAACGTATCAAACTCAAACATATCTGCAATGAAAATAGCACAAGGTACACTTCATACAATTTGCTTCAGTTTTTTTTTTAAACTCGAAAGACAGAGCTCAGTAAAATATAGCTTCACTTGTTCTCCGTTAATAATATATACAGGGTAGGGAGTTCCATTGAAATTGGCTGCATATAAAGAATAACTTGCTAACATGCTAACACAGCTGGTCCTACATCTTAGACTTAATGAGCCTTCAGGTACCTATACATTCAGTTTTAGTTTCCCTTTGTTCCTATAAACAATGCCTCTTGCTGGAATGCAGTTCCCCATGCCACTGCACAGTGGAAGCATAGTCCAGAAAGAGGCACTGTCTGGAGAACCAGTCTGCATCTCACCCAAGTGACTACTCTTTAATTGTCAATAGGCTATTCAACCATGTAGGACATACAGCCGAGTCTGATTCTGTCCTCGCTTGAAGTCCATACGTCTACATTGGGCAGTGATCAAAAGCAAGAAGTCTGACTGATTTCCTCTCTCCCTAACCCAGGAGCCCCAACCTTTGCCCTGACTAAGATTAGTTAACTCTGCACAGGCTGAGAATTGGACCGGAGACTTACTGCTCTGTAATATTACTGTACCAAGCTGTGCATTTACATCACACTTTTATATAATTTGGCATCTTCAAACACTAATTGAAATATGGCACAGCAACAGAGGAAAGTTCACGATGTTTACATTACACACAGGAACAGAAACATCTTAGCGAATTTAAGACAGTGGTGCAATTTCAGGTATCTGAGCCCTTTGATTTATTTAGTACCTTGTAATTCATTTTACTTAACATTTCCTGGGAAACAAAATAATACATTAAAGAAGGAATAGGCCATTGTATGGTTTTACATTTACCTACTTTGGAAAGAAACCCAGAAAATCCACTCTAACCTAGTAAGAGGGAGCTCTTCAATTTTTGTTAGAAATATTAGTAAATGAATGGAAAATGCAGGGTAGTCTGCAATCTATAACATCAGAGCACTGGAATGCTGAATAAAACGGCTACACATTTGCTTCTGAGGTCTTCAGGAGGCCAAATTTCGCTGGTCTCACAGAAAGAAGCCTTCTGGGGGTGGCAGATAAAGAAAATTCACAAGCACCAGCTGAAGCTTCCTGTACCAGTGAAGGGTGCCTCCCAGAAGGGTAACTAATGTCTGTATGCTGGACGGACTTACCATCCTGACTGAGAACACAGGAGACTTATGTTGGGGAGAAAGAGAAAAAAAAAGGTTCATTTTTTAAAAAAAGAAAGCAAATTAAATTTACTTTTGTTTTTCCTGAAAATTCCCAAAACGCTCATTTGAAAATGAAACAGATTAGGCAGAGTAAAAGAAATGAATATGAGAGATGTTATTCATGTTAAATACAAAATGAAATGTGTAACATATACATGTCTCTTCCCAAAGTGACTGTTGTGTTTGAGGCTGGTCCCTTTCTGGGGGCTTTTCCACAACGTTCGAGGCTCTACACCTCTGACAAGAGGAAGTTCAGTAATTACAAGCATGTATCACAAAGATACATTAAGAAAGATATAGAAAAGCATTTATTTTATTTTAAATGTTGCGCTAATTGGAATGTTAAACCCAAGAATGCTAAACAAAAAGAGAGAAGAGAGATTATCTCATTGCGCTTAATCAGATAAAAAATCAGCTTGGTTTGACTAACAGGCTCGTGACTAATTCGAAGATTTTAAAAGACTACCTTGTTTACCAAGCAAGATTTAAAATTCCAGTGAAAAAAAATTGTTTAGGAAACAAAATTCTTTTGTGGCTGAGACCTTTTCTTTCCATGCTTTGCAGCATGTTTTCTTACCCCGCCCCCCACCTCCTTCCCGCTCAAAGCTCCAGAGACCCTCATTACTTACTCGGAATCTCTCCTCCCATGAGGTCTGTAGAAGCTGAATCATCTCTAATGGAGACCCAAGCTCTGTGATAGTGGTCAATGTGTCTGCGATGTCATCGCTGTCCTGGTAACAATAACCATACAGCTGCAGGAAGGGATCAATCGGGAGGAAAAAAACACAAGAAAAGCAGCATGTTAAGCTGTTTAATCAAAGTTGATCTATAGAAGAAAACAGACAGGTACTGGTGATATTGCTGGGATATAATTATTGATTAGCAAAACATGGTATCTGGGGCTTTTTACATAGAATTAACAGCACAGAAACAGGCCCTTTAGTCCAACTGGTCTATGCCGGCGTTTATGCTCCACATGAGCCTGCTCCCACCTTACTTCATCTAACCCTATCAGCATAACCTTCTATTCCTTTCTGCCTGATGTGTTTATCTAGCTTACCCTTAAATGCATCTATGCTATTTGCCTCAACCACTCCTTGTGGTAGTGAGTTCCACATTCTAACCACTCTCTGGGTAAAAAAGTTTCTCCTGAATTCCTATTGGATTTATCAGTGACTATCTTAGATTTATGGCCCCTAGTTTTGGATTCCCCCACAAGTGGAAATATTTTCTCTACGTCTACCTTATCAAACCCTTTCATCTTGTTTGTCAATTTTCTCCCCATCTCTCCTGAAAGTACAAATCATGGATAGTGTCAGCCCTCTAATACCTCGCTCAAGTGACCATTCTTCATGTGTGACCTCAGGCAATGCATGTTGGTAGGGCTATTCAATTATGTAGGGTGTCGTACCCAAGCCCAGCTGACCACACCTGCATAGTTTCTAGCAGGAGTCACTGGGTAATGATCACAAGTAGGAACTCTAGCTAACTTTCCTCTCCGTAAACTAGGAGAACTGAGGCTAACTTGCACCTAAATTGCTGCCCTAATTAAGATCAGTCAATTTAGCACAGAATCACAGAATCACAGAAACCCCACAGTGCAGATAGAGGTCATTTCGGCCCATCGAGCCTGCACCGACACATATCCCACCCGATCCCCGTAACCCCTACACCATCACATATCCCACCCTATCCCCGTAACCCCACGTATTTAATCCCCCTAACACTAAGGGTCAATTTATCATAGCCAATCAACCTAACCCGCACATCTTTGGACTGGGAATTGAATTTGAGAATTCTGGTCTGTATGGCTTAGTACCACATCAGGTGTTGGAAACTGGAACCTGCTTGCTAATGTGTTTATATCATAAAGTGCTGATAAATGTGAGCATTTTTCATTGCAGTAAAAACAGATGTTAATGAAACCAAATGTCTTAATTAAATTGAAGTGGTAGTACTGGATTCCTTGGAAATACTGGTACTTTATATAGTCTCACGATTAAATTTATTTGTTGCCTTATGACATGTCCCATCACATTAGTAACGAAACCTTTAAAGGTAGGAAAATAATTTGTCATCAGATCAAAGGATTTTTCACTTCCAAAACATAGGGGTCGAGTTTAACTGTTCCTGCCGGGTGGGAAAGGAACAGCGGCAATCAATGGAAAGGACAATCAGATGGGCTGTAAAATGGGCGGGAACAGTTAAACTCAACCCCATGTAATCTTAATGTTGCTCTTTAACTGTTTCATGAATTCAGTTGCTTCATAAAAAATTAGAATCAGAAACTATTAACAATCTCAGACAAATTATTTTGAGCGATGGTCAGTTTTAAGTTTATCAAATTGAGGGTATTTTCCCCACTGTTTACACCTAGCATCAGTGTCAAGTATGGGGTCAAATTATAGCATGGTTACATGCAGAGTAAAACTTCCTCTACTCGACCCCAACAATGTGCCTTTACCCCAATCTCAGAACTGCTTACTTCATCAGTGTGACACTTCCATTATCAACACCAGTTTCCTTGCAGTATCTCAGATACTAAATTGGCAACTTGATTGTTAGTAAGGGCAATTTGTGCGTTTCACGCACAGCCTGTGCACCACCCAACCCCCAATCATTGTCATTTCCTAAAGTTTGGGATTGTTACTGTAGAATTGTACACAATTTATCTTAGTGTTTCCAAATGTTCACATTTGTGGTAAATTCTACAGAAGACCGTACATATTTAGGGGGAAAAAAGCATTTTAATCAAATGTTTCAAACATGCTACAAAAATAGTCCATTAGCATCAATACACAGTCTGTCAGAACCAAATAGATAAGTGAATTGATTAAAAAAGATATAAAGTAAGATTGTGAAGGACTTGAGCTCTGCCTGTAACCCGTGTATAAAACAAGATTGTAATCTAATAAAACGACCTCAAATTATTAAAGAACAAAAGCAGTTTGAGGAAATTGTTTTAGCTGACATTTCACAAATCTCTTATTTTACAACCAACAATTTAATTTTCCCCCCATTATGTATATCCTTGTGACCTTCCCTGCACTAACTGAAATTTATTTTTAAGACAAAACACCCCTTTTTACAGAAGTCATTTTCAGCCTGACTGCTGAGATTCCAGCTTGTTCACTGCTTGCTGCCTATTGATAATCATTTTAAAACAGAATATTTTTTATAATCAGTTCAGAATTTTACCCACCTTCACATACAACAAAGAAAGTTACACTTTGCAGGCAGCAGTTCTTTTTAAAAATGAATTTGCACCTCTTCAAGTCACTCCTGATTGTTTCTGAAAACAGTATCTAATCATATTTGAATAAGGAAATGACCTATAGAATCAAAGTTACTGAATTTACATGGTGCTGTTAAACCTCCCTATTGTAACGTGGTTTGTATTTTTTATTTCTAGGATAAATTGTCCACCTATGTTTCTAATAAAGGAAACCAGAATCTTGTAGGTTTTTATATGTATGACAATCTCAGTGCAATCTGTCACAGCCGTAGTCTCTCAAAAGTCCTTCATTCTTCTAAATAATAGTGACACCGCTGCCCCTTCCTCTGAAAAAAAAGGAAAGGTTAGCCTGCCACACAAAGCTTGACAAGCTCATTGGGATGAAACACAAAGTGAGGACCTTATTAAGCTGTCATCAGCAAGTTAACAGCATGCAAGCAGCAGCCCCTCATGAATGAATATGCAAGAAAAATGGGCCCTGTTTTGTTGTGTGAAGTGAATAGCAAACAGAATCACTGGGGAGAGAATCCCAGTGCGATTCAGAAGTGCTCTTGTGCCTGTCTCCAGTGAGGCTTTAACTCAAAGTGAGAGTTTTTCCTTTTATTGCACTCTATAGAGCTGTGGCATTTCCCTGAATTTCTGTGAGCATACGTTTTTATCCTGCAAGAACACATGGAGTTCACTGGGAAAGCCTTAAAAAGGGGTTGGGTCATGCGGGTGAAGTATCTTGCAAAATGCTTTACTCTGTAAATGGCAAAATGCATAGTGACACAATCAGTGGCAACAATTGTATATGTTGCTGTTCATTTTATTTATCTCTGTTTTTATTTAAAAAGTATTGGAGTTCTCCTCAAATCTCAGTGGGTAAATAAGATTATATAAGGCATTGGTACATCCACACTTAGGGTCTACCCATCTGGTGATATGTATTGCTTTATAGAGGGTATAGAGAAGGGCAACAAGGATAAACTTCATTCTTTTAGATTAGAGAGCTTGGGGATAGGATATAGATTTTTTAAAGTTATGATAGAATAAGATGTAGTAGAACTGGGTAAGATGTTCAAAATAGATTGTGATAGGACTAAAGGACATGCCTAGAAAATATGTAGACAAGATGTCAGATTAGATGCCTGGAAGTATTTCTTTTCTCAAAGGGTTGACGCTCTAATGAACAGGTTACTTATGGATATGGTAAGTAAGAACATGCTGCTGTCCTTGAAAAATTCTTGATGGTGAAGAACGCTGGGGCATATCAGGGGTGTGTCAGTTGCATTTGCTCAGTGATGCATCATGGGTAACCATGGACACCTTGCACTTGCTTGATTAACTTATGGAGTTGATAAGAATTTCCTATAGTTCTTTTCTAAAATTGGTCACAGAATTTGTTCTTCTTTTCCTCCCTTCCCCATATTACCAATTGTTGGGGAAGGCATTGCATGAGGTTGCATCATGAAGGAAAGGATTGCGAATTGATTGTCCTGATGAATTTTCTTACCCTACAGAAGTGCACTGCATGGTGTATATGGACCAGAGAAGGTGCAATTTAATTCACTGAGTTAGTTGATCTCAGCCAGTGAGATGCTACAATTGGCCTCTGCACCCCTAAGTTGGAGAAGAAGAAAGCTAGCCAGATTTTCTGCTCCTGATTCTAGCCAGTGAGCCCTGCTAGAAAGTGTGCCTGTGTGGATGAGATCAAGTTCAATTATGATGCTCTCTTCTGTCAAGCAGCCTGCTGACATTCACTGTCTAGGCTTAGACTTGCAGAATGGCCACATGGGTGCGGTGCTGGAGGGCCAATAGCGCCTTCCTAACCATACTTCAGCACGAGTCTGTATCTTCGACAGATGAGACGAGAAATGTGGAGGAAACATAAAGATTGAAAAAGCTAATGCTACGCTGGAGATAGTACATGCTGCACCATGAGCGTTAAGGGCTCCACTGCCACTGTTGGTGCACTGCAAATGGTTGACTTCTTTGAAGCTCTTCGTGAACAGGAGGGATATCTCAAGTCATTGCCTCTCCAGTCAGCCTGAGCCTCCTTGGGTACTGCTCCTTGACATGCCCAGATACCTGCCTCTGTTGTAGTGTATCAACTGCCTGGGATAATACCTGCAATGAGTCATATTCCCTTTTTTAAATCATTCTCAGGATGTGGGCGTGCTGGCAAGGCTGGCATTTATTACCCATTCCTAGTTGTCCTGAGAAGTTGGTGGTGGGCCTTCTTGAACTGCTGCAGTCTATTCTTTGTAGCAGACCACTTCAGGGGGAAATTATGAGTCAACCATATCAGTGTGGGACTAGACTCCCACACAGGCCAGATCAGGAAAGGGCATCAGGTTTCCTTCCCTAAGGAACATTAGTGAACCAGTTGGGTTTTTATGACAATCCAATAGCTTCATGATCACTTGTACTGATATCAGCTTTTTATTTCCAGATTTTTTTTTTCAAAACTGAATTCAAATTCTTAAACTGCCATGGTGGGATTTGAAGCCCTTCTGCCCAATCCTCCTATGCCAGAGTGATATATCTGCCATTGGCTGCTACACTCAGGCTCTGGGGCAAAAAACTTTCCCATACTATTCACTTATGTGACTGATGAGCTCACTAACTCCAGCTCTGACCTTGAATAAAATGCTCACTTTTTGGTTTGATTCCACAGCTGCAGAATGCTGCACAAATTTGCCATTGATGATTTTTACCAGGTCCTTAATAAGAAAAACATATGACTTTTGTTATTACATTTCCCTAGCCTTTTAAATTCATATTAGCACCAAATATGCTAAATAATACGTTGATGCTTTTTTCCTAACATTTACATCACTCTTGTGTATTTTTTTCATTAAAATTACTGAAGTTGGGAATTGAGGCAAGACGAACTTTGAGTGTTCTTTGGAAATTTGAACTGAATTGAAACAAATCCTAGGATAGAATTTCAATTTCATTTAGATTGGATTCCAGGAGACCAGGATCATGAGCCAGCCATATGCATTTACACGAGTAATTCCTGATAGGACCATTTTTTTCTGCTTTTAAGAGCCTGTTGCTGGGATAAGAGAGCTGGAGTTAGCAGCGTAAATGCTGAGAGCTGGTTTATGAACACAGGTCTCCTAGATTCTGAACAGTGCCAATATGAATGTGGTAAGTCAAAGTGATGTGAGATAGCCTCCTGGAGAGAATCTCACACCTCAGGATAAGTGTGCCTGGTAATCTTCTGAGTTATACTGCACACTTGCATTGATGAGGAAACAAAACCACTTTGCATCAATGCATGTAGCAATGTAAATGAAGCTTTGAAATAGCTGTCTTCCCCATTCTGTGCCTTGCTCTATCTGTCTCCAGTTCTCGTTTTCATTTTCTTTCTTCCCCTTTATCCCAATTTCCCTCTCTCACACACAGAAAAACATAAGGAATAAAAAGGACTTCTCAGTCCATCGGGCTCACTCCACCCTCACAATCCGATGTGACCATGATTTTTCAGTTTTTTCTTACTTCAAACCTATACACGTCAACTATGTGGAAGTGATCCAATTACCTTTTCAATATTTCCATCAGTCAGCAACTCTCAGCCGACAAAAATGTATTTCTCTGAACTGAATTGTATTACTCCTCCTGGTTTTTCTCTGCCTTACACACACAATCTGTGGTAGTCATAACAGGCACTCTTTGCCCCATATCATTACAAAGGGGTCTGGCACAAAACAAAAGAATAATTAAGCTCACATAAGCTTCCCTCCAAATCTTCTATCCCCAAACACCAGTGACACACACACACAGTCTGTCCTCAGTGGAGCTCCCTTCAGTGCTGATCAGAGAAACTAGTAAGAAACCAGCTGCCGCATACACTCCTTTCCTCGGCACCTCGGCAGCCACTTTAATACGTGTTATATACTACGACTGCGGTTTTATTTCGCGGGAGTAGCTGAGTTATCACGAGTTAATAATTAACCATTAGATCCGCATAACAGACCAAATCTGCGCACAATGCCTTCATTCTACGGGAATATTGAGACGGATTTTTGTGTCCGTCACATGATCTTGATCGGGCGGGTTAGTCCATAGTCCGATGGATTTGATATTGGGGGAAGGGGGGGAGGGCGGGGGTGGTGAGGTGAAGTTAGCAATTCTTTGATAGTTGATTACCGTTCTTCAGTAATGTAGAAATTATTAGAACCAAAAAGACCAAGCTTGTGCTTTGATGAATACAAGTAACTGGCATTCCTAAATTCTTTTTTTTTAACCTTATGTAAGGGAGCTGACAGGGAGGAGCGATTTAATTCCCAAGAGTGTGTGTGTTAACAGATGACGCGAGGCGCACTTCAGTGCTCATGTCAGCCCGTCACGCCGCCAGCTCCGACAATGGGTAGAAAGCGCTGAGCGGCGCTCCCTGCAGGGCTGGACAGCCGCAATGGTCGCTGCCACATCCAGGCACAGCTCTCACAGGAGGTAGAAAAGTGACCAAGACGTTACACCTACAACCCACCCGACCTCACTCCCTCCTCCCTCAGATGTGGCGGGGGCAAAGATCACCCTCAGTAGTTCGTGAAATGCAGCTTTTGCAAAGGGGAAGATGACAGGCAATCGATCAATAGCAACATACCAAGCGGAAAGCAATGAGGTTAAAGAGCATCTGTCATCGTAGATAGCGAATCGGAGCTCATTCCATTCTCCCGCTAGAATAAACTTGGCGGATTTGATCCTTTTTGCATTTCTCCTTCTAACATTTTACTTGTTATAATGTAAATGCTGATTTGACACATTCACAAAGGGATCCCTCGAATAGAAGACATCTGCATTCTTCAGAATAAAATTAATTCCAAATACACATCCTGCTCAGGTCGCGCCAGTGACTGGTGACAATTTATTTTCTCTCCCCACCCTTCGAGTCTGATGACAGGTCTTTTTTTCGATCACTATATTGCGATTTGACCAGCCTGCTTCGGCTGTATTGCAGCAGATATCAGAAATAACAACTCGTGGCCGTGTGAAATACAGAAAGGACAAGCACCTTTCACAAAGAAATCACTTCACACTGGAGCAGCGCTAATGAACTCGCGGAGTTACCCGTCAACCAAGAATTGGTCTGCCGGTTAACCTCCTCCATCCATTACATTTTGTTAACTCCTGGCTCTGAGGGGCAAATTCTGTTTTTCCAATGGAAGGTAAATAAATAAAAGACTGAATGAGCGTCGGCTGTCAGGAGCAGATTAACATCCCCTTTAATTAGGCCAGCTAAGTCAAAAATGCCTCGATTTCCTGAACATATATTGTGGGTGCATCTACAGAAACCTACCGGTAAATATATTAGTATCAATGATCGACTGAGGCACTGTTTGCATTGTACTCTCGAAATGTTACTTAGAAATTAACTTCACACCTCACTAAAATTCAGGGTACGCAATAAAAAATTATTCCACTGGATATTCCTGCAAATATCTTAGAATAAATAACTGATCCTGTGGGGTTATATAGTCGTGTACTCTTCGGCGTGCGACAGTCTATGTTTAGAAACTGTGTTATGAGACTTCAGGCGTTCTGGGATGGAAATTTGAAAAAAAGAATGATTCAAGGAAGTCAGTATGTCGAAAAAATAGCTAATACGTGGCGCAAAGGTGGAAACGACAGGGCGTTAATGAGTGAGAAAAAAAAACCTCTTGAGGGCAGAGGACATCCTCGCTTTAAGTGGTGCAGCGAGTGCAATTTGTACCAACTAAAGGTCTGGCCATAAATCAGTGATCCGCATCGATCCCACTCTGCCGAACTTCAGCGCCAGCCCTTATTAATTCAACAGCCCTTACTGAAACCTATATCTCCCTCCCACTCCCATCAATAACTGCAATTTCTGAACAGCTTTCCTTCCATATTGACACCTGTTCGCGGGTAAGAGAGAAAATGAGGCGATTTCACCACACGGCAGGGGTTAATGCATATTCAAATCTCCTTCCAAAGGACATCTTTCCCAGGAAACTAATATTTATTTTAATGAGTGGATGGACAACAGAACAGTTATTTAAGAAAGTACAGCCTCCCCCCGCCACCCCCCCCCCCCCCAATCAAATAAATAATAGTTTGTCTTTTATTTCCAGTAATAGTCATTGGGTATCTGTTCTCACGACAGCCCAAACTCACTTCATCAGAACGTTTGGCGCTGGGCTTTTTAAAGCATCTTCTCTGTACCTTTTAAGAATCCATCACGTATATGACGCACAGACACAGAATTGCACAGTGAACCGGGTACAGTTTAAACGCCACTGGTAATGTACTTAAATTAAATAAAACACTTATAAAGATCTATTCAAAGTAGAAACTGAAACGGTTTTACTGTATCGTGTTCTGTGTATGCGGAATTTAGATCTGTAGATTTAAATTGGTGCAGATCTTTCTTGCTAGGAGAAAAGTAACCAAATGGAGTAGGTTTTGGAGTTTTCAGTTTACTTGAAGTCAAGTAAACTGCATTCTGCAATCACTTAATTAACTAGTGTTCTTTCATGGGGCACTTCGACTGTTAAATTTTTAAGAGCGAGAAGTTATAAAGGCCCTATCATTTAGTGCTGTTACAGGGTGCACCTATTCATTATTCTCAGGTTTATTGTGCTATTTGTAGACCAGTAATGCTGCCAAACTATCCTCAGGAAAATCTGATAAACTTAATCAACCGTGATTTTTTTTTACAATTAAAGAACAAATATTGGCCGACAGCGGACATTTTACACAAAGTTAAATATAAATCAACACGGACGACACATTTCTTTAACATTCTCGGGGTCCTGGGAGTGATGCTTAGTCTTAACACGGACACAATGTGATGCTCTCATTAATCGGGGGGGGGGGTAGAGGTAGGGGGGTCGGGTCAAATGTTATTACTGAGAGCAACATTTACTAGCTAGTTAGAATGCGGCCCTTAATCTTATTCTAAATACAGTATCGGAACTACTGTGAGAAGTGGAAGAGAAATGGGATTTGTGACAGACCCAGAATACATTTTACTGCGTGCTGTCTCTTTAACATCTTTAGATCACTGTGTCTATCTGCAAAAAAGATAATAGTGAGAATTACTAATATAAGCCTTTGTGTAATAAAGGCAGTTTTGCCTAGACAAAGTATTGCTTTACTTTATAGGTTAAACCTTTTGGCCGTTGAAATGAGGTGCCTCGAAACTACATATATTTAAAGCTAGAATCAGGCTGGCCGGATTGTACAAGAAGACAGACCTGGGTTAGATCTGCTCTTGCCAAGACAGAACATGCCTGTTATCTTGCAAGTTACACTTAAGCCTGCCATCTGCCCTGGACATCCGACAAAATCCCTTTCCCAGTAAAGAAACGAAATGCGGCCACTATAGAAACTTGAGCAACGCTCCTGGATTTGACACATTTCACCGTTGGCAACACAAATTCATCCGTTTCCCAAAAATCAGTCAAATTCCTGACTGTATGTGCGCAAGAACTCTCTTAAATTACATTTTTTTTTCTTTTTGTCGTATTATTATACGGCTGATCTGTCCTCAGTCATTCTTAAGCACCAAAGACATGGAGAAAGCGATCTATTCAAATGGTGTCTGAAAGAAAATAGTACAGAGCAAACACGTTCTGGCTGTCGAAAGCAGCTCGGTACAATCGACTAATTGAAGGGCCGATTCTACACCAGTTTTTTTTTAACAAATCATTAATAGTGAACAAAGCCCGAGATAGACACAGCAGGAAGGATCCCCCCGGGTTTGTGACGGGCAGATTACGGTTGGCCAGAGGGAATTAGCAAACTAGCAGGCGACCTGACAACTCCAGATGACAAGTTTAAAGTCTTGCCTCTACATAGTGGATTCACTAAACTTGCAAAAAATGTGCAACATGTCTAACTGCATCGTATCTGTGTGCCTTAAAAAAATAGCGTGAGCCACGTGGTGATAGGTGATGTGACTGGCTTTACCTCACATTCCATATGTAATGTTCCAGGCTTCTGTTGCACTCTAACCAGCGTGATTATTTTTTAAATACTGCGGGGACAGCTTTTTAGCATCAATGACGGTATAACCCGCTAGTGTTCAAATCGGAGCTGTGATTTACTGAGTTCCATTTTAAACTGTAACAACACTTGTAGCGGAGTCAATGCCCGGTGAAATCGATCACAATCCTACACACAGGGTGTTTTAAACTCTTCGGGTTCAAAGGTCTTGGAGACCTTCTCTGCGCACAGCCGAAGCGTTTTAAGCAGGGAGCGATCGCGGCTTCGGCTACCCGAGCAAGACCCCCTTAAAGCAAACACGAAGCAGACGGCCGGAATCTGGAGCTGAACTCGACAGCCAAACAGCCACCTGAGCCCATCTCCTTCGGTACCTCAATGCCGGCGTCCTTGGGAGAACTGCGCCCTTTCAACAACTCCCAAAATCCGAAAAGGAAGTATTTCCTAAAGATCACGTAGAACTAAATAACACAATTAAATGTCTGCACAAAACAGCCAGTAAGTGGACGGCAGAGAGTATGAAAAACAAACACGTTTTAGTTTAAATTAGACTGAAAAACTTCAATTCACTTGTTAAACTTCAGCGCATAAGTTTGTTGACCTGACTTTTAAAGGTGAATTGTTAGTGAGGATTTTAAACTGTTAGCGCGTTAATACCGTGACCCAATTCTGCAATTACATTATGATCCGAAATTATGCTGAATAATTGGCTAGTCCTTTTGTTGAAACTTTTCTTTTTATGCAGTTTAGTGGCACAAATCCGTGTAAAATCAATTTGTTGTCAAAGGAACGTGTAATAAATATCTTTTATTAACTGCAATGTTTGCTTTTGCACATTACTCCAGTCTGTTAATGGGACACTCAAGACATTTAGAAAAACCATGAGTGAAGATATCGTGGGTTTAGCAATGTTTTCCTTAAGTACACGATAGAACTACATTTTCACGCGTATAGTTGACCAGTATAGATCAATCAGAAGGATGGGTTCTGATTATGATTCACTGCACTAAGAAATGAATCCCCCAATAACCCGAATATTTTCTTTCTTCCCATTAAGAAATTGCTTCATTAATAAGTTGCGGATGGACAGTGCCTGCCGCTTACCTTAAGAATGTTTGCGTGCTGCAGCCGTTGTAAAAGTGTCATCTCTTTGACAAGTTTGTAGGACGCCAGTCTGTAGCAATCTTCCAGTGTCCCATACTGTTTGACACAGTTTTCCATGTCGTGTCCTCCAAAGTCCACCGATTTTAAGGCCACTGCCAGCGTTTCGTTTAGAACCGCTTTGTACACTGCTTTTGTGTATCCAGATCCCAAGTAATGGACACTGCTCGCGTTATTAATATCTGGACAGCTCAAAGAAAGCGAATGGAACCGAAAGTCAATCTTTGGGCTGCTGGAGACGAAGGTGCTTTCTCCTTCCACGGTCCAAGGTTTGTTCTTTTGCAAGCCTGGGCTTTTCTGTTGTTGCTGATGCTGGGGTTGCAGTTGATCAGGGGAGCTGTTCTGTGCGAGGTCCATCAAGCGCCTTTCCAGCGGTCTGGCCAGCCTCCCTGCAGCCGCCGAGGAGACTGGCTGCTGCCGATAGCGGACAACCTCCTCGTACCTTTCTTTAATTTGCTTCAACAGGTCCTGGTCGGTCACCCCGTTGAAAAATAGAGTCGGCTGGATGCTGAGGTGATCCTGCCCGGTCTGCTCTTGTTGCTGCCGCTGTTGCTGATGGTGATGATCGAACCCAGGGATAAATAACAGATTCAGTAAAGTGCCTAGGAAGAATGAAAAGCAAAACCCAGCTGCGATGGCAATCTTTCTGCGTTTCATTTCGTTGTTAACCTGCGATCTGCGGAAAGAGTGCTGTGGAACAGTATAGCAGGCGGGTGTTTGAAACTGAAGTTTTCACATTGTACAGTAAAATTTCTACCCTGCAGGGAAGATAACACTTGGGGATTTTTTTTTTCCTTATGTATTCTTCACATTGGCTGCGCCCCCCCTCTGAAACCTTGATAAGCAAAGCAGCGTGACGCGCGGTGATTGACAGCGTGAAACCAGCCAGGCGGAACGTGCCGCCGGGCAGCCTGGGAGTTGTAGTCCCCCACCCGGCTGGGCCTTTGCGGCTCTGGAGTGCGCAGGACTACATGTTCCAGCGTGCCCTGCGGCACTGGGGCCGGCGCCGGCTGGCAGTGGGAAATTCCCCGTATATGGGTCTCAACCAATCGGCGCGAAGGAGGACAGGGGTGCGACTGTCAACCTGCGAAGCGTATTGGCTAACCTCAATGCCAATTAGCATTATGGGCGGGCTCCCGTCCCCCCCCCCCCAAACACAGTGCACGTGACAAACCTGAGCACAAACACTCCCCCCCCGCGCCGCTGGGAATGTGAATGAGTGGCCTGATTGGCAATGACACGGTTATCCATCAAGCGCACATTACCTCGCTATTAGCGACTAATTAACAAATGCAATCATGCTTCAAATTCTGGAGGAGCAGGAAAAAGAGGCAAAAAATAATAAATGTTTTGATTAGTGCGATAATTGATGAACGGTAATAAACGAAGGGCGCGCAACCCGGGCATCTTAAGCCAGCTTTTCATCCAGGTTATTCATTATTGTTGTCAACAAATGTTACAGTTTGCTTGCTGAAATATGGACCTAAAGTCAATGGGTCAGGCTGGAGGACTTAGTTCTTACAAGCCTCATCCAGTCAGCAACAGGGCAACATTTGAAACGTACCGTCCGATGTTAGTGCTGTGTTTTAAATTGAAACAGTAGTTTGACTTGTGACCCCTGTTCAATTCTGTCCGACTGTATTCTCATAATAGTGCAGAGACTGTTACCGGTTTGAAGCAAAAGCACTTTAGGAAAGTGGGGCAAGAGTAGCTGTGCATAGAGCGCAGAAAGCAGCATATTGACCATTTCAAACTGTAGCGATTGAAAAGACTGCTGGATGCAGTTGCTTTAAAGCTTTATTTATGCCACTGTATATTGCGTAATTTCTCTAATCTAAGGAGGAAATAATAGAAATGAAGAGCGCCAACTAAATTAAAATCGCAATGTGATGTTACACAGTGTGCAGTATTTAATATTTATATAGAGAAACCCACCAACAGCATTTTCTGCAAAATGCATGCCTGGGTGGGTCATTACAGATTCTTCAAGAGGCAAGTTTCACCATCACGATCCCTTCTAAAATAAATCAGACAGAATTATAATGAGAAACGATCATGAACATGCATCGCTCTGATGAATTTGTGGTTTAAAAAAATGAACACTTCATGGTGGAAAAGAAGTGGATATGGGGTAAGTAGTTTGAATGAGTTACTGACCCCCATTGTAAAGGGAGCTGAATGAACACCGAGTTCGGATGAAGGGCCCACACCTGAAACATTCACTTGTTTTAGTCGTTTTCTCTCTCCGCAGATTCTGCCTGGCCGGCTGTGAGTTTCTGGCATTTTCTCTCTTCGTTTTAGTTTTTTTTGTGTGTGTGTTAATTGTGCTGTGACTCTTGTATCTCTCCAAGCCATTTCTTGAATCATATCGGCGACTTATTTATAAAGCCCAAAGCATTGCCCAATAAATTTACTGCAGTTGCTTCCTTTCTGTGTCATTCAAAGCCGTCTTCTTCATGTATGTAGGTTTATAATGTGTTGTTTCTTTACTGTTTCATGCGCCGCTTTAAGGCGACCTTTGCATTATTTTCCTACGTAAAAAAAAAGTTTCTCGTCTTTTTTTTAAGTTGTAGTTTACTGTGGTTAGGGCTATTTTGATAGAAAATTTCCTTCGCTGTGGTTAGGGGGGCACTGTCAGCACAAGTAACACATTTCGGAGACCGAAAGTCGAGAAATTTTTTTGCAATTAAGAAATACGCCATCTACTGTTTCAGGCGGCTGAAACCCGAGAGGCCAACATTCCGGGATTGGGTGGCCAGGAGGGCTCAAAGCAATAAATCCAGCTCGTTTCAAAGAGACACCATTCCCACTGCTCACTTACCCAGAACATGTCAAACTTCTTAAAAAATATACACGGCGCCCATTTTCCCCATAATATAACCGAGTCTTCAGTTTAGCCTACTGTATTACAATATACAATCATAACATACACCGCTGTGTAACATGATTTAAGATCGGCGCTATTCTCTGCCCCATATAAACTTAAATTAGAATGCAGCTTGTCACGTATTGTGGCTTAGTAGAGCTGAGAGAAACGTGTTATATTTGAATGTCATTTTTTAAGGTTTATATAATTTGCACGTGAACCGTGCGCTCATTTTTACAAATACAAAATTAAAGAATCCGAACTCCCATGTGATCCGTTAAAAAAAAAGGCAGGTTCGAAAAATCGCCTTTTTCGTCGCTTTTTCAATCTGTAAATCCCTTTAAAATGAAAGGGATATCGTCCGTCCGGTCAGAGTCAGTAAAAAGGAAGACGGGGACCTCAATGTAATAGTTCGAACCCGCCATCGCTCTGCGGGAGGTGAGAGTAGACACCATGGTCTGCAATGAACGGCCGTGCCGTGCCATTTCACACAAATCGCCGGCAGTCAAACCCGGTCAAGCTTCAGATCAGCATATTTAGGTTTTATCTTGTTAGTTTGCAAGTGAGAGAATTGGCGTTCTGGATGCTATTTCCAGCGACGTTTACTGAGGTCGGCACACGTTCGCAACTAATTGAAAAGAAGAATCTCCATTCAAATGGAGGGCAATAATACACTTTCAATGAGCGAGGGGGAGAAAGTGTCAACAAGCCCGCAGAAAAGGCAGTAACCAGTTCTCGTTGTTTATTTGCCCCTTTACTTAAACTTGACCGGGTTTAGCCTTTCACTTCGTGTGTTTCTACCTATTGCACTGAATGTTTCTGCCACATTAGTACTGATTCCAAAAATACATTGTGCATACATTCGTGTCTGTAACACTGCACTACCCGACCGACAAGGCTGTGTTATTCCATCCCGTCGGCAAAGATTCACAGCTCAAGCAATTCTGGAGTTCCAGGAATTGATGTCTTCAGTCCGTCCTTCAATAAACAGATTTAAGCATTAGATGTACAAGCATGACTCAATATTGGTGTGAATTGTAATCTCAGTTGAATAAAGCTCCCTGAGAGGCATCTTGTGCACTGGCGCGGAGCCCATCGACTGGTATAGATAGCCCGCTTCCCGCATTATAACTCAATAACCGAGAGTTATTGAACGAACGATGCTTGGCAACGCGGCAAGTTTACTAATGGAACACATTTGGTACTGTATTGGGTGTCAGCTTCAATAAACCGTACAATAATAGATCAATAGCCGCAGCATCGTGGGTGTTACAGGCGGCGATTACCACAGTGCGATATTTCATTCTCAGTGCCAGAGATCTTTAACTAGGAGACTTGGCTCTTTCCCCGGAACAGTGTTTGCCCCGGAAAAGCTGTTTGTGCCTATTCGATTTGTTTAGCATCACCTAACGGCAGGTTATCACACAAGGCGGAATACACTGAGGCCACCTTTCAAATGGTTCATTTTACGTATTATTGGCAACTTTGTTTTAGGTGACCACTTGTGCACATAGTATGATTGCAGATATAAACGGTTAAAGAGCCTGGTCCCATTACTGTTACAAAAAGGGAAACTCAATTTACGAATTAAATTGGTATTTGCTAGCAACGCGCACATTTCCAAATATTAATACTTCAATATTGTAATTAACATTAATTCTGAGGAAAATCACACTGGACATTGATAATCCATTACATCTCACACAGAAAAAAGCATAAATCTTCGACATATATGCAGTAAATGTCCTGTTACAACAGAGGTCAAGGTCAGGCGG
This sequence comes from Somniosus microcephalus, assembly GCF_052327205.1. Classification (NCBI taxonomy): domain Eukaryota; kingdom Metazoa; phylum Chordata; class Chondrichthyes; order Squaliformes; family Somniosidae; genus Somniosus; species Somniosus microcephalus. The sequence goes on from NC_140989.1 coordinate 63,673,885, forward strand.
AGCGGAATCCGAACTGTGCGAGCAATAAACTGATCATCATTCTCGTATCGAAGTATTTTGCTTCCACCGGGATAGCGCGTGTCTACATTTAACTGTCGGAGTATTCGTAAATTATTTCTAACTTGAATTGAATGTATAGTTGAATACTATTCATTTCAAGGATTCGACATCGGAAATAGAGCTAAATTCACCGAGGGTTTCCCCCGATTAACCAATTAACAAAATGATGGGGCTCAATAAATTCACACCGCAACAACAATATCCGTACTCTCCCAGCCAACCCCGCCAGGTACATTAAGAAACACCTCATTGTATCTTTTTGTTCTTATGTACTTTCTAGAGAACCACAGTGCTGTTTGGTTTACTTAGTGAGTGAGAGAGATAAATATTAGTCCTATAAATTGTTTCTATTTTTAAACCAGTCCCGTCATTTTTGTAAACTGTAATATACTTTGTATTAATTAAGTGCTTTTAATATAACACGGATCCTTTTAGATTTCGAAAAAAGATTCGAATTTAAATAATCGTATGAAATAAATATTTTCTTTCAATAATTGAAAACGAACACGTTGGAACCGAAAAGCGCCGTGTATTAAGGGCATGAATACTGTCACAGTCTACCTAACTAATAGTTATTACATTGACTAATTCAGTTACTATCGAAACAAGTAACATCAGTTCAGAAATATCATGTTATCCCGCGCACCTATCTCTTTCTACTTCATAGGATCCGCTAGTAGAAAGTGACACAAAATCGCCATTGTGTGCTATATGACAGCAAGGCTAATGTGAACCGGGGTAAAACTGCGGTTGAAATTCCTGACATTGCGGCCACTGTATGCAGAATATCACACCGAGAGACGTTATAAAGTAGTTTTGTGTTGTAGTCTGGGGGGGGGGGGGGGGAGCGGAGTTCCTATTTCCCCAGCAGTTGTAAGGCAACTGTAAAAGCTCGGTTTGAGGGATGACATCGTTTTAATCTTTTTTTAATCTTGCGGAGTCTTCCAGTAAATAACTGTACTTACTCCAAAGTATTCCCTGTACTTTTTAAAGCCAAGTACTGTACTTGTCAAATAAATATAATTAGTAGCACGCCGTTTCATTTACAAGTTGTAACTACATAAAATACACGGGGCTTTGATGTCGAGTTGAAATGTGGTCATTTTCGTACCTTAATTAATATTGTGTCTGTTTTTGTTCCTTGTTTAAACAATATTATTTCAAGTCGAAATGAAAGTGCAATTCTACAGTGTTGTACAAACGGGAAAGGCACCAGAGAATGATTGCAATGCCTAGAAACTATTCGACAGTCTGGTTGGCTAGTTACCTAATATGATTTGCAACTGAAAGTGTTTCTGTCGTACTCATATTTTTCATCGACATTCATTTTTTCCATCACCAGTCTTATGGATTGCGTTTGAAACGATCAAGCGGGTTTTTTTTTACTGTGTGTTGGGCCTGCTCCAACTATTACCCCACCAGTATCACGTAGCCTGATTGGGTTTGTCCCAGAATAAATTAATCATAAGTGTAGCTTTGTACCATTGGATGCGCTGGAATATTTTTTCTTTCAATTATTTCTGTTTAAAAGCAAGACAAATAATATATGCATTCAAAAATAAATTATATTAGTAGCCGATTGCTCACGGGTCGCCAGGGGTCTGAGGCTTCTTGTGATATTTATTTACTAAGGTGGCCTGTCCCTTTAAGGCCACTTCTCAGGTACTTCCTGTGTAGCAGTGGTCTGAACAGGCACAATTAGAAGTTAATTGCTGAAGGAAGTTTTCGTAGATTGGCTGGTGCTCTGGGGGAGAGGCCTGGTTATCAATATTGAAAATACATGAACAGATGATTGGCTTTCTTTCTATACATTTGCTGCTTTGAAGTGCAGCTTCTGAAGTGTGGTGAATGTAGACAATTATATATAGTAGAAACACAAAGCAAAGCACTGCAGAGTTAGATCTATTTCGTAAGGCTAAAGGGATCAAGGGATATGGGGAGAAGGCAGGGACAGGGTACTGAGTTTGGATGATCAGCCATGATCTCATTGAATGGCGGAGCAGGCTCCTATCTTCTATGTTTCTATGTTTTCTATGCTGAAAATCTGAAAACAGAAGCAGAAAAGGCTGGAAATGCTCAACGTATTGGCCTGCTGGCTGGGAAAGGTGTTGGGTCAGAAAAGGCAGCTGGACCAGCCTTGTGGGAAGGGGGATGTGTGGGATCAGAAAGGCAGTGTGGGGACGTGTGGCATGGAGCCTTGAGGCAATATTTATATAAAGTTGCAGGCAAGTAGGAATTAAAATAACATTTTTAAGTCAAATGCAAAGCCCAAGGGCTGAAAATATAGGCAGGCGAGCAGGCATTGTTTATAAGGAGAAATTTAGGCAGACAGCAAGAAGAGGCTGATCGCTTCAGTGAGGAAATGGAGTGGCTGTACAGTTCTAGCAGTGTGGGGAGGTCTGCAACTGTACCATCACAGGGACTCAACATATTCACCACAATACTTCTGCAGCTGTGGATTTGCTCAACCACTCCCTCTTCTTTGATGCTCTTGTCGCCAGCAAAATATTTATTCTTTCTCATCCCGGTCATTCCCTTTGGTATGACCCTCATCTTTGCTCCCTCATCCAAGGGGCACAGACTTGAGCATACCTGGTGCACAATTGATTTACCTATCCATCATCAGAACTGGCTGGACCACATCAAGTTCTAGCACCCACTACTCCAGGATCATCCTGGAGTGCAAAGATAACCCCCGGCTTCGCTTCTGCACTACCAACCATCTCGTTAAACCCCTCTACCCTGCTCCCTCCACCCTCACCTCTAACAACAAGTGCAAAGAGCTCCAGACAAAAGGAGATATTGGGACAGGTGATCAAAAGCTTACTCACAGAGGTAGGTTCTAAGGAGTGTCTTAAAGGAGGAGAGAGAGGTAGCGAAGCCGAGAGATTTAGGATGGGAATTCCAGAGCTTAAGGTCCTGGCAGTTGAAGGCACGGCTGTCAAAGGTGGAGCAATGAAAATTAGGGATGTGCAAGAGACCAGAATTGGAGGAGTGCAGAGATCTCGGAGGGTTGTAGGGCTGCAGGAAGGAAGGAAGAAAGGAAGGAAGGAAACAAAGCAAGGAAGGAAGGAAGGAAGTTAGTTAGTTAGTTAGTTAGTTGACAAACAATGCAAAACTTTCAAACAAGAGAGAATTAGAGTACGAATCACATATATTCCTACAAGAAATAAAGGGGGTGTAGCAAAAGCCGAAGTTCCTTGGATGAATAAAGAAATTGAAATTGAAATGAAAGTTTAAAAAGAGGCCTAAGGCAAATTTAGGACTAATAATAAAAAGATATCACACGTATAGAATATATGGAGAAGAAGTAAAAAAAATAGAAAAGCAAAATAATAGTTAAAGAAAGATTGGAATGAATGAGAGATAAAAAAGGGAATCTTCTCATGTAGGCTGCAGGAGTGCAGAAATATTAAATGTATACTTTGCCTCAGCTTTCAGAGAAGAATAGGATAGTAGGAATGGAAGGGTACAAGAGGAGGACATGGAGTAATAGATAGGGTTACTATAGATAAGGAAGTAGAACTGAAAAGGTTGGTAGATCTCAAAGTGGAATAGGCACCAGATCCTGATGGGAAGCATCCTAAAATGCTGAAGGAAGTCAGAGAGGAAATAGCAGAGGCTTTGACCACAATCTTTTAAACATCTTTGGAAGTGGAAGTTGTGCTTGAGGACTGGATGGTTGAAAATGTAACATTACTGTTCTTGAAGGGAGAAAAGGTTAAATCAGGTAACTATGGACCAGTTAACCTAGCATTGGCAGTGGGTAGGCTTCTGGGGACCATAAGATGGAGTAAAATCAGTATTTACTTAAAAAGACATGGATTAATTAAGGACAGCCAGTACAGATTTTTAAAGGCAAGTCTTGTCTGACAAACTTAATACAGTTCTTAAGGAAATAATAGAGCTCACTGATAAAACAAAGATGCAGTGGATGTTATGTATATGGGTATTTAAAAGGCATTTGAATAAAGTTGTAAATAGGAGGCTTGTTGATAAAATGAAAGCATATTATATTAAAAGGAATATAGCAGCATAAAAAATATATATAAAGGATATTACATAAAAATAACAATAGAATGCAAGATCAGAGGGTAGGAGATAATTCGACCGGAGTGCATGGACATAATTCAGTCCTCATTTTTAATGTCATACATTCCTTCCTTATTTTTATGTCTTAACCTTTGATTTTATATTATTATTTATAGCTAAGTAGAAAAAACTTGGAGCCATTTATTTTAAGAGGCTAAGAATTTGGAGACAATGGGGGAATTTTAATCTAAAAGAAAGGAAGGGTTAGTAGTGGTGGGGTAGTTAAAGTGTTAAAAATTGGAATCTCAATCTGAACCCACTTCTGGTTTTAACGAAGGCAGGATGGGAGGCAGGACGGGGGCAGGGCTGGGCGGGACGGGGCGGGTAGGCAAACCACTGCCAGGAGACGGGACGTCAATTTAAATATTACAATGAGGCTGGAAGACTCTTCAACCTACACTTTGTGTTTAACTGTAGCTAGTCGGGTTTTGCACACCTCATAAAACCCGGCAATTACAGTAAGACGAGGACTGCTGTATCTAGGAGGTAAGTGCCTTTTCACCTACCTCCTGGATCCAGGATCCCTGCCTAACCCATCCCCCACGATCAGAGAACCCTGCCCCGGCCTCCAATCCCCTTCCCGGACTCCACCACCCAGGCCACCAATTCCCCCCACCCCCACAGCCTCCGATGCCTCCACCAGGCTTCCCCCTCGCGGCCCATCACCCCTGATCTTCGGCATATCCCCCACCGTGCTCCTGACGGCCAGTGATTGTCAGCTGAGTCCCCTCCCCGGGCTCCTGATGGCCTGTGATCGTCAGTTGAGTTCCCTGCCCCGTGCTCCTCCTGGCCCACTATTGCCTGCTGAGTCCGACCCCCACCCCATCACCACCCTTGCTGCTCCAGCCTGCGATCATGGTAAGTCAGACCCCCCCCCCGCCCCACATCCTTGCTTCTCCGGTCGACCCTGGCCCCCGCACGATCTCTTTCGCCCTCCCTCCTCTGTGCGGCCTAGTGCCGCAGGCCTACCCATCTGGAGCCAGCCAGCCTCTCAATCTGACTGGCTGCAGGTGGCAAACAGAGGCCTTGCATGCAAATCTGGCCCGGCTATTAAAGTCAGCAGGGCCTGTGGGAAACCCGTTCTCTCAGGTTTCCCGATCACCTCGGAGCCCCGTCCCCCTCTTACTCATTAAAATCCTGAGAAAAAGAGAGAGTGCAATAACAATCCAAGCTATGGGCTGGGAGAGAGGTCATAGTTGGGAGAAATGGTAACAATATGAGGCATATGCCAGGAATGTGCATGGAGATAATAAAAAGTATGGGGGCAGAGTGAATATAGAGAAAGTTAGAGACAGAGATAGAGATAGAGATAGTGTAGAGCAGTGAAAACACAATTTTCAGCAAATGAGTAGCAACAACAAGAAAGCTATTTGTGATATAACAACAGAAAATGCTGGAAAAACTCAGCAGGCCAGGCAACATCCGTGGAGAGAGAAATAGAGTCAACGTTTCAGGTCGAAACCCTTCATCAGGAATGCTGCTATCAAGCTATTTGTGATGTTGTGCAAACATTCACCATTGTATCATGAAGTAGTACGAGCTGAAAAATAAGCCATTGAAAAATAAAGCAGCAGCTTCCAGTCCCTGCATGTGTTATAAGGATTGCAATATATCACATTGTTGCTGTTGTCACATATGCAAATTTAATTTGCAATATTCATAACTGCTTTAAAAAAATGACAGAGGCCCTAAAATTGCTGGGCCTGTGAGGTTGGAATAAGGACTCGTTGATTTTAATTTAAAAATATGAAGAAAATAGAATAGCAGTATCTTTAAATCAATCATAATTTACAACACATTTTGGGGTCAGAATGACTCAAGCCCAACTTTACTGCAACTAGTGCCATGGGGCTGGGCCTCAGGACACCAATGTGACTGGCTGTTGACCCGTACCCAAATCCTTAGGCTGGAATCATTAGCATTAAAGGGGTTAATGTCTCCGTCATTTATGGTGCTTTTGAGTCATCAGCTTGTGTAGGTGGGGGTGGGGGGTGGGTGGGGAGGGATCAGGATAATCTGAATAGCGCAATTGATTGTCAGTGGGAAGCTGGTATTAGCGTCCACCACCACATTTGTGCAGTAATATACTCCTGCTTCATTTTGGCTTCAATTTGGCTGCAGGAAAGGTGGAACTGTTGAGTATTCTGGTGGAGGACGGTTAACCTGCCAGTCCTGTCTTTCTGAGTGACACCACGACAGAAGGGATAAAAGGCAATTAGCACCAACCCCCTCCCAAATCCCTCCAGAGACTTGAGTACATAATCCAGGCTGATACTCCAGTGCTGAGGGAGTCCTGCACTGTCGGAGGTGTGGTCTTTTGGATGAGATCGTTAAACCGAAGCCCCGTCTGCTCTCTCAGGTGGACATAAAAAATCCCATGGCACTATTTCGAAGAAGAGCAGGGGGTGTTCTCCCCGGTGTCCTGGTCAATATTTATCCCTGAAAACAGATTATCTGATTATTATCACATTGCTCTATGTGGGACCTCGCTGTGCGCATATTAGCTGTCGTGCTTCCTACATTACAACAATGATTACACTTCTGAAGTACTTCAATGGCTGTAAAGTGCTTTTGGACATCTTAGGTCGTGAAAGGGCTATATAAATGTAAGTCTTTTTCTTTTTCCTATTGTAATTTCAGAATATATAGAAAAGGGGTGGACACCTGGCAGAAATGGGTCTTTTCCCAAATTCCAGCCTTCCAACCCAACTTGAGCCCTCGTTCCACCCTCTCAGGTACAGTAATTTCAGGGTCTCTGTGCCAATTCTTTTAAGTCATTGTGAATATTGCAAATTAAATTTCGATAACCTTCAGAACACCTGCCAGTTGGTGCTTACAGTCTTGACTGTTTTCGATGATAGAGTAAAAAGTACAAGGTTCAATGGCAAGACTGACAAGTGCAGCAAATGCATCTGTCTTGATTTTGTTAAAGATTTATTTGCCATCTTGAGAGGCCAAAATGAGGGAGTGAGAAATAAAACCAGAGAATCCTGATAGCTTTTACTGTGTTCTGCAGTTGTCTTTGTTGCCTCTATTGCTTTTGCCTTTCCTCCCCTCCTCCCATCTCCCTTCCACCACAGGAGCAGTTTAGCAGAGGCTTATCCAACTGTACACAAGCAAATAAGTATTCAGTCACTTCTCTGTGGAGATTAAAATCTCAGTGCAAGACTTTGTGACTTTTCGTCAGAGCTTTAGCAGCTTTATCAGTTAATTGTGCAAACACAGAAGAATGTTTAATGATACTGAAGAGAAGCCTGTGATTTATTTAATCTTTCACTTTGCATGGGAATCCTACCTGTGGAGACCTAACAATAAGGTGGCCAAGGGAATAAGGGAATGCAAACCAAATTTACTGAAACCTTTTTTGTTGTGTATGCTTCTCTGTACCACTTGTTGAGTGAATACATTTAAATAGATAATTAAACACCTCACCGATAGACTCAGCCAGCTGTATTTAGGCATTGGAGATACCGTCCTTAAGAGTAAAACTTATTTACCACAAAATGGATCTCTCCAGTGGGGGTTATTGTTTACTCACATCATGCTGTTCAGCAGTGACCTCCTGATGTATCTCCCGCTGTGTGCAAAGTCAAAGAAAAAATATTTTACTAAACTAGCAACGGTTTATGATAAGGAGGGTGGTGGTAGTGATTTATATTGAGAATTGGTAAAAGCGTTGTTCTTTAACATCGCACACAGAGGAAAATATAACCCCTGATGTTTAGACATGATAGTTAATGAGACTTTCTATAAATAGCTATGATGAGATGCTGTTTCATGAGGTTACAAGCTAGATATGGATGAGGAAGGCTGTTCAATCCATCCTTACTCATCCATCCAGAGGGAACCTACAGTTATCCATCACAGCATTCAGCTATTGCTTAAACAAATTTAGAGGCCAGTAATACAAACTTTGGTTCCCAAAGTGATGTTGATCATCAGGCATTGGGTCCCTACATTATGGGACACTGAGGCCTTACAAGCATCAAATGCACAGTGCACATGATAATCTGACCTGGATGTGCCTGAGGCATTGGAGCCCAGTTGTGCACTAGGCTTATTAAGGTCCAATTAACATGCAAATTAGGAGAGGCCTCCATTATGCAATTGAAGTTCCTGAACAGTGCTCCATTGGCAGAGAGTCCACAGTAAATGTGCCCTTGCTCTCAAAGATACATTATTTGTTTTTCTTATAACTCTTTATAATTTATTGCTTATCTGCTGATGTCAAAGAAAGGAAGGTAATGAAACTTCTTTAAGCTTTGCTGGAAGTTTCTTGAATCTGTATCATATCTGTAATCTGTGCCTATTTCCCTCGTTAATAGTCTTTGGGGGAGAAATTCAGTATTGCCCCGTTTGGAGCGCGATTATCGGCCAGGTGCAAAGTATAGCGCCTGGCGCTAATTATCGCCTCCGACTGCAAACTTGGCTTCTATCGCCCCTGGAGGTGATTGGAGCACTACATCAGGCGCTGCACACCTGTCTTAAGGCGCTAACGCCGAGGAGTGAGGCGCTACCTCAGAGCGCTGGCAAGGCTCATGTGATGTCAGTCGGCAATGGAACACAGACACAATGGCACCGGCCAGTTCTTAAAGGGGAGGGTCGATCTTGCTCTCCATCCACACCTTGCTCATTGCAGCCTTGAATCTCGGCCTGGAGAGACCTGTACATCAAATCTGCTGGAAAGAACAATGGAGAGACCCAGGGAAAGAGCTCAGAGTGCAGCCCCCACAGTCTCTTCTAAATCGATGCAAGGAAGATCAAATCAAAATGAACCTGCAAAGTGCTGCTCAGTACCCAAAACTCCTTCACACAGCATTGAATATCTCCAGAAGTCTCTCTCACTCTCTCAGGTTGCATGGTGCAGAAATGTCGCCGACAAAAAAAGGCAGGAAGTGGTCACCTTTAAATAGCGCTCCCCCAGTCTCTTCCCGACTGCAAAACGCGCCCCTCAACCTGTCGTTGCTAGCGGTAAGGCAGGGGGCACCACTCAATATCCGGTCCAGGGCGCTACCGGGGCGTTGCATGCTCGACTGACGTCACGATCTGCGGGCGCAGGAGATCATGGTGGTAGTGTTTAGCACCACCGCAAAATGTCTGGTCAATTTCGCGAGCGGCGCAAACATCGCCGCGCCCGGGCGCTAGTTGCTTTGCGCCCCATTAGTACCCTCTTAAGGCACTAATGAGAGGCGCAAACCAACCAAATTTTTCCCCCATAGTATAGAACATAAGAACATAAGAAATAGGAGCAGGAGTAGGCCATACGGCCCCTCGAGCCTGCTCCTCCATTCACTAAGATCATGGCTGATCATCGACCTCAACTCCACTTTCCCGCCCGATCTCCATACCCCTCGATTCCCCTAGAGTCCAAAAATCTATCTCTCAGCCTTGAATATACTCAAAGACTCAGCATTCACAGTCCTCTGGGGCAGAGAATTCCAAAGATTCACAACCTTCTGAGTAAAGAAATTCCTCCTCATCTCAGTCTTAAACGGCCTACCCCTTATCCTGAGACTATGCCCTCTTGTTCTAGACACTCTAACCAGGGGAAACAACCTCTCAGCATCTACCCTGTCAATCCCCTTCAGAATCTTGTATGTTTCAATGAGATCACCTCTCATTCTTCTAAACTCCAGAGAGTATAGGCCCATTCTACACAATCTCTCATCATAGGACAGCCCTCTCATCCCAGGAATCAATCTAGTGAACATTTGTTGCACCGCCTCCAAGGCCAAGTATATCCTTCCTTAGATAAGGAGACCAGAACTGTGCACAGTACTCCAGGTGTCGTCTCACCAAGGCCCTGTACAATTGTAGCACCACTTCCTTACTCTTATGCTCCAATTCCCTTGCAATGAAGGCCAACATGCCATTTGCCTTCCTTATTGCTTGTTGTACCTGCATGTTAGCTTTCTGTGTTTCTTGCACGAGGACACCCAAATCTCTCTGAACACCAAGTTTCTCACCATTTAAAAAATATTCTGTTTTTCTATTCTTCCTACCAAAGTGAATAACCTCAAATTTCCCTACATTATACTCCATCTGCCACCTTAATGCCCGCTCACTTAGTCTATCTATATCCCTTTGCAGACTCTTGTTCTCCTCACAGCTTACTGTTCCACCTAGCTTTGTATACCTCATTGAGAAGAGCTATGGATATGACTATGGGCACACCTCTCTCTCGCTTTGCAGGTTCCAGAGGAGCAGAATGACAGAAGATGTGCTAGACAGGTAGATTAGGTATTTAATTAGGACTCATTCACGTTGGACTCTGTCAGCGGTTGCAATGACCTTTCACATGGCAGAAGCATTCCAAGGAGCCAGGTGATCTTCAGTGCGTACTTGCATCATGCAGGTCACTAATGTATTCTTTTCCACGGCCAATGAATTTATCAGTTTCCCTTTGGAAAGCAGCCAGCAGCAGGAAAGAGCCTTTCACTTCTACTGTGGGGCACGATTATCCGTGGCTTTATTACCGTATACTCGGGTGGCCACACATGACCCCCAATGCCACCCACTTCATGAACAAAAGGGTTACCTCTCCATGAATGTACGGCTGCTCTGTGACCATAGGAACTCAATTAGGTACGTAAATGCTTGTTATCATGGCAGCTCATGTAATTATTTCATCCTATGGTAGTCAATGGTGCCAGTGTTATTTGAAGGGCCATGAAGACTGCATGTTGGCTGCTGGGGGAGTGAGGATATGCATTGCAGGTGTGACTCATGACAACTGTGCAAAAGCTAAGGACAAGAACTGAGCAGGGAAACAATTCAGCACATGCTTCCACCAGGGTATTAGCCAAGCATACCATCAGCATCCTAAAGCAGTGATTCAGATGCCTGGACAGGTCAGGAAGAGTGCTACAGTCTGGGCTGGCCAAAGTGTCAAAGATTTTTTCATAGCTTGCTGTGCCCTATACAACTTTGCCCTACAAAGGGGCATAGCTGTGCAGCAGGCAGTAGAAGAGAAAGAGCAGCAACCAGAGGCAGAAAATGACCCAGACCACCAGACAGAACCCTGAACAATCAACAGTTCACTCAGACCAAACATTTAAATCTCTGTAGCTGCCAATGCACAGTAGTCATCTTCACGGGTTGCCAATACTCTTGCCACATCAAGTTCACTTTCACTTTGGACACAGGCAGAAAACTGGCAGTTGCAGATCAGCTGCCCTTTATAGAGCCTGCCGAATTTTTCTAACACTTCTGCTCCTGCTCAGTGTCCATCATTCATCCCCCTGTGGGACATTTCTGTTGTTATCATTGTTGTCATCAAAAAATAATTCCTGATATGGATGAATCTGAAATTGGGGCAGTTAAATCTATTCAGATTTATACAGATTTGCCCAGTTCGGAGCAGTTACATTAGGCAATTTTGAAAGTCTTTTCAGTTTGATTTGTAAAAATGTGGAAAATTGTGGATCTAGAAAATTATACGCCAAACACACATTTGACAAAAACAACAGAAATGGGAACGAAGATATAAGGATTACGAAAAAAAAAGATTCAGCAGTGAAGATGGTGGCTCATGTTAGGGTACAGTCCCACAAGTATTAGCAGACCACATGTACCATTCTTTATATGTGAGCATAGACAATGAATGTCATTAAGCTACTCAATCACAGTGTGTATAGTAATCAAGCCTGATCCTGTGCTCAACCAATGTCCACACCAGTGCACTTTGCAGACAGTGTTACTCGGATAATGAGCAAGAGTGGGAACTATGGCTAATTTTTCTAGGGAGCACTGAGACCAATCATTGCACTAGCTAATGTCAGGAAACTCAGCACAGACCAGGAATCAAGCCTGAGGCCTTCTTGGTTGTATGACTTGATATATTGTGTGGTACATTTACCAACTAAGCCAGTGGGGGAACTGCAAACATATGAGCTCACCTGATTGTTGCTTTGTGAGTAAGTTGATGACATACACTCTGCTTAAATGGTTTGCACACTTCAGTAATGTTTTATATAGATGTCATAATAAACCAATGTTTCTACTGCAACAAATGTAGTTTCAATAACAACGAAACTTTTCCAGCTGTCAATAGTAACGTGGTAGATTTTGCTTATTTTGTCTTTTGATGGCTGATCATCAGAATTCAGAACCTGCATTACTACAGTTGAATTGAAGGATATGTGGTTGTTATTCACTGAAATGGAAGCACAGGCCTTTTAAAGGATCTTTCTTTAGCAGCACTAACTGAATTCATTTTGTTTTTCTTTTCCCTGCACAGATGATGCACAATGAAAACAGATCCAGTGCTTGTCAGGAAATGGTTCATGCAGGCAATGAGCTGGAAATGACTTAAACGTAGGCTGTAGAATAGCAACTCAACATGTTGGGCTCGATTTTGCCATTGGGGGCGGGCTGGGGGCGTGTCAGGTGGTCGTCCTGTCAAGATCTCAACTCTGATGTGAAGTGGGACAAAAGTGCGATTTTGCCCTAATTGGGCACTTGATTTCCAGCGTGTGGAAACCCCTGGCCCAATGAGCCTTTTCATACAGAAAGTTGCCTCCGATGACGTCATCAATGCTGCTGGCTTTAAGGCCTGCAAGCAGCCTTGCTTCTTTTTCAGCATTTAAACTTTATGCCCATTGTTCTGATCACTTCGTTCAGCAATTATGTCCACCAGTAGACCAAAGTGTGCTCCAAGATTTGATGAGGCCTCCCTCCAAGCTGTGGTGGAGGGAGCAAGAGGAAATAAGGAGCTGCTCTTCCCTTCCTCAGGGAAGAAAAAGCCTCCCCAGCAGACTAAAGCTGTGTGGCCCAAGAGGTAAACACAATTTCTATGTGCAGCAGAACCTGGCTACAGTGCAGGAAGAGGGTTCATGACCTTCTCCACATAGGAAAAGTGAGTATATCATTCCCATCACCCTCATTCTGATCCCCATCACCTCTCATCATCAGCACTCTGCTTTGCCAACCTCTTCCTCCACATCCCACTTGACCCTTACATCACTGTACCCTTATCCATTCCCTCTCTCTATGGTCACATTCACTTAACTATTCAAACATGCAGCCCTCACACTCCCTATCACTGTGATGCAATGAGAACAACTTACAACACACAGGGAGGGCCCTTTGTCTCCTTCTAAGCATCTATGCTATGGATTCTCTACACTCACTCCTTCATTCTCATTCAAACTCCACTTGTCTCCCTCATTGCAGGAAAAGAGAGCCCACAATAAGAGGGAAAGAGCGAGGACAGGAGGAGGGCCACCTTCAGTAGCCCAGCTCACCAATGCAGATGAGGCAGCCCTGGAGATTGTCGGAGTGGAGGACAATTCACAAGTGGGGGACAGACAGACGGGCGCATCACAGCAAGCTGGTGGCAGAATAGTTTTGCATCTCTCTCATTGACATTGCATGAGTGACTGATAATGGCCCAGAAATTCGGGTCGGGGGCTTCCCGCGGGTGCAAGCCCCTGATCTACACTTACCTAGCGCGCCGGCCATTGAGCTGTGGGCCCCCGTGGAATTCCGATCCGGGGCCTGGTCCAGCTGCCGGCGCGCAGTGCTTGCGTATCCCAGGGGCGCAGTTAGTTCGAAGCCTCCCCTGGGATCACGTGGGCCATGGGGAGCCATTCGGAGCAGGGAATGCTCCATTCATAAGTCTGACAGGAAGAGCTGCTGAACTTAGAAATACTACGGGCCCTTTCTTCTTACAAAACAGCACTAAATCTTCAAATACATTTTTTTAAAATTGCATTTTTTAAATAAACTATAAATTAAATGAAATAACTATTTTAAACAATAATTTAAATTTTTGAAACAAATAATTTTATTTTCTAACGGGGCTAAAAATAAACTTACCTTTCTTTAAAGTATTTAAAAATAATAAACCTGTGGAAAAAATGTTTTAATTTTAATTAATTCACCACTTACCTTGTAAAAAGCAGGCCTTACGCCTGCTTTTTACATGTCTAAATTCTGGAGACTTACCTTCCCGGGAAAACCTGTAAAAAAAAATGAAGTTCGATGCGCACGCGCAGCCTCTCCCGCGCACGCGTTCGACCTCTGAACCCCTGCTTACAGGGGAACGGAAGTGCCAGTTTTCCGCGCATGCGCAGTGCATGCAGGAAACCGGCACTTCCATTGGGCCTACAGGTGAGTACCCCGTGCATACTCACCCGTGGAGACCCGAATTTTCATTGATTCTGATGCTCTAACAGATTGACTTATGATCATCTGCACAATCTGCATGCAACCTGTACCTCTCATCTCTAACTCTTTCCTTTACTCCCCCACAGGACCAACGAGAGCCCCCATACCCACTGTCCAGGAGGAACAGCCTGAGCCTCAAGACTCCTCAGAGGAAGCTGCAACCTCTGAGGGCGTAGCATCAGCAGAATTCAGCGCACCCAGCACCAGCGCAGACACTCACACCTCGGAGGGACCTTCGCGAGATAGAGTAATGTTGTCACCTGGTGTATCACAGATTACAAGTGAGCATCAGCAGATGACGGAGACAGGGACAGCAGAGGAGAGTCCTCGTCAGAGGGTGCAGGACTCTCCCAGCTTGGCTCAGCTGCATGTCGACCCTGTGTCTCCAGGTCCATCCAGAAGGAAAGTGGTGCTGGAACTCCAGGAACAGGTGCAGGAGTCTCCAGGATGGCTGCGAGTGTGGAGCGAATAGAGGAGTCCATCGCGAACATGAGCAGAGCCTTTGTGGAGGCATTGGCGCATGAACGCATCACCACGAAAAGGATGGCAACATCCGTGGAAAGGATGGCTACCTCCATGGTAAGGCTGGCTACCGTAGAGGAGAGGATGGCTATGGTAGAGGAGAGGATGGCTACATCCATGGAGGAGCTTAGTCGCCAGGGTATTAAAAAGATGGTTATTGTTCAGAATAGACTGACATCTCTTGAGGAGCGATGGTCAGCTATTGAGCATAGAAACCAGACTTTCATGGAAGTTCTCTGGAGTAAGACTTCCAGGGCAGAAACGGGTCCTCATGGGCCCCCTGAAGTGCAGCAAGGTGCTGTCAAGCCACTTGCTAGCTCTGAAGTGGGGCTGACCCATGAGAGGGATGTTGGTGGCAGACAACAAGGAAGTGGGGGCTCCTCTCCAAGCTCCAAGCTCAAACGACCATGCCACTGTAAAGCCCTCGGTCAGAGCCCCACCAGAGTCCTCACCCAACTGAGATGGGCGTCTCAGCCCCTGCACAGCCGCAGGAGCAGCAGACTGTTGCCGAGCCCTCACAGGTTCGCAACCCCAGAGGACGGCCGCCAAAGGTGTCGAGACAGGAGCAGCAAGAAAGTGAGCAAGGGGCCTCCACATCTGCTGAAGCCACAGGGGAAGCACCACGTAGGAGCACGCGTAAGAGGAAGATAAAGCACAAGTAGTCACAAGGGTAGTCACTTGGGTGTTCTGTTGTATTGATTTTTGACAAACCATCCTTGAATTGTTATGATAAACAGATTTGATGGCAAACTGTTGAAGTTGTGGCCTGTGTCATTTTGTAAATAGGACTTCCACATTGAGGGCTTAGGGCGACTTGTAATTGTCAGTATGGTGGTCAGAGTGATAGGAATCTGCAGGTTCTTGTCCATTGTCGATGCTCTGGTAAGAAGGTATGAGGCAAAAGTGTTTGATTGTGCAGGCTAAGCAAATCTGGCCAACATGAGTGCGTCCCTTGCATCCCGGGCAGCAATGTGGTCGCGCGCTGGCACCTTCTGGCCTTTGCAGCTTCAGGTGGGTGAGCAGCAGCTTGGCGCTCCTGTTGTTGCTCTTGCTGTTGGTGCTGCTGTTGTTCATGGTTCTGCTGCTGCCACGGCTGGTCTTCATCCGAATCTGATGTCCAGGAGGATAGGAAATAAATGGTTCCCATGCTTCTGGTATATGCCTCAGTTGAGGAAGCGCTCTGTCAAGGTGGGGAGAGGAATTTCCCAGGAGGTCACACTGGAGATGGGTGTCAGGCTCCAAACTTACACAACAATGAGTACACCTGCTAACAGTTCCCCCAGGCCTGAGACAACAAAGTTCTGCCGCCTGCAAATGATCATTGGTGAAAACTCCTTTTTAATGGTGGAGCTGCAGCTGTTAGTAAGCAATCCACTTGTGAGGTCACCTGGATTAACAAGCGTGTTCCAGAGGAGACGTGCAGGACGGGGGAAATGTGTTAAAATCAGAAAGGCCTCTCAAAATGGGATTATAGAGGCAATTAACTGGTTGTTAAGGGCCTTAAGGGCCTATCCCACCTCTTGGAGGCGGGATGGAAATGGGGTCTGAAACCATGAATGTGGGAAAATTGCACAGAAGCGGTTGGAGGCGGGATCGGATCCACCCGCCATTTTTTTCGCGATTTTGACAACTCACACGCCTCCAAACCCGCCTCCTCGGGCCTGGTAAAATCGAGCCCGTTATGTCTGTCTATTGTCATCTGGATTTATGCGTACTTCGCATGAACTTTTATGTGTGGCTGTGCATTCGAAATCCACATGACTGATTAGTGTCCATTCTCCATCCTGAAGCTGTCTCTCATAATTACACTGGTGTACAGATTGGGCAAGTTGTTCATGTCATACATAAAATGCCATCACCTGGCAGAAGGAGCAAAGGCAACTGACATCAATGTTTGCACTTTAGTAGTATATAGAAAATTATAAGAAAATCGAATGAAGACAGTGTTGTGCGCAGAGTACACCAGCTTATTGTGAATGTGCCAGACGGGATAGCAAAATAACCCACAAAAATTTGCTCTGGCTATAGAAGCCAAAAAAACCAATGTGGTTTGGCTGCATGTGGATAGGAAATGAAACAAGGATAAAATACGGACAATAAATGTAATTAGACCATTGAGGATTATAGTAGAAATTTGTAGTGTTTTTAAAGATTATACGTTACCATTATCATCATTAGTATCATTATTTTAAAGGAGGCTGGTCCCATGCGCCTCACTGTGCACTGCAATATTCAGCTGCATCTGTTTTATTTAGCTGTGGGGTATGGATAACACTGGCAAGGCCACATTTATTGCCCATCACAGGTTGCCCTGAGATGATGTTGGTGGGCATTCTCCTTAAGCCACTGCAGTTCTGTCGTGATGGTGCATCCACAATGATGTTAGGTAGGGAATTTCAGAATATTGACCTGGTGACAATGAAGGAACGCTGATACATATGCTGACCTTATAACGGAGGGAGGGTTATTAATACATACATCCACAGTTTATGAAAAATGTATGCAAAGTATGTTTTCATACAAATATGTAAAAAAAAACACAGCTTTCAAACAGTTGGCTTGAATTCCAGAATAACTTGCATTCAGAGAAAAGGTACTGTCATCATGTGCTACCATGAAAAGAGAGCCAAAAAAAGGTAATGATAAGCACAGAAAACAGTGCTTCAATGCTATAAGTAAATACCACAGTAGCAAGCACGGGTGTAAATGCCAAATTCTTACAGTTGATGAAGTGAAGGAATCAGATGTTCAGCAGAAATGACATAGATGTTAAATTTTATAGATAGTGGTCCTGTAGATGGCTGAGCTAATTCAATTGCGACAAGTTCAAGCAATGAAACATTGTACTTGTAAATTACTGTGCCTTTTTCTATTTACCAAAGAAGTAAAGACAATGTATTCCTATTTTCAAAATAAATAACCCCAAAAATGCACATTCTGGCTTTGGTTGTCACAGTTTTATTGTGTCGTCGTTTGACTGCCTTGGAACCAAAAAAAGTCTGAGTGGCAATCCTGGGTGACAAACATAGCAAAGTGTTGATGTTTGTAAAGTAGAAAGTTAAAAATGTAGATACCAAATAAATAAAGAAAATTAGTTTATGAGTACTTACCAAAATGTTAAGGGTGATTCCATTATCCTGCGCTCTTAAGGTTTTTCCCACTGGGAGCACTGGAGTGTGAAATCACCCCTATTGTTCCAAATGAATATGTACGTGCACAGATATACATTCAGTTTGGCTTGGACTGTGAGTGCATATTGAGTTACAGGTTTAAAAATTAACAAATCCCATCTGAGAATAGAGATTAGATGAATTCTTTTTACCGTAAAGCAATGGAACAGACTCCAGCAAAACCAAGTGATGGTGTATTGACTCTGGGGCTTCTCCTGATTTGCTGCTGTAACTTCGGCAGAAATCCTGCTTACACATATAGACGGGGTTTTCGCCAAACATCCGCCAAAGGAAATTCCTGGCACTGGTTGGGAATGGAACTCAAGGTTATGGAGATAGATACGAACTAGGACAATCAAGTGGATATTGATAAGATGGTGGTGTAACAATAGACAGAGGCTGCAATCATTGTCTATGTAACAGGAATGAGAGTTCTACACACAGGAGTCAAACAATTACAAGTTTATTAAGGGTTGAATGAACATCTTCTTCCTGCTTCTTAGGCAGTCCCTCGGAACCGAGGATGGCTTGCTTCCACATTAAAAATGAGTTCGCAGGTGACTGATGAGTCCAATGCAGGACCTACAGTCTCTGTCACAGGCGGGGCAGACGGTGGTTAAAGGGGCGGGTGGGTGGGATGCTTGGGTTGACGTGCGCTCCTTGCGCTGCCTGCGCTTGGCTTCCGCTTGCTCCCGTCGAAGAGATTCGAGGTGTTCGGCGCCTTCCCAGATGCTTCTCCTCCACTTTGTGTGGTCTTGGGCCAGGGATTCCCAGGTGTCGGTGGGGATGTTGCACTTTTTCAAGGAGGCTTTGAGGGTATCCTTGAAGCGTTTCCTCTGCCCACCTGGGGCTCTCTAGCTGTGCCGGAGCTCCGAGTAGAGCGCTAGTATGAATGAACATACTCACAGGCAGCACCCAATAAACACAGTGATGCTTTGCTATAGAAGATCACATGTTACAGTTGTTGAGCTCAACTTTCTAAACCTGCTTCTTCTTCTAACTTAACATTACAACCTTGCCCTTTTTAGATCTGACTAACTACATGACTTCACATTCCATGACCTTTATACACTCTGCAATTAGCAGTCTTTATCAAGAAGTTCCAGGCTATCTAAACATCTATCATCTGTGGTCCCAGAGGCTAGCAGAAGCTACTGGTGTTTAAGTTTGAAGTAAAGCATAGAATATACCTTATTATGGCTATACTACAGATAAGTTAATCTCTAAGCATGCATGAATTGTGAGAAAGTTCAGAATGAAATGTAATCAATGTGTTGTTTAATCTTAAGATCAGGCTGTTTGTGACTTATGTGAAGACTGCCACTGTCAGCAAAATTCTGCAAACTTTTAACCTTAAAGACTTAAAACAAAATGGATTCCCGATTTGCTCTCAATCCCTTAAAAGTTCCCCCATGTAGGGTAGATTGCACACGGTCTATGGAAGGAGTAGGCTTGATGGGCTGATTACTAGTTTCTCATTCCATGTTTTCTTATGATATAAATGATAAAACATGGCATTTTGGGGATTTTTTCATATGGAAGTAGTGCAAAGTAGAGAAGCCATTGGCACAGCAGATAAAGAACTAAGGTTAAAGGATTAATTGTCTCTGAGGCCATACAGTAATGTTTCGGAACATCACTAACTTCAGATTGTTAATGGTAACCATGGTTGGCAGTTCTACTCCAAAAATAAGGATAGTGGGTAACTTTCCTAAATAAATTGGGCCTTAGGACCTTATTGCTAACTACATCATGCAGAACACTGAGCCTGAATGGAGGAACACTTCCGGGGTGATTTTCATTCAGAAGTCGGGAAGGAGGCGGGACTACAACTTTCAGGGTTGTAGTCCTGCCTCCATCGAGATGCGGCCAATCCACACGATTTTAACTTGATTGACCTTGTTGAGCCTGCCCAGCGGGCTCAGCAGGCCAATTAATGGCCACTCGGCAACAGGTGACGTCACAGACTGAAATTTCATCTGTCAAGACGTTTTGACAGATGAAATATCAGCGTTTCACAGCTGTTTGAAGCTGTCAAACACTGACAGTCTTACTTCTAACCTGAGTCCTTCTACACAGACTCAGTTAGAAATCTCTCCGGCACAGAAAGCTGCAGGCTGTCACTTTTGACAATTCGAAGCCGTTCTGCTTTCTGTGCCGGTTAGATGATGGACTCCCGAAACCTAGAGGAAGGAAGGCTGTAAAGGTAAGTACAGGTAATTTAAACTTCTTTACACACTTTAGACACACCAAACACACTTACCTTTGCACTCATGCACCCATCACTCACCTGAACACCGACATCTCAAACCCTCCAAGTCCTTCAACCCGACGGCCCGACTCCTCTAACTTGGCGTGGTTTGGAGCCGTCGGGAATCTCACAGTTCAAGCTTTAAAATAGAGATTAGGCTAAAAACTGCCTGTTAACTACCTGTTAACAGGCAGTTAATTGGCACTAATCCCTTCCCGCCTCGGGTAGGCGGGTCCCAGTGCGGGGCGGGTACTCGCCTCCTTTGAAACTTACATGAAGGCGGGTTGGGGGTGGGATGGTGCCGGGACCCCGAATTCGGGACTTTAACCCCCTGCACGCCTCCAGTCCCGACTCCACGGGTCAATGAAAATCGACCCCTTCATGTAAGTGAAGTTACATCAGGAATGGGTCACATACTAGTTTTATTCATAATTTTACTTCACTTCACATAAATACCTAATAAACCTATCAATGGCACAGAGTGGGACAATGAAGTGTAAAAGCTTGAAGTAAATTGGTGAATGCAGTGAATTATGGGTTTGTATAACAAGTGAAAGGTGTAAAAGTACAATAAATTACTGAGGGTGGTTAGTGGTAGGTTGACTAATTAACAGAGATGTGCTCATCGGAATTCCAATAATATACCTGTTAAATGAATCATGCTATTAGCCCAGACTTCAATAGATCCAATAGTTGGTTGAGCGAAAATAAACAATTATGAACATATGCTGCTGTTGTAATTTTACAATTTCATGAGAAACTTATTGGTTGTGAGGGCCCAGCTCTGAGAAAGTGTCAATCAAGAGCTGCTGTTTGCTCGCACCAGAATAGAATATAGCAGTAGCAACAGACTGTAACAGCTGGGTTTTAAATGAGCCCAAACTTTACTCTCTTTCGCAAGAAAGGAATATCTAGGTCAATCAAAATATTTTGAAAATATAACACTGCTCCTCCAATAGCTCAGCTGGTTAGCTGGTTAAGTGAGTTTTGGGCTGGATTTTCAGAATGGGAAGCTGTTGGAGGTGGGACTCCCACTTGTCGGGTTTCAGTCCCGCCTCCATCAGCTTCTGGCCAACCAGCGGGATTTTCCCTTGATTGATCTTGTTGAGCCCCCCCCCCCCGGTGGGCTCAGCAGGCCAATTAGGGGGAAGTCAGTGACAGAGCACGTCAATGTATGACATGTCATCTGTCAAGAACTTTTGAAAGAAGAAATGTCATCGTTTGACGGCTCTGTGAAGCTGTCAAACACTGACATTCTGTGTAGTTTGATGAGTCCTTGTGTTCAGGACTCATCAAACCTTTCGACTTTGCAGAAATCAGCTGGCTGTTGGATCGGAGGATGCAACAGCCAGTCTGGGATCTCTACAATGGAGATGTTGGGGACTCCGGCTCCACAGCGGCTGAAGGCTGTAAGTAGAAACAAAGGTAAGTTAACATTTTCTAACATTTTACACTCACCTCACATATTTACCACTCCACACTTGCACCCATCACTCACCTCTACATCGCACTTTGACCCTTCCAACCCCTGCAGACCTCCTACTCGCCTCCTACACCCCGGCGGGGTTCCCCCAGGTCGGGAAGCCCGCACTTCAGGATGAAAAATGGGGATAATGCTATTTTCCGCCTGTTAACTACCTGGGACAGGATGGCTTCCCGCCTCCTGGCAAGAGGGCATGGAGACGGGTTGAGGGCGGGTTTGCCACCCACCCCCAAAATTCTGCAACTTTCCCAGCAGTCACAGCTCCATACCCGCCTCCTCAGGGCTGAGAAATCCAGCTCGTTGTGTCATACAGCCCAGGAAAGTCGTTGGTTTGATCCCTGGTGAGTGTTTGTTAATCTCAGTAGTGGCAGTGTTGATGACTCACTTGGCCCTGGTGTCCCTGGATTGTAAGGGAGAAGAATGGCCAGGCTTCCTGCCCC
Organism: Somniosus microcephalus; assembly: GCF_052327205.1. Classification (NCBI taxonomy): domain Eukaryota; kingdom Metazoa; phylum Chordata; class Chondrichthyes; order Squaliformes; family Somniosidae; genus Somniosus; species Somniosus microcephalus. Next base: position 63,696,073 of record NC_140989.1, read on the forward strand.
TGTTCACTATTGAACAATCCTTGCTGGAAATCTGTGTGTGTGGGCATCAGGTGAGGGTTGGATCAGGTTGACCTGTGATGCCCCGGTGATCGAAAAGCCTGCTGACATTGTTACTGAGTGTTGACACTCAGATGTGAATAATAGTCATGTGGCTGAGGTTCTGCGGGGCAACTGGTTGCCATGGAGTCTTACCCAGCAAAAAGTCAATGCCCTTGCAATGGTCAGTACACCTTCTTTCACCTGGCAGACCAGCTGCTACTTTATTTGCAGAGCCTAGGCGGAGAAAAGCCCCAGCCTGGGCGTCCCCTCCCTGCAGCCACGCTCCCTCTGAGATATGTGACATTGTTTCGGGGGGAGGAGGGGGCAGAGGTTCTGGCCCAGACAAGGCCCCATGGGAACTGGTAGAGAAGGTCAGAACTCAGCGTATTCAGGCTCTGGTCCAACTCCTGGGCCTTCTACTGCACTCTGTAAGTCAGTCGGGAGTGTACTGAAAGATCATCTCCAGCCATGGGTTGTGGGACAGGTTAGATTCCAAGCCATGATCCCTCAAAGTTAGGCTAGAAACTTTCGATTAACCGGCCCCTAAATAACCGGACCGCTCTATCCACCGGCAAAATTCAGGAGTCGGTTCAGGTAACTTTTTTTACTTTGAGTTACTTGTTTTACTCCATTTGTTGCTGTGCAAGGGTGTAGCTGAAGCTGTTGCTAAGCTGCAGAGACGCTTGCAACTTGTGCCGATTGTTTTGAAGCTGTTGCTAACAGGGTTTGTTGCTTTATACGGAGCTCTGAGCGCCGTATCTTTTACTATAGCGTTCGGTTATCCGGAATTGTTGATGAACCGGCACCACGTCGGTCCCATCCGTGCCGGATACCAGAAAGTTTCCTGTAATTGTTGGGTTTACACTAGTTCCTTAGTGCCATATACCTGTCAGAAACACAAATAAAGATTTGAATTGAACAGATTCTAATATTCCCAGGAGCAGTGTGTGTCGTAAAAATCTCTTCTGACATTTTATTGCAATTCGGAAAGCAAATCATTCAGATAACAGGGCATAAAAGTTTGCAGAGTAGAAATTCTTACAAGCTTAACAATCCTGATTTCCAGGCTTACATCCAACAAATCCAAAATTAAACTCGACAAGAGCCTGTAGCACCCCGGCATCCTGAGGATTATTCTGCTCACCGATTGCCACAGCTACTGATCATGGAAGCAACATAAACATGTGTTACCATAATAACCAATGTCCACCAACCAGCACGGATGTGTGCATGTTTAAAAGCACCCTCAAATGAAGACACAAACTGGTAGCTGTTTGTAAAGTGCTGAGAACCACATAGGGTTGCCAACTCTGGTTGGCCATATCCCTGGAGGTTTCATCACATGGCCTCTCACCTCCAACCGCCCCGCCCAATCAAACAGCCTTTTTTCCCCCATCTTCATTATTTTTATAACTAATAAATGAAAGTCTTCAAAGAATATGTAAAAAAAAACATTTAAAAAAATCTCACTATTATTTTTACCCTGGGTTTCTTGCAGCAGTGCCCAGGAGATTAATCTTTCATTCCTGGAGACTCCAGGATAATCCTGGAGTGTTGGCAACCTTAGACTCACATTGTTTGAGAGTTGACCAAAATTAAGAACTGTCGGCTAAACATTCAAAAAATAATTTTTGTTGCTCATGAATTGAGTTCACCGTTAGTTACAGGCACAGAGCTTTAATGGTAGGTCATGAGAGCATTTTTGGAAATGTACTGCTGGTGAGTTTGGGGCCATTAATACAGTTGTGGTGCAGTGGCGGTGGGACTGCTGCTCTTTGGGCACTGCACTGAGCTGGCCTCATGCTATCATGAGAGATCACTTCATTTAAATACTAGCATGGAGCGCCTGCCATGTGGCGCACCACACGCTGAGCGGACACAAGGGCTGGAGGCCGGATATCCAGCACCAGCAGCTCTTAAAAGGGTTAGCCCATTGGCCTTAACTGAACTGGTTGAAAGTTCCACAAAACATTAGAAGCGAGCCACGGGGTCCAGGGGGAAGAAGCTGTCCATGAATTTATTTCTTGCAAAGCAGCAAAACAGGTGAACAGATTAACGTATTAACAGGTAAATATGGAAAAAAAAATGGAAAACACAGCAACTACTGGCAGCAAGTCAAACTTGTTCAAATTAAAAAAGCCCCAAATATAGGAAGGGGCTCCCCAGGCAGCGCATTTTTCATGCTGACATTGCATGGCTAGAGCACTGTTCAGGTTTTCCAAGTGTACTACAGGGTATTGGGTGGTCCCCTAATTTACATGCAATTCGGGCCATTCTGAGCCCAATACACAGTGACCCTGAAGCTCCTTGAGATGCCATCCCACCGGTTATATGCCTCCAGAGATAAGGCGTGTCCTGACTGAGCAAGTGGAGCAGGAGCTTCCAGCATAGAGAAGCCCCGCCCCTGACTCCATGCTCCCTGATGTGCAGGTGGAGGTTCCGTCCCTTACAAAGCATGTCAGAAGCTCCTGGTAGTGGCGCAGACCTAGCCCAGCCAGCTCTCTGCTGTATTACGGGGAGGCTTGCCGGTCTCCCGCTAGAGTTACGGATCTTCGGGCCCACTAGGTGCATGGCTTTCAGTGTCATGGCTACTTAAAGACTGTATTGTCATGCACCCTGTGTACTGGGTGTCCTGCAGGTTTCAGGCCTCAGCTCTCCATGATACGGAGTGCTGCCTCCCAATATGCTGCAGTGCTTTAGACACTTGTTAACTCCCTTGAGAAGGTTAATGACCTTAAAGACAGGTTAGTAAAAAATCTATGAATCCTGGACCATTCTGAGGGTATTGAGACACTTAATCATCACTTCCTTCTCAAACTGGTCAGCCTAAAAATAGGTGACAAACCAGTAACATGAGAGGGATCCTTCTCTCTGACCTCACAGATATGATAGCCACACTGAGTGCTATTCCATTTCTCTCATATGCGAAACGCCATTCACCACGACATTGCAAACATCAAAACAGCACTCAATACCATGCTCACACGCAATGTTCATGCCTTGCTGGATTTATTTATTTAGCAGCGAGAAAGGTCTAAGATGAACTGGCACCTGCAGCAATTGTCAATCATGGCTCTTTATAGGCCATTCACACTTGTGAAACAAGCCAAATAACAGTGTCGCTCTTGAAATATCGTCTACTACACAGCAGCTGCTCATTTGGATTGGTACTAAATTTGCAGCTGTCCTAAGTTAAGATGAATAGCAAGAAATGATGCAGATTCATTTTTGTTGATCTTGCTTCAGGCCTTTGGTTGACAGCTTTGTGTTTTACCCTCCTGCCCTGGGCTACAGTTCCATGAGTGGTGGCAGTCCTCTGCTTTTTGCTCAAGTGGCTATTCATGTGTGAGCCCAGACAGTGAGTGTTGACTGTGGGGGCACTATAGTCAAACCCATAACCCTGTCCTCACCTAAGTGCCACACGCTTGCACTTTCCAGCAAGACTCATTGGATAGAAATCAGGATAGGGAACCCTGGCTGATATCTTCCACCTCCAGCCTGAAAACACTGAAGTGGCTTGTAGCGTCCCCTCTACTACTTCGATGGAGGTTAACCAACTCAGCACAGACTACATATCAAATCTGGGACCTTCCTGGCCTATATAGCACCTCTAGCTTCCTGCCACCTACTTTGAGAGGATCTTAGTTCCATAAAAGTTTCTCAGAGAAATAGATTAAAACCATACTTTGACAATAGGAACATTAGAAATAGGAGTCGGCCATTCAGTCCCTTGAGCCTGTTCTGCCATTCAATTAGATTATGGTTTATTTGTACCTCAACTCCATTTACCTGCCTTTGTTCCATACCCCTTGATAGGCTTACCTAATAAAGATCTATTGATCCCCTGTCTTGAAAATTTCAATTGATCCAGCATCCACAGCCTTTTGAGGGAGCAAGTTCCAGATTTCCATGACTCTTTGTGTGAAAATGTGCAACCTGTCCTCATAATTTAACCCCTTAAGCCCTGGTATCATTTTGGTGAATCTTCCAAGGCCAATATATCTTTGCTGAGGTTTGGTGCCCAAATTGAATGCAGTACTTCAGATGGGGTCTGAACAAGGCTCTGTACAACTGAAGCATCACTTGCTCATTTTTAAAATTCCAACCCCCTTCAGATAAAGGCCAATATTCCATTGGTCTTTTAGATTACATTTAGACGTTTAAAAGAAAAAGATTAAGGCCTCAAAAATCTGGGACTCCCACTCCAATGAGGTGGGATTTATGACTGCCTGTCAGAAATTCCAGGGTTAGATCATTTGAATATTGCAGAGTAGGACCAGGAAGAGGCCTCTTTCTCCTCCTTTAAAACGCTCATTAATACCTACCTCTTTGACCAAGCCTTTGGTCACCTGTCCTAACATCTCCTTAAGTGGCTCAGTAACGCTCCTGTGAAGCGCCTCAAGATATTTTACTATGTTAAAGGCACTATATAAATGCAAGTTGTTGTTGTTTGTAAGGCGATGACTTCTTCCTCCGATCATCATTTCTGGCTGAATTTGAATGGGGCAGAGTCCCAGCAGATCTGGGTCCCACTTCAATTTCCTGTCTCCCCCACACAAAAAGCATTGCCACTGTGTCCTCGCCAACCCCAAGAATTTCAGGGCCTAAGAATATTGTAAGCTTTTGTCAGTGTCCTTCGGAGTTGCTTCGGTGCTGCTGGAATGCACCATTATCAATTTGTACTAAAGTAGCATCCATAACAATTTAAACTTATACAGTGTCTTTAACGTAGCAAAATGGCCCATGTGTTTCATGGGTGGGGTGGTTTGGGCGGGGCGGTATTGGGCCACCGAGCAGGAATTTAGCAAAGTGCTAGGGAAAGTGACTAAATGTGTGGTTAAAGAGGAAGCTTTTGAAGGTGGGAGAGATGTAGTGAAGCAAAGGGTTTTAGGAAGAAAATTCCAGAAAACAGGACCATGATGGCTGAAAGTTCTACAGAGCGAGAGTGGGCACACAGCAGTCCAGAGTGAAAAGAGTATAAGGTATGAACTGGTTGTGAAAGAAATGCAGATGGATTGAAGTGGAAAAACTAGCCCACTATGGTAAGGAGACATTCATTTTCCAATCTATTACTTTAGACACAGCAAGGTTTCCTGTAAGCTTCCTTTAAAGGTCTGGTATAATAGCAGCAAGAATTTCTTGAAAATGTGAAATTCCTGGTTGATTCATCACAATGATTTTGTCATGCAATTTTACAAGATCCAAAGATATCACTAGTTACAAAATTGACTTGTATTTATGCTGCCATCTTTGATTTTACAATTATGATTTTGCCATCCCCGCAAGCTTTAGTTTCAAGCTTACACTGTTCTAAGATGTTACTATAATCATGGTACCATGCATTCTCCCCTTGGAACAACACAATGCCAACTGTGTACCCAAGTCAATAAAGTTTGTAACCCCTTAGAGTAGGTATCAATAAGATCAATAAGCACAGTGTACTACCTTTAATACGATCTTTGGAAGCCACACAATTTCCTGGATCACATTAAGCAGAAATTACGCCAATATTTAGACCATTTTTTGTGCCGATCATGTCGGCAGAAATTTTCTGCGGAGATCATTTGCTTATGCCGGAGCATCAAAACCAGAGTAAAACAGACACAAACACAGCGTCACCAAAAGGGGAAATGTATTGGCTCCTGTTCTTCGCCATGGTACCTCACGTTAAAAGCTTTTTGCTTCTGCTACTCCTGTTGCTCTTCCATCATTATGCAGAACAGGGTTAAACATAGAAACATAGAAGATAGGAGCAGGAGTAGGCCATTCAGCCCCTCGAGCCTGCTCCGCCAATTAATGAGATCATGGCTGATCATCCAAATTCAGTACCCTGTCCCTGCTTTCTCCCCATATCCCTTGATCCCTTTAGCATCAAGAAATATATCCAACTCCTTCTTGAATATATTTAATGAATTGGCCTCAACTGCCATGTGTGGCAGAGAATTCCACAGGTTCACCACTCTCTGGGTGAAGAAATTCCTCCTCATCTCTGTCCTAAATGGCTTACCCCTTATCCTTAGACTGTGACCCCTGGTTCTGGACACCCCCACCATCGGGAACATCCTTCCTGCATCTAGTCTGTCTAGTCCTGTTAGAATTTTATAAGTTTCAATGAGATCCCCTCTCATTCTTCTAAACTCTAGCGAATATAAGCCTAATCGACCCAATCTCTCCTCATACATCATTCCTGCCATCCCAGGTATCAGTATGCCCATTGGGACGGCCATTCCAACTGTTTAGTCCTTTTGAATGTTTCAGGTGCACCGAGTCTGACAGCATTTTGGTTAAGTTCAGGTCTCAGTAAGAAACTTTTTTTTTAAATTGAGAAGAAAATTGGCATCAAACTGTAGAAATCTCAGTTATGCCAATATCAAGTGACTTCGGGCTGTGCTGCGCCTAGATTTTGGGGTGTAAATCTACACTAGCACATTATTCGCGTAAATCCAGAAGTCTCATGCAAGCTGGTCACTTGCATGGGAGTAAATGAACAGCAAAGAGTTTTGGCAGACATATCGCAGAAGCGACGTAAATGACTGAGGAACTTTGCGCGGAGCAATGTTTCAACGTAAAACCGGCGTAAGTCAGTTGCGTGCAAATTAGCTCCGAAACAAATGCCGCAACTCTACTCTTACACCGTAGTTACGCAGAAACCTTCCAGGATATTCTGGGCCTGTATATAAAAAGGAGAACTATTAGTCAAAGAGCCAGAAACAATGCTTGTTATAGTAAAGTTGGCATCTAAAATCTATATAAAAGGAAGGAGAATGTGTTGTATTAGATGTTTTCCCTCAGTCAGACAAAACTGGATTAGGCAATACATTGGATTGAGTGCCTAATGTTTCTCAGAGCATGTCCCTACTCAATTTAATCTTTAACTGAACTGGTTATTGTTAGAATTTCTCAATTACCTGGGTTGTTGGATAAAAGTAAGACTAATGAGGTGTGAGTGTACTTTGGATGAAATAATGTCTAATGTTCTTGGGAGCATGTCTGGTAAAGTGAATGTTATCCATGTGCAGTATTTTCCCCATTCAGTTCTTTGACATTTAATGCCTGGTAAAAGTGAGCAGCTTTTCTTATAACTCAAGAGTTTGTTATTCAGCTGTGCAGCACCCGAGTGATGCAAATGGCCTGGCACTCACATATCCAGAAGTTTCCCTCTTAAGTCCCATAACAAAACATCAGAATATTAATAGCCATTTCATGGTAAGTAAAGAAAGAACTTGCATTTACAAAAGCAAGAATCATCGACCTGAAACGTTAACTCTGTTTCTCTCTCCACAGATGCTGCCTGACCTGCTGAGTATTTCCAGCATTTTCTGTTTTTATTTGCATTTACGTAGCATCTTTCACGATCTCAGAACAACCCAAGCCACTTCACAGCCAATGAATTACGTACTTTTTGAAGTGTAGTCACTGTTGTAATGTAGGGAAACCGTGGTATCCAATTTAGTTTATGAGAGGTTTATAAAGTACTGAGTGTAAGAGAAAGGGTTAATCCCAAGACAAATTTGGCCACTCAACGCCCATCTTCCAGGCACTAAATGGGCTCCTAAGCCTCCAATATGGCGGGCAGGAAGCGCACACTCATTACGAGCCAGAATTGCACCACTTGCCATATTGGCAAAGGCCAAAAAATTATTGTGCAGCGCCCACGCCTGAAATAGTTGTTAGGTCCTTTGCATATGTCACCGATTGTCCTCCCCTCAGCCACCAAACGGCCCTCGCAGCCACCAACTGCCTCTCCTGGCCACCGCCACCTCCCAACCCGCTCTTTTCCTTACTTACCTGAGTGCTGCTGCTAGCAACACAGCAGCCCGATCTTCAAACACCATTCGCCGGCAAGCTGCCTCTTACTCTCCGCAGATCACTGGCTTGTTGGAAATGAGACACCGGACCCAATATCAGGGCCACCTCGGGTATCACCTTTAGGCATAAGGATCATATCATCGCGTATGTGCACACTCGAATTTCCAGACAAATCTTTATTAGATTGAGAGGAAACTCCTTGTGGCAATCATACTTTGCCCATCTACTTGTTATAGGGAAATGTTAGTTAGCCTTAACTTGGCAGCTTCCCTCAGGATTGTAAACCTCTTCTGCAATTTTATAGCTGAGAGGTCAATAACCAGGGGGCATAGGTTTAAATTATTAGTAGAAGGATTAGAGGAGAGTTGAGGAGAACTTTTTTCACCCAGAGGGTGGTGGGAGTCTGGACCTCACTAGCTGAAAGGGTGGTAGAGGCAGAAACCCTCATCGCATTTAAAAAGTACTTGGATATGCACTTGAGGTGCTGTAACCTACAAGGCTACGGACCAAGAGCTGGAAAGTGGGATTAGGCTGGATAGCTCTTTTTCGGCCAGCAAAGACACGATAAGCCAAATGGCCTCCTTCTGTGATTCTATGATTTTCTACCATGTCGACTGGATGTTGTAGATCTGATTTAATCTTGCCCTTACCTCCTCCCAGGCATGCTACACTGCTCTTCCGAGGGTAGGGAGCCCTGAAGTGGCAAACAGGGCTGCTTTCCATTCATTCATTGTCTGTAGCAGAACTCTTACTCTCTGTAAAACTAGGATTTCTTTTGGTACTCTGCTCCATCACTTGGTCAGATACTCAGTTTTAGCCTAACAAGCATTTCTTGCTATACAATGGAAACTTCATTTTAAATGGCTGCCTTCATTGTACAAGCTCACAATGCTAGGGTGCTGTGAAGGAATAAATAATTAGGAGCACCTCTGGAAGTTTTGGTGGCTGTGTGGAAGCAGTTAAGTGGATGGGCTGCTGAGTAACTTTCTCACTCTGCGAGACCAGATACTGGAAAATTCACCATTCTGTTTCAACTGACACCTTTATTACTACTCTGTTCTAAGCTTGTGTGGAAAGTCCTGTTGTAATGTGATAGAGAAACTAAGTCAAGTTTATTTTGCATTACTGAGCTTATTTTACATCAGCTTGTAAAAATAAAATAAAATAAATTCAATGTGATGTTATTAAAGTAATATAGGATTGCCTGGCAGTAGTGTGAGTGCTGATTCAGATGAGCTTCAAACCTCCCCTCAAAACTTACTTCTTTAACGCTGCTTAAATTAGATTTAGATGGATGCTAAAGTCATCAGTTCCTGACATCTATTTTGTTAAGTCCAGCTACCAGGAGGATCTTCCCAGCGCCTGGATTTAGTAAATCCAGAAAGTTTACATTGAGGTTGTCCCAGCTGTGTGAGATCAATGGACTGGCAACCAGCTGTGCGCGCACTCCACTAAAACCAGTAGAAAAGCAGCTTTGGAGCGTGCCTTCATCCACCTCTGATTTTCTGATCAGATCCCTATATCCCTCCCTTGAAAAGTACCACAAGATATTTTGTTATGCGAAAGGTGAATATTCCATCAGACTCCTGATTTGAGCCTTGTAGATGATGGAGAGGCTTACTGCTGAGAAAATGGTTCCTTTGACTTGCTACCAGGGGGTGCTAGAGAACGCCCAGGTCTGACTTCCCCTCATATTTTCCCTTCCCTCTGCTGAATTGGTTTCCAGCAGTATAATAACAGTTGCTCTGTCTGCCTCTCCCAGCGGAACAGTTCCAATCCTCCTTTTAAAGTTACAGACCCAATCTAGAGCAATGATCTTGGTCAGTGACTCTGCTGTACCCGAGTCACATTAGCAGCAATGGGCTAGAGCATGGGTTAGACTAACGTGTGTTGGCATTCTCTCAAACTAAGTTATTTAGGGGGAACTTGTACCTGCATAAATCTGAGATAAATTATCAGCAAATTCTGCAAAATAAAAATTGATCTGAGGCTCCATGCATTTCTGTAATTCGGATTTGATAACATTTAGTATTATGAAATTTATACTATTCATTACATGGGCATTTGGAGAGTCACAAAAGAGGTCTTAATTGCCAAAGGTTTTAATGCAAACAAGATGCATTTCTAATATCAGATAAGGACAATGCCTTAGAAAGGATGGAAAAAAACAAGAAGAAATTATTTCATCCTCCCCAATGGTTAACAAATAATAGAATAACGTATAAAATATAGATCGCTAGCAAGGTACACACTGAAAACAATCCAAATTTAAGAAGATTACAAAGTATTTGCCTGAGTCGTTTGTATGGTGTTTGTGGATTTGTTACGAAAAAATGTTTCTAGACACTTCTTTCCCCAGAACTATTGATTTTGGGAGAATGCCAAAATGTAATTATCAGATGATGTCCGCTCTGCCTGAACCTTGTGCTGATAACTTGACTGGGGTTCTGGAGGGCCTGTGAAAAGCATCGGGAAAGATCATTCCCAAATATACCTCAATGAGCTGTGTGACATGATGGGCAGCCTTCCAGAGAGCTGCCCAATAGATCTTCAGTGAACTTAGTAAATTTAGTTCTCCCACACATTTTTCTTAATAAAAGCATCTTGACTTTGAGATTACAAAATATGCAGGACATTTTTGAACTTTAACCCTTTGGACTCTGACTTTAATTGTGAAAGGACCTGTAACTTCTGTGTAAAACTCAGTCCTGTAATGAAACAGGATATGTTATTTGCTTTTTGCTTTCCATAATTCATGTGGTGGAATTCACAGTATTCAATACTTGAAATTCGAAAGATTATACTAAAGATCCCAGAGATTTCACAGGAGGGTGATGGAGCAGAGATGTGGGCGTACTGGGACTCTCTAGGATTTTTACAAATTGGGTGCTAATTATGAGCTCTCTGGGTTTTATAGGGTTAGCAGGTATTAATGTTTTATTCTATGAAGAATTACGCCTCTACATCATCTTACAGAACAAATTCTATTACTTTATTTCAGAAATATACACTTAAAGTACCATAGGTGTAAGATTCAACTCCAGTGGGGGTACAAGATAAGCAGTAGTGGATCAGTTGTTTGTTATACACCCCACCCAATTTTTCTTTCCATTGAAGTCAATGGAAAAGATTATCAGGCGGTGTCTATAATTGGCAGCTGGTCGGCTACTGCCCATTTCATGGCCCCACCGAAGTTGAATTTTGCCCACTCTTTTATCTTGAATATGAACCGTTCCCAAACTAATGCTGCTGACAAGTAATTTCTGGACTTCAGTTTTTTTTTAAGAATCAGCAGGGTTTCAGTTGGGGCGATAAGATTGGTATTAAAGGCCAAAGGAGGAGGAGAAATCAGCCGGTGTTCCAGCTCCTGATCATTCTGGCAACTCTTGTTGGAAAATGCAGGGGCAATAAATTCATCTTGGGCAGTCGTGCAAAATGGGCGACAGTGAATCAGCACCAATGGACGTCAATGGAAAAGAAAAGACTGGAGGGCAAAACGGGCTGCCGATTCACTACTGCCTGTTTTTTTGCTATTGCCCATGTCAAACGCATGCGGCCCCCCACCCCACCCCCACAAGTGTAGGCATTTGGTAAAAACAAAATAGTGGCATCTCCCATGGTTCAATAGCACTCACTGTTGAGGCTTAACAAGCAGAATGGCCACTGCCACCTGTCTTAGCTCAGCAAGACTTAATGGGCGAAAAATTGAGCAGTGTCCCATTTGGGGCGCTAACTTCGCCGGGGCACTACTTTTAGCGTCCCAGAAAAAGTAGTGCCCCCGCGCCACAACTTGTGTGGATGTGCCCCAAGAGGGAGGTGGGGCGCTACTTGGGGCGCTGCGACTCAATATCGCGCCGCGGTATTGCAAGCCTTCCTCCCCTTCTTAAGGGGGAGGGGCCTAGCGCAGTGCGACCCGGGGCCCAGCTGGGCCCCCAGGGATCGGGAGTGCCGGCAAAAGAGCCCGGCACACAAGAGAAGTGCCAGGCTAATGGAGCACAGCCGGCACTCCACGGGGGGTGGGGGGGGCATTCAGGAGGCCGGGGATGGGAGCGCAGGCAGGTATTGGCAGGTGGCCAGCAACAAAATTGGCCGCCCTGCAACTCACATTTAAATTGCGCCTCCCTGTCTGCAGGTAGGCCCCCCTGACCCCGTTGGACATAACGTCCGGTGGTAAATCAGGGGGTGCTCCCGAAGATCGCGGCTGGGGTGCGAGCAGGGCGCTGTGCATGACGATGACGTCATCGCCGGCGGCGCAGCGCCGCGGGGTGCTACCAGTTAGCACCGCCGCTAACCTCCTGCTGAATTTCGCGGGAGGCGTGAGCGGTGCTGCGCCCGGGCCCCATTAGCGCCCTCTTAGGGTGCAAATGGGAGGCGCAAAGCAACCCAATTTTCCCCCCCATGACTTCCGGCGTGAAATAGGCAGAAAAATTGAAAAAGAAATGCCACATCAGATGTGGTGGTCTGAGGTTAGAATAGGTATAGTTCAGGTACAGTTCAGAGTCTGTCACATTTTCTGGGGAAAGAAATCAGGGTATGGGGCAAAATTTAACTTTCAGCTGACTGCGCTCACGTCCAAACCTTCCCTCTTTCCTGATTGAAAAATTGTGGCAAAGAGAAATTCTTTTGCTTTCCATTGTTTTTGTACACAGTTGCTCTTGTGTTAAAGTAAACAGTATGATCGCAGTATTAGCCATCCCTGTCACTTTGGTTTATTGTAGTTATTCTAAAATCACTGAGCTTGATGTGTCTAGACTTGAATGCGCATCTGACCTTCAGGCAGTTTAGTGAAAACAATTGAATTGGCCCTTTTATTGCAAAGCAATAACATTGTCATTAAATTCTGGTCTAGACACAATTCCCACCTACCCTATAAAGTAAATGGCTTTGGCAAGCATTAACAGTGACAAGCTAACTCTGCAGGTAACAAGTGTGTCTTGACCATAGTAGTCCATGCACTCTGTGAACTTGGGTATATACACAGTGTGACCCTTCTGGCCTCAATATCACAATAATCTCTGTTTTTGACAGTGTTTATATTGTTGCTGCTTGTAGGCATCATAGAAGACTTTAGACAAGACAGACCATCTACATAGACGGCACACATCTTTTGTTAAAGCATAGATGAAAACCAGCAATCTACACTTACAGAAAGAAATCAAATAATGGATGACTTCCTGTATATAATGACTGAATCATATATCATCTAAGAATTATACACAATAGAGCTTAGTTTTTTGGGGGGACCATTAAGCCTAGAAATGAATCATCTTAAAAAAAGCAAAAGGTGTAAAACCCAGTTTTATAAAAAGCAATTATTACTTAATCCAAGGAAATACCTTCAGAACCCATTTATATTGCTTCCAGTAAATGCCTGTGTTTTAAACTTCCCTATTTATACTCCAGGGAAGATTTGGACACCAGTGAGAATCCTGGCGCAACTGTGCATATGTCATTTTCCACATGTGCAGTTGCTACAAAAAAAAATCATGTTTGCAACTTTAAAATTCTGGCCGCAGATGCTCCCTGATGTCAGGGGAACAATCGTGCAGGCCAGAAATGTTAAAAGCACATTGTTAGCCTGTGTGGGTGGGCTCGCCTATAGTCAGAATAAAATGGCAGACCTGACAGCAAACAGCGATCTGGTAGTAACTATGTACCTTTGCTGCAGCCTTCAATATTTTGCCCCTGAAAGTAGGGAATAAAAAATACCATATAAGTTGCTGCTCCCTGCCTTTGACTACGGTCTCTCCGGAGGCAATATTATCTTCTTCTTAGGCAGTCCCTCGGAACCAAGGATGACTTGCTTCCACATTAAAAATGAGTCCTCAGGTGACTGATGAGTCCAATGCGGGATCTACAGTCTCTGTCACAGGTGGGGCAGACGGTTGTTGAAGGGGTGGGTGGGTGGGGTGCTTGGGTTGACGTGCGCTCCTTGCGCTGTTTGCGCTTGGCTTTTGCTTGCTCCCGGCGAAGAGACTTGAGGTGCTTGGCGCCTTCTCGGATGCTTCTTCTCCACTTTGTGCGGTCTTGGGCCAGGAATTCCCAGGTGTCAGTGGGGATGTTGCACTTTTTCAAGGAGGCTTTGAGGGTGTCCTTGAAGCGTTTCCTCTGCACATCTGGGGCTCTCTTGCCATGCCGGAGCTCCGAGTAGAGCGCTTGTTTTGGGAGTCTCGTATCGGGCATGCGGACGATGTGACCCATCCACCGGAGCTGATCGAGCGTGGTTAAAGCTTCGATGTTGGTGATGTTGGCCTGAGCGAGAACACTGACTACAATATTATAAGTGTGATGTGAGACACCGTGCCTATATTTTCAGATAAGAATTTCCAATCAGTGATGTTCGTGTCTGACTGCTTAACTAACACCTGCTGAACAGTATCATACACTGGAATGTGGTAGAAGCACATTAAATGATCAGACACGAATTTCACCGATCTGAAGTTCTAACCTATAATTCCCATCAGAATCATTATCAGCATTTGACAATATATAGTTTACAGTTTTTTCATAAAGAAATCTAAAATCTTATCTCCCATATAGTCATAATGATTGATAGATTTCAAACATACTGCTATGGATTTAGCAGTACAATACATATTCACAAAGGAGGACACAAATAACCTCCCAGGAATATCGGCAAACATAGGGACTAATGAGAGGGAGGAGCTGACAGAAATTAGTATCTCTAGGGATATGGTGTTGGGTAAGTTGAGGGGACTGAAGGCCGACAAATCCCCGGGGCCTGATAAACTACATCCTAGGGTACTTAAGGAGGTGGCCCTGGAGATAGCAGATGCTCTAAGGATCATCTTCCGGAACTCCATTGACTCGGGAACAGTACCCGTGGATTGGAGGGTAGCTAATGTTACCCCAATATTTAAAAAGGAGGGTAGAGAGAAAGCAGGGAATTATAGACCAGTAAGCCTTACATCGGTTGTGGGCAAAATGCTAGAGTCCATTATTAAGGATAAAATAGCGGAGCACTTGACAAATGGGGAAAGGATCGGACAGAGTCAACATGGATTTACAAAGGGTAAATCGTGTTTGACTAATCTGCTGGAATTTTTTGAGGAAGTAACTGGTAAAATAGATGGGGGAGAGCCAGTGGATGTGGTGTACCTTGACTTCCAGAAAGCCTTCGATAAGGTTCCACACAAAAGATTATCATGCAAAATTAAGGCTCATGGAATTGGGGGCAAAGTATTAACGTGGATAGAGAACTGGCTGGCGGATAGAAAACAGAGAGTTGGAATAAACGGCTCGTTTTCGGAGTGGCAGGCAGTGACCAGCGGGGTGCCGCAAGGATCTGTCCTGGGACCCCAGCTGTTCACAATATATATAAATGATTTGGATCAGGGAATTGGATGCAATATTTCCAAATTCGCTGACGACACTAAACTAGGAGGAGGGGTGGGCTCTGATGAGGATGTCAGGAGGCTACAGTGCGATTTGGACAGGTTGGGGGAATGGGCGGATACGTGGCAGATGCACTATAATGTGGATAAATGCGAGGTTATCCACTTTGGGGGTAAAAACAGGAGGGTGGATTATTATCTAAATGGCAATAGATTGGGAGATGGGGAAGTGCAGAGGGACCTGGGTGTTCTTGTGCACCAGTCACTGAAGGAGAGCATGCAGGTGCAACAGGCGATTAAGAAGGCAAATGGTATGTTGGCCTTCATATCAAGGGGGTTCGAGTATAGGAATAGGGATACCTTACTACAGCTGTACAAGGTGCTGGTGAGACCGCATCTGGAGTATTGTGTACAGTTTTGGTCGCCCCATCTGCGGAAGGATGTTCTTGCCATGGAAAGAGTGCAACGGCGATTCACCAGGCTGATACCTGGAATGGCGGGAATGACCTACGAAGAGAGATTAAATAGTTTGGGCTTGTACTCACTGGAGTTTAGAAGATTGAGAGGGGATCTCATCGAAACATATAAAATTATGGCAGGCCTGGACAGGCTGAATTCAGAGAGAATGTTTCCAATGGCCGGGGAGCACAGAACCAGGGGCCACAGTCTAAAAATAGCGGGCAAATCATTTAAAACAGAGATGAGGAAGAATTTCTTCACTCAAAGAGTGGTGAGCCTGTGGAATTCCCTGCCACAGAGGGCTGTGAAGGCTAATTCAATAAATATTTTCAAGAGAGAATTGGATATATTTCTGAAGGCTAAGGGGATTAAGGGTTACGGAGAAAAGGCGGGGACGGGGTACTGAACTGGTAAGATCAGCCATGATCTCATTGAATGGCGGAGCAGGCTCGAAGGGCCGAGTGGCCTACTCCTGTTCCTATCTCTATGTATAATGGGGGGAAAATTCAGTATCGCCCCGTTTGGGGCGCGATTATCGGCCGTGTGCAAAGTTTACTGCCTGGCACTAATTATCGCCTCCAACTGCAAACTTGGCTTTTATCGCCCCCGGCGGTAATTGGAGCGCTAAATCAGGCGCTGCACACCTGTCTTAAGGTGCAAAGGCCGAGGAGTGAGGCGCTACCTCAGAGTGCTGGCGAAGCTCATGTGATGTCAGTTGGCAATGGAACACAGATACAATGGCGCCGGCCAGTTCTTAAAGGGGAGGGTCGATCTTGCTCTCCATCCACATCCTGCTCATTGCAGCCTTCAATCTCGGTCTGGAGAGACCTGTACATCAAATCTGCTGGAAAGAATAATGGAGATACCCAGGGAAAGAGCTCAGAGTGCAGCCCCCACAGTCTCTTCTAAATCGATACAAGGAAGGGCAAATCAAAATGAACTTGCAAAGTGCTGCTCAGTACCCAAAACTCCTCAACACAGCGTTGAATCTCTCCGGAAGTCTCTCTCTCTCTCTCTCTCTCAGAATGTGTGGTGCAAAAATGCCACCAATAAAAAAAGGCAGGAAGCGATCGCCTTTAAATAGCGCTCCCCCAGTCCCTTCCTGACTGCAAAATGCTCCCCTCAACCTGTCGTTGCTAGTGGCAGGCGGTAAGGCGGGGGCGCCACTCAATATCCGGTCCAGGGCGCTACCGGGGCATTGCACACTTGACTGACGTCACGATCTGCTGACGCAGGAGATCATGGTGGTAGTGTTTAGCGCCGCCGCAAAATGTCTAGTTAATTTCATGAGCGGCGCAAACATCGCCGCGCACGGGCACTAGTTGTTTTGCGCCCCATTAGCATCCTCTTAAGGCGCTAACGGGAGGCGCAAACCAACTGAATTTTCCCCCCAATATCCCTATTAAATTATTGAGCTACTCAAAATTGTGCTGGCTGCTGTTATTTCAAATCTATCCAGTTTATCTCTTAGCTTCCCAGAAATCTCAAACATGACCATAACATCTCTGTGAATGCATGATTGCAGTTTATGCAAAATCGCGAATCTAACTTTACTGATCTGGCTGTGGACATTTCCCGATGTTAGGAAAGATCTGCACAGGTCAACAATGGCAAAAGTGTATCACTGGCCTGCAGGTGTAGGCTGAGTGGTAGATGTTTGCTGTTTATATTTACCACAGTCCGCACTTTTGGCAGGAGGTAGAGAGTTAAAACCTGGAACAAGAAAGGTTTCAATACTTCTAATGGGATGAGTGCCAAGATATTTAATCCGCAGGGTTGTTGCTGATGGTGGGGTTGCCATCGGTGGTATAGTCAACGGTAAAAAGGGGGCATGGAAATATTGATCAATTCGTTGAAAAACAAAGCGACTTGGCAAGTTCAAGTATCACCAGTGGGTCCAGAATTCTGACCCCATCCATCATTCTTTGTGGTTGTTTCAGTATTTCTCTAGTTTTGCAGTTTTTGCCTATAGTAAATGTTTCCGCTATAGCAATGAACGCTCTGTAATATTTCACATTAAAATGGATTTTGCGGAGTTATTTATTGAGTGGGACAGTTGCTCGGTGTTCTGAGGATTATATGCAATCAAATGTGTTTCTGCCATTGTCTTAGGTTAGTCACTCTTTGTCGTATCCAGAAACAGAGGGGCAGGATAGAGGCGGGGGGGGAGGTGGGGAGGGGGCGGTGCGCCGTTAGGTATTAGTTCATGGTTTGAGTTCTCATGCTTACTTTGCTGCTGCTGAAAATTCATCCAGAAATGTATTAACCTCAAAACCTAAAGTCCCCGCATCAGGAAACACAAAAGTGGAAAAAATGAACTTGCATTTCAAACAGCAAGTTTTCGGTGTCTGGTTTACATTTTAGAAATTTCTAGACAGCCCCCTCAGAAAAAAAAACAGACCAAAAATGGATGGGTGGCAACTCCTGTCTTCAGTTCTTCAGTATTGTGTGTATATTCCTTCAGGATGTAATCATCTTGGTTTCAACAAACCTGACAGATTCAAGTTGGTTTTACAGGAAACTTTCGATTTACCGGCACCTAAATAACTGGAAATCTCGGTTAACCGGCAAAATTCAGGAGTAGGTTTTACTTCATATTTTTTTGCCTTCTTCCATCTGTGCTGTGCAAGGGTGTGGCTGCAGCTATTGCTAAGCTACAGAGACGCTTGAAACTTGAGGCCATTGTTCTACAGTTGTTGCTAAGCAACAAGGTTTGTTTCTTTATACGGAGCTGTCAGCTCTCCCTATCTTTTACTATAGCGTTCGGTTATCCGGAATTTTTGATGAACCAGCACCACGTCGGTCCCGTCCATGCCAGATAAAAAAAAGTTTCCTGTATATTGCAGCCCAAGTCTTGGGAGAATGAGCTAACTTCACTGTTTTCTTGCTGTGACCTTTGTTACGGGCAACGGGTCTTCCTGTAATCTGGCTATACCGAGAATGCACTGACTGGCCATGACATTTTGGCTAGTGCACATGCACAGTGTAGTACCATGGTGATGTTGCATCTCAGAGTCACTGCAGATGCACGATGAAATCATTACATTGTGTGATGTCACCATGTAAGTGCGTTGCTGTGACCACAGCAGCTCAGCTACTGGCCCAGAAAGATTGGAGGCACTCAGGAAGACCCAGTAGAAAAACAGATCTTTCGGACCTCCGGTCTTTAAAAAAATCCTGTAACTTTATTTTGATGTATCGTCTGGCTGCAGCAAACCTGTGTTACAGGAGCCGATGGCTGAAGACCAATATTAAAGCAGCTTCAGATGGCCATCTTAAGACCCGCACTTCATATTGGCATTCCTGTCTGTCAGGGTATTCATTTATGTTTCAAAACCTTGGCATTTGGTTTAATTGCAGATGTGTTGCAGATTAATGGACTTGGACAAGGTGATGAGAAATCTTTTGTACAGGCTGTCTTGGGCGACATGTCATGAATTAGGTGTTGATAGTTATCTCATCACCTCATTCAGGATGAGTAACCCACAAAATATATAAAATAAGACCAGATGTTAAGGTTATGTATCAGAAGTGAATGCCCGGTTTTAAAGGGGGAAGATATTCCTTCAATTGAATTGCATTTTAAACAAAAGACTGGCATTCACAACCACCGGACGTCCCAAAGCGCTTTACAGCCAATGAAGTACATTTGAAGTGTAGTCACTGTTGTAATGTAGGAAACGCAGCAGCCAATTTGCGCACAACAAGGTCCCACAAAGAGCAATGTGATAATGACCATACAATCTGTTTTTAGGTGTTGGTTGAGGGATAAATATTGGCCAGGACATCAGGGAGAACTCACCCGCTCTTTTTCGAAGTGGTGCCATGGGATCTTTTACATCCACCTCCGAAAGACGGCACCTCCGACAGTGCAGCACTCCCTCAGTACTGCACTGGAGTGTCAGCTTAGATTTTGTGCTCAAGTCCCTGGACTGGGATTTGAACCCACAACCTTTTGTCTCAGAGGCGAGAGTGCTACCAACTGAGCCACAGTTAACACCAAAAGGAGAAAAAATCTGAAATGCAGATAGAAATTGCAGTTTGTAACCTCATTTCTATATTCTGTTGGATGAGAGAAAGAAGGGGTGATTAGACGAGTTAATGGCACAAATAACTACATATGGGTATGATCTTGTGGCCATTACAGAAACATGGCTGCAGGATGACAATGCCTGGGAATTAAACATACCAGGTTATTTAACGATCAGGAAGGACAGGCAGGAAGGAAGGGGAGGTGGGGTGGCTATGTTAATAAAGGAAGGAATCACTGTAATACAGAGAAATGATATTGGGTCAAAAGATCAGGATAATGAAACAGTTTGGGTGGAGGTAAGGAATAATAAGGGGAAAAAAACACTAGTGGGCGTAGTCTATAGGCCTCCGAACAGTTGCAACTCTGTTGGACGGAGTATCAATCAGGAAATAGTTGAGGCTTGTAATAAGGGAACATCTATAATTATGGGGGATTTTAACTATCATATTAATTGGACAAATCAAATTGGGCAGGGCTGCCTTGAGGATGAGTTCATTGGGTGTATTAGGGATGGGTTTCTTGAGCAGTATGTAACTGAACCGACCAGGGGGCAAGCAACCTTAGATCTGGTTCTGTGTAACGAGACAGGATTAATTAAAAATGTCCTAGTAAAGGATCCCCTTGGAATGAGTGACCATAACATGGTTGAATTCCATATTCAATTAGAGGGTGAGAAGGTTGGATCGCAAACAAGCGTGCTAAGCTTGAATAAAGGAGACTATGAAGGTATGAGAGCGGAATTGAGTAGAGTGGATTGGGAAAATAGATTAAAGGGTAAGACGATACATGATCAGTGGTGTACATTTAAGGAGTTATTTTACAACTTCCAAAAAATATATATTCCACTGAGAAGAAAAGGGTGTAAAAGAAAAGACAGCCATCCGTGGCTAAGTAAAGAAATTAAGGATAGTATTCGACTAAAAACAAGGGCATATAAGGTAGCCAAATCTAGTGGGAGGATAGAGGATTGGGAAAACTTTAAAAGACAGCAAAAAGTAACAAAAAGATTGATTAAGAAAGGGAAGATAGATTATGAAAGTAAATTAGCAAAAAATATAAAAACAGATAGTAAGAGTTTTTATAGTTATATAAAAAGAAAAAGGGTGGCTAAAGTAAATGTTGGTCCCTTAGAGGATGAGACCGGGAAATTAATGGTGGGAAATATGGAGATGGCAAAAACACTGAATGAATATTTTGTATCAGTCTTTACAGTAGAAGACACTAAGAATATCCCAACACTGGACAAACAGGACGGCTATAGGGGGGGAGGAGCTAAACACGATCAAAATCACTAAGGAAGTGGTACTCGGTAAAATAATTGGACTCAAGGCAGATAAATCACCTGGACCTGATGGCTTACATCCTAGGGTCTTGAGGGAAGTGGCGGTAGGGATTGTGGATGCATTGGTAATAATTTTCCAAAACTCCCTGGAATCAGCAAAGGTCCCAGCAGACTGGAAAACTGCTAATGTAACGCCCTTATTTAAAAAGGGCAGTAGACAGAAGGCTGGAAACTATAGACTAGTTAGCCTAACATCTGTGGTAGGTAAAATATTGGAGTCCATTATTAAGGAGACAGTAACAGGACATTTGGATAATCATAATTTAATAGGACAAAGTCAGCATGGTTTTATGAAGGGGAAGTCATGTTTGACAAATTTGCTGGAGTTCTTTGAGGAAGTAACTTATAGGGTGGATAAAGGGGAACCAGTGGACATAGTATATTTAGACTTCCAAAAGGCATTTGACAAGGTGCCACACAAAAGATTATTGCTTAAGATAAAAAATCATGGGATTGGGGGTAATATTCTGGCATGGATAGAGGATTGGCTATCTAACAGAAAGCAGAGAGTTGGGATAAATGGTTCATTCTCGGACTGGCAATCAGTAATTAGTGGTGTTCCACAGGGGTCAGTGCTGGGTCCCCAACTCTTTACAATCTATATTAACGATTTGGAGGAGGGGACCGAGTGTAACATATCAAAGTTTGCAGATGATACTAAGATGGGAGGGAAAGTAGTGAGTGAGGAGGACATAAAAAACCTGCAAGGGGACATAGACAGGCTAAGTAAGTGGGCAGAGATTTGGCAGATGGAATACAATACTGGAAAGTGTGAGGTTATGCACTTTGGCAGGAAAAATCGTAGAGCAAGTTATTATCTTAATGGCGAGAAACTGGAAAGTACTGAAGTACAAAGGGATCTGGGGGTCCTGGTGCACGAAACTCAAAAGGTTAGTATGCAGGTGCAGCAAGTGATTAAGAAGGCCAATGGAATGTTGGCTTTCATTGCTAGGGGGATAGAATATAAAAATAGGGAGGTATTGCTTCAGTTGTACAAGGTATTGGTGAGACCGCACCTAGAATACTGCATACAGTTTTGGTGTCCATACTTAAGAAAAGACATACTTGCTCTCGAGTCAGTACAAAGAAGGTTCACTCGGTTAATCCCGGGGATGAGGGGATGGACATATGAGGAGAGGTTGAGTAGATTGGGACTCTACTCATTGGAGTTCAGAAGAATGAGAGGCGATCTTATTGAAACATATAAGATTGTGAAGGGGTTGGATCGGGTGGATGCGGGGAGGATGTTCCCGATGATGGGTGAAACTAGAACTAGGGGACATAGTCTTAGGATAAGGGGCTGCTCTTTCAAAACTGAGATGAGGAGGAACTACTTCACTCAGAGGGTGGTAGGTCCATGGAATATGCTGCCCCAAAAAGCTGTAGAAGCCACATCATGACATAAATTTAAAACAGAAATAGACAGTTTCCTAGAAGTAAAGGGAATAAAGGGTTATGGGGAACGGGCAGGAATTTGGACATGAGTCTAGGTTCGGATCGGTCATGGCCCTGTGAGTAGCGGAGCGGGCCCAGGGGCCATGTAGCCTGATCCTGCTCCTATTTCATGTGTCTAATTCTGTTAGATTCAGGAGATGGTTCAGTGATAGTAGATTGGCGGTTAGGATCAGATCAGCCATGATCTTATTGAATGGCGGAGCAGGCTCGAGGGGCCGATTGGCCTACTCCTGCTCCTATTTCTTATGTTCTTATGCTCTTATTCCATAATCCATTGGTTCCACAATGCACATCATGGGAAATCACAAGCCTGCAGTGAACAAATTTGCATTAATATAGCCCCTGTCACGTCCTCAGGTTAGCCCAAAGTGTCTGACAGCTAATGAATTGGTTTTGAGTGTAGTCACTCTTACTTTGCAGGCAAACATGGCAACCAATTTGTTTACAGCAAGGTCCCACAAACCCATAACTATGACCAGTTAATTTGGTACTGGTTGTGTTGATAAATGTTGGCCAGGGCAGGAGAACTCCACTGCTGTTCTTTGAATAGTGCCATGGGAACTTTTGTACACCTGAACAAGCAGTTGGGGCCTCAGTTTAATGGCTCATCCAGTATGGCACTGAAGTGTCAACCTAGATTATGGGCTCACGCCTTTAGACTGGGACTTGAACCTCTGACCTTCTAACTCAGAGTTAAGAGTGCTACCTCTGGGCCAACCTGACACGTTTCCCTAATACATGCCCCCGTGTACATTGTTCCTGCCTGGGTACAATAATTGTGGAATCACCCATGGAATTCTACGTGATAAAGAATGTGGCAGACAAATTACCCAGAATTCCACCTGGGCCAGCCCATTGTGTGACTGCTTAGATGTTTAGCCTCATGTACAATATTCTGGAGATATAAGTGAACAAATTTAGATTAAAATCATGATTCATAGTTTAGATGAACAGTTCTAAAATTAAGATGGTAATCGAATCAATTTGGCTGAATACGTTTGAAAAATTACAGGGGTGAAAGTGGTCTTCACTGCTAGTGCAAAATGGACGCTGGTGAATCAGCAGCCTGTGTGCGCCCAATCTTCATTACCATTGAAGTCAATTGGACACGGTGTAAAACGGGCTAGTGACTCACTACTTCTCAAAGACCAAGTTCACTCCCCAGCTCCCCACTCTTGTTTGAAATCTCAAACATATCACCTGGACCCCACACATTAAAGCACAAACTATAATCAAACTGAACTGAAAGGGAACTGACTTAAAAAAAAGTCTACTCCAAAAATTCTTCAGCTTGGTATCTTGAATCATGTATTGCTCTCCATTGAAGAAGTCTAGGGGAAGATTTCCTCCATGTGCTCGGTGCAGCAACATTGTAAATACATTGATAAAGATCACTTATATGATTTTGGTACACTTAACACACAAATGAAATCTTACCTTCTGCTCTGTAACATTTCAGCAAGAGAGGGATTGCATTTTTTCACCTTTTATCCAGTGCATTCCGAGTAATAGCCCGCAGTGACATTATGGGGGTAATTTTAACCCCCTTAAAACGGGTGGGTTTGGGTTGGGTGGGAGGCTAAAAAGTTAAAAATCTAAAACAGGAACCCAACCCACCCACTTCTGGTTTTAACGGAGACGGGGCGAGGGGCGGGTCGGTCATTGAAACCTTTTAAGGAGGCTGCGTGCCTCCATTTTAACAAGGTTTCTATTTTTAACTCATGTCTGCCGGGTTTCCCTGGCCTCGGGAATCCCGGCATGATAAAGGGGGCAAGAAGGGCTGGATCCATAAGGTAAGTGCTTTTACAGCACTGCTTGTGGACCAGGAGGAGCAGGAGTGTTTCCTCCAGGCCCAACAAGCTAACCCTGTCAACCCCCCCACCTCCACGATCTCGCCCCGACTTCCCCTCCCATCACCGACCTCCCAAGTGCCCCTCCCCCCCCGCAATCTGTCAGCTTCTTCCAAATCTTCCGTGATCACCGATCCCCCAACCACGCTCAACCAACCCATCCTCCCACCCTGCCCCGCCGGCAATCTCTCCCTCCCACCACCACAAAACTTACCTGATCCTGGGCTGCGGCCTTTCTTGGAGCTTTCCTTGCCTGATAGGCAGCCAAGCCTGTCAATCAGGTTGGCTTTTGGGTGGGGAACCTGGCGGAAAAAAAAAATCACTCACCCTGGAGTTAAAACTCCACGGTGTTCGTGGAAACCTGCACTTCTGTGTTTCCCGCCCATAACTCCTCACCCCCTGCTCCGAAACCCCACCACAGTAAATATCGGGTCCAATGACCTTTCATCAGAATACTAGATATAGATATAAATAGATTACATTTTGGAAAATTGTGGATACATAGCTATAGCTATGCTTTTGCATCTTGTTGATGAGACGGTAAGCTCAGGCTCCGTCTGCCCTCTCAGGTGGAAGTAAAAGATCCAATGGCACTATTCGAAGAAGAGCAGGTGAGTTCGCCTGGCGTCCTGGTGTCTTATTCATTGCTGTTAGTGGGAACTTGCTGTGTGAAAATTGGCTGCTGTGTTTCCTACATTGCAACACTGATTGTAGTTCAAAAGTACTTCAGTGGCTGTGAAGCACTTTGGGATGTCCTGAGGTTGTGAGAGATGTTGTATAAATGCAAGTTTTCTCCTCCTTTCTTTGTGGATGGAAATTCTGGGCTGTGTGCCTGCGATTTCCTGACATGCACCTCTGGGAGCAATGCTCCCCACTGGGGGCACTGTATCATGGAATTACCTTAATATTTAGTTCATTTGTAGCTTGGATATGAATTTCCTCAAATTGAATTTAGGCAAGCGGCATATAGTCTCACAGCACCTGGGCTTTGCACCCGCTCCAGTATAACTGCAAGGGCAGTAGTCGACAAATGCGATTGTAAAACTCATGCATCAGTCACTGCTTTTTGGCACTTCCAGAACATTTCATGGCTCTTCAGAACTGAACAAATAGTTCTTCATCTGGATAACGCATCTGTGCATTTTATCAGAGGTTTGCAGAATGCTCCATGGTCCTTTCAAAGAACTCCAGTGCTTTCATCTTTTCACCAATTTGGTACAGAACTGAAGGAGCTGACAGCATCAGTTGTCTGAACTATGACTGGCATGCTGCTACTGGAAGAGATTAAATGGCAGATAAAATGTTTCAGCTGCAAACCAAATATTGATATTTGGGATATTTGAGCTTACGCTGGAGATGTTTTAATAAAGTTTGCACAGCAAAACCAGAAACTGTTACTGTGATATTACAATTTATTCAAGTTTGTAAATATTTCACACATTAATATCAAACAAGTTTAATATCTGTAAATAGGCAATTAATCACGAGTTACAACCGCTTCAATAATGTGGACTTATCTCTTTCACAGTAATGATTACGATCTCCTCTGAGCTTCTAATCATTAACAGTTACTTTTTTAACGTACGTGGTATTCTTTTTGAAGTTCTCCACTCTTGCTGGGGCACGGGTCCATATGCAGCTCTCCTGCACTTCATTCAAATGATCATTCACATGTGTGAACCAGGAGAGCAACTGTCGACAGGTATAGAGGGCATTATTCCTGAGCACAATCTTGTTCATGTCCCAAACACATGCATTCTCCAGCGGGAGTAACTGGATAACAATTAGGCCTGGGCTACATTTTCCATCCCTTATCCTGGGATGCTGAGGCCAATTGCAGCACCCTGTCGCTGCCTGGGGCTTCCCCATCACTGTTAAGTTCAGAGGTTTGATAACCTTCTTAGATAGACCAGCAAACTCAGCACAGATAGGAATCAAATCTGGTCTGTATGGTGAGATGGTGTCCTTATTCACTCAGTCATTAGGGAAGCCTTTGCCATTTATTTGCACTGTAAATTGTGGCACGTAATATATTATATAAAATGTGGGGGTAGATTTGAATTTTACCATGGAGCACAGAAAGGAAAATTCATGTGGGAAGGATTGCATGCCTATAATGGAGTCTGCCTGATTTATCCTCAATTTGAATTAAGGGCAATGCTTAATGCCCGGGCAGCTAAGGTGAAAATCTAAACCATGGCATTTAATTGTATATGATTACTGAATTTCATTCATCACTTCTCATTCTATTCAACAAACTGTGGATGAGAACATTCTATTCAACAAACTGTGGATGAGAATTTAGACTTGTGCCCAACATGGGCGACAAGTCAGTGGAGCACTCGATCCGCATGCCGGTCTGTGCCGATAGGAGGCCTGTGCTAAATCTGGCATCGGGCCTCATCTCCATAGAACTACCAACCTGCGGATGCCACTAAGGCGTCAGGAAGCAGGTCGCGGGTTCCATCTGCAGTGGTGTGGGCCGGCTTCGATCCTGGCAGTGGCCCTCAAGTAGGTCCTGGGGGTGAAGAAGATGCCAAGGGGGGCAAGCTCGGGTCAACAGCTGCTCGCAGTTCTTTTGTGGAGCCTGGAGGAACACCTCTGCTACTTCTGATTCCACAAAAAACAAACATTAATGCAGCTTTGAGGCCCTTTTCCTGTGGTCCTTTTAAAATTGGGCCTTGGATGTCAGACAGGCAGTCTGCCAGCAGAGATTCAGTGGTGGATTCGAGAGAGGTGTTGGAGAGGTATAGTTGGGTGTCATCAGCGTACATGTGCAAGCTGACTCCATGGGCTGGATTTTCTGAATGGGAAGCTTTTGGAGGCGGGACTCCCACTTGTCAGGTTTCAGTCCCGCCTCCATCAGCTTCTGGCCAACCAGCGGGATTTTCCCCTGATTGACCTTGTTAAGCCCGCCCGGTGGGCTCAGCAGGCCAATTAGGGGGAAGTCAGTGACAGAGCACGTCAACGTATGACGGGTCATTTGTCAAGAACTTTTGAAAGAAGAAATGTCATCATTTGACAGCTCTGTGAAGTTGTCAAACACTGACATTCTGTGTAGTTTGTGTTCAGGACTCACCAAACCTTTCGGCCTAGAAATTCTCTTGGGTTTGTGCCCATTTAGGGGCGCAAGAGTGGGTTGCGCCGGAAGTTGCGTCGCCGCTGAAATTAGGTGGGCCTTTAAATCGGCGTAAGCCGGTAGCGCTGCGCCGGCACCGATGACGTCATCGGTGTGCGCAGCACCCCGGTACCGCCCAAAACCACGCCGATCCCCATCTTCAGTAGCGGCCGCCTCTTCCCTGGCGGCCGCTAACAACGTTTTGAAAACCTGGCCGTGCTGCAGCCTTAGAGGCGCTATTTAAAGCGGAGGTGCGGCTGGCTGCTTTTTCGGCGGCCGCCTGCCCGCACCCCCTTCCCCGGCCTCCTCCACCCCCCCCCCCGCGGCATTGCCGGCTGGTTTCCGTGGAGCCCGGCACTTCGCCGTTGTGCCGGGCTCTTTTGCCGGCACTTTCAACGGGGCTCCGGCCGTTGCAGGCACCTCCCCCTTAAGAGAAGGGGGAGGCCTGCAGTACAGCAGCCTGCCGCTCCGCATCGGGTGGCGCAGCGGGACCGGCAGCGCTGAAATTCACTTTCAGCGCCCCAAGCGGGGCGGGCACACCCTGTACCAGCGCCCGCTTCCGCTTTGGGGCGCTGAAAGTGAATTTGGGGCGGGCACAACTGGCTCGGCGGCGGGCGCTAAATTTCCGGCGCAAACGCGCTGGCGGGGCGTCACCGAATTTATAGGCCTTCTACTTTGCAGAAATCAGCTGGCCATTGGATCGGAGGATGCAACAGCCAGTCTGTGATCTCTACAATGGAGATGTCAGGGACCCCGGCTCCACAGCGGCTGAAGGCTGTAGGTAGAAACAAATGTAAGTTAACATTTTCTAACACTTTACACTCACTTCACATACTTACCACTCCACACTTGCACCCTTCACTTACCTCTACATCGCACTTTCAGACCCCTCCGACCCCCGCAGACCTCCTACTTGCCTCCTACACCCCGGCGGGGTTCCCCCAGGTTGGGAAGCCCGCACTTCAGGATGAAAAATGGGGATAATCCTATTTTCTGCCTGTTAACTACCTGTTAACAGGCAGTTAATAGGCTTTAATCCCTTCCCGCCTCCTTGGAGGCGGGACCCGGGGCAGGACGGCTTCCCGCCTCCTGGCAAGAGGGCACGGAGCAACTTTCCCGGCAGTCCCGCCTCCATACCCGCCTCCTTGGGGCTGAGAAAATCCAGCCCTAAGTCTTCAGAGATGTCACCAAGGGGTAGCAAGGAAGAAAAGAGGACCAAAGATAAATCCTTGGGGGACTCCAGAGTTAAGGGTGTGGGGATGGGAAGAGAAGCTATTGCTGAATAGGTAGGAGTGGGCCAAGCGAGGACAGTCCCATTAAGGTGGACAATGGAAGAAAGACATTGGAGGAGGACGGTGTGGTCGACCGTGTCAAAATGTGCAGAGAGGCCAAGAAGGACACGGTAGAATAATGCACCATGGTCACAGTCACTGGGGATATCAGTTGTGACATTGATTAGCACTGTTTCAGTGCTGTGGCTGGGGCAGAAACCTGATTGGAGAGGTTCAAACATGGATTTTTTGGAAAGATGGGTACAGGTTTGGGAAGTGACAGCACATTCAAGTGTTTTAGAGAGGAAAGGGAAGTTGGAGATGGGGCAAGCACAGAGGAATCAAGGAGGAGGGGGAGAGTACCCGAGGAGGGAGAACTTCTTCTAATGTCAGCTAGCATAGTGATCAGGAAGGGAAATTTGGGGCTCCACATAATGGAGTCAAGGGAGCAGAAGATAGGTTTTGTGGACAAGATGTGCTTGGAGAGAGCATGAGGAAGGATAGGAGAGTAACTGAAGAAAGATGTGGGTTCAGGGCAATGGTGAGGAGGGCCTAGGGAGAGGTTTGGCTTGGTGGGAAAGGGAAGGGTGGAGGGTGGATCCGCAGAGGTGGCTGAACAGATGGGGCAGGATTTTCATTGGGCCGTGGAGGTGGGATTGGAGGCGTGTGGGGGTTAAAATCTCAAAATCAGGGGGCACGAACCCATCCCGCCCCCAACCCGCCTCCATGCCAGTTTCAAAGGAGGCAGGTACCCGACCTGTGCTGGGACCCACCTCCCTGAGGCGGGAAGGGGATTAGTAACAATTAACTGCCTGTTAACAGGTAATTAACAGGCAGTTTTTAGCCTAATCCTTATTTTTATTGCTGAAGTGTGGGATTCCTGACGGCTCCAAACCACGCCAAGTTAGTGAGGTGGGCCGTCGGGCTGAAGGGTTTGGAGGGTTTGAGATGTCCGGTGTTCAGGTGAGTGATGGGTGCATGAGTTCAGAGGTAAGTGTGTTTGGTGTGTGTAAAGTGTTTAAAGAAGTTTTACTTACATTTACTTACCTTTACAGCCTTCCTTCCTTCAGGTCTCAGGAGTCCCTCATCTCACCGGCACAGAAAGCAGAATGGCCGCGAGCTGTCAAAAGTTGCAGCATTCAGCTTTCTGTTCTGGAGAGATCTCTAAATCAGCCTGAGAGGAAGGAGTTAACTTGGAGTACAGATTGTCAGTGTTTGACAGCTTCAAACAGCTGTCAAACGCTGATATTTCATCTGTCAAAAGCTTTTGACAGATAAAATGTCAATCTGTGACATCACCTGTTGCCAGGTGGTCCTTAATTAGCCTGCTGAGCCCGCTGGGTGGGCTCAACAAGGTCAATCAAGTGAAAATCGCGTGGGTTGGCTAGAACTCGATGGAGGCGGGACTACAACCCTGAAAGTTGTAGTCCCGCCTCCTACACGCCTCCTCAGTGAAAATCCAGCCCATGGTCTCAATCTGAGTGACACTGAATCCCTCGCAATCCTCACATCAGTGACGGGTGTGAATTCATATTCCGTTGGTGGTTAAGTGAGCATGGTGCACTGGCTTTTTTTGGGGTGGTATCACTGTTCATTCAGCTTCATGAATATTCTAATATTCCCACAGAAACAAACCCCCCAAATAACCCAAATGCTTGTCCACAGTGTAAATAAATCTTTCTGCTTGACAGTGTCCGGATTGTTTAAAAATCAGTCTTACAAGCAGCTTCTGATAGATGGAAATAGTTGACAGCTATATGAATTAGCAAACAGTGAATCTCACAAGGGAGTGCAGTTTCTCGGAATTATGTACTCATTCAATAACTATATTCATTTTGTGCCAGATCAGATCTTGGCACGTTGAAAAACATAAATAACTGTTCACTTTGTCATTCCCTATTGCTTAATTGACTTCTATTTCATCACCTACTTTGTCAAATATTTTAAAGCATTATAATAACTCCAAACCATAATATTATTTTCCAAACTCAATTTATAATTGTCAGTTTTACATTTGCATTGTAATCTCAGGTAGCTCAGTTTAAATTGCCATAATGTATTCAGAGAGAGGTACGTTACATAAATAAATCCTTCTTCATTAACTTGGCATTGTTTCATGTCTCAGTTTTGCAGAATGCAGTGGTGTTACTTTAATAGAAAAAGACAAGTCTGAACTCACTCACTCTAACTTCATCATTACCAGAAAACCTTCAAACAACCAGCACTCATGTACCAGACACCAGCCAGGAGACACTTCCATCTCCACAACTTAAGAGAGCACAGGAGATTTCACTCAGCACAGATGATGTTTAACTTCCAATTTGGAGAGGCCAGTGAAAGGTTCTTCGGTGTTCTTGTTTTCCTCAGAATGGAAAATATACAACATTTTAGTGATGTTGATGGAGAAAGTAAAACATTATCTATTTTTGTTTTGGTAGGCGTGTGGGAATGGCTGTTGTTTGGGTGTAACAGAGAATGAACATTTTGTTAAATTTCATATTTCTGAGGTTCAATAGATGTATGAGTAAATTCATTGCTCCCTCCTCCCAGGGAGGCCTAGAACACTGCAGTGTGGTAGCGCCAAATTTCCAACTCACACTCCCTTCAAGGGCAAGCACTAGGTTTGCCCTATGGTATACATTGTGCTAGTCACGCAGTACATGACTAATTTGTTGATGACACCCTGCTCTACTTCTCCATTACTTTTTACAACTTCTCTGTTCCTTCTGTGCTGTCAAATTGCTTGTCGGACATCCAGACTTGGGCAAGTTATAATTTACTCCAGCTAAACATTGGGAAGATGTCGGGCACCTTCTTTGGCCCCTACCACAAAATCTGTCTCTAACTCACATTGACTGCTATCTCAGACTGAACCAAATAGTTCGCAAGACCATCTCCTGTTTGACTCCAAGCTGAATTTCCAATCCTATATCGGCCCTGAAAATCCATGGTTATTCTGGCATTCTTCCAGCATAACTTTGGCCGTATTCCACCAGAAATGAGTCCATTACATGGATATGGAAAGTCCTGGCCTTGCACTGATGTTTCCTCAATGACCTCTTGGGAGCAGAGCCTCCGCCCACCCCAAACATGGGCATCTTCATAAAGGGGGCAGGGACAGAGGCAACAATTCCCTACATCAGGAGTTCCCACATCCTTGACCCTCAAAGGGACCCAGTGTATGACTGACAGAAGTAGCGCCCACCTATTTTACACTTATACGCATTAAACAGAACTTACTATCTATTGTCCCAGTTATATAAAAGATCTAACTTCTTCTGAATCTGATTGCAATGCCTCTCATTATTTGCTTGCCCTATTGTGGTATCTTCAGTAAACTTGGAGATTTTGCTTGTATGACCCTCATCCTTAAAAATAGCAAAGGTCCTAGGACTTGTACCCCATTTGTAATCACTTTCCAGCCACACCAGTACTTTCCAAACTTAATAGCAACTGAGAATGAAGCATTGGCTCTTCATGAGCATTAAAATTGAACTGGCATTTGGAAACCAGCAAACAGAGTTCTGCACAGGGTTGTCAGCACACATGCTTACAGCTCCATTTTTGCTGACTAGCCACACAATACACACTGATGACTCAACCTTATATCTGTAGTATAAGCAAG
This sequence comes from Somniosus microcephalus, assembly GCF_052327205.1. Classification (NCBI taxonomy): domain Eukaryota; kingdom Metazoa; phylum Chordata; class Chondrichthyes; order Squaliformes; family Somniosidae; genus Somniosus; species Somniosus microcephalus. The sequence goes on from NC_140989.1 coordinate 63,728,429, forward strand.
CCTTGAATTCTCCAACATTTGCAGTCCTACAGCTCTCAGGCCTTAAATTCAGCCACGTAAATGCCAAGAGCTGATGACAGTGCAGTGACATCACATCACCACACCAACATCCTCCAGTGTCTGAAAACAAGTAGAATCACATCAATTGGGAACAGTGGCATCTCTTCAGGTCTATGTTTCCACTGCACTCATACCAATGTCGTAAGTTACATGAATAAAGCTTACGAACGGCTAAGGGCTTCCTTGGAAAATATCATAGAAATTAACTGAGGTTGAGAATATTATGATGGTGGGCATTTCTATATAATTCTCTCCAAATGAAGGAGCTCAGATTCATTTTTCTTCTGTGTGTATACATTAGTGGGCATGACTCCCTTATGAAACTCAGACAGAAAAATGAGATAAGTACAGGTGGATACTGTGGAAGTCTATATGCCAGATTCATATTTTTTTTTATTCGTTCCTGGGATGTGGGCATCGCTGGCAAGGCCAGCATTTATTGCCCATCCCTTGAGAAGGTGGTGGTGAGCCACCTTCTTGAACCGCTGCAGTCCATGTGGTGAAGCTACGCCCATAGTGCTGTTAGGGAGGGAGTTCCAGGATTTTGACCCAGCGACGATGAAGGAACGGCGATATATTTCCAAGTCAGGGTGGTGTGTGACTTGGAGGGGGACCTGGAGGTGGTGGTGTTCCCATGCGCCTGCTGCCCTTGTCCTTCTAGGTGGTAGAGGTCGCGGGTTTGGGAGGTGCTGCCGAAGAAGCCTTGGTGAGTTGCTGCAGTGCATCTTGTAGATGGTACACACTGCAGCCACGGTACGCCGGTGGTGGGGGGAGTGAATGTTTAAGGTTGTAGATGGGGTGCCAATCAAGCGGGTTGCTTTGTCCTGGATGGTGTCGAGCTTCTTGAGTGTTGTTGGAGCTGCACTCATCCAGGCAAATGGAAGGTATTCCATCACACTCCTGGCTTGTGCCTTGTAGATGGTGGAAAGGCTTTGGGGAGTCCAAACTATGCCTGTAGATGACCTATACGTGGCCTAAGCTTTTTATAAGCTATACATTTGGCACATATAAATATGTTCCAGATGACTGCTACACTGATTAGAACGCAAACATGTTCAAATGGTTGCAGATGCAAGCAATTATTAGCGATATTGTATATTGCTGAACCGTGCAAACAACGCTACCCAATTGAGGTCTGTTGATAGGAACACTCCTATGACAAGGGCAAATGTTCCTTTTAATCAAGCTTAACTTTTAATCACTAACTGATTTCATGTAAACAAACATTCTTGTTAACAGGATTTTCACAACTGTATCTGGAATCTAATGTGACAAGATGTCTACCCATATTAATAGTTATAATAGGATATAGTATGAGCTGATTTTAGGACGTTTATCTGGTCATTGTCAGTCTGGGGCCCACATTCATTGGGGTAGACCTTGACTTTGTGCGCTAGTGTAAAATGGATGATAGCTAGTCAGCCGTTGGTTTTACATCACTCCCGATTTTGAACTCAGTTGAAATAAAACTCGGGAGAGATGTAACATGGGCTGCCAACTCGCTATCACCCATTTTCTCAGCTCTACGAATCTGTATTATTTTTGAAATCTATAACAAGTTAGACCTGATAGACTTGCCAAACATTAGCCATGCGAACAAATCTTGTTTTACGTCTTTTTTCCACTGGACATGTGGGCCTGTCCATCAGTAATTCTGATCACTAACACACAGTGATTTAAGTATCACAACATAAAATCAGTCCTTTACAACAGTCCCAAAGTACTTTCCAAGAATATGTCAGTTAGCTGAATTTTCTTGAAGTTTAAATTAAGTCAAAAGCAATTTATTACCATTTAAGCCTCTCCAAAAATAATGAACAATTAGTTTAAGACTTCACTTCTTTTAAGCATTTCAATGTGTTGTTTTCTGGAAAACACATCCAGCTATGTTTACTTCCTGGCTTTAATCCTGGTCCAGTTTTCAAACTAATCCTTAAACAAATCAATTCAATCCTTGTTTCCCACTTGTTCTCCCCCCATCCTCATCTTCAATGTTTACACTAATTTGACAGGGCAGGAATTTAGATTAAACTAATTAGGGAGTCAACAGACTAATCCAGTTTCAGTAAGTTTGCACCTTTGAAGAGAAAATATTAACAGCATTCATTGAAGTTGCCCTTTCTCATGGCCACAGCAGGAAAGGATAACCCTGAGTGCACACATTTAGATAGACAGTGTAGAATTATGAATCCAAGCTTACTAGCATTATGTGCTTTGTTGAACATTTCAAAGACACAAAGGTAAGTAGTAAAACTGAGGTAGTTCATACCTTCCTGAGGATGCAGGAGAATGTTAATTTTTATCTATTAAAAATGGCAAGGTTTCTTTTTTAACATCTAAAATTATCTTACGTATGCTTACTTCAAACTTGAATGAAATATAAAGAATTAACAAAATTGTGGCCTAGAAATCCGATAAGGCCCGGAAACAGGCTGTGGATGAAAATACACTCATAAAAAGATCGCAGGCAGCGCCGTTATTTTGGTGCTGCCTGCTGATTATCATTATTGTGGTGTTCAGCCCAGTGCTGAACGCACTGAACGCCCAGCAAGGGCTTTGGGGGAGGTCGGGACTCGGGGCCAGGATCAGGGTGGGAGGTCGGGGCCAGCGTCAGGGGGAGGTCAGAACTCGGGGCCAGGATCGGGGAGAGATTGGGACTCGTGTCAGCATTGGGGGCACCTGGAGATCGGGGTCAGAATCGGGGGGTGGGGGGGAAATCAGGACTCATGTCAGTATCGGGGGGACCTGGAGATCGAGGCCAGCATTGAGGGGAAATCAGGACTCGTGTCAGTATCGGGGGCACCTGGAGATCAGGGCTAGCATTGAGGGGAAGTCAGGACTCGTGTCAGCATTGGGGGCACCTGGAGATCAGGGCCAGCATTGAGGGGAAATCAGGACTCGTGTCAGTATCGGGGGGACCTGGAGATCAGGGCTAGCATTGAGGGGAAATCAGGACTCGTGTCAGTATCGGGGGGACCTGGAGATCAGGGCCAGCATTGAGGGGAAATCAGGACTCGTGTCAGTATCGGGGGGACCTGGAGATCAGGGCTAGCATTGAGGGGAAATCAGGACTCGTGTCAGTATCGGGGGGACCTGGAGATCGGGGCTAGCATTGAGGGGAAATCAGGACTTGTGTCAGCATCGGGGGGACCTGGAGATCAGGGCTAGCATTGAGGGGAAATCAGGACTTGTGTCAGCATCGGGGGGACCTGGAGATCGAGGCTAGCATTGAGGGGAAATCAGGACTCGTGTCAGTATCGGGGGGACCTGGAGATCGGGGCTAGCATTGAGGGGAAATCAGGACTCGTGTCAGTATCGGGGGGACCTGGAGATCGAGGCCAGCATTGAGGGGAAATCAGGACTCATGTCAGTATCGGGGGGACCTGGAGATCAGGGCCAGCATTGAGGGGAAATCAGGACTCGTGTCAGTATCGGGGGGACCTGGAGATCGAGGCCAGCATTGAGGGGAAATCAGGACTCGTGTCAGTATCGGGGGGACCTGGAGATCGGGGCTAGCATTGAGGGGAAATCAGGACTTGTGTCAGCATCGGGGGGACCTGGAGATCGAGGCTAGCATTGAGGGGAAATCAGGACTCGTGTCAGTATCGGGGGGACATGGAGATCGGGGCTAGCATTGAGGGGAAATCAGGACTTGTGTCAGCATCGGGGGGACCTGGAGATCAGGGCCAGCATTGAGGGGAAATCAGGACTTGTGTCAGCATCGGGGGGACCTGGAGATCGAGGCCAGCATTGAGGGGAAATCAGGACTTGTGTCAGCATCGGGGGGACCTGGAGATCAGGGCTAGCATTGAGGGGAAATCAGGACTCGTGTCAGTATCGGGGGGACCTGGAGATCGGGGCTAGCATTGAGGGGAAATCAGGACTCGTGTCAGTATCGGGGGGACCTGGAGATCGGGGCCAGCATTGAGGGGAAATCAGGACTCGTGTCAGTATCGGGGGGACATGGAGATCGAGGCTAGCATTGAGGGGAAATCAGGACTCATGTCAGTATCGGGGGGACCTGGAGATCGGGGCTAGCATTGAGGGGAAATCAGGACTCGTGTCAGTATCGGGGGGACCTGGCGATCGAGGCCAGCATTGAGGGGAAATCAGGACTCGTGTCAGTATCGGGGGGACATGGAGATCGAGGCCAGCATTGAGGGGAAATCAGGACTCGTGTCAGTATCGGGGGGACCTGGAGATCGGGGCTAGCATTGAGGGGAAATCAGGACTCGTGTCAGTATCGGGGGCACCTGGAGATCGGGGCCAGGATCTGGGGTAATCCGAAGAGGGCCTGGAGGTCAGAGTCGGGAGTGAGGTTGGAGATGATAATGGTAAGCACTTACCTTTTGTTCGTTCGGCGTTGTTTAATGTTTGTTTTCCTGGAGTAAATGTCGCTGGTGCTGGCTGCCTCAGGCGCCAGCCAAATTTGCAACAGGGAGCAGAAGCGGGAATTAGGATTCTTATTTGAATATGTTAATGGCCTAACGCCTGCTTCCGACAAAGCTAAACCACGCCTCTTTTCTTGCCTTCACCAATATGGTGTCCGGTGTGGCTCAGGCCACAAGTGGGCGGAAGCGAGGTGTATGCCATTTTTCCACAAAACCAGCCTTAAAAGCCGGCGCTAAGGTGCCGAATTTCAGGCCCAAAATGTGTAAGATACCATCACTTTATATACACATATATACATCACTCTGTTAAATGCATGACTGCTCTCCCTCCATTTATATGTAGTTTGCATGAGTATGCACTTAAGAAAAGTCCACATGAAATATGACAAAATCTAGTTAATAAAGTAATTTAAGGCTGTTGAATGAGATTAAGTTATAATAGTTAATACTAGCTTGGCTATTGTAGAGAGAGGTACAATTAACAGGTTAGCACATAATGAAAATAGGTGTATGGGCTACAAAATCTTAAAACAAAATTACCATTTATATTATATACCGAACAGGACAAATTTCTAGGAATAGGTTTTCACTTTAAAAAGTTACTTATTTTAAAGAGATAGGCCGTGAAATTCGGGCCGTTTGCGCTGGCTTTTAAGGCTTATTTGGATGAAGAAATGGTGGCTGCCTCACTTCCATCCACTTCCGGCGTGTAATGCGGTGGCCGCTATTTTGGGTAGGTCGATAGTGCTGCTGTTGCCTGCCCTTGCTCCAGATATGTAAATGAGTCAGATTGCGACGTCAATCAGCGTGCAATGCTGAATTGACACATGATCTGGTATTTTGGACGTCGCCGTTCCTTTTAACGCCCTCTCCAAAGCACGCATGGTTGAACATGCATGCAGCTGTACAATGGAGACCCTACAAGCACTTCTTAAAGGGACACACGCAACTTTCATGTAAGTTTAGAATTTTGCTTTTGTACTGGTTTCTTTACATTTTATTGGTAGTGGCTTGGTGTAAGACGTTTAAAAAGTTGTTAAAGTGTGAAGGGAGTGCAGGGAGTGCTGCTGGATGTTTGTAAGACTTTGGCTCTTAAAGGAAGGCCTCTGAGAACATCACTTGCTCCCAGTCCTGTGGGCTCTAGTAACAGCCCTCTTGGGCTGCAGCATGACACGGACATGGAGCATAGGCAGCAAAGGGGACAAGCTGCTCGCAGAGGGAGGAGGAGGAAGAAGAGGAGGAGGAGGAGGAGGAGGAGGAGGAGGAAGAGCAGGTGAAGGAACAGGAAGAAGCAGAAGAGGAAAAAGCAGTGACCACAACCCCAAATCCCCTTTCAACATTTGTCCCACACCTTCCCTCCCCTCTGTTATTGACCATCACAGCATCCTCTTGGTTACAATGCTGAAATAAAAGCCACCACAAAGCAAACTTTCAAATCCAACTTTATCCAATATTACATCAAAAAAGTAACTAAGCACCCTTGTGCATTCCATTAGTGAATGTTTTGCGTGTGCCATTGCCTACTCTACTGATGTCACACAGTGCTATCCCAGTGGCTGCAGCATGGCTGGTGGAAGGCTGCTGACTTTCAGTGGGGGACACTGCAGATGGCCTTGCAGGATAACCCCAAGGAGCTGGTCGCTGGGAGTGTGAATTCGAGTGATGGTGTTTCTTCTTCTTCTTCACTCTTCTCTCCCTCTTCTTGGTCAACCACTGATCGAGCAGGCTGGATTTCTTGGGTGTCTGAAATGAGGAAGGCACAAGGGTGGAGTTGTGGTGAGGGAAGGGCGGGAAAGCAAGAGGTGCTTACACCATGTGCAGCCTGCAAATCAGAAGAGATTGTGGGATGAGAGGGAAGTGTGATGTGAGAAGGAGGATAATGTTTGAGGATACCGACATCTTGTATTCTTTAAGCCCCACTGTTGACCAATAGCTCAGCCATGCCCCTGCCAAGAACAGCCTGCACCATCTCTTCCAAGGGGGTGAGGTGAAGCTAGGAATGGGAGCTGTGCCTTGTGTTTGGTACAGATTGTTGGTAGGAGAGTGATGGTGTTGGGGGGTGGGGGGGTCGTGCATTGAGCAGTGTGTGAGGCTAGTGGTGCAGTTGGTGGTAAATGGCTTTTGAAGACCTTGAACACTTGTCTGAGGTCATGAACCTTCTCTGGGCACTGGAGCTAGGTCCTGGGGGGCAACACTGCTGGCAGTGACCGCCTTGGCGAAATGGTCCCACATCCTTCTTTCTGGAGGGCCTCCTGCCCCCTGTGGGTAGAGGACCTCTCTTCCATTGTTGGCCCCCTGCACAAAGCTTGAGTGCTGTGTCCGAGACCCTGGGTGCACTTTTCCTGGCCTGTTGAGCCATTTGGGTTAGTGCTGAAGCACTTTTACCATTTTTCATCAGTTGAAGGCAGCTCACCTTTAAGGGGTGCAGACTGCCTTTAAGAGGTGCAGGTTAGCTTTAAGTAAAGCTAGCCTCATTCGAACAATGCTAACTTCAGCCCCCTGCTGAGCACATAGCCTGTCAGCAGCGTGTTCAGCGCTAGGCTATGCACTACAATCATTATAAGTTGCAGGCAGCATGAAATTGAGGTGCTGCCTGTGCTCCATGAATGGACACGTCTTCTTCTGTGTACTTGTTTAATTTCTCTGCCATTTCCTTATTCCCCATTATAATTTCTCAGCCTGTAAGGGACCCACATTTACTTTTGCTAACCTTTTCCTTGATCAGCCATGATCTCATTAAATGGCAGAGCAGGCTCGAGGGGCTGAATGGCCTACTCCTGCACCTATCTTCTATGTTTCTATGTTTACATACCTACAGTTTGTTTTTATGTCTCTCGTTAGTTTACTCTCATATTCTATTTTCCTTTTCTTTATCAATTTCTTGGTCCTCCTTTGCCGAATTCTAAAATCCTCCCAATCCTCAGGCTTACTACTCTTTTAGGCAACATTATAAGCCTCTTCCTTTGATCTAATGCTATCTTTAACTTCTCTTGTTAGGCACGGTTGGATCACTTTTCCTGTGGGGTTCTTGTGCCTTAACGGAATGTATATTTGTTGTAAAATATGTATTATTTCTTTAAATGCTAGCCATTGCTATCATCTACTATCATACCTTTTAACGTAGTTTCCCAATCTATCTTAGCCAACTCGCTCCTCATACCTACGTAGGAAACTCTCATTTAAACGGCACCTAAATATCCGGAATTCTCTATTAACCAGCAAAATTCATACTCTGAAAACACCTCAATAACCGGAAATGTTGCCGAGTCCGAGTCCGAGTCTCCCGCGGTGGCCGAGTTAGTCAGTGGGGGTAGTTCTCCAAACTGCCACTACTCGGCTTCTTGGCACTGTCAGAAGTATGGACACCTCAATAACAGGAGTCTGACTCTTTGTTTGTTAAAAATAGCCTCAGTAGATAACCCTCTCCGTCAACCGGAATTTTTAATCAACCGGCACCATTCCGGTCCCGTCGCTGCCGGATACCAAAGAGTTTCCTGTAGTTTGCTTTGTTTAGATTTAAGACCCTAGTTTCGGGTTTAACTAAATCACTTTCAAACACAATAAAAATTCTATCATATTATGGTCACTTTTCCCTAAAGGCCCCTTTACTACAAGGTTATTAATTAACACTTCCTCATTGCACAATACTAGTTCTAAAGTAACCTGTTCCCTAGTTGGTTCCTCAACATACTGATTTAGAAAACTATCTTGTATACATTCCATGAATTCGTCCTTCACACTATTACTGCAAATTTGGTTTGCCCAGTCTATATGTAGATTAAAGTCCCCCATGATTACTGTATTACCCTTGTTACATGCACCTCTAATTTCCTGATTTATACTCTACCCTACATTACAACTACTGTTTGGGAGCCAATAAACAACACCAATCAATGTTTTCTGCCCCTTGCTGTTTTTTAGCTCCACCCAAACTGATTCTACTTCTTGACTTCCAGAGCTAAGATCCTTTCTCTCTACTGTCTTTATCCCATCCTTTATTATCAGGGCTACCCCTCCTCCTTTTCCATTTTACCTATCTCTTCTAAAAGTTAAGTATCCTGGAATATTTAGTTCCCAACCTTGGCCACTTTGCAACCACGTCTCTGTTATGGCTATCAGATCACACCTATTAATTTCTATCTGCGCTATTAATTCATCTATTTTGTTGTGAATGCTTCGCACATTCAGATATAGTGCCTTTAGCTTTGACTTATTTCTATTTTTCCCTGATGTCACCTTAGTCACTGATGCCTTAATGGCCCAGAAATTCGGGTCGGGGGCTTCCTGCGGGTGTAAGCCCCCGACCTGCACTTACCTAGCGCGCTGGCAGTTGAGCTGTAGGGCCCCGTGGAATTCCGATCCGGGGCCTGGCCCAGCTGCCGGCGCGCAGTGCTTGTGTATCCCAGGGGCGCAGTTAGTTCGATGCATCCCCTGGGATCACGTGGGCCATGGGCAGCCAATCGGAGGAGGGAAAAGCCCATTCATAAGATTGACAGGAAGACCTGTCAAAACTTATAAATACTATGGCCCCAAAATAGCAGTAAACCTTCAAATAATTTTTTTTTTAAATCACACTTTTTAAATAAACTATAAATTACATTAAATAACTATTTTAAACAATAATTAAAATTTTTGAAAAAAATAATTTTATATTCTAACAGGGTTCACTGCCACACCTCTTCTAGGAATGCCTACCTTGAAGAAGTTCTGCTCTTCTCTGCGACGGGATCTCCGTTTCTCTCCAGTTTTGAAGAAGGGTCAAACTCGAAACGTCAACTCAAATTTCTCTCCACGGATGTTGCCTGACCTGCTGAGTTTTTCCAGCATTTTCTGTTGTTATTTCGGATTTCCAACATCTGCAGTATTTTGCTATCGTAAAAATAAACTTACATTGCTTTAAAGTATTTAAAAATAATAAACCTGTGGAAAAAATGTTTTAATTTTAATTAATTGACCACTTACCTTGTAAAAAGCAGGCTTTACGCCTGCTTTTTACATTTCTAAATCCTGCAGGCTTACGATCCCGGGAAAACCTGCAAAAAAATCCGAAGTTCCATGCGCACGCGCAGCCTCTCCTGCGCGCGCGTTCGACCTCTGAACCCCTTCGTGCAGAGGATCGGAAGTGCCGGTTTCCTGCGCATGCGCAGTGCATGCAGAAAACCGGCACTTCCATTCGGCCTACGGGTGAGTACCCAGCGCGTATTCACCCGTGGAGACCCGAATTTCTGGGCCATTACCTTTGTTACTCTCTCTGGCCCTTCCTGAACCACTCTGCTTATTTTTACACAAAACTCTACTCTGCTCTAGATAGAGCCTTGACATTTCTCTTGCTAATTTTAAATTTACTCTTTCCTGAATCCTCCCACGCCACCTTCATTAGTTTAAAGCCCTGTCTACTGCCCTAGTTATTCAGTTTGCCAGGACACTGGTCCCAGCCTGGTTTAAGTGGAGCCTGTCCCAATGGAACAGCTCCCTCTTTCCCCAGTACTGGTGCCAGTGGCCCACGAACTGAAACCCTTTCCTCCCACACCACTCCTTGAGCCACACATTCAAACCACTAATCTGTTTGTCCCTATGCCAATTTGCACGTGGCTCAGGTAACAATCCAGAGATTATTACCTTTGAGGTTCTGCTTTTTAATTTGGATTCTAGCTCCTCAAGCTCCCTCAGCAGATCCTCATTCCTAGTTCTACCTATGTTGTTGGTTTCTACATGCACCACGACAACTGGATCTTCCCCCTCCCAATCCAAGTTCTTCTCTAGCCGCGAGGAGATATCCTGAACCCTGGCACCAGGCAGGCAACACAACCTTCAGAGCTCCCAGTCGTGGCTGCAGAGGACAGTATCTATCCCCCTGATTATATTGTCGCCTACCACAAACACATTCCTTTTTACTCCCTCTACTTGAATGGCCTCTTGTACCATGGTGCCGTGGTTAGTTTGCCCATCCTCCCTGCAGTCCTTGTTCTCATCCATATAGGCAGCAAATACCTTGTACCTGTTGGACAAGGTCAAGGGCTGACGCTCCTCCATCACTGCATCCTGGGTCCCCATACCTTCCTGACTCGCAGTCACACCCTCCTGTCCCTGACCATTGACTATTTCTAAGGTACCGCTTAACATAAGGGGTGTGACTGCCTCCTGTAACAAAGTGTCCAGGTAACCCAGTGAGAAGGTCAGGAACTCGGGGACAAGGTCAGGAACTCCTGCGGGGGGCGGAGGTCAGAAACTTGGGCGGGGAAGGGGGGCAGCTCTATGCTTGTCTAGACTAAATTGTGATAACTCAGGTTTTTAAACTAGGTATTAATCTAGTGGCTCGTCTCTGAATTTTTTTCATGGTCACTATATCTCCCACCATGTAAGACGACCAGAAGTGGAACACGCTAGGCCTGATCTTAGCCGCCCCCGGGTAAACGAGAACAGGGTCGGGGGCTGGGGCTACTCACCGGATCCACGTCCACTTTGTGCCATGCACTGTTTTTACAGGTGCATTTTGGGAGGCGAGTGGCTCATTGAAATACAAATGTCAGGGTCTGATTTTGTCATTCAGGTTTCAACACCATTTTTACTACTTGTCATGCTTTCAGTGCCTAGTGCCTGAATCGCCAAGAACACCAGGCACCAAGAAGCAGCAGGCCAAAAGAGACCAAGAACAGAGCACTTGGGGCTGCCTTAAGCTGCAATGAAGGCTGCAGGTTGGATTTTTAAAAGACGATTTGATCTATTTCTTTGTGGATAATAACAGTGTTTGGATTTTGGCATGAAAAACAGGTTGAGAGTGTTATCATTGAGTGAAAAGACCTCATTGATTTTTAATGTTAATATTAATTACTATATCCAAATATGTGATATAAATAATGTCAAACCTAATGATAATTTTAACTCTTGCTGAGGAAAGTTAGAAGTTTTGCTGCATCAAAGAGATCTGAATGTTTGGGCTGGCTCTCATCAACTAACCAGCTCCAATTACAGTCCACTGTGAATATATCAAGTTGTCATAATCTTCTATTCCATTCCAAAAGAAAATACTTTTCTTTGTACTTTACTGACTGCCTGAACACAGAAGTTATAGGATTTTACCTTATCTTAATATTGTGGCGGATCGCCACCTAAACGGGCGCAATCCACTTTTCCGTCCGTGGACAATAAATCGGGCACCTTGCCTTTAAGAAGCATGCTGCCTTTAAGGCATGACAAAGGAGTGGGCGTCGCCCTCAGTGTGTACACAAAAGCGCGGGCGTCGCCCTCATTGAGTTTTTCGGGTTTAGCAGAGAGAAGAGCTGGGGCAGCCATCTCTCAAGAGAATGTAATAAAAAACCATGTGTTCCTCAGATCGGTTCGGCCTCCATTCGTGTTCTGCGGCAGCCTTAACATTGGTGACCCCGACGCTCAGAACGTATTCCGAGCACTGCAATGGCGGACACGAACGCAGTTTCCGTGAAACTGCCGGAGTTTTGGGAAAACCAGCCCGAAGCCTGGTTCCTCCAAGCTGAGTCCCGATTCCGGCTGCGACACATCACCACAGATGGGACGAAGTATGACTACCTCGTCGCATCACTCGGTAGCTCCACAGTCACGAAGGTCTGGATAGCGCTGCAGAACTCACCAGAGGAGGGCAAGTATGCACATCTTAAAGCCGCGCTCCTTAAAAAATTTACGACCTCAACATACCAGCGAAACTGCCGCCTCCTCGACCTTCCAGGCCTCGGTGATGCCTCACCGTCAGACCTCCTCTCCCACATGCTCTCACTCACCGACGAGAGCCCACCCGGGTCCCTCTTCCGCACGCTGTTCATCCGCCAGCTACCTCCCAGCATCCACCCAGCGATCGTGGCGTCCGGCCTCACGGACCTAGAAGCCCTGGCCGACGAGGCCGACAAGCTGCTGTCCGCTCACTCCAGCCGCGACGTTGCTCCGGACCTGGCAGCCATAGCCTGGGCGCACCCCTCACCGGCCACCACGCGGCCACAAGGCCTAGCCACGGGGCCCACGGGGCCTTCGCGCCCCACAAACCCGGGCTACTGTTACTACCACGCACGGTTCGGCGCCAGGGCACAATGGTGCACACTGCCCTGCTCCTTCAACTACGCCCCCCAGAGGTCAAGTACAGTACCTTCGACCGCGAGCTCCTCGCGCTGTACCTGGCGGTCCGCCATTTTCATTTTTTGCTGGAGGGCCACCCCTTCACTGCGTTTGTCGACCACAAACCCCTGACATTCGCAATGGCAAAGACAACCGACCCCTGGTCCGCCAGGCAGCAGCGCCAGCTTGCGGCAGTGTCCGAGTTCACCACGGACATCCAACACGTCTCCGGCCGAGACAACGTGGTAGCCGACTGCCTCTCCCGCCCCGCCATCCACGCCGCACACCTGGCAGTCAACTACGCTCAACTCGCAGCAGACCAGCTCACGGACCCTGATCTGCTCTCCGCACCTACCAACCTACCAGGGCTATGCCTGGCCGACGTCGCCTGCGGCCCGATCGCAGTCACGGTCAAGTGCGACATATCCCTATCTCAACCTCGGCCCGTCGTCCCAGCGTCCTGGCACCGCCGGGTATTCGAGATTCTCCACAACCTCTCCCACCCCGGCGCCCGCGCATCCATCAAATTGGTAGCCAACCACTTTGTCTGGCGCGGCCTTCGCAAGGATGTGCGTACTTGGGCCAACTCCTGCCTAGCCTGCCAACGGGCCAAGGTGCAGCAACACACGAAAGCACCCCTCGAGGAGTTCACCGTCCCTTCACGTAGATTCGACCACATCCACGTGGACATCGTCGGGCCCCTGCCGCCGTCGCAAGGCCACACGCACTTGCTGACGATCGTCGACCGCACCACGCGCTGGCCCGAGGCAATTCCACTGACCTCTACCACCACCGCCGACATCGCCAGAGCCTTCATCAGCACCTGGGTCACACGGTTCGGCGTCCCCTCCGACATGACGTCGGACAGAGGTCCGCAATTTGCCTCTGAACTCTGGACCGCCATCGCACGCAATCTCGGGGTGACCATTCACCGCAGCACAGCGTACCACCCCCCACGCCAACGGACTGTGTGAGCGGTTCCACAGATCCTTGAAGGCATCTCTTCGAGCCAGCCTTCAGGACGGCGCCTGGACCGACCGACTCCCGTGGGTCCTCCTCGGCCTGCGCTCCGCGGTTAAAGAAGACCTCCACGCATCGGCAGCAGAGCTTGTGTACGGCCAGCTGCTGCGCGTACCCGGCGAGTTCCTGCCCACCGCCACGACACCCTGGTCAGCCGACCAGCAACGCCACGACTTCGCCTCACCGGCGCTACAGTTCGCCCCGGTGCCCATTGCCCGGCACGGCGAATCCACCTCACACATCCCGCTAAGCCTGCACCAGGCACGGTTCGTTTTTGTCCAGCACGACGCCCACCGCGGACCCCTTCAACCCCCGTACGACGGGCCCTACAAAGTGCTACAGGATGGGGACAAATTTTTCGCCCTACAAGTGGGCGACAGGACTGAAAAAGTGTTGGTTGACCGACTCAAGCCAGCACACTTGGAGCCCGGTAAGCAGGTCCCAGTAGCTCGTCCACCGCCACGCGGCCGACCTGCCCTCAAGCCAGTACACCCGGCTGCTCCACGCCCGGCCGTTCCACGTCCGCCGGCGTCCTACAAGAGCCGCTCCGGCCGGCCCATCAGACCACCGCACTGTCTTGTCCACACCCCCTAAGTGGATTCTGGGGGGAGCTGTGTGGCGGATCGCCACCTAAACGGGCGCAATCCACTTTTCCGTCTGTGGACAATAAATCGGGCACCTTGCCTTTAAGAAGCATGCTGCCTTTAATGCATGACAAAGGAGCGGGCGTCGCCCTCAGTGTGTACACAAAAGCGCGGGCGTCGCCCTCATTGAATTTTTCGGGTTTAGCAGAGAGAAGAGCTGGGGCAGCCATCTCTCAAGAGAATGTAATAAAAAGCCATGTGTTCCTCCAATCGGTTCGGCCTCCATTCGTGTTCCGCGGCAACCTCAACAATATGCTATATTATCAATACATGGTTCTTAGCATCATGGAATCATAGAATGGTTACAGCACAGAAGGCGGCCATTCGGCCCATCGAGCCCGTGCCGGCTCTCTGCAAGAGCACTTCAGCTAGTCCTACTCCCCCGTCCTTTCCCTGTAACCCTGCAATTTTTTTTCATTCAGGTACTTATCCAATTCCCTTTTGAAAGCCACGATTGAATCTGCCTCCACCACCCTTTCAGGCAGTGCATTCCAGATCATAACCACTCGCTGCATAAAGAAGTTTTTTCCTCATGTTGCCTTTGGTTCTTCTGCCAATCACCTTAAATCTGTGCCCTCTGGTTCTTGACCTTTCTGCCAATGGGAACAGTTTCTCTCTATCTACTCTGTCCAGACCCCTCATGATTTTGAACACCTCTATCAAATCTCCTCTCAAACTTCTCTGCTCTAAGGAGAACAACCCCAGCTTCTCCAGTCTATCCACGTAACTGAAGTCCCTCATCCCTGGAACCATTCTTGTAAATCTTTTGTGCATCCTCTCTAAGGCCTTCACATCCTTCCTAAAGTGCGATGCCCAGAATTGGACACAATACTCCAGATGAGGCCGAACCAGTGTTTTATAAAGATTCATCATAACTTCCTTGCTTTTGTACTCATAGGGCTGGATTTTCATTCAGGAGTCGAGTAGGAGGCGGGGCTACAACTTTCAGGGTTGTAGTCCTGCCTCCATCGAGATGTGGCCAATCCACGCAATTTTAACTTGATTGATCTTGTTGAGCCTGCCCAGTGGGCTCAGCAGGCCAATTAAGGGCCACCCGGCAACAGGTGACGTCACAGACTGAAATTTCATCTGTCAAGAGGTTTTGACAGTAGAAATATCAGCGTTTCACAGCTGTTTGAAGCAGTCAAACACTAACAGTCTTACTTCTAACCTGAGTCCTTCTCCACAGACTCAGTTAGAAATCTCTCCTGCACAGAAAGCTGAAGGCTGTCACTTTTGACAGTTCGCAGCCATTCTGCTTTCTGTGCCGGTGAGATGAGGGACTCCCGAGACCTAAAGGAAGGATGGCTGAAAAGGTAAGAAAATGTAATTTAATCTTCTTTAAACACTTTAGACACACCAAACACACTTACCATTGCACTCATGCACACATCACTCACCTGAACACCGACATCTCGACCCCTCCAAGTCCTTCAACCCGACGGTCCGCCTCGTAAGCTTGGCGTGGTTTGGAGCCATCGGGAATCCCACACTTCAGCATTAAAAATAGGGATTAGGCTAAAAACTGCCTGTTAACTACCTGTTAACAGGCATATGCCTCTATTTATGAAGCCCAGGATCCCGTATGCTTTTTTAACCGCTTTTTTAACCTGCCCTGCCACCTTCAACAATTTGTGCACATATACCCCCAGGTCTCTCTATTCATGCACCCCCTTTAGAATTGTACCCTTTAATTTATACTGCCTCTCCTTGTTCTTCCTAACAAAATGTATCACTTTGCACTTTTCTGCGTTAAATTTCATCTGCCACGAGTCCACCCATTCCACCAGCCTGTCTTCTTGAACTCTATCACTCTCCTCCTCACTGTTCATGATACTTGCAAGTTTTGCGTCATCTGCACATTTTGAAATTGTGCCCTGTACACCCACATCTAAGTCATTAGTATATATCAAGAAAAGCAGTGGTCCTGGTACCGACCCCTAGGGAACACTACTGTGTACCTTCCTCCAGTCTGAAAAACAACCGTTCACCACTACTCTCTGTTTCCTGTCACTTAGCCAATTTTGTATCCATGCTGCCACTGTCCCTTTTATCAAAGTGATTATCTGCACAAACAGTTTTGTGGCCTTCTGCGCATGCGCGTAATATCCCAGAGCCGCGCATGCGCATGCACCCCTGATCTCCCTGCGCTATTTACCAAGGCCGCTCATGCATAGTACCCCACAGTTGAGGCCTGCAGTGCAGTGCAGTGTGGGACACGCTTTCCTTAAGCTCCCTGGGAGAAGGTTGCTGGATCCATGCTGGCCGGAGGGGAAAGGGTGGGTGAGGGGAAGAAGAGAGGATCGAAGGAGGAGAGAGAGAGAGGGAATCAGAGGGCAAGAGAGAGGGAATTGGAGGGAGAGAAGGTCAGAAACTGGGGGGGTGGGCGGAGAAGGTCACAAACTGGGGGGTGAGAAGGTCAAATGGGGGGCAGAGAAGGTCAGAAACTGGGGGTGGGAGAAGGTTAAATGGGGGGAGAGAAGGTCAGAAACTGTGGGGGGTGGGGGGGTAAGGAGCACGGAGAGCACAGTGGGAATGGAGGAAGAATGTGATCTAGATCTGGGGGTGGGGAATGAGAGCAAGAACATGCTCCAGATGGTAAGATGGATCATGTTCTTCCAACCTCATCCCCTTTACACCCGCACCATGTTCTCCCTCTCCTCCCTCTAGACCTGGTTGAGTTCTCGGAAAGCTTGGTGCGTGAGTGGCAAGTGACATAATTGGACTGGACGAAATTCGGCAGTCATGACACTATCGCTATTCACGTAATACCCAATAAACGTTTATCAATCCGTGACCACTCACAATGCTCCATCTATGGAGGGGGGGGGGTGGAGTTCAGGAACACCTTGGGGGGAGACGGTCATGAATCCGGAGGAGAGGAACTTGGTCAGGAACCTGGGGGCCAAGGTCAAGAACTCAGGCAGGGGAGAAGGTCAGGAACCCGGGGGGGAAAGTCAAGAACTCGGGCACGGTGAAGAACTCGGGCAGGGGAGAAGGTCAGGAACCCGGGGGCCAGGTCAAGAACTCGGGCAGGGGGGAAGGTCAGGAACCCGGGGGGGGAATGTCAAGAACTCGGGCAGGGGAGAAGGTCAGGAACCCAGGGGTAAGGTCAAGAACTCGGGCAGGGGAGAAGGTCAGGAACCCGGTGGCAAGGTTTGGAACTCAGGCAGGGGAGAAGGTCAGGACCCTGGGGGGAAGGTCAAGCACTCGGGCAGGGGAGAAGGTCAGGAACCCGGGGGGAAGGTCAGGAACCCGGGGGGAAGGTCAAGCACTCGGGCAGGGGAGAAGGTCAGGAACCTGGGGGCAAGGTCAAGAACTCAGGCAGGGGAGAAGGTCAGGACCCCGGGGGGAAGGTCAAGCACTCGGGCAGGGGAGAAGGTCAGGAACCCGGGGGGAAGGTCAGGAACCCGGGGGGAAGGTCAAGCACTCGGGCAGGGGAGAAGGTCAGGAACCTGGGGGCAAGGTCAAGAACTCAGGCAGGGGAGAAGGTCAGGAACCCGGGGAGAAGGTCAAGAACTCAGGCAGGGGGGAAGGTCAGGAACCCGGGGGGAGGGTCAAGAACTCAGGGGGGGGAATGTCAAGAACTCGGGCAGGGGAGAAGGTCAGGAACCCGGGGGCAAGGTCAAGAACTCGGTCAGGGGAGAAGGTCAGGAACCCGGGGGCAAGGTCAGGAACTCGAGCGAGGGGAGGATGTCAGAAACTTGAGCGGGGTGCGGGTGGTCAGGGACTTGGGCTGGGTCGGGGAGAAGGCCAGGCACTTGGGTGGAGGAAGAATGTCAGAAACTTGGGGGAAAAGGTCATGAACTTGGGCAGGGGGAGGTCAGAAACTTGTGTGGGGTGAGTAGGTCAGGAACTTGTGTGGGGTGAGTAGGCCAGGAACTTGGGTGGGGGGGGGAGGAGGTCAGGAATTTGGGTGGTGGGGGCAGGAACATGTTTGCTGGTGGGAGAAGGTCTTAACCCATGAGGGTGAGCCCTGTCTGTTCCAAGTGAGCTCTGTTCTGTCTGGAGCCTGGCAGTCAGAATGGCACGAATTACATTTTGCAAAGTAACTGATTACGTAGGCAGGCAGGATCTAATTACACATTCCAGAGAAACTGTTGGGTGTGTCTTGTCCTCCAAGGGGACCAATCAGTAATCAGGACTTAGCATGCAAGGGAACCAATCAGAGCTTTGGTGTTGCGAATAAACATGTTCCCCTTTAATTCCATGGACTTCAACTTTGCTGGCATGCCTATTATGTGGCACTTTATCAAATGCCTTTTGGAAATCCATGTACACCACATCAACCACATTGCCCTCATCAACCCTCTCTGTTATCTCATCAAAAAACTTAATCAAGTTAGTTAAACACAATTTGCCTTTAACAAATCCTTGCTGGCTTTCCTTAATTAATCCACACGTGTCCAAATGACTGTTAATTTTGTTCCAGATTATCATTTCTAAAAGCTTCCCCACTACCGAGGTTAAACTGACTAGCCTGTACTTGATGGGCTTATTCTTATACCCTTTTTTGAACAAGTGTGTAACATTTGCAATTCTCCAGTCCTCTGGCACCACCCCCAAATCTAAGGAAGATTGGAAGATTATGGCCAGTACCTCCACAATTTCCACCTTTACTTCCCTCAGCATCCTAGGATGCATCCTATCCAGACCTGGAGACTTATCTACTTTAAGTACAGCCAGCCTTTCTAGTACCTCCTCTTTATCAATTTTTAGCCCATCCAGTATCTCAACTACCTGCTCTTTCTCTATAACTTTGGCAGCATTTTTTTCCTTGCTAAAGACAGAGGCAAAGTATTCATTTAGTGTCTCAGCCATGACTTCTGTCTTTACGCGTAGATCTCCTTTTTGGTCCCTAATCAGCCCCAACCCTCCTCTTACTACCCGTTTACTATTTATATGCCTATAGAAGATTTTGGATTCCCTTTTATGTGAGCTGCCAATCTATTCTCATATTCTCTCTTTGCCCCTCTTATTTCCTTTTTCACTCCCCCTCTGAACTTTCTATATTCAGCCTGGTACTCACTCATATTCTCAACCTGACATCTTTTTCTGCTTCATCTTACTCTCTATCTCTTTTGTCATCCAGGGAGCTCTGACCTTGATTGCCCTACCATTCCCCTTCGTGGGAATGTACCTCGACTGTACCCAAACCATCTCCTCTTCAAAGGTAGCCCATTGTTTGATTCCAATTTACCCAGACCAGATCCATTCTCAACCCACTAAAATTCGCCTTCCTCCAATTAAGTATTTTTACTCTAGATTGCTCACTGTCCTATTCCATAGCTAATCTGAAACTTATGATACTATGATCACTGCTCCCAAATGTTCCCCTTGCTTCACTTGACCCACCTCATTCCCCAGAAGCATATCCAGCAATGCCTCCTTCCTCGTTGGGCCGGAAACATACTGATCAAGAAGTTCTCCTGAATACACTTCAGAAATTCTTCCCTTTCTCTGCCCTTTACATTATTACTATCCCAGTCTATATTAGGATAGTTGAAGTCCCTCATTATCACTACTCTATAGTTCTTGCACCTTTCTGTAATTTTCCTGCAAATTTGCTCCTCAATATCCTTCTGTTACTTGTGTTCTTGCAACTCTTTCCCCTGTACTGTGACTTTCACAAAGTAATGCTTAAGGTGTTGGCTACTGACCCTTCAGAGTGTAATACACAAGATTTGGTGTATGTGTAAAGCGATATCTATTATTGTAACCAGTAACCACTGTTCTGTGTAACTTTCAACATGTTAAGGCTATTGTCTGAAACAGTCATCTTGACTGTTAAGTCAATGCGATAGTTCCATTTATCCAACAAGGGTTGTAAAATAATCTTGGATGTTCACAGCTGTGTTCTTACTCTATAACAGGGTACCATTCAATGCTACTGTTCCATGATATTCATCACCAGTGTGCCCAGTGGAGCATAGCAGGGAGGTGACTCCATGAACAGTCAAGAATAACTATTCAATAGGTGCACAGTTAGCTCATATGTCAGTGATGAAGTTAATAAATTCACTTCTACCTCTTTTATCTGCAAAAGCAATTTATTTGCTACAGCTGGATAGATATTTGAAATAATTGGATGTGAAAAGTCATAAATTTAATTCCCACCACAATAATTGCCATCCATTCATTTCTCATCCAAGAGCCAACCGATCGGATTTTTCCTCACAGGCTTTCTAACTCTCCTGCTCCTATGAGGTGCTCCCCTCGTAGACTCAGCAAAGCTGGTGGAAGTCTGTTATTGCTCAGCTTGAGGCCCTTGAGATGCTCAAGACCTGTGAGTCCTGCGTGCTCAAGCCCATGACGTCCCATCTGCAGACTGCTTCACCTCGGCTGCTGCCAGAGCATTCTGGCTAAGCTGACATGCTGGCACCATGACGGGTATTGGTAGAGGGAGTGCCAAAGAGGTAGACATGCTGACATAGGAACATAGGAAGATAGAAACAGGAGTGTGTCATTCAGCTCCTCGAACCTCTTCCGCCATTCAATGAGATCATGGCTGATCTTTATCTTAACTCCATCCACCTTCCTTGGCTCTATATCCTTTTATATCCATGTCTAGACATCCTGAGAGAGGCCACTGCCACTGCCACTGTCGTGGAGTTGGAGCTCATCACTTTCATTGATCTGTGGGAGAGCAGACTGCAGAAGCCCATATTTATTCAGTCCACCACCAGTCTAGGGTGGACACCATTCTGTCCAAGGTGGATAGATGTCTCTCAAAGGTGGAGCTCAGAGCCTGCAGGGCAGCATTTTGAGCTTCCATCAAAGCGGCAAAAGTGAACATAAACTCCTGTTGTGAGGGCCCAGTGTTCATGGAGGTGGTTACACTCTCCAAGGTAGACTGCACAATGCTGATACCATGCGATATGACAACACACAGGCTAGAAGCGGACTCCTCCATACTCTCAGTCACGGTGGTGAAACTCCTTGACAGCCTTTCCAATACCTGGTACAACTGCTTGTGTGATGCCAGCAGTGCCAATGACATAGAGTGTGACGGTGCATCCTCAGGAGGATTTTACCCCTCCAAGGTTTCCAGAGGAGAAAGTTCTTGCTGCTCTGATGGATCTAGAGGAAATGGAAAACATTAGGAACAACAAAAAGTAAATTAACCCACTAAGCTCATGCCTTTTGAATTGACCTCAACACTACATTTTGGCCTTCTCAACAAAACCTTCAATCCTATCAGTATCTCTACCTCCGTCTCTTTATATATCTATAGCTCTATCTCTGTATCTCTATCTCTGTATCTCTAACTGTATTTCTCTATCTCTATCTATCATTGTATTTAATTTTCTCTATCTGTATCTCTCCCTTTATGTTTAGGGGGAATTTTAACTCCTGGGTGGTATAAGATTTTATCAAGGGTCACAGATTACCCAAAAGGGTCAAGGAGTCACAAGCAGTTTATTGAGGAGTGACAGTTTAAATACAGCACATAATCAGGATAGACACATGATATACCTATCAATTCATCCAATGAAAAGCGACGAGTTAAGATAGTAACTATAGGTTTTTATTGGCTAAATAACAGAGCCCACCCTCGTGGGTGATCGGGTCCAACAAGGAGGAATACCAGCCAGTCGACCACCTTTATACCTGGGCAAGCAGGCGGAGTCATGGGCGGAGTCAGCTGTGGTCAGCCCAGGTATAACAGCGTGACAAGAGGTGACCTTGTGTAGTGATACAACAGTGTAAACAGTGATAACCATAGTGTAACGATATAAACAGTGATAACCATAGTGTAACGATAGTGAACGATAAAAGTGGTTTACCACATTCACCCCTTGTTTAGATTTGAGTCCGGCGGGGTGAAGTGTACTACCAGTTCGGGTATGTCAGTCTGTCCGGAGGCCTCGTAAGTCTCTCTGATCGGTGCAGCAGCGGCGGCGGTGATGCAGTATCTGATGTTAATGCTGGTGTCTGCGTGGTCAGCGAAGGCTCGTGGGGTTCCGGCATGCCGTCTACCTGGGGTGGATTTGGGGGGGTGGTGGGGGGTAACGGTGGTGTCTCAGGGGTGCCCGAGGGTGCAAGGTCTCGTAAGGAGACTGTGTCCTCCCGCCCGTCTGGGTATGCCACATAGGCGTACTGGGGGTTGGCGTGCAGGAGGTCCACCCTCTCGACCAGGGGGTCCGTTTTATGGGCCCTCACGTGCTTTCGCAGCAAGACGGGCCCCGGAGAAGTCAGCCATGTTGGTAGCGAGGTTCCCGTAGTCGACTTCCTGGGGAAAACAAACATTCGTTCATGGGGGGTGGCGTTAATGGCCGTGCAAAGCAGTGACCGGATGGAATGCAGCGCTGCCGGGAGGACTTCCTGCCAGCGAGAGGTTGGCAGGCCCTTAGACTTTAAGGCTAAGAGAACGGCCTTCCAGACAGTCGCGTTCTCTCTTTCCACCTGGCCGTTCCCTCGGGGGTTGTAGCTGGTGGTCCTGCTTGCAGCAATGCCTCTCGCTAGTAGGAACTGGCGAAGTTCCTCGCTCATGAAGGATGAGCCCCGGTCGCTATGTATATAGTTCGGGAACCCGAACAAGGCGAAGAGGTCGTTCAGGCATTTGATGACCGTGGTACTGGTCATGTCTGGGCAGGGGAAGGCAAAGGGGAAACGGGAGTACTCATCAATGATGTTGAGGAAGTACACATTACGGTCAGAGGACGGGAGGGGCCCCTTAAAATCGATGCTCAAGCGCTCGAAGGGGCGGGTGGCCTTGATCAGGCTTGCTCTGTCCGGCCTAAAGAAATGCGGTTTGCATTCGGCGCAGGTTTGGCAGTTCCTGGTCATGGTCCTGACCTCCTCGATGGAGTAGGGCAGGTTGCGGGCCTTAATGAAGTGGTAAAGTCTGGTGACCCCGGGGTGGCAGAGGTCGTTGTGGAGGGTCTGCAGTCTATCAATTTGCGCGTTGGTGCATGTACTTCGTGATAGGGCATCTGGGGGTTCGTTCAGTTTACCAGGCCGGTACAAGATATCATAATCATAGGTGGAGAGCTCGATTCTCCACCTCAAGATCTTGTCATTCTTGATTTTGCCCCTCAGCTTGTTATTAAACATAAAAGCGACCGAACGCTGGTCGGTGAGGAGGGTAAATCGTTTGCCTGCCAGGTAATGCCTCCAGCGTCGTACTGCCTCCACGATCGCATGGGCCTCCTTCTCGACCGAAGAGTGTCGGATCTCAGGGCCCTGGAGGGTCCTTGAGAAGAAGGCCACAGGTCTCCCCGCCTGGTTAAGGGTTGCTGCTAGGGCGAAGTCGGATGCATCGCTCTCCACTTGGAAAGGGATAGACTCATCCACCGCGTGCATCGTGGCCTTAGCAATGTCTCCCTTTATGAGGGAGAAGGCTGCGCACGCTTCTGCCGTCAGGGGGAAGGAGGTGGACTTCATGAGGGGTCTGGCTTTGTCCGCATAATTCGGCACCCATTGGGCATAGTAGGCGAAGAGCCCCAGGGTTCTCTTCAGCGCCTTTGGACAGTGGGGGAGGGGTAGCTCCATGAGGGGGTGCATTCTTTCGGGGTCGGGGCCGATGACCCCGTTCTCTACTATGCAGCCGAGGATGGCGAGACGCGAGGTGTTAAACACACATTTCTCCTTATTGTAAGTGAGGTTCAGCCGTTCGGCCGTACGGAGGAATTTCTCCAGATTAACATCGTGGTCCTGCCGGTCGCGGCCGCAGATGGTGACGTTATCTAGATAAGGGAACGTGGCCTGCAGCCCGTTCTGGTCAACCATCCGGTCCATCTCCCTTTGGAAGACCGAAACCCCGTTGGTGACGCCGAAGGGAACCCTAAGGAAGTGGTAGAGGTGGCCATTCGCCTCGAAGGCGGTATACTGGCGGTCCTCAGGGCGGATAGGGAGTTGGTGATAGGCTGACTTAAGGTCGATGGTGGAGAATACCCGGTACTGTGCAATCTGATTGACCATATCAGATATGCGGGGAAGGGGGTATGCGTCCAGCTGGGTGTACCGGTTTATGGTTTGGCTGTAGTCGATGACCAGGCGGTTTTTATTGCCGGTCTTAACGACTATGACCTGGGCACGCCAGGGGCTGTTGCTCCTCTCGATGATGCCCTCCTTCAGGAGACGCTGCACCTCAGAGCTAATAAAAGCTCTGTCCCCGGCGCTGTACCGCCTGCTCTTGGTGGCGACGGGTTTACAGTCGCGGGTGAGGTTAGCGAACAGGGAGGGGGGCGGGACCTTGAGGGTGGATAGGCCGCAGGTGGTATGCGGTGGGCGGTTTAAAGGCTGCTGGTTGTCGACTGTGAGTGGGGGGAGGGGTCCACCGTATGCCAAAGTGACACTTTGAAGGTGGGATTGGAAGTCCAGCCCTAGTAGGACGGCAGCGCAGAGCTGGGGCAGGACGAGGAGTTTAAAATTTTTATACTCCGTGCCCCTAACCGACAGGGTCACAACACAGTAGCCGCTGATGTCCGTAGAATGGGACCTCGACGCCATCGAGATTCGGTTGCGCGTTGGCCGGACAGTGAGGGAGTAGTGACTCACCGTGTCTGGATGGATGAAACTCTCCGTGCTTCCGCTGTCGAACAGGCAGGTCGTGGCGTGGCCGTTTACTTTGATGTCCATCATGGACTTGGACAGGTGATGCGGGCTGATGTGCCTCAATAATTCCGAGACTCGAAGTTAGCAGAACAAAAACAAGGCTTTTATTAACATAGAAAGTAACACGTAAGAGAGAGAGATGTCTTCCTTCTGGAGACTGAGGCCAGACTGAAGCTAGCTTACAAACGGGGCCAGGTATGGGCGGAGCCCTACACACAGCACATTCCAGCACATTCCAGTATACAATACAGCACATTCCAGTACACAATACAATGAGGTCTGGGGGAAGGGAAATGACACTGAAACCGATCTCAGTCACAGGCAGTGGTGAATGGAATATTTCATCACATTCACCCCTTCTATAGATTTAGTCTGTTCGGGGGTTTGATAGTCCTCTGCGACCGACGTGGCTGTTGCGGTGCCGCGGGTGTCGGCTGGGTGTCCCCGGTAGCCTCCTGGGTCTCTGCCGGGGGTGCCGCCAGGGTTGTTGGAGGGGTAGTTGGTGGGGGTGCCGTTGGTCGGTGTTCTTCCGGGGGTGATGAAAGAGTAGTGGGTGGGTAAGAGTTGCTGTGATCGTCGTTGCCGCTATTGCCGTGGTTGTTGTCGATGCCGGCTGGGGCGACGTCTTTTATGGACATGGTGTCCTCCCTTCCGTCGGCGTGCCGGACATATGCGTATTGGGGGTTGGCGTGGAGTAGGTGTACTGGCTCCACGAGAGGGTCCGTCTTGTGGCCCCTCACATGCCTTCGCACGAGTACCGGACCTGGGGTGGAGAGCCATGACGGCATGGATACGCCTGAGGTGGATTTCCGGGGAAAGACAAACATTCGTTCATGAGGCGTGGTATTAGTGGCCGTACACAATAGCGACCGTATCGAATGGAGCACATCCGAGAGGACTTCCTGCCAGCGGGAGATAGGGAGGCCCTTGGTCCTTAGAGCTAGAGTGACTGCTTTCCATACTGTCCCGTTCTCTCGCTCCACTTGGCCGTTACCCCGGGGGTTGTAGCTGGTGGTACGGCTCGTGGCGATCCCCTTGGACAGCATGTACTGGCGTAGCTCTTCACTCATGAAGGACGCCCCCCTATCCGTATGGATGTAGCTCGGCATACCGAACAGGCAGAACAGGCTGTTGAGGCATTTAATGACCGTGGCGCTGGTCATGTCTGGGCAGGGGAAGGCGAATGGGAACCGGGAGTATTCGTCCACAATGTTCAGAAAGTAAACATTGCGGTCGACGGACGGGAGGGGGCCCTTGAAATCTAAGCTGAGCCGCTCAAAGGGCCGTGTAGCTTTGATTAAGTGGGCTCCATCTGGGCGGTAGAACCGAGGCTTGCACTCAGCGCAAGTGCGGCAGTTCCTGGTCAGGGACCGAACTTCATCAATCGAGTAGGGTAAGTTACGGGACTTTATGAAGTGGAACAGCCGTGTGACCCCTGGGTGGCAGAGGTCGTTGTGGAGGGTCTGTAGCCGATCCCCGGTGGCGCTGGCACACATCCCTCGTGAGAGGGAGTCAGGGGATTCGTTAAGGGCCCCTGGCCGGTAAATGATGTCGTACTCGAAGGTGGAGAGCTCGATCCGCCACCTAAGAATCTTATCATTTTTAATCTTCCCCCTCTGTTTATTATTGAACATAAACGCTACCGACCGCTGGTCGGTAAGTAGGGTGAAGCGTTTGCCGGCTAGGCAGTGGCGCCAGTGGCGCACTGCCTCCACGATGGCTTGGGCCTCCTTTTCCACGGAGGAGTGTCTGATCTCGGGCCCTTGGAGGGTCCTCGAGAAGAAAGCTACGGGCCGCCCCGCCTGGTTGAGGGTGGCCGCCAAGGCGAAGTCAGACGCATCACTTTCCACTTGAAATGGAGTGTTCTCGTCCACTGCCTGTAGCGTGGCCCGCTCAATATCCTGCTTAATGCTTTTGAAGGCGGCATGGGCCTCAGCAGAGAGCGGGAAAGAGGATGCTTTCAAGAGGGGGCGGGCTTTGTCGGAGTAGTTGGGGACCCATTGGGAATAATAAGAAAATAACCCCAGGCACCTTTTCAGGGCTTTGGGAGTGTTGGGCAGGGGCAGCTCCCGTAGGGGGCGCAATCGGTCGGGGTCTGGCCTGATTTCCCCATTCTCCACCACGCTGCCTAGTATGCAGAGGCGCGTGGTGTTGTAAACGCACTTGTCCTCGTTGTAGGTGAGGTTGAGTTTTTGTGCGGTTTTCAGGAACCTCTCGAGGTTCGAGTCGTGATCCTGCTGGTTGTGACCGCAGATGGTGACGTTGTCGAGGTAGGGGAAGGTTGCCTGCAAGTGGTGGTCATCGACCATGCGGTCCATCTCCCTCTGGAAGACCGAGACCCCATTCGTCACCCCAAAGGGGACTCTGAGGAATTGGTAGAGGCATCCGTTCGCCTCGAAGGTGGTGTACGGGCGGTCCTCTGGTCTGATAGGGAGCTGGTGGTACGCTGACTTGAGGTCGATGGTGGAGAACACCCGGTATTGGGCGATTTGGTTCACCATTTCTGATATGCGGGGTAGCGGGTAGGCGTCTAGTAGGGTGTACCTGTTGATCGTTTGACTATAGTCGATCACCATCCGTTTCTTCTCGCTACCCCTTACCACTACCACTTGGGCGCGCCACGGGCTGTTGCTGCGTTCAATAATGCGCTCTTTCAGGAGCCTGTCTACCTCGGTCGCGATAAACCGCCTGTCCTCCCAGCTGTACCTCCTGCTTTTGGTCGCTATTGGCCGGCAGTTAGGGGTAAGGTTCGCGAATAGCGAAGGCGGCTTTACCTTCAGGGTAGCCAGACCGCACACTGTGAGGGGCGGCTGGGACCCACCGTACTTGAGCGTGATGCTTTGGTGGTTGCACTGGAAATCCAGGCCTAAGATCACGCTCGCACATAGGTTCTTCATGATTAATACTTTAAAATGATCATATACAGTTCCGTTAACGCACAATTGTACCGTGCAGTAACCCAGAATGGTCGATGTCTGGGTTTTATCAGCCATAGAGATGGTACCCTGAGTAGGGACCACCTTTAGGGAGAGTTGTTGTGCCAGTTCTGGGAGGATAAAGCTCTCCGTGCTTCCACTGTCAATTAAGCATTTAACCCGGCACCCGTTTACCTCGATGTCCACCATTGATTTGGATAGCGGGTGCGGCCTGGTCTGGTCCACTGTGACCGATGCCACTGTAGGGCCCTGATCGATACAAGATGGCGTCCACGCTGTCTGCTCACAAGATGGCGGACCCCACGAGGTCGGGCAAGATGGCGTCCAAGATGGCCGCTCCCACGGCGCACATGCGGCGGTGGCGGGTTTTCCAGCGGTTGGTTTTCCGGCGGGGTTCCCTCTGCACACCTTCCCGAAGTGCCCCTTCTTACCGCACTTAAAGCAGGTGGTGCCTTTCGCCGGGCACAGGTTTCTGGTGTGCTTTGGCTGCCCGCAGAAGTAGCAGTTGGGTCCCTGACGCGTCGCGGCTGTCGTAGGGCTTCTGGGGGGAGAGCGGGGCCCAGCCGGTGTCGGGCTGTCGGGTGGGGAAGATGCCTTCCAAGATGGCGGCGGCCTCGGTGCACACGTGGCGGCGTGGACGGCGCGGGCTGAAGAGTAGGCGTCTGAGTTTCTCTGGGCCACATCCAGGGATCGCGCGGTGTCCGCAGCCTGTTTCAGGTCCAACCCCGTTTTTTCCAGCAGTCTTTGCCGGATGTAAGTGGAGCTGAGGCCTGTGATGAAGGCATCGCGAACAAGCTCGTCAGTGTACACTGCGGCTTTTACATCTCGGCACTTGCAGTCTTTGCCAAGCATTTTCAGGGTGCTTAGGAACTCCTCCACCGATTCCCCAGGTCGCTGTGCGCGGGTAGCGAGCAGGTGCCTAGCATACACCTCATTCGTAGGCTGCTGGTAATGCGCCTTTAAGATGTCGCAGGCGGCCAGGTACGTCTCGGCGTCTTGGATGAGGGGGTAAACCCGGTGGCTTACCCAATTCCGCAGAATTCCGAGTCTCATCCTTGCAGCGTCCGTAGCGTCTTTGACGGCTGCGGAATTGTCCAGGAAGAATTCCATACACTCAAACCAGTGTCTGAAGCATGCTGATGCGTCCGGAGCATGTTGATCCAAATCCAAACGTTCGGGTTTCAGGAGTTGATCCATAGTGTTGAAAAATAAGTTAATAAAATTGATGTGCCTCAATAATTCCGAGACTCGAAGTTAGCAGAACAAAAACAAGGCTTTTATTAACTTAGAAAGTAACACGTAAGAGAGAGCGATGTCTTCCTTCTGGAGACTGAGGCCAGACTGAAGCTAGCTTACAAACGGGGCCAGGTATGGGCGGAGCCCTACACACAGCACATTTCAGCACATTCCAGTATACAATACAGCACATTCCAGTACACAATACAATGAGGTCTGGGGGAAGGGAAATGACACTGAAACCGATCTCAGTCACAGGCAGTGGTGAATGGAATATTTCATCACACGGGCGAGCTTGGTCCAGTGTGATGGAGGCTAGTGTATGGCTGAGCGAGCTGCTGTAGTCTGCGGGTGAGGCGGTGGTCGGGTCTGGAGACAAGGTGGCGGTCGAGTGTGGTGGAGAAAATGGCGGCACCCACGAGGTTGAATAAAATGGCGGAGGAGAAGGCC
Source organism: Somniosus microcephalus (assembly GCF_052327205.1). Lineage (NCBI taxonomy): Eukaryota > Metazoa > Chordata > Chondrichthyes > Squaliformes > Somniosidae > Somniosus > Somniosus microcephalus. Next base: position 63,757,808 of record NC_140989.1, read on the forward strand.
GCCCCCACAACTCACATGAGGCACTGCTGGCGTCGGTGGCCTTGATCAAAGATGGCCGCCCCCACGACTCACACGAGGGGATACTGGCATCTGTGGCCTTGATGAAAGATGGCCGCCCCCACAACTCGCATGAGGCACTGCTGGCGTCTGTGGCTCTCCCCCTGCAGGCCTTAGCGAAGTGGCCTTTCTTGTGGCAATCGGAGCAAGTCGCGTTTCTTGCAGGGCAGCGCGTCCTCGGGTGTTTCGCCTGGCCACAGAAGAAGCAGCCGGCGGCCCGATCGCGGGGCTCCGATGTTGCAGCCGGTACCGGGGGTGGCGGTCCCGATCGGTTCTGGGACACCGACGCTGAGGTAGGTCCCAGAGGCGGCAGTGCGAGGGGTATTGCGGCCGGGGTCGGGCCGGAGTCCCAGGGTCGCGCAGCACAGTACCTGGAATACGCCTCGAGGTCCCGATGGGCCACTTCCAGAGAGCGGGCGAGGGCTGCAGTTGTATTCAGGTCGAGGTCCTTTGATTCGAGCAGTCTTTGCCGTGAGTAGTCGGACCGAAGGCCTTTCACGAAGGCATCGCGGATATTCCCTTCAGTATTTTCTGCAGCCGTTACAGCTTTAAAGTCACAGTCCCTGCCGAGTGTTTGTAGCGCCCGTAAAAATTCATCTACAGACTCTCCTGGCTGTTGCGAGCGGGATCTTAGGAGATGTCTGGCATACATAGAGTTTACCGGGCTCCGGTACTGCTCTTTCAGCAGGTTGAGGGCGTCCTCGTATGTAGTAAGGTCCTGGATGAGTGCAAATACTTTAGGGCTCACTTGGGCGGTCAGAACTCTTAGTTTGGATCCTGGAGGCACGCCGGATTCTCCCAGGTAGGATTCGAAACAGCTCAGCCAGTGTTTGAAGTCGAGGGCTGAGTTCGCTGCCTGTGGGTTTAGATCCAGGTACGGCGGTCGGAGGGCTCGCAGCCAGGCCGGCTGCTGTGGCTGTTGTAGCTGGCCGTTTGGCTGGTCGTTTGGCTGCTCCGATCCACTCATTTCAAAATTTAGCCAATAAAATTGATATACCTATCAATTCATCCAATGAAAAGCGACGAGTTAAGATAGCAACTATAGGTTTTTATTGGCTAAATAACAGAGCCCACCCTCGTGGGTGATCGGGTCCAACAAGGAGGAATACCAGCCAGTCGACCACCTTTATACCTGGGCAAGCAGGCGGAGTCATGGGCGGAGTCAGCTGTGGTCAGCCCAGGTATAACAGCGTGACAAGAGGTGACCTTGTGTAGTGATACAACAGTGTAAACAGTGATAACCATAGTGTAACGATATAAACAGTGATAACCATAGTGTAACGATAGTGAACGATAAAAGTGGTTTACCACAACACAGTAGACATACAACCAGTAACAGGCGATAACGGTTTACCGGGCCCAGATCGGACGGATGAGGCAGGACGACTTAATCTTTGCAGCCTGCGGTAATGATCTCTTCTTCTTCGGTTGTCTCTCAAGCTGTCTGGGGCGTTAAGCCGAAGCTAGCATGGATCCACCTTGGGGAGTTCTCCTTCATCTGTCCTTTTCCCCCCTCTCGACTGCCCGTTTATATACTTTATTTTAGGGGCCAGTGGATACCTCACGTCAATCATTCATTTAATTACATTTACCCATTCCATTTTTCAATAACAGGGGAATAGATACCCAAGGCGGACCCCTCCTAATCTAGGCTATATCCCATGAGATCATTCCTTCGCTTATCTCTTGTATGGACATCTTGTTACCTTCTCCCAGACAGTTTGTTTTAGATACATGGATCATGAGGTTCCTTTCAGGCCCACTCATGCCTACACGAAGGCCTGTTTCTACGTTATGTCCTTGGCCTCATAACGAGCCCTTGTGAAAACCCTTATCTAACATGATTAACATGTGTCAGCTCAGGTGGACTGCTGAAGAATTTCCCTTAACTAGAGAAGCCTATTTCGTACGATTCTACAGGTCCACGGTTTCTTACAGTAGGAAGCCAGGTAGACACGTGGGCTGCCTGCCCAGGAGCTGCAGTTGGGGGGTCCGCGTTTCCCACTGGCTGGGCCCCATTTACATCCTGCCAGCTGTAATGATATCAGCAAATAGTGATGGTATTTGCCTGTTTGATTATGATGCCTTACCAGCATATTTGCCTGTTTGATTATTTATGCCTTACCAGCAGAGGGCATGTGAGAGAGACAGAGTTTAGTTTTAGTTTCATTTTAGATGGATCTCTAAGATGGTGTCTCCTGTAAAACTGTTAACATGCTTGAAGACACTTTAGATTAAAAGACATTGGCCTAGAAATTGGGTTTTGGCTTAGCCAGGGCTTTAGCGCCGGAAGTTAGTGCCGGCGCTAAGTCCCCTGCGCGCGCCAAAAATTCAGTGGCGTCGCGCCCAAACGGCTGCCGGCGCTACTGAAGGGTCTTTGCGGCGGTACATCGGCGCTAACTGCCGTTTCGCGCCGCAATTCCGGCGCTGCGGCACCCGATGCGGTGCGGCAGGCTGGGGACGTGCAGGCCTCCTCCTCCCGTTAAGGAGGAGCTGCCTGCACCCGGCCGCGGCCCGCGCAAATCAGCTTAAAAATGAGCCCGGCACCTCGGACAAATGCCGGGCTTGCATCTGTTCCGGGGGGGGGGGGGGGGGAGAAGTCCGGGGAGGGAGCTGCGGGCAGGCGGCCGGCGGGAAAGTGGCCGGCCGCCGCGGGGCCTTTAATGCGCCGGCGCAAACTGAAGTAAGGCACCTCTGCCAGAACGTTGCTTGCGGCTGCCACGGGCGAGGCGGCCGCAACTCAATTTCGGAGTTCGGGCGGGTTACCACGGCAACCGGGACGCTGCGCACACCGATGACGTCATCGGTGCCGGCGCAGCGCTACAGGTGCAACGCCGATTTAGGGCCCCAGGGAATTTTTAAACTGGCCATAACTCTGGCGCTAGTCCCTCTAGCGCCTCAAAAGCGGCGCTAAGGCTAGTGAATTTCTAGGCCATTCTCTTTCATGAATGTGTCGTCATTGAACCCATATACAAATCAATACATGGTGTCAGAAGTGATTGAAAGAGATGAAGAGGAAAAATCTGAAGTGAAATCAGCTCTCCACATATTAGCAAGCCAAAAGAGAACATCGTTACTTACCTTTGGAGAATAGCTAACGAAAGGGAAAAATGGAAGGTTTACTCCCACCGGCGAAGCTTCAGTTGACAGGTAATGTGGCTGAAAATTGGAGGAGATTCAAACAACGTTTGGAGCTGTATTTAGCGGCAATCGGAGCTGACGAGAAAAGTGATAAAATGAAAGCGTCAGTGTTCTTACATGTCGTGGGTGATGAAGCGCTGGAGGTGTATAATAACTTCACATTCGCTGCTGATGGAGACAATATGAAGCTGGATAAAATAATGGAACAGTTTGAGGCCTACTGCATACCTAAACGTAACGTGACGTTTGAGAGGCACAGATTTTTCACATGTGTACAGAAAACGGGAGAGACTATTGATCAGTATGTGACTGAACTGAGAAACAGAAGCAAAACGTGTGAATTTGGGGGACTGACAGACTCGCTGATAAAAGACAGACTGGTGTGTGGTATTCCAGATAATAGTCTAAGGGAAAGACTGCTAAGAGAGCAAAATCTAGACCTGGGAAAAGCCATAGCACTGTGTAGGGCTACAGAGACTGTGAAGTCGCAGGCAAAGGAGCTGTTCAGTGACAGTAGCTGCAACGTGGATGCAGTGAGTAAGAACGGACACAAACCGTTTAACAAAAAGAGCGCCAATGTGAAAAAAGAGGCGTGGCCAGCGAACAAAAATGAAAGGGGCAATCGAAAGTCATGTAGTCGATGCGGTACACAGCATACACCAAAAAAGTGTCCAGCATATGGTAAAACATGCAATAGTTGCAACAAAAACAACCATTATGCCCGTTGCTGTAAGAACCAAGCGCAACAAAGCAAGGTCCATACAGTAGATGAAAGCGAGATAGAGGAGTTCTATGTGGATGTTGTGTCTGAAAACAAAAAAGAAAAAAGATACTGGATGTTGACACTAAAAGTGAATGACATACACATTTCATTTAAATTGGATACTGGAGCACAAGTTAATGTGATATCAGAGACTGATCTTAAGAAAATTAGACCCAGACCAAAGATACATGGAATAAAAGTGAAAGTGACAGGATACTCAGGTACTGATATACCAGTGAAAGGAAGATGCATTGTCAAAGTGACACACAAGGACAGAGAGCACACGCTAGCATTAATCGTGGTGCCAAAGGATGTGCAAGCCATACTAGGTTTAATAGCCTGTGAGAGACTGAACCTGTTAAAGAGAGTCCTTGTTGTGGAAAGCGAAGGAGAGACAGTCTATGATGAACTCATGAAAGAGTACAAAGACCTATTTCAGGGTCTAGGCTGCCTTCCAGGAGAACACACGATCAGAGTAGATAAAAGTATGCCAACGGTCATACATCCATGCAGAAAAGTTCCGTTTGCTCTTCAAAAGCAACTGAAGGCAGAGTTGGACAGGATGGAAAGCCTGAACGTGATTCAGAAGATAGATGAGCCAACTGAGTGGGTGAGTTCCCTTGTCGTTGTGGACAAAAAGAATGGAAAGCTCAGAATTTGCCTGGATCCAAGAGATCTAAACAGAGCAATAAAGAGAGAGCACTTCAAGCTTCCTACACGTGAGGAAATCATGTCACAGTTTGCAAATGCAAAGTATTTCAGCAAGTTAGATGCATCATCAGGATTTTGGCAGATGAAACTGGACGAGGCAAGTTCAAGACTGTGCACATTCAACAGTCCATTTGGCAGATACAGATTCCTAAGGTTACCATTTGGCATTGCCTCAGCTCCTGAAGTGTATCACAAAACTATCCATATGATCTATGAGCACCTGGAGGGAGTTGATACATCAATGGATGACATCATAGTATGGGGAACCACGAGAACTGAGCATGACGAGAGACTGAAAAAAGTGCTGGAAGCAACAAGGAAAACAAACCTGAAGCTGAATAGAGAGAAGTGCCAGCTCGGGGTGACAGAACTGACATTCGTGGGAGATATCCTTAGCAGTGAGGGCATCAGACCAGATCCCAGAAAGGTGTCCACCATTGAGAATATGCCAAAGCCACAATGCAAAAAGGACGTGCAGAGGTTTAATGGAATGATCAACTACATGGGTAAATTCATATCCAACCTCTCAGAAAAGATGGCGCCACTGAGAAGACTAACTGAAAAGAACATAGAATGGGAATGGAATCATGAGCATGAGAAGTCATGGAGCGATCTAAAGAAACTGCTCACAGAGGAACCAGTTCTGAGGTTTTATGACCCAGCGAGACCCATCAAGATATCATCAGATGCATCACAGAGTGGGCTCGGTGCCGTTCTTCTGCAAAAATATGACTACTGGCAACCTATTGCATATGCATCGCGCTCAATGACAGACGCGGAGACGCGATATGCTCAAATAGAAAAGGAGCTGCTCAGCATCACATACGCCTGTGAAAGATTTCACCAGTTTGTGGCAGGACAAGCAATCAGTGTAGAGACTGACCATAAGCCCTTGATTGCATTGTTCCAAAAGCCACTAAATAGCTGTCCGCTTAGAATACAAAGAATGATGATCAGGCTGCAACGCTATACACTGAATGTTGCGTACACACTGGGTAAGCTGATGTATACAGCAGACATGTTGTCCAGAGCTGTTGACCCAAGTGAGCCCGCAAACACCAAAATGGATGAAAAAGTGAACGCCTACGTGGACATGATCATAAGTGCACTGCCAATAGCAGATGCAAAAATGGAGCGATCTAAAGACTGAGACAAACAAAGATGAAACAATGAGACGACTGAGGAAAAGCATCTTGGATGGATGGCCCAAAATGAAGCAAGACTGCTCACCTGACATGGCAGAGTACTGGAACTGCAGGGCGGAACTATCAGTGGTCGAAGACATCATCTACAAAGGAAGTAAAATAGTTATCCCAAAGAGTCTGAGAAAAGAGATGCTAAAAAGGATCCATGGAGGACATCTGGGAATCGAAAAGTGTAAGAAAAGAGCACGTGAGGTGATGTACTGGCCACGAATCAACCAAGATGTGACAAATGAGGTGTCAAACTGCACAATATGCCTGAAATATCGAGCAAGCAATCCGGTAGAACCACTGAAGCTACACCCAGCGCCAGACAGACCTTACCAGAAGGTAGGCGCTGACCTATTCGTATGTCAAGGGAAGGACTATCTTGTAGTCACAGACTATTACTCCCTGCATCCAGAGGTTTGTAGACTGTACACCACCACTGCAGATGCTGTGATAACATGTATGAAAGCCATATTCTCCAGACATGGCGTGGCAAGCGAGGTCTTCACAGACAACGGACCCCAGTTTTACAATGCAAGTTTCCGACACTTTGCCAAAGAGTGGGACTTTGTCCACACAACGTCAAGTCCTCACTTTCCACAGTCCAATGGACTAGTGGAAAAATCGGTCCAGACAGTGAAAAGACTGATGTACAAGGCAAAAGATGGTGGAACTGACTTCTACCAGAGCATGCTTGTATACCGCACAACGCCGCTCGAGTGTGGTATGTCACCAGCCCAACTCCTTATGGGACGTCTGCTAAGGTCAAACCTACCCATCCCGGAGAACCTCCTGAAAACAAAAGAGGGGGAGAAAGTGAGGAAGTTCAAAGAACAACAGAAAGAAAAGCAAAAGTACTACTATGACAGAGGAACACAAAACCTACCTGAACTCCACACTGGTGACCAAGTAAGGTTCAAAGACAAAACAAACATATGGACTCAGAAGGGAACTGTCCTGAGTGAAGTCCAACCAAGATCATACACCATTCAGACAGATGAGGGTGCTGTTCTGCGAAGAAATCGTCGGGATCTTCTCATGGGACCAACCACAGCAGGTCAAAAGACTGATACTGTTGAACAACCTGATCACACAGCTGAGAAACCATCATCTGAGGCAACAATTCAGATTCAAGGACAATCAATCAGAAAATCCTCAAGACGCGTGAAGCCTCCTGAGAGACTCATTGAGCAAGTTTAAGGACTCTTGTTATAGAAGGAAGTAATGTTATCTTATTCTTTCTTCAAGTTCTAGTGTATTTACATATTTCATGTGAACACACAAAACAAGGTTAAAAAACCTTGATAATGATAATTATAATGTAAGCTCATTAAGTGTTACAGTTAAAATGCAGAGTAATACAAAGAAAGCATGTTGTTAGATAAAAGTAAAATACTTTTTGTGATAAAAATAATAACTTCCGGGAAGTTATGTCATCACTTCCTGTGAACTGTGAACTATGAACTGTGTACATACCTCACTTCCTGTCATGTGTCACTTCCTGTTGGACTGGTATAAATACTGGTCTGTTCAGTATTGTAAGAGGCTTCTACCAGAGGCATGGTAAAGACCTCTCTTGTATATAGTGTGTTTATAAGTTACTTAAAGCTTACTTTAAAGTTACTTGATGGTAAGCCTCCTTTTTCTTACATCAATTTAAGTAACTTAGTATTTACACTCACGAATACTAGACCTTCGGACAAACTCAGAATTAAGGATCCAGGGAACCACCCATCATGGAGAAAATCCTTAGACCTATTCGTCTGGACTTGGACCCGAATGCACCAGCAGCTGGCAGGGTATGGAAGCATTGGTACCGTACTTTTGAGAATTTTCTGGATGAATGTGAAGCGGATGCTCCTGCTAGATTGAAGATACTTATCAATTATGTGACCCCAAAAGTGTTCGAATATGTTGATGAATGGGATAATTACGATGAGGTGATTCGGGCACTTAAGAAACTGTATGCCAAGACCCCAAATGAGGTCTATGCTAGACATCTACTGGCCACAGCCCGACAAGGGCCAGGGGAATCAATTGACGAATTCCTGCAAGAACTTCGCAGGCTCAGCGTAGATTGTAACTTTCAGGCAGCCTCAGCTGAGCTGTACCGCCAAGAAATGATTCGTGATGCTTTCATCTGCGGGATTGCCTCTCCATTTATACGCCAGCGTCTACTAGAAAGTAAAACACTTGAGCTACAAAAAGCTTTTGACCTAGCTTGTTCACTGGATTTGGCAAAGAGAAATGCAGACCTCTATCAGCTGCCCAGATCTCGATCTGCTGCTGTAGCTGCAACCAGACAATTCAAGCGGTCTCAGGTGAACCCTATCATGGGGGAATCTAATTCTGATAATTCTGATGAAGAAGAGGAGGACGACCCCACTTTAGCAGCCTCTTGGCAATCTAGGAAGGAATGCTTCTTTTGTGGAGATGCTTTTCACCCTAGGAAAACCTGCCCTGCTCGCAATGCAATCTGCAGTTATTGCGGGAAAAAAGGACACTTTGCTAAAGTTTGCCTATCAAGGGCCTCTACGAGGGCCAATCCAGCTAAGGCCTACCGAACTGCCCCAATTAGGGCCTATCAAGATGCTCCAGCTAGGACCTATCAAGCTTCCTCTCGAGCTCTCTCCCGAAGAAGCACACCGAGAGTTTTAGCCACTCTCTGTGCAACGACACCAATTACAGCTGCTTGCCCACAGAACCTGTCTCATGCTGCCACAAAAATTTCAATTAAAGGGCATACCTTAGATGCCTTAATTGACTCAGGAAGTACTGATAGTTTCATTAAGGAACAGATTGTTGCGAAATTGAAACTACATGTCTTCCCATCGGACCAGGCAATTGCGATGGCCCAGTCATCACTTAATACCAGAATCTCCGGCTTTTGTGTTGTTGATATGACACTTCATGGTCGTATGTATCCCTCCACCCGACTTTCGGTGCTCAAGGACTTATGTAGTGATCTCCTCTTAGGACTGGACTTCCAAAAACAGCATAAGAAACTCACCATTGAGTTTGGTGGATCCAAACCCGGACTTACTATTTCTAATATACCGTCTAAATTACCATTTTGTGCATTATCAGCAGCTTCACTTGATGAACCCTCATTATTTGCCAGTATTCCGCCTCAATGCCAACCGATAATAACGAAATCGCGGCGCTTTAATCAGGAAGACCAATCTTTTATTGCGGCTGAAATCTCTCGACTTCTAGCAGGGGATATCATTGAACCATGTTCGTCGCCCTGGCGGGCTCAAGTCGTCATTGTCAAGAACCCTCTAAAACCTCACAAACAGCGACTATGCATCGATTATTCGCAAACCATCAATCAATATACCGACTTGGACGCCTACCCATTGCCACGCATTGATGATATGGTTAATAAACTGGCCGAATACAAAGTGTTCTCAACTTACGATTTAAAAAGTGCCTATCATCAGTTACCCTTGAAGGTCTCAGATAAGCAGTACACAGCCTTTGAGGCTAATGGACGGCTGTACCAATTTTGTCGCCTCCCATTCGGGGTTACTAATGGAGTGGCTGTCTTTCAACGGGCAATGGATGGCCTGGTTAAGCAGGAAAACCTAAGGGACACTTTTCCCTATCTTGATAACATTACCATTGCAGGTCACGATCAACAGGAACACGACTCCAACCTCCAAAAATTTCGGGATGCCCTCCATCGCCGTAATTTGACCCTGAATGAATCCAAATCTGTTGAGTCGCAACCGACCATTAACATCCTTGGCTACTGCGTAGGCAATGGTATCATTAAGCCAGACCCAGAAAGACTTCGCCCGCTCCAAGAGCTCCCGTCACCTAAGAATCCAGCTTCTTTACGTCGGGCTCTCGGTCTGTTTGCATACTACGCTAAATGGATTCCTCATTTTTCGGACAAAATCCAACCCTTGCTGCATGCTAGATCATTTCCACTGGAAACAGCGGCTGTTGCAGCCTTTAACCTTCTCAAAAAACAGTTGGAGAAAGCGGCTCTTCACTCCATTGATGAGAATCTCCCTTTCGTGGTTGAATGTGATGCCTCGGAGGTGGCGATCTCGGCTACTCTGAATCAGGAAGGTCGTCCTGTAGCATTTATGTCCAGGACCTTACAAGGTGCCGAGCTACATTATCCTCCGGTTGAGAAAGAAGCCACAGCCATCATAGAGGCAGTACGGAAGTGGAACCATTTTCTAGCTCGCCAGCACTTTACATTGATCACGGACCAACGATCAGTCGCCTTCATGCTCGATAATCGAAAACGAACCAAAATTAAGAATAATAAAATACAACTTTGGAGGATGGAACTGGCCTCTTTTGGTTATACCATTCTCTATCGGCCTGGCAAGGAGAATGTGGCCCCGGACACCCTCACACGGGCATTCTGCTCCACTATGTGATCCTCCACCCTCATGGATGTCCACAATGGTTTGTGCCATCCTGGCGTTACGCGCATGCTACATTTCGTACGATCACGGAATCTCCCTTTTTCCACTGGAGATGTAAAGAAAATATGCTCAGAATGCCGGCTTTGTGCGGAATTAAAACCTCAGTTCTTCCGCCCCTCAGATGGTATACTCATACATGCAACCCAACCGATGCAACGACTTAGCATCGATTTTAAGGGCCCAGTGCCCTCTTCAACTCGGAACACATATTTGCTCGCCATGATCGACGAATATTCACGTTTTCCGTTTGCCTTCCCCTGCTCCAATATGCTGGCGTCCACAGTAATCTGCTGCCTTGAGCAGGTATTTTCTCTCTGTGGCATGCCGGCTTATATTCACTCAGATCGGGGTCCATCCTTTATGTCGAGGGAACTCAAGGACTACCTCTCAGAACGGGGAATTGCTACAAGCAAAACAACACCATACCATCCCATCGGAAATGGGCAGGTAGAGAGGTATAACGGTATCATCTGGAATTCCGTACGTCTCGCTTTAAGATCTCGGGGCCTACCCGACCAGCAATGGGAAACAGTGCTTCCGGATGCATTGCACTCTATACGGTCCCTGCTTTCTACAGCCACAAATACTACACCTCATGAGCGGTTCTTTGGATTCCAGCGTCGCTCATCTCATGGGACATCACTCCCGTCATGGCTAACTACTCCTGGACCTGTATTACTCCGAAGATACGTTCGGACGTCTAAAAATGACCCTCTTGTAGACGAGGTCGAACTAACCGATGCCAACCCCACCTATGCAAACATACGATATTCCGACGGCCGAGAATCTACCGTATCATTACGGGATCTGGCTCCCTGCCCACCAGGACCTAGTGGGACATCGGGTGATGGCATTTCACCAGGAAACTCTTGGGACCTATCGGGTACCCCTCTCCAGGATCCTGATCGGACACCAACTAGCTTGGTGCCGGTAGAACCCCGTGCTCAAGGTTGCGACCCTCCCAGTACCACGCATGAAAGTACTGGTCTGCCACAGACCAGCTCTGCACCTCCCTCTGAACAGAGGCAGTCTGACTTTGAACCTATTGGGGCTCGTACTCGAAGCCATGATCTCCCCGACCCTTCACAGGGCAATCCAGGCCACACGGACTCTGGCCAATGGCCAACCGCATGTAAGCGGACCAGCGACCCTCTACGACGGGAATCCAAACGGGTGCGACTCTTCCTTGTTCGGCGGCTGCGGACCAAAAGGTAGACCACAGCCTCCTAAACCTGCAGGAGGGAAGAATGTGATAAAAATAATAACTTCCGGGAAGTTATGTCATCACTTCCTGTGAACTGTGAACTATGAACTGTGTACATACCTCACTTCCTGTCATGTGTCACTTCCTGTTGGACTGGTATAAATACTGGTCTGTTCAGTATTGTAAGAGGCTTCTACCAGAGGCATGGTAAAGACCTCTCTTGTATATAGTGTGTTTATAAGTTACTTAAAGCTTACTTTAAAGTTACTTGATGGTAAGCCTCCTTTTTCTTACATCACTTTTGTTTTAAGAAAGGGAGATGTAATGATATCAGCAAATAGTGATGGTATTTGCCTGTTTGATTATGATGCCTTACCAGCATATTTGCCTGTTTGATTATTTATGCCTTACCAGCAGAGGGCATGTGAGAGGGACAGAGTTTAGTTTTAGTTTCGTTTTAGATGGATCTCTAAGATGGTGTCTCCTGTAAAACTGTTAACATGCTTGAAGACACTTTAGATTAAAAGACATTCTCTTTCATGAATGTGTCGTCATTGAACCCACATACAAATCAATACACCAGCCAGCTGCCTGCCTGGGCATCTGGAAGGAGCTTACTAGATGTTGGGCTACGAGGATCAGGCAGTCCAGGGGCAGCCAGGCTGGCAGTTAATTAAGTCGTGGGGGGAGTTTCGGAAAGGTTTCATGGGTGGGAAGGCGGGGGGGGCAGTGGCCTGCATTTCTTCAACACTTACCACACAGGGCCACCATTTCATACCTGCCAGGGTTATTGAGCAGTGCACCTGTAGCAGAAGCCCCACTCAGTAGACTATTAAGATTGCATCAGGGTCCTGAATAGGATCCCGATTTGCATAAATTTATGACGCGGACAGGTGGGCACTTCAGCCGCTTGGAAAAACAGTGGCATTAAAATGGCTGTGTGGGGGAAGCGAGCGGTCGATTCCATTTTAACTCCCACTCCACCTAGTTTCCACCGGGCGGCGGTAGTTAAAATTCTCCCTTAAATCTATATCCTTCTCCAGACACATGTTCAGTTGTCCCTTGAGCCTATCTTTACAATTTGCTTCAATGGCCTTCCCTTGTAGCATATTCCCTAGGGATAATTTTCCAATTTCACACTATTAGCAGGGATTTTTGCCTGCCAGGTGCACAGAGTTGGATAATGATCCCCATCCATCTACTCTTCTTTATGTTAAATATTTCTGCCTGAATTATCTATGCAATCCAAACTTTTATTTTTTTTACCTAGGTTATGAAACTTTTGTAAGTATGAGCAATTTGTCTAGATCAACTTTATTAAACCCCATCATAATTTTGAAAACCTGATCAGTTCATGTTGAAATCTCCTCTTTTCCACAGGGAGAAAACCCAAATTCTTTAACTTTTCCTTGTAACTCAGGTTCCTGTGACCTCGGCCCAAATTTCCTGGATCTCAGTTATGCCGAAATTACGCAGAAATGTATGCCGATTTCTTGCTGACGGAAACTTTTGCTGGAAATTTCCTGCAGAGCTCACCTGCCTACGCCAGTACGTAAAAAAACCCAGTGTAAAACAAGAGCAAACGCAGTGTCACTAATAGGGGTAATAGCGAGTGGGCTGCTATCTTCTGCCATTGTGCTTCACTCTCAGAGCCTTTTAGCTTTGGCTGCTTCTCTTCCTCTTCCATTATTATGGGTATTCCCCTTGGGAAGACCATTCCAGCTGTTTAGGCCTTCTGAACACGTGGGGATTGGTGGAAAATTTGCAGTGCAATGAGACTGACAGCACCGTGGTTACGTATAGTGCAACGTCACAGTAAGAAAAATTGAAAAGAAAATAATTATCGAACTCCAGAAATTGCAATTACACTGAGATCAGATGACTTCGGGCTTTGCCTAAATTTTTGAGCATAAATCTATGCCAGCGCATTACTCATCTAAATCCAGGTAACATTTGCATGGGGGTGGATCTATTTAAATGAGCGGCATACTGTTTCATTGAACGTATCTTGGAAACAATTTAAATGAGCGAGGAAATTCAGGTGTAGCAATGTTTCAGCATTACACAGATGTAAATCAGTTACATGTAAATTTCCTCCTAAAAAAATCGACGCAATGCCATTGTTTTGAATGTGGTGTTAAATCGAGGCCCCATCCACCCTCTCAGGTGGACGTAAAAGATCCCGTGGGACTAAAATAGATTATCTGGTCATTGTCTCATGGGTGTTTGTGGGACCTTGCTGTGTGCAAGTTGGCAGGCGCGTTTCCTTACATTACAACAGTGACTACACTTCATAAGTACTTGATTGGATGTAAAGTGCTTTGTTCATGAAAGGAGCTATATAAATGCAAGTTGTTTCTTTCTTCTTTCTTATACCATAGTTACACCAAAACTTTCCAGGATATTCCTGGCCCTGGGATGACTTGGTTACCCCACACTGTAACCTCTTACCAACAATATTGGACCTGAAATTGCGGTCGGAGGCTTCCCACAGGCAAATGCCTCGGATCCGCAAGAAAAGTACGCATCTACCTGGTGCCACCGTATCTTTGGACTGTTGCGTATGCCTGCATAAAGGCCCACCTATCCCAGGGGTGCATGCAGTTTGCAAGCTTTTGCAACCATCTTAAGCCAGAAGTGCTGAGTGGATGATTCATATCAGCCTCCTCCTGGGGTCCCCACCATCACAGAAGCCAGTCTTCAGCCAATTTGAGTCACTCCACGTGATATCAAGAAATGGCTGAGCGCATTGGATACAGCAAAGGCTATGGGCCCTGACCGCATCCCGGCTATCGTGCTGAAGACTTGTGCTCCAGAACTAACCGTGCCTCTAGCCAAGTGTTCTCTAGCCAGCTACAACACTGGCATCTATCCAACAAAGTGTAAAATTGCCCAGGTATGTCCTGTCCACAAAAAGCAGGGCAAATCCAATCCAGCCAATTACTGCCCCATCAGTCTACTGTCAATCATCAGCAAAGTGATGGAAGGTGTTGTCGACAGTTCTATTAAGTGGCACTTATTCACCAATAACCTGCTCACCAATGCTCAGTTTGGGTTCTGCCAGGACCACTTGGCTCCAGACCCCATTACAGCCTTGGTCCGAACATGGACAAAAGAGCTGAATTCCAGAGGTGAGGTAAGAGTGACTGCCCTTGACATCAAGGCAGCATTTGATCGAGTATGGCATCAAGGAGTCCTAGTAAAATTGAAGTCAATGGGAATCGGGGGAAAACTCTCCACTGGCTGGAGTCTTATGGAGTCACAAAGAAAGGTGGCAGTGGTTGTTGGAATTCAACCATCACAGCCCCAGGACAAGGCTGCAGGAGTTCCTCAGGACAATGTCTTAGGTCCAACTATCTTCAGCTGCTTCATCAATGACTTTCTCCCCATCATAAGGTCAGAAGTGGGGATGTTCGCTGATGATTGCACAGTGTTCAGTTCCATTCGCAACTCCTCATATAATGAAGCAGTCCTTGCCCACATGCACCAAGACCTAGATGACATTCAGGCTTGGGCTGATAAGTGGCACATAACATTCATGCCACACAAGTACCAAGCAATTCTTATGTTCATTAATAAATAGACATTCTTATTATGAACACAGCTAGCTTTTGCTAGTTACTTTATTGAGCACATGTGGACTAGGTACAGTATCTGTAGAGATGCAGCATGTGTGCTCCTGTGTGCAGGCTGCCATCTTGACTGTTGCCTTATGGGTAGCCTAGTGCCTCATGGGTAATGTAGTCTTAATATCTATACAGCTGGGTAGTGTAGTCTTATATACATACAGCTATATACAGCTCTACACAGCTCTATGGCTCCACCTAGTGTCCACTATAGAATGACATGTTATTGATCATTACATCCCCCTTTCTTTGAGGTTTAACAAAATCAATATCAATCAACTTCAAGAAAACAATAAAGATAATATCAGTAACACTTTTGTTAGTGCTCTATAAACATAAACATTTTCAAAACAGTCAACACATTTTCAAAGCTTTACATTGTACTCAAAGATTAAGGCCTAGAAATTGGGTTGGGGCGCCAAAGTGGCGCAAAAGTCGCCTGAGCGCAGGATTTAGCGCAGCGATCGGAATGATACCGATCGCCAGAAATTCAGTTTCAGTGCCCCTCGAGGGAGACGGGGTGAGGCTCAAGGCGCTCCACGCCCCTCTTAGGGCGCTGAAACTGATTATCGCAGCGCAACGTGCTGCAGCGCCACATGCTGCGGCACGGCATGCTGCGGTACTGCAGGCCTTCCTCCCACTGTTAAGGGGGAGGTGCCTGCAACAGCGCGATCCCCGATCGCGAGGGCCGGCAAATGAGCCCGGCACCAAGGAGAAGTGCCGGGCTCTCGGGAAACAGCCGGCAATGCCACGGGAGGAGGGGGGGGGTTAGGAGGCCGGGGACGAAGGTGCTGGCAGGCGGCCGCCGAAAAAGCGGCCGCCCCGCACCTCCACCTTAACTTGCGCCGCTGCTGGCACAGTAAGGCCCCGTGAACCGGGCGTGGGTAGCGAGCGGCGCAACTGCGGCGTTCGCTACCAAATATCACGAACGGGGCACGAATGGGGCGCTGTGCACACTGATGACGTCATCGGTGGCGGCGCAAATGCCTAACGCCAGCTTTAGCGCCCTTACTGAATATCGCCGGAGACGCAGCCAGTGGCGCTACAGCCACTGACTGCCTCTTTAGGCGCTAACAGGTGGTGCTACTCACCCAATTTCTCCCCCTAAGTCTATCAGGCTTTTTTACTTCACGTGTGGATCTTCTCAACACGGGTAAGTCTGATGTGTCTTCATGAGATTGTTCTGGCGGTGAATGACAAGATGCAGTTGCGGCATTGTCATCAATCTGCTCTTGTATAGATCGAGGTCTCCTTGCGATCTTTGCTTGGAGAGGGTTTCAGTGTTTCCTTCACTCTTCATGCCATAACTCTCAATGTCGTCAATGCACTCTCGAAAAACTGCTGGCAGCTGGATCCCATCATACAGCATAGTCCTCTCAGCAGCCTCGGCTAATGGAACACCAAAGATTGGCCTGAGGGAAGAAGGAGTATCCACCGGAACTGCTTCCTGCTCTGGTGCAGGCTTCTTCTTTTTCTTTTTCTTTTTCCACTGCTTAACAACATCTGATGCGGTTATATCTTTGGACTTTTTCTCCTTGTGTTTTTCCTCTTTGTGCTTTTCTTCCTTTGGCTTCTCTTTGACCTTAAAGTCTTTTTCTTTCTTCTTGGAGAAACTAGGCTTTTTGAAGACATGGATACCCTTTAGACATGGATACCCTTTGGCCTTTTCATCCTTGATGGGCTCTCTGCTTCATCACCTGAGTCATCTGGTCTGCTTATGGCACAGTTTATATGGTAGACTCTCTTGACCAGTTCTAAGTCTTCACAAGCTTTGTCACCTAGTATCGAATCAAATCTTTCAGCCACAACAGAAAACATGAGATGATGCACTTTGTCTTTGACTGTCACTTTAAGTCTGCATACACCTAAGCTATCTATTTTCTGTCCATTATAGCTCTTCAGTAGTACTGACTTTTTCTGTATTTTGGGCTTTTCTTTCATATTTTTTATGTCACTCATACTGATTAAGTTTGCTTTTGCCCCAGTGTCCAGTTTCAATGTAACTAATGCTCCATTTATCTGCAGTGGGATCATCCATTTGTCCACTTTTACTGCATTGACTATATGTTCAGCATTGTCCATTTCTGAGGGCTGCACATTTTCTGTATCTTTTTTGATATCGTCACATGACACCATTCCTACAAAAAATGTCTCACTTAAATCAGTGTCCTCAATTACATTAACTCGTTGCCCTTTCTTAGTTTGTACTTTTGAAAAGCATTGTTTGGCAAAGTGATTCTTTCCATTACACTTTGTGCACATTTTTCCAAACGCTGGGCATTGTCTTAACTGGTGTTTGTAACCACAGCATTTACAATTAAAAATTTCATCCTCCGATTGCTTTTCATTTCTGTTCTGCCCACGTTTCTTCCCCTTATACGACACAGCACCGACAGCAGCATTATCACTCATTACAATCGCATCATTATTGATTTCACTGAAAGTCTTCGCGTGCTTTCGAGCTAGCTCGCTGGCTTGGCATATTTTCACTGCATTTTCCAAATTTAGTTCGGTTTCTCTCAACAGGCGTTCCCTGACTTTTTTATCATGAATACCAAACACAATCTGGTCACGAATCATGGATGATTTCAGCTCAGAGAAATTACATGTCTGTGCTTTCTGTTTCAGATCAGTTATAAAGCTATCAAAAGTCTCATTTTGCTGCTGTGTCCGAGAACGGAAGATGTATCTTTCATACGTCTCATTCTTTTTGGGAGAGCAATGTGCATCAAATTTTTTTAGCACATCTTCTAATTTTTCTCTGTTCTCCTCTGGATTAAATACAAATGTATTAAATACCTCTATCGCCTGTGGGCCTGCAACCGTAAGCAGCAACGCTATCTTCCTTGCGTCTGGCTTTGTACCGAATCCGATGGCAGCAATGTAGAGTTCGAATTGTTGTTTAAAAATCCGCCAATTGTAGTCAACATTTCCCTCGAGATTCAAACGCTCTGGTGGCTTCAAATTCTCCATGTCACTTTTCACAATTTTTTCGCAGATATTTACAACTCTTGGTATCCTGGTACCATCTTATGTTCATTAATAAATAGACATTCTTATTATGAACACAACTAGCTTTTGCTAGTTACTTTATTGAGCACATGTGGACTAGGTATAGTATCTGTAGAGATGCAGCATGTGTGCTCCTGTGTGCAGGCTGCCATCTTGACTGTTGCCTTGTGGGTAGCCTAGTGCCTCATGGGTAATGTAGTCTTAATATCTATACAGCTGGGTAGTGTAGTCTTATATACATACAGCTATATACAGCTCTACACAGCTCTACAGCTCCACCTAGTGTCCACTATAGAATGACATGTTATTGATCATTACAGCAATGACTATCTCCAACAAGCGAGAGTCTAACCACCGCCTCTTGACATTCAATGGCATTACCATTGCCGAATCCCACACTATCAACATCCTGCAGGTCACCATTGACCAGAAGCTTAACTGAACCAGTCACATAAATACTGTGGCAACAAGAGCGGGTCAGAGGTTGGGTATTCTGCGGTGAGTGGCTCACCTCCTGACTCCCAAAAGCCTTTCCAACATCTACAAGGTGTCAGGAGTGTGATGGAATACTCTCCACCTGCCTGGATGAGTGCAGCTCCAACAACACTCAAAAAGCTCGACACCATCCAGGACAATGCAGCCCGCTTGATTGGTGCCCCATCCACCATCTTAAACATTCACTCCCTCCAACACCGGCGTACTGTGGCTGCAGTGTGTACCATCTACAAGATGCATTGCAGCAACTCGCCAAGGCTTCTTCGGCAGCACCTCCCAAACCCACGACCTCTACCACCTAGAAGGACAAGGACAGCAGGCATAAGGGAACACCACCACCTCCAAGTTCCCCTCCAAGTCACACATGATCCTGACTTGGAAATATATCGCCCCATTCCTTCATCGTCACTGGAGCAAAATCCTGGAACTCCCTGCCTAACAGCATTGTGGGATTACCTTTACCACAAGACTGCAGCGGTTGAAGAAGGCAGCTCAGCACCACCTCCTCAAGGGCAATTAAGGATGGGCAATAAATGCTGGCCTTGCCAGTGATGCCCACATCCCATGAACGAATATAAAGAAGGTTCATTTTGGACACTAGCAGGTAATAGATCTACACCCAAACCAAACTCAAATCTGCATATTTCAGTAAATTGAGCCTCTTTGGATTTAGTTCATGGATGCTCAAATCTTATCCAATTCAACCATTTTGGGCTGATCTGCATATTTTAAAAGATATGACAGTGGAGATAATGTCCCTTTGTGCTTTTGCATCTTTTTTCCCTTTACCCTGTTGTCAGCTTTCCTGCCACAAGTGGGAAGAAAGCAATTGATGCCATAGCATGAGAACTAAGAATACCAAATTCAGCAGAATAAAAGCAGAACGTTTAATAAAATCCCAAATATTTCATTAAAAGCAAATTCTTATGTTTGACATCTGTCACAGCAGTTTGACGATAAAATTATATGTCTTTCTGTCTTGATTGTTGGATTTTTTGTCCATGAATTTTAAAACATTCATTACAACAAATAATCATGACCTCTTGCTGGCATCCGTGAAGTTCAATTCCTTCCCTCACAACTTTAACTCTGTCTCGATATCGTTTGTTCTTGCTGCGACCGGCTTGAATGAAGTTGGATAAGTTTGTTCTTGAGATGTTTCTCCAGATGTCACTGCAAGACGACGATCCCAGCCACAATCCAAAATCAGACTGTAAATAGTGCTGTGTCTCTGTAAGTAACAGAAGGCTTGTTCACCTTCCAGATGCACAGCTGATGTTTCTGTGCAGTGGAGGTCTTGGCATCATTTAATGGGTGATGGTGAGCCACCTCTCCCATAGAGCTGGACTCAGAAAACTCATTTAAGTGATTTGTTCACAGCACAAAAGCATGAATATTACTGACAGCAATGCTGTCTAACGAACTGTTACTTGATTTAACATGCACGAGAGCAATTGAGACTTTCTGATTCGTATCAAACTGATACCATTTAGATTCAGAGCACCAAATTTTCATTTTATTAAGTGTATTTACAATGAGAAATGATTGGCTATCAGACACAATTGTTTGGATCACCAGACATTTCTTTCAATGAATAATGGAAAAATAAGGCCTGACAGTAATCCTCTTATTTTATTTATTTTCCCAACTTCTCTCCCCTTCTCTTTAAGGGAGTAATTCAAGACGTGGTACAGCTTCATGCATTCCAGCAGCCCTCACGTATCTTGCTCAAGAGGACAGTCTTCATGTACGACTAGGAACATTCGTTGCCGAGAAGCTATTCAATCATGGTTACATCACAGCCATGCTTGATCTTTCATTCCCTCAGCCAGATGTATACTCCCCAGTGGTGGTCACTAGACAGCAACTATAGCCGGCCTGACATTTCTCCTTAGGGTAGGACACTGAGGTCACCTGTATTACCCCACACTGCTGTGGCCAAAATTGGCTAACTCTGGAGGGATGAAACCTGGGATCTTCCTGATTTGTATGACTTGGGACATTTCCCCAGTGAACCACCAGGGAGCAACCCTCTTATATTTTAGTGGGGAGAGGTAATCGAGCAGTTAGATGTAACCAGTCTCTGTATCACAACAGCTATACATCATCATGACTCAGTAATGTTTGCTTATATCAGGTTTACATATATTTAGATTTGACTACATCACAAGGGTTGGATAAAATTATTTTCACATCTAATAAAAACAGAAGAAGTAAAGCAAAGCAGGTTACGATCAACTCACTTCTGATCGAGAAAATGTTGGCAGAGTTAATGTTACTCAGGGGAAAACCTTATTAAGAATAATAGATGGGAGCAATCCATAAAAATATGTAGGATTAAAGATTTGATCTTAAGGTGGTTCCACTGTATTTGATGTAGTATTCATAACACTGAGTTTTTATCAAAGTTTCATTAACATGCTCCTGTTACACACTAGCTACAATCCACTGGCAAAGGAGTCTAGGTTGGCAATTTTATTTCTAATGGTTTCCCTTATGAAAACAAGACTATATGAGGTTAATGTTAAATTTGATATGGCAATTAGAAAAAAAATGTATATTTTGAATAATAACACACGGGGATTTTTTTAAAGGATTTCATTATATACATTTCAGTGAACAAACAGTGAAAATATTCTTTGCTCAGAATGTTTCCTGACTTTTGACCTTGCAATGCTTTTCAACTGTGCACAGTATCCAGTGGAAAATATCCTGGATTAGAAACTTGACTGTGTGTTAAATATGTACACTTCCTCCTCTGTTCTGTCAATCTGTATCTGTCACTGGTACAGACTGATCAGTATTCCTGACAGCTGATGGATGTTAGTCTTATAGCAAAAGTAAACAGTGTATCAGGAAAGCTGGATGTCTTGGGGATATTGCATTTCTAGGTCACTGACTTTGAAGATTTAATGCAAATGCAACAATAACAGTTCTACAGGTTTCAGCTTTTGCTCGTATTATTTCTAACAACTTAGAAGACTTCCAGGAAAATCCTATAAAATGGCACTGGTACGGACCCGCTGTGCAGCCTGAATTTACTGACCAGTGAAAATTACAATTGACCTTTTTTCTGGCTAATTACCATTAACTTTAAATCTGGATAGTGGATTCATGGATGAGTGGATGGATGATCATGCCAAGAGGCATATTCCTCTGTTCATTCTGAGCAGCCGATTATCATAATGTCATGCTGGGTATAACAGGAGCAGTATACTACAAATTTTGCATCATTGTGAAGTGGATTCAGCTACTCAGCAATGCAAAATCCACAGTATAACTGAAGTCAAACTATCTTTGGGTCAGGTTGCCATGTCAGGCACAAGCAAGTAGCCTGACACCATTTGAGCTTCACACCAGCTGCACTGTAATTGCAACCAGTACAGAGCAAACATTTTAAATTTTAATTGCATGGATAATTTACTTAAAACTAGTTTAAAAAGTACCCACAGATCACCTTTAACTTTCTGTTGTTAGCAACGAGCTGGTAGGACAGTCAACACTTCACTCATGTTAACAATTTCACTGCCATTTGCATGCCAGTTAGCAGAGCAATGCACATTCGTGTAAGCACACATGTGCAGTGCTCTGCCTACCCTCGATTTGAAAGCAGTGGGAAGCCAACAGTGTCACCCAGAGCTGCTGGTTTGCACTAAAATGCTAAAGTAGTAACCAACTGAGGAATGCTTACAAATACCTCACTTGGTATCTCAGTAAGCGCTTATTATATTTTTGACATTGCTATTTTAGGGGGCTAAATTCGGTTGATTAGGGCGCTAATGGGACGCAAATCAACTAGCACCTGGGCACGGCGCTGCTAATGCCTCCCGCAAAATTCAGCAGGAAATTAGCATCGGCGCTGCGCCACCAGCAATGACATAATTGCCATGCGCAGCGCCCTGCTCGTGCCCCGGCTGTAATATTGGGTGGCGACCCCCGACTTACCGCTGGACGCTATGTCCGCCGGGGTCAGGGGGGCCTATCTGCAGCTGGGGCGGCGCTAGTTAAAGGGGAGGTGGTGGGCGGCCATTTTTGTTGCTGGCCACCTGCCAGCACCTGCCCCCGTTGCTGTCCCCGGCCCTCGTGAAGTCCCCCCGCAGGGTGCCGGCTGCTCTCCATGAGCCCGGCACTCCTCTTGAGTGCCGGGCTCATTTGTCGGC
Organism: Somniosus microcephalus; assembly: GCF_052327205.1. NCBI lineage: Eukaryota > Metazoa > Chordata > Chondrichthyes > Squaliformes > Somniosidae > Somniosus > Somniosus microcephalus. The sequence continues at coordinate 63,780,615 of NC_140989.1, forward strand.
ACTCCCGATCCCTGGTGACCCAGCTGGGTGCCGGGATGCGCTGCGCCAGGCCCCTCCCCTTTAAGAAGGGGGGGAAGGCCTGCAGTACTACGCGCGACATGGCGCTGCAGCACATAGCGCCGTGATATTGCCTCGCAGCGCTCCAAGAGGGACGCGGGGCGCTTCCAGTAGCGCCCCTCCTCCCTCTTGGGGCGCTACCTCGGACAATCTGCTGCGGGGGCGCTAACTTTTTCGGGGTGCTACCCAATTTTTACCCCTTGCTTAATTGACAAAATTCCAACCAACTGGTCTGTTTTAGCATTAAACTTGAAATCTCACAGTTAATGACCTTTAAGAGGCTTCCCGTGATGAGGATTCTGGATGAGATGATTAAACTACAGATGACAGTTAAGAAATTTGCATATTTATCTTTTCAATCATATGACCGTTCCACATCTACAGGGCAGCCAACAGGGCCAAATATTGGCATAAACCCAAATTATAGAGCTTGTTTCAGCTTCACTGTATCTACCTGCTTTTAAACTGTGTTGTTCCTATGCTTTTTCATCTGCCAAATTAAAGGAGAATTACCTGTAAAGTCTAGGCTTGACCTTACAACAATTTATAACAAACAATCCTGTAGCTTTTTAACTCCAGGTTCTCCTCTTGCTAGTTATGGTACCTAAGATTTCTCACTGTGGACTTCCTATGAACTCTGTAGTCAGATGAGAAATGCATTAAGTATTTGACTGGGGTGAGGGGTTACAAACAATCCTCTACATGAGTGAATGAAGAAATTACTTCTACAGACAGCTCATGTGACCAGACCTCTCCAGCACTCAAATTCCAAACACAAACAACAAGCACCTTTAATGTGAAAAAGGTCCCAAGCACCTCACAGATAGGCATATGGAAAATGGATGCCAAGTCAGGAAAGAAAAGCTTAGGAGTGATCACCTAAAGTTTGGTTGAAGAGATAGGTTTTGAGGAGGTTTTTAAAGGAAGAGAGAGCGGCTCATAGTGATTTGATTAGCCAAGACCCTTCATTTGAAACTCTAGGTCCAGACCTAAGCCAATGCTCAAGTAGAGGCACAGGCAGAAAACCTCATCACATTTAAAAAGTACTTGGATGAGCACTTGAAGTGCCGTGGCCTACAGGGCTATGGACCAAGAACTGGAAAGTGGGATTATGCTGAATAGTTCTTTTTCGGCCAGCACAGACACGATGGGCTTGATTTTCTCAATGGAGACGAGTTGGAGGCGGGACTGCTGTTTGTCGGGTCAATGTCCCGCCTCCATCATCTTTTGGCCAACCAGCGTGATTTTCCCCTGATTGACCTTGTTAAGCCCGCCCTGACGTACTATTTGTCAAGACTTCTTGAAAGAAGAAATGTCAGCTCTGTGAAGCTGTCAAACACTGACATTCTCTGTAGTTTGAAGAGCCTTTGTGTTCAGGACTCATCAAACCTTTCAACTTTGTAGATTTCAGATGGCTGTTGGGTCGGAGGATCCAACAGCCAGTCTATGAAATCGACAAGGAAGATGTCGGGTCTCCTGATCCAGGGTGGATGAAGGCTGTAGGCAGAATACAAGGTAAGTGAACATTTTTTAACACTTAACACTCACCTTCCATACTTACCACTCCACACTTGCACCCATCACTCACCTCTACATCTTACTTTCAGGTGCCTCCGACCCCCGCAGACCTCCTTCACGTCTCCTCCAACCCGTCGGGGTTGTCCGAGGTCGGGAAGCCTTCACCTGAGAAGGTAAAATGGCACTAATCCTTTTTTCTGCCTGTTAACTACCTGTTAACAGGCAGTTAAAAGGATTTAATCCCTTTCCCGCCTCCAGGAGATGGGACCCAAAGCAGCACATCTTCCCCCCTCCTGTCAAAAGGGCACGGAGGTGGGATGGGGGCGATTTGCCATCCGCCCCCACTTTCTGCTACTTTACCGGCAGTCCCACCTCCATGCCCGCCTCCTCGGGGCTGAGAAAATCCAGCCCAATGAGCCGAATGGCCTCCTTCTGTGCCTCTATGAAGTCTTAAAAGTGATTTGCCGAGGCTAACTGTAAAGGTTATTTTTCTACGCAATGTTCTAATATATTCCACTGTCAGATGTCTAATCATTGCAGAAATTCCTGAGAAGTTATACATATGTTCCTTCTCAGTAAGGCTTAGATCTTCCAAATCTGGATTTTGAATTTGTACAGTTTTTGAATTCCAGCAGAGTGATTATGTTTTTAACTGCATGAGATATTAAACCATGGCCTGCCTGTTCAGGTGCATCTAAAAGATCCCATAACACGAATCAAAGGCAAGCAAGAGTTCGCTGGGTGTCCTGCCCAACATTCATCCCTCAATCAACATCACCAAAACGGATTAACTTGTCATTTAATCATTGCTGTTTGTGGGACCTTGGTGTACACAAATTGGCTGTCAAATTTAGCTGCATAACAACAGTGACCACACCTTAAAAGTAATTCAACGTTAAGGATTGGAATAAGGAACTGAAAATTGTACAATGAAGAATTTTGCTCATTTGCAGGTCTTTCCTGTAAACCAAACATTCGGTTAAGGTAGTCAAGGTGAGAAACATGATAACTGTTCCTTATTAAGCCATACCACTCTTAGGTTTTCAGTATTATCATCCTGTAGAATGGATTCTAGAAATTTACCTACAATTGAGGTAAGATTAATTGTCCTTTTAATTCCTGGTTTATTCTTTTATCCTTTTTGAGTGGAGTAACATCTGCCATCCTCCATTCTTTTGTTTAGTTTTGGGAAATCATGACTTGTGCCTCTGCTATCTCTTCCCTAACCTCCTTCAGTTTTCTGGAAGTCTAATCAAACTGGTTCATGTATTAGATTACATAAAGAGGGGGAAACAATTCTCCTTTATCACCAAACTGGTGCAAATGTTTCCTCTGTGTGATTTCTGTTCAGCAGGTAGCTGCCCTGAGCAGGATAATTTGAAAAACAGCTCCTTCTGTTCATTGAGGGACTTCCTTACAGTGAATTTGCCATAATTGGTACAATCATACATATATTCTAATTGTTTTTCATTTTCTGTTGAATACCAATGAGATCATTACATAACTGCATAATTAGCTGCATGACCACTACTGCTGTATGTTCAATTATTAACTATGAATTTGATTAATTAATGCATGATTATTCATAATATGCTTTGACTATTACTGCTACAAATTACAAACTGCTGCCTTCAGTCCTTAGTGCTTGTTACCAGTGACCAAACAATGTCAGTTGAGGTACGCTGATTTTTGGCATGGGAATTATTATTCCAGTTAATGTTCTGACTGAGGGCCTGGGAGTCTACCAGTCATTTCTGCCTCCTTACAAAATAGTCTATTGCCTACAGGCTGCTACAAGTACCTTTCCTTTCTGAAGGTAAAGCCCATTGAAGTATAACTGCCTTAAACTCACTTGTGTGTCAGAAAAGGCCTTTCCACTAATGACTCGAATTACTTTCAAGGGAAAATAGTTTTAAGTAAATTATCCATGAAATCTAAATGTACAGTACAAATGTATAGCAACTGAGGTCATTTTACAGCACACAGCATTTAACAGGCTATTAATGAAAATGTTTAATTTTATGCTGCATTTATATTACAGAATTGATTCTTGGAGCAGTTCTGTAATAGAGCCTGAGGGCCCTGGTGCTTTGGAATCCACCTTGTTTATTTGCACATGCAGTTATTTTGAACTTGTGGTTTTGCAAACTTTGCTTTCTGGCAGTCGGACCTTCCTGTCCACAATGGCTGGATTGTTGCATCTCTGACCTGGATTGTTGCAGGGCCATCTTGCTCAGTCTGCTGGCAGCCAGAAAACCTAGTGGTCTTTCCCTCTGGTGGCACTCTTTATATTGCTGCCTGGGGTAGAACTACCTCTGGAGGTGTTGGTGCAATCCACTTCTTCAGTTAGGTCCCAGCACCTGAAGAGGCAACAGACCGTCTCATTTACATTATGCTGCTGTTGTCAAATTCAGCGCTGCCATCAGTGGCAGCACGGTAAGATAACTGCAGCATCAAAGAAACATTGTGTCATGCACCATTTAATTCTCTCACATTTTACAGAGCACCTGTTACGGCCTGGGATCTTTTGACCATTTTTCTACAGAAAGGATTTGGGGAAAAAAATGTTACTTTAAATGTTAGTAGCAATTTTGGTCTTCCGACCGTCCCATTTGTGCTCATAAATGGGGGGGGGGTGGTGGGGATGGCAGACACAGAATTGACCTAAAGAACCTGCGATGCTGCCAACCTGCCAACTTCCGAGGCAGGACAAGGGTCTTACGCTCCCAGGATGCGGGTTGGCATTTTAAAGATGTTTATAAGGCTGGAAGCCTCTGATTTAACCTGCTTTGCACATTTTACAATGGTCAGCTGGGATTCCCAGGCCTCGGGAAACCCAGCAACTGAAGGGAGGCGAGGACAGCTTAGGGGAGAAGGTAAGTGCCCTTACAGCACTCCTTGTGAGCCAGGAGGAGCAGGAGTGCTTCCCCCAACAACCTCCCCCCATCAGACACCCTCCCCCATATAAAGACCCCCAGGGTCCCCGGGATCGGACCTACTCCTGGGGTCGGGGATCGGACCTACCTGGACCTACGGCCTGCTCCGGAGTGCTCCCCGCCTCAGTGGAAGCCAAGCCTGTCAATCAGGCTGACTTCAGTGTGGGGAACCTGTCAGGGCCAAGAGATGCACATTGTGGAGTTAAAACTCTACAGCATGCAGGGAAACCCAGACTTCCTGGTTTCCCGTCCGAAACACCGCCTCCCTGCCCGCGTAACTCACCTCAGTAAATATCCAGGCCTCTGATGTAATTTCCTGACCTTACTGACTGACTAACACCAATTCCTGCTCCTGCCCACCAAACGTGAGTAGTACAAATCCTGAAGCTCTATTTTAAACATTGTTTAAAGGGATCCTCAGCTGCTCCCAAGTAAAGCAAAATGAAGCTTTTGAAGCCATTATTCTTGCACTAGCTTGTTTGCATTTTGAACTTAAAGTTATTAACAAATTCTTTTAGTCGCTATTGTAGGCGCTGAACTATAAAAAGGCATTTGGCATTGAGTTACATAAGGAGATATTCGGGAAGGTGAACATAAGAACATAAGAATTAGGCACAGGAGTAGACCAAAAGTTTGGTCAATGAGGTAGGTTTTAAGGAATGTCTTAAAGGAGAGAGAGGTAGAGAGGCGGAGAGGTTTAGTGAGGGAATTCTAGAGCTTGGGGCCTAGGCAGCTGAAGGCACGGCCACTAATGGTGGAGCGATTATAATCAGGGATGCTCAAGAGGCCAGAATTGGAAGAGCGCAGAGATCTCAGAAGGTTGTAGGGCTGTAGGGGGTTACAGAGAAAGGGAGGGGCGAGGCCATGGGTGGCTCCCGATCCGGCAAAGCTTCAATTTTAAAATTCTCATCCTTGTTTTCCAATCCCTCCATGGCCTCGCCCCTCCTTACCTCTATAACCACCACCAGGGAATCCCTTTTAATATTTTAAACACCGCCATCAGGTCATCCCTCAATCTCCCATACTCAAGGAAATACAAGCCAGGTTTTTGCAACCTGTCCTCTTAATTTAATCCTCTGAGTCCTGGTATCATTCTTAAACAGTTGAATGATCTCTTGTTTCCTACAGCAAGCAGAGTAATCACTTTCTGCATGGACATCTGAAAGCAGCAGAACAGGAGTTTGCACAGATTGCAGATTTCTTCATGGCCAGAACATCATTGTCTGCACCTGCTTCACAATTGTGGATGCAACGCGATCACCTTCAGGATTCTCAAACGGTACCACTCTATTAATGTTCAGCTGGTGTGTGATGATCAACAGCACATCATGCAGGTTCTGTGCCTGCTTCCCTGGCAGCTGCCGTGATACTTTTATATGGAATCATTAATGCATTCCCCACTTTTTGACTTCCACAGTGAGTTAAAGGCTGGCTGTCTGGAGACAAGGGCTATCTCTTGCACACACTGCTTATGATACCTCTTAGGAGCCCATGTTCAGGCATGGAACTTGCTACAATCAGATCCATGGGTCAGCCAGAGCCCTTATCAAGCAAACATATGGGGGTAGGCACAACTCATGGCAGTGCCCTGAAAATGATGGGTTCCCACTGTCGCAGTGGTTGCTGCAGTCTTCCCCTGGGCCTACAGTTGGGTGGCCAGAGCGCCCGCCTGAGTCAGGCAGCAGACTCTTTTAATATGCAAATTGGGGTCCTATGATGTACATTTGCCATTTCAGGATAGTACTGGGTGGAGCGACCCAGTGCACGCTCTTCCCAGTATCAGCTGGTGTACCTGCCTAAGCGGAGCCCCCGGGTAAGTTTAACTGTACTCTTGTGGGACCGGGAAGAGCAGGACTGCTCTTCCGGGTGCCACTAAACCAACCTGGGCTGCTGCCACTCCGGCTACCCCCACCACCATGCCCCCCACCACCATGCCCCCCACCCACCCCTGCACCTACCTTCTTCGGGCCTGGAGGCCGACCGGGCTGCCCGATATTGCAACGGCCTGGAACTGGCAGGCAGCCCAAGGCCGATCATTTTCTGCCCACAGCCTGCCAGCCAAATGCTAATGACATCTGGCCCTCAAAATGGACTGGGCCTCCCGGCAGGACTATCAGGCAGCCTGCGTGCGCGCTTCGCCAGTCAGCCGCCTGAAGTCCACACCGGGGTTAAAATCAACCCCTTAGAGTCCTCAAACAACGATTCAGATGCCTGATCAGGTTTGGTGGGTTCTTCCAATACAGCACAGAAAGAATGTTCAGGATGATGGTCATGTGCTGTATGCAGCGAGGGTAAGCCATAGGGCTACCGTTGGAGGAGGACATTCAGCATGATGAGGGAGAGGACAATTGAGGGATTGCAATGGGTTCAAGAGGTACCTGCAGCCAGCGCTGTTCAGCAGCAGCTCATTTAAGAGAACTTCAGCTGAACAACCCGTGCTCCCCTTCATTAACAGTCATGTCCAACATATGTCTCAATCCTTCCACCCTGCAATCAACTCATATACCAAATTGCTCTTTATGTCACCTAACATTGCAAGATCACTAATCGCTACAGGAACACACTCTGCACACAACGAATTGTGGTTCTAATGGTTTACAGAAAGGCCTACACACTATTGGTCACCTAGTGTGAGCCCCAATGCCTCACTAAAGTGCTCTTTTACCCACACCAGTGTTTCTACAAGGTGCTCTCCCAGAGGCTGTAACATGGAATGAGGGAGGCTGCTGTGGCTCATTCAAGCTGCTCATAATCCGTGACCTCTAGGCATGAGAGGACCCAGCTGTAGAGTGCAACAACTTGGCATCTGCTGGGGATGTTTGGTTCAGTTTACTTTCTGGCACCAGAGAGGGCATTAGTTCAGGAGGTCACAAAGGGTACAGAGGTGTTCTCATCGTGAGAGATGGCATCATATTCTATTCCCACTGTATGACTACCCCTGCTTCTGTGCTGCATCTTAGCATTCATTCTGACCTTAAGTTACCCTCTATCCATTTCATCTCCCCACCTGTCCAAGGTGCAGAAGAGCCTCCATGGCTCCAGTATGAGCATCCCTGAAAGATGCTATTAGTTGTGTCACAGACTCCTGCCAGAGGAGTGGGGGGGGGGGGGGGTGGCGGTGTGAAGTGGAGGGTCAGCTACAACAGCTATCCAAGTGAGCACACTCTCCAGGGTTGACTGCAAAGTGTTGATGCCATGGATGAGAACCCCACACAAGTAGGCAGTGGACGCTATCATATAATCAGACACATTTTGGAAGCTTTTAGTGCACAGAAATCATCCATTTTTCAAATGCTGGGCCCCCAAAGAGAACCTGTTGGAATTCTTACTTGCTATCAGACACCTTCCTGCAGTTCCACATTGTAGTTTTCCTGCTTTGGCCACAAAAACAATCCCCCCAACCCCCTTTAAGTTGCTGCAGACGTAAAGAACCTGCGATGCTGCCGGATTTCCTTGTTCCTAATTGACGAGCTGCTTACCAGTTTCATGCTGGCAGCTCACCTACCACATGCTATAGAGGGTGATCCAGAAAATGGGACGGGCTCCCCACCTACCCCTCCAGGCGGATCTTGTTCTTGTCCTGCCCACCTTCCATCAGTTTTAAGTTTAAACACCAAAATTAGCCTCAATGTGTTTTAAGAGTATAGTGTATTCCAGCAATAAAAGAGATGCTAAATAGTTAAGACGCTAATGATTGGGCTTTGATATTCTTTCCTCACACACTGTAAATAATAAGCAATTTGGTGGCTTGGTCTCCCTAATAGATAAACATCTCACACCCATTGTGTTGGAAGATTTATGATTTCTTTCTAACAGTGAACAGTCAGGACTGAAGCAGAATGTCAGAACGTTAGCTTTTGCAACAGAGAAGCTACTGAAGCAGAAAGACCTCAGAAAAGGCAGGCTCAAGAAGTCGGAGATGTTGTGTATGTACCTTTAAGAGAATAACTGGTCTCAGACTGCAGTACCGGCAGTGACCACCCCTGTATAAAAGGCGCTAGAGAGCCTCTGTTTAGTTTCGTTATGAACTTCCACCAGTAAAGATCAGTTTGTTTTCACTCCTGCTAGTCCGTGTCTCAATCATTCACGGACTTAACACTGGCGACGAGTAAGAAACGAACTTACCTGCAACTCAGCAGCAGCTCCGACGACGTTGTTGAAGGTCGGAGCCAGAAGAAAGAAAAAAAAAATAGAGTCCATTGAAACTCGAGAAACGGGCATCGACCGTCAATCATCGGGTTCAAGGCTTTGCAGGAGCGACTTTCCAGAGCCAGGCTGGGTTCCTCGGTCTGTGGTTTCCCAGCTAATCGGGCTGGTGGCAGGTAGTGCTCTGATCCTTCCTGGGCTGCGGCGGGCTGAAGCTCGATCGGGTGGCCTTTCAATGGGGCCGGGCAGCGAGTCGGGAAGCAAAGAGAGAGAGAGAGGGTGGAGCACACAGGGCGCGGACGGTGTTTCGAAGCCGGGCAGCGTTCGGACCTAAGAAGAGGGAGGGAAGTGTCCCAGAGGGTCTGCTCCACGACGGGAAAATAGTAAAAGAAAAAGAATACGCGCAAGAAACCGTGGAAAGCAGCGCTAACAACAGCGGGGAAGAAGACAAAGCGCGGGAGGCGCCATTTTGTTAAATCAGGGAAGAAGGCAAAGCGCGGGAGGCGCCATTTTAGATTTGCAAGATGCCAAAGACTGGCTGTATCACTGCTTTTGATAATACATTAGAGGACTGGACCACGTATGTGGAAAGAGTCGAGGTATATTTCGAGGCAAATGAAATAGCGGAGGGGAAAAAGGCATCAATATTGCTAAACTTAATGGGTGCTAGAACGTACGGCCTATTGCAGGATCTGATTACTCCAGCCACACCGAAGGCGAAGAGTTTCAACGAAATTGTTGCTGTTCTACAGGAGCACTTAAACCCTGCACCGCTGTTGATAGCAGAAAGATTTAAATTCCACAGGAGAACTCAGCACAAAGATGAAAGCAATGCTGAGTATCTTATGGAACTACGCAAGCTATCAAAGCACTGCCAGTTCAGAGCAGGACTGGCAGATACCCTACGGGACAAATTTGTCTGTGGACTCCTGAGTGAAGGAACACAGAAGAAGTTACTCGCAGAAAAAGAGCTGACGCTAGATAAGGCTTTCAGCATGGCAGTATCGTATGAAGCAGCAGCCAGGGGAGCTGCAGAAACTCAACAAAAACCACAGGAATACGGCACCCACGAAATGACACGGGGATTTGCAAAATGTTATCGCTGCGGCAGAACTAACCATGACCAGAAGGACTGCTGGTCCAAAGACAAAATATGCAGACAACGCGGGAAGATTGGACACATTGCACGAGTTTGTAGGTCTGGGAAGAAAACCAGCGACAACAAAAAGGCTACTAAGGAACCGTACAAGAAAGTACAAAAGATGACGGACAGTAGTTCCGCAGACCAGATGAGCGATAGTGAATCTGAGAACAGGAGATTAAGCTGTCTCAAACTTCACAATGTAATCGCAAAAGAGGATCACCGAACCATTTGGGTCACCCTCACGATAGCAGGGTCCCAAGTTAAAATGGAATTGGATACAGGATCAGCGCTAACCGCCATGAATCGACGAGACTACGAGCGGCTATTTTCACACATACCCTTGAGAGAGACATCCATCGTCTTGACGACGTATACGGGGCAAAAAGTATACCCCAGAGGAAAAATAAGGGTGCCTATCGAATACAATGGCAAGAAAATACGGAAATTGTATCTCTACATACTGCCAAATGGTGGACCACCATTATTGGGATGGGAATGGATCAGGAAGATAAACTTAGATTGGCATTCCATTCATGCAATGACGGTGGACGGTAAAAAAGGATGAAGACGTCACTCCTGGACGATTGTCAACAATCTTAGCTAACGCCAAAGAGGTATTTCAACAAGAACTGGGCACGCTTAAAGGCGTAACCGCCTCGATAAAAATAGAAGAGAATGCAATTCCCAAGTTTTTCAAAGCGAGACCGGTACCATATGCAATTCGCCCAGCCGTCGAGGCAGAGCTGGAGAATCTGGAGAAGGCGGGCGTGTTGTCTAAGGTCGACTGGAGCGAGTGGGCGACACCCATCGTTCCTGTCATGAAGAAAACGTTAAGCAATAAGTCCGGAGAGCCAAGGAAGATTCGCATCTGTGGGGATTTCAAGGTGACGGTGAACCCAGTCCTTCACACAGTACAATATCCTCTTCCAAGGATAGAAGACATCTTCGCCTCACTGTCTGGAGGGAAGCATTTTACAAAAATTGACCTAGCACAAGCATATTTGCAGATGGAGGTTGAAGAGTCCTCTAGGAAGTATCTCACGATAAACACTCACAAAGGTCTTTACCAGTATCATCGATTGGTTTTCGGAGTAGCATCGGCTCCGGTGATATGGCAAAGAGCGATGGAACAAGTCCTGCAAGGGATTCTGGGGACTCAGTGTTACTTGGACGACATCCTTGTAACAGGTGAAGATGACAGTGAACACCTTAACAACCTAGAACAGGTGCTCACTAGACTACGGGAACATGGGCTGCGAGCCAACCGCCCGAAGTGCGAATTTTTAAAGAAACAGATATCGTATTGTGGCCACGTGATTGACGAAGAGGGGTTACATAAGTCCCCTGACAAAATTGAAGCGGTTGTTAAGGCCCCAGCGCCTGAAAATGTGTCACAACTGAGGTCATTCCTCGGGTTGGTGAATTACTATCATAAGTTTTTGCCGAATTTGTCGACAATTCTGCACCCACTGAACGCCCTGCTACGAACGGGGGTAGCATGGAAATGGAGCGATGATTGTAAACGTGCTTTTCAGAAGAGTAAGGACTTAATCACTTCGAAGGAAGTATTGGCTCACTACAACCCAGCACTGCCAATCAGGCTGGCGTGTGATGCGTCTCCCTACGGCATTGGGGCGGTACTGTCACATAAATTCCTTGATGGTTTGGAGAGGCCGATAGCTTTTGCATCACGCTCGTTAACTTCTGCCGAGCGTAACTACGCCCAGATTGACAGAGAGGCCCTCAGCCTAGTGTGGGGAGTGAAGAAGTTCAATCACTATCTGCACGGTCAGAAATTTACTCTACTAACCGATCATCAACCTCTTGTCTCCATTTTCAACCCTCAGAAGGGCGTACCGATAATGACAGCACAACGGCTGCAGAGATGGTCCCTTTTCCTAGGGGCACACTAATATGACATCGAGTACAAAGGAATTAAACAGCATGGAAATGCTGACGGATTGTCACGTCTACCGTTGCCGACGGTGGAAGAAGAAGACCTTGCAGTGGATCCAATGGAGCTATTCCACTCGACCATAGTCGAATGTCTCCCTGTGACGAATGCAAACATAGAAAAGGAAACACGGAATGACCCGCCACTATCACGGGTCTATGATTTAACGGTGAAGGGATGGCCAGCACATGGCGAACCACTGCTGCCAGCATTCTCGCCGAGAAGAGAACAGCTGTCAGTGTGCAGAGGAACCTTGATGTGTGGATCCAGAGTAGTAATTCCACCTAAGTTGACGGATAGAGTGCTCAATGAGCTTCATGAGGGTCATCTGGGTGGGGTAAAAATGAAGAGCTTAGCCAGAGCGTTTGTGTGGTGGCCGGGAATTGATAGAGAAATCGAAGAGATGACCAAGAGCTGTGCAGGATGCCAGAAGGTCCAAAACGCCCCACCACAAGCTCCTCTGCATCCATGGGAGTGGCCCTCATCTCCATGGCAAAGGGTGCACATTGATTTTGCTGGTCCCTTCATGGACTCGATGTTTTTAATTGCAGTGGATGCACATTCAAAGTGGCCAGAGGTAATAAAAATGTCCTCAACCACCACGGAAAAAACTATTACAGTTTTACGAACCATATTCGCCAGGAATGGGCTGCCTGAACAGATTTGCTCTGACAATGGACCACAGTTTGTGTCTGAAGAGTTCTGGAGGTTCTTAAAGAACAATGGTGTTAAGCATTACACATCTGCCCCATATCATCCAGCCACTAATGGATTGGCCGAGAGGTTTGTCCAAACATTCAAGAAGGCTATCAAGGCAATGTGTAATGAAGATATACCCCTACAACACAAGGTGGACAACTTCTTGTTTGCCTACCGGAATGCGACACATGCGGTTACCAACCAAACTCCAGCCATGATGTTCTTCAATCGAAGACTACGATGCCGCTTGGATTTGGTTAAGCCAAACGTCCGGAGCGATGTGGAGAACAGGCAGTTTAAAAAAGGCCGACCAGGAGTTTTAAGATAGGTCAACCAGTTTTGGCCCGGGACTACCACACTGAGAAATGGCAGCCAGGAACGACTTGTACACGACAAGGACCTCTCATGTATACCGTGGACGTTGGGGAGAGCATTGTAAGACGCCATGCTGACCAGATTCTAGAGTCACTGGAAAACGTCAACTCCACACCACGATCTGATACACCTGGTAATGAAATCGACGTTCCAATTGCAGTTACCGCAGAACCGGTAATATTGGAAGCAGATGAACCAAACAGCGACATTGATTCCGACTCAACATTGCCAGAAGAACCTGTTACCCCAAAGAGGCGTTATCGAGACAGAATCAGGAAGCCTCCTCAAAGACTGAACTTATAATTGCTTAAACTTAACCACTGTATCTAGTAACAGTAATTGTGATTGTAATTCGTTATCATTTAGTTGTTAAATGAATGTTATGTACTGTTTATCTAAAAGGGGAGGAATTGTTGTGTATGTACCTTTAAGAGAATAACTGGTCTCAGACTGCAGTACCGGCAGTGGCCACCCCTGTATAAAAGGCGCTAGAGAGCCTCTGTTTAGTTTCGTTATGAACTTCCACCAGTAAAGATCAGTTTGTTTTCACTCCTGCTAGTCCGTGTCTCAATCATTCACAGACTTAACAGGAGAGGTCAGTCTATTTTTCGTGAATCTTTGGAATTCTCTGCTCCAGAGAGCTGCGACTGCTGAGTCTTTGGGCTCGATTTTCAGTGTGCCGTGGAGTCGGGATTGGAGGCGTGCTGGGGGGTTAAATTCCCGAAATCGGGGGTCCCGCCCCCAGCCTGCCTCCATGCCAGTTTCGAAGGAGGCGGGTACCCGCCCCGCACTGGGACCTGCCTCCCCGAGGCGGGAAGGGATTAGTGCCAATTAACTGCCTGTTAACAGGTAGTTAACAGGCAGTTTTTAGCCTAATCTCTATTTTTAAGCTTGAACTGTGGGATTCCCGACGGCTCCAAACCACGCCAGGTTGGAGGAGTCAGGCTGTCGGGTTGAAGAGCTTGGAGGGGTCGAGATGTCGGCGTTCAGATGAGTGTTGTGTGCATGAGTGCAAAGGTAAGTGTGTTTGGTGTGTCTAAAGTGATTAAATAAGTTTTACATACATTTTCTTACCTTTTCAGCCTTCCTTCCTTTAGGTTCAGGGAGTCCCTCATCTCACCGGCACAGAAAGTAGAATGGCTGCGAACTGTCAAAAGTGACAGCCTGCAGCTATCTGTGCAGGAGAGCTTTCTAACTGAGTCTGTGGAGAGGGACTCATGTTAGAAGTAAGACTGTCAGTGATTGACAGCTTCAAACAGCTGTGAAACGCTGATATTTCATCTGTCAAAACGTCTTGACAGATGAAATTTCAGTCTGTGACGTCACCTGTTGCCGGGTGGCCCTTAATTGGCCTGCTGAGCCTGCTGGGCGGGCTCAACAAGGTCAATCAAGTTAAAATCGCGTGGATTGGCCGCATCTCGATGGAGGCGGGACTACAACCCGAAAGTTGTAGTTCAGCCTCCAACCCGACCCCGGAATGAAAATCCAGCCCTTTGAGTATATTCAAGGCTGAGATCGATAGATTTTTGGACTCTAGGGGAATCGAGGCATATGGGGATCAGGCGGGAAAGTGGAGTTGAGGTCGAAGATCAGCCATGGTCTTATTGAATGGCGGAGCAGGCTTGAAAGGTTGTACGGCCTACTCCTGCTCCCAATTCTGATGTTTCTTATGTTCTTATATTTAAACCAGGCAAGGTGACCCACTGAAGTGGGGCAGCTTTGTGTGTTCTTTAGTTTAGGTTAATAAATGGAGATCAGTTGAATGAACTGAGTTAATCTGATCATATCTATTGCTCTGTACATTTGCCTTACTGCAGAATAATCCAGTTTAACCAAGCCCAGTGCTAACTCAGTGTGCCTTCGGATTGCAGAAACACACGTGCAAAATACACAAGCATCCATCCCATATTAGAAGGGAATGCTGCTGCCACAGTCCTGAATTATGCTATCATTCAAGTAGATGTAGTGGATTTCCACTCATCCTTGCATTTGTGTAAACATTTTATTTTAGCTTGATACTGTCTGTTACCTCATTTGTTGACTATGGTTGCTTAACTATGGGGATAGGGTGGGATATGTGTTGGTGTAGGGGTTACAGGGATCGGGTGGGATATGTGTCGGTGCAGGCTCGATGGGCCGAAATGGCCTCTATCTGCACTGTGGGGTTTCTGTGATTCTGTGATTCTGTGAAGTAGAGCCTTTGCCTTTTAGGGGTATGAACTCATTTTGTATCATACAAAATACTTCTTTGAATACAGAGCGGGGGAAATGGCCTCCTTTGCACCTCCTGTTCGGGCCTCCGGGGAGGCGATAACGGGGCGCTAAGGGCTTACTGACCGAGCGCGGCGAAATTACCAATGCCCGCGAACTTCCATGGTGGGAAAACTTACCACCTCGATCTCCTGCGCCCCAGAGACTGTAACATCATCCGGTGCGCAGTGCCCTGTTATAAAATTCGCTTCTGTTCCCTGTAGCATTTTGGGGCGTCAACAGTGGCAGCTGCAGGAGGCATTGTCACCTCGGCTGGCCGCTTATGGAGTGCTAATTAAAGGCAGTGGTGGTCAGGTAGTCCAAAATGTAATAATGTCCCCAATGTGCTGTTTTTTGATTTTTTCCCAGCCCTCTCGTAGAGTGCTTGGGGCTGCTATGCGCGTATCGCAGGTGTCGTCGATGACCATTCCCAGCCTTAGCCTCCAATGACCACAGTATTGGCCCTTCCCTTTAAGGGAGGGACGGAGCCTGTAAAACCGGCAGCGCTGCACGTAACATTGTGCAGCGCTCTGCCGCTTCTGCCCCTCTCGCTCCCTTTAGCGCTCTAAGGGAAATGGTAGCGCTTGATATAGTGCTCCACTTCCCTCTTGGAGTGCTAAACCGGAAGTTCCCGCCGGAATCAATTGTGTAACACCCAGCGATACATTTGCGCTCCCGCAGAAGCTATCGCCCCAAACGGGGCGCTACGCAATTTCCAGCCCAGACTGTTTGTCTGTAGGTTTACCCATTAACAGTTCAGCTACATTTACTGAGGTCAATTCATTTCTCATCAGGTCAAAGTTTTCCTTACTTAAATTTAAAACTTTGGTTTGTCACTCCCCCTTCTCCCTCTCAATGAGATCTACATTTGTTATGCATATATGGCTTCCTTAGCATATCAAGAAAGGATGATGCTCTGATTGGTTAATTTGCAGTCACTGATGCAGAGAAATTATAAAATAATAAATGAATGCTTCATTATAACAACATTCTTTCTGAAAATGAGCATGAAGACTATTAATTGTGAGCTGATGTAAATTAAGAGTTATTTTTACATAGTGATAAAGAAAGACCCTCACTTCATCTCTTCCTCTGAGACAACATTAATATTTTTGGCTCAGCTTGATGATCTTCTTGAGGTTGTGATGTTTTTTCCAAACCTTCCTTCAGGTCCTCCGCCTTGATGTGACCCAATCTATCTGCGAGAAGAAAGCATGGCATGGTGTTGTGCCACAATAGTCATTCCTTTTCTCTATAGTTAAGGCAACACTTATTACTGATAGTGAATCTGGGTTTAAAAATTCACTAATACGATAGCAAAATACCACGGATGCTGGAAATCCAAAATAACAACAGAAAATGCTGGAAAAACTCAGCAGGTCAGGGCAGCATCCGTGGAGAGAGAAACAGAGTTAACGTTTCAGGTCGATGACCTTTCGTCAGAACTGGAAAAAAGCAGGAAAAGGAATAGGTCGTGAAACAAGTTAGGGGCTGGGAGGAACAGCACCTCATCTTTTGATTAGGCACTCTACAGCCCTCTGGACTCAACATTGATGCGCTATCAATTACTCATAAAAGACTGAGAGTTAAGAGAGTAACTAAAGGCTTTTATTAACAAAAGAATGAAGGTCTGCCTCGAGTGGTCGACCGGTCCAGAAATACAAAGGGCTGGGGAGCAGCCACCTTTATACTAGGACTTGTGGGAGGAGTCAGCCGAGGCATGTCCAGGCATGTACACAGTGGAATACAAACAGTGGTTTACCACATTCACCCCTTGTTTAAAATTGAGTCTGGCGGGGTGAAGTGTATTAAAAGTTAGTGTATTGGTGTCTCTCCGGAGGTCTTGTCTGCCGCTGTGATCGGCGTGGCGACGGCAGGGGTAGTGGAGCTTCCGGCGTCAAGTCCTGCGTGGGCTGTGGCACAGGCGTGTCGTCCTCGTAGATGTCGAGCGGGTCGCAGGGCCCAGGCCTGCCGTCTGCTGGGGCTGGATATCGGATCGTGGGGGGGGGTGGTAGTGAGTAGTGGGTTACTGCGGCCCCCGAGGGTGCAAGGTCTCTTATGGAGACTGTGTCCTCCCGCCCGTCCGGGTATGCAATGTAAGCATACTGGGGGTTGGCGTGGAGGAGGTCGACCCTCTCGACCAGGGGGTCCGTTTTATGGGTCCTCACGTGCCTTCTCAGTAGGACCGGCCCTGGGGACGTCAGCCATGGCGGTAGCGATGTCCCCGATGTGGACTTCCTTGGGAAGACAAACATTTTCTCATGAGGGGTGGCGTTAGTGGCAGTGCAGAGCAGTGACCGAATAGAGTGGAGCGCATCGGGGAGCACATCCTGCCAGCGGGAGGTTGGAAGGCCCCTAGACTTTAAGGCTAGCAGGGCGGCCTTCCAAACTGTCGCATTTTCTCTTTCCACCTGTCAGTTCCCCCGGGGGTTGTAACTGGTGGTCCTGCTTGTGGCAATACCCCTAGTTAGCAGGTACTGACGGAGTTCGTCGCTCATAAATGATGAGCCCCGGTCGCTATGGATATAGCTGGGGAAACCGAACAGGGTGAAGAGGTCGTTCAGACATTTAATGACCGTGGCACTGGTCATGTCCGGGCAGGGGATGGCGAACGGGAAACGGGAGTACTCATCAATAATATTGAGGAAGTACACATTGCGGTCGGAGGAGGGGAGAGGCCCTTTAAAATCAACGCTCAGGCGCTCGAAGGGGCGAGTGGCCTTTATCAGGTGGGCCCTGTCTGGTCTATAAAAGTACGGTTTGCACTCAGCGCAGACTTGGCAGTTCCTGGTCATGGTCCTGACCTCCTCAATAGAGTAAGGCAGGTTGCGGGCCTTGATGAAGTGGAAGAACCTGGTGACCCCCGGGTGGCAGAGGTCATTGTGGAGGGCCCGCAGTCTATCGATCTGCGCGCTGGCGCAGGTGCCACGCGATAGCGCATCCGGGGGTTCATTGAGCTTCCCGGGCCGGTACAAGATCTCGTAATTGTAGGTGGAAAGTTCGATTCTCCACCTCAAGATCTTGTCATTTTTGATTTTGCCCCTCTGCTTGTTGTTAAACATGAAAGCAACTGAACGTTGGTCAGTGAGCAGGGTAAATCGTTTTCCGGCCAGGTAGTGCCTCCAATGACGCACAGCCTCCACAATCGCCTGGGCCTCCATCTCAACAGCGGAGTGTCTGGTCTCCGGGCCTTGGAGGGTTCGTGAAAAGAAGGCCACGGGTCTCCCCGCCTGATTGAGGGTAGCGGCCAGGGCAAAGTCGGACGCGTCGCTTTCCACCTGGAAGGGGATGGATTCGTCCACTGCGTGCATGGTGGCTTTGGCAATGTCTTCCTTGATACGGTGGAAGGCTAAGCGGGCCTCTGCCGTCAAGGGAAAAGAGGTGGACTTGATCAGCGGATGGGCCTTGTCCGCATAGTAGGGGACCCACTGGGCATAATAGGAGAAAAACCCTAGGCACCTCTTCAGGGCCTTGAAGCAGTGGGGCAGTGGGAGTTCCATAAGGGGACGCATCCGGTCGGGGTCGGGGCCGATGACTCCGTGTTCCACAACACAGCCAAGGATGGCGAGGCGGTTTGTGCGGAATATGCACTTCTCCTTGTTATATGTCAGGTTCAGGAGTTGGGCGGTGCGGAGGAATTTTTCGAGGTTTGCGTCATGGTACTGCAAGTCACGGCCGCAGATGGTCACATTGTCCAGATATGGGAAGGTGGCCTGCAACGCATTTTGATCTACCATCCGGTCCATCTCCCTTTGGAAGACGGAGACCCCGTTGGTGACGCCAAAGGGAACCCTAAGGAAGTGGTAGAGGCGGCCGTTTGCCTCAAAGGCAGTATACTGGCGGTCCTCAGGGCGGATAGGGAGCTGGTGGTACGCTGATTTCAGGTCAATGGTCGAGAAGACGCGGTACTGCGCGATCTGGTTGACCATATCAGCTATGCGGGGGAGTGGGTAGGCGTCCAGCAGGGTGTAGCGATTTATTGTCTGGCTGTAGTCGATGACCAGGCGCTGCTTCTCGCCGGTCTTAACGACCACAACCTGGGCTCGCCAGGGGCTGGTGCTGCCCTCAATAATCCCTTCCTTCAGGAGCCGCTCCACTTCGGTTTTAATGAAAACCCTGTCCCCGGCACTGTATCGCCTGCTCTTTGTGGCGATGGGCTTACAGTCGGGGGTGAGGTTAGCAAACAGTGGGGGGGGGGTGACTCTGAGTGTGGAGAGGTTGCACCTGGTGCGCGGCGGGCAATTTGGGAGCTGCTGGCTGCGGACTGTGAGTGGGGGTAGGGGTCCACCGTACGCCATCGTAACACTTTTAAGGTGGCACTGAAAATCTAACCCCAGCAGGACGGCAGCACAGAGGTCGGGCAGGACCAGAAGTTTAAAATGATCGTACACGGTCCCGTCTACTACGAGTGTCACTACGCAGTAGCCGCCGATGTCCGCCGACTGGGACTCAGAGGCCATAGAAATCCGCTGGTGCGCAGGCAGGACTGGGAGAGAGCAACGCCGCACCGCGTCGGGGTGGATGAAGCTCTCCGTGCTCCCAGAGTCAAAAAGGCAGATTGTATCGTGGCCATTTACCTTAATGTCCATTGTGGAACTGGCCAGCTGGTGCGGTCTCGCTTGGTCCAGTGTAACGGATGCCAGCGTAGGGGCCGGTGTGTCGCTGCGGGTATCAGATGAGGCGGTGTTGGGGGCCTGCTGCGTTCCGGCTGTCATCCAAGATGGCGGCGTCCATGATCCCCATGTGGCTGGAGGCGTCCAAAATGGCTGCTGTACCGGTGGTTCGCACATGGCCGGGGAGGCCCAAGATGGCGGCCCGCATGGCCCACACGCGGCGCTGCTGGGGTTCAGGGTGGCTTTGGCCCTGCAGACGTTAGCGTAGTGTCCCTTCTTCCCGCAGCCCGAGCAGATCGCGTTTTTTGCCGGGCAGCGCGCTCTGGGGTGTTTTGCCTGGCCACAGAAGTAGCATTTCTGGCCTTGGGGCACTGCTGTCTGGCCTTGGGACACTGCTGCGGTAGTTGGGCCGTTGCTGGGGTGTGGCTGGGGTGGCACGGCGCTATGAGGCGGTCCTACCGTGTCCCAGGCTGTCATTCCCCGCAGCGTCCACGGTGCAGAGGAGTAGGCATCCATGCCCCGGTAGGCTGCATCCAATGATAGTGCGAGTTCAGAGGCCTTTTTGAGGTCGAGGTCACTCTGCTCCAACAGTCGCTGTCGGGTGTAATTGGATCTGTGGCCCGCTACAAAAGCGTCCCGGATAAGTTCCTCTGTGTACACGGTGGCCTTTACATCCTTACAACCACAGGCCCGGCCAAGCACAGACAGTGCCTGAAGGTATTCCACGGTCGATTCCCCAGGTTGTTGTTTACGACTCCCCAGAAGGTGCCTGGCGTACACTTCATTCACTGGGTGCGTGTACTGGTCCTTGAGGAGCTTGATAGCGTCCGCGTACGAGGTCGCGTCTTGGATGACCGCGTACACTCGGTGGTTCACTTTGGAGGTCAGGACATCCAGTTTGTCCTCGTCCGATTTGATTGCTGCGGAGGCGGTCAGGAATTTTTCGAAACACTTAAGCCAGTGAGTAAACTTGGTGGATGAGTCCGCCTCCCGATGATCTAAGTCCAGGCATGCTGGTGTGAGGATCTTCTCCATTGTAAAAATGTTGTTAATAAAATTGATGCGCTATCAATTACTCATAAAAGACTGAGAGTTAAGAGAGTAACTAAAGGCTTTTATTAACAAAAGAATGAAGGTCTGCCTCGAGTGGTCGACCGGTCCAGAAATACAAAGGGCTGGGGAGCAGTCACCTTTACACTAGGACTTGTGGGAGGAGTCAGCCGAGGCATGTCCAGGCATGTACACAGTGGAATACAAACAGTGGTTTACCACAAACATAGAGTTCAACAATTTCAGATCATAACCTCGGCCCCTATCACATATATATATATATTTTTATTTTTTTATCCACACTTTTGTTTGGCCTTTTTTCTTCCCTCCCACATGGCAGCTGTCCTTCATTCTGCCAGCGCAATTCACACCTCATCTACAGCCATCCTTTGTTCCTTAACCTGTCCCATTACCACCTCCTCTCGCCTTGAATGTCTCTTAATCTCTCCTGCTTTCTATCCTATCACTGACCTTCCCTTTTGTTCTTTCATCCCCTCCCCCTTTACCCAGCCCCTAACTTGCTTCACAATCTATTCCTTTTCCTGCTTTTTTCCAGTTCTGACGAAAGGTCATCGACCTGAAACGTTAACTCAGTTTCTCTCTCCACGGATGCTGCCCTGACCTGCTGAGCTTTTCCAGCGTTTTCTGTTGTTATTTTAAAAAATCACTGTTCTGCTCAATCTCCCATAGTTTTCCACTATTCAAGTATATTATAGCTGGAGTGAATGCTTACAGAAAAGAGAAATGAAGGAGAAAATTAGCAGGGGGTAAAGGGGAAAAAGTAACTAAGGATCTTTTACATTAAACTGGTTTTCAAAATGCAATTGATTAAACATAAACATTCTTATCAGATTTGAAATAAAGCCCTGACTTCATGCCTATAAAGTTATCTGGATTAACAGAGCAGATTTACATCTGAATGATCCAGACAGCCGATGTAAATCTCTCTAGGATTTCAGGTGACAATCAAATGTTAGTAAATGTGTCAGGCGGGTAATTTAACACCTCCCTTCTCACGAATTGACTGGACAATCCTCTGTGCAAACCCTTGGGCAGCTCATTCAATTTGTGCCATTCTGACCCAATTAAACACTGTTTAATAAATCCTGTTTGTGGTTGAGAGTACAAATAGGGCTTCTGTCCAAATGATTTTTGACGAATGAGTGCTACTATTATTTCTAAAGCCTTCATCTTCTCTTTGTTCCCTCTGCAGTTCACTGCAATATTTAATGCCGCACATGTAGAAATAAGGGTAGAGATTGTGCCAAAACTATCTTTGGATATGTTTTTAATCAAAGTCTACCATTATATTTTCATAGAGACAACACAATGTTTCTGTTTGTTGCTATTACAACATGGCATCCTTCTCTTGCTGCAGGCAATTTCTCTGGCACAGTAAGAGGTGTAATTGGCAAAAGATTAACATTGGCTGACAAACAAGAATGAGAACCTGGATTCAGAAGTAAGTGCGCAATTGCTACAATGTGAATTACATAGAATTACACAGAATTTACAGCACAAAAACAGGCCATTCGTTGTTTATGCTCCACACGAACCTCCTCTCACTCTATTTACTTCATCTCACCCTATCAACATATCCTTCTATTCCTTTCTGCCTCATGTACTTACCTAGCTTTCCCTTAAATGCATCATTGAATGATAAGTGTCGAACTATATTACACTGAAATTACCTTCAGGGAGCAACTCTATAATTACAGTTCAACATCTAAGCACAAAAGATTCATCAGTTATATGAGAAGCATCAGATTGAATGGAAGTATTGAAAACCTTGTCACTGTTCAAATTGTTCCATTGTTTAGATTGAGAAGCTCGTTGTTGTTCATCACTAAATGTATTATGCCTCAAGAATACTGGAATCCTTAAAATGCTAGTTAGCAGCCTGTTTGGTTTAAGTATGCTTATCTAGTAAAGATGAACAAAGGCAGCTTCATTCTTTGGCAGCTTTGCTGAACAACACTTCCTTAGAATGCAATGATTTCATCTCAATCTTTCATGCTAATATCTACTTTTGTTTGTACTAATCCTCTGGCATTTTAATTCTGCTCTTACACTTATTGGGGTCATTCCTTCCATGGGTAGCTTGGGTAATAAGTCAGAATTATTTAAGCCAGTAATTGTGCACATAAAGTACAAGAAGACAAACAAACATGGTTCCCAGTTCCGGGCTTTAGTTGTCATCTAACATCCGATTCCCTGGACTTGTTTTCTTTGGAAAAGAGGAGGCTGTGAGGCGATCTAATTGAAGTTGTCAGGATCATGAAGGGAATTGACAAAATTGATCCAGGCAAATTGTTCACTGTGGTAAAGGGTTCAAGTACCAAGGGATACAATTTAAAAGTTTGGAAGTTAGGAGTAAGAAAGGTCAGGTGGCATTTTTGCATCTAAAGGGAATAGATTTGTGGAAAATGTTACCAGGGAGGTTAACAGTACAAATGGGTTCAAGAGAAGAGATTGAAGAATATACTGAGTAGGTGTGGGTAGTTGGGGCTGACCTATGAAAAAGAGGTGGGCTTGTTGACTCTAATAAGCTCTTCTGGTCCCTGAAAAGTCCTTGGGGGAGAAATTCGGTGGAGCCGCAAACGGGGCGCCAAGCTTGCCTGGGCGCCGGAATTAGCGCAGCGATCGGAGCAGTTGCGACTGCCGGAAATTCAGCTTGAGCGCCCCCAGAGGGACACGGGGCGAGGCTCGAGGTGCTCTGCATCCCTCTTAGGGCGCTGAAACTGAATATCGCAGCGCAATGTGCCGCAGCATCACATTCTGCGGCACAGCGCGCTGCGGTACTGCAGGCCTTCCTCCCATTCTTAAGGGGGAGGAGCCTGCACCAGCGCGATCAGAGATCGCGAGTGCCGGCAAAAGAGCCCGGCACCGAGGAGAAGTGCCGGGCTCTCGGAAAACAGCCGGCACTGCCGCGGGGGGAGATCAGGAGGCCGGGGACGGAGGTGCTGGCAGGCGGCCGCCGAAAAAAACGGCCACCCCGCACCTTCACCTTAATTTGCGCCACTGCCGCCACAGGTAGGCCCCGTGAACCAGGCGCAATTTGCAAACGGCGCTACAGAGGTGGGCGCTACCGAATATCGAGATTGGGGCGGTAGCGAGGCGCTGCGCACACCGATTACATCATCGGTGGCGGCGCAGCGCAACAGGCTAATGCAGCCATTAGCGCCCCAGCTAAATATCGCGGGAGGCGTAGCCAGTGGCGCTAAAGCCGCTGAGTGTCCTCTTTAGGCGCTAACTGGTGGCGCAGCCCACTGAATTTCTAGGCCCTTGCGTTAAACATAAGGCCAATCGCAATTATTACAAACTTGCATCTTACTAAGATCTTAGGGTTTTTAATCAATGGCCTAGAAATTCAGTATAGCCACGTTTGGGGCGCTACAGCCGGGCATTCGCTAAATTTAGCACCCGGCGCAACTTAGCGCCACCTTCGCCGATATTCAGTTGCATTGCCCCAAGAGGTTGCTGCTGCGCTAAAGCAGGCGATGGACGACTATCATAAGGCACTAAGCCGGCGAGCCGGGGCGCAACCACCGAGGGCGGGCGCAGCGCAGGTGCAGCGAGTTGCTGATTGAAGGCAGACACGCTGGCGCCGGTCAGCACTTAAAGGGGGAGGGTGGATTTGTTTGGCTGCCACGCCCTGCACACTGCAGCCCTGAATCAAGGCCTGAACATAGCTGCTTCAACAGTTCAACGCCCACGACAATGGAGAAGGCTAGGGAGCGAGCGCAGCGCTTCAGCGAGGGTGCCCTGAAGTTATTGGTTGGCGCAGTGGAGCGCAGGCGACTTGTCCTCTTCCCTGATAGTGGCAGGAGGCCACTGCCCAGCGAGTATAGAAAAGCCTGGAGGGAGGTGGCAAACAGGGTGACCTCCAACAGCATGGTTGGCAGGACTCCTGTGCAATGCAGAAAAAAGTTCAACGACCTCACTCGGGTTGTCAGGGTGAGTACCCTTTCCAGTATCCTCCTCATCCCTGCATGTGCACCTCACTTTATGGCCAAAGGGACCTGAAAGCCCCAATGCCCAGCCCTCATCCAGCAGCTATGGGACTCTCATGAAAATCACTTGCACATTCAGCACTTTACACACTGTCAGGGCTATTCCACCATGGGAGGCAGTGCAGGCAAGATGAGAGCTTCACACTGTCAGGGCTATTCTACCATGGGAGGCAGTGCAGGCAAGATGAAGGCTTCACACTGTCAGGGCTATTCCACCATGGGAGGCAGTGCAGGCAAGATGAAGGCTTCACACTGTCAGGGCTATTCCACCATGGGAGGCAGTGCAGGCAAGATCAGGGCTTGACACTGTACTAAGAGGGCTTCACACTGTCAGGGCTATTCCACCATGGGAGGCAGTGCAGGCAAGATCAGGGCTTGACACTGTACTTAGAGGCCATCCTTTCTCTTGCAGGGCAAGCTGGCCCACAACTGCAGGCAGCAGCGATAGACCAGGGGAGGCCGTCCTGACCTCAAACAGGTCAGCGACCTGGAGCAGCGCATGGAGCGCATTATGGCAGGCCGGCTGATTGGCCCCGTCACCAGTGGAGATGCCGACCCTGTTCTGGGCACCAATGGTAAGGTCATCACCTTTTTGACCTCTCTCTTCCCACTTGCGCCTCACACCAGCATCTTTTGCCACTATCGAACCAATGCAGTGCACAGCAGCACTCATGCCTCCCTCGCTGCTGCCCTGTCCTCACTCTAAAGCAACTCTTGTGCCTCCCTGCTTTTAGATGGTGAATCGCCAGGTGAGGAGGCGGGCCCTCAAGCTGGCACTGTGTCTGATTCTGAAATCGAGGAGGAGGAAGAGGAAGCCGGCCCATCAGTGACACCCTCAGCCGAGGCAGCCCATGGCCATGATGGGGACACGTCTTCCCTGGAGGGGAGCAGGGGGGAAGGGTCTGAGGAGAGTGAAGCTCCGGGGCCCAGCGGGCTGCAGCAACGCGGGAGGGGTGGGGAAGCTCGGCGGCCTTTTCCCCGGAGGGAGAGTCTGGCCTCGTGTCCTGCTACGGTGAGCGCAGAGGAGGTGCGGCTCCTTGCTGAAATGGGCGCTCAGGCTGAGCGCAGGCACACTGAGTTCATGGCTGCAGTGGCAAGGATGCCTGACTCCATAGAGTCACTGGCAAGGAGTGTACAGGAATTCAGGGCAGCACAGGCCAGGAATCTGCAGGACTTCACGGCAGCACAGGCTAGGAGTCAGCAGGACTTCGCTGCATCACAGGCGGCTTCCAGCCAAGTGCTCAGTCGTGCCGTGCATTCACTGGCTGGTGTGATGCAGACACAGACCAGGGCCACATGGGCACTAACTGCTGCCACCCTCGCTGGATCGGCCAGGCATCGACGGGGCCCTCGCCGCGCCGCAGCAGCCCAGCAGTCTGTGCTTCAGCAGATTGCTGCACATGCTGCAGTGCTGGCCCGTGCGAGTGCCAGTATATCAGCCGACCAGGGAGTGCCTGTGCTCTGTCAGGTTGGCAGCATTCCTGCAGCCAACACTGTCACTCCTCCACTGCAGCTGCCACCACCCGTAGGACAGACTGCCTCCGCCCAAGCAGAGTTGGAGCAGTCAGCAGCCGGCCCCTCCAGGCCCAGAGCTGGTCCAGGCCGACCCCCAAGGGCATCTGCCGTCTCACCATCTGACCCTCAGCAGCCTTCCCCCAGCCTTGTTGCAGCCACTGGGGTCCCATTGAGGAGGAGCTGCAGGGCGGGAAGGGGCCACTCGCAGAAGCGAGGCGGATCACCCTCACAGGGGAAAAAGTAGAAGGTGTGGCCAAATGTTTCTTTTATATATGAGGCCGAGAAGGTTTTTTTATACATGAAGGCCAAGACAGTTGCGTTTTTTGATATATGAAGGCCGAGACTCTTGTGTTTGTTTTTTATAAAGGCCGAGGATCATGGTCATTTTTGTTTAACTGCTTTTTTCATTTTTGTTATGTATTGTGTGTTCTCCTCCCACATGTGGTGGCGCTGTCACAGGAGATAAATGGTTGGGTGTTCTCTGTTAAGTTTAGCTCTCTTTGTTTGGAACTTTCCAGAACTTCCTTTCCTTCCAATAAAGCACTTCATGTTTGAATCTCTGAGTTCTGAGTCCTAAATTGTGTCTAGGTAGAAAGGTACCGACACAACAAGTGGCAACGAAGAGCAGACGAATCTGCGTACGTTACGGGTGCAGTGAGTAAACAGAAAATTTAATTTGAAACGTGAGATGGCTACTATATTAGGAAACATCGGTGATTTTGATGAAAATGTGGAGCAATGGAGTGCTTATACAGAACGTTTTGACTATTTTGTATTGGCGAATGCGGTGGCAAATGAAAAGGTCGTGCCTACCTTTTTGAGTGTAATCGGGCCGAAGACATTCAATTTACTTCGCAGCCTCATGCAACCAGATAAGCCAGGGACTAAAACATATAAGCAACTAGTGGAAATTCTTGGAGCACATTTTTCACCAAAACCTCTGGTTATTGCTGAGAGATTTAGATTTCATAAACGGAATCAAGAGGAGGGGGAATCAGTGACGATGTTTATTGCTGCTTTAAAAAGGTTGTCGGAACACTGCCAGTTCAAGGAGGTGCTGAATGACACCATTAGAGACAGAGTTGTGTGTGGTCTGCAAAATGCAGCCACACAGAAGCGCCTTCTTACTAAGGACAACCTTACTCTTGAAAAGGCCATTGAAGTTAGTGTCGGCAGCGGGTGGAGGCGGAGCAGCGCGGCAGAGCGACTACAAGAGGCCCCAGAGGCTCAGGTAGGCCTCAGTGAGGCATCGGCAGCGGGTGGAGGCGGAGCAGCACGGCAGAGCGACTACAAGAGGCCCCAGAGGCTCAGGTAGGCCTCAGTGCGGCATCAGCAGTGGGTGGAGGCGGAGCAGCACGGCAGAGCGACTACAAGAGGCCCCAGAGGCTCAGGTAGGCCTCAGTGCGGCAGCGGGTGGAGGCGGAGCAGCGCGGCAGAGCGACTACAAGAGGCCCCAGAGGCTCAGGTAGACCTCAGTGCGGCATCAGCAGCGGGTGGAGGCGGAGCAGCGCGGCAGAGTGACTACAAGAGGCCCCAGAGGCTCAGGTAGGCCTCAGTGCGGCATCGGCAGCGGTTGGAGGCGGAGCAGCGCGGCAGAGCGACTACAAGAGGCCCCAGAGGCTCAGGTAGGCCTCAGTACGGCATCGGCAGCGGGTGGAGGCGGAGCAGTGCGGCAGAGCGATTACAAGAGGCCCCAGAGGCTCAGGTAGGCCTCAGTGCGGCATCGGCAGCGGGTGGAGGCGGAGCAGCGCGGCAGAGCGACTACAAGAGGCCCCAGAGGCTCAGGTAGGCCTCAGTGCGGCATCGGCAGCGGGTGGAGGCGGAGCAGCGCGGCAGGGCGACTACAAGAGGCCCCAGAGGCTCAGGTAGGCGTACCAATCTCCAATCTCAGGCAAGGAGTGAGGTAAAAAGTATTCAAGGTGTGATGTCACCACAAAACAGGTAGGTGATTGGTTGGAGTATTTCTCTCGTTTTAAAATCGGGCAGAGGGTGTCCATAACTAACAATAAAAAATATAATTAATTACATAGAATGGAGCAGGTGATGTGTTACTGTTGCAAGATGTGGGAGCCGGTGAACCCCATTGAGGCTCACGGTGATTACGTCTGTGACAAGTGTCTGCTGCTACAGGAACTCCAGCTCCGTGTTGATGAGCTGGAGTCTGAGCTTCAGACACTGCGACACATCAGGGAGGGGGAGAAGTACCTGGACACTGTGTATCAGGAGGTGGTCACACCTATGAAGTTAAGTAATTCAGATGTAGCCCATGGTCAGGGACAGGACGGTATGACTACGAGTGAGGCAGGTACGGGGATCCAGGAGGTAGAGCTGGAGGAGCCGCAGCCCTTGCTCTTGACCAACAGGTTTGAGGTTCTTACTCCCTGTGGGGACAGGAGCAGGGACTGGAGGGAGCATGAGCAACCTGGCCACAGCACAGTGGAACGGGGGGCCATTCAAGAGGGGGGAGTAAATAGAAATGTTGTGGTGGTAGGGGATAGTATTATTAGGGGGATAGATAGAGTTCTCTGCAGCTGAGAGTGAGAGTCCCGAAGGCTGTGTTGCCTACCCGGTGCCAGGGTTAAGGACATCTCCTCTGGGCTGGAAAGAAACTTGCAGTGGGAGGGGGTGGATCCAGTTGTCGTGGTCCATGTTGGTACAAACGACGTAGATAGGACTAGGAAGCCGGTTCTGTTAAAGGAGTATGAGCAGCTAGGGGTCAAATTAAAAAACAGAACCTCAAGGGTAATAATCTCTGGATTATTACCTGAGCCACGAGCGAATTTGGCTAGGACAAATAAAATTAGAGAGTTAAATGCGTGGCTCAAAGACTGGTGTGGGAGAAATGGGTTTTGCTTCCTGGGACACTGGCACCAGTACTGGGGCAGGAGGGAGCTGTTCCGTTGGGACGGGCTTCACTTGGCCAGTGCTGGGACTAGAGTCCTGGCGGATCATATAACTAGGGCTGTAGAGAGGGCTTTAAACTAACTAGTGGGGGGGAGGTTCCTAGAGAGCAAATAATAAAAATGACAACAGAGAAGGTCATAGACTTAGGTAGCAGTGGGGAAATTAAAAACCAGAGCGTGTCAGGAAGGGGCAGAAGGTATGGAGTAAAAGGTAAAGTAATAAAAAGGGCAAAAGCAGGAACTAAGTGTCACAAAACATATTTGAAAGTTCTCTATCTGAATGCACGTAGCATTCGTAACAAAATAGACGAGTTAATGGCACAAATAACTACATATGGGTATGATCTTGTGGCCATTACAGAAACATGGCTGCAGGGTGACAATGCCTGGGAATTAAACATACCAGGTTATTTAACGATCAGGAAGGACAGGCAGGAAGGAAGGGGAGGTGGGGTGGCTATGTTAATAAAGGAAGGAATCACTGTAATACAGAGAAATGATATTGGGTCAAAAGATCAGGATAATTAAACAGTTTGGGTGGAGGTAAGGAATAATAAGGGGAAAAAAACACTAGTGGGCATAGTCTATAGGCCTCCGAACAGTTGCAACTCTGTTGGACGGAGTATCAATCAGGAAATAGTTGAGGCTTGTAATAAGGGAGCATCTATAATTATGGGGGATTTTAACTATCATATTAATTGGACAAATCAAATTGGGCAGGGCTGCCTTGAGGATGAGTTCATTGAGTGTATTATGGATGGGTTTCTTGAGCAGTATGTAACTGAACCGACCAGGGGGCAAGCAACCTTAGATCTGGTCCTGTGTAACGAGACAGGATTAATTAAAAATGTCCGAGTAAAGGATCCCCTTGGAATGAGTGACCATAACATGGTTGAATTCCATATTCAATTAGAGGGTGAGAAGGTTGGATCTCAAACAAGCGTGCTAAGCTTGAATAAAGGAGACTGTGAAGGTATGAGAGCGGAATTAAGTAGAGTGGATTGGGAAAATAGATTAAAGGGTAAGACGATACATGATCAGTGGTGTACATTTAAGGAGTTATTTTACAACTTCCAAAAAAAAAATATTCCACTGAGAAAGAAAAGACAGCCATCCGTGGCTAAGTAAAGAAATTAAGGATAGTATTCGACTAAAAACAAGGGCATATAAGGTAGCCAAATCTAGTGGGAGGATAGAGGATTGGGAAAACTTTAAAAGACAGCAAAAAGTAACAAAAAGATTGATTAAGAAAGGGAAGATAGATTATGAAAGTAAATTAGCAAAAAATATAAAAACAGATAGCAAGAGTTTTATCTATATATATAAAAGGATACTTCTGTCTGTCATTCCGTCTGTCTGTCTGTCTTTCTGTCTGTCTTGAATTAACTCGAAAGTTATAGAGCATACCTACATGTGCGTTACGTCAAAAGAAAGCTGACGATTCCAGAACCGTCCTAAGCGTATTTATGTTTCGGCTGGACAAAAATTGCGCCCGCGGTATCCAAAAAACGTTCAACATTCCGCTCATTATCCGCTCATTAGCATCAAGTGACGTCGAGGTCGACCAATCATACGGCGGGTTCCTGGCGCGTGCGGCCGGGCCCTCCTACAGTCGAGTGACGGGACGATTGACCAATCCTATGCTTCGGTGACCTGACGGTCCACCAATCGGTGCCTGTGTGGGCGGGCCTTATCGTTCTGAACCGAGGTGAGTCGCCGCCATCTTGATTCCATACTTTTCCTTTCTTTTTCCCGCTTTCTGCGTCTTTAAAAAAAAAAGTTCCTTTTAAAACAGAAATTCTTTTTTAAAAAAGTTAATTACTTTCAGAAATTGTTTTTAAAAACAGTTAATTACTTTCTAAATCTTTTATCTAATCTCATTAATTTTCCTACCTTTCCCCGTTTTTGCAGGTAGGCCTCTAAGCCTGGGCGTCTGTTGCCAGCCATGCTGGACCTAGGCAATTGTTTTCTGGCAAGCTCCTCCCACCCCTCACCCCCCCCTTCGGTCTCCCCCATCACGTGATGGTTGACCAATCCTATGGCGTGTGTGGGCGGGGCCTGATACTTAATAAGACAGAATAAATAAAAGTTACTTTAGTCTTCGCGAGCACTGGAGTGACTGCAGCAACTATTGCAACGTAAGTGAAGAGATAGAGAATAAATAATTCAGTTTTTATATCTTCTAACTTTATATGTTCTTTCCTTAAAAACTTTCGGCTTTTGTATATCTTCTAACTTTATATCTTCTTTCCTTAAAAAACTTTTGGTTTTCAAAAGGCGAAAGTTTTTTAAGGAAAGAAGATATAAAGTTAGAAGATATACAAAAAACGAAAGTTTTTCACGAAAGAAGATATAAAGTTAGAAGATATACAAAAGCCGAAAGTTTTTAAGGAAAGAACATATAAAGTTAGAAGATTTCCGATTTTGTACCTTGCAGCTACTTTTTTTAAAAGTAAAGAAATTTTGCAGTTTTTAATTAAGAAAATTTTTTTTTCTGTGCTTCCAACCGACATGAGAAAATGGCCGCCGGCTTCTTCACGCACCTTCAAGGCTGGCCGCACCCGCCCTGAAGGCTGGCAGACAGCTTTTTTTCTTTCTGCCCCTGCCCCCTATCCCGTCCTCCCCCCCCCCTCTCAAGGGTTAACCCGGCAACCGCTCTGGAGATCGGGAGGGGAAGTGGGTTACCCCAGCAACTGGGCCTGGCCATCTTTCATCCTGGCAGCAGTTCAATGCAGCGACACCACAGCGCCATATTTGATCCTGGCGGCACGACAATTTCCTCATGACGCCATCTTTGATCATGGCGGAACTTCAATGTGGGCCCAAACAGCGCCATCTTTAGTCTGGGCTGCCCGGTTTCTTCCTCCTTCCCTCTCTCCTTCCCCCTCCCTCCCTCTCTCTCCCTCCCCCTCCCTCCCTCTCTCTCCCTCCTCCCTCTCTCCCCCCCTCCCTCTCTCTCTCCCCCCCTCCCTCTCCCTCCCCCCCTCTCTCCCTGCCCCCTCTTCCCTGCCCCCTCTCCCTCCCTCCCCCCTCTTCCCTGCCCCACTCCCTCCCTCCTCCCCTCTCTCCCTCCCTCCCCCACTCTCTCCCTCCCTCCCCCCCTCCCTCCCTCCTCCCTCCCCCCTCCTCCCCCCTCTCCCTCCCCCCTCTCTCACTGCCCCCCCTCTTCCCTGCCCCCCTCTCCCTCCCTCCCCCCCTCTTCCCTGCCCCCCTCCCTCCCTCCCCCCTCTCCCTCCTCCCTCCCCCCTCCTCACCCCTCCCCCTCCCCCTCCCCCTCCCCCCTCCCCCTCCCCCTTCCCCCTCCCTCCCCCCACTCCCTCCCCTCCCCTTCCCCTCCCCCCTCCCTCTTCCCCCCTCCCTCTTCCATCCCTCTTCCACCCCCCCTCTTCCCTCCCTCTTTCCCCCTCCCCCCTCCCTCTTCGCCCCCCCTCCCCCCCTCCCTCTTCCCCCCAGTCGCTCTCTCTCTCTCCCCCCCCAGTCGCTCTCTCTTTCTCTCTTCCAACAACAACATGCCCTCGAAAAAGCCTCGGGACCGCCGGGCACTCCAGCTAGTAGTTATATAAAAAGAAAAAGGGTGGCTAAAGTAAATGTTGGTCCCTTAGAGGATGAGACCGGGAAATTAATGGTGGGAAATATGGAGATGGCAAAAACACTGAATGAATATTTTGTATCAGTCTTTACAGTAGAAGACACTAAGAATATCCCAACACTGGACAAACAGGGGGCTATGGGGGGGAGGAGCTAAACACGATCAAAATCACTAAGGAAGTGGTACTCGGTAAAATAATGGGACTCAAGGCGGATAAATCACCTGGACCTGATGGCTTACATCCTAGGGTCTTGAGGGAAGTGGCGGTAGGGATTGTGGATGCATTGGTAATAATTTTCCAAAACTCCCTGGACTCAGCAAAGGTCCCGGCAGACTGGAAAACTGCTAATGTAACGCCCTTATTTAAAAAGGGCAGTAGACAGAAGGCTGGAAACTATAGACCGGTTAGCCTAACATCTGTGGTAGGTAAAATATTGGAGTCCATTATTAAGGAGACAGTAACAGGACATTTGGATAATCATAATTTAATAGGACAAAGTCAGCATGGTTTTATGAAGGGGAAGTCATGTTTGACAAATTTGCTGGAGTTCTTTGAGGAAGTAACATATAGGGTGGATAAAGGGGAACCAGTGGACGTAGTGTATTTAGACTTCCAAAAGGCATTTGACAAGGTGCCACACAAAAGATTATTGCTTAAGATAAAAAGTCACGGGATTGGGGGTAATATTCTGGCATGGATAGAGGATTGGCTATCTAACATAAGGCAGAGAGTTGGGATAAATGGTTCATTAAATGGTTCATTCTTGGACTGGCAATCAGTAGCTAGTGGTGTTCCACAGGGGTCAGTGCTGGATCCCCAACTCTTTACAATCTATATTAACGATTTGGAGGAGGGGACCGAGTGTAACATATCAAAGTTTGCAGATGATACTAAGATGGGAGGGAAAGTAGTGAGTGAGGAGGACATAAAAAACATGCAAGGGGACATAGACAGGCTAAGTAAGTGGGCAGAGATTTGGCAGATGGAATACAATACTGGAAAGTGTGAGGCTATGCACTTTGGCAGGAAAAATCGTAGAGCAAGTTATTATCTTAATGGCAAGAAACTGGAAAGTACTGAAGTACAAAGGGATCTGGGGGTCCTGGTGCACGAAACTCAAAAGGTTAGTATGCAGGTGCAGCAAGTGATTAAGAAGGCCAATGGAATGTTGGCTTTCATTGCTAGGGGGATAGAATATAAAAATAGGGAGGTATTGCTTCAGTTGTACAAGGTATTGGTGAAACCGCACCTGGAATACTGCATACAGTTTTGGTGTCCATACTTAAGAAAAAGGCATACTTGCTCTCGAGTCAGTACAAAGAAGGTTCACTTCGGTTAATCCCGGGGATGAGGGGATGGACATATAAGGAGAGGTTGAGTAGATTGGGACTCTACTCATTGGAGTTCAGAAGAGTGAAGAGGCGATCTTATTGAAACATATAAGATTGTGAAGGGGTTGGATCGGGTGGATGCGGGGAGGATGTTCCCGATGATGGGTGAAACTAGAACTAGGGGGCATAGTCTTAGAATAAGGGGCTGCTCTTTCAAAACTGAGATGAGGAGGAACTACTTCACTCAGAGGGTGGTAGGTCCATGGAATATGCTGCCCCAAAAAGCTGTAGAAGCTGCATCATTACATAAATTTAAAACAGAAATAGACAGTTTCCTAGAAGTAAAGGGAATAAAGGGTTATGGGGAGTGGGGCAGGAATTTGGACATGAGTCTAAGTTCGGATCGGTCATGGCCCTGTGGGTAGCGGAGCGGGCCCAGGGGCCGTGCAGCCTGATCCTGCTCCTATTTCATGTGTCTAATTCTGTTAGATTCAGGAGATGGTTCTGTGATAGTAGATTGGCGGTTAGGACCAGATCAGCCATGATCTTATTGAATGGCGGAGCGGGCTCGAGGGGGCTGATTGGCCTACTCCTGCTCCTATTTCTTATGTTCTTATGTTCTCCATGGAGATGGCGGAAAAGGAGGCTCACCAGTTGAGTTCAACAGGGAGAGTTCACAAGGTGTCGTCTGACCCTAAAGGTGCGCGGCACGGCACATGTTACCGTTGTGGGAAAAACGGGCCATCACGCTAATGACTGCTGGTGTACGGAGCTGGAATGCTGAAATTGTGGCAAAAAAGGGTCACATTGAACAAGCCTGTAGAGGTAAAAAAAGAACAGACAGAGCTGGGAAGCATGGAATCAAAATGTCTGTCATTTGGACAAGAGAGGAAAAAGAGTGTTCATTCAGTGCAGTATGATGGAACAAGCAAATCAGAGGGGAGCGACACCTCTGAGGAGGAAGAGGTGCACATACTGACGGGTTGCAGGTGATTCAAATGGCTACTGGGTGTCACCACTGGTGGAGGGACAATCAGTGCAGATGGAGGTGGACACAGGCGCGGCTGTGTCCCTTGTTTCAGACACTGTCTACAACAAAATGCTAAAGCATCTTACCCTTCAGCCAACAAACATTGTGCTAAAGACGTATACCGGCGAACCTGTGGCCATGAGAGGCGTCATTGAGGTGACAGTTAAATTGAACGGACAGACTGCAAAACTGCCACTATATGTGGTAAAGGGAAATCACCCATCGCTACTGGGACGTGTGTGGCTAGAGAAAATCACGCTGGACTGGCCTGCAGTCCGCATGATGTCAAAAGGGAGTCAGGTCTGACTGTAGTGTTAAACAAACATGCAGAACTCTTCAATGGGGAACTTGGGAGCAT
This sequence comes from Somniosus microcephalus, assembly GCF_052327205.1. Classification (NCBI taxonomy): domain Eukaryota; kingdom Metazoa; phylum Chordata; class Chondrichthyes; order Squaliformes; family Somniosidae; genus Somniosus; species Somniosus microcephalus. Next base: position 63,816,097 of record NC_140989.1, read on the forward strand.
GAAAAAGATCAGCGTGAGACTGGACATTAAACCTGACAGCAAGCCGAAGTTTCACAAAGCCCGACCTGTACCCCTATGCAATTAGGCCAAAAGTTGAGGCTTAACTTGGAGGCCTTAGTCGAGAATGGAGTCCTGGAGCCTGTGAGCGTGAGCAAATGGGCCACACCCATTGTTTCTGTCCTGAAAAAGGATGGATCTGTTCGAATCTGCGGGGATTTTAAAGTGACTATTAACCCGGTGCTGTCTGCGGAACAGTACCCTCTTCCCCTCATTGATGATCTTTTTACGGGCCGGAGGGCAAAAGTTCAGCAAAATAGACTTATGCCAGGCTTATCTACAAATGCATGTCGATGACAAATCAAAGGAGCTGCTGACAATTGTGACACACAAGGGGCTATACAGGTACTTGCCGCCTTCCGTTTGGAATTACGTCGGCCCCTGCTCTATTCCAAAGGGCAATGGATCAGATCTTGAGTGGACTGCCAGGAGTCCAGTGCTACCTGGACGACATCCTTGTCACTGGGACAAATGAGGAGGATCATCTTCTGAACTTGGATGCGACACTACAACGACTGAAAGAGTACGGACTCAGAGTTCGTAAAGACAAATGTGAATTCTTTCAGTCTTCAGTTGAGTACCTGGGACATGTGATTGACGCTACTTGGCCTGCATAAGGCGCCATCAAAGGTCAAGGCGATCGTGGAGGCCCCAGCACCCCAGAATGTGAGCCAGTTACGTTAATGTGGTAAACCACTTTTATCGTTCACTATCGTTACACTACGGTTATCACTGTTTATATCGTTACACTATGGTTATCACTGTTTACACTGTTGTATCACTACACAAGGTCACCTCTTGTCACGCTGTTATACCTGGGCTGACCACAGCTGACTCCGCCTGCTTGCCCAGGTATAAAGGTGGTCGACTGGCTGGTATTCCTCCTTGTTGGACCCGATCACCCACGAGGGTGGGCTCTGTTATTTAGCCAATAAAAACCTATAGTTACTATCTTAACTCGTCGCTTTCTCATTGGATGAATTGATAGGTATATCAATTTTATTGGCTAAATTTTGAAATGAGTGGATCAGAGCAGCCAAATGACCAGCCAAACGGCCAGCTACAACAGCCACAGCAGCCGGCCTGGCTGCGAGCCCTCCGACCGCCGTACCTGGATCTAAACCCACAGGCAGCGAACTCAGCCCTCGACTTCAAACACTGGCTGAGCTGTTTCGAATCCTACCTGGGAGAATCCGGCGTGCCTCCGGGATCCAAACTAAGAGTTCTGACCGCCCAAGTGAGCCCTAAAGTATTTGCACTCATCCAGGACCTTACTACATACGAGGACGCCCTCAACCTGCTGAAAGAGCAGTACCGGAGCCCGGTAAACTCTATGTATGCCAGACATCTCCTAAGATCCCGCTCGCAACAGCCAGGAGAGTCTGTAGATGAATTTTTACGGGCGCTACAAACACTCGGCAGGGACTGTGACTTTAAAGCTGTAACGGCTGCAGAAAATACTGAAGGGAATATCCGCGATGCCTTCGTGAAAGGCCTTCGGTCCGACTACTCACGGCAAAGATTGCTCGAATCAAAGGACCTCGACCTGAATACAACTGCAGCCCTCGCCCGCTCTCTGGAAGTGGCCCATCGGGACCTCGAGGCGTATTCCAGGTACTGTGCTGCGCGACCCTGGGACTCCGGCCCGACCCCGGTCGCAATACCCCTCGCACCGCCGCCTCTGGGACCTACCTCAGCGTCAGCGTCCCAGAACCGATCGGGACTGCCACCCCTGGTACCGGCTGCAACATCGGAGCCCCGCGATCGGGCCGCCGGCTGCTTCTTCTGTGGCCAGGCGAAACACCCGAGGACGCGCTGCCCTGCAAGAAACGCGACTTGCTCCGATTGCCACAAGAAAGGCCACTTCGCTAAGGCCTGCAGGGGGAGAGCCACAGACGCCAGCAGTGCCTCATGCGAGTTGTGGGGGCGGCCATCTTTCATCAAGGCCACAGATGCCAGTATCCCCTCGTGTGAGTCGTGGGGGCGGCCATCTTTGATCAAGGCCACCGACGCCAGCAGTGCCTCATGTGAGTTGTGGGGGCGGCCATCTCCTCCGCCATTTTATTCAACCTCGTGGGCGCCGCCATTTTGCCCACCACACTCGACCGCCACCTTGTCTCCAGACCCGACCACCGCCTCACCCGCAGACTACAGCAGCTCGCTCAGCCATACACTAGCCTCCGTCACACTGGACCAAGCTCGCCCGCATCACCTGTCCAAGTCCATGATGGACATCAAAGTAAACGGCCACGCCACGACCTGCCTGTTCGACAGCGGAAGCACGGAGAGTTTCATCCATCCAGACACGGTGAGCCACTACTCCCTCACTGTCCGGCCAACGCGCAACCGGATCTCGATGGCGTCGAGGTCCCATTCTACAGACATCAGCGGCTACTGTGTTGTGACCCTGTCGGTTAGGGGCACGGAGTATAAAAATTTTAAACTCCTCGTCCTGCCCCAGCTCTGCGCTGCCATCCTACTAGGGCTGGACTTCCAATCCCACCTTCAAAGTGTCACTTTGGCATACGGTGGACCCCTCCCCCCACTCACAGTCGACAACCAGCAGCCTTTAAACTGCCCACCGCATACCACCTGCGGCCTATCCACCCTCAAGGTCCCGCCCCCCTCCCTGTTCGCTAACCTCACCCGCAACTGTAAACCCGTCGCCACCAAGAGCAGGCGGTACAGCGCCGGGGACAGAGCTTTTATTAGCTCTGAGGTGCAGCGTCTCCTGAAGGAGGGCATCATCGAGAGGAGCAACAGCCCCTGGCGTGCCCAGGTCGTAGTCGTTAAGACCGGCAATAAAATCTGCCTGGTCATCGACTACAGCCAAACCATAAACCGGTACACCCAGCTGGACGCATACCCCCTTCCCCGCATATCTGATATGGTCAATCAGATTGCACAGTACCGGGTATTCTCCACCATCGACCTTAAGTCGGCCTATCACCAACTCCCTATCCGCCCTGAGGACCGCCAGTATACCGCCTTTGAGGCGAATGGCCGCCTCTACCACTTCCTTAGGGTTCCCTTCGGCGTCACCAACGGGGTTTCGGTCTTCCAAAGGGAGATGGACCGGATGGTTGACCAGAACGGGCTGCAGGCCACGTTCCCTTATCTAGATAACGTCACCATCTGCGGCCGCGAACGGCAGGACCACGATGTTAATCTGGAGAAATTCCTCCGTACGGCCGAACGGCTGAACCTCACTTACGAGACCTTGCACCCTCGGGCACCCCTGAGACACCACCGTTACCCCCCACCACCCCCCCAAATCCACCCCAGGTAGACGGCATGCCGGAACCCCATGAGGCTTCGCCGACCACGCAGACACCAGCATTAACATCGGATACTGCATCACCGCCGCCGCTGCTGCGCCGATCAGAGAGACTTACGAGGCCTCCGGACAGACTGACATACCCGAACTGGTAGTACACTTCACCCCGCCGGACTCAAATCTAAACAAGGGGTGAATGTGGTAAACCACTTTTATCGTTCACTATCGTTACACTACGGTTATCACTGTTTATATCGTTACACTATGGTTATCACTGTTTACACTGTTGTATCACTACACAAGGTCACCTCTTGTCACGCTGTTATACCTGGGCTGACCACAGCTGACTCCGCCCATGACTCCGCCTGCTTGCCCAGGTATAAAGGTGGTCGGCTGGCTGGTATTCCTCCTTGTTGGACCCGATCACCCACGAGGGTGGGCTCTGTTATTTAGCCAATAAAAACCTATAGTTACTATCTTAACTCGTCGCTTTTCATTGGATGAATTGATAGGTATGTCACTGCCGCCTTCCGTTTGGAATTACGTCGGCCCCTGCTCTATTCCAAAGGGCAATGGATCAGATCTTGAGTGGACTGCCAGGAGTCCAGTGCTACCTGGACGACATCCTTGTCACTGGGACAAATGAGGAGGATCATCTTCTGAACTTGGATGCGACACTACAACGACTGAAAGAGTACGGACTCAGAGTTTGTAAAGACAAATGTGAATTCTTTCAGTCTTCAGTTGAATACCTGGGGCATGTGATTGACGCTACTGGCCTGCATAAGGCGCCATCAAAGGTCAAGGCGATCGTGGAGGCCCCAGCACCCCAGAATGTGAGCCAGTTACGTTCATTTCTGGGGCTACTTAACTACTATGGGTAGTTTATTCCAGACTTAGAAACATTGCGGAAGCCATTACATCAGTTGCTATGTCAAGGCAAAATATGGAAGTGGACGGAACTGTGCAAAGAAGCTTTCGCCAAAGCAAAGAAAGCATTGCTGAAATCGGAGGTCCTGACATACTTCGACCCAAAGCTACCCGTGCAGCTAGCATGTGATGCATCACCATATCGTGTGGGAGCAGTCATATCCCACATCATGCCTTCGGGTGAAGAGAAACCTATCGCCTTTGCATCACGCACCTTGAACAAGGCCGAGAGTAACTATGCGCAGATCGAGCGCGAGGCCTTGGGAATCATTTTTGGAATTCGAAAATTTCATCAGTACCTGTTTGGGAGAAGGTTCACACTCCTGACGGACCACCGTCCATTGACTTCAATCTTCGGGCCTCACACCGGAATTCTGTCTCTCGCTGCAAGCAGGATGCAAAGGTGGGCTTTACTGTTGTCAGGACACACATATGACATCAAATATCGCAAATCAGACTTGCACGGCAACGCAGATGGTCTCTCGAGGCTACCCTTGCCTGTTACTCTCCCAGAGCCTTGTCAGATAGACATCTTCTACTTTAGACAAGTGGAGGGAACACCTGTCACTGCAGTTCAGGTGCGAAGGTACACCCGCAATGATCCAGTCCTGTCTGAGGTAATGGACGATGTCATTCGAGGGAGAGCTATAGGAGATTCTACTAGTTTGAAACCTTACGTTTCAAAAAGAAATGAGCTCTCCATCCAGGCAGGTTGTCTTCTTTGGGGACGCGGTGTCATCATTCCGCCACCTCTGAGGGAACCTATACTGCAACAACTTCATACAGGCCACAGTGGGATGGTTCTGTTAGAATAAAATTTTGCTGGACAAGATTGCTGGACAAGATTTTGCTGGAAAAGACACAAACAACAAATTCACTGACTGGGACTAATTGAATCACTGCACAGTGAGACATGCCACGCTTACACATGGCTGGAACAAAGTTCATCTCGTGTCCTGACTGGGACTAATTGAATCACTGAGGACTAACAAGGTTCACTGGTATCCTATCATCGAACTAATCACTTGTATCCTATTATCGAACTAATCACATTCCGCCGGGGAACAAGACGGAACAAAGATCTGAAGAGGCAGAATTGGCAACACAAGTGTGTAAACTCCTGGCTGGAGGAAAATAACGATATGCACTAATAAACGAATTGATTGGATGAATGTAAATGATCTAAAACCAACTTCTTGGAATTGTATATAAGCTCGGCACGTACTACAATCGGGGAGAAGGTGCTCTCGCAGACCGCGTGGTTGCAGACGCTTCTCCCAGAGCTCTGTCATTTAATAAAGTTGTCTCTCTTACTCAAAGTCTAGTTTCCGAGGAATCATTTTTCCTACAACAAATTGGTGCTGCGAGCAGGGTGCCACGGAGCTGAACAGTCGTTCGAATCAGTGACCAGGGTGAGTAGTCAGATTTTTGACCGCCCATAAATCAGAGACACTCGACAAGGCGACTGAACGGCAAAGCGGCACCAAAACGAATCTGGGACACAGACTGAGTGGGTAAGAGACACTACTTGATTTGTATGTGTGTATTTGTATTTGTGTAATAGTAACTAAGTAACTAAGAAAAACCTCGGATCAGGAGGACACTTGTCTCAGACACCTAGCCTCAGGCCGGTTGTTAAGAGTGCAAATGCCCCACGCGAAGGCCAGGACCATGAAGTAGGTGCCGAGACTCCAAGGTGTTCTAAAGTCGTGATACTAGTCGAGTACGGTTAACATTTTTCTGCATTATATCATGTTGCTAAGTGAACTAGGAGATTATTAGTGTCGGTGTTGTAGGACCCTGATCAGGTAAACAGACACCGGGGAGGGGTAGAAACCCCGTCCAACAAGCAAGCGTTACTCGTCCGGGCAGTTTTGAGAGAAAGACAAACCCGGACCTCTGAGAATGCTGGCATAGAGTGCGACAAGAAGCTCGGGTATTCTCGGAAGGAAAGAATAGGGGGGCTCTCTAAGGAACAGATCTCCAGACGCGAAGGAACGATCGGTGAAGCAGCGGCGATGTCAGGTGAGGAAGTTAAGAGGGGACCTTCGGGCTCCCTCACATATTCTTATATGACAAACCGACAGTCGTTAATTAAGAAGATGCAGAAAGACGGGTGGGATGTGTCACAGACTTTAGAACTCCAGAGAAGCTGGTTGACTAAACAGACAAAGGATAAAACCAAGAAGGCAGGAGTGTTATTAGTACACCAACTAGCAGGACTCATTGAACAAGTAAACGTAATAAAGAAAGTTGCACAAGACGAAGTACAGATGGTTACGGAACTAGAGACAAAGGTGAAATGTCAAGCAAAGATTATAAAGGAATTAGAGCGTAAGGTATACGAGGGGGGGCAAATGAGGACTTGTCCAGACACCACTTCCCTTCCCCCATATTACAGTGCAGAACCAACAGACCCTGCAGGCGAGGGGGACGTTGAAATAGTCGAGATGGCTCCTGTGAGTCGGGGCGGGACATTGGCTAATCCCACCGCCAGTACCCAATAAAGGCGGAGGCCAGGAAGGCAGTCGTGGACATAGTGAAGGGGCTAGTAGAAAGGGGTATCCTGAGGGAAACCACGAGCACTACTAATTCCCCCACATGGCCAGTAGAGAAACCTGATGGGAGCTATAGGTTGACTATAGACTATACGGCCCTCAACAGGATCACTCCTAAATTACACCCCATCGTTGCCAGCCCCTCAACAATTTTGAATGGGCTATCCCCTGAACAGAAGATATTCACCGTTTTAGACATAGCTAACGGATTCTGGGCACTCCCATTAGATCCGGAATCACAAGAGAAATTTGCATTCACAGTAGGGGATAAACAATATACGTGGACCCGATTGCCACAGGGATTCCATAATAGCCCAGCTATTTTTCACCGCGTCATGAGTGATATCCTAAAACAGATAGAAGTACCTAAAGGAAGCACTATTTTGCAGTACGTCGACGACATACTAATAGCCTCGGAAACGAAGGCAGACCATCTGGCAACCCTATATTTAGTACTAAGCACCCTAGAGACGGCTGGCCTCAAGGTAAGCCCTAAAAAAGCACAGATAGGAAAAACTCAGGTCCTATACCTGGGACATCTAATCTCCCAAGGACTTAAAGAAATGCCACAGGACAGGAAACACGCTGTCCAGGGCATGCCGAGACCCGTAACAGTACGCGGAGTCAGGAAGGTACTGGGGCTCTTTAATTACAGTCGAAATTTTATCCCAGGGTTCGCTAAATTAGCAGAACCTATACAAAGATTAGTGAAAGGGGGTAAACCCGTGTTGGAACCGATAGATTGGGGACCGGAACAAGAGGAAGCTTATACTCAACTAAAGTCTGAGCTAGTATCAGCCCCAGGGCTAGGACTGCCAGATATGAGTAAGGACTTCCACATACATTGCAACAATGAAGAAGGGTTTTACACAGTTAGTAGGTATGCCTTTGGGGTGGTCCACGATTATATGACTGCATGGGGTAGGAGGGGATTCATTACTACGGGAGGCAATCCCATAAAACACCAGCTGAGGATAGAAGCCCTCCTAGAAGCTAGCAACAAACCCCAACAAGTAGCAGTAATTAAGATTAAGGCACATCAGAGGGAACCGGACCGGACTAGCCTGGACTGGTTAAATCACCAGGGGAACCAGGCTGCGGACCAAGCAGCACAAAGGGCGCTAGAGCAAGAAAGGATCAAAGAAGTACCAATAGCCGCTGTGAGCAGCTCCGAGGACGAGATAAGTATTGACGAACTCCATGAGGACACCCCCGACGTTGAAAAAGGTACGTGGGAAGAACAAGGCACAAAGCGGGGAAGCGATAATGTCTGGCGAAAGGATAACAGGGTAATGGCCCCCAAGTGCATTCAAAATACGCTATTAGAACTCCACCATGGGCTTGTACACTCAGGGAGAGAAGCGATGATGGGAAGCCTCAGCAAAGAATGGTGGTGGAAGGGGATGGGAAGAGATATCGCGAGATACTGCCATCGATGTATCACCTGTGCGCAGTATAACCCCGGGCGACCCATAAAGGTCAAAATGGGACATCAACCAAGGCCACGAGGGCCCTGGGAGCATATACAAATAGACTTCACAGGTCCCCTTCCACCGTCACACGGCAAAACATACTGCCTCGTGGTCATAGACCAATTCACCCGCTGGGTAGAGGCTTTCCCCACACGAAATTGCATCGCTTTGACGGTTGCCAGAGTCTTAGCTGAAGAAGTAATCCCCAGGTGGAGAATACCAATTCAAATGGACTCTGATCAAGGTACCCACTTTACCGGGAGTGTCATAAAAACGGTATGCCAATTAATGGGAATTAAACAAAAATTCCACATCCCATACCACCCTCAAAGTTCGGGCATGGTGGAACGAATGAACCGAACCCTTAAAAATGCATTGGCAAAGGCAATGCAGACGTCGGGGAAAACCTGGACTGAAGTATTGCCCATTATCCTAATGAAGCTGCGAGCCACTGAAAACCGAACGACAGGCTTGACCCCTTATGAATTGATGACAGGAAGGGCGATGCAATTGCCAGAAGGCATCATAACAGGTGGGGCCGATGTAGGCCCTTTAAAAGATCGACTAAAACGATACGTTCTGGAACTTAGCACTCAATTAAAGGAGATGCGAAGGAATGTCCGCGATAATCAGGAGGACAAGAATCGGGCACAAGAGCTCACAATGACGGCTTATGTTCCCTCAGTGGGTAGTAAAGTCATGGTGAAAACTCTGCCCAGCAAACCAGGGTTCGCCCCAAAATGGAGTGGGCCATATGAAATCATAATCAGTGGGGATACCTGTGCCTGTCTAGACATAAGGGGTAAAGGAGTATGGAAGCATTGGACACAATTGAAAGTATATAAAGACAACTGACTGGCTACTTTCTGAATCTGTTTTACAGGTGATCTGCATACCCTTTGTCATAAAATTCCTGTAAAGACTGGACTGTAGTGATATATTAATCATGTTTAGAGTATTATGGGTAATGGCGTTATTTCATATTGTCACGGGAAGCGCGGTACCCCATTTACGTAAAGAGAGAGGATTGCATGTAAATACCTTTCTGTATATGTCATATGTCTATGCGAAAAAAATGGGCCAAAGCTCCTGCTGGGTGTGCGCCCATGTGCCCACCCATACGGGGGGAGGAATCCCATTAAGGCCTATCCCCTTTAAGGTAGAGGAGATGGTAGGGTGGTTATTATACTCTAATACCAACTGGAATAAGGAGGATACCATACAAACCCAAAATAGCTTGAATCCAGATCAGCTGGAACATGAGTGGAAACAGGCAGGGTATAACCCCACGAACTTTAAAGGATGGTTTCATCCCCAGTACGATAATCGAAGGTATCCAGAAGAGCTATTAGTCAGCACAGGGGGAAAACTAAACAATGCAGAGGGGGAAGTCTGCTTGGTAAACTATGACGAGACAGGGTTAGTGGTTGGATGGAGTAAGTGCAAGTATAATTACACTTTAACCAAAACCAGTACTAAACCACCAGGTGCCCTAGAATGGCCCTACGTGGGAACGTTTAATTTATCCGAAGTGCTAAACCGGACTAGCAATCTACCCTGGAGGGGAATACCTGGGATCATGTACCAACTTTGGAACAAATTTGAGGCCTATAATAATACCTATTTCATTTGCGGGTATAAGGCGTATCCATGGCTTCCACGAACCTGGACTGGGTCATGCTATGTAGGATACGTAGTACCATACATCCATTATTTATCCTCCCTAACCCACCACTACGGGTACAAGTCGTTATGGCAACCAGCCAAGCGTGTTAAGAGAGCTATTACGGAAACCGAAAGATTCTGGGCTATAACATACCCCTGGTACGGAACAGGAAAAATAGCAAGGGAATCCATAAACATGGCAGCAGTGCTCGAACAAATAGCCAATGATACGGCTGAGTCCCTGAGAGAAATGAGTGCCGAAATGGTGGCGATCCGGACCACCGCCTTACAGAATAGGATAGCCCTAGATGATTTGTTGGCGGCGCAAGGAGGCACCTGTGCCCTGATTGGAACAGACTGCTGTACATATGTCCCAGATAGCTCCAAGAATATCACGAGCCTAGCAAATCATATCCAAGAAGAAATAAAGAAGCTCCATCAACCCACAAGCACAGGGTGGCTTGATTGGTTGCTAGGGAAAACCGGGTGGGGAGCGTGGATGATGCAAGGGATAATAATAATAGTTGTAATTTGTATGTTGATGTGTTGTGCGCTGAGCCTTATAAAGTTGTGTTGCCAAACTGCTATGAAAACCGTGATGCCGATCGCCTCTATCGAGGAGGAACACACCAACCTGCTACCAAGGGACGAAGAACACCAATACGACACTGTCGAAGGAACAACCGAACGCCCGGCCATAAGCCAGTGGCTGTAAGCACCGACGAAAGGGGGAACGAGGATGGTCATCTGGGAGCAAATGAATCGTGCTCCAGGACCAAGAGGAGGGACTGTTAGAATAAAATTTTGCTGGACAAGATTGCTGGACAAGATTTTGCTGGAAAAGACACAAACAACAAATTCGCTGACTGGGACTAATTGAATCACTGCACAGTGAGACATGCCACGCTTACGCATGGCTGGAACAAAGTTCATCTCGTGTCCTGACTGGGACTAATTGAATCACTGAGGACTAACAAGGTTCACTGGTATCCTATCATCGAACTAATCACTTGTATCCTATTATCGAACTAATCACATTCCGCCGGGGAACAAGACGGAACGAAGACCTGAAGAGGCAGAATTGGCAACACAAGTGTGTAAACTCCTGACTGGAGGAAAATAACGATATGCGCTAATAAACGAATTGATTGGATGAATGTAAATGATCTAAAACCAACTTCTTGGAATTGTATATAAACTCGGCACGTACTACAATCGGGGAGAAGGTGCTCTCGCAGACCGCGTGGTTGCAGACGCTTCTCCCAGAGCTCTGTCATTTAATAAAGTTGTCTCTCTTACTCAAAGTCTAGTTTCCGAGGAATCATTTTTCCTACAACAGTTCGGATGAAGGAAATGGCAAGAAGCTACTTCTGGTGGCCAGGTTTCAATGGGAATATTGAGGAGAAAGCCAAAACATGTTCCCCATGTCAAATGTTCCACAGCTGGCAACCCTACACCTCTGGGATTGGCCTGCAGAAGTGTGGCAGCGAGTACATGTGGACTTCGCCGGGCCTTTCGAAGAGAAGATGTTTATGGTGGTTGTGGATGCTCGTAGCAAGTGGCCGGAGGTCGCTGTGATGAGGTCTACCACGGCAGAGAAAACAATTGAGAAACTTGGTGAGATGTTCAGCTGTTATGGCTCACCGGAACAACTCGTAAGTGACAACGGTCCACAATTTATATCACAGGAGTTTGCAACCTTCCTGCATGTGAATGGTGTCCAACACATCAGGTCTGCGCCTTGTCATCCCTCTACTAACGGCCAGGCAGAAAGGTTTGTGCAAACTTTGAAGCACGCCTTGAAGGCATCGCAAGGTCAGGGCTCAATCCACCAACGTCTGAACAGCTTCCTGTTGTCCTACAGGAACGAGCCGCATGCCACAACCAAAACTTCCCCGCTTCGCTCATGATGAAGAGGCAGTTGCGGACAAGTTTTGACTTACTCAAACCTCCAAGGGCAGAACAGGTTGTCCATTGTCAACAACAAGCTCAAGTTGAAAAGAGAGAGAAAAGAGCCAAGGAGAGACGGTTTCACCCTGGAGAGCACGTCCTAGCTCGAAACTACAACACTGGACCGAAATGGGTTCCTGCTACGGTGATCGCGCAGACGGGCCCTGTGTCTTACACGGTTGAGACTGCTGAGGACGTCGTCTGGAGAAGACACACAGATCAACTGTTGCTAGGAGCAGAGACAGCCACAGAGGCTCCAACGGCTGGTTGGCCTGAACTGTTTCCGGATGATACCGCAAACCAGCATCCTTTGCCACAGTGCTCTTCTCCAACACAGGAAGTCAAAGAGACTGTTCCACCTGTGCAAACTCCTGACTTTCGACTGACACAGGCACCTTCTCCATCCAGGCCTGTGTCAATGCCGACTGCTGTGGAAGCCAGCGATGACCGCCGGTATCCTGTCAGAGAGCGGCGGCCTCCGAGACACTTGGATCTGTAGGCTTAGTGACTTACCCACAAGACTGGGGCAGAATAAACCCCAGGGTAAAGTCAGGGTTTGAGGCAGTCTACCTCTACCCTAGGTTCGTTGAGTGCATTGAAAGTAACTTACCTGTTGAGGAATAATGTGGACCTCCCATTTAAGAGGGGAGGAAATGTTATGTATTGTGTGTTCTATTGTGTGTTCTCCTCCCACCTGTGGTGGCGCTGTCACAGGAGATAAATGGTTGGGTGTTCTCTGTTAAGTTTAGCTCTCTTTGTTCGGAACTTTCCAGAACTTCCTTTCCTTCCAATAAAGCACTTCGGCCTAGAAATTGAGTTGACGCCGCGCCAGGGCTTTAGCGCCGGAAATTTAGCGCCGGCGCTAATTCCCTTGCGCGCGCCAAAAATTCAGTAGCGCCGCGCCCAGACGGCTGCCGGCGCTACTGGCGGGCGTGAGCGCCTCCCAATGGGCGCTGAGTGCCGAATTGCGGCGCTAATCCGGCGCTGCGGCACCCGATGCGGTGCGGCAGGCTGGGGAAGTGCAGGCCTCCTCCTTCAGTTAAGGAGGAGCTGCCTGCACCCGCCCGCTGTCCGTTCAAATATTGAAAAAATGAGCCCGGCACCTCGGACAAGTGCCGGGCTTGCAGGCCAGACGCATCTGTTCCGCGGGGGGGGGGTGGAGGAGTCCGGGGAGGGAGGTGCGGGCAGGCAGCCGACGGGAAAGCGGCCGGCCGCCGCGCGACCTTAATGCGCCGGCGCTAACTCGGGGAAGACTCGGTTGCCAGAGTCTTAGTTGCGGCTGCCACGGGCGAGGCGGCCGCAACTGAATTTCGGCGCTGGGGCCCGTCGGCATGGCAACCGGGACGCTGCGCACACCGATGACGTCATCGGTGCCGGCGCAGTGCTACCGGCTTAACGCCGACGGAAGGGCCCCACTCAATTTCCCAACTGGCCATAACTCCGGCGCTAGGCCCTCTAGCGCCTCAAATGCGGCGCTAAGGCTACTCAATTTCTAGGCCCTCATGTTTGAATCTCTGAGTTCTGAGTCCTAAATTGTGTCTAGGTAGAAAGGTACCGACACAACAATTTTCTGAAGGTTGTGACAGCCAGTTATGTCTCTGACTGTTTTTTGGGGGGTTTCTCTGAATTAGTTTGTCATGCGGGAAGGGCACAGAGTTTGCACAGTAAAAAAGTTTCTTTAATCGCATTGTCCATGTTTGCTTTTGGAACTATTTGTTGCCTTGACCGGCTGAGGGCTTGCGGAGCAGCTCCATTCATCTTCTTTCATTGGCACAAGCTATTCCCTGAGAGGGGGCCTAGAACCGAGTTGCAATAAGCCGCCGACGGACAGCCCTTGCACTTTGTGCCTCCCTCCCGTGTTGGTGCTCCTCCTCCTCCTCCTCCTTCTCCTCCTCCTCCTCCTCCTCTGGTGGTCCTCCAATGTCTGCTGGCAGTGGCTGAGTCCTGAGGATAGCCAGGTTGTGCAGCAGCAGCACACTACAACGAAATGGGAGACTCGCTCAGGCGAGTATTGTAGGGCACCCCCGGAACGATCCAGACAGCGGAACCATTGCTTGAGCACGCCGATTGTGTGCTCAATGATGTTCCTGGTTGCTTGATGGCTGTCATTGTATCGCTCTTCAGCAGGGGTGCTGGGCGAACGGAGCGGGGTCATCAACCAGGTGCACAATGGATAGCCTTTGTCCCTGAGAAGCCATCCTCGTGGGTGAGCCGGGGCTTCGAAAATGTCTGCCACAGAAGTCTGGCGCAGGATGAAGGCATCGTGGCTGCTGCTTGGAAAGCGGGCATTGACAGCTAGTATGAGCTGCCTGTGGTCACACACCAACTGCACGTTGAGCAAATGGTAGCCCTTCCGGTTGCGGTAATCCTCCGCATTCTGTAGAGGTGCCCGCAAAGCCACATGCGTACAGTCAATGGTGCCCTGGACCATGGGGAAGCCCGCTAATACTGCAAATCCCATTGCACGCTCTTGCTGCTTGTCCAGGGTCATGGGGAAGGAGATGAACTGACGTCTCCTTCTGAAAAGGGCATTGGTCACCTGGCAGATGCAGCAATGTACCACGAACTGGGAGATGTTGGCAATGTCCCCAGTAGCGGATTGGAAGGAGCTGGTGGCATAGAAGTTGAGAGCCACCGTCACCTTCACTGCCACCGACAGAGACGTCCTGCTCCTCAGCTGTGGCTGCAGATCTCTGCGAAGCAGGTGGCAGATCTCAGTGGCCACCTCCCTTCTGAATCGCAGCCTCCGAATACACTGCTCCTCAGACATGTTCAGATATGAGAACTGCTGGCGGTATACCCTGGGTGGGTAAGGCCTCCTGTGCCGATGCCTGTTAGCCCTTCTCCGTCTGGCCATGACTGGCACTCTCTCACGGCGTCTCTGAGCCCTTTGAATGCAATGCAGTAAGCCAACGTTTCCACCCATGGCAGCCCCCATTATATGTGGCGACTCAAGGCTATGGCACTGAAAGTTAAATCCAAGTGCAAAGTTCTGGCCTGAAGCCAGAAGTACCTGTGCGAGTGCTGAGTCAAACCAAAAAGCTCTCTCCCTTTGTCTCTCTCCAAATATCTGTCTCTCACAAAGAAGGAGTGGAACAAAATGGCTGCCACTTATACTGCAGGAGGAGTCCCCTTTAATTAGCGCCCCCCGCGCCCCGCAGCGACTGGGAACCATTCCCCTCCACCAGTCGCTGGGGGCGCCAGGCGCACAGAAGTGCGGCGCCACTGAAGTTCCGGTTCGGGGCGCACCAAGGGCGTTGCACCATGAAATGACGTCAGGATCTGCCTGCGCAGCTGAGCGGGCGCTGCGGTTTTGCGCCGCCGCTAAATCTTGAGTGAAGTTCACGAGAGGCACAGATCGCGCCGCGCCTGGGCGCGGGCCACTTAGTGCCCCACGACTTCTCCTCCTAAGGCGCTAGCGGCTGGCGCTAACAACTGAATTTCTAGGCCAATATCTTTATTAGTGACTTGAACTTAGCAGAAATTTGCCTTTTTATTTTCAGTGATTGACCCCAGTATTAAAACATTGAAACAAATACCTTCTAAATCATATGTTTTTAAGCACAGACTTTTGTGAAGCAAAGCAGAGAAACGTTCTAAAAGCAAGTTAAGATCTATTACACAATTAGACATTTTGCTCAGACAGAAATTGTAGCTTAAATTGGCAATCTCACTCAGGGAGGCCATAGTACTGAAGCTGGCATGAGAAATGGAAAACCTGAACATTGGTGCAAAAGAATGTGTACTTCTTAGGTTGTACAATTGTTGGGCTGAATAGAAAAAAATCTACTCTGCACTGTTTTAAAGCTGGCAGTATTGGATGCACACAGTGGGTATTAAAAAAATAGAAATATGTTCTATCCTCCAAACTTATAATTACTTTCTTGGATGAGTACAAATATTCAACAAAAACTAAGCATCTCACTCAGGCAATCTTAGTTTTTTTTGTGTCCTACTCTTTTTAATGGGAATGGATGGCTCTTACCACAAAGTGACTTCAATGGAAATAAAAATCAGGAGAGATGTGTAACGGGCAGCTGATCCATTCTCACCCCTTTTACTCTATCAACCAAAGTCAAAATTACCCCAATTAGTCCAACTGAAATGAATGAGAAAAAAATGTATATGGAACAAAGTTGATGTTAAGCAAAAAGTTTAATTGATGTCCCTGGCTGGAGAGTCTAGAACTAGGGGGCACAGTCTCAGGATCTGGGTCAGCCATTGAAGACTGAGATGAGGAGGAATTTCTTAACTCGGAGGGCTGTGAATTTTTGGAATTCTCTACCCCAGAGAGCTGTGGATGCTGAATTGTTGAGTATATTCAAGGCTGAGATAGATAGATTTTTGGACTCTGGGGGAACCAAAGGATATGGAAATCGGGTGGGAAAGTGGAGTTGAGGTCGATGATCAGCCAGGATCTTATTGAATGGCGGAGCAGGTTCGAGGGGCTGTATGGCCTACTCCTGCTCTTATTTCTTATGGTTCTTAAGTTCTTATGTCATCATAAATGAAGAATCTGGCACACACTGCCTTTTGGCATTGACACTGACACGTATTGCTAGCACAACAGCAGCCCCAAAACAGAGACACATGCCCATATAAAATTAAAATGATGTATCTTTACATATATATTATTATTGAGTCATTTCAAAGCAACAGCCTAATCTTAGGATTCAGATGGCAGTTCTAAAATGCTTTAACTCTGCTTTCAAGGTTCATGATGCCATAATAACCCATCAATTACATTAATGCCGTGTAGTGACTTGCAGATTTCCATTGTTCTATGGTAATACCAACACCCTATTTAAGAGGCCATGTAATTACTGTTCAGTAGCATCCACTGTCACCAATAAAACAATAGGTACATTTCATGAGGAATCTGGCATTCTAATTGCAATGAGCTTAAACTGTTCAAGAAAGGATTTGTCAGGCCTGAAAATGAAACTAAATTGGGATTGAAAATGCTGCTTCAAATGGGCTAATTAGGAAGGTCACACATTACCTTCTTCACCTGTGCAAGATCTCCAAGACAAGCTACTTTGGTCCTGCTGGTTAATGTGTGTGTCATAAGAATCTGAAAAAAGGTCGTTTCCAAGATTAACCATCAATTTATTTTTTAATCCTCTTGTTTGTTTATAGTTGTAGGAAAACCTTAGCCAAAAGATAGGACTGAAGACGACAGGAGAGTAGGGGCTGGGGGAAAGAAGGTGAGAGGAGGGGGAGTGGTGAAGGGAGGAGAGAAGAGGAGAGAAAAGGAGAGGGGGTGAAGGGAGAGAGGAGAGGTGGTGAGATGGAAAGAAGGGGAAAGGAGTGGAGTGGAGGGATGAGGAGGGGAGGGGAGAGGTGAGGAGTGGAATAGAGGGAATGCAGCAGAGCAGGAGAGACGAGGAGGAGGAGAAGAAGTGAGAAAGGGAGAAAGAGGATAGGGTGGGGGATAGGAACAGAGGGCAGTAGAAGAATCAGGGATAGTCAGAGTGTGAAAGGCTTAGAGGGTGCAGAATTCTTAAAGTGCACCCAGGAGAGCTTTTTGAGCCAACATGTAGAAAGTCCTACAAGAGAGGGGGCGGTACTGGACCTAATTCTAGGGAATGTAGCCGGGCAAGTGGTGGAAGTGTCAGTAGGAGAGCATTTTGGCGACAGTGACCATAATTCGCTGAGATTTAAGGTGGTCATGGAAAAAGACAAAGACGGCCCGGAAATAAGGGTTCTAAATTGGGGGAAGGCCGATTTTAATATGATAAGGCAGGATCTGGCCAAAGTGGACTGGGAGCAGCTACTTATAGGAAAATCCACATCAAAGCAGTGGGAGACTTTCAGAAGGGAAATAGAGAGAGTACAACGCCAACATGTTCCTGTAAAGGTCAAGGGTGGGACCAACAAGCAAAGGGAACCTTGGATGACAAGGGATATACAAAAATGCATTAGGAAAAAAAGGGGGGCTTTTGGCAGTTACAAAAAACTAATGACGGAGGAAGCCCTAGAGGAGTATAAAAAGTGCAGGGGCATACTTAAAAAAGAAATTAGGAGGGCGAGGAGGGGCCATGAAATAACACTGGCGAGCAAAATAAAGGAAAATCCTAAGATGTTTTATAAGTATATTAAGGGCAAGAGGATAACCAGGGAAAGGATAGGGCCCATTAGGGACCAAAGTGGCAATCTGTGTGTAGAGCCAGATGATGTAGGCAGGGTTTTAAATGAATTTTTTGCATCTGTGTTCACTATGGAGAAAGACGATGTAGACGTGTGGGCAGCACGGTGGCATAGTGGTTAGCACTGTTGCCTCACAGCGCCAGGGACCCGGGTTCGAATCCGGCCTCGGGTGACTGTCTGTGTGGAGTTTGCACATTCTCCCCGTGTTTGCGTGGGTTTTCTCCGGGTGCTCCGGTTTCCTCCCACAGTCCAAAGATGTGCGGGGTTAGGTTGATTGGCCATGATAAAAATTGACCCTTAGTGTTAGGGGGATTAAATACGTGGGGTTACAGGGATAGGGTGGGATATGTGTTGGTGTAGGGGTTACGGGGATCGGGTGGGATATGTGTCGGTGCAGGCTCGATGGGCCGAAATGGCCTCTGTCTGTACTGTGAGGTTTCTGTGATTTCTGTGAAATTGGGCAAGGGGACTGTGACATACTTGAACATATTAGCATCGAGAGGGAGGAGGTACTAGCGGTTTTAGCAGGCCAAAAAGTGGATAAATCCCCAGGCCCGGACGAGATGTATCCCAGGCTGTTGTGTGAGGCAAAGGAGGAGATTGCAGGGGCTCTGACACAAATTTTCAGAACCTCTCTGGCCACAGGGGATGTACCAGAGGACTGGAGAACAGCTAACGTAGTACCATTATTCAAGAAGGGTAGCAGGGATAAACCAGGGAATTACAGGCCAGTGAGCCTAACATCTGTGGTAGGGAAATTATTGGAAAAAATTCTGAGGGACAAAATTAGTCTCCACTTGGAGAGGCAAGGATTAATCGGGGATAGTCAGCATGGCTTTGTCAAGGGTAAATCATGTCTGACCAATCTGATTGAATTTTTCGAGGGGGTGACTAGGTGTGTGGATGAGGGAAATGCTGTGGATGTGGTTTACATGGATTTCAGTAAAGCTTTTGACAAAGTCCCGCATAGGAGACTGGTCAAGAAGGTAAGAGCCCATGGGATCCAGGGTGCCTTGGCGCGTTGGATCCTAAACTGGCTGAGTGGCAAGAGGCAGAGGGTGATGGTCGATGGTTGCTTTTGTGACTGGAAGCCTGTGTCCAGTGGGGTACCTCAGGGATCGGTGCTGGGACCCTTGCTGTTTGTGATCTACATAAATGATTTGGATGAGAATGTAAAAGGTATGATCAGCAAGTTCGCAGATGGCATGAAAATTGGTGGGGTGGTAAATTGCGAGGAGGAAAGCCTCAGGCTACAGGACGATATAAACGGGTTGGTCAGATGGGCGGAAAAGTGGCAAATGGAATTTAACCCTGAAAAGTGCGAGGTGATGCATTTTGGACGGACAAATAAGGCAAGGGAATACACAATGAGTGGTAGGACCCTAGGAAGTACAGAGGGTCAGAGGGACCTTGGTGTACATGTACATAGATCCCTGAAGGCAGCGGAGCAGGTAGATAAGGTGGTTAAAAAGGCATATGGGATACTTGCCTTCATTAGCCGAGGCATAGAATATAAGAGCAGGGAGGTTATGATGGAGCTGTACAAAACGCTGGTGAGGCCACAGCTGGAGTACTGTGTGCAGTTCTGGTCGCCTCACTATAGGAAGGATGTGATTGCTTTGGAGAGGGTGCAGAGAAGATTCACCAGGATGTTACCTGGGATGGAGCGCCTCAGCTATGAAGAAAGACTAAACAGGCTGGGGTTGTTTTCCTTGGAGCAAAGAAGGCTGGGGGGGGACCTGATTGAGGTGTACAAAATGATGAGGGGCATAGATAGGGTAGATAAAGAGGAACTTTTCCCCTTAGTAGGGGGGTCAATAACAAGGGGGCATAGATTCAAGGTAAGGGGCAGGAGGTTTAGAGGGGATTTGAGGAGGAACTTTTTCACCCAGAGGGTGGTTGGAATCTGGAACTCACTGCCTGAAAGGGTGGTAGAGGCAGGAACCCTCATAACATTCAAGAAGCATTTGGATGAGCACTTGAAATGCCATTGCATACAAGGCTATGGACCAAATGCTGGAAAATGGGATTAGACTGGACAGGGATTGATGGTCGGCGCAGACACGATGGACCGAAGGGCCTCTTTCTGTGCTGTATAACTCTATGACTCTATGACTCTAAGGGGAAGGTGGAGAAAGGAAGAGAAGAGGAGGGGGATTTGCAGATGGAGGGACAGGGACGAGAAAGTGGGGAAGAGAGGAGGAGAGGGAAGGATTGCAACAGGATGGGAGGGAGGGGGAAGGGGTTGGGTGAGAGAAGGGGAGGAGAGATGCGGAAAAGGAATGGACGAGGGGGAAGAGAGAGCAAGGAGAGAGGAGAGGGAAAGGAGTGGAAAGGACAGAGAAGAGGAGAGGGAAGAGGAGAGAAGGGTAGAGGAGAGGACAGAGAAGAGGGTGGGAGAAAAGAGAAGAGGAGGAGATTGAGGAAAGCAGGCAGCAGAGGAAAGGTAGGGAGGGGAGAGGGTGACGACAGGGGAGGGGGACTGGAGACGGAGCGAAGCAGTTCACAAAACCAGTCCCCATCCACCACCACCCCCCTCTGCCTGGCTGAACTTGTTCTCACATTGAACAACTTCTCCTTTAACTCCACTCATTTCCTCCAAATCAAAGGTGTTGCTATGGGTACCCGCATGGGTCCTAGCTATGCCTGCCTTTTTGTGGGATATGTGGAACACTCTTTGTTCCAGTCCTACTCGGGTCCCCTCCCTCACCTCTTTTTCCGATACATTGATGACTGTATCGGTGCCGTTTCCTGCTCTTGCCCTGAACTAGACAATTTCATTCACTTTGCCTCCAATTTCCACCCTTCCCTCACCTTCACATGGTCCATCTCTGACTCTTCCCTTCCCTTCCTCGACTTCTCCGTCTCCATCTCTGGGGATAGGTTATTGACCAATATTCACTACAAGCCCACTGACTCCCACAGCTACCTGGACTACACTTCCTCCCACCCCGCCTCCTGTAAGGACTCTATTCCATTCTCCCAGTTTCTCCGTCTCCGCCGCATCTGCTCCGACGATGCCACCTTCCACACCAGTGCTTCCGACATGTCTTCCTTTTTCCTCAATCGAGGATTCCCCTCTACCGTGGTTGACACGGCCCTCGACCGAGTCCATTCTATCTCCCACACTTCTGCCCTCACCCCTGCCCCTCCCTCCCGGAACCACGATAGGGTTCCCCTTGTCCTCACCTTTCACCCCACCAGCCTCCACATTCAACGGATCATCCTCCGCCATTTCCGCCACCTCCAAAGTGATCCCACCACCAAACGTATCTTCCCCTCCCCTCCCCTTTCAGCATTCCGTAGGGACTGCCCCCTCCGAGACACCCAAGTCCACTCCTCTATCACCCCCAGCACCCCTTCCCCTTCGCCTGGCACCTTCCCGTGCAAGCGCAGGAGATGTAACACCTGCCCTTATACCTCCCCCCTTCCCACTGTCCAGGGCCCCAAACACCCCTTCCAGGTGAAACAGCGATTTACTTGTACTTCTTGCAATCTAGTATACTGTATTCGCTGCTCATGATGCGGTCTCCTCTACATTGGGGAGACCAAACGCAGATTGGGTGGCCGCTTTGCGGAACACCTCCGTTCAGTCCGTAAGGGTGACCCCGAGCTTCTGGTCGCCTGTCATTTTAATTCACCGCCCCATTCCCACTCGGACGTCACCGTCCTTGGCCTCTTGCATTGTTCCATGGAAGCTCAACGTAAACTCGAGGAACAGCACCTCATCTTCCGATTAGGCACTTTACAGCCTTCCGGACTCAATATCGAGTTCAACAATTTCAGATCATAACTTCGGCCCGTATTACATTTTTACTTATATTTTTTATCCACACCTTTGTTTTGGTTTTTCCCCCCCCCTTTCCTTTTTTTTCTCTCTTCCACATGGCAGCTGTCTCCCATTCTGCCAGCGCATTTCACACCTAATCTAGAGCCGTCTTTTGTCTCCACTAGTCCTATCACCATCTCGTCTCGTTTTGAATACCTCTTAATGTCTCTTCTCTTTTGTTCTCTCCCAGCCTGGCCTCTTAATCTATTTCATTCCCTGTGCCTCTTTAGTCTTGATAAAGGGTTTTGACCCAAAACGTCGACTCTAATTTCTCTCCACAGATGTTGCCTGGCCTGCTGAGTTTTTCCAGCATTTTCTGTTGTTATTTCACAAAACCTGAATGTTTGATCCAAATTAGAAATCCAATTCCTGAACCCTCCCTCCACTGAGCCAAAAGACAAATGCAACCCTGACCATGCTGAAATGCCACAGCACCACTTACAGGTACAACGACCTCCCTTGTCATCCCTTTCAACAGGTAAGATGTCGGCTTCTCTGGACATACAAGGAATGATGTGGAACATTTGTTCTCCAACTCGTGCAACAGCTCATCTGGACTCGTGAGGCCATAAAATGATCAACGCATTTGCCTAGCTGCTTGAGATTTTACATTCCTGATCAAGTAAACAAATTCTTAAATCAACTGGAGAATATCTCATTATCTCTGTTAGTAGGATACATGCATTCTTCTGGCAGTAATTTCTCTGAAACTGGTAGACACTAAACTTAAGCAGGGAGCTCTCACTTTCTGCAGGTAATTTTCAACTATGTTGCCCATTGTCAGCGCTTTTCATCCCATTGATTTCAGTGAATTAATTTCAGAAATTTGGGCTGGTTCTACAATCCTCTCCACCAGATATCGCCTATATGGCAAAATTGAAAAGCAGCCCCTCTGTGTCTGATTTCTTTACCAGATCACTGCAGACTGTCTTTTCTTTCTTAATTTGACAGGAATCCAAAAACTTGACCCACTGAAGCTCCCCAATCTCTTCTTGCCACTTAAACCCCCTACTGCCCTCCTTGGTTTGGGCTTCGGGCAGCCAACCCCCATTGAGTTCACATAAATGAGGTCTTTCCAACAAATTGGCCTAGAAATTCAATGGCGCATGCTCATTTTCAGGCACTAAACGTGCGCCTAAGCCTTCAATATGTTGGGCAGGAAGCACACGCTCATTATGAGCTAGAAGTGTGCCGTCCACCATATTGGTATAGGCAAAAAATAAGTGAGCAGAACACATGCCTGAAACAGGTGCTGGCCTGTTACACATGCAAATAAGGGGCCTAAAGCCTATGTGAGGCCCCCCATGTAAAATTGGGTTGCCCTGAATGCAGTCGGGGCTAAATTTCGCTTAACAGCAACATCTTAATATAACTTTTTCAAAATTCCTCCTTAGCCAACATGTCAATGTCTGTATCTCACTCTTGTGACTTATGACATCATTTGGCAGTGGATGAGATTACTGAATGAGTCATTCCTCGGTATCTTTTTTCCTTCACATATTTTTTCTGGTTGAAATAAAACGTTCAATGTTTCAGATGACGATAATCAGGTAAACAATACCTGGTGTATAAGTACTTTAGGGAATACACTTCTGGCCTTGTTTATGTTACTGTTTTAGTTGGGCACACCACTGTATGTCGCAAGTGATTCAGCCACACATTTCGGAATGAGCCAGCTGCACCAACAATCTTTCTTTAAAAATCAACAAATTAAGGGCATGAATTATATTTTACAAAATTCATTCTCCTTACAGTATGGATTAGGCTTCCACTTCAGGATCAATCTGTCAGCTCCAGTACTGAGAGCCCAACGTAAAAATAATCCAGACTCATTTTAAACCTTTCTTGATAATGACCGCTAAATGTATTCCAGGAAGGATTTCTCTTGAGATAAAGGATCACTTTCAATGTACAATGAGTGTTCAGGCCATGAAGCATATTTCTTTGTATTGATTTAATTACAGTGTTGTAAATTGTGTGGCTTTACACTGGTAGTTTAGCACTGATGTTACTTCACTGGTGATTTCACACAACTATCAGTGTAAATGGGTTATTGGCTGAAAATTTAGGGGACAAAATTGGGTGCTTTTGCGCCTCCCGTTAGCGCCTGGGTTTGCGACTGGGCGCGGTGCTTTACATCGACTCCCCCCATATTTGGCGGGAGTTTTGCGGCAGAGATCGTGACGTCATCGCCGCGCGCATCGCCCCGGTAGCGCCCTGGACCCGAAATTGACTTCCACCCCCTGTAGCAGCGCCGGTCGGAAGCACCAACAGCTGCAGGAGGCGTGCATCGGGCGGCCGGCCGCTTTGGGGGTGATGATTAAAGGCGAGGTGGCTGAGGCAAGTAAAAAAAAAACTACCTTTCTTGTCTGCTTTTTTTTGCGGGTTCCTGCCCGTGATCGATCAGCCTACCACTCTGCGGGATCATGGCTGCCTTGGTGGTCAAGGTAGGTACTTTTTCTATTGCAGAGCCTGCAGCGATGGCCCTTCCCTTTAAGGGAGGGAAGGAGCCTTTGAACGCGGCAGTGCTGCACGGCCCAGTGTGCAGTGCTGCTGAAGTCTCCACCCCGCCTGCTGCTGATTGCGCTCCAAGAAGGAAGTGGAGTTCTTGATTTAGTGTTCTACTTCCTTCCTGGAGCGCAAAACCGAATTTTTTAAAAGTTTAGCAACATTAGCGCCTGACGCTAATTTTCTCAACTTTTAAAATTTAGCGTCCCAAACGGGGCTATAATGAATTTCTCCCCCTTAGTGTCTACAAGTGTTGCAGCAGTGTCGTGTTGAAGGTATTTAACTCACTGGTTACAGTCTGCTTCAGTGCTTGCTGTAAGTAACCTAAAGTCCTAATCAACATGCAATAGCAAATTACCTCACTCCTCCAATCGGTGGGGAGGTATTTAATTAGGTAGGAAAGATTGATTGGTTGAAGCCTATTGTTAATGCTCTCAGTTGAAATCAATCACTTCTTTCCCAGACTTAAAACACATATGAGAAACGATTGATATTTTATTCAAATGGAAGTGGAATAAAATATTACAGTACGTACATGATAATAAATAAACTATTACTATGGGGATAGAAGGCACATTTCATGCTGTTAAGTTGGAATTACCACTGTGCAATAAGTTTGAAGTTTCATGGATACATGTGTATTTGACTCAGTTATTGGTTCTGTGGAGTTTAATTAGTTCCGCAGTGAGCGCACAGCCAGTCTGCAACCAGTTGAATTGTGTACAGTTTTGGTCACCTTATCTGAGGAAGGATGTTCTTGCTGTAGTGTATGTACTTTGCAGAAGGAACTATATTCTGCAGCCCCTGTATACTGCAGTACCAGTAGTGACCACCCCTGTATATAAGCCTGTGTAGTAACATTTGCATAGTAGTTCCAGGTTGCCTCCATTCAGTAAAGACCTGTTATAACCAACTCCTGCAGTCCGTGTCTCAATTATACACGGACATAATACTGGCGACGAGCAGATACGAACTTACCTACAGTCTGCACCACCTCATGGGGATCCATCCATGAAGCGAAGTTATCAGAGGTCGAGGCCAGAAGGAAGAAAGAAACAGAAGAAACGGGCGTTGACCATGGACATCCGCCTCTGAGTCAGCGGAGTTGAAGATTTGCAGGAGAGGCTGTCGAGAGCGGGGCTTGGTTATCCTGTTGATGGTGCTTCAGCTAATCAGGCCGGTGGCAGGTAGTACACTGATCCTTCCTGGGCTGCGGCGGTCTAGAGCTCGAGCGGGTGGCTTTGCAACGGGGCCGAGCAGCGTTGTCAGGAAGAGGAGAGAGAGAGAGGGTGGAGTACACAGGGCGCGGCCGGTGCTACGAAGCCGGGCAGCGTACAGACCCGAGAAGAGGGAGGCAAGAGTCCCGCAGGGTTGTTCCGACGACGGGGAAATAATAAAAATTAAATGCGCAGAAAGCCGCGAGGAGCTGCAGTTTGCCACGGAACCGCGGAGAGCGGCGTTAGCAGCAGCGCGGGGGGAAGTGCGCGAAGACCATAGGGCGTCGGCATCAAGGCATAAAACGCCAGCAACAGCGCTAGCAACAGCGGAGAAGACAGAAAGCGCGGGAGGCGCCATCTTAATCCAGCGGGGAAGAAGGCAAAGCGCGGGAGGCGCCATTTTGTTAAATCGGGGAAGAAGGCAAAGCGCGGGAGGCGACATTTTAGTTTTCCAAGATGCCGAAGACTGGCAATATCACTGCCTTCGATAATGCAATAGAAGACTGGACCACATATGTGGAAAGAGTCGAGGTATATTGCGAGGCAAATGAAGTAGCCGATGAGAAAAAGGCATCGGTACTGCTAAACTTAATGGGCGCAAGAACGTACAGCCTATTGCGGGACCTGATTACTCCAGCCAAACCGAAGGCGAAGAGTTTTAACGAAATTGTTGCTATCCTACAGGAACACCTAAATCCTACACCGCTGCTGATAGCAGAAAGATTTAAATTCCACAGGAGAAATCAGCATTAAGATGAGAGCAATGCTGATTACCTTATGGAACTACGCAAGCTATCAAAGCACTGCCAGCTCGGAGCAGGACTGGCAGATACCTTACGGGACAAATTTGTGTGTGGACTCCTGAGTGAAGGAACCCAGAAGAGGGTACTCTCAGAGAAAGAGCTGACGCTAGATAAGGCTTTCAGCGTGGCAGTATCGTACGAAGCAGCAGCAAGGGGAGCTGCGGAAATACAGCAAAAGCCATAGGAATACAGCACCCACGAAATGACATGGGGATTTGCAAAATGTTATTGCTGCGGCAGAACAACCCATGACCAGAAGGACTGCTGGTCCAAGGACAAAATATGCAGGCAATGTGGAAAGATGGGACACATTGCACGAGTTTGCAGGTCTGGGAAGAAGACTGACGACAACAAAAAGGCTACTAAGGAACCGTACAGGAAAGTACAAAAGATGATGGACAGTAGTTCCGAAGACCAGATGAGCGATAGTGAATCCGGGAACAAGAGACTAAGCTGTCTCAAACTTCACAACATAATCGCAAAAGAGGATCACCGAACCATTTGGGTCACCCTCACGATAGCAGGGTCCAAAGTCAAAATGGAATTGGATACAGGATCAGCTCTAACCGTCATGAATCGATGAGACTATGAGCGGCTATTCTCACACATACCCTTGAAAGAGACATCCATTGTCTTTAAGACGTATACGGGGCAAAAAGTATACCCCAGAGGAAAAATAAGGGTGCCTGTCGAATACAACGGCAAGGAAAGACAGAAATTGTATCTGTACATACTGCAAGATGGTGGACCACCGTTATTGGGACGTACATGGATCAGAAAGATAAGTTTAGACTGGCACTCCATTCAGGCACTGACGGTGGCTGGTAAAAAGGATGACGACGTCACTCCTGGACGATTGTCAACAATCTTAGCTAACGCCAAAGAGGTATTTCAACAAGAACTGGGAACTCTTAAAGGCATAACCGCCTCGATAAAAATAGAAGAGAATGCATTTCCCAAGTTTTTCAAAGCAAGACCGGTACCATATGCAATTCACCCAGCCGTCGAGGCAGAGCTGGAGAATCTGGAGAATGCAGGCATATTATCTAAGGTAGACTGGAGCGAGTGGGCGACACCCATCGTTCCTGTCATGAAGAAAACGTTAAACAATAATTTGAGGAGCCAAGGAAAGTTCGCATCTGTGGGGACTTCAAGGTGATGGTGAACCCAGTTCTTCACACAGTACAATATCCTCTTCCAAGGATAGAAGATATCTTTGCCTCACTATCTGGAGGGAAGCGTTTTACAAAAATTGACCTAGCACAAGCGTATTTGCAGATGGAGGTTGAAGAGTCCTCTAGGAAGTATCTCACGATAAACACTCACAAAGGTCTTTACCAGTATAATCGACTGGTATTCGGAGTAGCATCAGCTCCGGCGATATGGCAAAGAGCGATGGAACAAGTCCTGCAAGGAATTCCGGGGACTCAGTGTTACTTGGACGACATCCTAGTGACAGGTGAAGATGACAGTGAACACCTTGCCAACCTAGAGCAGGTGCTCACTAGACTACGTGAACATGGGCTACGGGCCAATCGGCCCAAGTGCGAGTTTTTTAAGAAACAGATATCGTATTGTGGCCACGTGATTGATGAAGAGGGGTTACATAAGTCCCCTGACAAAATTGAAGCGGTAGTTAAGGCTCCAGCGCCTGAAAATCTGTCGCAACTGAGGTCATTCCTCGGATTGGTGAATTACTACCATAAGTTTTTGCCGAATTTGTCCACAATTCTGCACCCACTGAACGCCCTACTACAAACGGGAGTAGCATGGAAATGGAGCGATGAATGTAAGCGGGCCTTTCAGAAGAGTAAGGACCTAATCACTTTGAGAGAAGTATTGGCTCACTACAACCCATCACTACCGATAAGACTGGCGTGTGATGCGTCTCCCTACGGCATTGGAGCGGTACTGTCACATAAATTCCTTGATGGTTCAGAGAGGCCGATAGCTTTTGCGTCACGCTCGTTAACTTCAGCCGAGCGTAACTACGCCCAGATTGACAGAGAGGCCCTCAGCCTGGTGTGGGGGGTGAAGAAGTTCAATCACTACCTGCACGGTCAGAAATTTACTCTACTTACTGATCATCAACCTCTTGCCTCCATTTTCAACCCTCAGAAGGGCGTACCGATAATGACAGCACAACGGCTACAGAGGTGATCCCTTTTCCTAGGGGCACACCAATATGACATCGAGTACAAAGGAACTAAACAGCATGGGAATGCTGATGGATTGTCGCGCCTACCGTTGCCGACAGTGGAAGAAGAACTTGCAGTGGATCCAGTGGAGATATTCCACTCGACCATAGTCGAATGTCTCCCTGTGACGAATGCAAACATAGAAAAGGAAACACGAAATGACCCGACACTCTCCAGGGTCTATGATTTAACGGTGAAGGGATGGCCAGCACATGGCAAACCACTGCTGCCAGCATTCTCGCCGAGAAGAGAACAGCTGTCAGTGTGCAGAGGAACCTTGATGTGTGGATCCAGAGTAGTAATTCCACCTAAATTGAAGGATAAAGTGCTCAATGAGCTTCATGAGGGTCATCTGGGAGGGGTAAAAATGAAGAACTTAGCCAGAGCGTTTGTGTGGTGGCCGGGAATCGATAGAGAAATCGAAGAGATGACCAAGAGCTGTACAGGATGCCAGAAGGTCCAAAACGCCCCACCACAAGCCCCTCTACATCCATGGGAGTGGCCCTCATCTCCATGGCAAAGGGTGCACATTGATTTTGCTGGTCCATTTATGGACTCGATGTTTTTAATTGCGGTGGATGCACATTCAAAGTGGCCAGAGGTAATAAAAATGTCCTCAACCACCACAGAAAAAACTATCACAGTCTTACGAACTATATTCGCCAGGAATGGGCTGCCTGAACAGATTTGCTCCGACAATGGACCACAGTTTGTGTCTGAAGAGTTCCGGAGGTTCTTAAAGAACAATGGTGTTAAGCATTACACATCCGCCCCATATCATCCAGCCACTAATGGATTGGCCGAGAGGTTCGTTCAAACATTCAAGAAGGCTATCAAGGCAATGTGTAATGAAGATATACCCCTATGCGACACATGCGGTTACCAACCAAACTCCAGCCATGATGTTCTTCAATCGAAGACTACGATGCCGCTTGGATTTGGTTAAGCCAAACATCAGAAGAGATGTGGAGAACAGGCAGTTTCAGAATATGAATGAAAGGCCGACCAGGAGTTTTAAGATAGGTCAACCAGTTTTGGCCCAGGACTACCGCACAGAGAAATGGCAGCCAGGAATGATCTGTACATGGCAAGGACCTCTAATGTATACCGTGGACGTTGGAGAGAGTATTGTAAGACGCCATGCTGACCAGATTCTAGAGTCACTGGGAAACGTCAACTCCACACCACGATCTGATACACCTGGCGATGAAACCGAAGTACCAATTGCATCTACCTCAGAATCGGTGATATTGGAAGCAGACGAACCAAACAACGACATTGATCCCGACTCAACGTTGGCAGAAGAACCTGGTACCCCAAAGAGGCGTTATCCAGACAGAATCAGGAAGCCTCCTCAAAGACTGAACTTATAATTGCTTAACTTCAACTAATGTATCTAGCAACTGTAATTGTAAATATGTTATTTCATTGTTAATCGAATGTTATGTACTGTTTAGCTAAAAGGGGAGGAATTGTAGTGTATGTACTTTGCAGAAGGAACTATATTCTGCAGCCCCTGTATACTGCAGTACCAGTAGTGACCACCCCTGTATATAAGCCTGTGTAGTAACATTTGCATAGTAGTTCCAGGTTGCCTCCATTCAGTAAAGACCTGTTATAACCAACTTCTGCAGTCCGTGTCTCAATTATACACGGACATAATACTTGCCATGAAAGGAGTTCAGCGAAGATTCAGCAGACTGATACCTGGGATAACAGGAATGACGTATGAGGAGAGATTGGTTCGATTGGGCTTGTACTCGTTGGAGTTTAGAAGAATGAGAGGGGATCTCATTGAAACTTATAAAATTCTAACAGGACTGGACAGACTAGATGCAGGAAGGATGTTCCCGATGGTCGGAGAGTCCAGTACCAGGGGTCACAGTCTAAGGATAAAGGGTATGCCATTTAGGACAGAAATGAGGAGGAATTTCTTCACCCAGAGAGTGGTGAACCTGTGGAACCCTCTACCACAGAAGGCAGTAGAGGCCAATTCATTAAATATATTCAAGAAGGAGCTGGATATATTTCTTAAGGCTAAAGGGATCAAGGGGTATGGGGAGAAAGCAGGGACCGGGTACTGAATTTGGATGATCAGCCATGATCACATTGAATGGCGGAGCAGGCTTGAGGGGCCGAATGGCCTACTCCTGCTCCTATCTTCTATGTTTCTATGTTTCTATAGCCGACCTACATAGAGAAGGATTTAAAATGCAAATATCTCACTACTACTACTTCCTTGCATTTGGGGTAAAATCACAATATGTTTTGTTTGTAAGTTTATACTGTTCCAAGTCAATACATATTTCAACAAGTATGAACTGAAGTACGACGAGTGTAGCTTCCCTGCACATCAAGGAAGCTTTTGGCCACCAAGAAGCCCTAGCAAAACTGAGGTCAAAGGGAAATCCCAGACACAAAGGAAGATGGTTGTGGCTGTTGGAAGACAGTTGTCATATCTCCGGTACATTGCTACAGGGAAGAGCATCCTCAGTCTCAAAGAACTTTACAACCAATGAAGTACTTTTGAAGTATAGTCATTGTTGTAATGTAGGAAATTGTGTAATCAGAAGGACTGCAGCGGTTCAAGAAAAGGCTCACTACCACCTTCTCAGAGCAACTAGGGGTGAGCAATAAATGCGGTTATGCCAGTATCAACTATATCCCGAGAACAAAATGGAGAAAGAGCTAACCCAGGTAATTACAGGCCAGTTCGTTTAACATCTATGGTAGGGAAAATTTGGGAATCCTTATTTAAAGATGAAATGATTAAATATCTAAATGAATTTCAAGAAGGAAGATTGTGCTTGACAAACCTGTTGTTTGAGGGGGTGACAGATATGTGGTAGATTAGAAATGCAATTTATGTGGTATACATGACTTTCAGAAAGCCTTTGACGAGGTACCAGATAGGAGACTACTGGAGAAGATTTGGGGGAGGGGGAGAATATTGGATTAATAACTGATTAGAAGGGAGGAGACAGAGAGTAGGAGTTTCTCATACTGGTTGGAAATGGGTAGTGGTATCCCACAGGGTTGTGTTCTGGGACTGCTTCTGTTCACTGTGTACATTAATGATTTGGATATAGGGCTAGAGGGAGTGGTGTCCAAATTTGCAGATGATACTAAAATAGGAGGCATAGTTAATAATTCTGACAACCAAATAAACTGCAAGGTGATATTGATAAGATGGTGGAATGGGCAAAAAAAAAGATGGAATTCAGTGGCAGCAAATACAATATCAAACATTTTGGTAAAAAAATACAAATAATTACAGTTTAAATGGGGGAAAGTTGGGCGATATGGAAGAGCACGGAATTTGGGGGTTCGGTAGCACCTCAAGTGGATAAGGCCATAAAAAACGTTAATGGAAAACTGGGATTTATGGCAAGGCCTATAGAATCGTAGAATGATACAGCACTGAGGGAGGCTGTTCGGCCCACCGTGCCTGTGCCAGCTCTTTGGTAGAGCTATCCAATTATTCCCACTCCTCTGCTCTTTCCCCATAGCCCTGTAATTTTTTTTCCCTTCGTGTATTTATCCAATTCCCTTTTTAATGTTCCTATTGAATCTGCTTCCACCACCCTTTCAGGCAGTGCATTCCAGATCATAACAACTCGCTGCGTAAATTTCATATTTCTCATGTCGCCTCTGGTTCTTTTGCCAATCACCTTAAATCTGTGTCTTCTGGTTACCAGCTCTTTTGCCACTGGAAGCAGTTTCTCCTTATTTACTCTATCAAAACCATTCATGATTTTGAACACCTCTATCAAATCTCCTCTTATCCTTAATAACAACAGAAAATGCTGGAAACACCCAGCAGGCCAGGCAGCATCCAT
Organism: Somniosus microcephalus; assembly: GCF_052327205.1. Taxonomy (NCBI): domain Eukaryota; kingdom Metazoa; phylum Chordata; class Chondrichthyes; order Squaliformes; family Somniosidae; genus Somniosus; species Somniosus microcephalus. The sequence continues at coordinate 63,848,550 of NC_140989.1, forward strand.
GGAGAGAGAAACAGAGTTAACGTTTCAGGTCTGGGACCCTGCATCAGAACTGGAAAAGGCTAGAGATGTAACACTTTTTAAGCAGGTGCAGAGGCATGGAGGGGGTGGGGGGGCGCGAGGGGAGGAAGGAACTGAAGGAATATTCTGTGCTAAGGTGCAGGAAAGATAAAGGGCTGGATTTTGTGAATGGAGCTGAGTTGGAGGCGGGACTGCTGCTTGTCGTGTCAATGCCCCACCTCCATCCTCGCCTGACCAATCAGAGGGATTTTCCCCTGATTGAGCTTGTTAAGCCCGCCCTGCCAATTAGGGAGGAAGTCACTGACAGATCATGTCAACATCAGACGTGCTCTCTGTCAAGACTTCCTGAAAGAAGAAATGACAGCGTTTGACAGCTCTGTGATGCTGTCAAACACTGACATTCTCTTTAGTTTGATGAGACTTTGTGGTGAGGACTCGTCAAACCTTTCAAATTTGTAAATTTCACATGACTATTGGAACGGAGGTTCCATCAGCCATTATGTGAAATTGACAAGCAGGATGTCGGCTCTCCCCATCCAGCGCAGCTAAAGGCTGTAGAAAGAAAACAGGTAAGTGAACATTTTTTAACACTTATCACTCAACTTACATACTTACCACTCCACACTTGCACCCATCACTCACCTCTACACCTTACTTCCAGGTGCCTCCGACCACCGCAGACCTCCTCCACGTCTCCTCCAACCCGGCGGGGTTCTCCGATGTCGGGAAACCTTCACCTGAGAAGATAAAATGGCACTAATCCTTTTTCTGCCTGTTAATTACCTGTTAACAGGCAGTTAAAAGGATTAAATGCCTTTCCCGCCTCCAGGAGACGGGACCCGAAGCAGCAAATCTTCCCGCCTCCTGGAAAAAGGGCACAGAGGCGGGATGGGGTGGGTTTGCCATCCCCCCTGCCACTTTCTCCGAGTTTACCAGCTGTCCCGCCTCCATGCCCGCCTCCTCGGGGTTTGGAAATTCCAGCCCAAAATGCTACAAATGGCGATGGCAAAATCATACAGCCTGAAAAATGGGGGCAGAGGTTATAGTCTGAAATTGTTGAACTCAATGTTGAGTCCAGAAGGCTGTAAAGTGCCTAATCGAAAGATGAGGTGCTGTTCTTTGAACTTACGTTGAGCTTCATTGGAACAATGTAAGAGGCCGAGGACAGAGAGATCAGAGTGGGAGTTAAGCGGAGAATTAAAGTGACAGGCGACCAGAAGCTTGGGGTCCCTCTTACGGACTGAACGGAGGTGTTCCACAAAGCGGTCGCCCAATCTGCATTTGGTCTCCCCAATGTAGAGGAGACCGCATTGTCAGCAGAGAATACAGTATACTAAATTGCAAAAAGTACAAGTAAATCACTGTTTCACCTGGAAGGGGTGTTGGGGGCCCTGGACAGTGGGAAGGGAGGAGGTAAAAGGGCAGGTGTTGCAACTCCTGTGCTTGCACGGGAAGGTGCCGGGCGAAGGGCTGTTAGGGGTGATTGAGGAGTGGACCAGGGTGTCGTGGAGGGAGCGGTCCCTTTGGAATGCTGAAAGGGGAGGTGAGGGGAAGATGCGTTTGGTGGTGGGATCACGTTGGAGGTGGCAGAAATGGTGGAGGATGATCCGTTGAATGTCAAGGCTGGTGGGGTGAAAGATGAGGACAAGGGGAACCCTATCATGGTTCTCTGCTCTCAGGAGAACAACCCCAACTTCTCCAGTCTCTCCACATAACTGAAGTCCCTCATCCCTGGTACCATTCTAGTAAATCACCTTTGCACCCTTTCTAAGGCCTTGACATCCTTTCTAAAGTGTGATGCCCAGAATTGGACACAATACTCCAGCTGAAGCCTAACCTGTGTTTTATAAAGGGTTAGCATAACTTCCTTGCTTTTGTATTCTATGCCTCTATTAATAAAACCAAGGATCCCATATGCTTTTTGAACAACCTTCTCAACTTATCCTGCCACCTTCAAAGATTTGTGTACATACACCCCCAGGTCTCTCTGTTCCTACACCACCTTTAAAATTGTACCATTTAGTTCATTCTTCCTACCAAAATGTATCACTTCACACTTCTCTGCATTAAATTTCATCTGCCATGTGTCTGCCAATTTCGCCAACTTGTCTATGTCCTCCTGAAATCTATCCTCCTCATTCTTTACTATTTTTCCAAGTTTCATGTCATCTGCTAACTTTGAAATAATGCCCTGTATACCCAAGCCCAGGTCATTAATATATATCAAAAAGAGCAGTGGTCCTAATACCGACCCCTGGGGAACACCACTGGATACTTCCCTCCAGTCTGAAAAACCACCATTCATCACAACCGTCAAGATGTAATAGCGAATCTATATAATACCTTAGTAAGACCACAGTTACACACTACTGTGTGTAGTTTTGGGCTTCACACTATAGCAAGGATATTGAGGTAATAGTGAGGGTGCAGAGCGGATTCACGAGGATGCTGCCTGGTATGAGGAAATACAAATACGAAAAAAGGCCTAACTTTTTAACTGCCTGTGGGTTTCCGGTGGGAAATCATGCTAACTAGTTAACTTCCCATCCACCCGCAGCAGAATGAGACCTGGACAATTTAACAGTTGGACCTCAGTTAAATACTATGGGCTGGATTTTATCAATGGAGACGTGCTGGAGGCGGGATTTCTGGTTACCGGGTTTCAGTCCCGTCCCCAGCAACGTCTGACCAACCCACGCAATTTTGCCTTGATTGGCATTGTTAAGTCCGCCCTGTGGGCTTACCAGCCAATGAAGGGAAAGCCAGTGACAGATGATGTCAGCATATGACGCTTCATCTGTCGAAAAAATTTTGACAGATGAATTGTCAGCGTTTGACAACTTTGAGAAGCTGTCAAACACTGACAATCTCTGTTCTAAGGTGAGCCCTTGCACAGAAGGCTCACCAAGACCACTCTCCTCGACAGAAAGCAGATGGCTGCTGCATCTGAGAATGCAGCAGCCATTGTGTCATCTCTGCCATTGAGATGAGGCACCTCTGCATCCTCAAAGGTTGAAGCCTGCAGAAAGAAGCAACGGTAAGGAAACTTTTTCCAACACTTCTACAGATGACATTTCGTCCCCTCTCACGCCCGCAGACCCATTGCTCGCCTTGCTGACCCTGGTGAGGTTTGCAGCCATCGGGAAGCCCACAATTGCAGGCGTAAAATGGGGAAAAGCTTCAAAACTGCCTGTTAACAGGCAGTTAATTGGTTCTAATCCCCTTCCCGCCTCGAGGAGACGGGTCACTGCGTGACTTGGGGACCCACCTCCCAAGAAGATGGCACAGAGGCGGATTGGGAGCGGGGTTGCTACCTGCTCCCAGTTTCTGCCATTTTCCCAGCAGTCCCGCCTCCATATCCATCTCCCCGGGGTTGGGAAAATTCCCCCTGTTCAGCCGACTTCCCACCCATTCCGGGTCAGAAATCGGCGGAAAGTTACGCAGCCTGAAGGCGGCTCACTGACACTAGGTAGGCGGCAGGAACAGCTGCCAAGCACTCTTGCTCCTCTTGGCCCCGCAAAGAAAATATGTACCTGTTTGGACCTCTTCTGGCCCCAATGCTCTTTCCCGCAGTCATCACCTGGAAGAAATGTCACTGAAGCTTCCTGCTCAGGCCAAACAGTTAAAATTGCTGTCAGGTCCTGATGATTTTAACTGCCCAACTGCCCAGTTTCCACCAGGTGGGTAGGGTTAAAGTCACCCCCAAGCTATTTCCAGGGATTGAGGGGTCCAGAATGAGGGGACATAGATACAAGATTAAAGGTAAGAGATATAGAACAGATAGCAGGAGAAATGTTTTTTACACAGAGAGTTGTTAGGCAGTAGAATGCACTTCCAGAGTTAGTGACTGAAGCAGGGACCATGTCAACATGTAAGAATAAGTTAGCTGGATGGTTGAAGGAAAGGTGAAAGAAGGGATATGAGAATAGGGTAGGCACACAGGATTAGGACTACTGGTCTTGTGGAGGATAAACAGGCTGTTTGGCCTGAACAGTTTGTTTTCATGTTAGAATTTCTAGGTAATTCTAGGTAAATTTAAAAAAGTCTATATATGTACCAATACATGACAGATTGCAATTATGTGTGTTATGAAGCTGCATCACATTGAGGGCATTGGATGACATTAAAATAGAGGGAGTGAAACTTCATGCTATCTGAATGGTGTCTGAATTCCAAGATACCCCACAGTCTTGACAAACATTATATATTTTTTTATCTGACAGACTAAGTAGCAAGAGTATGTTTTAAAGCTTTTTTCTCTAAGAAAGATTTCCAAATTATTTTTACTTTTATCTGGAGTTGGCAACGAGGTATGTATTTATCAAAATTCAACTCCACACACAGGTTATAAGCAACTGTTCAGTCCATCTCCGCTTATTACATGTATAACAGAATTCTGGCGTAGTATCCAGTGCACAGCCTAGTAACTTAATAAAAATCTCTGGAGATAAGGCAATTCAGCACTCACGGCTTCAAAAGAACTATGTCCTAAATGAACAGAAATAGAACAAATGAAATAAAACGATGGTAAAACTGATTATGCTTCCTCCTACTCTCCTGCTTGAGTTTCAAGACATGCTCTATTGGTGATACATGAGCCTAAAAATGACAGTGCACTAAAGAAATATTAATTTCTAGCCTGTGCACTTTAAGATAGTTTGAATGAATTAATTGATGTTCTTATAATTAAGACTATGTTAATACACAGAATAGTGTGTCAGCCGGGCTCAGTAAGAGCATGCTCACCCCTGGGGTAGAAGCTTGTGTGCATCAGCCCAATAATACAGTTTGTGCTTACAACCTAGGTTGACATCCCAGTGTAGCACTGACAGATTGCTGCTTTGTTGGAAGTGTTGTCTATCGGTTAAGATTTTAACCCTGTCTACTCATTCAGGTGGTATTAGAGTTTATTGCAGTATTCAAAGAAAAGCAACAATTTTCTTGGTGTCCTGGCCAATCTTCTTCCCTGAGCTAATAGCAGCAAAAAAACGGATCAACTGGCTATTCATCTCATTCTGTTATGGACTTTACTGGTGCAGGATGGCTGCCATGTTTAGCTACATAACAATCCCACTGTACTCAGAAAGGTATTCATTGTGCGAGAAATCACAAAGACCGCTCTCCTCTGTAACGCTGGCCACCTCCGCCCCTACCTCAGCCCCTGCTGCTCAAACCCCTAAGTCACCGCCAGACTTAACTATTCCAATGCTCTCCCTACTGCCCTCCCATCCTCCACCCTTCATAATCTGCAGCTCATTCAAAGAACACTACTGCCTGCATCCTGTCCCACACCAAGTCTTACTCACCCATCAGCCCTGTCATTGCTGACCTACATTGGCTCCCAGTCCCCAAATGCCTCAAGTTTTAAAATTGCCATCCTTGTGTATAAATCCCTACATGGCTTTGCCCCACCCTATCTCTTTAACCTCCTCCACCAATACAACACCCCTCACACCACAAACTCTTCATCCTTCTGACTCTGCCCTCTTGTGCATCCTCCTCCCTTTGTCCTACTATTGGCAGATGTGTTTTTAATTACCTAGACCCCATGCTCTGGAATTCCCTCCCCAAACTTCTCTGCTTCTATCTCCCCCTCCTGATTTAAGGCCTTCCTTAAAACTCTTTGGTGTGGAGATGCCGGCATTGGACTGGGGTGGACAAATGTAAGAAATCACACAACACCAGGTTATAGTCCAACAGCTTTATTTGAAATCACAAGCTTTCGGAGCGCTGCTCCTTCGTCAGGTGAAGTGGAGAGATGCATAAAAACACAGCTTATATAGTCAGAGAATAATGTCAGATGTTTGCAGGTAATCTTTCTAACTGCCATTTATCACACCTCGGCAGAGAGATAATCACAGCAATCAAAGGTGTAAATGGTGTCCAAACAGGTCAGTCAGGAAAACATTACATCAAAGAACAATGAGGTGGGGTCACAAGGGGTCAAATGTTGCAGATGCTGGGGTCTGTATGAAAAACAAAAAAACATTCTCCAAGGCGGCCTTCGAGACACACAACAACGCAAAATCGTCGAGCAGAAACTGATAGCCAAGTTCCGCACCCACGAGGACAGCCTCAACTGAGATCTTGGGTTCATGTCACGTTACATGTAACCCCACCTGACGTAGGGTCATCCAGACTCGAGTCGTCGTTGGCTTGTTCTCTCCACACAGATGCGGCCGGACCTGCTGTGGTTTCCAGCAAAAAAAATGTTTATGTCTGTTTTTTTGTTTTTCATACAGACCCCAGCATCTGCAACATTTGATCCCTTGTGACCCCACCTCATTGTTCTTTGATGTAATGTTTTCCTGACTGACCTGTTTGGACACCATTTACACCTTTGATTGCTGTGATTATCTCTCTGCCGAGGTCTGATAAATGGCAGTTAGAAAGATTACCTGTAAACATCTGACATTATTCTCTGACTATATAAGCTGTGTTTTTATGCATCTCTCCACTTCACCTGACGAAGGAGCAGCGCTCCGAAAGCTTGTGATTTCAAATAAAGCTGTTGGACTATAACCTGGTGTTGTGTGACTTCTTACATTTAAAACTCTTTGACCGAGCTTTTTCTCCCTTTTTGGCTCTGTGTCTATATTTTGTTTACACCAGTGTAAGGCACTTTGGGGCATTTTTCTCCATGAAAGGCACTATATAAATGCAAGTCGGTGTATTTGTTGAAATGCTTTGAGACATTTGAATCTGATAGGACAGTTAATAATAAGACACTTAATAATAAGTGTTATTATTAATGAGGGTTGTGCCCTGAGTGGTAAAATAAATTGGCAACCATGTCGGCATCACCAGGCCTTAGAAAAAGCAGAAGTGCAAGCCTCGCATATGGATGAAGAAACTGAAATAATAATTTCTAACATATTGCTAACCACTTGCTGGTAGTCTAAACATGCATTGAGGAGCTTGCAGTACAAACTGTCAGAGATAGATTGCGTGGCACAAGAAACCAAGCACAGTGGAGTCCATGCCTTTTAGTGGTTTATGAAACTTTGCCACAGAATTGATGGTTATAGCGGACATTTGTTGCCAAAATATATCTTTATCTTATTCGACTAGAAACATGAATTGCAATAATTCTCTGCATAAACATTTTTTCTAAAAACATTAAATAGGCAGCTCTGAAGACTGAAGCCGAGTCTTCTGGTAATGCCCTGACAAATGACCTGGAATTGTTGTTTTTAGTGATATTTTAGCTAAAGAAGCCAAAAATGGTTCTCAGGGAAAAAAAAACCTGCTTTTTTATTCAAACCATCTGTTGCTGGCTGAGCTTTGATTGAACTTGACGTATTTGACCCAAAGCAACTGGAATTACACACGGCATCTATTTTGGAATAGAAACTGTAAAGCTTTGGAAAGATATATTACCCCACTCGACTGCAAAAAAAAAGGGACCATCATTAAAAGCTTAAATTCGAAGATTTCATCTATTCAGGCGTTATCTAAACAAACTCGTCGGCGGTGCTGCTCACACCAGTTTAATGTTTCACCTTTTGTAGAGCCAGCTATTCAGTCACAGAGACCTGCTTTATCTCAAAGCTATAATAATTACTTTTAAATTTCCCTAACAGACTTTTTTTCTCTTGTGCCTGATTTAATTTGCCAGGCAGCATTCAAAGAGGAGCCAGTGAGCGACAAAAGATCGTGGAAAAGTAAATAGAATTATCATTAATGGGGAGAAAAGATAATCGCTGAAATTGTGATGTTGTTCTAAATTTGATTAAATTACATTTTTTTTAAAGAGCTGGGGAAATCTAATTATAGACAGCAGTTACTAAGTATTTTCCACCTCAGAGAGCATGGAAAGAGAGCCATTGTTACCACAGAAGAAAGATAGGCAGGAAATGGAGTCTTGTATATTGGTTGGCCATTAGGCCCATGAACTTGAGATCTCCTCTTCTGAAAAGAGGGGAAACTCCATCGAGGTAAAACCTAATCTAAGTTTGCTTCAGGATAAAGGACTCAGTGTCTCGCTGTACATGCTGCAACCTATGAGACTTAGTGCAGGTGCACAGAGGAAGCACTTCAAACGCATTTAATGGACAGACAAATCCTTGAGGCGCTTGTATCATACAGTCATGTAAACACTGAACCACTTTTGTATAAAGTACTTGTGCTGAAGGATTCTTGTGAAGCTGCATGCATAAAAGCCCCATTTATAATGAAACAAATTAACCTGGCGTCTTTATTAAATTCAGCCAGTGTAGCTGGGCCCAGAGACCTGAAGAATTAAAACCAATAATAAACATTGCCCTTGCTCTCAAGACTTTTTTTTTGGTTGTGTTTCAGCTCGTATGTGTGTGATGTGAGTTCTCGGAATGGAACACCAATATTTAAAAATGATAAATAAATAATTGTTCATTCTGATGCAGCTGACAAGGCAATATTATGAAATCTATCTCACAATTAATGTGATTGCCACTGAAAAGTATTTAATTATTTATTTATATATATTTTTTAATGGCCCGGAATTTGCAGTCCTGATGACGGCGAATTGGCAGCGTTCGCTGTCACTCAGCCTTTGAAACTGTCCGCAACTTCAGGATTTAGCACATGCGCAGCCAAATGAGGATATCCTGAAGTTGCGGTCTGTCATTCACTGCTCCTCCACATGCAACTGCGCCACCCCCCCAACCCCCACAGAGCCGGCAATCAGTGAACTCTCTCAAGTCAGGGAAACTGACGAAAACTTCGGCTCTTCCGCAGTAATTACACTGTTAAATTCCCCACCAAAAGTTAGACCCAAAGGGATTAGATGCAACTGGGGTTTTAACAGCATATTGACTGCTAAACAAAGGTTAAAGGCCTGAAAAACTCATTTTAATTTTGTGCAGTGTCAAATTTATCCATTTTAATAAAAGTTAAAATTTTTAAGAAACTTGAAAAAAATGACATCGACAAAGTCGAAGATTGTTAAACTTATCCCTGGAACCGCTCGGGGCTCTTGGCCAGCTCGGGGCCCTGTGCAATTGCACAGGTTGCATGGTCCTAATGGCACCCTGCACACAGTCCTAAAAATATCCATTGGTTGATGAGATATTTTGAAAATCTCATTTCCATAGTTTCATTCTCAGCTGAGAAAAGAAGATGGTGAATAATTCTAAACAACCATAACTCCAGTTTTGAATAACTGGTATTGTAGTAATATATTGACCTGTAACTAAGATGGCCAGTGTGTTCTACTGATCAAAGAAGAGAGATTGATTAGATATACAAAATTATGAACTGGACAACCCGATAGTACAAGCAGTGTAGTGACCAAAGTCTAGGCTGAGGTTCAATGTTAGAGCTTGCTGTGGTGCAGTTAGGATGCAGGACTGTTCTTCCTGTATAATTGTATAATTGTATAATATAACTGGATAATTGTATATGCCTCAAAGCTGTCTGTGATGAGCTCATGTCTCAGGGTTGTCTGCCGTAAGTGAACGGCATCGATTTTAACTGACTCCGCCCAGTTTCCGCCCAGCGGGTAGGGTGAAAATCGCTCCATATATCTCAGGGTGTCATTTTTCAGTTAATATCTGAGCATTAGTTAGTTTCTCAGCACTGTCTGTCATGAGTTAGTATTTGAGGGCTATCTGTCATGAGTTAGTATCTGAGGGCTGTCTGTCATGAGTTAGTATCTGAGGGCTGTCTGTAATGAGTTAGTATCTGAGGGCTATCTGTCATGAGTTAGTATTTGAGGGCTATCTGTCATGAGTTAGTATCTGAGGGCTGTCTGTCGTGAGTTAGTATCTGAGGGCTGTCTGACATGAGTTAGTATCTGAGGGCTATCTGCCATGAGTTAGTATCTGAGGGCTGTCTATCATGAGTTAATATCTGAGGGCTATCTGTCATGAGTTAGTATTTGAGGGCTATCTGTCATGAGTTAGTATTTGAGGGCTATCTGTCATGAGTTAGTATCTGAGGGCTGTCTGTCGTGAGTTAGTACCTGAGGGCTGTCTGACATGAGTTAGTATCTGAGGGCTATCTGCCATGAGTTAGTATCTGAGGGCTGTCTGTCATGAGTTAGTACCTGAGGGCTATCTGTCATGAGTTAGTATCTGAGGGCTGTCTATCATGAGTTAATATCTGAGGGCTATCTGCCATGAGTTAGTATCTGAGGGCTGTCTGTCATGAGTTAGTACCTGAGGGCTGTCTGTCATGAGTTAGTATCTGAGGGCTGTCTGCCATAAGTTAGTACCTGAGGGCTGTTTGTCATGTGTTAGTATCTGAGGGCTGTCTGTCATGAGTTAGTATCTGAGGGCTGTCTGTCATGAGTTAGTATCTGAGGGCTATCTGTCATGAGTTAGTATCTGAGGGCGATCTGTCATGAGTTAGTATCTGAGGGTTGTCTGTCATGAGTTAGTATCTGAGGGCTATCTGTCATGAGTTAGTATCTGAGGGCTGTCTGCCATGAGTTAGTATCTGAGGGCTATCTGTCATGAGTAAGTATCTGAGGGCTGTCTGTCATGAGTTAGTATCTGAGAGCTACCTGTCATGAGTTAGTATCTGAGGGCTGTCTGTCATGAGTTAGTATCTGAGGGCTATCTGTCATGAGTTAGTACCTGAGGGCTGTCTGCCATGAGTTAGTATCTGAGGGCTGTCTGTCATGAGTTAGTATCTGAGGGTTGTCTGCCATGAGTTAGTATCTGAGGGCTGTCTGTCATGAGTTAGTATCTGAGGGCTATCTGTCATGAGTTAGTATCTGAGGGCTGTCTGCAATAAGTTAGTACCTGAGGGCTGTCTGTCATGTGTTAGTATCTGAGGGCTGTCTGTCATGAGTTAGTATCTGAGGACTGTCTGTCATGAGTTAGTATCTGAGGGCTATCTGTCATGAGTTAGTATCTGAGGGCTGTCTGTCATGAGTTAGTATCTGAGGGCTATCTGTCATGAGTTAGTATCTGAGGGCTGTCTGCCATGAGTTAGTATCTGAGGGCTATCTGCCATGAGTTAGTATCTGAGGTCTGTCTGCCATGAGTTAGTATCTGAGGGCTGTCTGTCATGAGTTAGTATCTGAGGGCTGTCTGTCATGAGTTAGTATCTGAGGGTTGTCTGCCATGAGTTAGTATCTGAGGGCTGTCTGTCATGAGTTAGTATCTGAGGGCTATCTGTCATGAGTTAGTATCTGAGGGCTGTCTGCCATGAGTTAGTATCTGAGGGCTATCTGTCATGAGTAAGTATCTGAGGGCTATCTGTCATGAGTTAGTACCTGAGGGCTGTCTGCCATGAGTTAGTATCTGAGGGCTGTCTGTCATGAGTTAGTATCTGAGGGTTGTCTGCCATGAGTTAGTATCTGACGGCTGTCTGTCATGAGTTAGTATCTGAGGGCTGTCTGTCATGAGTTAGTATCTGAGGGCTATCTGTCATGAGTTAGTATCTGAGGGCTGTCTGCCATGAGTTAGTATCTGAGGGCTATCTGTCATGAGTAAGTATCTGAGGGCTGTCTGTCATGAGTTAGTATCTGAGAGCTACCTGTCATGAGTTAGTATCTGAGGGCTGTCTGTCATGAGTTAGTATCTGAGGGCTATCTGTCATGAGTTAGTATCTGAGGGCTGTCTGTCATGAGTTAATATCTGAGGGCTATCTGCCATGAGTTAGTATCTGAGGGCTGTCTGTCATGAGTTAGTATCTGAGGGCTATCTGTCATGAGTTAGTATCTGAGGGCTGTCTGCAATAAGTTAGTACCTGAGGGCTGTCTGTCATGTGTTAGTATCTGAGGGCTGTCTGTCATGAGTTAGTATCTGAGGACTGTCTGTCATGAGTTAGTATCTGAGGGCTATCTGTCATGAGTTAGTATCTGAGGGCTGTCTGTCATGAGTTAGTATCTGAGGGCTATCTGTCATGAGTTAGTATCTGAGGGCTGTCTGCCATGAGTTAGTATCTGAGGGCTATCTGCCATGAGTTAGTATCTGAGGTCTGTCTGCCATGAGTTAGTATCTGAGGGCTGTCTGTCATGAGTTAGTATCTGAGGGCTGCCTGTCATGAGTTAGTATCTGAGGGTTGTCTGCGATGAGTTAGTATCTGAGGGCTATCTGCCATGAGTTAGTATCTGAAGGCTGTCTGTCATGAGTTAGCATCTGAGGGCTGTCTGTCATTAGTTAGTATCTGAGGGCTGTCTGTCATGAGTTAGTATCTGAGGGCTGTCTGTCATGAGTTAGTATCTGAGGGCTGTCTGTCATGAGTTAGTATCTGAGGGCTGTCTGTCATGAGTTAGTATCTGAGGGCTATCTGTCATGAGTTAGTATCTGAGGGCTGTCTGTCATGAGTTAGTATCTGAGGGCTGTCTGTCATGAGTTAATATCTGAGGGCTGTCTACCATGAGTTAGAACCTGAGGGCTATCTGTCATGAGTTAGTATCTGAGGGCTATCTGTCATGAGTTAGTATCTGAGGGCTGTCTGTCATGAGTTAGTATCTGAGGGCTACCTGTCATGAGTTAGTATCTGGGGGCTATCTGTCATGAGTTAATATCTGAGGTCTATCTGTCATGAGTTAGTATCTGAGGGCTGTCTGTCATGAGTTAGTATCTGAGGGCTGTCTGTCATGAGTTAGTATCTGAGGGCTATCTGTCATGAGTTAGTATCTGAGGGCTATCTGTCGTGAGTTAGTATCTGAGGGCTATCTGTCATGAGTTGGTATCTGAGGTCTCTCTGCCATGAGTTAGTATCTGAGGGCTGTCTGTCATGAGTTAGTATCTGAGGGCTATCTCCCATGAGTTAGCATCTGAGGGCTGTCTGTCATGAGTTAGTATCTGAGGGCTATCTGCCATGAGTTAGGATCTGAGGGCTGTCTGTCATGAGTTAGTATCTGAGGGCTGTCTGCCATGAGTTAGTATCTGAGGGCTGTCTGTCATGAGTTAGTATCTGAGGGCTATCTGTCATGAGTTAGTACCTGAGGGCTATCTGTCATGAGTTAGTATCTGAGGGCTGTCTGCCATGAGTTAGTATCTGAGGGCTATCTGTCATGAGTTAGTATCTGAGGGCTATCTGCCATGAGTTAGTATCTGAGGGCTATCTGTCATGAGTTAGTATCTGAGGGCTATCTGTCATGAGTTAGTATCTGAGGGCTATCTGTCATGAGTTAGTATCTGAGGGCTATCTTTCATGAGTTAGTATCTGAGGGCTATCTGTCATGAGTGAGTATCTGAGGGGTATCTGTCATGAGTTAGTACCTGAGGGCTATCTGTCATGAGTTAGTATCTGGGGGCTATCTGTCATGAGTTAATATCTGAGGGCTGTCTGTCATGAGTTAGTATCTGAGGGCTGTCTGTCATGAGTTAATATCTGAGGGCTGTCTGTCATGAGTTAGTATCTGAGGGCTGTCTGCCATGAGTTAGTACCTGAGGGCTATCTGCCATGAGTTAGTATCTGAGGGCTGTCTGCCATGAGTTAGTATCTGAGGGCTATCTGTCATGAGTTAATATCTGAGGGCTGTCTGCCATGAGTTAGTATCTGAGGGCTATCTGTCATGAGTTAGTATCTGAGGGTTATCTCTCATGAGTTAGTATCTGAGGGCTATCTGTCATGAGTGAGTATCTGAGGGGTATCTGTCATGAGTTAGTACCTCAGGGCTATCTGTCATGAGTTAGTATCTGGGGGCTATCTGTCATGAGTTAATATCTGAGGGCTGTCTGTCATGAGTTAGTATCTGAGGGTTGTCTGCCATGAGTTAGTATCTGAGGGCTGTCTGTCATGAGTTAGTATCTGAGGGCTATCTGTCATGAGTTAGTATCTGAGGGCTGTCTGTCATGAGTTAGTATCTGAGGGCTATCTGTCATGAGTTAGTATCTGAGGGCTGTCTGCCATGAGTTAGTATCTGAGGGCTATCTGCCATGAGTTAGTATCTGAGGTCTGTCTGCCATGAGTTAGTATCTGAGGGCTGTCTCTCATGAGTTAGTATCTGAGGGCTGTCTGTCATGAGTTAGTATCTGAGGGTTGTCTGCCATGAGTTAGTATCTGAGGGCTGTCTGTCATGAGTTAGTATCTGAGGGCTATCTGTCATGAGTTAGTATCTGAGGGCTGTCTGCCATGAGTTAGTATCTGAGGGCTATCTGTCATGAGTTAGTATCTGAGGGCTGTCTGCCATGAGTTAGTATCTGAGGGCTATCTGCCATGAGTTAGTATTTGAGGGCTGTCTGTCATGAGTTAGTACCTGAGGGCTATCTGTCATGAATTAGTACCTGAGGGCTGTCTGTCATGAGTTAGTATCTGAGGGCTGTCTGCCATAAGTTAGTACCTGAGGGCTGTCTGTCATGTGTTAGTATCTGAGGGCTGTCTGTCATGAGTTAGTATCTGAGGGCTGTCTGTCATGAGTTAGTATCTGAGGGCTATCTGTCATGAGTTAGTATCTGAGGGCGATCTGTCATGAGTTAGTATCTGAGGGCTGTCTGTCATGAGTTAGTATCTGAGGGCTATCTGTCATGAGTTAGTATCTGAGGGCTGTCTGCCATGAGTTAGTATCTGAGAGCTATCTGTCATGAGTAAGTATCTGAGGGCTGTCTGTCATGAGTTAGTATCTGAGAGCTACCTGTCATGAGTTAGTATCTGAGGGCTGTCTGTCATGAGTTAGTATCTGAGGGCTATCTGTCATGAGTTAGTACCTGAGGGCTGTCTGCCATGAGTTAGTATCTGAGGGCTGTCTGTCATGAGTTAGTATCTGAGGGCTGTCTGTCATGAGTTAGTATCTGAGGGCTATCTGTCATGAGTTAGTATCTGAGGGCTGTCTGTCATGAGTTAGTATCTGAGGGCTATCTGTCATGAGTTAGTATCTGAGGGCTGTCTGCCATGAGTTAGTATCTGAGGGCTATCTGTCATGAGTAAGTATCTGAGGGCTGTCTGTCATGAGTTAGTATCTGAGAGCTACCTGTCATGAGTTAGTATCTGAGGGCTGTCTGTCATGAGTTAGTATCTGAGGGCTATCTGTCATGAGTTAGTATCTGAGGGCTGTCTGTCATGAGTTAATATCTGAGGGCTATCTGCCATGAGTTAGTATCTGAGGGCTGTCTGTCATGAGTTAGTATCTGAGGGCTATCTGTCATGAGTTAGTATCTGAGGGCTGTCTGCAATAAGTTAGTACCTGAGGGCTGTCTGTCATGTGTTAGTATCTGAGGGCTGTCTGTTATGAGTTAGTATCTGAGGACTGTCTGTCATGAGTTAGTATCTGAGGGCTGTCTGTCATGAGTTAGTATCTGAGGGCTATCTGTCATGAGTTAGTATCTGAGGGCTGTCTGCCATGAGTTAGTATCTGAGGGCTATCTGCCATGAGTTAGTATCTGAGGTCTGTCTGCCATGAGTTAGTATCTGAGGGCTGTCTGTCATGAGTTAGTATCTGAGGGCTGTCTGTCATGAGTTAGTATCTGAGGGTTGTCTGCCATGAGTTAGTATCTGAGGGCTATCTGCCATGAGTTAGTATCTGAGGGCTGTCTGTCATGAGTTAGTATCTGAGGGCTGTCTGCCATGAGTTAGTATCTGAAGGCTGTCTGTCATGAGTTAGCATCTGAGGGCTGTCTGTCATTAGTTAGTATCTGAGGGCTGTCTGTCATGAGTTAGTATCTGAGGGCTGTCTGTCATGAGTTAGTATCTGAGGGCTGTCTGTCATGAGTTAGTATCTGAGGGCTGTCTGTCATGAGTTAGTATCTGAGGGCTATCTGTCATGAGTTAGTATCTGAGGGCTGTCTGTCATGAGTTAGTATCTGAGGGCTGTCTGTCATGAGTTAATATCTGAGGGCTGTCTACCATGAGTTAGAACCTGAGGGCTATCTGTCATGAGTTAGTATCTGAGGGCTATCTGTCATGAGTTAGTATCTGAGGGCTGTCTGTCATGAGTTAGTATCTGGGGGCTATCTGTCATGAGTTAATATCTGAGGGCTATCTGTCATGAGTTAGTATCTGAGGGCTGTCTGTCATGAGTTAGTATCCGAGGGCTGTCTGTCATGAGTTAGTATCTGAGGGCTATCTGTCATGAGTTAGTATCTGAGGGCTATCTGTCGTGAGTTAGTATCTGAGGGCTATCTGTCATGAGTTGGTATCTGAGGTCTCTCTGCCATGAGTTAGTATCTGAGGGCTGTCTGTCATGAGTTAGTATCTGAGGGCTATCTCCCATGAGTTAGCATCTGAGGGCTGTCTGTCATGAGTTAGTATCTGAGGGCTATCTGTCATGAGTTAGTATCTGAGGGCTGTCTGCCATGAGTTATGATCTGAGGGCTGTCTGTCATGAGTTAGTATCTGAGGGCTGTCTGCCATGAGTTAGTATCTGAGGGCTGTCTGTCATGAGTTAGTATCTGAGGGCTATCTGTCATGAGTTAGTACCTGAGGGCTATCTGTCATGAGTTAGTATCTGAGGGCTGTCTGCCAAGAGTTAGTCTCTGAGGGCTATCTGTCATGAGTTAGTATCTGAGGGCTATCTGCCATGAGTTAGTATCTGAGGGCTATCTGTCATGAGTTAGTATCTGAGGGCTGTCTGTCATGAGTTAGTATCTGAGGGCTGTCTGCCATGAGTTAGTATCTGAAGGCTGTCTGTCATGAGTTAGCATCTGAGGGCTGTCTGTCATTAGTTAGTATCTGAGGGCTGTCTGTCATGAGTTAGTATCTGAGGGCTGTCTGTCATGAGTTAGTATCTGAGGGCTGTCTGTCATGAGTTAGTATCTGAGGGCTGTCTGTCATGAGTTAGTATCTGAGGGCTATCTGTCATGAGTTAGTATCTGAGGGCTGTCTGTCATGAGTTAGTATCTGAGGGCTGTCTGTCATGAGTTAATATCTGAGGGCTGTCTACCATGAGTTAGAACCTGAGGGCTATCTGTCATGAGTTAGTATCTGAGGGCTATCTGTCATGAGTTAGTATCTGAGGGCTGTCTGTCATGAGTTAGTATCTGGGGGCTATCTGTCATGAGTTAATATCTGAGGGCTATCTGTCATGAGTTAGTATCTGAGGGCTGTCTGTCATGAGTTAGTATCCGAGGGCTGTCTGTCATGAGTTAGTATCTGAGGGCTATCTGTCATGAGTTAGTATCTGAGGGCTATCTGTCGTGAGTTAGTATCTGAGGGCTATCTGTCATGAGTTGGTATCTGAGGTCTCTCTGCCATGAGTTAGTATCTGAGGGCTATCTGTCATGAGTTAATATCTGAGGGCTGTCTGCCATGAGTTAGTATCTGAGGGCTATCTGTCATGAGTTAGTATCTGAGGGTTATCTCTCATGAGTTAGTATCTGAGGGCTATCTGTCATGAGTGAGTATCTGAGGGGTATCTGTCATGAGTTAGTACCTCAGGGTTATCTGTCATGAGTTAGTATCTGGGGGCTATCTGTCATGAGTTAATATCTGAGGGCTGTCTGTCATGAGTTAGTATCTGAGGGCTGTCTGTCATGAGTTAATATCTGAGGGCTGTCTGTCATGAGTTAGTATCTGAGGGCTATCTGTCATGAGTTAGTATCTGAGGGTTATCTCTCATGAGTTAGTATCTGAGGGCTATCTGTCATGAGTTAGTATCTGGGGGCTATCTGTCATGAGTTAGTATCTGAGGGCTGTCTATCATGAGTTAGTATCTGAGGGCTGTCTGTCATGAGTTAGTATCTAAGGGCTGTCTGTCATGAGTTAGTACCTGAGGGCTATCTGTCATGAGTTAGTATCTGAGGGCTGTCTGTCATGAGTTAGTATCTGAGGGCTGTCTGTCATGAGTTAGTATCTGAGGGCTGTCTGTCATGAGTTAATATCTGAGGGCTGTCTGTCATGAGTTAGTATCTGAGGGCTGTCTGTCATGAGTTAATATCTGAGGGCTGTCTGTCATGAGTTAGTATCTGAGGGCTGTCTGTCATGAGTTAGTACCTGAGGGCTATCTGTCATGAGTTAGTATCTGAGGGCTGTCTGTAATGAGTTAGTATCTGAGGGCTGTCTGTCATGAGTTAGTATCTGAGGGCTGTCTGTCATGAGTTAGTATCTGAGGGCTGTCTGTCATGAGTTAGTATCTGAGGGCTGTCTGTCATGAGTTAGTGTCTGAGGGCTATCTGTCATGAGTTAGTATCTGAGGGCTACCTGTCATGAGTTAGTATCTGAGGGCTGTCTGTCATGAGTTAGTATCTGAGGGCTATCTGCCATGAGTTAGTATCTGAGGGCTATCTGTCGTGAGTTAGTATCTGAGGGCTATCTGTCATGAGTTGTATCTGAGGGCTCTCTGCCATGAGTTAGTATCTGACGGCTGTCTGTCATGAGTTAGTATCTGAGGGCTATCTGTCATGAGTTAGTATCTGAGGGCTATCTGTCGTGAGTTAGTATCTGAGGGCTATCTGTCATGAGTTGGTATCTGAGGTCTCTCTGCCATGAGTTAGTATCTGAGGGCTGTCTGTCATGAGTTAGTATCTGAGGGCTATCTCCCATGAGTTAGCATCTGAGGGCTGTCTGTCATGAGTTAGTATCTGAGGGCTATCTGCCATGAGTTAGGATCTGAGGGCTGTCTGTCATGAGTTAGTATCTGAGGGCTGTCTGCCATGAGTTAGTATCTGAGGGCTGTCTGTCATGAGTTAGTATCTGAGGGCTATCTGTCATGAGTTAGTACCTGAGGGCTATCTGTCATGAGTTAGTATCTGAGGGCTGTCTGCCATGAGTTAGTATCTGAGGGCTATCTGTCATGAGTTAGTATCTGAGGGCTATCTGCCATGAGTTAGTATCTGAGGGCTATCTGTCATGAGTTAGTATCTGAGGGCTATCTGTCATGAGTTAGTATCTGAGGGCTATCTGTCATGAGTTAGTATCTGAGGGCTATCTTTCATGAGTTAGTATCTGAGGGCTATCTGTCATGAGTGAGTATCTGAGGGGTATCTGTCATGAGTTAGTACCTGAGGGCTATCTGTCATGAGTTAGTATCTGGGGGCTATCTGTCATGAGTTAATATCTGAGGGCTGTCTGTCATGAGTTAGTATCTGAGGGCTGTCTGTCATGAGTTAATATCTGAGGGCTGTCTGTCATGAGTTAGTATCTGAGGGCTGTCTGCCATGAGTTAGTACCTGAGGGCTATCTGCCATGAGTTAGTATCTGAGGGCTGTCTGCCATGAGTTAGTATCTGAGGGCTATCTGTCATGAGTTAATATCTGAGGGCTGTCTGCCATGAGTTAGTATCTGAGGGCTATCTGTCATGAGTTAGTATCTGAGGGTTATCTCTCATGAGTTAGTATCTGAGGGCTATCTGTCATGAGTGAGTATCTGAGGGGTATCTGTCATGAGTTAGTACCTCAGGGCTATCTGTCATGAGTTAGTATCTGGGGGCTATCTGTCATGAGTTAATATCTGAGGGCTGTCTGTCATGAGTTAGTATCTGAGGGTTGTCTGCCATGAGTTAGTATCTGAGGGCTGTCTGTCATGAGTTAGTATCTGAGGGCTATCTGTCATGAGTTAGTATCTGAGGGCTGTCTGTCATGAGTTAGTATCTGAGGGCTATCTGTCATGAGTTAGTATCTGAGGGCTGTCTGCCATGAGTTAGTATCTGAGGGCTATCTGCCATGAGTTAGTATCTGAGGTCTGTCTGCCATGAGTTAGTATCTGAGGGCTGTCTCTCATGAGTTAGTATCTGAGGGCTGTCTGTCATGAGTTAGTATCTGAGGGTTGTCTGCCATGAGTTAGTATCTGAGGGCTATCTGTCATGAGTTAGTATCTGAGGGCTGTCTGCCATGAGTTAGTATCTGAGGGCTATCTGCCATGAGTTAGTATTTGAGGGCTGTCTGTCATGAGTTAGTACCTGAGGGCTATCTGTCATGAATTAGTACCTGAGGGCTGTCTGTCATGAGTTAGTATCTGAGGGCTGTCTGCCATAAGTTAGTACCTGAGGGCTGTCTGTCATGTGTTAGTATCTGAGGGCTGTCTGTCATGAGTTAGTATCTGAGGGCTGTCTGTCATGAGTTAGTATCTGAGGGCTATCTGTCATGAGTTAGTATCTGAGGGCGATCTGTCATGAGTTAGTATCTGAGGGCTGTCTGTCATGAGTTAGTATCTGAGGGCTATCTGTCATGAGTTAGTATCTGAGGGCTGTCTGCCATGAGTTAGTATCTGAGAGCTATCTGTCATGAGTAAGTATCTGAGGGCTGTCTGTCATGAGTTAGTATCTGAGAGCTACCTGTCATGAGTTAGTATCTGAGGGCTGTCTGTCATGAGTTAGTATCTGAGGGCTATCTGTCATGAGTTAGTACCTGAGGGCTGTCTGCCATGAGTTAGTATCTGAGGGCTGTCTGTCATGAGTTAGTATCTGAGGGCTGTCTGTCATGAGTTAGTATCTGAGGGCTATCTGTCATGAGTTAGTATCTGAGGGCTGTCTGTCATGAGTTAGTATCTGAGGGCTATCTGTCATGAGTTAGTATCTGAGGGCTGTCTGCCATGAGTTAGTATCTGAGGGCTATCTGTCATGAGTAAGTATCTGAGGGCTGTCTGTCATGAGTTAGTATCTGAGAGCTACCTGTCATGAGTTAGTATCTGAGGGCTGTCTGTCATGAGTTAGTATCTGAGGGCTATCTGTCATGAGTTAGTATCTGAGGGCTGTCTGTCATGAGTTAATATCTGAGGGCTATCTGCCATGAGTTAGTATCTGAGGGCTGTCTGTCATGAGTTAGTATCTGAGGGCTATCTGTCATGAGTTAGTATCTGAGGGCTGTCTGCAATAAGTTAGTACCTGAGGGCTGTCTGTCATGTGTTAGTATCTGAGGGCTGTCTGTTATGAGTTAGTATCTGAGGACTGTCTGTCATGAGTTAGTATCTGAGGGCTGTCTGTCATGAGTTAGTATCTGAGGGCTATCTGTCATGAGTTAGTATCTGAGGGCTGTCTGCCATGAGTTAGTATCTGAGGGCTATCTGCCATGAGTTAGTATCTGAGGTCTGTCTGCCATGAGTTAGTATCTGAGGGCAGTCTGTCATGAGTTAGTATCTGAGGGCTGTCTGTCATGAGTTAGTATCTGAGGGTTGTCTGCCATGAGTTAGTATCTGAGGGCTATCTGCCATGAGTTAGTATCTGAGGGCTGTCTGTCATGAGTTAGTATCTGAGGGCTGTCTGCCATGAGTTAGTATCTGAAGGCTGTCTGTCATGAGTTAGCATCTGAGGGCTGTCTGTCATGAGTTAGTATCTGAGGGCTGTCTGTCATGAGTTAGTATCTGAGGGCTATCTGTCATGAGTTAGTATCTGAGGGCTGTCTGTCATGAGTTAGTATCTGAGGGCTGTCTGTCATGAGTTAATATCTGAGGGCTGTCTACCATGAGTTAGAACCTGAGGGCTATCTGTCATGAGTTAGTATCTGAGGGCTATCTGTCATGAGTTAGTATCTGAGGGCTGTCTGTCATGAGTTAGTATCTGGGGGCTATCTGTCATGAGTTAATATCTGAGGGCTATCTGTCATGAGTTAGTATCTGAGGGCTGTCTGTCATGAGTTAGTATCCGAGGGCTGTCTGTCATGAGTTAGTATCTGAGGGCTATCTGTCGTGAGTTAGTATCTGAGGGCTATCTGTCATGAGTTGGTATCTGAGGTCTCTCTGCCATGAGTTAGTATCTGAGGGCTGTCTGTCATGAGTTAGTATCTGAGGGCTATCTCCCATGAGTTAGCATCTGAGGGCTGTCTGTCATGAGTTAGTATCTGAGGGCTATCTGTCATGAGTTAGTATCTGAGGGCTGTCTGCCATGAGTTATGATCTGAGGGCTGTCTGTCATGAGTTAGTATCTGAGGGCTGTCTGCCATGAGTTAGTATCTGAGGGCTGTCTGTCATGAGTTAGTATCTGAGGGCTATCTGTCATGAGTTAGTACCTGAGGGCTATCTGTCATGAGTTAGTATCTGAGGGCTGTCTGCCAAGAGTTAGTCTCTGAGGGCTATCTGTCATGAGTTAGTATCTGAGGGCTATCTGCCATGAGTTAGTATCTGAGGGCTATCTGTCATGAGTTAGTATCTGAGGGCTGTCTGTCATGAGTTAGTATCTGAGGGCTGTCTGCCATGAGTTAGTATCTGAAGGCTGTCTGTCATGAGTTAGCATCTGAGGGCTGTCTGTCATTAGTTAGTATCTGAGGGCTGTCTGTCATGAGTTAGTATCTGAGGGCTGTCTGTCATGAGTTAGTATCTGAGGGCTGTCTGTCATGAGTTAGTATCTGAGGGCTGTCTGTCATGAGTTAGTATCTGAGGGCTATCTGTCATGAGTTAGTATCTGAGGGCTGTCTGTCATGAGTTAGTATCTGAGGGCTGTCTGTCATGAGTTAATATCTGAGGGCTGTCTACCATGAGTTAGAACCTGAGGGCTATCTGTCATGAGTTAGTATCTGAGGGCTATCTGTCATGAGTTAGTATCTGAGGGCTGTCTGTCATGAGTTAGTATCTGGGGGCTATCTGTCATGAGTTAATATCTGAGGGCTATCTGTCATGAGTTAGTATCTGAGGGCTGTCTGTCATGAGTTAGTATCCGAGGGCTGTCTGTCATGAGTTAGTATCTGAGGGCTATCTGTCATGAGTTAGTATCTGAGGGCTATCTGTCGTGAGTTAGTATCTGAGGGCTATCTGTCATGAGTTGGTATCTGAGGTCTCTCTGCCATGAGTTAGTATCTGAGGGCTATCTGTCATGAGTTAATATCTGAGGGCTGTCTGCCATGAGTTAGTATCTGAGGGCTATCTGTCATGAGTTAGTATCTGAGGGTTATCTCTCATGAGTTAGTATCTGAGGGCTATCTGTCATGAGTGAGTATCTGAGGGGTATCTGTCATGAGTTAGTACCTCAGGGTTATCTGTCATGAGTTAGTATCTGGGGGCTATCTGTCATGAGTTAATATCTGAGGGCTGTCTGTCATGAGTTAGTATCTGAGGGCTGTCTGTCATGAGTTAATATCTGAGGGCTGTCTGTCATGAGTTAGTATCTGAGGGCTATCTGTCATGAGTTAGTATCTGAGGGTTATCTCTCATGAGTTAGTATCTGAGGGCTATCTGTCATGAGTTAGTATCTGGGGGCTATCTGTCATGAGTTAGTATCTGAGGGCTGTCTATCATGAGTTAGTATCTGAGGGCTGTCTGTCATGAGTTAGTATCTAAGGGCTGTCTGTCATGAGTTAGTACCTGAGGGCTATCTGTCATGAGTTAGTATCTGAGGGCTGTCTGTCATGAGTTAGTATCTGAGGGCTGTCTGTCATGAGTTAGTATCTGAGGGCTGTCTGTCATGAGTTAATATCTGAGGGCTGTCTGTCATGAGTTAGTATCTGAGGGCTGTCTGTCATGAGTTAGTATCTGAGGGCTGTCTGTCATGAGTTAGTATCTGAGGGCTGTCTGTCATGAGTTTGTACCTGAGGGCTATCTGTCATGAGTTAGTATCTGAGGGCTGTCTGTAATGAGTTAGTATCTGAGGGCTGTCTGTCATGAGTTAGTATCTGAGGGCTGTCTGTCATGAGTTAGTATCTGAGGGCTGTCTGTCATGAGTTAGTATCTGAGGGCTGTCTGTCATGAGTTAGTGTCTGAGGGCTATCTGTCATGAGTTAGTATCTGAGGGCTACCTGTCATGAGTTAGTATCTGAGGGCTGTCTGTCATGAGTTAGTATCTGAGGGCTATCTGCCATGAGTTAGTATCTGAGGGCTATCTGTCGTGAGTTAGTATCTGAGGGCTATCTGTCATGAGTTGTATCTGAGGGCTCTCTGCCATGAGTTAGTATCTGACGGCTGTCTGCCATGAGTTAGTATCTGAGGGCTGTCTGTTATGAGTTAGTATCTGACGGCTGTCTGCCATGAGTTAGTATCTGAGGGCTGTCTGTCATGAGTTAGTATCTGAGGGCTGTCTGCCATGAGTTAGTATCTGAGGGCTGTCTGCCATGAGTTAGTATCTGAGCGCTGTCTGCCATGAGTTAGTATCTGAGGGCTACCTGTCATGATTTAGTATCTGAGGGCTATCTGCCATGAGTTAGTATTTGAGGGCTATCTGCCATGAGTTAGTATCTGAGGGCTGTCTGCCATGAGTTAGTATCTGAGGGCTACCTGTCATGATTTAGTATCTGGGGGCTATCTGTCATGAGTTAGTATCTGAAGGCTGTCTGCCATGAGTTAGTATCTGAGGGCTATCTGCCATGAGTTAGTATTTGAGGGCTATCTGCCATGAGTTAGTATCTGAGGGCTGTCTGCCATGAGTTAGTATCTGAGGGCTGTCTGTCATGAGTTAGTATCTGAGGGCTATCTGTCATGAGTTAGTATCTGGGTGCTATCTGTCATGAGTTAGTATCTGAGGGCTATCTGTCATGAGTTTGTCTCTGAGGGCTATCTGTCATTGGAGTCAATTTTAATTTGCTGTGATTAGAGGTAATGGCCTTAAAATTGGGTCTTACAGCCCCGTTAATGCTGGTGCTCGGCCTGCTGCCACATTTACAGGGGCCTCCCTCTGTGTGGCCAGAACGCCTGCCTGTTTCAGATGTTAGGCCCATTTTAATATGCAAATAAGGGTGACCTACATTAGACTCTGATTACCATTTTAGAACAGAACTGCACTCTCCGACCAGTTTTACTAGCGATAGAGCTGTAGAGGCCCTGAAATGGTAAGTTTAAAATTATTTATGTGGGGGCATGAGTGCTCTTCCAGGCCCCACCTAAATAATCTGCACCGTTGCCCTGTGCTCCCCACCATTCCACGATCACAAACAGCCCCCCCCCACCCCCCCGGGTTACCTTGCTGCAGCTGGGTGAGTTCCAAGCTGCCCGATATAGCATCAGCCTGAATCCAGCGAGCTGCATCGGGACATCCTTTTGGGATGAGAAGCTCATCAGTTCGATTTAAATGAGACCTGGGCCTCAAAATGGCTCCAGCCCATGTGTTGCCGGAGCGGGCAGGCTGCCAGGCGCTCCACTGGTCAGCCATCCAAAAGTTAATATCGACCCCATGAGTTATTATCTCAGGGTGACTTTCATGAGTTAATCTCAGTGTCTGCAGTCAGTTAGTATCTCAGGGTTATCAGTGATGGGTTAATATTTCATTGTGTCTGTCATGAGTTAGCATCGCAGTGTCCTTCATGAGTTAATATCACGGTGTCTGCTGTCAGTTAGTATCTCAGAATTTCTATCACGAATTAATATCTCAGAGTCTGCTTCGTGAGTTCATAACTTGGTGCTATCGTGAATTCAAATCTCATGGTATCGGTCCTGTGTTCATATCTGAAGGCTGTTGCCGTGAGTTAGTGTCTAAGGGCTGTCTGTTGTGAGTTAGTATCTCAAGCCTGCCTCTGATGATTTCATGTCTGGTGGGTTTGTTACTCTAACTCATTTTCTTCAATTGCTCTGTCAGTTTTCAGTAACTGCTAGGTTAGAGGCCAAAGCAATCAATTTGAATTGGGAGGAAACAAGAAAAGATGAGAACATCCAGCTCCTTCTCGCAGACTCTAACTCCTCTTAGAGAGAGAGAGGGAAAGCCAACATCATCCATCTCAACTCACCTGCATTGCGTCTCTGGTTGGCTAATTAGGAAACAGCGAGGGTTGTAATGAGTAAACCAGGTCCCAGAGAATCCTAAGAGAACAAGGAGAAAAGTGATGAGGAAAATAAATGTTTAAAAACACAAACTGAAAAGTGGTTTGTAATGCTGACATAACTAGTGTCAATTGTGGCATATTTACAAGTACCGTGGTTGCAAACTGCAGTACTTGAGCACATAATCTAGGCTGACACTTCAGTGCAATACTGAGGGGGTGCTGCACTGTTGGAGGTGCCGTCTTTCAGATGAGACGTTAAACTGAGGGCTCATCCGCTCCCTCAGGTGGACATAAAAGATCCTATGGCACTATTTTGAAGAAAAGCAGGTGAGCTTCCAGTGTTCTGGCCAATATTTTGATATGTTGATAGGGTGAGAGGAAGTAAATTGAGAGGAGGCTCATATGGAGCATTAACACCTGCACTATCTACCTGTTGGGCTGAATGGCCTGTTTCCATGCTGTAAAAAATTCTATGTAATTCTGCCTCAATAAGGCGCTTTTATAACATTAAATGGATCTTAACGAAGTGTTATTTACTTTTGTTTGTTCTTGAATTTAGTGCACCTTAACCAGGTGCAAATTAATGATTAAACACAGCTATTTCTGTCCGAAATAAACAGAGGTGCTATAACTGTCAACATTGAAACTGATGTTAATGCAAATGGCTAATGGTTAGCCGATATAAGCGACCGGACGTTTGAAGTGGTGGGGTCTGTACCATTGGTAATTTGAACCTAACCCTCCCAGTGGGAAGCTGCCGGCTTGGGTCGGACACCCGGTTTGCACCGTGCCCAATATTACTCTGCAATTAAGTCAATGGAGAGTAAATTGGGCAGGGTGCAAAGCGGGCAGTCGATCCAATTGCGCCAGCTTCCTGCGGGTGGATAAGGTTAAAATTACCTCCTGAGAACAAAACTGGACCCAGCACTGAGCGCTGCTTCTCCAGTTCGAACAACACCTATTTACCCCAACTCTTTGTTTCCTGTTCATCAATCAGCTATCCATGCTGCCACATTTCCAATGGCTCATGCCTTGGTGCATCTGTGCTGTGGTACTTTTCCTAAAGGTTGCAGGTTTTGAAAATGGCACTTTACAGCTTGCATCATGAGAAATCAATTTCACAGCAACATGATCCCTTGAAAACTAACCTAGATTGGTAGATTTTTGACTGGGATGTGATGATAAATTTACCAGTTGTGTATGCCATTTTACCAGGAGCACCTTGCATTTTTCCTCCCATAAATATTCAATGAAATTCATTCATTCCACGTATAGTTGTGTTATAAAAATATTGTAAAATCTGCATTGAGCCAAAATAGGAGTTGGATTCTATTATGCTTTTGTATTAAAAATGGCATCAGGTTTACATTTAATTCAACACCACTGCTTCATTTTATTGCCATTTTTCAAAGCTTACAGGTGGAGGAAAACATGGCCTTTGCCTTTCCCAACACTCCCATAGTTCCCCAGGCAGCTTACACTACCTTGTAGCAGAATTACCCACTTACCTTGGTCACTGCAGAGGGACTGATGGAAGCGGACATTTAAAAATATGTACAGTCACGATCATTATATGGGTGTAATTTGCGAAGTACACTGATGGGGGGAGAGGGAACCTTGCCCACTGCCAGCACATAGCAGAACTCAGAAAATTACCCCTTATATGTGCAGTGGAGCAGATAGATATCCCATCAGATCTGTTCCTTTCACAAACCATGTACAATGTAGCCTATCATGGACTCAACCCAACCTCCTATGGGAAGTGAATAATCACAGGTTAAAGTCCCTGGAAATTAAAGCTCTGTGAAATTTCTCACTGACCCCTGAAGGTAATTGAGTAAAACTGTCAGACGTCAATACAACCCTGTGACTCAGCACTCAACCCTGGCCAGGTGCATCCCACAGCCCCAACAGCACAGAAGCCATCTATATCTATTCTTATGCATGTAACCAGCATTGAAAGACATTGTAATATTTTCAACAGTTATTTAAAGTAATTTTTTTTCTAATATATAAAAGAGCATATTGTGTCACAGTTTAGCAAAACAGAAGTGATGTATTTTTCACCAGCATCCCTTTTGTCATTTAATCTCTCCTGCCTTCCACCCTATCACAGACCTTCCCCTTTGTTCTTTCCTCCCCTCCCCACTTTCCTTGCCTCTGCACTTGCTTAAAACCTGTTACATCTCTAACTTTTTTCAGTTCTGATGAAAGGTCATCGACCTGAAACATTGGGCTGGATTTTGTCAATGGGAAGCTTTTGGAGACGGCACTGCTGCTTGCCAGCTTTCAATCCTGCCTCCATCAGCTTCTAGCCAACCAGAGGGATTTCCCCCTGATTGCCCTTGTTAAGCCCACCCAGTGGGCTCAGCAGGCCAATTAGGGGGAAGTCACTGACAGAGCGCGTCAACGTCTGACGTGCCACCTGTCAAGATTTCTTGAAAGAAGAAATGTCAGCATTTAACAGCTCTGTGAAGCTGTCAAACACCGACATTCTGTGTATTTTTTGAGTCCTTGTGTTCAGGACTCATCAAACTTTTCAACTTTGCAGAAATCACCTGGCTGTTGGTTTGGAGGATCCAACAGCCAGTCTGTGAAATCTACAATGAAGATGTCGGGACTCCGGATCCACAGCGGCTGAAGGCTGTAGGCAGAAACAAAGGTAAGTGAACATTTTATAACACTTAACACTCACCATACATACTTACCACTCCACACTTGCACCCATCACTCACCTCTACATCTCACTTTCAGACCCCTCCGACCCCTTCAGACCTCCTACTCGACTTCTCCAACCTGGCGGGGTTCTCCGAGGTCGGGAAGCCTGCACTTCGGAGCTAAAAATAGGGATAATCCTTTTTTCTGCCTGTTAACTACCTGTTAACAGGCAGTTAATAGAATTTAATCCCTTTCCCGCCTCGAGGAGGCGGGACCCGGGGCAGGACAGCTTCCTGCCTCCTGGCAAAAGGGCACGGAGGCGGGTTGCGGGCGAGTTTGCCAGCCGCCCCCAAATCCTGAAACTTTACCGGCAGTCCCGCCTCCACACCCGCCTCCTCGGGACTGACAAAATCCAGCCCATTAACTCTGTTTCTCTCTCCACAGAGGCTGGCTGACCTGTTGAGTATTTCCAGCATTTTCTGTTTTTATTTCAGGTTTCCAGCATGCACGGTATTTTGCTTTTGTATTGATGTATTTTTCTGTTGTGGGGTGCACCACTCAATCCATCTGCACATATTCCATATCCAGATTATTGTAGCTCAGTATAACCACAGAACAAACCTAGGCACAGACACACTCGTTCAGAAAGTTAAAAATACCCTGTGACTTGGAAATGGAACTCTGCTTAAATGTTAAACAAAAAGGCCCTGGAAAACAACTCAGAAGTAGCAACATGAGTAGAGAGGAGTGACGGGCTTAGTCTGGAATCCTGCACACTCCATCCCAATCCGACCTATTTGTAAAGAAAAAACAGTGATGCTCACACTTCCCTCTTTCCAGCAAAGGGTATTTGTGAACATGATGATCCACTTATGCAGCTGGGGCCAGGAAAATTTGCATGACTTTCAGAAAGATGAGTTTCAGATTGATGTGGACTCTCAGGGATACACCTATGTTTTTGGCAAAGGAATATCACTTCACAGAGAACTGTCATGAGGAAATCATAGACAACACACTGAAATATCCAGAGGGCCTGGAACTGCCAGGTGACTTTTGTTTTAAAAAGTCAAAAGAAATGCTGGACATCTGAAATAAAAGGAGAAAATGCTGAGGAAACACAGGTTAATGTTTCTCATAAAATGTATATAAGCCAAGAATTGCTGTTAGTGCATCATTGAGTGTTTAACTGAGTGCTAATCTGGGTTTTTGAGGTTTTCAAAGAAGGTTGTTGAAGACTTGAAGCAGTTAGCTTCAGCAGGTGTGCTGGATGGAAATGTTAGTGAGAGAGGATAGGACAGTTGGAGTTGCTGCTCATATGGAGGCAAAAGTGGTTGCCTTGACGGGCCTTTCAGAGAATACCAAGAGAGGTACAGAAGATAGCTGTGGGTTTATTCAAGAGGCATTCATTACTGGGACTGGGACTGGGGTAGCAGAATAGGAAGGCAGAGTAATAGCGATGGGTTGGGGCAGGGATTGCGGGGAGCAGGGGGTGCAAATTACTGGAGAAGGGAGAAATGAAAGGTGGCATAACTGGATGACAAGAAGGAGAGGAGACAGGAGAATAGGGCCTGACATTGGTCAAGAGAAAAAAAAATGGAGGTAGAAGTAATAGGCTCAGGTCTGGAACAGCAGCCAAAATAGACCCAGAGAGATTTCAGATCACTTAAGCATGGCGGGGATTAGGAGAGACATGTCCAGATCATAAACAGAGGACAGGTTGAAGATAAGAGTCTAAAGTTAAAGTCTGAGGTCGTGTGGTGGGCTGAAGTTGACTTGCAGACAGTGTTAAGTCCATGAATGATTGAGACACGGACTAGCAGGAGAGAAAACAAACAGATCTTTACTGGTGAAAGGCATAAACGAAACTAAACAACAGAGGCTCTCTAGCGCCTTTTATACAGGGGTGGTCACTGCCGGTACTGCAGTCTGAGACCAGTTATTCTCTTAAAGGTACATACACAACAATTCCTCCCCTTTTAGATAAACAGTACATAACATTCATTTAACAACTAATGATAACGAATTACAATCACAATTACTGTTGCTAGATACATTGCTTAAGTTTAAGCAATTATAAGTTCAGTCTTTGAGGAGGCTTCCTGATTCTGTCTGGATAACGCCTCTTTGGAGTATCAGGTTCTTCTGGCAATGTTGAGTCGGAATCAATGTCGTTGTTTGGTTCATCTGCTTCCAATATTACCAGTTCTGCGGTAGCTGCAATTGGAACGTCGATTTCATTACCAGGTGTATCAGATCGTGGTGTGGAGTTGACGTTTTCCAGTGACTCTAGAATCTGGTCAGCATGGCATCTTACAATGCTCTCCCCAATGTCCACGGTATACATGAGAGGTCCTTGTCGTGTACAAATCGTTCCTGGCTGCCATTTCTCAGTGCGGTAGTCCCGGGCCAAAACTGGTTGACCTATCTTAAAACTCCTGGTCGGCCTTTCATTCATATTCTGAAACTGCCTGTTCTCCACATCTCTTCGGACGTTTGGCTTAACCAAATCCAAGCGGCATCGTAGTCTTCGATTGAAGAACATCATGGCTGGAGTTTGGTTGGTAACCGCATGTGTCGCATTCCGGTAGGCAAACAAGAAGTTGTCCACCTTGTGTTGTAGGGGTATATCTTCATTACACATTGCCTTGATAGCCTTCTTGAATGTTTGGACAAACCTCTCGGCCAATCCATTAGTGGCTGGATGATATGGGGCAGATGTGTAATGCTTAACACCATTGTTCTTTAAGAACCTCCGGAACGCTTCAGACACAAACTGTGGTCCATTGTCAGAGCAAATCTGTTCAGGCAGCCCATTCCTGGCGAATATGGTTCGTAAAACTGTGATAGTTTTTTCCGTGGTGGTTGA
Source organism: Somniosus microcephalus (assembly GCF_052327205.1). NCBI lineage: Eukaryota > Metazoa > Chordata > Chondrichthyes > Squaliformes > Somniosidae > Somniosus > Somniosus microcephalus. The sequence continues at coordinate 63,879,522 of NC_140989.1, forward strand.
GGACATTTTTATTACCTCTGGCCACTTTGAATGTGCATCCACCGCAATTAAAAACATCGAGTCCATGAAGGGACCAGCAAAATCAATGTGCACCCTTTGCCATGGAGATGAGGGCACTCCCATGGACGCAGAGGAGCTTGTGGTGGGGCGTTTTGGACCTTCTGGCATCCTGCACAGCTCTTGGTCATCTCTTCGATTTCTCTATCGATTCCCGGCCACCACACAAACGCTCTGGCTAAGTTCTTCATTTTTACCCCACCCAGATGACCCTCATGAAGCTCATTGAGCACTCTATCCGTCAACTTAGGTGGAATTACTACTCTGGATCCACACATCAAGGTTCCTCTGCACACTGACAGCTGTTCTCTTCTCGGCGAGAATGCTGGCAGCAGTGGTTCGCCATGTGCTGGCCATCCCTTCACCGTTAAATCATAGACCTGTGATAGTGTCGGGTCATTCCGTGTTTCCTTTTCTATGTTTGCATTCGTCACAGGGAGACATTTGACTATGGTCGAGTGGAATAACTCCATTGGATCCACTGCAAGGTCTTCTTCTTCCACCGTCGGCAACGGTAGACGTGACAATCCATCAGCATTTCCATGCTGTTTAGTTCCTTTGTACTTGATGTCATATTGGTGTGCCCCTAGGAAAAGGGACCATCTCTGCAGCCGTTGTGCTGTCATTATCGGTACGCCCTTCTGAGGGTTGAAAATGGAGACAAGAGGTTGATGATCGGTCAGTAGAGTAAATTTTTGACCGTGCAGATAGTGATTGAACTTCTTCACCCCCCACACTAGGCTGAGGGCCTCTCTGTCAATCTGGGCGTAGTTACGCTCGGCAGAAGTTAACGAGCGTGACGCAAAAGCTATCGGCCTCTCTGAACCATCAAGGAATTTATGTGACAGTACCGCCCCAATGCCGTAGGGAGACGCATCACACGCCAGCCTGATTGGCAGTGCTGGGTTGTAGTGAGCCAATACTTCCTTTGAAGTGATTAAGTCCTTACTCTTCTGAAAAGCACGCTTACAATCATCGCTCCATTTCCATGCTACCCCCATTCGTAGCAGGGCGTTCAGTGGGTGCAGAATTGTCGACAAATTCGGCAAAAACTTATGATAGTAATTCACCAATCCGAGGAATGACCTCAGTTGCGACACATTTTCAGGCGCTGGGGCCTTAACAACCGCTTCAATTTTGTCAGGGGACTTATGTAACCCCTCTTCATCAATCACGTGGCCACAATACGATATCTGTTTCTTAAAAAATTCGCACTTGGGGCAGTTGGCTCGCAGCCCATGTTCCCGTAGTCTAGTGAGCACCTGTTCTAGGTTGTTAAGGTGTTCACTGTCATCTTCACCTGTTACAAGGATGTCGTCCAAGTAACACTGAGTCCCCGGAATCCCTTGCAGGACTTGTTCCATCGTTCTTTGCCATATCGCCGGAGCCGATTCTACTCCGAATACCAATCGATGATACTGGTAAAGACCTTTGTGAGTGTTTATCGTGAGATACTTCCTAGAGGACTCTTCAACCTCCATCTGCAAATATGCTTGTGCTAGGTCAATTTTTGTAAAACGCTTCCCTCCAGACAGCGAGGCGAAGATGTCTTCTATCCTTGGAAGAGGATATTGTACTGTGCGAAGGACAGGGTTCACCGTCACCTTGAAATCCCCACAGATGCGAATCTTCCTTGGCTCTCCGGACTTATTGCTTAACGTTTTCTTCATGACAGGAACGATGGGTGTCGCCCACTCGCTCCAGTCGACCTTAGACAACACGCCCGCCTTCTCCAGATTCTCCAGCTTTGCCTCGACGGCTGGGCGAATTGCATATGGTACCGGTCTCGCTTTGAAAAACTTGGGAATTGCATTCTCTTCTATTTTTATCGAGGCGGTTACACCTTTAAGCGTGCCCAGTTCTTGTTGAAATACCTCTTTGGCGTTAGCTAAGATTGTTGACAATCGTCCAGGAGTGACGTCTTCATCTTTTTTACTGTCCACCGTCATTGCATGAATGGAATGCCAATCTAAGTTTATCTTCCTGATCCATTCCCGTCCCAATAACGGTGGTCCACCATTTGGCAGTATGTAGAGATACAATTTCCGTATTTTCTTGCCATTGTATTCGACAGGCACCCTTATTTTTCCTCTGGGGTATACTTTTTGCCCCGTATACATCATCAAGACGATGGATGTCTCTCTCAAGGGTATGTGTGAAAATAGCCGCTCGTAGTCTCATCGATTCATGACGGTTAGCGCTGATCCTGTATCCAATTCCATTTTAACTTGGGACCCTGCTATCGTGAGAGTGACCCAAATGGTTCGGTGATCCTCTTTTGCGATTACATTGTGAAGTTTGAGACAGCTTAGTCTCCTGTTTCCGGATTCACTATCGCTCATCTGGTCTTCGGAACTACCGTCCGTCATCTTTTGTACTTTCTTGTACGGTTCCTTAGTAGCCTTTTTGTTGTCGCTGGTCTTCTTCCCAGACCTACAAACTCGTGCAATGTGTCCAATCTTCCCGCCTTGTCTGCATATTTTGTCTTTGGACCAGCAGTCCTTCTGGTCATGGTTAGTTCTGCCGCAGCGATAACATTTTGCAAATCCCCATGTCATTTCGTGGGTGCCGTATTCCTGTGGTTTTTGTTGAATTTCTGTAGCTCCCCTGGCTGCTGCTTCATACGATACTGCCACGCTGAAAGCCTTATCTAGCGTCAGCTCTTTTTCTGAGAGTAACTTCTTCTGTGTTCCTTCACTCAGGAGTCCACAGACAAATTTGTCCCGTAGGGTATCTGCCAGTCCTGCTCTGAACTGGCAGTGCTTTGATAGCTTGCGTAGTTCCGTAAGATACTCAGCATTGCTCTCATCTTTATGCTGAGTTCTCCTGTGGAATTTAAATCTTTCTGCTATCAACAGCGGTGCAGGGTTTAAGTGTTCCTGTAGGACAGCAACAATTTCGTTAAAACTCTTCGCCTTCGGTTTGGCTGGAGTAATCAGATCCCGCAATAGGCCGTACGTTCTAGCGCCCATTAAGTTTAGCAATATCGATGCCTCGAAATATACCTCGACTCTTTCCACATACGTGGTCCAGTCCTCTAATGTGTTATCAAAAGCAGTGATACAGCCAGTCTTCGGCATCTTGCAAATCTAAAATGGCGCCTCCCGCGCTTTGCCTTCTTCCCCGATTTAACAAAATGGCGCCTCCCGCGCTTTGTCTTCTTCCCCGCTGTTGTTAGCGCTGCTTTCCACGGTTTCCTGCGCGTTAAATATTAATTCTTTTTCTTTTATTATCTTCCCGTCGTGGAGCGGACCCTCTGGGACACTTCCCTCCCTCTTCTGAGGTCCGAACGCTGCCCAGCTTCGAAACACCGGCCGCGTCCTGTGTGCTCCACCCTCTCTCTCTCTCCTTGCTTCCCGACTCGCTGCCCGGCCCCGTTGAAAAGCCACCCGATCGAGCTTCAGCCCGCCGCAGCCCAGGAAGGATCAGAGCACTACTTGCCACCAGCCCGATTAGCTGGGAAACCACAGACCGAGGAACCCAGCCTGGCTCTGGACAGTCTCTCCTGCAAGTTTTGAAATCGATGATTGACGGTCGACGCCCGTTTCTCGAGTTTCAATGGCCTCTTTTTTTTTTTTTTTTTTTTCTGGCTCCGACCTTCAACAACGTCGTCGGAGCTGCTGCTGAGTTGCAGGTAAGTTTGTTTCTAACTCGTCGCCAGTGTTAAGTCCGTGAATGATTGAGACACGGACTAGCAGGAGAGAAAACAAACAGATCTTTACTGGTGAAAGGCATAAACGAAACTAAACAACAGAGGCTCTCTAGCGCCTTTTATACAGGGGTGGTCACTGCCGGTACTGCAGTCTGAGACCAGTTATTCTCTTAAAGGTACATACACAACAGACAGGATAGAGTCAGGTGGAAAAGCAGGCCAACCAATGAAGCAGAGAGCAATAGTTCTCAATTAGCTGTGAACTGTAATTGGAAGGCATTTTAAAAACACACAGATTTTGTGAAGTCACTTTTCAGTATTGTACTAACACTGAAACTGTGGTGCTATATTGTTACAGTTAAACATCAGGGTAACTTGGCAGTGCCCTTCAGATTCTTGGCTGAGTTCAGGGAGATTTCAAGGATCCTGTCTGCATAGCGAGGGGTCTTGCAAGGTTCAGTTGTTGTCTTAATGGGGCTTCAAGTGTCCGAAAAATGGAAGAAAATTCTTGTTAACTTGTGAATATGTTCCAGTCGGTCCACTCTTACCTTCTTCGGGCAGTCTGGCTATGTGTTTGGAGATTTCTGGGTTTTGCGTGCTTCTAGGAAAGGGGTCCAGGTTGTATGGTACTTTCAGAGCTCCAGGTGGAGTCTGCGCCTTACCTGTTCCAACTTCACGGCCAGACTTATCTGTCCCTGGGCGGGTCGGGTGCGGGCGGTCACCGTGGTGGGCCGCGACCCCACTGCTCATTCCATTCCGCTCCTGAGATTGATTTTCCATTAATGGCGCCTATTAAGGCAGCCCTGTGCGTTACCCGGCCCTATTAAATGGTGCGGGTCTGATGACATCATGACGTGTTTTCAGCTGGGATATTTAAAGGGGCCATGGCCACATTGCATTTGAAGGTCCATCTAGGAGTGTGCAGGCACTGTACTGCAGCATTGGCATGTTCCAAACAATTGCAAACATGACTGCACAGAGGCAGAGGGCTGCACCCAGGTTCTCAGATGACTCTCTCCATATCCTTGTGGAGGGAGTGAGAGCTCGCAGGGAGGTCCAATTCCCTTCGGATGGGTGCAAGAGACCTCCCCAGCCGACTAAAGGAGCCTGGCTCCAAATAGCAGAGGAGGTCAACAGCAGTGATGTTGTCAGGAGGACCTGGGTGCAGTGCCGGAAATGCTTCAATGATCTCATTAGATCAAGAAAGGTGAGTGCAAAGCCACACTCAACTTCATCCTGCCGTGCCTGTCACCACATCCCTATCACTCTGCCTTCCCAAGTCTGCTCCTGCATATCATTACTCACACCAACATACCTTGCACGTCCACCCATCCCTCTCTCTCTATCTACATTATCACATCCCCATCTGACTAACCACCCCTCACACTCACCCTCATCCTAATGCACTCATATCAACTAACAACACACAAGGAGGCCATTTGGCATTGGCACCACACTCCCTCATAGTCACCCTTTAAAGATATTACCCATCCATTTCTTACACTCATGCCATCACTCTCACTCAAACTTCTCTTCTCTGCCTCCTAGCAGGAGAAGACAGCCGACAATAACAGGGAGAGGGAGAGAACCGGAGGTGGCCCTCCATCATTGGCCACCTTAACTGCAGCAGAGGAGGTCGCCCTGGAGGTCTCAGGAGTCACAGAGCAGCTGGAGGTGGGAGATGGAGAGAGGGGGACATCTCAGCAACCTGGTGACAGAATTACATCTCATACAACTACATGGCATACAGCAGTCACTCATATAGGGACTGATGTCAGCAGCCAGTGAATGTTCATCATGTGCATAATGGTATCGTTACCCATTCTCAATATAACATTTCTAAATCATCTCTTTACTCTCCCACAGGTCCATCAAGAGCCCCCCCAGCCCCGCTCGCTGACCAGGAGGAAGAGGTAAACAACTCCTCAGAGGAGCATCCACCTCTGAGGGTGCACCGTCACCAGACAAAAGTGCTCCCAGCACCAGCACATATAAGCACACCTCGGTGGATCCCACGCGAGATAGAGTAGTGTTGTCACCTGGTGTCTCACAAGTCACAAGTGAGCAAGAGGAGATGGTGAAGACAGGGACAGCAGTGGAAACTCCTCGCTGGAGGGCGCAGGACGCTCCCAGCTCTGCTCAGCTGCATGCAGACGCTGAGCCTCGGGGGCTATCCAGAAAGAGGGCGATCCTGGAGGTGCAGTAAGAAGTGCAGGAGGCTTTGACAGGTTTTGTGAAAGTGATGTCTGCAAATGTGCAGAGAATGGAGGAGTCCAGCTCCAACATGAGCATCACTGTGTTGCAGGCGATGCCAACTGTAGGCTCTTCCATGGAAAGGATGGCCTCCTGCATGGAGCAACTAATGCGCCACTCACAGGAGCACATGGTCTCTATGGAGAATAGATGGCTAGCTATGGAGAATAGATGGCAGAGGCTCATAAACCTCCTGTCTAGGAGGGATGTCAACGTAGACGTGGGTCCTCATGGCCCCACTGATGTACAGCAAGGTGCTCTGCAGCTCCTTGCTAACAGGGAAGTGCAAGTGGCCCATGAGAGGGATGATGGTGAGAGGGGACATGGAAGTGGGGGCTCTTCTCAAAGCGCTCCCCCGTTGCCTTCCCCTCAGTCAGAGCCCCACCTGCCTCCTGGGATCACGATGGCCGAGTCTGCCCCAGCACATTTGCAGGAGGAGCAGATTTTGGCAGCTCCATCACAGGCTGCAAGACCCAGAGGACGTCTGCCAAAAGTCTATGCAGTCACAGCAGGGAAGTGAGCAGGCTGCCTCTACCTCTGCTGAAGCCAGAGGTAGCACCTCATAGAAGCACGAGTAAGAGAAAGTTGACACACAAGTAGATGCACAAGGGTAATCACTTGGGTGTTTTAATAACTGTTTGTGTGAAGTTTCCGTTAATGTGATGTCACAAATAAAAATTCTTATTTTCACCACTTTCCGGTCATGGTCAATTGTGTCTGCAACTTTGGAAGTGGCTTAGTGAGTTGAAGTGAATGGTGAGACATAACGTTACCTCCAGCAATGGGGGTCAGTGTGAAAGGAATGGCTTGGTCATTGTAGGGATGCTTTATGGTATTTCTGTGGGGTGTTGGGAGCCTGGCGCAGCATGTGGCAGCCACATGGGTGTAATGCCTGAAGTTAAGTAAATCTGGCCATGATGAGGCCATCCCTGGCCTCCCGGGCAACAATGTGCTCAGGTGCTGGTGGGATCTGGCACGCAGGTTCCTCCTGCTTCTCCTCCTCCTCCTCCTCTGAAGATGCTGTGCACGCAGAGTCTTGCTCCTCATGGCAGCACTAATCCTCGCTGCTGTGCTATGTTATGCAGGGCGCAGCAGACCATAACGATTCTGGAGACCCTGGCTCGTGCATATTGAAGGGCTCCTCCAGGTCTGTCAAGGCATCTGAGGCACATTTTCAGCATGCCTATTGTCTGCTCTATGACACATCTGGTGGAAATGTGGCTTTCATTGTATCTCTCCTTGGCCTCACTACTTGGCCTCCTCAAGGGTGTCATGAGCCATGTCTTCAGTGGATAGCCCTTGTTTCCAAGCAGCCAGTTGGAAAGTCTGTTTGGAGGAGCGAAGAGCTGAGGGAGAATAGACTGGCAGAGGATGAAAGAGTCATGGAAACTACCAGGGAATTTGGCGCACACCTACGGTTGGAGACGAGCTGCACATTGAGGGAGTGGAAGCCTTTGCGGTTGATAAAGACTCCTGGGTGATGATGGGGTGCCCTGATGGCCACATGTGTGCAGTCGATGATTCCCTGCACCTGTGGGAAGCCAGCCAGAGTGGCAAAGCCGAGCAACTGCTCAGTAACACTGGTTTCATCAGTGGCAAAGTTGATATAATTGGTTGACTTGCCAAATAGGGCATGGTGACCCGTGTGATGCATCTGTGGGTGGCTGACTGCGAGATACCGCAAATGTCTGCTGCAGATCTCTGGAAGGAGCCTGAGGCAAAGAAGTTGAAGGCACTGGTGACTTTGACAGCCACTGGTAAGGAGTGTCCACCTGCTCCTCTGGGCTGCAAGTCTTGCTCCAGCAATGTGCAAATGTCTGCGAAAATCTGGGCCTCCTTTGGCACTGTTGCTCAGTCATGTTGAGGAAGCTCATCCTCTGCCTATATACCCTGTGTTGGGGGTAGTGCCTTCCACAGTGCAGCCCTGCACTGATGCCCCCTGTCCTGTGCAGCATCAAGTTGATGAGGAGAAGGTTGGTGGTGTTGTTGTTGGTGCTACAGGAGTTGGCTTCTCATTGAGTCCGTTTATGAGGACAAGGTGAGACGATATAAATGGCACTCATGCTTATGTAATAGATGGCAGTTTAAGTAGAGATGTCAGAAGCAATCTGTCAATGGTGTGATAGGTTTTACCATAGAATCATAGAAATTTACAGCACAGAAGGAGGCCATTCGGCCCATCTTGTCGGTGCCGGCCGACACAGAGCTGTCCACCCTAATCCCACTTTCCAGCACTTGGTCCGTATCCTTGTAGGTTACAGCACTTCAAATGCATATCCAAGTACTTTTTAAATGTGATGAGGATTTCTGCCTCTACCACCCTTTCAGACAGTGAGTTCCAGACCCCCATCACCCTCTGGATGAAATAATTGCTCCTCAAATCCCCTCTAAACCTCCTACCAATTACTTTAAATCTATGTTGCCTGATTATTGACACTTTTGCTAAGGGAAATAGGTCCTTCCTATCCACTCTATCTAGGCCCCTCATAATTTTATAACCTCAATTAGGTCTCCCCTCAGCCTCCTCTGTTCCAAAGAAAACAACCCCAGCCTATCCAATCTTTCCTCATAGCTAAAATTCCCCAGCCCAGGCAATATCCTTGTAAATCTCCTCGGCACCCTCTTTGGTGCAATCACATCCTTCTTCTAATGTGGTGACCAGAACTGCACGTAGTATTCTAGCTGCGGCCTAACTAGTGTTTTATACAGTTCAAGCTTAACCTCCCTGCTCTTATATTCTATGCCTCAGTGTCAGCTGTGGCTCAGTTGGTAGCACACTCGCCTCTGAGTCAGAAGGTTGTGGGTTCTAAGTCCCACTCCAGGGATTTGAGCACATAAAGCTAGGCTGACACTCCAGTGCAGTGCTGAGGGAGTGCTGCACTGTCAGAGGTGCCATCTTTCGGATGAGATGCTAAACTGAGATCCTGTCTGCCCTCTCAGGTGGACGTAAAAGATCCCACGGCACTATTTTGAAGAAGAGTAGGGGAGTTATCCCTGGTGTCCTGGCCAATATTTATCCCTCAACCAACATAACAAAAACAGATCATCTGGTCATTATCACATTACTGTTTGTGGGACCTTGCTGTGCGCAAATTAGCTGCCGTGTTTCCCACATTACAACAGTGACTCCATTTCAAAAGTACTTCATTGGCTGTAAAGTGCTTTGAGACGTCCGGTGGTCGTGAAAGGCGCTATATAAATGCAAGTCTTTCTTTCTTTCGGCTAATAAAGGCAAGTATCCTGTATGCCTTCTTAACCACTTTATCTACCTGTCCTGCTACCTTCAGGGATCTGTGGACATGCACTCCAAGGTCCCTCTGATCCTCGGCACTTCTGAGTGTCCTACCATTTATTGTGTATTCCCTTGCCTTGTTAGCCCTCCCCAAAAGCATGACCTCACACTTCTCTGGATTGAATTCCATTTGCCACTGTTCTGCCCACCAGACCAGTCCATTGATATCTTCCTGCAGTCTACAGCTTTCTTCTTCATTATCAACCACACGGCCAATTTTTGTATCATCTGCAAACTTCTTAATCATAATTCCTACATTCAAGTCCAAATCATTGATATATACCTGCTCGAGTTATAGAGCTGGCACTTCAGTTTGCCCTCTGAATAATGAAAGATATGTATTTTTAATACTTTTGGCTTTGTGGCACAGCTAAGATAAGAAACAGATAATGTCACATAGACCTGGTACTTTACCAAAATCCAGTGAGGTGACAGTGGATCCCCACTTTGCTGAAAAGACTTGAAAGCTAAATCTGTGCTGACAATACACTCAGCAACAGCATCTGCCTTAGGAAAGTAACCAGGTGTCAGGTGGGAGTATTTATTGTGCTTTCCATGCTGTGTACTAATGAGCTGGATCAACGGCCCCTGAACTTCCACCTCAGGTTCACAGACGTGGCTCCTGAACTGTGTGATTCCTGTGGTCATCCAGGGAAATTCAAAAGGTCAGGTTAAAAAGATGCTTAAGGGTCTGACAAGTACCTAATAATCATCTGAATTTGCTCGGCCACCTCTGCCATTCAGGTAGCTGCCGACCTGGCAAATAGCCCGAGGGAAAGGTGCGTGGGGGCAGGATGACAGCGGGTACCCGACCCGCTCCAAGTTATTTCAAATTTCCCTCCCGACCCACCTCCAATCACGCCCGCACGGACGGCAGGAAATTCCAGCCCACGTGTCACTTGCCACAAGCAACATGTCTCAGCTCATGGTTAGGTGTGTTAGGCAGTGACTAGATCAAATCCACGTCTGCCGGTTCAAGGACACCCTCAAAGCCCCCTTGAAAAATTGTAACATCCCCACTGACACCTGGGAATCCCTGGCCCAAGACCACACAAAGTGGTGGAGAAGCATCCGGGAAGGCGCCGAACACCTCGAGTCTCTTCGCCGGGAACAAGTGGAAGCCAAGCGCAGGCAGCGCAAGGAGCGCACGTCAACCCAAGCACCCCACCCACCTGCCCCTTCAACCACCATCTGCCCCACCTGTGACAGAGACTGTAGGTCCCGCATTGGACTCATCAGTCACCTGCGATCTCATTTTTAATGTGGAAGCAAGTCATCCTCGGTTCCGAGGGACTGCCTAAGAAGAAGAAGCGATCAAATCTATACAGGCGGTTGTATTTGTTTCCATATCTGTCTTCATTCCCCTCCTGCTATCTTGTTTCTGGATTCCCCTCACACTTTCTGTGTTGGCTTTTGATCTAAAGCTGAACATGGAGCAAACGTTGGAGATATGTTTGCAGGGTCTATTAGTGGGTACAGTCCTAGAGCATGAAGGTTGGCTCACTGAGCATTTGCAGCATGGCTGGGTCCTTGAGGAAGTGTCTTCTTTGGAGATGGTGGTACTGGTTGTTTTAGGTGAGGCGGCATTTGTCTGTCACCTGTCTAACTCCACTTATCTTTGCTCCAGGCCTCTCTGGGTTTGCAATAGCCTGTGCTTTTTTGGCAGAAGAGAACAATAATATGGCCCTGAATAGTGGGGAGGTATCAAGTCCCATATTTTCAGCTATACAGTAGGCAAGCTGGGGCTCCTCTTTATGAACTCAGAGTCACCACGGAGCAGGGTGTTTCATCATCAGTGGCAGGGATGTGTTGTTGGTTAGTAAGGGTGGGACGGAAGATGATTGGTTTGTTGTAGCTTATGTGGTAGCTATTGATTCAGTCCAGGTGTGATTGCATGAGGAAAAAGGTACCAGTTCTGGAGTGTGTTTGAATAGAAGGTATTTAACTTCTTTGTGGTGTGTATTACTCTCCATACATCAACCAGTCCTAGGTCATTATATTACCCTTGGATATTCTGACTGGTTGCCCTGAGTACCTCATTTCTGCTGGAAATCTATTTAAATGGTGGGTGGGGTGCAGTGTAGATCCCCTCCCATGACCACTGTGCCTCCCATGTGTAGGGGATGAGAATGTTGCAGTGGGAAATGGTAGGGAGTCAGTATGTATGCTGAGTATTGTGGTCAGCTCTCTGAGAACATGACACTTTATCAAAATGGTGCGACAATCCCTGCCAGGTAAAGGAGAGATATTTTGATATTTTGAGTTTGGCATCCTCTGGGAGGAAGATGCTGTCTGCCTAATCTTTGAGAGTTCAGGATTTTCTTCTATTACTGGTTGATTCCCTTGACATTAAGGAGATAATTACAAAGTGTTTTATTTTATTTGCTCTTGACACTGTGGGTGATGCTGGCAAGGAAGTATGTATTGCCCATCCCTAGAGTCCCTGAGAGTATTTCTAGTCTACCACATAGGGTGGAACTGAAGCCACATGTAGGCCAGACTGGGACTGGGTAGGAATGGCAAGTTTTGTAAACCAACAGCATTCATTGGTATTTATTTCTCCATGAATAACAAATGATCAGATTTATTGAATTGCCATGATGGGATCTGTACTCCTGGGGAGAGGGGGCGGTGAGTTGGGGAGAGATTGGGTTATCGGCAGGAACTGGTTCAAAATTGGCAACGTGTTAAAATCGCACGGCGAAGATGGAAACCCAAGGCTAGCTCGAAATTGGACCCTTTTTCCATAATACTGGTGAGCTGTATTGGGATGCCCGATTGGCATGAGCAGCTCGCCAGTCTGGCTCTTCCCAAAATAGGCCAGCTTGGATGCCAAGCCAGTTTCCAGATATGTCCTGGGGAGGGGAGGATGGGGATTTATCTTGGATGAAGTGCACCATGGTTTAAGAAGCTAATCTAAAACAAAAAGGTCATTTTGGATCATCGCTCATCATATCTCACAATGTTTGAGCCAAAAATAATCTGGTAGTTGGATAAGAAATTAGTTTCTCAGGACTCTGTAGGCAAATAGGATTTGCTCTTGTATTCCTTTTAAAGATCATGCAATACACAGTCACATTAGTGACCTTTGCTCAATATTATCCGTATAGCTCTTAAGCGGTCAGTATTTATACAATATGCAAACAGGTTTTGCACTTTGGAATATGACAATACCAACAATATTGGTTGCAGAATGGGTTGGATCAAGCAATTTATTTTGGATGAAACCTCCACGGCTTAAGAAGCGAATCTAAAACAAATCGGTAATTTTGGATTATCTTGGAACTGTTGGACAAAGCCACGGATCAGCATATCCCCCAATGTTTGGGTCAGATGGATACTATTATTTAATTTGCTAATTAGGTAAGAAATTAGTTTTCCAGGACTCTATAGGCGAAAGGGATTTATTCTTATGGCTACAGGGGTCAAGGGATATGGGGAGAAAGCAGGGACAGGGTACTGAATTTGGATGATCAGCCATGATCTCATTAAATGGCAGAGCAGGCTGGAGGGGTCAAATGGCCTACTCCTGCTCCTATCTTCTATGTTGCTTGTATTCCTTTTAAAGAATAGTTTCAGGATGTCAGATGGTGATGAAAACCAAGATGTTGCACAGGCTTTCTCCATAGGACTGCTTGGGGGCATCAGGACAGAACCTGCTAAAAGTAGATGTCTAGGGTCAATCATGAAGCCAGAAATCCCAACTGCTGTGGAGAAATGATGTGTTTGTTTGTCACACTGGGAGTATGCCATCAGCCCAGTATGAGGCAATCCCACCCAGGAGCAAGAGATGAATCAGATGTTAATGATCACAGAATCAGGCAGGTTTACAATAAAAGGGGCCACACAGTTCAAATTGCTAATTGAGTAAAGCTTTTAACACACATGCAGCCTTTGCCTAAGCAGCTCAATTAACCTGCTAAAGGTTTATGTATTCTACAGGATCAAAGGGCCCCATTTTATCAAATGATGCTCTAAATTGAGCTGTTCTAACCACCGCCGTGCTGATTTTCAATGCGCTGTTGGTGTCTTCAGAGTGAATGTTAAAATGAAAGATCATGGCTCAAACTGAGGAGCCACTTGTGCCACTCTCAGTAAACGAAGAACATTTTTTGTCAAATGATGCTTGTTAAATGGTGCAAATTATAGGTTACACAAAACGGCAACAAACAATTTTTAAAAATGTCTGGTTCACCTTCATGACCCACAAAGAATCCAAGTTTTAAGTATTTATTTTATACAAGAACAATTCCTTTTTAAGAGATTGTCCTCCTGTCATATTCATATTAGTTAACCTGCTGCTATACTGAAAGCAACAAATCATAGGGGGGAAGGGGACGGGGCGAGGGACAGGGAACTGTAGCTGAGTGAAATGATGTTATATTTTATCACCCCAGCCTTGGGTACAATACAACAAAATGACAGCCTGAATAAAGAGGCCAGTCAGCCCCAGAAATATTTAATAAAATATATAAATAAAACATAGTTTTAAAGTGACAGTTACTCTCTCTCCTGTCCACTTGGATTGGTTAAATTGGCAGACATGATAGTGTATATCATTGACCCATAATGGAGAATGGAGTCAGGCAGCAGGTGAGGTGGGGGGAGCAGACACTGCTGGAGTCTCCTCAGCCCACCCACACTGAAGAAATAATGGACTTGGTGGGGAAGGAGTAACATTGCACTTGAAACAATAAAAAAATTACTTGGGGGGAGGCAGACTTCACTGGGTAAAAGTTTCCGATGTGATACAGAGATCATTATGAGCCCCACTGCTGTAGCACATGATTCTACTCCAGAGATCACTTCTAAGGGCAGATTTTCCGAATTTGCACTCCCAGTGGAAGCATGAGGAAAATCAACCCCTGGGACCCAAGTGAAAAATTGTAATGGACTGGAACTGATAGCTGCTGTGAAAGGATTGTTACTAGTCCTAGCCCCTTTCGGGCTACCCCTGATCAGGCGTTCATTCTCAACTAAAGTTAGAGGTAGCCGAATCCTAAAGACGCTTAATTGGGTCTAAAGGTCCAGACTATCTCTCCCTAAAGGAAAGGAACGACCTGAAGATGATACCGTCCTCCAGATAGCACTTTTAATAAGTTTAACTAGACTGTAACCTTCCGGAAATTATGAGGGTCCGGAAAACTCCTCCAGAATTCTGCAACTCCTCACCAAAGAGTGTACAGAGATTGAGTTTGCGAGTTTGATACAGAAGTACTGTGTGAGACAATTCCAAAAACATATATAGATTTATTAAAGAACCGACTTGTAATTTACAACTGGTGATTCAATCACAACATTAACAGTTCCAAATACAGAAAACTTACAATTCTATTATCAGAGATCCTTATTCTCAAATCTTAACTTTGTTACATTTTTACATTTCTTCATCTATTCCATGATATCCACCAAAATCAAATACAAGTACCTTGATCCCCGAGATACAAAGAGTTGAAGACTTGCAGAGCTTGCCTCTGAAGCCTGAGAATCACTTTTCCCCTTCACAGCGAATCTGTCTTCCCATTTGAAAGTCCAATTTTTATACACTTTTTGCAGTGGTATATCCTTTGAAGTTTTCTGCTGATGTAAGCTAATTATCTCTAGTCATTTTTCTGTTGACCTCTTCTATTCTTACAGTCAGTTCAGCTGTAGCAAGCAGACTTGTGTCTCTACCTTTAGGTGTTCAAAACTTATCACAAAAACAATGTGATGGCTGTGCATCTATTTGATGTCATTCTTGTTGCGTCCGTGTATAATAAGACACAGACTGCGGAGAACGGTACAACAGGTGTTTACTCAACGTGGCTCACACTGCAACTGATCTATACAGATTACTACTCAGTGCTATATACAGGTGTGGTCACTGCCGGTACTGCAGTATACATGAGCTGTAAAACATAGTTCCCCCCTTAAAGGTATATACATTACAATTCCTCCCCTTTTAGATTAACAGTACCATAACACTCATTTAACAATTAAATATCAAACTAATTACAATTAACACTTTTAACATGCAACATTAGCTGAAAATAGTCTATTTATATATTCAGTCTTTGGGGAGGCTTCCTGATCCTTTCTGGATAGCGCCTTTCCCGAGTGTCTTGCTCTTGGTGCGGAGGCGATTCTGGCCCCCTGTCGTCGGTTGGTTCATCAGCTTCCGATGCTACTGTTTCTGGGGTAGATGCGACCTGTACGTCGGGTTCATCACCAGGTACATATGGGCGAGGCATGGGGTTGACTTGTTCCTGTGACTCAAGGATCTGGTCAGCATGGCGTCTCACGATGCTCTCCCCAACGTCCACTGTGTACATTAGTGGGCCCTGCCGTGTGCATATCGTTCCTGGCTGCCATTTTTCTGTTCGGTAGTCGCGGGCCAAGACTGGTTGCCCTACATTGAAGCTCCTTGTTGGCTTCTCATGGATGTGCTGGAATTGCTTACTCTCAACATCTCTTCGTACGTTTGGTCTGAGCAAATCCAGGCGAGATCTTAACCTTCGGTTAAAGAACATCATGGCTAGGGCCTGGTTGGTGACTGCATGTGTCACATTCCGGTAGGCGAACAGGAAATTGTCCACCTTGTGCTGCAGCAGAATGTTGTCATTGTACATAGCCTTTATTGCCTTCTTAATGGTTTGTACGAACCTCTCAACCAATCCATTTGTGGCTGGATGATACGGGGCGGATGTGTAATGCCTTACCCCATTCTTTTTCAAGAACCTCCGGAACTCTTCGGACACAAACTGTGGTCCGTTGTCGGAGCAAATCTGTTCTGGCAAGCCATTCCTGGCAAAAATGGTCCATAGGACTGCAATAGTTTTCTCCGTGGTGGTGGAGGACATTTTGATGACCACAGGCCATTTCGAGTGCGCATCCACGGCTATTAAAAACATTGAGTCCATGAATGGACCAGCAAAATCAATATGCACCCGTTGCCATGGAGATGAGGTCCACTCCCATGGGTGTAGAGGGGCCTGTGGTGGTGCATTTTGGACTTTCTGGCATCCTGAGCAGCTCTTGGTCAGGTCCTCGATTTGTTTATCGATTCCCGGCCACCACACATAAGCCCTGGCTAAGCTTTTCATTTTTACCCCTCCCAGATGACACTCATGAAGCTCATTGAGCTCTCTATCCCTTAACTTGGGTGGAATTACCACTCGGGATCCACACATCAAGGTCCCCCGGCATACTGACAGCTGTTCTCTCCTTGTCGAGAATGCTGGCAACAGTGAGTCGCCATGTGCTGGCCATCCCTTCACCGTCAAATCATATACCCGAGACAGTGTCGGGTCATTTCGGGTTTCCTTTTCGATACAAGCGTTAGTTACCGGTAGGTATTCAACTATAGTTGAATGGAATATTTCGACAGGATCCACCGCTGGTGCTTCCTCCGCAGTAGGCAGTGGCAGGCGTGATAGCCCATCAGCATTTCCATGCTGTTTCGTGCCCTTATATTCAATCTCATAGTGGTGCGCCCCTAGAAAAAGTGACCATCTTTGTAGTCGTTGCGCAGTCATCACCGGAACGCCCTTCTTCGGATTAAAAATGGAGACAAGAGGCTGGTGATCAGTCAGCAAGGTGAATTTCTGCCCGTGCAGATAGTGATTGAACTTTTTCACTCCCCACACTAGGCTGAGGGCCTCCCTGTCAATCTGGGCGTAGTTACGCTCGGCTGAGGTTAGTGATCGTGATGCAAAGGCTATTGGCCTCTCTGAGCCGTCCGAGAATTTGTGCGACAGCACCGCTCCAATGCCGTAGGGTGACGCATCACATGCCAACCGAATTGGTAATGCCGGGTTGTAATGGGCCAATACCTCTTTCGATGTGATTAGTGTTTTGCTCTTCTGGAAAGCTCGTCTACATTCGTCACTCCACTTCCATGGCACCCCAGTTTGCAGTAGGGTGTTCAGTGGGTGTAGTATTGTAGACAAATTTGGCAAGAACTTATGGTAGTAGTTTACCAGCCCGAGGAACGACCTCAGTTGTGACACATTTTCCGGTGCTGGAGCCTTGACTACTGCCTCAATCTTCTCTGGGGACTTATGTAACCCCTCTTTATCGATAACGTCGCCACAATACGAGACCTGTTTTCTAAAAAACTCGCATTTGGGGCGGTTAGCTCGGAGCCCATATTCCTGCAATCCAGTGAGCACCTGCTCCAGGTTGGCAAGGTGATCACTGTCATTTTCGCCCGTGACCAGGATGTCGTCCAAATAACACTGGGTCCCTGGGATCCCTTGCAGGCCTTGTTCCATTGCCCTCTGCCAAATAGCCGGAGCTGATGCTACCCCGAATACCAGCCGGTTGTATTGGTAGAGACCTTTATGGGTGTTGATTGTGAGGTATTTTTTTGATGCTTCTTCTACCTCCATTTGCAGATATGCCTGGGCCAGATCAATCTTAGTGAAGCATTTCCCTCCAGATAGCGAGGCAAAAATATCTTCAATCCGCGGAAGTAGATATTGTACGGTGTGAAGGACCGGGTTCACTGTTACCTTAAAGTCCCCACAGATGCGAACCTTCCTTGGTTCCCCAGGCGTGCTGCTCAATGACTTTTTCATCACAGGGACGATGGGTGTAGCCCACTCGCTCCAGTCTACCTTGGACAGTAAACCTGAACGTTCCAGACTCTCCAGCTCTGCTTCGACGGCTGGGCGGATCGCATAAGGTATCGGTCTGGCCGTAAAAAATTTTGGCCGTAAAAAATTTTGGCTTGCATTTTCTTCCATTTTAATCATTGCTGTCATGCCTTTTAGTGTTCTGAGTCCTTGCTGGAACACTTCTTTTGCGTCAATTAGGATCTTTGACAGTCGCCCAGGTGTGACGTCGTCATCCTTTTTGTCAGCTACAGTCAGTGCCTGTATGGAATGCCAATCCAGTTGTATTTTCCGGATCCATTCATGTCCCAGTAATGGTGGTCCTCCATCTTGCAATACATACATGTCTAGTTTTGGTGTTTCCTTACCGTTATATATAACGGTCACCCTTATTTTTCCTTTGGGGTAGACTTTTTGCCCTGTGTACGTCTTCAAAATAATTTTTGTGTCTCTCAAGGGTATGTGTGAGAATAGCTGCTCGTAGTCCCATCGGTTTATGACTGTGTCCAATTCTATCTTTACCTGGACTCCTGCTAACTTGAGAGTGACCCAAATGGTTCGGTGGTCCTCCGTTGTGATCACATTATGTAGTTTCAGACAACTCAGTTCCCTGCTTTCGGAGTCGTTATCACTCTTTTGTTCGTCTGAACTATTCTCCGTCATCTTATGTACCTTCTTGTACTTTCCTTTGGTAGGTATCTTATTGCTGGTTTTCTTTCCCGACCTGCAGACTCATGCTATGTGTCCTACTTTTCCACACTGTCTGCACACTTTGCCTTTGAACCAGCAATCATTCTGGTCGTGTGTTGTTCTGCCGCAGCGATAGCACTTCTCTGTTCCATATGACATTTCGTTTGTGCCATATTCTTGCGGTCTCTGTTGTATCTCTGCAGCGCCCCGTGCTGCTGCTTCATATGATACCGCAATGCTGAAAGCCTTTTCCAGCGTAAGGTCCTTTTCAGATAAAAGCCATTTCTGGGTTCCTTCACTTTGAAGCCCACACACAAACTTGTCCCTTAAGGTATCTGCCAGTCCCGCTCCAAACTGGCAGTGTTTCGATAGATTGTGCAGTTCTGTTAAATAACCAGCATTGCTTTCATCCTTATGCTGGTTCCATTTGTGAAACTTGAATCTTTCTGCTATCAGCAGCGGTGTGGGGTTTAAATGTTCCTTTAGTATTGTTACTATGTCTTCAGAACTCTTTTCCATTGGCTTCATTGGGGTTACTAGATTTTGTAATAAACCATACGTCTTTGCACCCATTAAATTTAACAATACCGACGCTTTCTTGTCATCTGACACCTCATTTGCCTTGCAGTACACCTCTATTCGTTCGACATATGTAGTCCAATCTTCGACTTCATTGTCAAATGCGGTGATACTGCCACTCTTCGGCATTTTGGGTGTGGTTTAAAATGGCGTCTCCCAATGGCTTAAAATGGCATCTCCCGCGTATTCCTTCCTCCCCCGCTGCTGCCAACGCCGCTCCCAGCGGTTCTTGTGGCAATGGCGGCGCCCTGTAGGTTTCGCGCGCTTCTCCTGCGCTGCTGCCAACGCCGCTCTCGGCAGTTCTCGTGGCAATGGTGGCACCTCGCGGGTTTCTGCGCGTCTCTCTCTCCCTCTCTCCGACGCTGCTCGGCCCCTGAACACCGGCTGCGCCCTGTGCGCTCTGCGCTCTCTCTCTCTCCCCCGTCAATGCTGCTCAGCCCTTTGCTGTGCCGCTCAGTCGGGCTCTAGCCCGCCGCTGTCCGGGAAGGGTCTGCGCACTACCTGTTGCCAGCCCGTTTCGCTGGACCACCTCAACTGGAAAGCCAAGCCTGGCTCTCGACAGCCTCCCCCGCAATTCTCGAGTCTCTGCTGGATGACTGGCGGTTGCCCGTGGTCGACGCCCGAGTCTCTGGCCTTGACCTCCAATCCACTGATCTCCAGGAACGAATCCCCGGGAGGTGATGCAGAGTTGCAGGTAGGTTCGAACCTGCCTCATCGCCAATGTTGCGTCCGTGTATAATAAGATACAGACTGCGGAGAACGGTACAACAGGTGTTTACTCAACGTGGCTCACACTGCAACTGATCTGTAGAGATTACTACTCAGTGCTATATACAGGTGTGGTCACTGCCGGTACTGCAGTATACATGAGCTGTAAAACATAGTTCCCCCCTTAAAGGTATATACATTACAATTCTTATCAAGGTCTTCTGTGCAATTCTTTTTACAATGTGTAGATTAAAAACACCTCAATTAGGGTGATCTATGCAATTCTTATTTACCTCAGCTGGTTGTACCACAGACTCGCGTCTCCATGTTTCATTTTTTACAAAAGCATATGTTTCTTTAATGTTCTGTGTTTCTTTCTAAAGTGTTGGTTTATAACACTTTAACTGGGTATAGCATTGTGTTCTTTCCAAGGCTTCAGGCTTTTAGGAACCTCCAACCTTCTACTTCAATAAGGCTATTGTCTCAGTGTCAACAACTTATCTTATCTCAATAGCTTGTATGCTGTTTACAGCTTTTGATTGTTAAGGCTTCCAGACTTCCAGTCCCAGTATGTCATATTTTAATAAGGCTTTTTCTTTCATAGGATGGTGTATTTTTCTGAATATGGGATATTCCTTCACAGCTGAAACTATTTTTTTATTCTCACAACTGAATAGCATTCTGTTTGTAACTTAGGTGGTTTGTGTTTCATTGAAACAAAGTGAATTTTTAATTCATTCTTGTGGCTGCTAAATAATGTGTTGATGTTGCTGTGAAGCGTGGCAAGTGTACAGATGTGCTACTTTTCATGAACACTGAAACCATACAAGTGTCCAAAAGGTTTTTAAGTATCCTGAGTTAATATTATGGGCGAGCAATGAGACAAGAGATAACTACAAATGAGATAAATCACAAAAACACTTAATTATGTTTAACATCACAAATATGGAGACAGGAATAGAAATTAGAGTGGAATTTCCAAATGCAGTTTCCCAGCACAGCTCTGAACTGGCATTTAGCAGTAAAGGTAGATGGCTAGAAGTGTAAAAACTCTATACAGATATTTTCCAATCAACTGGAATCAGTGCACACGTGACTGCAGACATGCTGTATGGTACAACATCTCCCATCTTCTTCAGAAAGCACAATACTTGCTTTTTTGTAAGCATTTACTGAATATCGTTGAGTAAGAAAACTATATTACAGTTGATCAGGACCTTGATTGATGCTTTTAAACAAAAATTATAAACCAAACTCTTGAAGAAAATCACTGAAACTGCCTGACACTTGCAGTCATCCTGTGTGTTGTAAACTGAATTGGAAACTGAGAGAATCCAGAGGGTAAGGGGTCGAGTTTCTTGTTCACTGCCTGGGCAGTAATCTGGTGGAGCAGATTGCCCATCCTGTACAGTGCTCGTCTGATTTTGATTCCATTGAAATCAATAGAATTAAAATCGGGTGAGTTTTGTAAGGGGCAGATGAGCCGCTCCACCAGATTACTGCCCAGGAGGCGAAGAAAATCTACCCCAAAATGTTTTCTTTGTTTAAAGCTGGAAAGGACTGTTGGTCATATTAGGAGATGAATCCTTTATACTGTTGCCTTATATTTGTCTCTCTGTTATTTTAGCTGCAGGGGGTTTTGGTTTGGGGTTTGTGTCTGGTCAGTCAGTCGTGTGCCTGAGCTGCCTCAACCCCGTGTGGTTCAAATCGCTTCCCCTTTGGTTCTGACCACCAGACTTATTTACAAGTAGCGATATAGACAAATGAGACCAGTGGTTCGGTGCAAAGAAAACCAATGTTTATTAAAATAGAGAAAATTACTATACAGAGAAAATCACTATGGATGCAGCACAATTACACTTAACGGGGGAGGAGAAACGGACACATCGAGGGAAAATGACTAGAATGATACTTTAGCAATTCCCCTTAACTCCCACCCTTTACACCTATCTAGGTTATCTTGTGATGGGCCAGAAAATTGATGCTCTTCAGTCTAGGATGTTGAAACGCCTGCTCCGTGCCCTGTTGCCTGCTGATGTCTTAGGTTTTCACCGCCCCAAAGCAGAGATACCCCAGTAATTTAAACGTAACTGCGGGTATTCTACTTCCCTGGACGGGCTCTTCGTCGACGGTCCTTTTTGCTGGGTTGATGGTAAGGCAGGGCACCGGAGGCGAG
This sequence comes from Somniosus microcephalus, assembly GCF_052327205.1. Taxonomy (NCBI): domain Eukaryota; kingdom Metazoa; phylum Chordata; class Chondrichthyes; order Squaliformes; family Somniosidae; genus Somniosus; species Somniosus microcephalus. Next base: position 63,901,523 of record NC_140989.1, read on the forward strand.
GCAGGAGAGAGAGAGAAATGGCCTCCCAAGGGACTAGTTATACCCTTCCCAGTAGCCCTTATCTCCCGCCAGATCAGCTCATTTCTTTTGTCTAATCTGGACGTATTGAAACTCATACAAAAGGTACCGATCAGGGCCCATTGACCTGGATGGCCGGTAATCGGTTTTAAACGCCTCATCAGTGTTCCCCTTTGTCCAACTGGTTTCGTGATGGGGCCATTCCAGTCTGAATGCCCCGTTGATCGTTTTGAAGCACTTGGGTAAACAATGTTGACGTCCTCTAAACGAAGGCCTGAATGCAGCTGAGCTTGTCCCATTACATATTGAATAGGCCTTGTCTGCTCTTGATTGTTTGTGCAAACAACCTTGATGGCTTTTAATCAGAGGCCCGAATGCCACTGGGTTTGTTTCTCATGCATAAATGCAGAAGGCCTGTCTGCATTCAAGTTCTGGAACGTTCCTTCTCACAGTCATCAGAATACAAGCTTGTCAGTCCAAACTGAAACTTACAGGCTTCGGCCATGAGGCTGACCACAGCCATCTTGTTGAGCCCTGGATTCCAAACTCAGTCCAACCAGGGCTTCTTTAATAAACCAAAAGTAAATCCTCGGTGGAGACATGAAATTTGCGAATCCTTTCATAGCGCAGGTATTAACCCATTTATTTTAAATGCATTAATCCCACAGTTGAAGTAGTGGCCAGGGGAATACAGTAAAAACATGCTAAATGCTCATCCACAAATGCCATTTAGTTCCAAAAATTATTTTAAAGATCAAGAAAACTTTTTGTTGTGAATTTTTTGTCGCTACCTCTCTTTCCTCCTGTAAGACGCTCCTTAAAACCTACCTCTTTGACCAAGCATTTGGTCACCTGCCCTAATTTATCCTTATGTGGCTCGGTGTCAAATTTTTTGTTTTAAAATACTCCTGTGCAACGCCTTGGAACATTGTATTACGGCAAAGGCGCTATATAAATACAAGTTGTTGTTGTTGTTGTTGAATGTAACAAAAATGGTCGATTTCAACAATTTTGCACCACATTTGGTGTTTTATCAATGCTGTCATTTTCCTGGTTTAAAAAATCAAAATGGGAGCAAAATCAGCCAATAAAAACCTACATATCAGCCTCACACTGTACAGCTTGATGGAGCAAATATTAAAACAATGAAGACCATGAAGCAGAGAGTAGGGGAGAACTATGGAGCAGCAAATCAGAGAGTTCAATTCTACAGAGAAAGATGTGTGCCTGGTAATACAGGCCCCGGAGAGGGGCAAGGAGCAAAGAAAGAATGCATTTTAATTCTTTTTTTTCGTGTTGACAAGTAAACACTAATTTGAAAATGTTCATGTTGGGGGTGGAGGGGGCTATCGTATCTTATCTTTTTAATGTGAAAGCCAGAAACTCTACCCTTATCTGCATGGTGCTCTGCAACTGGCCACTTACAGGTGTTTGCAATTCACTCAGTTGGTTTGACTCTCAGATCTTTTTTCTTCATCTCTGCTGGAAAATACTCGATCACCTCCTGGAAAAGTCTTTGGAAAAAGTTATTTTGACTTACCCTCAGTCAGAATATGGCACCTGGTACAAAAAAAATTAGGAACACATGAGAAAAAGGGGAAATGGAAGAATGAAAATATGGAAAATATATGAAACCATTAAAAGGTACTATTTTTCCCGAGCCCGTTGCTGTCTGTATAGCATTAAGGCACGTACATTGTTCATGACAGCAGGGGCCTTAAACACTGCAAACTTAGAATGAGGCATAAAAGACTGAATGGCTTTGGCACTAAGCATATCCTGATCAAAACATTTGCTGTGTAGATGAAAGTTAGTTTCTTATTCATTGCCCACCACAAAATGATTTGTTCCATTCACACAGTAGCAAAACCAAAAAAGCACCAATTAAAAACTCATACTTAAATCAAAAGAAATAAACTTATGATATAAAGAAAATGTTCATGTATTTGATATGTACTTAGTCTGCTCCTGAGGCATACTCACATTTGGATAGGATGGAAATTGTATCAAACACCTGGTCATATCGTGGACTCTGGCTATTAACTCTTGTGTTGCTAGATTTTGTTTTAAACACCCTACTTTAAATTTTTTTTTTGCATCTTTCAGGTCCCTTTGCATTGCAGTCATGACTATGTTCCCACATTGAGAGTGCAGTTAATAATAATAATAATTCAACTTTATTGTCATTGTACAAGTACATGAACAACGAAATATGATCTTGCAAGCTCCCATGAGTCCAGTACAAATAACATTAACATAAATAGCACCGTCCTGGGAGAAGCAAAGCCACTGCGTCTGTGCGCGCTGCCATTCCATTCCATTCCATTATTCCTCCTGTCCGACAATCTTCAGCCCAACGCCCGGGTCTGCTCACCAGCTGCCCCTCCTGGGGCTCCTTCCGTGACCTTCTCACCAACCGCCCCTCCTCGGGGCTCCTTCCATGACCTTCTGCACCTGGTCTTCCCTGAAGGTCACCCCTACCAGGTACTAACCAGGCCTAGCTTTGCTTAGCTTCCAAGCCTTAGCCAGTGACCCTGTCTCTAACCCTGTCCCTAGTCCCAGGAACAGGGCTTTATTCTACTCCCTGGTTTCTGTCAATGTCAGTCTGCAACTGAGTGGTAAGAAAAGGATAAGACAGACTCAGGCTGTATGATTTTCCAAGTTACTTTGGTAACTTAATATAAGCACTTCATAGAGTTATTTAAGGCTTTGTTAAGTATCCTGTACAGTTTGAAGATGGCCACAATCCGCATCTGATCAGTGCTGCCTGACTACCTGGCCAAGCTGCAGAGAACCATGGAGAATATGGCCACTTTGGGACCTTCTGCCACGGAGTCCGCATTGACCGAGGTCCTTAGCAAAGGCATAGCTACGACGATGAATGCTTTGACTGCAGCTACACAGACTGAGTTCCAATCCACAGCAATCTGTCTTGTCTGGATTCACCAATTTAAGAATACCCTCATGCAGATCTTCAACGTTCTCATTGCTGTGCAGATGTCTGCTCTCACAACGTTCTCTAACTATTTGCTGCAGGCTGAAAGAATTATTGTAGCTGCCAGGGAAATGAGCATGAACATGCATGATCCTGCTCCTATGGTCACAGATGATTTGCACATTCATTGAGTGGTAGCCCTTTCTATTCATGAGTGAAGTTGTATTGGAGATAAAAAGAAAAGACTTGCATTTATATAGCGCCGTTCATGACCACCAGATGTCCCAAAGCACTTTACAGCCATTGAGGTACTTTTTGAAGTGTAGTCACTGTTGTAATGTAGGAAGCAGGGACAGAGTGATCTCCTGGACGAGTTTCGATCGCCTAGATGGGTCGGAGAGGAATTTCCCAGATTTTTCTCCCAAATTGGCCATTGGGTTTTTTATCTGGTTTTTCGCCTCTCCCAGGAGATCACATGGGTTCGGGTGGGATGGAGAGTGGAAGTAGATTTGAGGTTAGGATCAGATCAGCCATGATCTTATTGAATGGCGGAGCAGGCTCGAGGGGCCGATTGGCCTACGCCTGCTCCTATTTCTTATGTTCTTATGCTCTTATGAAACGTGGCAGCCAATTTGTGCACAGCAAGCTCCCACAAACAGCAATGTGATAATGACCAGATAATCTGTTTTTTTTAGTGATGTTGATTGAGGGATAAATATTGGCCAGGACACTGGGGATAACTCCCCTGCTCTTCTTCAAAACAGTGCCAGGGGATCATTTACATCCATCTGAGAGAGCAGATGGGGCCTCAGTTTAATGTCTCATCTGCAAGACAGCACCTCTGACAGTGCAGGACTCCCTCAGTACTGCACTGGAGTGTCATCCTAGATTTTGTGCTCAAGTCTCTGGAGTGGGATGAAGTAAGGATACATATAGCCATACAAGTGCAGTTAATGGCATCCTCACTTGTGAGAATCCTGCCACATGTAGAAAAGAAAGGGGCTTTCCATAGTAAAATAGATGAAATCACTAGTCCTGGTAAACAAACGCATCTTTGGCCTTCATGAAGTAATTGTGAACTAAATTTTTGGGAGATGTGACATTGTTCCCTTGCAGCTGTAACCTTGACAGTCCTGTGCCAGAACTGGTTTCCAAGGCTAGTTGCAGGACCCTACATAACTCTGTGATGGCATCATTTGAGAATCTTAATCTGCACAGGCAGGTTCAGATATGAGAGCCTGGGCCTGCACCTAAGTGGCAGCATAAGGGCATGTATGTCTGGCATGCGTCATCTGATCTTCCTCCTCTTCCTCGTTCGGAACCTATGCCCATTGGACTATTCATATCAACACACAAGTGATTTCACTAAAATTTTCAGCTGTACAAACTATTACAGATAAAAGATGGTTCACAATTTTAAACAGCTGTCAGGCAGGCTCCAAAAAGTTTCTTCAACTTCCTTCGTGCAACAAGACCAAAATAGTGCAGAAACAGAGTTGCTAGGAGATACAGTAATAACAGCAAGGTACCTTTAACAACTAGGGCCAAAATGAAGGGGACAAACCTCCTGTGCAGGGCCTAGTTATACAGGTGATTAACCTAGCAGCCACTGCTCAGGCCTCTGGATCAGATTAAGAGGACCCACATTTAAAAGAAATTTGCCCTTTAGTGAATTTGAGCTTCATTTTATGCATAGGCTCCAGTGTGTAAAGTATTCACAACTGCATAGTCATATGCAGTATGCAGTGGCGTGCACTAAGCCTCAGGTTTCCATACTGGTAATCTGAGGGTCCAGTGTCTGAAGTTCTGTGGCATCTTGGGTGCTTTCAATCACATTATCAGCTCCATGGTTTCTATGCCTTAAAAATAATGGTGGGGTGGAAGGGTAGGGTTATGCTTATGTTTCCTTTAGCTTAGATATGCCAAGCAGAGTAAAAAACACTTCCCAAATTGGAAGGATGTACTTTCATATGTCCTTGCAACTAAGCAGCAGTGATAGAGAACTACAACTAGATTACCAACCTGTCCTCTTTACTGCAGAATGGTGTGTATGGGGGTGCGGGGGATATAATTAATGAGGTAGATGAAGGGGGATGAATTGAATGTGCAATGGCAGGGTTTCTTTTTAACCTAACGGGGTAATCGTCTGACTTCACACCTTTGGCTGGGAGCCTCACCTCACCTCCTAAGAGCGGGTATCGGAAATCCAAGCATGAGCTGCAGAGGCTTGAAGTCAGAAAATGATGACTAGAAGAACAAAGGGTACTTTTTTCCCTTTCAGTTGCTTATGAAGAGTGCTACTATCATCCTAATGCAGTGCAGATGAGCTCTCAGGCTTTTCTAATCCAATTTTTTTTTTTAGAATCGTGGGAGCCCCTATTCTGCAATGCAGCACATGTGGTGACATCCAACGCCAGTACCGAGAGCCCAGGGGATACTAAACAAGCAACTGCTTTCAACCCTCCTAAACTGAAATATGCTAAAACATTCCTTTAATTTTCATCATCCCTTTCAATATCTATTGTAGGATTAATCATGAATCATTGGAAATGATAAACCAGTATGTAATGCAGTCTCCTGCTGAGTGGAGAGTATGAGGTACTGGTGAAGTACAAAAAAATACAGTCAAAAATAATAAAGGTAGTTCTAACAATATTTCCATGAGGTTGTAATTGAAAACAGTAGGAACAGCTCCATTTATATGATTTAATAATGCATACATGTACACTTGGCCACTTCTTTTTAACCTTTTGAACGCTGAAATATATTTTCTTTTTCTTAATATTTATAGAAGAAAACAATTTTCTGTACATTGGTTTTTACTGAGCAAGCGGAGGTCTAGTAGCCACACTGTTGGTTCACAGGACTCTCAACTAATACGGCACTCCCCACTTTCCCCAGAAGTTGAGTTGATCGATCTTGGTTACTGGGTCTGAGGGAGGAAGACAGCGAAAGCTGGGAAGGAAAGTGAGGGAGTTCTGGCACAGAGGAGCTGTATTGATGATGTCTGTGCAGATGTTTCTAGACTAAATATTTCTACCTCTCCTAACTAAGGAGGATACAGATTTGAAGGAAGATTATTTTTTATGAATATTTGAACTATTTGTTGTTGTTGATATAGATTTGAAGGAAGAGAGTAAGCAGGAGGACTGCTGCAAATAGACAACATAGAATTGTTAAAGGTCAAAACAGCATTGATTATTTCTCAATTCATAGAACTTTTGGAATCAATTTGTTATTTGCATTTGATTTGGGCCAAGTCCAATTGTAGTATTCAGATGGTTCGATATTATTCATCCTTTCACTATCTCAGTACTACCAGGAAACTATAGAACAATTTTAAGATTAGAACTTTTACTTTTTCATACAGAACCATTAATATTCAGTATGGCCAGCAGGTAAAATCACTGAGTAAAACTTTACATGATTATAGTGTGTTGAATGTTCCCTTTAATGAGTTTGTCTGAAATTTCTCTCTGGTATTTAGTGGAGGTATTAACCCATCTATTTTAAATTTCAGGGAATGGAAATAAAGGGGAGTTAAAATGTAGTGATTCGATTTCAAAAGCCTGAAAATTACAGGAAGAAGAAAAGATTCTGAGAGGTAGGGAGTTTCACAGCATTGAGGTCCTGGGAATAAATCATTCTAATGTGGTGGTACCACCGGTTGTACCTTACATAAAGACACATAATTCCCTTTAACTTACCTTTTGGGGCCGTTGCCCTTTTAACTTACCTGTTGGGGCCATTGCCCCTTTAAGACGCGCCCTAGCACACTGACGTCACGTCACGTACGACATGATGTGCGTGCGCTGGCACAGCCCAGCCCAGCGTCTTCAGCCTCAACGGCCAGCCGACGGGAGCGACGCGATCTTCCGCTCCCGCGGCAAGCACCGGCACAGCCTGGCCTCGCGACCTCGGCCTCAACGGCCAGCGACGCAACGACGCGCATCACGTGACGCCCTAAGCGCGGGAAACGCGAACAACGTGATGACGTCACAACACAAACGCAATGACGTCATCACGCTCCCCACAGGACTGCGAACTCAGTCCTCGTGGAGTCCCCGCTGGGACAAGACCTACACCACAGTGCTCCTACAGTCAGCCATCTTACCTGCTATCTTACCTGCTGTAATTAGCCTGTTCCTGTAAATAAACAACTTATTTATAGTTCGTCGAAGTCAAACTCTCTTATTTAGTGGCGATCTACACGAACCGCTACATTGGTGACCCAACGACGTGAGTACGGGAGCTCATCAATTCCAACGCTACAATTGGTGAACCCGTATCCGTGAACGATTTTCACGGTAGCAACGCGTGCCTGAACCTTGTCTTCCCTCAAGACGACCAGCGTACAACCGACGAACAACCACGGAACAGCAACCGCCTAACATCGATTCCACCAAAAGCGACCCCGTCTTTGCGTACGTATTTGCAACGGAAGCGCAGCTTGGAGGTGAGCCCGTTTTTCACGAACGATCTCACAGAGGTAGAGCACGACCAATGGCAACCGTCGTCCACCAGCGCTACAATTGGTGGGTTTGTGAACATCTTTCACAAATGAAGCACGCTATGGAAGCATCAGCCGTTCCGCTGTCGCTACCGCAATCCAGGGAGCCACGGTCTCCCTCGTGCTTTATGAAGGTAGAAGCCCTGTTCGCCGAGAACATCGATGCGGCACAGACCATGCACGTGCTCACGGTCTCCGTATTTGACTCTTCTACTGCCACACGGATCGTCCGCCTCTACGTCCAAAGCAACAGCAAGTATACATCTCTCCAAGTGCGGGGTACAGCATGTTCGGGCCCACAAGATCAGAGCGCGCCCCGCGGGGATACCACGAGGACTCACCCCCGCGAGACACGAGGACCCATCCCTCGCGAACCACGACGACCCATCCCTCAAGCGAAACAACGACCCCTTCTCCGCCGACGACGCACCAGCCCTTCAGCCTGCTGGTTGTGTTACCTACTACACGATTCGGCGTGAACAAAAGTGTGCCGCCCTCCCGGCTGTTTTCTCCTAAATCTACAACAGTTTCAAGTGTTGCCACCCTCCAGGCAGAGTTTACCCCGCCCGAAAGCAACAACAACCTGGACCGTTGCTGCCCTTTATCCAGTTTTCCCTTTAGCTAACGCAAACGTCTACTGAAGCTGCACACATCGAGGACGGGTCCAACGGGCATCCTGCGGCCGCGATCAGCCACGTGAAAGTTGCTGGCCTCACCGATCACTGATCAACGCAGCAACTCTTCACCCTCCGTTGTGTTATCGTCGTAGCACTATGGCACGCAACGTTCCGTGCGTTCCAGCCTCCCGAAGGTTTCGCTAACCTGTCGGCGAGTTCACCGACCTCGCCTGTCAAGTCCTTCTGGATCGCTCGTTTGGCGTTCCTGCAGAGTTCGTCGGAACAAGGACTTGTTTCAACATCAACGGAGACATCGCCCGCGTCCGCCCAACCTGCCCGTCACTCTGACAAGGCCTGCTGTTTCGCACGTCTCCACGGTCCTTCGCCTGACGGATACGTTTTATTCGCCATGACGCGCGTAAGGATCCGCTCACGAGCAGCATCTTCATACCTCGCCTACCAAGTCGAGACAGCACGACCGCCGTGACCACCAGCTCGTCAGACCATCTCATCCTTGGACTTTCGTTAAAGCAAATTCTGTGGGGGCCCATGTGGCGGTACCACCGGTTGTACCTTACATAAAGACACATAATTCCTTTTAACTTACCTTTTGGGGCCGTTGCCCTTTTAACTTACCTGTTGGGGCCATTGCCCCTTTAAGACGCGCCCTAGCGCGCTGACGTCACGTCACGTACGACGTGATGTGCGTGCGCCGGCACAGCCCGGCCCAGCGTCTTCGGCTTCAACGGCCAGCCGACGGGAGCGACGCGATCTTCCGCTCCCGCGGCAAGCACCAGCACAGCCCGGCCTCGCGACCTCGGCCTCAACGGCCAGCGACGCAACGATGCGCATCACGTGATGCCCTAAGCGCGGGAAACGCGAACAACATGATGACGTCACAACACAAACGCGATGACGTCATCACGCTCCCCACAGGACTGCGAACTCAGTCCTCGTGGAGTCCCCGCTGGAACAAGACCTACACCACGGTGCTCCTACAGTCAGCCATCTTACCTGCTATCTTACCTGCTGTAATTAGCCTGTTCCTGTAAATAAACAACTTATTTATAGTTCGTTGAAGTCAAACTCTCTTATTTAGTGGCGATCTACACGAACCGCTACACTAAAAACTTAAATTGCCTGCTAGCGCTCATTAAAGAGGCTGCACAGCATTTTGTTGGCTAGCACTTGACTTAACGCCCTCTCCTAACAGCGACTAGTTGATTGGGAGTAAAGAAGTCATTGCAGAGGATTTCGAGTGCTACTTAAAGGTATATCACCTTTTACTGTTCACTTGTGGCTGGAGATTTGAAGAGGACTTTTGAAACACATCAGAGACTTTCTGGAGCACTTTGTCACGACTTCACCAACACTCTATCAGGATGTCACCTTAAATAAATAAGTGCTGTCCTACTCTACGTTATTGGACACCTTATAGGAGTCACCAGGAGAAAGGAAGTGTTTGATCATTGGCACCTTGCCAGGGGTCTCCCTGGGTCTGCAGGAGGAATGGGAGGAGGACATGAGGCCAGGCAGAGCAGCACTAGCTGCTGCAGGAGAGGGGGACAGGAGTGCGAGCTGGACTCCTTTCCCCCTACAGGTACAAGACATCAATGTTCCCACTAAGTGGCCACGCAGTCATCTGGCAGGTCCCACACAGACCTCTCAATGGCTTTTACATTGTAGATATCGCGCATGCGCAAACATTTGAATGGGCCAGGCATTGGGGGAAGGCCGGCCGTGCAGGAGGCAGTGCAGCTTACAGAGGACATTGCAGGACATCCTTCCTCCTCTGGACCTCCTCCACCAGGACCTCCAGTGCCACGTCCGCGATTCCGTGTGCCCTCTCACTTGGTCCCTGAGCCAACCTGAAATCTGCCGCTGTGTGTCAGCCAGTGCACTCCACACCTTCAGTGGAAGTGGGTGTGTGGAGCCCATATATACTGCTCCACAAAAATTGTGTCTAATCAGCACTTGAGTGCTAAACCTGCAGGTGTCTGATTTAACACCTCCAGGCAAGTTCAAATTATGGTGATCGCAATTAGGACCAAAATTGCGGGCTAAAACCAGACTTTCAAACAGGCTCGTCTTATTAGCACAACACCCATTCAGCGCCCGTTTTCACCCTTTCACCAAATTAACCCCCCTATAATTATTATAATTAATGATTATTTCACTGAACAGACAGCAACCTAATAGCAAATAGCAGTTTCAGTAATAGCACTGCTTCTGCTGTGCTGTTGGCTAGGAGACCACCAGGCACTACACCATATTTACAGACCTTGATATCAGAGCAGGTGGAAAAACTTCTAGAAGAGCGGGAAAGCAGCCAGAAATTCTTGTTCACATGGGAACCACACTTACCTACTGTACCAGCGTCTGCAGTGACTGTCATCTATCAGCCCCTGATCTGCACCAAAACATCGAGCTTCTGTATCTTTTGTACCTCCACCAATCTTTGCATGCACAAGGGAATGAATGAGTGAGTAAATAGAAGATAAGCAATGAAAAGCAAAGGATATAAGCCTTGAGCTTGGGGAGGCTTCCAAATTCAGCCTATTCACACTGTGTATTGCCTCCACACCCATAATGCCAATAAAGAGCCAAGGGCTGCAGCTTTCATGATCCCCTTCCTACTTGCATGCATTGCTTTCTGTTATGTGCAGACTTCTTTTACAAGCAGATATGAAAGGGATATATTTAAGAAAGAGGATTGTGAGTTTGTGTATCAAAGTTCCCAGCACAACCTTATGTGAGCGTATGAACATGCAGCTGTAGAACTTGTTGCTTGAGACCTGACCCATTTAATGGTCAACATGGAGAGTACTGTGATATAGCAACATGGCCTGGTTAAACAGGAGACAATAAGCCTGCCAGCACATTTACAAAGAACAGCAGTTGGCAAAGCATCCTGCGTTCTACTTTTGTGATGCTGCACCAAATTTACAGTCAGGGGCAATGAACAAGCTTGGCAAAACAGTCAAGATTTTGTTGCATGCATGCATTTGCTTACCTTAATAACCTTACAAAGGTCAAAACATTTTTTCCTCACCAGCTTCCTGGGTTTGGGCCAAAGGTGAAGCAGCATTAATGCATTCTGTCACCTCCATTCATGTTGCTCCGACAGTACTCTTTATCACCAGCTGGTCCTTTCTTCCAAACAAGACCATCCTTCACATCATCTTCTGTAGCAGGAACTCAATGGTGCTATTTTGTGCCCAGTTATTTTTGGGTGTTCAGTATAATTACAGTTTTAAGGGCATCCACAGCCCTTTAAGAGAATGAGCTGACATCATGGCATAGTGTGAACTCATCTCATTTTTTAAAATTTGTTTATGGGATCAGGGCGTCGCTGGCAATGCCAGCATTTATTGCCCATCCCTAATTGCCCTTGAGAAGGTGGTGGTGAGCCACCTTCTTGAACTGCTGCAGTCCGTGTGGTGATGGTACTCCCACAGTGCTGTTAGGGGGGGAGTTCCAGTATTTTGACCCAGCGACAATGAAGGATCGGCGATATACTTCTAAGTCAGGATGATGTGTGACTTTCAGGGGAACTTGGAGGTGGTGGTGTTCCCATGCACCTGCTGCCCTTGTCCTTCTAGGTGGAAGAGGTCGCGGGTTTGGGAGGTGCTGCCGAAGAAGCCTTGGTGAGTTGCTGCAGTGCACCTTGTAGATGGTACACACTGCAGCCACAGTACGCTGGTGGTGGAGGGAGTGAATGTTTAAGGTGGTGGATGGGGTGCCAATCAAGTGGGCTGCTTTGTCCTGGATGGTGTCGAGCTTCTTGAGTGTTGTTGGAGCTGCACTCATCCAGGCAAGAGGAGAATATTCCAACACACTCCTTACTTGTGCCTTGTAGATGGTGGAAAGGCTGTGGGGAGTCAGGAGGTGAGACACTCGCCGCAGAATACCTAGCCTCTGACCTGCTCTTGTTGCCACAGTATTTATGTGGCTGGTCCAGTTAAGTTTCTGGTAAATGGTGACCCCCCAGGATGTTCATAGTGGGGGATTCGGTGATGGTAATACTGTTGAATGTCAAGGGGAGGTGATTAGACTCTTGCTTGTTGGAGATAGTCATTGCCAGGCACTTCTGTGGCCTGAATGTTACCTGCCACTTATCAGCCCAAGCCTGAACGTCGTCCATGTTATGTATTGTGTGTTCTCCTCCCACCTGTGGTGGCGCTGTCACAGCAGATAAATGGTTGGGTGTTCTCTTGGTTAAGTTTAGCTCTCTTTGTTCGGAACTGTCCAGAACTTCCCCTTCCCTTCGAATAAAGCACTTCATGTTTGAATCTCTGAGTTCTGAGTCTAATTGTGTCTAGGTAAAGAAGGTACTGACACAACAAAGTGGCGGCGAGGAGCGGATGAATCTGCATACGTTACGGGTGCAGTGAGTAAACAGAAATTTAAATTTGAAACGTGAGATGGCTACTATATTAGGAAACATCGGTGATTTTGATGAAAATGTGGAGCAATGGAGTGCTTATACGGAATGTTTTGACTATTTTGTCTTGGTGAATGCGGTGGCAAACGAAAATGTCGTGCCTACCTTTTTGAGTGCAATGGGGCCGAAGACATTCAATTTACTTCGCAGCCTTGTGCAGCCAGATAAGCCAGGAACTAAAACATATAAGCAACTAGTGGAAATTCTTGGAGCACATTTTTCACCAATACCTCTGGTTATTGCTGAGAGATTTAGATTTCACAAACAGAATCAAGAGGAGGGGGAATCAGTGACGATGTTTATTGCTGCTTTAAAAAGGTTATCGGAACACTGCCAGTTCAAGGAGGCGCTGAATGACACCATTAGAGACAGACTTGTGTGTGGTCTGCAAAGTGCAGCCACACAGAAGCGACTTCTTACTGAGGACAACCTTACTCTTGAAAAGGCCATTGAAGTTAGTGTCTCCATGGAGATGGCAGAAAAGGAGGCTCACCAGTTGAGTTCAACAGGGAGAGTTCACAAGGTGTCGTCTGAGCCTAAAGGTGCGCGGAACGGCACATGTTACCGTTGTGGGAAAATGTGCCATCACGCTAATGACTGCTGGTGTACGGAGATGGAATGCCGAAATTGTGGCAAAAAAGGGTCATATTGAACGTGCCTGTAGAGGTAAAAAAAGAACAGACAGAGCTGGGAAGCATGGAAGCAAAATGTCTGTATTTGGACAAGAGAGGAAAAAGAGTGTTCATTCAGTGCAGTATGATGGAACAAGCAAAACAGAGGGGAGCGACACCTCTGAGGAGGAAGAGGTGCACATACTGACGGTTGCAGGTGGTTCAAATGGCTACTGGGTGTCACCAATGGTGGAGGGACAATCAGTGTGGATGGAGGTTGTAATGTATGTAATGTATATATACCTTAAGGGAGAGAACTACTTTTTACAGCTCCTGTATACTGTAGTACCGGCAGTGACCACACCTGTATATAAACCCTGAGTAGTGATGTGTACACTTAGTTCTAGTGTAACCCTCATTCAGTAAACACCTGTTGATCGTTCCCTGCAGTCTGTTGTCTGATTATTGAAGGGCACAACATTAAGATACACGGATATAACATTGGCGACGACGCAGATTCGAATCTACCTGCAACTCTGCATCACCTCCCAGGGATTCGCTCCTGGAGAACAGTGGAAGGAGGTCGAGTCCAGAAGCACAGGCGTCGACCACGGGCAACCGCCCAGTCATCCAGCAGAGATTTGAGCATCGCAGGGGAGGCTGTCGAGAGCCAGGCTTGGCTTTCCAGTCATGGTGGTCCAGCGAAACGGCTGGCAACAGGTGCTGCGCAGACACTTCCCGGACAGCGGCGGCTAGAGCCGACCAAGCGGCACAGAAAAAGGCCGAGCAGCGTCGACGGGGGAGAGAGAGAGGGCAGAGCGCACAGGATGCAGCCGATGTTCAGGACCGAGCGGCGTCAATGGGGGAGAGAGACGAGAGAGAGCAGAGCGCAGCCGGTGTTCAAGGGCCAAGCAGCGTCAACGGGGGAGAGAGGCGCGCAGGAAAATGCGAGGCGCTGCCAGAGCGCAGCCGGTGTTCAAGGGCCGAGCAGCGTCAATGGGGGAGAGAGGCGCGCAGGAAAACGCGAGGTGCTGCCATTGCCACGAGGACCACAGAGAGCGGTATTGGCAGCAGCGCAGGAGCAGCGCACCAAACCCACAGGGCGTCGCCATTTGCCACGAGGACCGCCGAGAGCGGCGTTGGCAGCAGCGCGGGAGACGCCATTTTAAGCCGCAGCGGGGAAGAAAGGAAAGCGCGGGAGACGCCATTTTAAGCCGCAGAGGGGAAGAAAGGAAAGCGCGGGAGACGCCATTTTAAGCCAGCCTAACCACACCCAAAAATGCCGAAGAGTGGCAGTGTCACAGCGTTCGACAATGAAGTCGAAGATTGGACGACATATGTCGAACGCATAGAAGTATACTGCAAGGCGAATGAAGTGCCAGATGACAAGAAAGCGCTGGTATTGTTGAATTCAATGGGTGCAAAAACGTATGGCTTACTACGAAACCTAGTAACCCCAGAGCAGCCAGTAGAAAAGGATTTTGAAAACATAGTGTCAATCCTACAGGACCACTTAAACTCCACACCGCTGCTGATAGCAGAAAGATTTAAGTTTCACAAAAGGAACCAGCATAAAGATGAAAGTAATGCTGAGTATTTAACGGAACTGCGCAAGCTATCGAAACTCTACCAGTTTGGAACGGGACTAGCAGATACTTTAAGGGACAAGTTTGTGTGTGGGCTTCAAAGTGAAGGAACCCAGAAACGGCTTCTATCAGAAAAGGATCTTACGCTGGACAAGGCTTTCAGCATTGCAGTATCACATGAAGCAGCAGCACGGGGCGCTGCAGAGATACAACGGAGACCGCAAGAATATGGCACAAATGAAATGTCATACGGAACAGTGAAGTGCTATCGTTGCGGCAGAACAACACACGGCCATAACGATTGCTGGTTCAAGGACAAAGTGTGCAGACAGTGTGGAAAAGTAGGACACATAGCAAGAGTCAGCAGGTCAGGAAAGAAAACCAGCAGCAAGAAATCTCCACAGGAGAAGTACAAGAAGGTACATAAGGTGACGGAGAGTAGTTCAGACGAACAGAAGAGTGATACAGACTCCGGAAGCAAGGAGCTGGGTTGTCTGAAACTACATAATGTGATCAAAACGGAGGATCACCAAACTATCTGGGTCACGCTCAAGATAGCAGGAGTCCAAGTGAAAATGGAATTGGACACAGGATCAGCCCTAACAGTCATAAACTGAAGGGACTACAAGCGGCTATTCTCACATATACCCTTGAGAGATACAAAGATTGTCTTGAAGACGTACACGGGGCAAAAAGTCTACCCCAAAGGAAAAATAAGGGTGAACGTTATATATAACGGCAAGGAAACACCAAAAATGGACCTATATGTATTGCCAGATGGAGGACCACCACTACTAGGACGTGAATGGATCTGGAAGATACAGCTAGATTGGCATTCCATACAAGCACTGACTGTAGATGCCAAAAAGGATGACGACGTCACACCTGGACGACTGTCAAAAATGCTAACTGACGCACAAGAAGTGTTCCAGCAGGGACTCCGGACACTAAAAGGCAGAACAGCGATGATCAAAATAGAGGAAAATGCAAGCCCAAAGTCTTTTAAGGCCAGACCGGTACCTTATGCGATCCGCCCAGCCGTCGAAGCAGAGCTGGAAGGTTTGGAACGTTCAGGAGTACTGTCCAAAGTGGACTGGAGCGAGTGGGCTACACCCATCGTTCCTGTAATGAAGAGGTCGTTGAGTAATACGCCTGGGGAACCAAAGAAGGTTTGCATCTGTGGGGACTTTAAGGGACAGTGAACCCAGTCCTTCACACTGTACAATATCCGCTTCCGCGGATTGAAGATATTTTCGCCTCGCTATCTGGAGGGAAACGCTTCACTAAGATTGATCTGGCCCAGGCGTACCTGCAAATGGAGGTAGAAGAAGCCTCGAAACAGTACCTCACGATCAACACTCATAAATGTCTCTATCAATACAACCGGCCGGTGTTCGGGGTAGCATCAGCTCCGGCTATTTGGCAAAGGGCAATGGAACAAGTCCTGCAAGGGATTCCACGGACCCAGTGTTATTTGGACGACATCCTGGTCACGGGCAAAAATGACAGTGATCACCTCGCCAACCTGGAGCAGGTGCTCACTAGATTGAAGGAATATGGGCTCCGAGCTAATCGCCACAAATGCGAGTTTTTCCAGAAGCAGATCTTGTATTGTGGCCACGTTATTGATAAAGAGGGGTTACATAAGTCCCCTGAAAAAATTGAGGCAGTAGTCAAGGCTCCAGCACCGGAAAATGTGTCACAACTGAGGTCGTTCCTCGGGCTGGTGAACTACTACCATAAGTTCTTGCCGAATTTGTCTACCGTACTACACCCACTGAACACCCTACTGCAAACGGGGGTACCATGGAAGTGAAGTGACGAATGTAAACGAGCTTTCCAGAAGAGCAAAGCATTGATCACATCAAAAGAGGTGTTGGCTCATTTCAACCCAGCACTACCAATTCGGTTGGCGTGTGATGCATCACCCTATGGCATTGGAGCAGTGCTGTCGCACAAATTCCCGGACAGCTCGGAGAGGCCAGTAGCCTTTGCGTCTCGGTCACTAACCTCAGCCGAGCGTAACTATGCTCAGATTGACAGGGAGGCCCTCAGCCTAGTGTGGGGAGTGAAAAAGTTCAATCACTATCTACATGGGCAGAAGTTCACCTTGCTGACTGACCACCAACCACTTGTCTCCATCTTTAATCCAAAGAAGGGCGTTCCGGTGATGACTGCGCAACGGCTACAAAGATGGTCCCTTTTTCTAGGGGCGCACCAATATGAAATCGAGTATAAGGGCACGAAATAGCATGGAAACACTGATGGGCTATCACGCCTGTCACTGCCTGCTGCGGAGGAAGCACCAGCAGTGGATCCTGTCGAAATATTTCATTCGACTATAATTGAATGCTTGCCAGTAACTAACGCTGGTATAGAGAAGGAGACCCGAAATGACCCGACACTGTCTCGGGTATATGATTTGACGGTGAAGGGATGGCCAGCACATGGCGACTCACTGTTGCCAGCATTCTCATCCAGAAGAGAACAGCTGTCAGTATGCCAGGGACCTTGATGTGTGGATCCTGAGTGGTAATTCCACCCAAGTTAAGGGAGAGAGTGCTCAATGAGCTTCACGAAGGTCATCTGGGAGGGGTGAAAATGAAAAGCCTTGCTAGGGCTTATGTGTGGTGGCCGGGGATCAATCAGCAAATCGAGGACCTGACAAAGAGCTGCTCAGGATGCCAGAAGGTCCAAAATGCACCACCACATGCCCCTCTACACCCATGGGAGTGGCCCTCATCTCCATGGCAACGGGTGCATATTGATTTTGCTGGTCCATTCATGGACTCAATGTTTTTAATAGCCGTGGATGCGCACTCGAAATGGCCTGAGGTGATCAAAATGTCCTCCACCACCACGGAGAAACTATTGCAGTCCTACGGACCATTTTTGCCAGGAACGGCTTGCCAGAGCAGATTTGCTCTGATAACAGACCACAGTTTGTGTCTGAAGAGTTTCGAAGATTTATGAAAAGGAATGGGGTAAGGCATTACACATCCGCCCCGTATCATCCAGCCACAAATGGATTGGCTGAGAGGTTCGTACAAACCTTTAAAAAAGCAGTAAAGGCCATGTGCAATGACGACATTCCACTGCAGCATAAGGTGGACAATTTCCTGTTAGCCTACAGAAATGCGGCACATGCAGTCACCAACCAGGCCCCGGCCATGATGTTCTTTAACCGAAGGTTGAGATCTCGTCTGGATTTGCTCAGACCAAATGTACGAAGAGATGTTGAGAGTAAGCAATTCCAGCACATCAATGAGAAGCCGACAAGGAGCTTCAATGTAGGGCAACCAGTCTTGGCACGCGACTACCGAACAGAGAAATGGCAACATTGTGAGACGCCATGCTGACCAGATCCTAGAGTCACAGGAACGAGTCAACCCCATGTGTCGGCCATACGTACCTGGTGAGGAACCCGACGTACAGGTCGCATCTACCTCAGAAACAATAGCATTGGAAGCTGATGAATCAACTGACGACAGGGGTGCTAGAATCGCCTCCGCACCAAGAGCGAGACACTCGGGAAAGGCGTTATCCAGAAAGAATCAGGAAGCCTCCCCAGAGACTGAATATATGAATGGACTATCACAGAATCACAGAATCACAGAAACCCCACAGTGCAGATAGAGGCCATTTCGGCCCATCGAGCGTGCACCGACACATATCCCACCCGATCCCCGTATTTTCATATGACATTGTATATTAAAAATGTTAATTGTTAAATGAGTATTATGGTACTGTTAATCTAAAAGGGGAGGAATTGTAATGTATATAATGTATATATACCTTAAGGGAGAGAACTACTTTTTACAGCTCCTGTATACTGTAGTACCGGCAGTGACCACACCTGTATATAAACCCTGAGTAGTGATCTGTATAGTTAGTTCTAGAGTAACCCTCATTCAGTAAACACCCGTTGATCGTTCCCTGCAGTCTGTTGTCTGATTATTGAAGGACACAACATTAAGATACACGGATATAACAGAGGTGGACACAGGCGCGGCTGTGTCCCTTGTTTCAGACACTGTCTACAACAAAATGTTAAAGCATCTTACCCTTCAGCCAACAAACATTGTGCTAAAGATGTATACCGGTGAACATGTGGCCATGAGAGGCGCCATTGAGGTGACAGTTAAATTGAACGGACAGACTGCAAAACTGCCACTATATGTGGTAGAGGGAAATTACCCATCGCTACTGGGACGTGCGTGGCTAGAGAAAATCACACTGGACTGGCCTGCAGTCCGCATGATGTCAGAAGGGGAGTCAGGTCTGACTGCAGTGTTAATCAAACATGCAGAACTCTTCAATGGGGAACTTGGGAGCATGAAAAACATCAGCGTGAGACTGGACATTAAACCTGACAGCAAGCCGAAGTTTCACAAAGCCCGACCTGTACCCTATGCAATTAGGCCAAAAGTTGAGGCTAACATGGAGGCCTTAGTCGAGAATGGAGTCCTGGAGCCTGTGAGTGTGAGCAAAGGGCCACACCCATTGTTCCTGTCCTGAAAAAGGATGGATCTGTTCGAATCTGCAGGGATTTTAAAGTGACTATTAACCCAGTGCTGTCTGTGGAGCAGTACCCTCTTCCCCTCATTGATGATCTTTTTACGGGCCTGGCCGGAGGGCAAAAGTTCAGCAAAATAGACTTATGCCAGGCTTATCTGCAAATGCATGTCGATGACAAATCAAAGGAGCTGCTGACAATTGTGACACACAAGGGGCTATACAGGTACTGCCACCTTCTGTTTGGAATTACGTCGGCCCCTGCTCTATTCCAAAGGGCAATGGATCAGATTTTGAGTGGACTGCTAGGAGTCCAGTGCTACCTGGACAAAATCCTTGTCACTGGGACAAATGAGAAGGGTCATCTTCTGAACTTGGATGCGAATCTACAACGACTGAAAGAGTACGGACTCAGAGTTCGTAAAGACAAATGTGAATTCTTTCAGTCTTCAGTTGAGTACCTGGGGCATGTGATTGACACTACTGGCCTGCATAAGGCGTCGTCAAAGGTCAAGGCGATCGTGGAGGCCCCAGCACCCCAGAATGTGAGCCAGTTACGTTCATTTCTGGGGCTACTTAACTACTATGGGAAGTTTATTCCAGACTTAGCAACATTGCTGAAGCCGTTACATCGGTTGCTATGTCAAGGCAAAACATGGAAATGGACTGAACTGTGCAACGAAGCTTTCGCCCAAGCAAAGAAAGCATTGCTGAAATCAGAGGTCCTGACACACTTTGACCCAAAGCTACCCGTGCAGCTAGCATGTGATGCATCACCATATGGTGTGGGAGCAGTCATATCCCACATCATGCCTTCGGGTGAAGAGAAACCTATCGCCTTCGCATCACGCACCTTGAACAAGGCCAAGAGTAACTATGCGCAGATCGAGCGCGAGGCCTTGGGAATCGTTTTTGGAATTCGAAAATTTCATCTGTTGAATCCGTGTGTTAATGGAGACACGGAATGCAGGAGTTGATTTAACAAGTGTTTACTGAACAAAGTCTGGAGGTGAACTAATTATACAAGACGCTATACAGGCTTATATACCCGAGTGGTCACTACCGGTACTACAGTACACAGGGGCTTCAAAAAAACATAGTTCCTCTTAAAGGTACATACACTACAATTCCTCCCCTTTTAGATAAATAGTACATAACATTTTAAGTAATCATTAAATAACATTTTTACAAAAACAATAATCTACACATTTGCTGAAGTTAATCAATTACAAATTCAGTCTCTCTGGAGGCTTCCTGACTCGGTCCGGATAACGCCTCGGTGGTGTAGTAGGTTTCGGTGGTGTAGTAGGTTCTTTTGGCAAGGTCGATTCGGCTTCAATGCCAGTGTCAGGTTCATCTGGTTCCAGTATCACCGGATCGGAGGTAGATACTATGGGTATCTCTGCTTCATCACTAGGCGTATAGAGTTGTGGTGTAGGTTGTCCTTTTTCGGATGACTCTATGATCTGGTCAGCATGGTGCCTTATTATGCTTTCTCCAATGTCCACGGTATACATCAGCGGTCCTAGTCGTGTGCAAATAGTTCCAGGCTGCCATTTCTCGGTACGGTAGTCCCGGGCCAAAACTTGTTGACCTATCTGGAAGGTTCTAGTTGGCCTGTCATTCATGCTTTGAAATTGCCGGTTCTCTACGTCCCTTCTGATGTTTGGCTTGATCAAATCCAGCCGGCATCTTAGTCTTCTGTTGAAAAACATCATGGCGGGGGTTTGGTTTGTAACCACATGTGTTGCATTCCTGTACGCAAACAAGAAGTTATCTACCTTATGTTGTAGATTTATGTCTTCATTACCCATGGCCTTTATGGCCTTCTTGAAGGTCTGGACAAACCTTTCAGCTAATCCATTGGTGGCGGGATGGTATGGGGCGAACGTGTAGTGCTTAACCCCATTGTTTTTTAAGAACTTCCTGAATTCTTCGGATACAAATTGCGGTCCATTATCAGAACAGATCTGTTCAGGCAGCCCATTCCTGGCGAATATGGTCCTTAATACTGTGATGGTTTTTCCCGTGGTGGTGGAGGACATCTTTATTACCTCCGGCCACTTGGAGTGTGCATCCACCGCAATTAAGAACATTGAGTCCATAAATGGACCAGCAAAGTTGATATGTACCCTTTGCCATGGAGATGAGGGCCACTCCCATGGATGTAGAGGGGCTTGTGGTGGGGCGTTTTGGACCTTCTGGCATCCTAGACAGCTCTTGGTCATTTCTTCGATGTCTCCATCGATACCTGGCCACCACACAAACGCTCTGGCTAAGTTCTTCATTTTCACTCCACCCAGATGCCCCTCGTGAAACTCCTTTAGCACTTTATCCTGGAGTTTGGGTGGAATCACCACTCTGGATCCACACATCAAGGTTCCTCGGCACACTGACAGCTGTTCTCTTCTTTGCGAGAATGCTGGCAACAGTGGTTCGCCATGTGCTGGCCATCCCTTCACCGTTAAATCGTAGACTCGTGAGAGAGTCGGGTCATTTCTCGTTTCCTTTTCAATGGTAGAATTTGTCACTGGTAGACATTCCACTATGGTCGAGTGGAACATCTCCACTGGGTCCACTGTAGGCGCCTCTTCTACCGTTGGCAACGGTCGGCGCGATAACCCGTCAGCATTCCCATGCTGTTTTGTTCCTTTGTATTCCATGTCATATTGGTGTGCCCCTAGGAAAAGGGACCACCTCTGTAGCCTTTGCGCTGTCATAATGGGAACGCCCTTTTTAGGGTTGAATATGGAGACGAGGGGTTGATGGTCAGTCAACAAGGTAAATTTTTGTCCGTGTAGGTAATGGTTGAATTTCTTCACCCCCCACACCAGGCTGAGTGCCTCCCTGTCGATCTGGGCATAGTTACGCTCAGCTGAGTTCAATGAGCGTGACGCAAAAGCTATCGGCCGCTCCGAGCCATCAGGGAATCTATGCGATAATACCGCTCCCACGCCATAAGGGGATGCATCACACGCCAGTCTGATTGGCAGTGATGGGTTGTAATGAGCCAACACTTCCTTGGATGTGATCAAGCCTTTGCAATTATGGAAGGCACGTTTACAGTCTTCGCTCCATTTCCAAATTACTCCCGTTTGTAGCAGTGCGTTAAGAGGGTGCAGAACCGTTGACAAGTTCGGTAAAAATTTATGATAGTAATTTATTAATCCCAGGAACGACCTTAATTGTGAGACATTTTCAGGCACTGGGGCTTTTACGACCGCTTCAATTTTTTCAGGTGACTTATGCAACCCTTCTTCGTTAATGACATGGCCACAATATGATATTTGTTTCTGGAAAAATTCGCACTTGGGGCGATTTGCTTGTAGGCCCCGTTCTCTCAGCCTTGTGAGCACCTTCTCCAAATTGGCAAGGTGCTCGTTGTCATTTTCTCCTGTTACAAGGATGTCGTCTAAGTAGCATTGAGTCCCCGGAATCCCTTGCAGGGCTTGCTCCATAGCTCTTTGCCAGATAGCCGGAGCTGATGCTACTCCGAAAACCAGTCGATTGTACTGGTACAGGCCTTTGTGTGTGTTTATCGTGAGATACTTTTTAGAGGCCTCCTCAACCTCCATCTGTAGATATGACTGTGCCAAGTCAATTTTGGTGAAACGTTTCCCTCCGGATAGTGAGGCGAAAATATCTTCTATCCTCAGAAGAGGATACTGTACCATGTGAAGAGCTGGGTTTACAGTCACCTTGAAGTCCCCACAGATGCGAATTTTTCTCTGTTCTTCAGATTTATCATTATTCAACATTTTCTTCATGACCGGGACGATGGGTGTTGCCCACTCGCTCCAATCTACCTTGGATAACACGCCTGCTTTTTCCAAATTCTCCAGCTCTGCCTCGACTGCTGGACGAATTGCGTATGGCACCGGCCTTGCCTTAAAAAACTTGGGAATTGCCGCATCTTCCACTTTTATTGAGGCGGTGGCGCCTTTAAGGGTTCCTAGTTCCTGTTGAAACACTTCTTTGGCGTTAGCCAAGATTTCTTTTAATCGTCCAGGTATGACGTCATCATCATTTTTTTTCTTACTGGTCACCGTCAGTGCCTGAATGGAGTGCCAGCCTAAACGTATCTTTCTGATCCATTCACGTCCCAACAACGGTGGACCACCATCTTGCAGAACATATAAATACAACTTCTGTATTTCCTTGCCGTTGTATCCAACAGGCACCCTTATTTTCCCTCTGGGGTATACTTTCTGCCCCGTATATGTCTTCAAGATAATGGACGTGCCTTTCAAAGGTATATGCGGAAATAGCCGCTCGTAATCCTGTCGACTTATGATGGTCAGAGCTGATCCTGTATCTAGCTCCATTTTAACTGGGGACCCCGCTATCATGAGGGTAACCCAAATGGTCTGGTAATCTTCTTTGGCAATTACATTATGTAATTTGAGACAGCTTAGTCTCTTGTTTCCGGAGTCGCTATCGCTCTTCTGGTCTTCGGAGCTACTGTCCGTCATCATTTGTACCTTTCTGTACTTTTCCTTATTGACCTTTTTACTGTCAGCAGATTTTTTTCCAGATCTACATACACGTGCAATGTGTCCCATCTTTCCGCATTGCCTGCATGCTTTGTCCTTGAACCAGCAGTCCCTCTGGTCATGGGTGGATCTGCCGCAGCGATAACATCTCTTGAAACCCCGTGTCATTTCATGGGTGCTGAAGTCCTGTGGCTTTTGCTGTATCTCTGCAGCTCCTCTTGCTGCTGCTTCGTATGATACAGCCACACTGAAAGCCTTGTCCAGTGTCAAATCTTTCTCAGAAAGTAGTCTTTTCTGTGTTCCTTCGCTTAGGAGACCGCAGACGAATTTGTCTCGTAGAGAATCTGCCAGTCCTGCCCCGAATTGGCAGCGCTTTGACAGCTTTCGTAATTCGGTGAGGTAATCAGCGTTACTTTCATTCTTGTGCTGATTCCTCCTGAAGAATTTTAATCGTTCCACTATCAGCAGCGGTGTTGGGTTTAAGTGCTCCTGTAGGGTATCAACAATCTCCTTAAAATTCTTGTCCATCGGTTTGGCCGGAGTGATCAAGTTTCGTAACAGCCCGTATGTCCTTGCGCCCATCAGATTTAGACGTACCGATGCCTTTTTATCATCCGCTACTTCATTCGCCTTGCAATATACCTCCACTCTTTCCACATATGTGGTCCAATCCTCTATATCACTATCGAAAGCAGTAATATTGCCAGTCTTAGGCATCCTGAAAATCAAAAATGGCGCCTCCCGCGCTTTTCCTTCTTCCCTGCCGAGTCAAGATGGCGCCTCCCGTGCTTTCCCGCCGCTGCCGCTGCTGCCAACGCTGTTCTCCGCGGTATTTCTATTTTTTATTTTTTTATTTACACATTTTTTAAACAGATTCTCAGTCACTTGGAGAATCGTTCCCATCGGACTCTCTGGGACTTTCCCCTCCCTCTGCTCGGTCCGAACGCCAACCTGCTTTGCAGCGCCGGCCGTCTCCTGAGTGCTCCACCCTCTGTCTCTGTTTGCTTCTGCATTCCGACTCGTTGCCCGGCCCCGCTGCAGAGCCACCCGATCGAGCCACAGCCCACCGCCCAGGAAGGATCAGTGCACTACCTGCCACCAGCCCGTTTAGCTGTTGAAGCCACAGTTTTTTTTTTCTTTGACCTTCGTCTGAGGAATCGATCGCCTTGAGGTGCTGCCGAATTGCAGGTAAGTACGTTTCTAACTCGTCGCCACTGTTGAATCCGTGTGTTAATGGAGACACGGAATGCAGGAGTTGATTTAACAAGTGTTTACTGAACAAAGTCTGGAGGTGAACTAACTATACAAGACGCTATACAGGCTTATATACCCGAGTGGTTACTACCGGTACTACAGTACACAGGGGCTTCAAAAAAACATAGTTCCTCTTAAAGGTACATGCACTACATCATCAGTACCTGTTTGGGAGAAGGTTCACACTCCTGACGGACCACCGTCCATTGACTTCAATCTTCGGGCCCCACACCGGAATTCCGTCTCTCGCTGCAAGCAGGATGCAAAGGTGGGCTTTACTGTTGTCAGGACACACATACGACATCAAATATCGCAAATCAGACTTGCACGGCAACGCAGACGGTCTCTCGACGCTACCCTTGCCTGTTACTCCCCCAGAGCCTCGTCAGATAGACATCTTCTACTTTAGACAAGTGGAGGGAGCACCTGTCACTGCAGTTCAGGTGCGAAGGTACACCCGCAACGATCCAGTCCTGTCTGAGATAATGGACGATGTCATTCGAGGGAGAGCTATAGGAGATTCTCCTAGTTTGAAACCTTACGTTTCAAAAAGAAATGAGCTCTCCGTCCAGGCAGTTTGTCTTCTTTGGGGACGCCGTGTCATCATTCCGCCACCTCTGAGGGAACCTATACTGCAACAACTTCATACAGGCCACAGTGGGATGGTTCGGATGAAGGAAATGGCAAGAAGCTACTTCTGGTGGCCAGGTCTCGATGGGAATATTGAGGAGAAAGCCAAAACATGTTCCCCATGTCAAAGGGTCTGGAATGTTCCACAGCTGGCAACCCTACACCCCTGGGATTGGCCTGCAGAAGTGTGGCAGCGAGTACACGTGGACTTCGCCGGTCCTTTCGAAGAGAAGATGTTTATGGTGGTTGTGGACGCTCGTAGCAAGTGGCCGGAGGTCGCTGTGATGAGGTCTACCACGGCAGAAAAAACAATTGAGAAACTTGGTGAGATGTTCAGCCGTTATGACTCACCGGAACAACTCGTAAGTGACAACGGTCCACAATTTGTATCACAGGAGTTTGCAACCTTCCTGCATGTGAATGGTGTCCAACACATCAGGTCTGCACCCTATCATCCCTCTACTAATGGCCAGGCAGAAAGGTTCGTGCAAACTTTGAAGCACGCCTTGAAGGCATCGCAAGGTCAGGGCTCAATCCACCAACGTCTGAACAGTTTCCTGTTGTCCTACAGGAACGAGCTGCATGCCACAACCAAAACTTCCCCCACTTCGCTCATGATGAAGAGGCAGTTGCGGTCAAGTTTTGACTTACTCAAACCTCCAAGGGCAGAGCAGGTTGTCCATCATCAACAACAAGCTCAAGTTGAAAAGAGAGAGAAAAGAGCCAAGGAGAGACGGTTTCATCCCGGAGAGCACGTCCTAGCTCGAAACTACAACATTGGTCCGAAATGGGTTCCTGCTACGGTGATCGCGCAGACGGGCCCTGTGTCTTACACGGTTGAGACTGCTGAGGACGTCGTCTGGAGAAGACACACAGATCAACTGTTGCTAGGAGCAGAGACAGCCACAGAGGCTCCAACGGCTGGTTGGCCTGAACTGTTTCCGGATGATACCGCAAACCAGCATCCTTTGCCACAGTGCTCTTCTCCAACACAGGAAGTCAAAGAGACTGTTCCACCTGTGCAAACTCCTGACTTTCGACTGACACAGGCACCTTCTCCATCCAGGCCTGTGTCAATGCCGACTGCTGTGGAAGCCAGCGATGACCGCCGGTATCCTGTCAGAGAGCGGCGGCCTCCAAGATGCTTGGATCTGTAGGCTTAGCGACTTACCCACAAGGCTGGGGCAGAATAAACCCCAGGGTAAAGTCAGGAGTTGAGGCAGTGTACCTCTACCCTAGGTTAGTTGAGTGCATTGAAAGTAACTTACCTGTTGAGGAATAATGTGGACCTTCCATTTAAGAGGGGAGGAATATGTTATGTATTCTTTGTTCTCCTCCCACCTGTGGTGGCGCTGTCACAGCAGATAAATGGTTGGGTGTTCTCTTGGTTATGTTTAGCTCTCTTTGTTCGGAACTGTCCAGAACTTCCCCTTCCCTTCGAATAAAGCACTTCATGTTTGAATCTCTGAGTTCTGAGTCTAATTGTGTCTAGGTAAAGAAGGTACCGACACAACAGTCCAGGTCTTGTTGCATGCGGGCATGGACTGCTTCATTATCCGAGGAGTTGTGAATGGCACTGAACACTGTGCAGTCATCAGCGAACATCCCCATTTTTGACCTTATGTTGGAGGGAAGGTCATTGCTGAAATAGCTGAAGATGGTTGGGCCTAGGACACTGCCCTGAGGAACTCCTGCAGCAATGCCCTGGGGCTGTGATGATTGACCTTCAACCACCACAACCTTTGTGCTAGGCATGACTCCAGCCAGTGGAGCGTTTTCCACCTGATTCCCATTGACTTCAGTTTTACTAGGGCTCCTTGATGCCAGACTCGGTCAAATGCTGCCTTGATGTCAAGGGCAGTCACTTTCACCTCACTTCTGGAATTTAGCTCCTTTGTCCATGTTTGGACCAAGGCTGTAATGCGGTCGGGAGCCGAGTGGTCTTGGCAGAACCCAAATTGGGCACCAGTGAGCAGGTTATTGGTGAGTTAGTGGTGCTTGATAGCACTGTCGATGACACCTTCCATCACTTTGCTGAAGATTGAGAGTAGACTGATGGGGCTTTAATTGGCTGAGTTGGATTTGTCCTGCTTTTTGTAGACAGGACATACCTGGGCAGTTTTCCACATTGTTGGATAGATGCCAGTGTTGTAGCTGTACTGGAAAAGCTTGGCTAGAGGTGCGGCTAGTTCTGGAGCACAAGTCTTCAGCATGATAGCCAGGATGTTGTCGGGGCCCATAGCCTTTGCTGTATCCAGTGCGCGCAGTCATTTGCATAGTTTGATGGCAATCCCAGTGCATCACACTGAGGTCATGGGGCAGGATTTCTGGCACCTCAGACTACAACTGGGTTCAGTATTCAGTTTAACATTCCTTTCACCATTGATGATAGTATGAGCAGTGTGGTTGGAAGAGTGGCAAAATGATTTTCTGCTCTTTTATTTAAACCGCTACTGCTTTTTTTAGACATCCTTCAGTGCGCCTTCATTCCTGACACTCTAGTCTTCTTTCTACGTTTCCTGTCTTATCTCCATTTTGTGTCTAGTGTGCCGATAAACTATTTAGGCTGTTAATGTATGTTTCTTAAAATATCTGACCCAGATCTCTTTCTGAGGACCTCCATATTTGATAGATGATTTTTGTTCACTTTGCAATGTTTTGGCTTCCTGGTATTGTATATTTTTTTATTGCAAGACCTTTAATTAGGACTACATAATGTAAGGAGGTTATCACGTAATGTTGGGTGCTATCCCATTTTAGATAATTAGTCACATAACATTATGTTCACAGTGCTATCTACAGGTGCAGCATTTTTAATATATATTAGATAACCAATTTCTTCTGCACTCTGCAGAGCAGAAACATGCTTTTCAACACCTGATAGTTACAGCAATAATTCTCCAGAATTATTGTCATGAAGGGAAATGAGATGGCCATTATTATATTACAGGCCCATCCAGGTGGCAGAGAGCCTGCTTTAATGACCAAATGCTCACACCTCAGCATGGATGCCCAATCTCAAGTAATTTAAAAACGATTAATAAAAAATAATGTGCCACTAAAATATTGTAAAAAATGAATCACAGGATATAATGGCATAATTATTTCATGCCCGACATCAAACAGAACGATCAAGATTGATTGAGAAACTTTACAAAACCCAGAAGAAATGCATAGTTTCATCCAGTTTCTTAATCTTGTTTTGGCTTTATAAATGATTTTTATTTTAGGAACAGACAAAGGCCTAACTAGGTTGGGTGATATGCCAACACTGCTGGAATACCATGAGTTAGCTTCATCGGGAATGCAGGTCGAAGAGATTTAGAAAAATCAACCTTTTCTTTTTCTAGCTGCCTCCCTTTTTTTTCTCTTCTCCTAACTCATGCTATTGCACAGGTACTGGCAACCCTCTAAAATTCGTACCCAAATTGCTATTCTTCAGTTTTTTGCCTCGACAGTGACTGCTGGTAGGCTACTGTTTGCTTTAATGGTCTTCCTTGGTAACTTATTCCACAAGTTATTACCATTTATCAAAATTAATTCTGCTTGACCTCCCATCTCACTCTTATCTAATTTTAACCTGTGTTCAATGGAATTTGAACTCTTCACTATGGTGAACTTCTCAGAGCTGCTGCTGTGCAGTCAAGAGAATCATCGACAGAACATTAGAAATAAGTAAAGCAAACTGTATCTACTCAGTCTCAGCTCATGTCAAGACAATCCCCAGCCTGTGAAAAGCCATGGGAAACACATGACTCCTCATCGCTTAATGCCCAGTAACAATCCCTCCACCTCCCTTGAGAACAGTGATAATGAGAATCGGATTCAAATCACAAAGTACAGAGAGGGGGCCCTCTCTTTAATCCTGTATTTGGGAGCTATCTGCTTGAGTGGCACTGGCAGGTAGTTTCAGATAAATTTCATTTCAGATTCACCGCTGGCCCTTACTGGAACATTGGTCAACTACCTGAACTTCCAGGTCAACTTGTACACACGTTGCATTATTATTCTGAAAAATAAAAGCCACTGCAGGGAAAAGCGTGTCACTTAGGAGCAATGTAATCTTAAATGGCCGTGGTCACCACATTAGGAATCGCCCTGCTTCATAAAGTCTGCTCAAAATTATCATTTTGATGCTGGGACGAGTCATCACTGTGGCAGATGTGCACAGCTCGTATCATGTGACTAGATCCAAGACTTGCCTTGGTTTTTAAACAGATTTATTGACAAGAAGAACCTAAGCCGTATTTGACTTCACAACAGCTCAAAGAAGCATCTAGCAACTGCTCGAGCAAAAAATATACATTCTAATCTTTGTCACATGACGTTACTCCTGGGAGATTCATTCCCCCCCCCCCCCCCCGCCCCCCAACTTCAAAATAAATGAGTGGATAATTGCATATAACCATTGTAAATGGAAGTGCTTCTGTGTCACTTGCTAACTGATGTCTCATTCATGATGTCAGCTCACACTAAATGGCCAATTTTTAAAAATCCCGCTTCTAACAGGGAGCCTCGCCCATCAAAAGCACATATCAGAAAACTGCAGACGCACTACCTAAAGTTTTACCTCCAACAGAAAATCATGGGGAGAGTCCCTGATGTCCTGATAAACGTTTCCAGGCAGGTCAGGCTTTTTCTGAGGCTTCCAGTGGTCCCTTTAAGGACCACTGATTAGGCTGCTGTGGAACTGGAAGAACTCGTCAGAGCATGCACAGCGCAGGGCGCTTCTTTGTATATTGTTTTCAGGCAGGCACCAGGGACGCCTAAAATCAATGCGGACCAATATGGTGACAACCATGCCAGTTATAGAGATTGGGTGCAGGACCTCATGCCCAGGGATCAGGCATCCATTTTATGTCTGGAAAATGAGCGCAACGCATACCAATTTCTCCCCTGAAGCTTTTTCAGCCAAATTTTAACTTTGTACCTAAATTGTCTATAAAGATGGTTCAGTAACTGTAGCTGGATCTTAAAAACATGTTTAAATGTTTTTTCTAGCTTTCCCTCCTTTGCTGAAGATGTTCACACATGCTGTTCCATGAGTGCCTTCAGCCCTCTGGCATCACACCCATTCTTGGGAGGTTATTTCTTTGTGGGGTTGACCTCAATACTGTGCTCGGACAACATTTTGTTGTTAATCACCAGACTTACCAGTTTCCAGCAGGTATCACTGAAGTGTTCAGGAGCAGGAATCACAACTGATTTTTCCTCTGCATGATCTAGAGGCACTGAGCCCAATTCTTTTGTCCCTATCAACCACTCAACAACAACAGCAACTTGTATTTACACAGCGCCTTTAATGTAGCAAAGCGTCCCAAGGTGCTTCACAGGAGCGTTATCCAACAAACTTTGACACAGCCACATAAGGAGATATTAGGAGAGATGACCGAAAGCTTGTTTCAAGAGGTAGGTTTTAAGGCACATCTTGAAGGAGGAGACAGAGGCAGAGATATTTAGGGAGGGAATTCCAAAGCTTAGGGGCAAGGCTGCCGAAAGCACAGTCGGAAATGGTGGAGCGATTAAAATCAGGGCTGCGCAAGAGACCAGAATTGGAGGAGTGCAGAGATTAGGCTGTGATCAGTTAACTAAGCAAAGACCAGGGACTGAATGAGGGACCTTCTTGGTTTGTAAAAAGAGACAGTTAGTTGAGTCTAACGATCTTTTAATGCTCCTAAAATATGTTATGCCCTGAATACCACATCACATGGGGCATTTATGCAATGAGCTAACGAGGGATCATGCAAATAAGATTTTCATTTGACCTTATTGGATGATTATCATCAGTTTTTGACTTAACCACTGGGTAGATTATGTGAGTGAAGGAAGTGTTCCATTACAGAAGTGGAGAACACATGAGACTAGCTATCTATCTACTACTGTCTCACATTATCAGTTTCCTTCTTTTTTCTCGGATGACAAGATAGTCAAGTTGTCTGATAGGTGCAGGGTCAGTGCTGGCAGTTTCTCTTCCTCACACCATCCTCGGAGGTGGGACAGTTCAGTATTGATGGTCACAGGCAAGAACTGGTAAGTCTGGTGATTAACAACAGCGAAGATCTGAAACTGGGCCATGAAGATGTGCAGAAAATACTTCCCCAACAGTCACGAGGCCTCCATGCTTTTAAAACGTTCTCTAAGTTTTCACAGAACATGTAACAAATTGGTCTTGTACAAAGGAGCTCAGATTGATTTTTTGTTTCTTCTTCCAAATGTTTTCTTTTCTGTCCTGAAGATGCTGACTCGTGCTTGCCATTTCCTTGCCCTGTTCTCTATGTGTGAATTTATACAGCTACTAGCAGGGGGGGGGGGGCCCAGCGTTGCCAGGGCAGTTTAGAGGGCCGCGCGGTTAACGGCCGGCCGCTTCCCCGCTCTGTGTGTCAGGCCGCGCGGTTGATGGCTGCCTGCTGCCGCTCTGTGTGTCGGGCCACGCGGTTGACAGCCGCCCGCCGCCGCTCCCCCGCTCTGTGTCTCGGGCTGAGCGGTTGTGAGGCCCGGCCCAAGTGACCCCAACTCACCTCCCGCTCTGGCGGGCCGACGCAGTTGAGAGAAAGCAGGGGAAAAAATGGCGGCGAAGTTTCGGGAGGCTGCAGGATTAGGTCCCGCCCGTGATGCACCGATTGGTCAACCATCAGGTCACTGAACTGTAGGATTGGTCAACCACCACGTCACTCAACACTAATGAGCGGTAGGATTGGTCAACCGCTAATGAGCGGATTTTTGAAAGTTTTTTGTATACTGTTAGAACAATTTTTGTCTGACCAAAAAGTAAATATGCCTATGACACTCCCCTGATCATCAGCTTTCTTTTGATATAACATATGTGTAGGTACGCTCTATAACTTTTGAGTGTATAGTGGACAGACAGACAGACATACAGACAGCGGACAGACAGACAGACGGACAGACATACTGCTTTATTATTATACTAGCTGGAGGAGCCCGGCGTTGCCCAGCGTTGCCAGGGCTGTTTTGGGCCGGGCGGTTTAAATCGAGTCCCAGGCTTTCGGGCCTGTCTGTCTGTCCCTCTGTGAATGAGCTGCCGGGCAACATTTCTACCTTTTAATACCATCAAAGATGAAAGTGAAAGTACTTATAAAACGTTTTTGGTAAATCTTTTAAAAGATGAGCAACCTGGCCACAGCACCGTGGAGCAGGGGGCCATTCAAGTGGGGGGAGTTAAAAGAAATGTTGTAGTGGTAGGGGATAGTATCGTTAGGGGGATAGATAGAGTTCTTTGCAGCCGAGAGCAAGAGTCCCGAAGGCTGTGTTGCCTGCCCGGTGCCAGGGTTAAGGACATCTCCTCTGGACTGGAGAGAAACTTGGAGTGGGAGGGGGAGGATCCAGTTGTCGTGGTCCATGTTGGTACTAATGACATAGATAGGACAAGAAAGGAGGCTCTGCTGAGGGAGTTTGAGCAGCTAGGGGCCAAATTAAAAAGCAGAACTACAAGGATAATTACCTGAGCCACGAGCGAATTTGGCTAGGACAAATAAAATTAGAGGGTTAAATGCGTGGCTCAAAGACTGGTGTGGGAGAAATGTGTTTTGCTTCCTGGGACACTGGCACCAGTACTGGGGCAGGAGGGAGCTGTTCCGTTGGGACGGGCTTCACTTGGCCAGTGCTGGGACTAGAGTCCTGGCGGATCATATAACTAGGGCTGTAGAGAGGGCTTTAAGCTAACTAGTGGGGGGGAGGTTCCTAGAGAGCAAATAATAAAAATGACAACAGAGAAGGTCATAGACTTAGGTAGCAGTGGGGAAATTAAAAACCAGAGCGTGTCAGGAAGGGGCAGAAAGTATGGAGTAAAAGGTAAAGTAATAAAAAGGGCAAAAGCAGGAACTAAGTGTCACAAAACATATTTGAAAGTTCTCTATCTGAATGCACGTAGCATTCATAACAAAATAGACGAGTTAATGGCACAAATAACTACATATGGGTATGATCTTGTGGCCATTGCAGAAACATGGCTGCAGGGTGACAATGCCTGGGAATTAAACATACCAGGTTATTTAACGATCAGGAAGGACAGGCAGGAAGGAAGGGGAGGTGGGGTGGCTATGTTAATAAAGGAAGGAATCACTGTAATACAGAGAAATGATATTGGGTCAAAAGATCAGGATAATGAAACAGTTTGGGTGGAGGTAAGGAATAATAAGGGGAAAAAAACACCAGTGGGCGTAGTCTATAGGCCTCCGAACAGTGGCAACTCTGTTGGACGGAGTATCAATCAGGAAATAGTTGAGGCTAGTAATAAGGGAACATCTATAATTATGGGGGATTTTAACTATCATATTAATTGGACAAATCAAATTGGGCAGGGCTGCCTTGAGGATGAGTTCATTGAGTGTATTAGGGATGGGTTTCTTGAGCAGTATGTAACTGAACCGACCAGGGGGCAAGCAACCTTAGATCTGGTCCTGTGTAACGAGATGGGATTAATTAAAAATGTCCTAGTAAAGGATCCCCTTGGAATGAGTGACCATAACATGGTTGAATTCCATATTGAATTAGAGCGTGAGAAGGTTGGATCTCAAACAAGCGTGCTAAGCTTGAATAAAGGGGACTATGAAGGTATGAGAGTGGATTTGAGTAGAGTGGATTGGGAAAATAGATTAAAGGGTAAGACGATACATGATCAGTGGTGTACATTTAAGGAGTTATGTTACAACTTCCAAAAAAATATATTCCACTGAGAAGAAAAGGTTGTAAAAGAAAAGACAGCCATCCGTGACTAAGTAAAGAAATTAAGGATAGTATTCGACTAAAAACAAGGGCATATAAGGTAGCCAAATCTAGTGGGAGGATAGAGGATTGGGAAAACTTTAAAAGACAGCAAAAAATAACAAAAAGATTGATTAAGAAAGGGAAGATAGATTATGAAAGTAAATTAGCAAAAAATATAAAAACAGATAGTAAGAGTTTTTATAGTTATATAAAAACAAAAAGGGTGGCTAAAGTAAATGTTGGTCCCTTAGAGGATGAGACCAGGAAATTAATGGTGGGAAATATGGAGATGGCAAAAACACTGAATGAATATTTTACATCAGTCTTTACAGTAGAAGACACTAAGAATATCCCAACACTGGACAAACAGGGGGCTAAAGGGGGGGAGGAGCTAAACACGATCAAAATCACGAAGGAAGTGGTACTCGGTAAAATAATGGGACTCAAGGCGGATAAATCACCTGGACCTGATGGCTTACATCCTAGGGTCTTGAGGGAAGTGACGGTAGGGATTGTGGATGCATTGGTAATAATTTTCCAAAACTCCCTGGACTTGGCAAAGGTCCCGGCAGACTGGAAAACTGCTAATGTAACACCCTTATTTTAAAAGGGCAGTAGACAGAAGGCTGGAAACTATAGACCGGTTAGCCTAACATCTGTGGTAGGTAAAATTTTGGAGTCCATTATTAAGGAGACAGTAACAGGACATTTGGATAATCTTAATTTAATAGGACAAAGTCAGCATGGTTTTATGAAGGGGAAGTCATGTTTGACAAATTTGCTGGAGTTCTTTGAGGAAGTAACGTATAGGGTGGATAAAGGGGAACCAGTGGACGTAGTGTATTTAGACTTCCAAAAGGCATTTGACAAGGTGCCACACAAAAGATTATTGCTTAAGATAAAAAATCACGGGATTGGGGGTAATATTCTGGCATGGATACAGGATTGGCTATCTAACAGAAGGCAGAGAGTTGGGATAAATGGTTCATTCTCAGACTGGCAATCAGTAACTAGTGGTGTTCTGCAGGGGTCAGTGCTGGGTCCCCAACTCTTTACAATCTATATTAACGATTTGGAGGAGGGGACCGAGTGTAACATATCGAAGTTTGCAGATGATACTAAGATGGGAGGGAAAGTAGTGAGTGAGGAGGACATAAAAAACCTGCAAGGGGACATAGACAGGCTAAGTAAGTGGGCAGAGATTTGGCAAATGGAATACAATACTGGAAAGTGTGAGGTTATGCACTTTGGCAGGAAAAATCGTAGAGCAAGTTATTATCTTAATGGCAAGAAACTGGAAAGTACTGAAGTACAAAGGGATCTGGGGGTCCTGGTGCACGAAACTCAAAAGGTTAATATGCAGGTGCAGCAAGTGATTAAGAAGGCCAATGGAATGTTGGCTTTCATTGCAAGGGGGATAGAATATAAAAATAGGGAGGTATTGCTTCAGTTGTACAAGGTATTGGTGAGACCGCACCTGGAATACTGCGTACAGTTTTGGTGTCCATACTTAAGAAAGGACATACTTGCTCTCGAGTCAGTACAAAGAAGGTTCACTTGGTTAATCCCGGGGATGAGGGGATGGACATATGAGGAGAGGTTGAGTAGATTGGGACTCTACTCATTGGAGTTCAGAAGAATGAGAGGCGATCTTATTGAAACATATAAGATTGTGAAGGGGTTGGATCGGGTGGATGCGGGGAAGATGTTCCCGATGATGGGTGAAACTAGAACTAGGGGGCATAGTCTTAGAATAAGGGGCTGCTCTTTCAAAACTGAGATGAGGAGGAACTACTTCACTCAGAGGGTGGTAGGTCCATGGAATATGCTGCCCCAAAAAGCTGTAGAAGCTACATCATTACATAAATTTAAAACAGAAATAGACAGTTTCCTTGAAGTAAAGGGAATTAAAGGTTACGGGGAGCGGGCAGGAATTTGGACATGAGTCTAGGTTTGGATCGGTCATGGCCCTGTGGGTAGCGGAGCGGGCCCAGGGGCCGTGTAGCCTGATCCTGCTCCTATTTCGTGTGTCTAATTCTGTTAGATTCAGGAGATGGTTCTGTGATAGTGGATTGGCGGTTAGGATCAGATCAGCCATGATCTTATTGAATGGCGGAGCAGGCTCGAGGGGCCGATTGGCCTACTCCTGCTCCTATTTCTTATGTTCTTAAAATAACATAAGAGATACTAACGTTTTCGAAGCTGCATCAGCAGATTTTGAGCTGGAAGTAAATGGTGTTTTTAGCTTGAGGCAATGGCTGCCACATCCCTGAGATGAAAACGATTAGTCCCGCCCACACACACACACCGATTGGCCAACCATCAGGGGACTGTACTGTAGGATTGGTCAATCGTGACGGCACAGGATTGGTAGAACCTTGACTTCAGTCAATCAATGCTAAGTAGCAGATAATGAGTTTAATTTTGAAGGTTTTTTGCATAAGGCGCGAACAATTTTCGTCCGACCGAAAAGTAAATAAGCGTACGACCGTCCCGGAAGCGTAAGCTTTCTTTGGAGGTAACGCGCGCGTAGGTACGCTCTATAACCTTCGAGCGCATAGCCGGACAGACGCACACCCGAGGACAGACAGACAGATAGACAGACAGATCGATTCGTTTATATATATAGATACTTGCTGGAGTGCCCGGCGGTGCCGAGGCTTTTTTGAGGGCATGTTGTTGTTGGAAGAGAGAGAGAGAGAGCAACTGGGAGGGAAGAGAGCGCACAACTGGGGGGGAAGAGAGCGAGCGACTGTGGGGGAAGAGGGTGAGCGACTGGGGGGGAAGAGAGCGCGCGACTGGGGGGGGAAGAGAACGCGCGACTGGGGGGAAGAGAGCACGCGACTGGGGGGGAAGAGAGAGAGCAACTGGGGGGAAGAGAGAGAGCGACTGGGGGGAAGAGAGAGAGCGACTGGGGGGGAAGAGAGAGAGTGACTGGGGGGGAAGAGTGAGAGCGACTGGGGGGGAAGAGAGAGAGCGAGAAAGAGGGGGAGGGGGGAGGGAGAGGGAGAGGGGGAGGGGGAAGGGGGGCCTGAGACGGCCGATTGCGGCTGGCCGGGCCCGGTTGCCTTGGTAACCCTCCTCCCCTCTCCGCCTCCCGATCTCCGGGCCTGAGCGGCCGATTGCGGCTGGTGAGCCCGGTTGCCGGGGTAACCCTCTCCGCTCCCCCACCCCTCCTGAGCCCCGTTTGCCTTGGTAACCCTCCTCCCCTCTCCGCCTCCCGATCTCCGGGCCTGGGCCTGAGCGGCCGATTGCGGCTTGCGAGCCCGGTTGCCGGGGTAACCCTCTCCGCTCCCCCTCCCCTCCTGAGCCCCGGTTGCCTTGGTAACCCTCCTCCCCTCTCCGCCTCCCGATCTCCGGGCCTGAGCGGCCGATTGCGGCTGGCGAACCCGGTTGCCGGGGTAACCCTCTCTGCTCCCCCTCCCCTCCCGAGCCCCGGTTGCCTTGGTAACCCTCCTCCCCTCTCCGCCTCCCGATCTCCGGGCCTGGGCTGAGCGGCCGATTGCAGCTGGCGAGGCCGCTTGCCGGGGTAACCCTCTCCGCTCCCCCTCCCGAGCCCCGCCCCCCCCGAATGAACCGCCAGGAGCTTGCAGTGAGCCCAGCCAGCCTTTACCAAGATGGCTGGCCGCTGGTTTGGGAGGTGAGGGGTGGGAGGAGCTTGCCACAAAACAATTGCCTAGGGTCCAGCATGGCTGGCAACAGATGCCCAGGCTTCGAGGCCTACCTGGAAAAACGGGGATAGGTAGGAAAATTAATGAGATTAGATAAAAGGTTTAGAAAGTAATTAACTTTTTTTTAAAACAATATGGCCTAGAAATTCACTTGGGCGCGGGCAGCTCGCTCGCCCCCAAAAGTTAGCGCTGGGCGGGGAGGCATTAGCGCACGCCGTATATTCGTCTTCTGTGCCCCAATTCGGAAGCGGGCGCTATACCAGGGTGTGCCCGCCTCCGTTTGGGGCGCTGCAACTGAATATCGGCACGCTAGTTGCCGCAGCGCCACCCGATGCGGTGCGGCAGGCTGCGGTACTGCAGGCCTCCTCCTTCTCTTAAGGGGGAGGTGCCTGCAATGGCTGGAGCCCCGATCGCGAGTGCCGGCAAAAGAGCCCGGCACAACGGAGAAGTGCCGGGTTCCACGGAAACCAGCCGGCAATGCCGCGGGGGGGGGGTGGAGGAGGCCGGGGAAGGAGGTGCGGGCAGGCGGCCGCCGAAAAAGCGGCCGGCCGCACCTTCCGCTTTAAAGCGCCCCACTATGGCAGCAGGACAGCCCCGTTTTCTGGTTGCTGTTTGCGCCCGCTTCGGAGGAGGCGGACGCAAATAAATATGGGGATCGGCACGGTTTCGGGGCGTTACGGGCCACCGCGCACACCGATGACGTCATCGGTCCCGGCGCAGCGCTAACGGCTACCGCCGCCATTACCGCTGCACTCAATTTCCGCGCTACCACCCCGCCGGCGCAAAAGACCTCTTTAGGCGCTAAGTGGGCGCAAGGCCCACTGAATTTCTAGGCCTATGTGTTTTAAAAGCAACTTTTTTTTTAAAGACGCAGAAAGCGGGAAAAAGAAAGGAAAAGTTTGGAATCAAGATGGCGGCGACTCACCTCGGTTCAGAACGATAAGGCCCGCCCACACACGCACCGATTGGTCGACCGTCAGGTGGCCGAAGCGTAGGATTGGTCAATCGTCCCGTCACTCGACCGTAGGAGGGCCTGGCCGCACGCTCCAGCAACCCGGCGTACGATTGGTCGACCTCGAGGTCACTCTATCGCTAATGAGCGGATAATGAGATGCTAATGCGCGGAATGGTGAACGTTTTTTGGATACCGCGGGCGCGATTTTTGTCCGGCCGAAACGTAAATACGCTTACGACCGTTTCGGAACGGTAAGCTTTCTTTCGACATAACGCACACGTAGGTACACTCTATAACTTTCGAGCGCATAGCCGGACAGACGCACACCCGAGGACAGACAGACAGACAGATAGACAGACAGATAGACAGACAGACAGAATGATCCGTTTATATATATATATATAGATAGATAGATAGATAGATAGATAGATATATAAATAGATAGATACAACTAATCAACCATTGGGACACCACAGCTGAGCCCAGTGCTGGCCTCACTTAACATTCACACAAGCACTTTCTAGAGGCCACAGGACAGGCACAGAATCGGGAGCAGGAATCCTGGCTTATTCTGTTCTTCCTTACTACAGTGATGGTGAGTCCAATTGTAGCATCTCTATTGCCACCCCAACTACAATTGGCTAGTTCAGCACACAGCAGAGCCCTCCACATTTGTATGGCTCAGTTGCACGCCAGGCAGTACATTTACTCACTCAACTATTGGGGGAATTTGGATTTGCTTTATTTTTTAAAAGTCAGTATGCATAGTCATCATAATGTTTGCAGAGTTAAAATGAAACCACTTCTTTATAAACCCATGCATTCAGAGAATTCACAGCTTGCTCCGCTGGTAGAACTTAATGAATTAAACTAGTTTGATTAGTTTAAAAAAAAATCTGGATCTTACATAGGATTACATAGGATACGGCACAGAAACAGGCCATTCGGCCCAACCAGTCCATGTCGGCATTTATGCTCCACTCGAGCCTCCTCCCGTCTTTCCTCATCTAAATCTATCAGCATAACCCTCTATTCCCTTCTCCCTCATATGTTTGTCTAGCCTGCCCTTAAATGCATCTATACTTTTCACTTCAACCACTCCCTGTTATAGCAAGTTCCACATTCTCACCACTCTTTGGGTAAAGAAGTTTCTTCTGAATTTCCTATTCGATTTCTTGGTGACTATCTTATATTGATGGCCTTTAGTTATGTTCTTCCCCACAAGTGGAAACATTCTTTCGGTATCCACACTATCAAAACCTTTCATAATTTTAAAGACCTCTATTAGGTCACCTGACCCCTCAACCTTCTTTTTTCAAGAGAAAAGAGACCCAGCCTGTTCATCCTTTCCTGTTATGTATACCCTTGCATTATCATCCTTGTAAATCTTCTCTGCACCCTCTCCAGTGCCTCTATATCATTTTTATAATATGGCAACCAGAACTGCATGCAGTACTCTAAGTGTGGTCTAACCAAGTTTCGATACAGGTTTAGCATAACTTCCCTACTTTCCAATTCTATACCTCTAGAAATAAACCCTAGTGTTTGGTTTGCTTTTTTTATGGCCTTGCTAACCTGTGTCGCAACTTTTAGTGATTTGTTTATTTGTACTCCGAGATCTCTTTATTCCTCTACTTCCCCCCCCCAGACTTGCATCCTCCAAGTAATAAGTGACCTCCCTATTCTTCCTACCAAAATGTAATAACTTACAATTATCTGTGTTGAACTTCATTTGCCAATTATATGCCCATTCTGCAAGTTTATTAATGTCCTTCTGTAATTTGTTGCTGTTCTTCTCAGTATTGACTATCCCCTCCAATTCGGTGTCATCCGCAAATTTAGAAATTGTGTTTTTGATTCCAAAGTCTAAATCGTTAATATAAATTGTGAACAACAGTGGTCCCAGCACTGATCCTTGTGGAACATCACTACCCAACTTCTGCCACTGTGAATAGCTACCCTTTACCCTTACTCTCTGCTTTCTGTCTTGAAGCCAACTAGCTATCCATTCTGCTACTTGTCCCCTGACTCCGCATTCTCTGACATTATTCATCAGTCTATATGTGGTACCTTATTGAAGGCCTTTTGAAAATCTAGATAAATTACATCTACTGCATTACCATTGTCTACTCTCTCTGTTACCTCTTCAAAAAATTCAATGAGGTTGGTCAAGCAAAACTTTCCCTTTTGAAATCCATGCTGACTATTCATTACTATGTTTTTGGTTTCTAGATGCTCTTCTATTTTCTCCTTTAGTAGAGAATCCATTATTTTTCCTACCACAGATGTTAAGCTGACTGGTTATAATTCCCTGGACATGTTCTATCCCCTTCTTAAATATAGGTATTAAGTTGGCTATCCACCAGTCCTCTGGCACTACACCTTTTTCTAATGAATTATTAAATATGTGTAGTAATGCATCTGCTATCTCTTTCCTAGATTCTTTTAAAATGCGTGGATGCTATTCATCCAGACCAGGGGTTTTATCCTCTTTGAGTTTGATTAGTTTATTTAATATATCCCCTCTTTTTATTTTAAATGCACTTATCTCATTACTAATCTCATCATCCAATGTCATGTCCACCTGTTCTATCTCCCTGGTAAATACTGAAGCAAATGAATTTTTAAATATTTCTGCCATCTCTCTATCATTACCTGTGGTATTATCCTATCTATCCCTTAATGGCCCTATTCCCATCCCAACCTTCCTTTTTTATTGATGTGCCTGTAAAATATTTTACTATTTTGTTTTATGTTCCTTGATAATTTAATTTCATAGTTTCTCTTTGCCTTCCTAATTGTTTTTCTGACTTCTCTCCTAATCTCTTTGTATTCTCCCTTATCATGCACTCCCCTGCTGTCTATGTACTTAATGTATGCCTCTTTCCTTACCCTCAATTTAACCCTTATGGCTTTATTCATCCATGGAGTCTCATTAGTGTTTAGTTTGTTCTTTCCTTTTAGCAGAATATATTGTTCCTGCACTCTGTTGAACACCGTTTTAAATGTTTCCCATTGCTGATCTACATCATTGTTTGCCAATATTGTTGTCCATTTTATTTTCCCAAGTTCTATTCTCAGCCCCTCAAAATCAGCTTTTCTCCAACCTATTACCCTGGATTTTGTCATACTTATGTCCTTCTCAATTATCATCTTAAAGCGCATTATATTATGGTCACTATTGCCCAGATGTTCCCTTACTGTTACTTCTCTTATCTGCTCTGGTTTATCCCCATTACTGGATCCAATAGCGAATCCTCCCTTGTTGGGCTTGTTACATATTGGGTTAGAAAGGAGTCCTGTACACATTGTAGGAACTCCTTCCCTTATCCTCTTTACCTACCTCTTCTGTCCAATTAATATCGGGGCAGTTAAAATCTCCCATGATTATTATTCTTTGTTTTTTACTCATTTCCCTAATTTGTCTGCATATTTCTTCCTCCACCTCATTTCCACTATTAGGTGGTCTGTAGACTACTTCTATTAGTGTGATTGATCCTTTATTATCTTTTATCTCTATCCATATGGATTTTATTTTTGTCTTGCTGATAGCTGCGTCACTTATTTCTGCTGCCATTATGTTATCCCTAATAAGTACAGCTACTCCACCTTCCCCCTTTCCCTCTATCTTTTCTAAATAGGTTATACCCTGCAATGTTTAATTCCCAATCCTGATTTTTCTGTTGCCATGTCTCAGTAATCCCTACTATGTCTGGTTCCTCACAATGCATGATTGCCTCCAGCTCACCTGTTTTATTACGGACACTGTGTGCATTGCTGTGCAGACAGTTTAACTCATTTTTAATAGCGGTTCCTCTCATTTTATGTTTAACCATCTCTTTAGACTCCTGTTCTATAACTCTATTTATTCCATTGCCATCAATGTCCTCGATTACTTTATTCTTTCCTATGCTCTCTTTTCCTGTTTTGTTTATAATTAGGCTGGTTATATTTCTTGTAGATCCCTCCCCCCCATCTTACTAGTTTAAAGCCTTTGCCACCTCCCTATTTAACCTTTCCGCTAGGACACCAGTCCCATCCTGGTTCAGGTGGAGCCCGTCCCATCGGTACAGCTCCTTCCTGTCCCAATCGATAGAAAGTACTGCAGGTACCCAGCGGAGAGCAGAAAAACCGAAAAGCCAGCAATGAATGGGTTCATTCTCTTCGTGCACTCACGCAGCTCAACAGGAAAACATCATCAAGATGTTATGTGTTGCCTCAATAAAACCTGCTACAAGGCCACAGCCTAATCCTTCCAAGACTGATTCAAAACTACTTGACTGGTATTTAAACTACAATGTTTCTTTTCACTAAAGTCTGTTGACAAAGTTCTGTTTTTTTCTATCACTTCTTACGTGTAATGCATGAATTCATGGCTTATGCAACGAAATAATTAGTTCATTCAGTGCACAGAGCAGCTCTATCAATCTTTACAGTTGATTGATATGGCAAAGAGTGAATTATGGCTCTTTTCTTATTGTGCCTGAATCCAGACACTGCAGAGTAAATGGAATATGTAGGACTGGCGGGTTAACTCCTACAAAAGGCAAATTAGTCCAATTTGTGATTAATGGGTAACTTCTATTTCTAAATACCTTTTTTTAAACCACAGAATAACAAAAATCTTAAATTATGACAAAAATGAAACAATATTTATTAAATGTAAGTTGTAAGCTTGTTTATAACTGTATGACCTCTCCCTTACTTCAACCTTTGTGCAGAGTTCAACAAAGTTTTTATATAATAAATTTCACTGGTACAAGGTCATTTTTTACAGCCTGCGGTGATGGCAGCACATTACAGAAATCATTAAGGATTCTTTCATCTTCAGGCTAAATACGAGAGCTGCATGAAGCTGTGTGAGAAAGCAGTGGGGTAGAGAATAAAGGGAGCATGAGAAAATGCATCTGCTGCAAAGGACAATAAGGGGGGAAAAATACAAATAAATCTGTATTTTATAGATAGACAGACAAGCAAGCAGGTAGGTTGTCCAGGTGTGTATCTGCATGGTTGAACAAATCAGCCTTTGTTTGAATGTACTTTTTTTTTCAAGTATCACCTCGGCAATACTCCCATATCCTGACTGGAATTTTCTAGGTTACATTTCTTCCCTGTGCGTTTGTTCTGTTTTCCTGAGCAGTTCCCAGTATGTGTTTGTATAAACAAACCAAGAAGAGATATAACTTGTTCCATACTTTTCTCTTCATGTGTCCATGCAGGATTTTTAAGACTTTAAACTATGATATTTATAATCTGTTTGTACTTTTATCATGCTTCAATCTGTTTTATCAATATTGTCTCTCCTTCCTGCTATTTTTTTCTTTTTGGGCTCTTTTTTATTCTTGTGACTATTTGTATTTCTTTTCTGTCATTTCCTTTGGCTACATTACAATGACAATGTGGCCTGCTCTTCCTCCCAGCTCCCGTGGCCAGCCTCTGACTGTTTCTCCTAGCTCCGTCCCTGTGCCAGGCCTCTCATTCCCTCTCACCAGTACATAACCTACAAAATTCCGAATAGCAGA
Source organism: Somniosus microcephalus (assembly GCF_052327205.1). Classification (NCBI taxonomy): domain Eukaryota; kingdom Metazoa; phylum Chordata; class Chondrichthyes; order Squaliformes; family Somniosidae; genus Somniosus; species Somniosus microcephalus. Next base: position 63,946,011 of record NC_140989.1, read on the forward strand.
CACAGCTCCAAAAGAAATGAAAACTCAAAAAACAATGTAGAACTGAAAATTACCCTGAATAAAAATTTACGAATAAGCTAAAGTCCTTTCTATTGCATTGGATTCCATTATTAGTGACACCAGTTCCAGACTCCTGTATGAAGAGGCGGCTATCAGGATCTGTATCACTGGAAGTATAGTGAAAAGGAACTTTACTTTAGTCATCAGACTCAGAAATAGTGGGGTTTAAGGGGTGAGGAGTTCCCACTGCTGATTTGAGCCATGAAGGTGGACAGGGTGAATAGGAGTCCCAACCGCTGGCTAACCCTGTAAAGACACAGATGGTTGGCATGTATAGGTACAAACATTCAGCCCTTGAGCCTGCTCCGCCATTCAATTAGATCATTGCTGATCTGTACCTCAACTCCATTTACCAGCCTTTTCTCCATATCCCTTGATATTCTTACCTAAAAAAAAATCTAGCGATGTCAGTTTTGAAAATTCCAATTAACCCAGCATCCATAGCCTTTTCAGCGGAGAGAGTTATAGATTACCACTACCCTTTGTGTAAATAACAGCTTCCTGATTTCACTCCTAACTGGCCTAGCACTGATTTTAAGATTGTGCCCCATGTTCATGGATTCCCACACCAGAGGAAATAGTTTCTTTGGCTGCGATTTCACCTACTGATGCGGGCTAAGTGCGGCCGAGGTAGGTGGCAGACGGCGACCCCGCACTGTGAGAAGAATTTTCCATTGATTGGGCTGGTTAAGCCCGCCCTGTGAAGTTCCCAGCCAATTAAAAGGAAGCAGGTCTGATGACGTAATTGGATGACACATCATTAGCCAGTTTCCTTAAAGGGACTATGCACAAATTTACTTTGACATTTGTGATGTCAGTGTTCTGCAGCATTGAGGTGCTGCAAACACTGACAAGCACTGCACAAAGGTGCACAGCGGCACCCAGGCTCTCCATTGACTCCCTCCATATGCTTATGGAGGGAGTCACAACATGCAGGGAGGTTCTCTTCCCTTCCAATGGGTGGAAGAGAACACCCCTGGATACCAACACAGCCTGGTTGCACATTGCACAGGAGGGCACAAGCAGGGATGTCATCAGGAGGACCAGGCTGCAGTGGCACAAACGTTCAATGATCTCGGTATATCACAAAACGTTAGTACAAAGCCACACTCAACCTCATCCTGCTGTGCCACTCATCACATCCCCATCACTCTGCCTTTCCTACACATCCTTACAGCAACTTACCTTGCACCTCCACCCATCCCTCTCTATCTACATTATCACTTCCCCATCTCACTAGCCACCCCACACACTCACCCTCATCCTTGTCCAATTATACTAATTAACAACACAAAATGGTAGGCACTTGGGTGTTTTCGCCAAAGTTCATGTAAAGTTTCTGTTGATGTGTTGCCAAACATTGAAATTTTTATTTTCCACACTTTGCCTTCTTGGACATATTGGGCTCAATTTTCCCAGGCCAGAAGAGGCGGGTTTGGAGGCGTTGAGTTGTTAAAATCGCCAAAACTGATGGGCGGGCCCGTTCCCGCCTCCAGCCCACCTCCGAGCAATTTTCCAAGAGGTGGGATAGGCCCTTAAGGCCCTTAACAACCACTTAATTGCCTCTATAATCCCATTTTGAGAGGCCTTTCCGATTTTAACACATTTCCCCCATCCTACATGCCTCCTCTGGAACACGCCAGGTAATCCTGGTGGCCTCACTAGTGGATTGCTTATGAACAGCTGCAGCTCCACCATTACAAAGGAGTTTTCACCGATGATCATTTGCAGGTGGCAGAACTTTGTTGTTTCAGGTCTGGGGGAACTTTTAGCAGGCATACTCAGTGTTGTGGAAGTTTGGAGCCTGACACCCATCTCCAGTGTGACCTCCTTGGAAACCCTTCTCCCCACCTCGACTAAGCGCTTCCTCAACTGAGGCATATACCAGAAGTATGGGGACCATTTAATTCCTTACCTCCTGGACATCAGATTTGGATGAAGACCAGCCGCGGCAGCAGCAGAACCATGAGTAACAGCAGCACCAACAGCAGGAACATCAACAGGAGCGCCAAGCTGCTGCTCACCCACCTGAAGATGCACAGGCCAGAAGGCGCCAGAGCACCACCATATTGCTGCCCGGGATGCAAGGGATGCATTCATCCTGGCCAGATTTGCTCAGCCTGCACAATCAAACACTTTAGTCCTTCTTACCAGATCATCGGCAATGAAGAAGAACCTACGGAATCCTATCACTCTGACCACCATTCTGATAATCAGAAGGCGCCCTAAGCTCTCAATGTGAAAGTCCTATTTGTGAAATGACACAGGCCACAACTTCAACAGTTTGCCATCAAAACACTTACAATACAATCACAATGATGGCTGATCCAAAAACAAAACAACACAGCACCCAGGTGACTACCCTTGTGACTACTTGTGCTTTATCTTCCCCTTACACGTGCTCCTACTTGGTGCTTCCCCTGTGGCTTCAGCAGATGTGGAGGCCCCTTGCTCGCTCTCTTGCTGCTCCTGCTTCGACACCTTTGGCGGGCATCCTCTGGGGTTGCGAGCCTGTGAGGGCTCGGCAACAGTCTGCTGCTCCTATAGCTGTGCAGGGACTGAGACGCCCATCTCATTTGGGTGAGGACTCTGGTGGGGCTCTGACCGAGGGCTTTGCTGTGGCATGGTCGTGTGAGTGCTTGGAGAGGCGCCCCCACTTCCTTGTTGTCTGCCACCAACATCCCTCTCATGGGTCAGCCCCACTTCAGAGGTAGCAAGTGGCTTGACAGCACCTTGCTTCACTGCAGGGGGGCCATGAGGACCCATTTCTGCACTGGAAGTCCTACTCCAGAGGACTTGCATGAAGGTCTGCTTTGTTTGCCCAATAACTGACCATCGCTCCTCACGAGGTGTCATTCTATTCTGAACAATGACCATGTTTTCAATACCCTTGCGCCTAAGCTCCTCCATGGACCATGGAAGGAGTGAGTGTAGTGAATGCATAGCATAGATGCTTAGAAGGATACAAAGGACCCTCCCTGTGTGTTGTAAGGTTCTCAAAATTCCCACATTCCCCCAAGGTTATTAATATAAGGGACCCTGTATGGACAATTTAAAAAGGGTACCCAAAAGATGGCGTCCGCACCTAGTGACCAAAAGCCTGTAAGATTTTACAAGCTTGGACTCTGCAGCACAAGCAGGCAGCTTCGGGAAATCGAAACTTAAAATGCATTTCTGTGAAAAGGACTTTGTGTTTGAAAAGCCAGACAGCTAGGCAAACATTGAATATGCATTTCATCAGATCGAAACAGGTCAACCCAGTTAGGCCTAAGCATAAGGCCATTAGTTTGTCCGCATAAATAATCGGAAACAGCTTAAGGAAGCCACCAAAGCTGCACAGGCCGATTAAAATGCATTAATGACAATACAGCCCGGACATCGGGGCCATTAGGTGCGATAAACGGCCATCTAAAGCCAGTTAACTTAGATTGGTATAATCATTTAAAATAGCCCGCCAAAAGTTGGACAATAGACTGACCTGATTTGGCGCGCAGATAAGGGTTTTCAATAGGAGTATAATTATAGGCCCATTGGTAGCCACATTGCTTGTTTGCGCTCTCCCTTCCTCCTGCGCTTGCCACCTAGCCACTGCCCGTGGCTTCCCCAAATCCATCAGGGACGCTGGCACAGCACCAGGCAAACGTGGGCAGACCAGGCCAGGTCGGGCCAGGCAATGAGACGAGACGAGATGAGATGAAATCAGACGAGATGATTTCGAAGAAGATTGAAGAACGCTTCGAATAATCGGGCCTTCAATCCAGCCGACCTTCCACTATCTTCATGCAACATTCAACCGCCACCCGAAGAAGAAGAACCATCATCCCTGCGAGGTAAAGTACCAAACAAAGACTTTAATTTCGGGGTACTTTACCGGGACAACGCCCTTGAGACCACATGATGATGGCAAGCTCCAGAGAGCACAAAGAGCGAACCCCAAAACCCCACAACCGTGATAACTCAGCAGATTTTGACTTGGTGAGCATGAATTCCTGGCCCCTCATAGCTTAATCTAGTTAGGTATTACAGGTGGGATAAGGGTTAAGGGATTTTGTTAATGTGTGTTGTTCCCTCGATGTGCCGTGTGTTCCCCATTCCCATTTGAGTATATTCTTTTGATAAGCTTGTAACTACAAAGTGACTTTTTCCCAGTATTTGTAATTCTTACTTCTGTTTTAATAAAATCTTGGTTTTCTCACATCCAAACCACTTGTCTACTCGTTTTCTGTATCGCCACCTGTACCTTAGTCCGGTGTCGAGTACCCAGGGGTGTGGGAGCGATTCAAACCACTCACAGCCAGTCAGGGGCATAACTGACTGGGCACACGCCACCCCCTACAGTGTTGTAAGTTGTTGTTGTCATGGCATCACATTGATAGGAAGTGTGAGGGCTGCATGATAGAATAGTTAAGTGAATGTGACCATAGAGAGAGAGGGAATGGATAAGGGTGCAGGGCTGTAAGTGTCAAGTGGGATGTGGAGGAAGAGGTTGGCAAAGCAGAGTGCTGGTGAGGAGAGGCAATGGGGATCAGATTGAGAGTGATGGGAAAGTCATACTCACTTTTCTGGTGCGGAGAAGGTCATGAAACCTCTTCCTGCATTTCAGCCAGGTTCTGCGGCTCATTGGAATGGAGTTGACAACCTGGGCCACTTGTAGCCACACATCTGCTGGGGTGGGGTGGCTTTTTTCTCCCTGAGGAAGGGAACAGCACCTCCTTATTACAGCTGGCTCCGTACACCAGAGCTTGGAGGGAGGGCTCATCAAACCGAGGAGCACACTTTTGCTTGATCGCTAACATTTTCCACCATTCAACTCCTTCATATAAATTGCAGAGCCTTTGCAGTCTCCAGAAGAATCAAGGCTATTTGCAGGCCTTAAATCCAACAGCATTGATGATGTCATCGGAGGCGACTTTCTGTATGAAATGACTAATTGGGCCAGTGGTTCCCACATGCAGGAAATCAATTGGCCAATTAGGGGAAAATCGCACTTTTTCAACACTTCACTTAGGAGTCGGGGTCCTGACATGATTTCTACCTGACACGCCCCAGCCCGCCCACACTGACAAAATCCAGCCCACTGTGTGTACCTTTGGAAATGGCTTAATGAGTTGCAATGAATGGTGAGACATAACGGTGCCCCCCGCAATGGTGGTGAGCATGGGCATTGCAGGGATGCTTTATGGTGTTGGTGTGGGGTGGTGCCAACCTGGTGCATCATGTGGCAGCCAGGGTGTACAGCGTCAAGTGAAGTAAATCTGTCCATGATGAGGCCATCCCTGGCCTCACGGGCAGCAATGTGATCGGGTGCTGATGCCCTGTGTCCTGTGCAACATCAGGTGATTGCGGAGCAGGTTGGTGTTGTAGTTGGTGATGCTGGTGCGCCTGGTGATGTTGGTGTTGGGGCTGATTGTGGTGGGATTCTGAGGACCAAGGTGAGATTTTTTCAAGGGTACCGATGCTACTGGAATAGATGGCAGCTGAAGTTGAGATGACAAAATCAATCTGTCATTGGTGAGAAAGGTTGCTCCAAGGAGGTAACACTGGATAGAGAGATTACTCCAAAGACTTTCAAACTGCATAAAGCTGAAAAGTGCATTCCAAATCCTGAAGGCTCCAGCTTCTAATATTGGAAAGTGAACAGCTGCAAAATGGTAGCTTTTATACCACTTTTGCAGCTGTCACCTATTCAGAGGAATGGAGAGTCATTGAGAACCTGACATACTTACCTGACGTGATCCCCGAGTGACGGGAACCTCATGAAAAAGCTGGTAAAATGGTAAGTACATGGTAAAATGCTGCTTAAGTACCTTTTAACAAGCTTGTAAGTATCTGAATTGGCTGACCCGTCGCTTGGTGTCGGGTCTGTTCAGGGATGACAGACCCGACACTTGGGAAACTGACATGGAGGCGGGTTGACAGCGGGATACCGACCCACTGTCAATCTTTTTGATTTTGACAGTGGACCTGCCTCCGAACCTGCATTCTGAGCGCTGGTAAAATTCTGGCCTTTGTGACTAGCCTATCAAACTTTTAACTTACCTTTTGGGTGGCAGCTGCCAGGGTTTGATTTAAGGACCGCTGGTTTAGCTGCTGATCGCCTGAAAAAACTGACTGCAGCATGCACTGTGTATGCTGTGGTCATTTGCAGTCCAATTTAGCAAATGGGTCTGAAACAAGCATAAGACACCTGGAGGGGAAAATTGGGTATCGCCTATTTTGGGGCACTAATATCGGCCTGGAGCAAAAGGAGATTATGCGCGTGAGTTCTGCTGCACAGGACTCGGATGAGGACCTCGACATCGTAGTCATGAATACGCAAGCCTTGAGCATGCACATTGAGCTCATGGATGCATTGGCAAGGGTGCCTGACAGTATGAATGCATTGGCTATATGTATGGAGGAGTCCACCGCTAGCACAGCTGTCATCTGTGCGCAAACCCTTAAACCCATCCTTGCCTAGTTGCAAAGGATGGTTGAATTTCAGGGAAACTGTGAGGATCCAGGGCCAATGCCGCGTGTAATGGGTGAGGTGGCAGGATCTATTGCCACACAGGCCGACGCAACACAATGGCTTAGTGCTGCAATTCAGTCATTGGCTGGTGCCATCCAGTCTCAGACAGCTCTCATGCAGTCTCAGATTGATGTCACGCAAGCGCTGACTGCTGCCATCCTCGCTGGGTCGCCCACAGTCCACCGGGGATCACGGATTGCTCCGGATGCTGAGGTTCAGCCCCAGGGGAGTGGCAGTGTGTCAGTCGAGCAGTAAAGTGCTGTCCTCTCTTAGGATGACAGCATTCACTGTAGGGCTCCTCCAAAGTGGTCAAGACACTGGAATCATTGTTTCAAGATGCCGATCGTCTGTTCAATGAGATTCCTGGTGGTGCTGTGGCTCTCATTGTATTGGAGCTCAGCAGGAGTGTTGGGGTTATGGAGTGGTGTCATCAACCAGGTGCAGAGTGGAAATCCCTTGTCCCCGAGGAGCCATCCACGAGGTTGATGCAGTGGTTGGAAGAGGTCTGGGACACCAGTCTGGCACAGGATAAAAGCATTGTGGTTGCTGCCAGGATAGCGGGCATTGACGGGAAGGATGCGCTGTCTGTGGTCGCAAACCAACTGGACATTCAGAGAGTGGAAGCCCTTGTGGTTTCGGAACACCTCTGCATTTTCATGAGGTGCCCGCAATGCCACATGCGAGCAGTTAATGGTGCCCTGAACCATGGGGAAGCCCGCTATCCTTGCAAAGCCACATCCGCATTCACGCTGTTTGTCCCGGGTTGTAGGGAAAGAGATGTACTGGCGTCTCCTTTTGTACAGAACATGTGTGACCTCCTGGATGCAGCAATGGACAGTGAACTGGAAGATATTCGCTATGTCCCCAGTTGAAGCCTGGAAGGAGCCGCTGGCATAGAAATTCAGAGCCACCGTCACCTTCACTGCCACCGACAGAGACGTCCTGGTCCTGAGCTGAGGCTGCAGATCTGGTTGCAGGAGATGGCAGAGCTCAGTGACCACCTCCTTGCTGAAGCGCAGCCTTCGGAAACACTGCTCCTCAGACAAATGAATGTAGGAGAATTGCTCCCGGAATACTCTGGGAGGGTAAGGTCTCCTGTGCAGAGGCCTGTTGGTCCTTCTCCCTCTGGCCACGTTTGCCACTCTCTCTCTCTACACCCCTGCTACCTCTGAAGGTGAAGCTGGAGGATGGCGCCTTGAGTTAGTACAGCTCCATTTAAAATCTTCTAAATGTGCTAAGTATGAAGCTCAGATAAATAGGAACCTGAAAAGTGGTGCTCAGGACCAAAACTCCTTAGGACAGTGTTAAATCTCTCCAGACGTCTCTCTCCCTCCCAACCTGTGTATACCAAAAATTTTGCCAACAAGAAAAAGCAGGAAGCATGCGCCTTTAAAGAGCGCCACCCCAGCCCCTTTCCGACTTCAAAACGTCCCCCTCTAGCTGTTGTTCCTAACGGCAGGCACTAAGGCAGGGGCGAGAATCAATTTCCAGTCCGGGGCGCTACCGGGGCATTGCACGCTTGCATGACGTCACGATCTGCGGGTGCAGGAGATCGTGGCGGTAGTGTTTAGCGCTACCGCAAAACGACAGGTCAATTTCGCGAGCGTCGCTAAAATCACCGCGCTCAGGTGCTAAGTGGCTAGCGCCCTGTCAGCACACCCAGAGGCGCTAATGGGAGGCGCTAACCAACCAAATTTTTCCCCCCTGATTTGTTATATGCAATGGGCCTAACACCAGTTTCAAGAATGCACTCTGGACACCTACTGAGCAGCCCAAACCAATATGGTTGGTGGAGTACTTCTGGCACAAAATGAGCACACGCACGTGGCCTGCCAGATTGGACTCTTGGGTGTCTGTTTTACACCTGTCAAATGGGTGCAACGTCATCAAATATCTGGATTGGCAAAAGATCCCATAGAACTCTTCGAAGAACAGTAGGGGAGTTCTCCCAGTGTCCTGGCCAATATTTATCTCTCAACCAATATAGCAACTTATCTGATCATTTATCTCATTGCTGTTTGTTGGACCTTGCTGTTTGCAAATAGGCTGCTGCGTTTACTACACTTCATTGACTGTGAAGCACTTTGGGACAATCTGAGGTCGTGAAAAATGCTATATAAATGCAAGTTCATTCTTTCTTTCAGGTTCACAAAACATCAAAAGCAGCACCTTAAGTGAATAATGCCAGTAAAAAGCTAATGGAATACTAGCAAGAGGTATAGAATATTTAAGTACAGATGTAATAGTGAATCTATATAAAACCTCAGTAAGTCCACAGTTGGAGTACTGTGTGTAGCTTTGGGCTCCACACTACAGGAAGAATGTTGAGGTAATAGAGAGGATACAGCACAGATTCACTAGGATGCTGCCTGGTATAATGAAATACAAATAAAGAAAGGCTTGATATACTTGTTGATATCTAATATATTTCCCCTCGTTCTAGACCCCTCAACCACTGGAAACAATCTGTTTCTATCTACTCTTTGTCCTCCCTTCAGAGTTTTAAATACCTGTATCAAATCACCCCTTAATCTCCTCAGCTGCATCTTTCTTGCTTCCGGTTTCTGTGGGGATAAGAAGAATTAGGAATGTAATGAGTTGCCTGCTGTCCATGATTTCCTTCTGGTTAGACTCATGTAAGAGTGTCCTCAGAGTATTAGCCTTAAGAAAGAGAAACCATTTCTGATCTTTGACCATTAACACTTAATCAGCACAACCCATCTGTGGATGCAAATCCTCCCATGTCTCCATCCCCTACAGCATTGGCTTAGTGAGTTCCCGGAATCTGCATTGCCTCTTCCTCCTGTAGCTTGTCCTTCTCAGGAACTGTGTGTGGTGTATGTAACCTGTTCCACCTTAAGAGAACTACCTTAAGAGATGTAGGCCTAGAAATTCAGTTGGCGCCGCGCCAGGGCTTTAGCGCCGGAAATTTAGCGCCGGCGCTAAGTCCCCCTGCGCGCGCCAAAAATTCAGTAGCGCCGCGCCCAAACGGCTGCCGGCGCTACAGGAGGGTGTCAGCGCCTCGAAATGGGCGCTGACTGCCGCATTGCGGCGCAATTCCGGCGCTGCGGCACCCGATGCGGTGCGGCAGGCTGGGGAAGTGCAGGCCTCCTCCTTCAGTTAAGGAGGAGCTGCCTGCACCCGCCCGCTGGCCGTTGAAATCTTGAAAAAAATGAGCCCGGCACCTCGGAGAAGTGCCGGGCTCGCAGGCCAGACGCATCTGTTCTGCGGTGGGGGGGGTGGAGGAGTCCGGGGAGGGAGGTGCGGGCAGGCGGCCGGCGGGAAAGCGGCCGGCCGCCGCGCGACCTTAATGCGCCGGCGCTAACTCGCGGAGGACACTGCTGAAACATTGTTAGTTGCGGCTGCCACGGGCGAGGTGGCCGCAACTCAATTTCGGCGTTGGGGCCCGTCACCACGGCAACCGGGACGCTGCGCACACCGATGACGTCATCGGTGCTGGCGCAGCGCAACCGGTCTAACGCCGATGGCAGGGCCCCACTGAATTTACAAACCGGCCATAACTCCGGCGCTAGGCCCTCTAGCGCCTCAAATGGGGCGCTAACCCTACTGAATTTTCAGCCCGTACTACTTTCTCTTGGCTGCTGTATACTGTAATACCGGTGGTGACCACACCGGTATATAAACGTTGTGTAGTGATTTGCTGGGCAGTTCAGCCCTGACCTCCGAATAGTAAAGACCTGTTAAAGTTATTCTTGTTGTCTGTGTCCAGTGATTTATAATAAGCATAACTGGGACACACAGACTCAACAGTGGCGACGAGTCCGATCTTACCCTGCGGCAGTTTTACATCCACGGCAGCTTCGTCCTCAGAACGGGCGTCGAGAAGAGGCATCCGCCCTCATCATCCTGCTGAGCACCACATCGCATGGGAGGCATCGAGAACCCGGGTTAAAAAGAAAAAAAATTCTGACCACGAAGCCCTCCATCAGCGACAGGCAGTGATCATCCCTTCTACCACGGTGGTGGGTAAGCCGATCAGCGACACGAGCAGAAAGTCGGCCGTGTTGGCTGTGGAGTAGGGGAGGGAAAACGGAGGAAAAAGGGCGGAGAACTCGACCGCGGCCGGTGAAAAGGGCCGGGCTGCAATCGGGGCCGAGAGGCGCAATGACTGGGGCAGCGTTAAGGCCACGAGAACCGCGGAGAACTCAACCGCAGCCGGTGTAAAGGACCGGCCTGCAAGCGGGGCTGAGAGGCGCAACAGCAGGGGAAGCATGAATGCCCACGGGAACCGCGGGGGAGCAAAAAGCAGCGTCGGGGAATTGAGAACCGCTGGGGAGGCGAGAACGGCAGCAGCACGGCAATCGCCATTGCAGCCAGCGGGGGAAGAAGGCAAACGTGGGAAGCCGCCATTGTAGTCGGCGGGGGAAGAAGATGAGCGCGGGAAAAACCACGAAGCGCGGGAAGCCGCCATTTTAGTAGGCGGGGGAAGAAGGCAAGCACGGGAAGCCGCCATTTTGGGAAAAAGAAAATTTAAAGAAACTTGCAAGGATGCCTAAACATGCTAACATCAATGCTTTTGATAGCGATGTCGAAGATTGGGCCACGTATGTAGAACGCATGGAAGTTTATTGTAAAGCAAATGAGGTACCAGATGATAAGAAAGCACTAACCTTATTAAACTCAATGGGTGCGAAGACGTACGGGCTATTGAAGCACCTTGTATCATCAGATAAACCGGCGGATCAGACTTTCGCGAATATTGTTACTGTCCTGAAAAATCATTTAAACCCCACGCCGCTGCTGATAGTGGAACGATTTAAATTTTGCAGAAGAACGCAGCTGAAAGAAGAAAGCAACGCTGAATTCTTAATTGAACTGCGTAAGCTATCAAAGTACTGTCAGTTTGGAACAGGACTAGCAGATGCGCTGAGAGATAAATTTGTGTGTGGATTGTTAAAAGAAGGAACACAAAAGCAACTGCTAGAGGAGAATGATCTTACGCTTGATAAAGCTGTCACTATTGCAGCATCGCACGAAGCCACAGCGAGAGGCACTGCAGAAATGCAGCTAAGGTCATCGGAACTCAGCACCAATCAAATGGCCTTGGGTGCAGTAAAGTGTTATCGTTGTGGAAAGACAACGCACGATCAGAACCAGTGCTGGTTCAAAAATCAGGAATGCAGAAAATGTGGCAGGCTTGGCCACATAGCTAAAGTATGCCGGTCAGGAAAGAAGACCAGCAACAAAAAGTCACCGCAGGAAAAGTGCAGAAAGGTACACAAGGTGACAGAGAACAGTTCGGATGAACAGAAGTCAGATTCAGACTCCAGCAGTAAGGAACTGGGTTGTCTAAGAGTACACAATGTGGGTAATGAAGCAGACCTCCAAACTATCTGGGTCACACTTCAGATAGCAGGAGTCCAAGTGAAGATGGAATTGGACACTGGATCGGCATTGACAGTCATGAATAAGCAAGATTACAAAAGGTTATTCCCACATATTCCCCTACGGGATACGGAGATTGTATTGAAAACATACACGGGGCAAAGAGTATACCCCATCGGAAAGATAAAGGTAAAGGTGGTCCACAAGGGCAAAGAAAGCCGAGGAATGGACTTATATGTGCTACCTGAGGGAGGTCCACCACTACTGGGACGGGAGTGGATCAGGAGAATAAATATGGACTGGTATTCCTTAAAAGCACTAACGGTAGATTCCGGTAAAAAAGATGTCAAACCTAAACGATTGTCCAGAATATTGGACGATGCTAAAGAGGTGTTCCAACAGGGACTGGGAACACTGAGAGGAATTACGGCAAACATCAAGGTTGAAGAACATGCAAACCCGAAATTTTTCAAAGCCAGACCGGTACCTTATGCGATACGACCTGCTGTGGAAGCTGAGCTGGAAGGGCTAGAATGTTCAGGAGTACTGTCTAAGGTGGACTGGAGTGAGTGGGCCACGCCCATTGTTCCCGTCATGAAGCGTTCATCGAGCAACAAGCCGGGGGAACCGGGGAAGGTTCGCATCTGTGGAGATTTCAAGATCACTGTTAATCCGGTGCTTCACACGGTGCAATATCCGCTTCTGCGGATTGAGGATATCTTCGCTTCGTTGTCTGGCGGGAAACACTTCACCAAGATAGACCTGGCGCAGGCGTACTTACAGATGGAAGTTGAGGAAGAGTCACGCCAGTATCTCACGATCAACACGCATAGAGGCTTGTATCGGTATAATAGACTGGTTTTTGGAGTGGCATCGGCTCCAGCAATTTGGCAGAGGGCCATGGAGCAGGTATTACAGGGAATTCCAGGCACACAATGTTACTTGGACGATATTCTGATTACAGGAGATGATGATGAGGAACACCTTGCAAATTTGGAACTGGTGCTCACCAGATTGAAAGAATATGGACTTCGAGTTAATCGCCAGAAATGTGAGTTCTTTCAGAAGCGGATCTCGTACTGTGGTCATGTCATTGACCAGGAGGGGCTTCATAAGTCTCCTGACAAGATCGAAGCTGTTGTGAAGGCTCCCGCTCCGGATAATGTATCCCAGTTGAGGTCGTTCCTAGGGTTGATTAACTATTACCATAAGTTTCTGCCAAATTTATCCACGGTGCTGCACCCGCTGAACGCTCTTTTGCAGAAGGGAGTACCATGGAAGTGGAGCGAGGACTGTAAGAGGGCCTTTCGCAAAAGCAAGGCATTGATCACCTCAGAGGAAGTGTTGGCTCACTTCAACCCAACGCTGCCTATTCGTTTGGCTTGTGATGCTTCTCCATATGGTATTGGGGCAGTACTCTCACACAAGTTGCCAAATGGCTTGGAGAGGCCAGTCGCGTTCGCATCCAGATCATTGACCTCCGCTGAGCGCAACTATGCTCAGATAGATAGGGAGGCTCTCAGCCTTGTGTGGGGAGTAAAGAAGTTTAATCATTACCTGCAGGGCCAAAAGTTTACGCTACTGACAGACCACCAGCCGTTGGTATCCATTTTTAACCCTAAGTAGGGTGTTTCGGTGATGACAGCACAGAGGCTCCAGAGATGGTCCCTTTTCCTAGGGGCACATCAATATCAGATTGAATTCAAAGGTACAAAGCAGCATGGTAATGCTGATGGGCTGTCGCGCCTGCCACTACCTACAGCGGAGGAGGCACCGACGGTTGACCCTGTTGAGTTATTTCACTCGACCATCATCGAATGTTTACCAGTCACCAATGCAAGTATTGAAAGAGAAACCAGGAACGACCCGACACTGTCCCGGGTCTACGAATTGACAGTGAAGGGATGGCCAGCACATGGTGATCCACTGTTACCAGCATTCTCAGCAAGACGAGAACAGCTGTCCGTCTGTCAAGGAAGATTGATGTATGGAACAAGGGTGATTATTCCTCCTAAGTTAAGAGAGAGAGTTCTAAAGGAACTGCATGAAGGTCATCTGGGGGGAGTCAAGATGAAAAGCCTTGCTAGGGCTTATGTGTGGTGGCCGGGTATCGACCAACAGATAGAGGATCTGACGAAAAGCTGCTCAGGGTGCCAAAAAGTTCAAAGTGCACCTCCGATTGCACCGCTGCATCCATGGGAATGGCCTTCAACCCCATGGCAACGTGTACATATTGACTTTGCTGGTCCATTCATGGACTCCATGTTTTTAATTGCAGTGGACGCACATTCTAAATGGCCAGAAGTGATTAAGATGACTACCACTACCTCGGAAAAGACGATCGCGGTGCTAAGAACGATATTTGCAAGAAATGGATTGCCAGAACAAATATGTTCAGACAACGGACCGCAGTTCGTGTCAGAAGAATTCCAGAAATTCATGAAGAAGAATGGGGTGAAACATTATACCTCTGCCCCATATCATCCGGCTACAAACGGGTTGGCCGAGAGATTTGTACAAACGTTCAAAAAAGCAATAAAGGCCATGAGCGAAGATCAGATTCCACTACAACACAAGGTGGACAATTTCCTACTGGCATATCAAAACGCCACTCATGCAGTGACAAACCAAAGTCCTGCCATGATGTTCTATAACAGGAGGTTGCGGTCCAGGTTGGACTTGTTAAAACCAAATGTGCGGAGGGAAGTCGAAAACAAACAGTTCCAGCATATAAATAACAAGACCACTCGGAGTTTCGAAATAGGACAACCAGTGTTAGCCCGGGGCTATAAAAATGAGAAATGGCAATCTGGAGCAATTCGGGCCAGACAAGGACCCCTGATGTACACGGTAGATATTGGTGAAAATGTAATACGACGTCATGCTGATCAACTGGTAGAATCGAGAACAAGGGTTGAACCCATGGTTACGGCAGAGACAACCGTGGAAGAAGTTAGTGAACCTGAAGCATCTACCTCAGAAGTGAATGTACCTGATGATGATGTCCAATCCATAAGAGATCAACTAGATGAGTCACCCCAGCAACGAGAATCAGAGACCCCTGAAAGGCGTTATCCAACTCGGATCAGGAGGCCTCCTCAGAGACTGAATCTTTGAACTGTTTTGCATGAAGTTGTATATATATATATATGTTATTATGTTATGTTAAATGGGGATATACACTGTTAAGCTAAAAAGGGAGGATTGTGGTGTATGTAACCTGTTCCACCTTAAGAGAACTACCTTAAGAGATGTACTACTTTCTCTTGGCTGCTGTATACTGTAATACCGGTGGTGACCACACCGGTATATAAACGTTGTGTAGTGATTTGCTGGGCAGTTCAGCCCTGTCCTCCGAATAGTAAAGACCTGTTAAAGTTATTCTTGTTGTCTGTGTCCAGTGATTTATAATAAGCATAACTGGGACACACAGACTCAACACTGTGCACATTATTTCCTTGTATAACAAAAAATGCTTGTTTTTGTCATTTACAGACTGCTCGATTTGACAACTATTTGAGAAATTTCATCATTTGTCTTATGAAATTCTTACCAAAGTAGTGAGGATTCAACAGGCGGATATGCATTGCAGGATTCTATATTCAACAACAACAACAACAACTTGTATTTATATAGCACCTTTAACATAGTAAAATGTCCCAAGGTGCTTCACAGGAGTGTTATAAGACAAAAAAAAATCATTTAATTGAAGTCCTTCATGTGCAGGTGTCACCATAGATCATTTGATGAACCAGGTGATATCCTTAGATTTGTGAATTTAGGTCTAATGTCTGAAATGTACAAAATATACATTAACGGCAGCTTGGAGCCATCACACTTACCTTTGATGTCCTTGTGAGGTCATCAAACCTCAACCTTGTGCCATTTCCTTCCACACGGTCCTGGCTATGGTATTTGCTAGTCTCTTGACATCCACTCCTTCTATTGCAACCCCCCATGCCTAATTTCATTCAGAATCATATTTACAGCACTCTCTCAGATGTTTTGGGCTCTCTTATTCCTGGCTCCTTTTTGATCCACCATGGTTTGAAATTGCTGCTTGCTGATACTGCTGTAAGAGCATACCAGGGCTTTTTCCGCCCTCCTTCCCTGATGAAGTTTTTGGAACTCCTGGCATAAGTCGGCAACTGCTGGCAGAACACGCACCTTTGCCCTGCCCAGAAATATTCAAATTTGCTGACTTCAGGGATTCCACCACTGGGCTGGTTGGGAGGGCAGAAGTCTTGCAATGCTGCTGCGCTTCTGGTGGTGGATTATGGGACTCAGAATTTCAAAGCCTGTGTCTACTATCGTCCGACTCCCTCCCTCCCCTTGCTCCCTGTCTGTGGCCAGACCTCTGACCCCCCCTCCCTCCCCTTGCTCCCTGTCTGTGACCAGACCTCCGACTCCCTCCCTCCCCTTGCTCCCTGTCTGTGGCCAGATGTCTGACCCCCCTCCCTCCCCTAGCTCCCTGTCTGTGGCCAGACCTCTGACCCACTCTCCCTCCCCTTGCTCTTTGTCTGTGACCAGACCTCCGACTCCCTCCCTCCCCTTGCTCCCTGTCTGTGACCAGATGTCTGACCCCCCTCCCTCCCCTTGCTCCCTGTCTGTGACCAGACCTCCGACTCCCTCCCTCCCCTTGCTCCCTGTCTGTGACCAGACCTCTGACTCCCTCCCTCCCCTTGCTCCCTGTCTGTGACCAGACGTCTGATCCCCCTCCCTCCCCTAGCTCCCTGTCTGTAGCCAGACCTCTTAGCCCCCTCCCTTCCCTAGCTCCCTGTCTGTGACCAGACCTCTGACTCCCTCCCTCCCCTAGCATCCTGTCTGTGTCAACTATCCTCCGACTCCTTCCCTCCGTTAGCTCCCTGTCTGTGGCCAGACCTCTGACCCCCCTCCCACCCCTAGCTCCCTGTCTTTGACCAGACCTCTGACCCCCCTCCCTCCCCTAGCTCCCTGTCTGTGACCAGGCCTCTGACCCTCTCCCTCCCCTTGCTCCCTGTCTGTGGCCAGACCCCTGACCCCCCTCCCACCCCTAGCTCCCTGTCTGTGGCCAGACCTCTGACCCCCCTCCCACCCCTAGCTCCCTGTCTGTGGCCAGACCTTCGATTCACTCCCTCCCCTTCCTCCCTGTCTGTGACCAGACTTCTGACCCCCTCCCTCCCCTTGCTCCCTGTCTGTGGCCAGACCTCTGACCCCCCCTCCCTCCCCTTGCTCTCTGTCTGTGGCCAGGCCTTCGACCCCCCCTCCCTCCCCTTGCTCCCTGTCTGTGGCCAGACCTCTGACCCCCCCTCCCTCCCCTTGCTCTCTGTCTGTGGCCAGGCCTTCGACCCCCTCCCTCCCCTTGCTCCCTGTCTGTGACCAGACCTCTGACCCCCCTCCCACCCCTAGCTCCCTGTCTGTGACCAGACCTCTGACCCCCCTCCCTCCCCTTGCTCCCTGTCTGTGACCAGGCCTTCGACCCCCTCCCTCCCCTTGCTCCCTGTCTGTGACCAGACCTCTGACCCCCCCTCCCTCCCCTTGCTCTCTGTCTGTGGCCAGGCCTTCGACCCCCTCCCTCCCCTTGCTCCCTGTCTGTGACCAGACCTCTGACCCCCCTCCCTCCCCTTGCTCCCTGTCTGTGACCAGGCCTCTGACCCCCCTCCCTCCCCTTGCTCCCTGTCTGTGGCCAGGCCTTCTACTCACTCCCTCCCCTTGCTCCCTGTCTGTGGCCAGACTTTGACTCCTTTCCTCCTCTAGCTCCCTCTCTAGGGTATATTATAAAACCGTTTCATCGAAAATCTCAGGAATTCCTTGTTCTCTATCTGTATTTTTATTGAGAATCTCATGAATTATGGAAAACCATGCAGAAATGGGAATTGTGACTTTGGACATTCATTTAAGCAGCTGGGAGCTGAATGTAGTGATGTAGACAGGGATATTATTTATATTGTGACACCATTTTCATCTCTGCATGCAGTCTATTTCAGATCATCCTGATTGTTTAATATGGTGTAAAATGCAGTTTGTTAGTTTTCTCTCCTATGAAAGTAATGCTATTATTTTACAAGAGTAGTATAAGAACATTATTCCAAATAAGTGAAGCTGTATTTAAATAGTGACCCTTCCCTTGCACCCAGTGTTGCAATGAAACAATTCCAAGAGCAGTTGGGACAATAAAGAAAGAAAAATCTCAGCTAGCCAGAGGGTTAGAGTTCTGAGAGCTTCCATGCAGAGGATTCTAGTAGTGTCCAATTCCACCCGCCCCACCCCTTCAAGGATGCAGTTTATCATTCCAGGATATGTGAGCAACATGCCGCACACCACCATTGGATGTCATCAACTTCTCTGTTTCTGATGGTTTGCAATTCCCCTTTTGCTTGTAATCCGATATACAATTACAGTGCATATCCCACATACCGCATGGCACCAGTACTGTGAACAAAGCTGACGTCTAGTGTGCAAACCTGAATAATGATAGCTTCAGCCATATGCGATGGATATCACTAAGTGAGACAGTCATCTAAGCTTCAAAATAAATGTGACATTCTTTCCAAATTCTAGTAAATATCCATGACTATCCATTGCCTATCCAGTATCCTTTTGCATCTTGCATATTTATAACTGCATCTAAAGTAGACACCAAATAGATTTTATGTAACTGCTTTATTAAAGTTTTACTGTTTTTGTTTTACCCAGTCATGATATAAAAAATGCAACATTAAGAAAACAAATCCTTCTCATTTTCTTACTTTTTTCCCCTCTCCACTTCCTAGGTCTATGTACCAAGCAAGCAACTCACTTAATTGTAGATAGCAAAGGTGGCTCTAGGTGAAGTGTGAATTGTGCTGGCAGAATGAAAGACAGCTGCCATGTGGGAGAGAAGAACAGAAGGCACAAACAAAAAGTGTGGATAAAAAATATATATATATGATAGGGGCCGAGGTTATGATCTGAAATTGTTGAACTCTATGTTGAGTCCAGAGGGCTGTAAAGGCCCTTTGTCTCTTAACCTGTCCCATTACCATCTCCTTTTGCCTTGAATATCTCTTAATGTCTCTTTACTTCTCCTGCCTTCTATCCTATCACAGACCTTCCCTTTTGTTCTTTCATCCCCTCCCCCATTTCCCAGCCCCTAAACTTGCTTTGAAATCTGTTCCATTTCCTGTTTTTTTCCAGTTCTGGCGAAAGGTCATCGACCTGAAACGCTAACTCTGTTTCTCGCTTCACAGATGCTGCCTGACCTGCTGAGTGTCTCCAACATTTTCTGTTTTTATTTCAGATTTCCAGCATCTGCAGTATTTTCTTTTTATAAAACAATGGAGTTTTGCTGTCACCGCTCAAGGGCTGAACATGCTCTAACATTCTATAATGCCATTGTTTGACATCCATGACTGTCTCCTGCCTCATAATTCATTTCCAGAATCTATATCCATGGATTACTCTCATTCTCTAATTAAGATAGAGTTATTGCTTGTCTGGTTTTGAAATGGGCAATCTGAGGTGTAACTTTATAAATTTGCATTCTTGGGGGATGAAATTGAACCTTGCTTTGCTCATTTTTCAGATGCAAAATGGGTCCACAACCTACCATCTTTGTCACTGACCGCACGCAATCGCTATGCACAGGAAGTACGTCAGTCATCATGTTGATTCGGATGTCCCTTCGTCGTCCCGGGCACCTGCCTAAAACAAGCATTAGGCCCGTTGCCTGTGCAAATGGAGAACCTAACGTCTGTTTCAGGCGCCTTTGCTAAATTGGATCGCGAATAACCGCAGCATGCACCGTGCACGCTGAGGTTAGTTTTCTCGGGCTTTGACGCAGCCAAACCAGCGGTCCTTAAAGAGGCCACTGGAGGCTGCTACCAAAAAGGTAAGTAACATTACTTTACTTACCTGAATGTGGAGCCAGGAAGAGCACTCCTGCATTGAAATTGCGGGCTGTTGCTGGCCACCGCTCGCCTCCCGCCCAGATCGCCACCCCTCCCCCCCACCCCGGTATTTCAGAGAACCAATCGTCATCCTCTTCAGGACCTGGCACTGCCTCTTGGCTCGGTACTCACGGCCCAAGCACGCTGGTCACATTTTGATGATGCAAGAGGACCAATTTTGCATGGTTCTCTTGCGCATCAGTTTTGGCACGGCGATCCTTGTTGCCCCTGGGTCTGCAACCAATTTCTACCCCATGGTGTGGAGCTTTAGGTGCATAAAAGTACCCTACTGGTTTTACAATGGGCTGTCTAGAAATTTATCATCCGTGAATTGAAAGCATGGTTTATAAAGTACAAGTCTACTTTTTTCCACTTACTTTTATGTCACATGAGATGGAAAAATTACATATTCAGGTTTTTAAAGAATTTTCAGCGGCTGCAAAGGAAGCATCAAAACTGTCCCATTCCTATACAAATAAAATGCTACCGTTTCTGATGTGTAAGTCCTGTTCAGCCAGTGGCAGGACTGAAGACAAACATACAAGGTTTTATAAGTGTGATGTCAGCATTGACTTAGCTTTTGCTGGGTCTTTCCGTCTCCCACTGGTTCTCAGAGCTGCTGAAATTGGCCATTGAATGAGCTGAGTTAGATTCAGTACATCATTGGTTTGACGTCATGATGAGAACCCCTGGAATTCACAGATGTCATAACATCAGCCATTACTGACGCTAACACTTCACACAAGAACAGAGGCCAAAGTCGTACAGCCACTCGCACGTGTGTGATTGTCCTGGGATTCTGATGCGGGTGCTGATCTATACAGAGACCATTTCTATATGTAAGTGTGGGAGAGTGACGCACCAAAGTTGCTCTCCCCCAACCCAGGCTACAATTTAAAGTTAAAGCCCTGGAAGAGCAGGCTGATAAGTAGATAGGAGGATTTTCCTTTGCATCAGTCTTTCTATTGTTAACTTTATCTTAATAGCTACAGCAGCAGCTGCCCCTGCCACTAATGCTCTGTCATTAGCTATCATTTAGTAGAAACTATCAAACACCCAGTCTCAAAGAGCAAACAGAGGTTATACTTCCTTCTCTATTCCGTACTACTTTTCTCTTCCCATTGTTGCTTACACATTTTGTAGCTGACAATAACTAAATGATTATTAGACACTAACTGGTTACATTATTTATATTCTCTTTCAATTTAAGCATAGTTACTGTAGTCAGTGTTCCAGTTTTATTACTATATTTTTTTTCTACATTATATTTTGTACAAATCATTAATACAAATAGCTACCATAAAGCTGAGCACTGAGGTGAATTAATTTTCCTAAACTTAAGTTTTGGGGGGAAAAATTCAGTATTGCCCCGTTTGGGGCGCGATTATCGGCTGTGCGCAAAGTTTAGCGCCTGGCGCTAATTATTGCCTCCAACTGCAAAGTTGGCTTTTATCGCCCCTGGAGATGATTGGAGCGCTAAATCAGGCGCTACACACCTCTCTTAAGGCGCAAAGGCCAAGGAGTGAGGCGCTAACTCAGAGCGCTGGCGAAGCTCATGTGGTGTCAGTCAGCAATGGAACACAGACACACTGGCGCCGGCCAGTTCTTAAAGGGGAGGGTCGATCTTGCTCTCCATCCACACCCTGCTCATTGCAGCCTTCAATCTTGGCCTGGAGAGACCTGTACATCAAATCTGCTGGAACGAACAATGGAGAGGTCCAGGGAAAGAGCTCAGAGTGCAGCCCCCATAGTCTCTTCTAAATCGATACAAGGAAAGGCAAATCAAAATGAACCTGCAAAGTGCTGCTCAGTACCCAAAACTCCTTCACACACCGTTGAATCTCTCCAAAAGTCTCTCTCTCTCTCTCTCAGAATGCGTGGTGCAAAAATGTCACCAACAAAAAAAGGCAGGAAGCGGTCACCTTTAAATAGCGCTCCCCCAGTCCCTTCCTGACTGCAAAACGCTCCCCTCAACCTGTCGTTGCTAGTGGCAGGCGGTAAGACAGGGGGCGCCACTCAATATCCGGTCCAGGGCGCTACTGGGGCGTTGCACACTCGACTGACGTCACGATCTGCCGGGGCAGGAGATGGTGGCGGTAGTGTTTAGCGCCACCGCAAAATGCCTAGTTAATTTTGTGAGTGGCGCAAACATCGCCGCGCCCGGGCACTAGCTGCTTTGTGCCCCATTAGCGCCCTCTTAAGGTGCTAACGGGAGGCGCAAACCAACTGAATTTTTCCCCCTTGGTGTCACATTTCTGCGGTTATGAAGCGTTATGATAAGGTAATGGTAGATTGTTTCCACTGGTAAGCAAGATGGAAACAAGAGCACACAAATATAAGATCATCACCAAAAAAAAAGGAAAGGCCAGAAAAAATCTTTACACCCCAGAAGATGGGTGGAATGTAGAATTCTATACCACTAACAGTTGTTGAAGCAGAGTTCATAACTTATTTTAAAAGGGAATTAAACAGTTGCTTGAAAAAATGAATAGTATAGTGTATCATAGAATCATAGAATTGTTACAGCACAGAAGAAGGCCATTCAGCCCATCGAACCCGTGCCGGCTCTCTGCAAGAGCACTTCAGCTAGTCCCACCCACCCACCCTTTCCCCATAGCCCTGCAATTTTTTTTCCTTCAGGTACTTTTCCAATTTCCTTTTGAAAGCCGTGATTGAGTCTGCCTCCACCACCCTCTCAGGCAGTGCATTCCAGATCCTAACCATTCGCTGCATAAAAAAGTTTTTTCTCATGTCACCTTTGGTTCTTTTGCCAATCATCTTAAATTTGTGTCCTCTGGTTCTCGACCCTTCAGCCAATGGGAACAGTTTGTCTCTATCTACTCTGTCTAGACACATCATGATTTTGAACACCTCTATCAAATCTCCTCTCAATCTTCTCTGCTCTAAGGAGAACAACCCCAGCTTCTCTAGTCTATCCACGTAACTGAAGTCCCTCATCCCTGGAATCATTCTCGTAAATATTTTCTGCACCCTCTAAGGCCTTCACATCCTTCCTAAAGTGCTGTGCCCAGAATTGGACACAATACTCCAGTTGAGGCCGAACCAGTGTTTTATACAGGTTCATCATAATTTCCACGCTTTTGTACTCTACCTCTATTCATGAAGCCCAAAATCCCGTAAGTTTTTTTAACTGCTTTCTCAACTTGCCCTGCCACATTCAACGATTTGTGCACATATACTCCTAGGCCTACACTTGCTTAAAAACCTGTTACATCTCCAACTTTTTCCAGTTCTGATGAAGGGTCATCCACCTGAAACATTGGGCTGGATTTTGTCAGCCCCGAGGAGGTGGGTATGGAGGCGGGACAGCCAGTAAAGTTGCAGAAAGTGGGGGCAGATGGCAAACCTGCCCCCATCCCGCCTCCATGCCCTTTTGCCAGGAGGCGGGAAGATGTCCTGCTTTGGGTCCCATCTCCTCGAGGCGGGAAAGGGATTAAATCCTTTTAACTGCCTGTTAACAGGCAGAAAAAAGGATTAGTGCCATTTTACCTTTTCAGGTGAAGGCTTCCCGACCTTGGAGAACCCTGCCGGGTTGGAGGAGTCGAGTAGGAGGTCTGCAGGGGTTGGAGGGGCCTGAAAGTGAGATGTAGAGGTGAGTGATGGGTGCAAGTGTGGAGTGGTAAGTATGTGAGGTGAGTGTTAAGTGTTATAAAATGTTCACTTACCTTTGTTTCTGCCTACAGCCTTCAGCCGCGGTGGTTCCGGAGTCCCGATATCTTCATTGTAGATTTCACAGACTGGCTGTTGGATCCTCCGAACCAACAGTCACCTGCTTTCTACAAAGTTGAAAGGTTTGATGAGTCCTGAACACAAGGACTCATCAAACTACACAGAAAGTCAGTGTTTGACAGCTTCACAGAGCTGTCAAATGCTGACATTTCTTCTTTCAATAAGTCTTGACAGATAGCATGTCAGGCGTTGATGTGCTCTGTCAATGACTTCCCCCTAATTGGCCTGCTGAGCCCGCAGGGCGGGCTTAACAAGGTCAATCAGGGGAAAATCCCTCTGGTTGGCCAGAACATGATGGAGGCGGGACTGAGACCCGACAAGCAGCAGTCCTGCCTCCAGCACATCTCCATTCACAAAATCCAGCCCATTAACTCTGTTTCTCTACAGATGCTGCCTGGCCTGCTGAGTATTTCCAGCATTTTCTGTTTTTATACCCCTAGGTCTTTTTGTTCATGCACCCCCTTTAGGATTGTACCCTTTAGTTTATATGTCCTCTCTTCATTCTTTCTACCAAAATGTATCACTTCGCACTTTTCTGCATTAAATTTCATCTGCCACATGTCCGCCCATTCCACCAGCCTCTCTATGTCCTCTTGAAGTATGTTGAGTAAACTAGGTGGCTTGAAGAAAGAAAGAGCTTGCATTATATAGCACCATTCATGACCTCAGGATGTTCCAAAGTGCTTTACAACTAATGAAATGCAGTCACTGTTGTAATGTAGGGAAATGCGGCAGCCAATTTGCACACAGCAAGGTCCCACAAGCAACAACAAGATAAATAACCATATAAACTGTTTGAGTGATATTGGTTGAGGAATGAATATTAGCCAGGACACCAGGAGACCACCCCTGTTCTTCTTTGAAAAATACCACGGGATCTTTTGCACAGCCTCAGTACTGCACTGACATGTCATCCTAGGTTATGTGCTCAAGTTTCTGGAGTGGGAGTTAAACCCATAACCTTCTGGCTCAGAGACAAGAGTGATACCACTGGGCCAAGGCTGCCACGATGTCAGCTTATGTGGAGAAAAACAGACTTGATGGGCCAAATGGTATGTTTCTGTTAGTAACATTCTATGATTCATTCACGGAGTTTTGCAACTACACTGCTGGTGTGATGTCTTGGTGGGCTCCAATCCAACAAGAGTGCAACTTCAAATGGTTAAATGTACACCAGTGGGTTGGCAACAAGACCACCTGAAAAATTCTTACACAATTATTAGATGATTTGTGTCATACACCTTGTTTCTTGCTCGCTCTGCTCCACATCAACAACTGTTCCTTAAGTCTGTGTACATCTTTTATCTGGAGGTCTCCCTTCCTCAACACCTGTGCCTTGTCACCTACTTCCCTGTCTTTAAAAGTCTCCCAATGACCTAAGAACATAAGAACATAAGAAATAGGAGCAGGAGTAGGCCAATCGGCCCCTCGAGCCTGCTCCGCCATTCAATAAGATCATGGCTGATCTGATCCTAACTGCCAATCTACTATCACAGAACCAACTCCTGAATCTAACAGAATTAGACACACGAAATAGGAGCAGGATCAGGCTACATGGCCCCTGGGCCCGCTCCGCTACCCACAGGGCCATGTCCGATCCGAACCTAGACTCATGTCCAAATTCCTGCCCGCTCCCCGTAACCCTTAATTCCCTTTACTTCTAGGAAACTGTCTATTTCTGTTTTAAATTTATGTAATGATGTAGCTTCTACAGCTTTTTGGGGCAGCATATTCCATGGACCTACCACCCTCTGAGTGAAGTAGTTCCTCCTCATCTCAGTTTTGAAAGAGCAGCCCCTTATTCTAAGACTATGCCCCCTAGTTCTAGTTTCACCCATCATCGGGAACATCCTCCCCGCATCCACCCGATCCAACCCCTTCACAATCTTATATGTTTCAATAAGATCGCCTCTCATTCTTCTGAACTCCAATGAGTAGAGTCCCAATCTACTCAACCTCTCCTCATATGTCCATCCCCTCATTCCCGGGATTAACCGAGTGAACCTTCTTTGTACTGACTCGAGAGCAAGTATGTCTTTTCTTAAGTATGGACACCAAAACTGTATGCAGTATTCCAGGTGTGGTCTCACCAATACCTTGTACAACTGAAGCAATACCTCCCTATTTTTATATTCTATCCCCCTAGCAATGAAAGCCAACATTCCATTGGCCTTCTTAATCACTTGCTGCACCTGCATACTAACCTTTTGAGTTTCGTGCACCAGGACCCCCAGGTCCCTTTGTACTTCAGTACTTTCCAGTTTCTTGCCATTAAGATAATAACTTGCTCTACGATTTTTCCTGCCAAAGTGCATAACCTCACACTTTCCAGTATTGTATTCCATCTGCCAAATCTCTGCCCACTTACTTAGCCTGTCTATGTCCCCCTGCAGGTTTTTTATGTCCTCCTCACTCACTACTTTCCCTCCCATCTTAGTATCATCTGCAAACTTTGATATGTTACACTCGGACCCCTCCTCCAAATCGTTAATATAGATTGTAAAGAGTTGGGGACCCAGCACTGACCCCTGCGGAACACCACTAGTTACTGATTGCCAGTCTGAGAATGAACCATTTATCCCAACTCTCTGCCTTCTGTTAGATAGCCAATCCTCTATCCATGCCAGAATATTACCCCCAATCCCGTGATTTTTTATCTTAAGCAATAATCTTTTGTGTGGCACCTTGTCAAATGCCTTTTGGAAGTCTAAATACACTACGTCCACTGGTTCCCCTTTATCCACCCTATATGTTACTTCCTCAAAGAACTCCAGCAAATTTGTCAAACATGACTTCCCCTTCATAAAACCATGCTGACTTTGTCCTATTAAATGATGATTATCCAAATGTCCTGTTACTGTCTCCTTAATAATGGACTCCAAAATTTTACCTACCACAGATGTTAGGCTAACCGGTCTATAGTTTCCAGCCTTCTGTCTACTGCCCTTTTTAAATAAGGGTGTTACATTAGCAGTTTTCCAGTCTGCCGGGACCTTTGCTGAGTCCAGGGAGTTTTGGAAAATTATTACCAATGCATCCACAATCCCTACCGCCACTTCCCTCAAGACCCTAGGATGTAAGCCATCAGGTCCAGGTGATTTATCCGCCTTGAGTCCCATTATTTTACCGAGTACCACTTCCTTAGTGATTTTGATCATGTTTAGCTCCTCCCCCCCTATAGCCCCCTGTTTGTCCAGTGTTGGGATATTCTTAGTGTCCTCTACTGTAAAGACTGATACAAAATATTCATTCAGTGTTTTTGCCATCTTCATATTTCCCACCATTAATTTCCCAGTCTCATCCTCTAAGGGACCAACATTTACTTTAGCCACCCTTTTTCTTTTTATATAACTATAAAAACTCTTACTATCTGTTTTTATAACTTTTGCTAATTTACTTTCATAATCTATCATCCCTTTCTTAATCAATCTTTTTGTTATTTTTTGCTGTCTTTTAAAATTTTCCCAATCCTCTATCCTCCCACAAGATTTGGCTACCTTATATGCCCTTGTTTTTAGTTGAATACTATCCTTAATTTCTTTACTTAGCCACGGATGGCTGTCTTTTCTTTTACACCCTTTTCTTCTCAGTGGAATATATTTTTTTTGGAAGTTGTAAAATAACTCCTTAAATGTACACCACTGATCATGTATCGTCTTACCCTTTAATCTATTTTCCCAATCCACTCTACTCAATTCCACTCTCATACCTTCATAGTCTCCTTTATTCAAGCTTAGCACGCTTGTTTGAGATCCAACCTTCTCACCCTCTAATTGAATATGGAATTCAACCATGTTATGGTCACTCATTCCAAGGGGATCCTTTACTAGGACATTTTTAATTAATCCTGTCTCGTTACACAGGACCAGATCTAAGGTTGCTTGCCCCCTGGTCGGTTCAGTTACATACTGCTCAAGAAACCCATCCCTAATACACTCAATGAACTCATCCTCAAGGCAGCCCTGCCCAATTTGATTTGTCCAATTAATATGATAGTTAAAATCCCCCATAATTATAGATGTTCCCTTATTACAAGCCTCAACTATTTCTTGATTGATACTCCGTCCAACAGAGTTGCAACTGTTCGGAGGCCTATAGACTACGCCCACTAGTGTTTTTTTCCCCTTATTATTCTTTACCTCCACCCAAACTGTTTCATTATCCTAATCTTTTGACCCAATATCATTTCTCTGTATTACAGTGATTCCTTCCTTTATTAACATAGCCACCCCACCTCCCCTTCCTTCCTGCCTGTCCTTCCTGATCGTTAAATAACCTGGTGTGTTTAATTCCCAGGCATTGTCACCCTGCAGCCATGTTTCTGTAATGGCCACAAGATCATACCCATATGTAGTTATTTGTGCCATTAACTCGTCTATTTTGTTACGAATGCTACGTGCATTCAGATAGAGAACTTTCAAAGATGTTTTGTGACACTTAGGCCTAGAAATTCACTTGGGCGCGGGAAGCTCGGTCGCGCCCAAAAGTTAGCGCTGGGCGGGGAGGCATTAGCGCACGCCGTATATTCGTCTTCTGCACCCCAATTCGGAAGTGGGCGCTATACCAGGGTGTGCCCACCTCCATTTGGGGCGCTGCAACTGAATATCGGCGCGCTAGTTGCCGCAGCGCCACCCGATGCGGTGCGGCAGGCTGCGGTACTGCAGGCCTCCTCCTTCTCTTAAGGGGGAGGTGCCTGCAACGGCCGGAGCCCCGATCGCGAGTGCCGGCAAAAGAGCCCGGCACAACGGAGAAGTGCCGGGCTCCACGGAAACCAGCCGGCAATGCCGCGGGGGGGGTTGAGGAGGCCGGGGAAGGAGGTGCGGGCAGGCGGCCGCTGAAAAAGCGGCCGGCCGCACCTTCCGCTTTAAAGCGCCCCACTATGGCAGCAGGACGGCCCCGTTTTCTGGTCGCTGTTTGCGCCCGCTTCGGAGGAGGCGGCCGCAAATAAATATGGGGATCGGCGCGGATTCGGGGTGTTACGGGCCACCGTGCACACCGATGACGTCATCGGTCCCGGCGCAGCGCTAACGGCTACCGCCGCCAATACCGCTGCACTCAATTTCCCCGCTACCACCCCGCCGGCGCAAAAGACCTCTTTAGGCGCTAAGTGGGCACAATGCCCACTGAATTTCTAGGCCTTAGTTCCTGCTTTTGCCCTTTTTATTACTTTACCTTTTACTCCATACCTTCTGCCCCTTCCTGACACGCTCTGGTTTTTAATTTCCCCACTGCTACCTAAGTCTATGACCTTCTCTGTTGTCATTTTTATTATTTGCTCTCTAGGAACCTCCCCCCCACTAGTTAGTTTAAAGCCCTCTCTACAGCCCTAGTTATATGATCCGCCAGGACTCTAGTCCCAGCACTGGCCAAGTGAAGCCCGTCCCAACGGAACAGCTCCTTCCTGCCCCAGTACTGGTGCCAGTGTCCCAGGAAGCGAAACCCATTTCTCCCACACCAGTCTTTGAGCCACACATTTAACTCTCTAATTTTATTTGTCCTAGCCAAATTCGCTCGTGGCTCAGGAGATTATTACCCTTGAGGTTCTGTTTTTTAATTTGACCCCTAGCTGCTCATACTCCTTTAACAGAACCGGCTTCCTAGTCCTATCTACGTTGTTTGTACCAACATGGACCACGACAACTGGATCCACCCCCTCCCACTGCAAGTTTCTTGGTCCCAAAGTTGCTCCAGTAGCAAACCCTGTGGTTATGCTGGGATCATGCCAGATGATGAACTCCAGCACTCACATTGTCGGAGTTTGCGGGGTCAGTGTGAGGGCAACACATTAGTATGGGGGCAGATGGGTGCACCTTTGGCATTTGGCTGCCCGATACTGGTAAAAACTTCAGTATTCACACACCTTTGGAGGGGAGGAGGATTGCCCTGGCCTTCTCCAACCCAGCACTCATTCAATTGACCCCAAAGAAAGGGAACTGATTCAAAAAATTGGTACCTTTTGGGAGACCAGGCCAATTGCCTGGCCTGAACTCCACTGGTGAAGTCCACATATGCCCTTGTGGAGGTTGATACTTTTCCACTCACTCAGCGTACCAACCACCACACAATGCCAGGATTTGGTGGCGGAGTAGGAGCAGGAACTCCCAGCTGAAGGAATCCCTGCCCCTGGCTCTGCCTCCATGACACTAACAGAACCGCCACAGAAATTCAGTTCCTTCTCTCTGACCGTGCTTTAGCCCTCCCCTCCTTTCTTTTCTCTTTCTCCCTCCAACTCAGTATCCATTTTTCATCCACCACTCTGTAAAATGCTCTGGGATGTCTCTCTATATGTGAGGGACACTCTAGAATTGCAAGCTGTTATCGCCTGCACTTGAGTATTATAATTTGTAAGATAGAGACACCATTTCATAAATATTCCCACACCAAGACTGCCAGTGGATAGTCCATTTTCAAATGGAGTGGTCACCAGTTCAAATTGGTGGGCATTTTGCTGCTGTAGTTGTGAAACAGCAATGCTCCAAACCACTGTACAACAATTCACACATGAGCTTTATTAATAGCACAGTAACTCGACTCAACCAGTCTATAAAACCTGACACAGCTCTTAAATGAAGAGTCAGCCCTGACTCCAGATGTAGTTTAAAAAAAAACATTGCTTCAAGTCCATTGAAATATGTTGTGTATTTGTGTGGTACCTTCACAAGTGTCACGGTATTATTTGTAGTTAACATTACTTTGGTATGTCAGGATTCCTTTTAGATACGTGTAGCATGTTTGTGCTTTGAGACAGATTAAGGGTAGACTTTTATTTTAACTGCCTGGTCAGTAATCTGGCAGGACCGATCGCATGCCTTTTATAGAACCTGCATGATTTTCAATCCATTGAAATAAACAGAATGTACAGGGCATGAGATCTGCCCCACCAGACTTTCGGCCAGATGGTGAATACAAAAATCTAAACCCTTGTGTTGTCCCCAATAACCTTTGACCAAACCTAGTCTCATTTTGATTGTCCAAATACTTCGCACTGACTCTTCACACAGAGATATAAAATTGGCACGATGATCTCACACATCATGTGATAAATATGTCAGCAACTTGTTACTCTGTGGCCAAGTGGCTGAGGTTGAAGGTCAGATATTTCGCAAATACAGCTCCACTTCAGCTAGGATGACATTCATTTTCAAGCCTCACTAATCCTGCCAGAGTTTTAATAAATCACTTTAAAACTTCCCCCGTAAAATATTTAGCATTAACTGTTCAATAGGTGTAACTTGAGAACTTTATCACTCATGTGACATAGAGTCACTCGGATTTTGTGGTGAAGAGATTTGAAAGTTTTCAGACACCTGCAACCGAACAACAGCATGAGCATTATTTTACCCGGATTTCTATGCAAATTGGTTCCACAGATTTCATACGGGTAATTTTTAACTTCACCGCCTTGATTTCAATGGAAAAAAAATCAGGCAGTTTCTACAACGGACGGCAAATCACTCTGCCAGGCTACTGCCCAGGCAGCAAAGTTGAAAATGACCCCCCATGTGTTTTACAACACCTCCTCCCCATTAGTGTACCTCACCAGCATAATACAGGATCACAAAATAAAAACAGAAAATGCTGGAAATACTCAGCAGGTCAGCCAGCATCTGTGGAGAGAGAAACAGTGTTAACGTTTCAGGTCGATGACCCTTTGTCACAACTGGAAGAAGTTAAAGATTTAATAGTTTATAAGGAAGTACAGAGGCAGGGAAAAAAGGGGGTGGGATGAAAGAACAAAAGGGAAGGTCTGTGAAAGGGTGGAGGGCAGGAATGATTAAATGACGGAAGGGTGATGATGCAAGGCCAAAGGAGATGGTAATGGAACAAGTAAAGAAACAAAAGATGGGTCTAGAGGAGCTGTAAATGGCAACAGCAGAACCATTACCAACAGCTGCTGTTCAAAAAATGGGAGCAGCGGATATGATCTGAAATTGTTGAACTCAATTATTGAGTTCAGAAAGTTGTAAAGTGCTGTTCCTTGACCTAAGACAGGGCCATGACTGTTTTAACTTTAAGTAACAATTTATTTTCTTATAACCCCAGTTTTGCTTACAGCTGTAACTTCACTTACAGCAAAGTGCTCAGAATGGGAATTCCTTTAGAGATTCTAATGGTGCTCCATGATTTGAAGAAGGAAGGCACTTCATGAGGGGACAAGAAAGACAGGTGAAGCTATACCTTAGGCATATTGTACATGCCTATTATTAGCCAAGAATCCACATTTGTGGACCCAGACAGACTTTCCTGGGTATACCAGTGTAGGCCTGCCTTCCCATAACTATGCAAGCTTCTGAAGGCTGACCTACAGATAAGCTCTACCACCGAGACCATTCTTCTTCTTGGTGTTAAGGTCACTGCTGCATTAAATCTTTAAGGCACTGATCCTTCCGAACCACCACAGGCAACATTTGCCAAGTTAGCCAATTAGCTGTCCACACATGCATCAATGGCAGACACCATATTTGCAAGGGATAACACGTTCATCACTTCCCTTGTGTAAATCAGACATCAGCTTGACAGGGCACATAACTTTTCCTTGGTGCCAGAGTTCCTATGAGCGCAGAGCATCATATTGCCATCTGGCTAGCAAGTTCTTGCTCCTTCTCTGTAACTTCCGCCTCACCTGTGCACTATGCCTCAACCAGTTCTATTTCCTTAAGTTCACTAAGTGCATCCACCAGGGTCTGTGTAGCTGCTGACAAACTTCAGTGACAATGGCACAGACGTGTATCATGCTACTGCCTTGCTCTAGGCCACTGGTAGTGCTGACAGACTGCTGTTCCAGGCCTTCAGTTATAGTAAAAGGACAAGTGTTATACTGACAGCTTCGCAACAGAGATTGCATTGTAAGATACTGTATGTAATGTTTGCATGGTTGTGTGCTTGCCTGTGTTGGAGTGAGTGAGAAGGAGTCAGGACTTGATAGCAGGATGGTACTAGCCTGGAACGTGGGGGAGATCTTCTCCAAAGATGTGCGGGTTAGGTTGATTGGCTATGATAAATTGACCCTTAGTGTTAGGGGGATTAAATACGTGGGGTTACGGGGATAGAGTGGGATATGTGTTGGTGTAGGGGTTACGGGGATCGGGTGGGATATGTGTCGGTGCAGGCTCGATGGGCCGAATGGCCTCTATCTGCACTGTGGGGTTTCTGTGATTCTGTGATTCTGTGATTCACCTTTCCCTGTTTGTTTCATGCTGTGATGTTCTGGGATATCCACGCTGGCCTCCTCCAAAGGAGTCAAGGGCCATTGGTTTCTGAGTCCTTCTGCAGATGCGACCTATTCCCTTGAATTTTGTGCCATCTTACTATGCAAGCAGAAAAGTAGTCTCAATTGCAATTTGAAGGTGCACAGGCACAGTGGCAGACAAAGCTTTGTTTACCAGGAGCACATACTGGGAATTTGAGCATTAAAAAAAAATTCACTTCTGTGAAAGAGAAGATTTACTTCCTATTTAACAGTGAAAATAATATACTGGCCTCCGGAGACCAAATCCTTGGTAAAATAGTTGAGTTGGGAAAGAGCATACAGCCTCACTGTGGGTAGGAGTCCATATAATCTCTACTGGTCTAATTGGGAGGGTAATGCAGGGGTTTATTGCATTGTGTTTCTCCAATCCCTGGCAGTCCAGTGGGATGTGATTGCGTAAACATGTTGTAGATATGATTCTATCAAATCTCTGGCCATCTATTAGGAGGGTGATATGCAACCCAGGAGGTGTGTCTGTCAGAAGGTAGGAAGCATCAGGATGGGGATGATCGCTAATCTCTACCCAAGCTTTTTGTCATAGGTAGAATCATGTAACTTCACTTATGCGAAAAAGTTTTCAATCTGAGTCGCAAATGAATGGTTGTTTTACCCCAGGCTCAATAACAAAAACATTTTATAATGTTATATGATAGCTTTGTGTTTCCTTTGCGGCTCGAGAAGAATTATTGCCATTTTGTTATTTACATACCACAGACTGTATATGCAGATTTAGAGAATCTAAATTTTGAGAGTTCCAAAATTAAATATGAATTTGAAATCTGAACACTCATCCTTAACTGATACAATACCTTTGAATTTCACTGAGAATTAATATTTTCTATGTAGAACTTGGCTTCAGTTATATTATTTTCATTATCTTGATGAGAATGTCTGCAGATAAAAGGATCCAGTTAATCATTGAAAAAAAATTGTATCAGTGTTTATGAGGTACCCAGACTTGAAGTTTTGTTTCTGGTATAGTGCTTTTACTTTAATTGTACAATGTTGGGACGAGAGATTTTATACAATTAAGTGGATTATGCAATTAACTGACTAGAGGGTCAACCTCAGCTCTCAGTGCTTTAGCATAAATATTCACTTTCCTGTATTCAGTCAGCTACTGCTAAAGAACACAAAGAAAATAGCACAAAGTACTGAAATAACAAAGCATTTTGGTGTTCAACTGATATAATTGTTGCATGCTGACATTTAAATTCATGAGAAAACACATTCTGCTGTACTTTTTTCAGACTGGTATAAAATTTCATTGGTATCTGAGGGTGGAAATCGATCTGAGAACAAATGCTTTCTGGAAATATACAACTTATGCATATCAGCATGTTCAAATAAGCAAATTGTAAGAAATAATAGGAGAAAATCAGAACCTTAGAGGCCGAGACAATTAAGTGTTTTGTGACTAATGCTGCATTTATGTTGGAGAACCATTTCCTGAAGATTTGGAATTTATAGACCATTAAGAGTTGTTGAGAGGAAATTAAGTGCTTGGTCTAAAAGAGAAAAAGCAAGCTTCTCGGAGGCTGCTTTATTATTTTATCAGCCCACATTTATGATATACCAAATTCTTTACACAGAGCATGGTGCGAATATGGAATTTGCTGCCAAATGGAGTGGCTGAAGCAGAGAGCATTGACACAGTTAAGGGGAGGCTTGGTGCATACGTGAGGGAAAGAGAATAGAGGAACATGGGTGGGAAGCAGTTATTAGAGGGGGAGGAGGCCAGCGTGGAGTATAAACACCGGCACAGACGAGTTGGGTTAAATGGCCTGTTTCTGTTCTGTAGATTCTATGTAATTCTATACCGTTTTTGCCAGTAAATTAGCTGAACAACTGTGGGGCCAATCAAATATGAGGGTTTTTTTTTCAAAGTCATTCCCTCCCACTTCCAAAATAGATGGCGGAGGCAGGGAGGCATGAAAAAAATGTAAGTAAATTATTTTAAATTCAAACTAAAAGAAAGGTTGGAGTAGACAGTGAAGAATATATTAGTTAGAAAAAAAGCACAAGTGAAGTTAAACAACAACAACAACTTGTATTTATATAGCGCCTTTAATGTAGTAAAACGTCCCAAGGAGCTTCACAGGAGTATTGTAAGATAAAAAAAATTGACACCGAGCCACATAAGAAATTAGGGCAGGTGACCAAAAGCTTTGTCAAAGAGGTAGGTTTTAAGGAGCATCTTAAAGGAGGAAAGAGAGGTAGCGAGGCGATCAGGTTAAGGCAAGGAATTCCAGAGCTTAGAGCCTAGGCAACAGAAGGCAAGGCCACCAATGGATGAGCGATTATAATCAGGGATGCTCAAGAGGGCAGAATTTGAGGAGCGCAGGTATCTCGGGAGGTTGTGGGGCTGGAGGAAATTACAGAGATAGGAAGGGGTGAGGCCGTGGAGGGATTTGAAAACAAGGATGAGAATTTTAAAGTCGAAGCATTGCTTAACCGGGAGCCAATGTAGGTCAGTGAGCACAGGGGTGATGGGTGAACGGGACTTGGTGCAAGTTAGGACACGGGCAGCCAAGTTTTGGATGACCTCAAGTTTACATATGGTAGAATGTGGGAGGCCTGCCAGGAGTGCGTTGGAATAGTCAAGTCTAGAGGTAACAAAGGCATGGATGAGGGTTTCAGCAGCGGATGAGCTGAGGCAGGGGCGGAGACAGGCGATGTTACGGAGGTGGAAATAGGTGGTCTTAGTTATGCTGCAGATACGGGGTCGGAAGCTCATTTCAGGGTCAAGTATGACACCAAGGTGGCGAACAGTGTGGTTCAGCCTCAGGCAGATGTTAGGGAGAGGGATGGAGTCAATGGCTAGGGAACGGAGTTTGTGGCAGGGATCGAAAACAATATTTAATTGGAGAAAATTTCTGCTCATCTAGAACTGGATGTCGGACAAGTAGTCTGACAAGTTAGGGACCGTGGCGGGGTTGAGAGAAGAGGTAGTGAGGTAGAGCTGAGTGTCGTCAGCGTACATGTGGAAACTGATGCTGTGTTTTCGGATGATGAGAAATAGGAGGGGGCTAAGGGTAGATTGTTGGGGGACACCAGAGGTAATGATGCGGGAGTGGGAAGAGAAGCCGTTGCAGGTGATTTTCTGGCTACAATTAGATAGATAAGAATGGAACCAGGCGAGTGCAGTCCCACCCAGCTAGACAACGGTGGAGAGGCGTTGGAGAAGGATGGAGTGGTCAACCGTGTCAAAGGCTGCAGACAAGTCAAGAAGGATGAGGCGTTTTAGTGTTTATTTTGGAAGTTTATGGCTAAGAGTGCAGTAATAAAGTTATTACTAATGTTTGAATAGCCCCATTACTGTAGTATTAGCATTATTTCAGTGCCACAGTGTGTAAGCTGTAAATTTGCAAAACTGGTCATACAAGGGGAGACAGGGATATCCTTGGACCTATCGGGAAGCTAAGGGTTAATTACTGTAAACATACATTGACCTTGAAAACACATCAACTAATTCACTCCACGTAAATTCATTTTTGCCACGCACACACAAATATCAGCCACCAACCCGAGACACAATCACGTACTTGAGTTTCCTAGGTTAAACTCCAAAGAAAGCAAGCAAGCCTTTGCCCAAAGTCTCCAACGCCTGGAAGAGT
Organism: Somniosus microcephalus; assembly: GCF_052327205.1. Lineage (NCBI taxonomy): Eukaryota > Metazoa > Chordata > Chondrichthyes > Squaliformes > Somniosidae > Somniosus > Somniosus microcephalus. Next base: position 63,982,452 of record NC_140989.1, read on the forward strand.
CTAATTATTACCCTATGAGAACAAAATGTTAGGAATGAAGTGTTTATGTTTCCCAACTGATTACTGAAACAGAATTTATTACAGCTCATTAAAAAATTGTTCAAAGACTTGCTGCTGATTTGTGTCTTTTTTTCCCCTCATTTTTTTTCTTCTTTCATTTCCAGCATGTAACAAGAAGATTTCACATGTTGGCTAGCTGCCCGATATAATTTCATAGTTTCATGCAATTTTACAGATATTTGAAAAAAAAAAATGCAGTATTTTAATGACCCCTTTCCTCTATTTCAGGATTAAGCAGGCTAAGGTTTCTGTCAAAACTCTTTAAAATTATGGAGGCACACTGTCCCTATGCAAACATGATTAACTCTTCCTGTAATATTCCGTACAGCTTTTATCAATTATAACAATGACCTTTTCCACTAACAAACTGACTGCTCAACCTGTTGCCATCTTTACTCATTGGGTCATGACATTGCATCTTAAGAGTCTGTATTGATTGACTGGTTAATGAATTGACAAATGCTTCAGCACCATAGGGCCACATTAGGTCAGGCATATACATAATCACCTCTGATTTAATGACTTACAATCATTATGTTTTACAATTTACAATGCTGATGCTTATCACTTGAGTGTGTACATCCATATTTATATTTTGATTGTTTTTAGCCCAAATGGAAATCCAGTATGTGAATTTGTTAAAAGGGAGACTGTCTTCATCACCAGGGAGAGAGAAGAACCAGAAGAGTTAAAATGATTATTATATGATTCGAGGAAATGTTTTGACAAGATTTATGGCATTGTTTGGCAAACAAACAGAGACATTACAACAGGGGTTCCTTTTCATCTCCAATACCCTCTGTAAACTGACATACATGGGGGGTAGATCTTCCACACACCTCTGGGGAGAAACAGGGTGGTAGCCCCCCAAAATGGTGGGGAAAAATTTCACCTGCTCCTGATCCGTCTGATGCCAACTTCGAATGGGCCTACTGTTGGATGACCGGGTTGCCCACCTGAGTCAAGCAATAGGCCCTTTTAGTATGCAAATCGGGGTCCTACGACGTACATAGGACCCCAGTTGCCATTGTAGGACACTACTGGGCGGAGCATGCGCTGTGCCCGCTCCACACAGCATCAGCGGGTGGACTAGCTGAGGAGGAGCCCAGTAGGTAAGATATAATTTATTTTTGTAGGGCCGGGTGGAGCAGGAACTGTAGTGCATGTACCTTTAAGAGGAGAACTACTTTTACAGCTCCTGTATACTGTAGTACCGGCAGTGACCACACCTGTATATAAACCCTGAGTAGGGATCTGTACTGTTAGTTTTTAGACTACCCTCATCCAGTAAACACCTGTTGATTGTTCATCTGCAGTCTCCGTCTATTTATTGAAGAGCACCATACCTCAAGATTCACGGATTTAACAGGAACGTTTCACAATAACAACCTGGGCCACTGCCTCACCGGGTTCGGCCCTCTCCTGAGAACAGATCTCCATATCCCCCGGACGTACCTTCTTCCAGCTTGAAGTCCAGCTGGGCAAGAGTCAGCGTGTTGGTGATGAGTGATGTCTGATCTCTGCCCATTTTGCACACAATGTGCATTTTCTGTTTGCTTTTGAATGGGTACCAGCAGCTTTTGTCAGAAATAGGTGGGAATGTTATTAAAATGTTTAAATGTACAAGATGTGATATCATTAAGAGGTGCAAACCATTGTACTCTTGAAGTACATTAGTTCTTAATTGTGCCCTATAAATTCAGCATCCAGCCTTGGCACTTTTAAACAGAAAGTTACTTAAAGGGACAGCCAGAAATGTACAGGTGTGATTTAATATCGATTATTGTCAGTTTTATTTCTGTTATTATGCTGTGCTGTAGACAACTCTGTGGATGAACAGGCTATGTCGGGCAACTTTGGTGTTGTCCAAATTTGCTAACCCTATGCCCACTTAGAGTAATGCGTGTCTATGGGAATTCTTCCTTATTTTTGTAGGTGAATGCTCATTTTCTTGGTGGCAGTCATAAAGTCTTTGGGGGAGAAATTCATTATAGCCCCGTCTGGGGCGATAGATTTTAAAAGTTGAGAAAATTAGCGCCAGGCGCTAATGTTTCCAAACTTAAAAAAAATTCGGTTTTGCGCTCCAAGAAACAAGTGGAACGCTAAATCAAATGCTCTACTTCCTTCTTGGAGCGCAATCGGCAGCAGGCGAGCGGAGACTTCAGCAGCGCTGCACACTGGGCCGAGCAGCACTGCCGCATTCAAAGGCTCCTCCCCTCCCTTAAAGGGAAGGGCCTTTGCTGCAGGCTCTGCAATAAAGAAAGTACCTACCTGAACCACCAGGGCAGCCGCGATCCTGCGCGATCAGCCCGGCACGCAAGCAGAGTGCCGGACTGATCGATCGCGGGCAGGAACCCGCGAAAAAAATGGGAACAAGAAAGGTAAGTTTTTTTTACTTACCTTGGCCACCTCGCCTTTAATCATCGCCCCCGAAGTGGCCGCCCGATGCACGTCTCCTGCAGCTGCCGGTGCTTCCGACCGGTGCTGCTGCAGGGGGCGGATGTCAATTTTGGATCTGGGGCGCTACCGGGGCGATGTGCATGGCGATGACATTTGTGCCCCTTTCAGTCAGTGCATTCCAGATCATAACAACTCCTAGTGTAAAAAAAACCTCCTCATCTCACCTCTGGTTCTTTTGCCAATTACCTTAAATCTGTGTCTTCTGGTTACCGATCCTTCTGCCACTGGTAACAGTTTCTCTTTATTTACTCTATCAAAACCCTGCTTAATTCTGATTACCTCTATTAAATCTCCTCTTAACCGTCTCTGCTCTAAGGAGAACAACCCCAGCTTCTCTAGTCTCTCCATGTAACTGAAGGACTGCATCCCTGGGACCATTGTAGTAAATCTCCTCTGCCCTCTCTCTAAGGCCTTGACATCCTTCCTAAAGTGCTGTGCCCATAATTGGACACAATACTCGAGCTGGGGCCTAACCAGTGATTTGTAAAGGTTTAGCGTAACTTCCTGGCTTTTGTACTCTTGGGGCTGGATTTTGTCAATGGAGGCGACTTGGAGGCGGGACGACTGCTTGTCGTGTCAATGTCCCGCTTCCATCCTCGCCTGACCAATCAGAGGGATTTTCCCCTGATTGAGCTTTGTAAGCCCGCCCGGCAGGCTCAGCAAGCCAATTAGGGAAGAAGTCACTGACAGATCACGTCAACGTCAGACGTGCTATCTGTCAAGACTTCTTGAAAGAAGAAATGACAGCGTTTGACAGCTCTGTGAAGCTGTCAAACACTGACATTCTCTTGAGTTTGATTAGTTTTTGTGGTGAGGACTGAAAAAACATTGTACAAAAGTAAATTTCAGATGTCTGCTGGATCGGAGGGTCCATCAGCCATTACCTGAAATTGACAAGGTGGATGTCCGCTCTCCCGATCCAGCACGGCTAAAGGCTACAGAAGTAAAACAAGGTAAGTGAACACTTTTTTAAACTTATCACTCACCTTGCTTACTTACCACTCCACACTTGCACCCAACACTCACCTCTCACCTTACTTCCAGGTGCCTCCGACCGCCGCAGACCTCCTCCACGTCTCCTCCAACCCGGCGGGGTTCTCCGAGGTCGGGAAGCCTTCACCTGTGAAGGTAAAATGGCACTAATCCCTTTTTCTGCCTGTTAACTACAGGCAGTTAAAAGGATTAAAAGCCTTTCCCACCTCCAGGAGCCAGGACCCGAAGCTGCACATCCTCCCGCCTCCTGGCAAAAGGGCACAGAGGCGGGATGGGGGCGAGTTTGCCACCCGCCCCCAATTTCTCCGATTTTACGTGCTGTCCCACCTCCATGCCCGCCTCCTCGGGGCTTGGAAAATCGAGCCCTTGGCCTCTGTTTATAAAGCCAAGGATACTGTATAATTTTAACAGCCTTTTCAACTTGAGCTGCCACCTTCAAAGATTTGTGTAGCTACACCCCCAAGTCTCCCTGTTCCTGCACTCCCTTTAAAATTGTACCATTTAGTTTATATTGCCTCTCCTCATTCTACCTAACAAAATGCAATACATCACACATCTCTGCATTAAATTTCATCCACCATGTGTCTGCCCATTTCACCAGTCTGTCTATGTCCTCCTGAAGTCTATTACTGTCCTCCTCTCTGTTTACTACATTTCCAAGTTTTGTGTCATCTACAAGCTTTAAATTATTCCCAGTATACCCAAGTCCAGGTCATTAATATGTATCAAAAAGAGCAGTGGTCCTAATACTGACCCCTGGTGATACCACTGTATACCCCCCTCCAGTCTGAAAAACATTTGATCACCACTACTCTGCTTTCTGTCTCTTAGCCAATTTCATATCCACACTGCCCCTTTAATCCCATGGCTTTCAATTTTGCTAACAAGGTTTATTATGTGGTACATTATCTAACGCCTTTAGAAAGTCCATAAACACAACATCAACCACATTACCTTCATCAACCCTCTCCATTACTTCATCAAAGAATTCAATCAAGTTAGTCAAACATAATTTGCCTTTAATAAATCCGTGCTGACTTTCATTTATTAACCCATATTTTTCCAAGTGTCAATTAATTTTGTCTCGGATTACTACCTTTAAAAGTTTCCAGACCATCGATGTTAGGTTGACTCGCCTTTAGTTTCTGGGTTTATCCCTCTCCCCTTTTTTGAACATGGATGTAATATTTGCAATCCTCCAGTCCTCTGGAACCTGTTGGAAGATTGTGGCAGAGTCTCCACTATCTCCACCCTTACATCCCTCAGCAACCTAGGATGCATCCCATCCGACCAGGTGACTTTTCTACTTTGAGCACTGCCAACCTTTAAAGTACCTCTTCTTTACCTATTTCTATCCTATGCAATTTCTCTACTACCTCCTTTTTTGCTGTGACATTGGCAGCATCCTCTTCTTTAGTAAAGACTGATGCAAAGTACTCATTTAGTACCTCAGCCATGCCCTCTGCCTCCACAAGAAGATCTCCTTTTTCATCCCTAATTGCCCCATCCTTCCTTTGATTACCCTTTTACTATTTATATGTTTGTTGAGGCTGCCGCGAAACACGAATGGAGGCCGAACCGATCTGAGGAACACATGGCTTTTATTACATTCTCTTGTGAGATGGCTGCCCCAGCTCTTCTCTCTGCTAAACCCGAAAACAGCATGAGGGCGACGCCCGCGCTTTTGAGTACACACTGAGGGTGACGCCCGCTCCTTTGTCATGCCTTAAAGGCAGCATGCTTCTTAAAGGCAAGGTGCCCGATTTATTGTCCACGGATGGAAAAGTGGATTGCGCCCGTTTAGGTGGCGATCTGCCACACAGCTCCCCCCAGAATCCGCTTAGGAGGTGTGGACGAGACGGTGCGGCGGTCTGATGGGCCGGCCAGAGCGGCTCTTGTAGGACGCCAGTGGACGTGGAACGGCCGGGCGTGGAGCAGCCGGGTGTACTGGCTTGAGGGCAGGTCGGCCGCGTGGCGGTGGACGAGCTACTGCGACCTGCTCACCGGGCTCCGAGTGTGCTGGCTTGAGTCGGTCAACCAACACTTTTTCAGTCCTGTCGCCCACTTGTAGGGCAAAAAATTTGTCCCCAGCCTGTTGCACTTTGTAGGGCCCGTCGTACGTGGGTTGAAGGGGTCCGCGGTGGGCGTCGTGCCGGACGAAAATGAACCGTGCCTGGTGCAGGCTTAGCGGGACGTGTGAGGTGGATTTGCCGTGCCGGGCAATGGGCACTGGGGCGAACTGTAGCACCGGTGAGGCGAAGTCGTGGCGTTGCTGGTCGGCTGACCAGGGTGTCGTGGCGGTGGGCAGGAACTCGCCGGGTACGCGCAGCGGCTGGCCGTACACGAGCTCTGCTGCCGATGCGTGGAGGTCTTCTTTAACCGCGGAGCGCAGGCCGAGGAGGACCCATGGGAGTCGGTCGGTCCAGGCGCCATCCTGGAGGCTGGCTCGAAGAGATGCCTTCAAGGATCTGTGGAACTGCTCACACAGTCCGTTGGCTTGGGGGTGGTATGCTGTGGTGCGGTGAATGGTCACCCCGAGATTGCGTGCGATGGCGGTCCAGAGTTCAGAGGTAAATTGCGGACCTCTGTCCGACGTCATGTCGGAGGGGACGCCGAACCGTGCGACCCAGGTGCTGACGAAGGCTCTGGCGATGTCGGCGGTGGTGGTAGAGGTCAGTGGAATTGCCTCGGGCCAGCGCGTGGTGCGGTCGACGATCGTCAGCAAGTGCGTGTGGCCTTGCGACGGCGGCAGGGGCCCGACGATGCCCACATGGATGTGGTCGAATCTACGTGAAGGGACGGTGAACTCCTCGAGGGGTGCTTTCGTGTGTTGCTGCACCTTGGCCTGTTGGCAGGCTAGGCAGGAGTTGGCCCAAGTATGCACATCCTTGCGAAGGCCGCGCCAGACAAAGCGGTTGGCTACCAATTTGATGGATGCACGGGCGCCGGGGTGGGAGAGGTTGTGGAGAATCTCGAATACCCAGCGGCGCCAGGACGCTGGGACGACGGGCCGAGGTTGAGATAGGGATATGTCGCACTTGACCGTGACTGCGGTCGGGCCGCAGGCGACGTCGGCCAGGCGTAGCCCTGGTAGGTTGGTAGGTGCGGAGAGCAGATCAGGGTCCGTGAGCTGGTCTGCTGCGAGTTGAGCGTAGTCGACTGCCAGGTGTGCAGCGTGGATGGCGGGGCGGGAGAGGCAGTCGGCTACCACGTTGTCTCGGCCGGACACGTGTTGGATGTCCGTGGTGAACTCGGACACTGCCGCGAGCTGGTGCTGCTGCCTGGCGGACCAGGGGTCGGTTGTCTTTGCCATTGCGAATGTCAGGGGTTTGTGGTCGACAAACGCAGTGAAGGGGTGGCCCTCCAGCAAAAACCAAAAATGGCGGACCGCCAGGTACAGCGCGAGGAGCTCGCGGTCGAAGGTGCTGTACTTGACCTCTGGGGGGCGTAGTTGGCGGCTGAAGAAGGCAAGTGGTTGCCAGGCGCCGTCGACCCACTGCTCGTACATGGCGCCGACCGCGTGGTCGGAGGCGTCCGTGGTGAGCGCTACTCTGGCATTGGGCTGTGGGTGCGCGTGCAGGGTGGCGTCGGCGAGCGCAGTCTTGGTGGAGTTGAAGGCGACTGATACGTCTGCCGTCCATTCGACCGCCATCTTGCCGCTCCTGCCCCGGAGGGCTTCATACAGGGGCCTCATGAGGGACGCCGCTTTGGGGATGAAGCGGTTGTAGAAATTCACCATCCCGAGGAACTCCTGGAGTCCTTTGATGGTGGTGGGGCGGGGAAATTGCTGGACAGCCTGCACCTTGGTGGGCAGGGGAATGGCCCCAGCATGGGTGATGTGGTGGCCGAGGAAGTCGATCTTGTCCAGGCCGAACTGGCACTTGGCTGGGCTGAGGATGAGCCCGTGGTCGCTGAGGCGCCCGAACAGGATGCAAAGGTGTTCGAGGTGTTCCTGCTTGGAGGAACTGGCTACCAGGATGTCGTCCAGGTAGACGAACAGGAACTTCAGGTCCCGAAGGACCGAGTCCATGAGCCGTTGGAATGCCTGGGCCGCATTTTTGAGGCCGAAGGGCATCCGCAGGAACTCGAAAAGCCCGAAGGGGGTGATTACGGCCGTCTTGGGGACGTCCGCGGGGTGGACGGGGACTTGGTGGTAGCCACGCACCAGGTCGACTTTGGAAAAGACTGAGCGGCCGGCCAGTCTAGCCGAGAAGTCCTGAATGTGTGGCACGGGGTACCGATCAGGGGTGGTGGCGTTGTTGAGGCGGCGGTAATCCCCGCAGGGGCGCCAACCCCCGCCTGGTTTGGGGGCGATGTGGAGTGGGGAGGCCCAGGGACTGTTGGAGCGGCGGATGATGCCGAGCTGTTCCATAGTGGCAAACTCGGTCTGCGCGATCTCCAGTTTGGCCGGGTCCAGCCTGCGGGCATGGGCGTACACTGGGGGGCCTGTGGTGGGGATGAAGTGTTCCACCCCATGTTTGGCGACCTCCACGGAGAAGGTCGGGTTGGTGAGGGCTGGGGATTCGGCCAGGAGTGCCGAGTAGTCATCCGTGGCCCGGGCGTGGCACTGTGACGCCATGTCGGCGGGTTGACGGGGGGCCATGGCACCCAGGATGGGGGACATGGTGTTCATGTCCATGAGGCGGTGTCGAGGGATGTCTACCAATAGGCCGTGGGCGCACAGGAAGTCTGCGCCGATGAGAGGGGAGAGTACCTTGGCAGTGATGAACTCCCATCGGTAGCGGCGACCAGCGAGGTTGAGGGTGACTGTGCGGGTGCCGTACGTCTGGATGTCCGAGCCGTTAGCGGCAGCCAGCGCCTGTCCTCGTTTGCCCTTTTGGATGTCGAGGGCGGAGGCCGGGATGATGCTGTGCTGAGCTCCAGTGTCGCACAGGAACCGGCGGCCGGTTTTGTCATCCGTGACGTACAGCAGGGAGCCCGCGTGGCCCACGGCCATCGCGGGGGCTGGTACAGGGGCGGACTTGAAGGAGCAGGGAGGTGTGCACCATTGTGCCCTGGCGCCGAACCGTGTGTGGTAGTAACAGTAGCCCGGGTTTGTGGGGCGCGAAGGCCCCGTGGGCCCCGTGGCTGGGCCTGGTGGCCGCGTGGTGGCCGGTGAGGGGGGCGCCCAGGCTGTGGCTGCCAGGTCTGGAGCGACGTCGCGGCTGGAGTGAGCGGACAGCAGCTTGTCGGCCTCGTCGGCCAGGGCTTCTAGGTCCATGAGGCCGGACGCCACGATCGCTGGGCGGATGCTGGGAGGTAGCTGGCGGATGAACAGCGTGCGGAAGAGGGACCCGGGTGGGCTCTCGTCGATGAGTGAGAGCATGTGGGAGAGGAGGTCTGACGGTGAGGCATCACCAAGGCCTGGAAGGTCGAGGAGGCGGCAGTTTTGCTGGTATGTCGATGTAAATTTTTTAAGGAGCACGGCCTTAAGATGTGCATACTTGCCCTCCTCTGGTGAGTTCTGCAGCGCTATCCAGACCTTCGTGACTGTGGAGCTACCGAGTGATGCAACGAGGTAGTCATACTTCGTCCCATCTGTGGTGATGTGTCGCAGCTGGAATCGGGACTCAGCTTGGAGGAACCAGGCTTCGGGCTGGTTTTCCCAAAACTCCGGCAGTTTCACGGAAACGGCGTTCGTGTCCGCCATTGCAGTGCTCGGAATACTTTCTGAGCGTTGGGGTCACCAATGTTGAGGCTGAGGCGGAACACGAATGGAGGCCGAACCGATCTGAGGAACACATGGCTTTTATTACATTCTCTTGAGAGATGGCTGCCCCAGCTCTTCTCTCTGCTAAACCCGAAAACAGCACGAGGGCGACACCCGCGCTTTTGAGTACACACTGAGGGCGACGCCCGCTCCTTTGTCATGCCTTAAAGGCAGCATGCTTCTTAAAGGCAAGGTGCCCGATTTATTGTCCACGGACGGAAAAGTGGATTGCGCCCGTTTAGGTGGCGATCCGCCACATGTTAATAATAATTTGGGTTCCCTTTTGTGTTACGAGCAAATTTATTCCCATACACTCTCTTTGCCCCTCTTATTTTCTTTTTCAGTTCTCCGCTGTACTTTCTGTATTCAGCTTGGTTCTCCACTGTATCATAAGCCTCCTTTTTCTGTTTCATTTGATGCTCTATAATCTTTAGTCTCCAGGGAGCTCTAGTTTTGGATGCTTTTCCCCCTCGTGGGAATGTGTCTAATCTATAATCGAACTCTCTCCTCTTTGGAGGCCTCCCATTGCTCATTTACTGTTTTACCTGCCAATCTTTGATTCCAATCCACCTGGGCTAGGTCCCCTTTCAACTCATTAGCCCTCCTCCAGTTGAGTATTTTCACATTTGATTGCTCCTTGTCCTTTTCCATAACTACTTTAAACCTCAATCTAAATCTTGGCTGGAATTTTACCAGCGCTCAGAGTGCGGGTTTAGAGGCAGGTCCGCTGTCAAAATCACAAAGATTGACAGCAGGTCGGTATCCCACTGTCAACCCGCCTCCTTGTCAGTTTCCCAAGTGTCGGGTCTGTCGTCCCTGAACAGACCCGACACCAAGCGGCGGGTCAGCCACTTTAGATACTTAAAAGCTTGTTAACAGGTATTTAAGCAGCATTTTCCTATGTACTTACCATTTTACCCGGTTTTTAACAAGGTTCCTGGAGAGCGGGTATCACGTCAGGTAAGTATTCTCAATGACTCTCCATTGCTGTGAATAGGTGACAGCTGCAAAAGTGGTATAAAACCTACCATTTCACAGCTGTACACTTCCCAATCTTAGAAATTGGAGCCTTCATGATTTGGAACCCACTTTTGAGCTTTATTCCATTTGGAAGTGTTTGGAGTAAACTCTCTATCCATTGTCACCTCCTTGGAGCAACCTCTCTCACCATTGACAGATCGCAACTTCAGCTGCCATCTATTCCAGCAGCATCGATGCCCTTGAAAAAAATCTCACCTTGGTTCTCAGAATCCCACCATGATCAGCCTCAACACCAACATCACCAGGCACACCAGCAGCACCAACAACAACACCAACCTTCTCCGCAATCACCTGTGCTGCACAGGACACAGGGCATCAGCACACAAGCACATTGCTCCCTGGGAGGCCAGTAATGGTCTCACCATGGCCAAATTTACTTCACTAGACGCTGTACGCCCTGGCTGCCACATGATGCGCCAGGTTGGCACCACCCCACACCAGCATCATAAAGCATCCCTACAATGCCCAAGCCATTCCTTTCACACTCATCACCATTGCGGGGGATATCCTTGTGTCTCACCATTCACTGCAACTCAGTAAGCCACTTCCAAAGGTGAATACAAATCTGTCCAATAACGCAAAGTGTTGAAAATAAAGATTTCAATGTTTGACAGCACAATACCAGAAACTTCACTGTAATGATCAGTAACATGTCATTCTAGAATGACATGTTACTGATCATTACACAACAAGTCAATGTGATTGAGGACACTGATTTAAGTGAGACATTTTTTGTAGGAATGGTGTCATGTGACAATATCGAAAAGGATACAGAAAATGTGCAGCCCTCAGGAATGGACAATGCTGAACATAAAGTTAATGCAGTAAAAGAGGACAAATGGATAATGCCACTGCAGGTAAATGGAGCATTAGTTACATTAAAACTGGACACTGGGGTAAAAGCAAACTTAATCAGTATGAGTGACATTAAAAATATGAAAGAAAAGCCCAAAATACGGAAAAAGTCAGTACTACTGAAGAACTATGATGGACAGAAAATAGGTAGTTTAGGTGTATGCAGACTTAAAGTGACAGTCAAAGACAAAGTGCATCATCTCATGTTTTCTGTTGTGGCTGAAGGACTTGATTCACTACTGGGTGACAAAGCTTGTGAGGACTTAGAACTGGTCAAGGGAGTCTACCGTATAAACTGTGCCATAAGCAGACCAGATGACTCGGTGGATTCTGTAGTGAGTAATTTCCAGGATGTGTTCAAAGGATTTGGAGTTCTACCATTCACTTACAAGATCCAGCTAAAGGAGGATGCTCAGCCAGTGGTACATGCTTCACGGAGAGTTCCAGCACCCCTGCGTGACCGGCTCAAGAAAGAACTGGACAGAATGACCACACTAGGAGTCATCAGGAAAGTCGAAGAGCCGACAGACTGGGTTAACTCCATGGTATGTGTAAAGAAAAAGAACAATGATCTAAGAGTATGCATTGGATCCAAAGGACTTAAATGCAAACATAAAACGTGAACACTACCAGATTCCCAAACGAGAAGAAAACACCAGTGAAATGTCAGGTGCCAGATACTTCACAAAGCTCGATGCCTCACAAGGATTTTGGCAACTAAAACTGGATGAAGAGAGCACCAAATACTGAACCTTCAACACACCATATGGCAGGTATTGTTTCCTCAGAATGCCTTTTGGGATAATATCTGCATCTGAAATCTTTCATAGAGCGATGGAACACATAATTGAAGGTCTGGAAGGAGTTCGGGCCTATGTTGATGACATCATCATCTGGGGCTCCACACTGAAAGAACACAATGAGAGACTGACTAAAGTGCTACAGAGCATACGCCAGAATGGACTGAAGCTCAACAAAGCCAAGTGTCAGTTTGGCATCCAGGAAGTCACTTTCCTAGGAGATAATCTATCTGGTAAAGGAATAGAGCCAGATATGGAAAAAGTAAACACCATACTCAAAATGCCCCGACCCACTGACAAAAAAAGAGTGCTACGCATCATGTGGATGATAAATTTCATTGGAAAGTTCATTCCTAACTTGTCAGCCAAGACAGCCTGTCTGCGAGACCTGCTACATAAAACAAATGAGTTTGCATGGACAGAAAGACATGAACAAGAGTGGATGAGCCTTAAAACAGTGCTGACAACCACACCTGTACTCACCTTCTTTGACCCAACAAAGAGAATCAAAGTGTCAACAGATGCATCAAAAGATGGCCTAGGCACGGTCTTGCTACAAGCAGAGGGTGAAGATTGGAAGCCTGTTGCCTATGCCTCCAGGTCTATGACTGACTCTGAGTGTCGATATGCCCAGATTGAAAAGGAATGTCTAGGCTTGGAAGTTGGACTAGAAAAGTTCCATGGCTACATATATGGACTTCCCACCTTCACAGTTGAGACAGACCACTGCCCACTGGTTGCCATCATAAAAAAAAATCTAAATGAGATGTCTCCAAGGATTCAACAACTCATGATGAAGCTGCAAAGATATGACTTTGAACTGATCTACACACCAGGCAACACATAGTGTTAGCAGATGCACTATCCCGAGCACCCACAATGAGTCATGTGAGCTCTACTGAGGAAGACGTGGATGTTCATGTGATCACTGCTGCGCTGCCCATGTCAGACACAAAATCAAAGCAAATAGCAGAAGAAACGGTAAAAGATACAGTGTTACAAACAGTAATAGAGAACATTCATCATGGTTGGCCAAAAGGTTCCTGTCCAAAGTACTATCACATCAGGTAAGAGTTAAGTGTCGCAAGTGGACTATTACTAAAACAGAACAGAATAGTCATTCCACAGGCTCTACGTCAAGACATGCTCAAACGGATTCATGAGGGACACCTCAGAATTGAAAAATGCAAAAGGAGAGCAAGAGACACTGTTTATTGGCCTGGCATAAATAAGGACATTGAGAACATGATAGGCATATGTGAGACATGTCAGAAACACCAAAACAAACAAGCAAAGGAACCAATGATAGTAGCTGACTTACCAACAGCACCATGGCAAAAGGTTGGTATGGACCTTTTCATTTGAATGTTAAAGCCTATCTAATAGTGATTGACTACTATTCTAACTATCCTGAGATGGCGCTGCTCTCAAGCACATCAGCAAGCAGTGTCATAATGCATGTTAAATCCATCTTTGCCAGACATGGAATTCCCAGGATTGCCGTTAGTGACAATGGTCTGTGCTTCAACTGTAAGGAGTGGCAACAGTTTGCAACACATTATGACATGTCATTCATACTGATTAAGTTTGCTTTTGCCCCAGTGTCTAGTTTCAATGTAACTAATGCTCCATTTACCTGCAGTGGCATTATCCATTTGTCCTCTTTTACTGCATTAACTTTATCTTCAGCATTGTCCATTCCTGAGGGCTGCACATTTTCTGTATCCTTTTCGATATTGTCACATGACACCATTCCTACAAAAAATGTCTCACTTAAATCAGTGTCCTCAATCACATTGACTTGTTGCCCTTTCTTTGTTTTTACTTTTGAAAAACATTGTTTGGCAAAGTGATTCTTTCCATTACATTTTGTGCACATTTTCCCAAATGCTGGGCATTGTCTTGACTGGTGCTGGTAACCACAGCGTTTACAATTAAAAATTCCATCCTCCGATTGCTTTGCATTTCTGTTCTGCCCACGTTTCTTCCCCTTGTAGAACACAGCACCGACAGCAGCACTATCACTTACTACAGTCGCATTATTATTAATTTCACTGAAAGTCTTTGCGTGCTGTTGAGCTAGCTCACTGGCATGGCATATTTTCACAGCTTTCTCCAATGTTAGTTCAGTTTCTCTCAACAAACGTTCCCTAACCTTTTTATCATGAATACCAAACACAATCTGGTCGTGAATCATGGATGATTTCAGTTCAGAGAAATTACATGTCTGTGCTTTCAGTTTCAGATTGGTCACAAAGCTATCAAAAGTCTCATTTTGCTGCTGTGTCCATGAATGGAACACACAGGTCTCATAGGTCTCATTCTTTTTTGGAGAACAATGTGTATCAAACTTCTTTAGCACATTGTCCATTTTTTCTCTGTCCTCCTCTTGATCAAAGGCAAATGTATTAAATACCTCTATCGCCTGCGGGCCTGCAACCGTGAGCAGCAACGCTATTTTCCTTGCGTCTGGCTTCGTACCGAACCCGATGGCAGCAATGTAGAGTTCGAATTGTTGTTTGAAAGTCCGGCAATTGCAGTCGACATTCCCCATGAGGTTCAAACCCTCCGGTGGCTTCAAATTCTCCATGTCACGTTTCGCAATATTCAGCAGATATTACCAATCCTGGTACCATGTTATGTTCATAAATAAATAGACATTTTCATTATGAACAGCTAGCTTGAGCTAGTCATTTATTCAGCCATGTGGACTAGTGTACAGGCATCCATCTCGACTACTGCCTTGTGGGTAGCCCACTACTAAACATACAGCTCCACCTAGTGTACCATCCTAGAATGACATGTTACTGATCATTACACTTCACATGAACATTGGCTAAAACACCCAAGTGCCAAACCTTGTGTGTTGTTAATTGGTATGATTGGACTTGGATGAACGGTGGCTAGTGAGATGGGGAAGTGATAATGTAGATAGAGGGGGATGGGTGGAGGTGCAAGGTAAGTTGGTGTGAGTAAGGATGTGCAGGAGTAGGGTAGGGAAGGTAGAGTGATGTGGATGTGATAAGTGGCACAGCAGGATGAGGCTGAGTGTGGCTTTGCAGTAACGTTTTGTGAGCTACTGAGATCATTGAAAGGTTTGCACCATGTGGTAAACCACTTTTGTCGTTCACTATCGTTACACTATAGTTATCACTGTTATATCGTTATCACTGTTCACACTGTTGTATCACTATACGAGGTCGCCTCTTGTCACGCTGTTATACCTGGGCTGAACACTGCTGACTCCGCCCATGGCTCCACCTACCTGCCCAGGTATAAAGGTGGTCGACTGGCTGGTATTCCTCCTTGTTGGATCCGATCACCCATGAGGGTGGGCTCTGTTATTTAGCCAATAAAAACCTATAGTTACTTTCTTAACTCGTCGCTTTTCATTGGATGAATTGATAGGTATATCAATTTTATTGGCTAAATTTTAAAATGTCGACACTTGAGCAGTCAAGCAACCAGCCAGACGCCCAGCTACAACAGCCACAGCAGCCGGTCTGGCTGCGAGCCCTCAGACCACCGTACCTGGACCTAAACCCACAGGCAGCAAACTCAGCCCTCGACTTTGAACACTGGCTGAGCTGCTTCGAAGCCTACCTGGGAGAATCCGGCGTGCCTCAGAAATCCATGCTAAGAGTTCTGAACGCCCAAGTGAGCCCTAAAGTATTCGCACTCATCCGGGACCTTAAAACATACGAGGACGCCATCAACCGGCTGAAAAGACAGTACCAAACCCCGGTAAATTCCATGTATGCCAGACACCTCCTAAGATCCCGCCCGCAACAGCCAGGAGAGCCCGTGGAGGAGTTTTTACGGGTGCTACAAGCACTCGGCAGAGACTGTAACTTTAAAGCGGTAACGGCGGCAGAAAATACTGAAGACAATGTTCGCGATGCCTTCGTGAAAGGCCTGCGGTCCGACTACTCACGGCAAAGACTACTGGAAGCAAGGGACCTCGACCTGGACAAAGCTGCAGCCCTCGCTCTCTCTCTAGAAGTGGCCCATCGGGACCTCGAGGCATACTCAAGGTACTGTAACTCGCGACCCTGGGACTTGGGACCGACCCCGAACGCGATACCCCCCGCAGCAACCCCCCTGGGACCTACCTCAGCGTCGGCGTCCCGGACCCGATCGAGACCGCCACCCCCGGTACCGGCTCCGACATCGGACCCCCGCAATCGGGCCGTCGGCTGCTTCTTCTGCGGCCAGGCGAAACACCCGAGGTCGCGCTGCCCAGCCAGGAACTCTACCTGCTCAAACTGCATGAAGCAAGGCCACTTCGCTAAGGCCTGCAGAGGTGGATCATCAGAGGCCAGCAGTGCCTCATGCGAGCTGTGGGGGCGGCCATCTTCCTTCAAGGCAACAGAGGCCAGCATCCCCACATGTGAGTCATGGGGGTGGCCATCTTTGATACAGGCAACCGACACCAGCAGTGCCTCATGTGAGTTACGGGGGCAGCCATCTTCTCCGCCATTTTGTCCAACCTCGTGGGAGACGCCATTTTACCCACCACGCTCGACCGCCACCGTGCCTCTAGACCCGACTACCGCCTCACCCGCAGACTACAGCAACTCGCTCAGCTATACACTAGCCTCCGTCTCACTGGACCAAGCCCGCCCGCATCACCTGTCCAAGTCAATGATGGACATCAGAGTAAATGGCCACGCCACGACCTGCCTGTTCGACAGCGGAACCACGGAGAGTTTCATCCACCCAGACACGGTGAACCACTACTCCCTCCCTGTCCTGCCAACGCGCAACCGGATCTCGATGGCATCGAGATCCCACGCCACAGACATCAGCGGCTACTGTGTTGTGACCCTATTGGTTAAGGGTACGGAGTATAAAAATTTTAAACTCCTCGTCCTCCCCCAGCTATGCGCCGCCGTCCTACTAGGGCTAGACTTCCAATCCCACCTCCAAAGCGTCACGCTAGCATACGGCGGACCCCTCCCCCCACTCACAGTCGACAACCAACAGATTTTAAACCGCCCATCGCGTAACACCTGCGGCCTATCCACCCTCAAAGTCCCGCCACCTTCCCTGTTCGCTAACCTCACCCCCGACTGCAAACCCGTCGCGACCAAGAGCAGGCGGTACAGCGCCGGGGACAGAGCTTTCATTAGCTCTGAGGTGCAGCGTCTCCTGAAGGAGGGCATCATCGAAGGGAGCACCAGCCCCTGGCGTGCCCAGGTCGTGGTAGTTAAGACGGGCAATAAGAACCGCCTGGTCATCGACTACAGCCAGACCATAAACAGGTACACCCAGCTGGACGCATACCCCCTTCCCCGCACATCTGATATGGTCAATCAGATCGCACAATACCGAGTATTCTCTACCATCGACCTTAAGTCGGCCTACCACCAACTCCCTATCCGCCCTGAGGACCGCCAGTATACCGCCTTCGAGGCGAATGGCCGCCTCTACCACTTCCTTAGGGTTCCCTTCGGCGTCACCAACGGGGTTTCGGTCTTCCAAAGGGAGATGGACCGGATGGTTGACCAGAACGGGCTGCACGCCATGTTCCCCTACCTAGATAACGTCACCATCTGCGGCCGCGACCGGCAGGACCATGACGTTAACCTGGAGAGATTCCTCCGTACGGCCCAACGGCTGAACCTCACCTACAATAAGGATAAATGTGTGTTTAACACCTCGCGCCTTGCCATCCTCGGCTGTGTAGTAGAGAACGGAGTCATCGGCCCCGACCCCGAAAGAATGCGTCCCCTCATGGAGCTACCCCTCCCCCACTGTCCAAAAGCTCTGAAGAGAACCCTGGGGCTCTTCGCCTACTATGCCCAATGGGTGCCCAATTATGCAGACAAAGCCAGACCCCTCATGAAGTCCACATCCTTCCCCCTTACGGAGGAAGCGTGCGCAGCCTTCTCCCTCATTAAGGGAGACATCGCCAAGGCCACAATGCATGCAGTGGACGAGTCCATCCCCTTCCAAGTGGAGAGCGATGCATCCGACTTCGCCCTAGCCGCTACCCTTAACCAGGAGGGGAGACCAGTGGCCTTCTTCTCAAGGACCCTACAGGGCCCTGAGATCCGACACTCGTCGGTCGAGAAGGAGGCCCAAGCGATTGTGGAGGCGGTACGACGCTGGAGGCATTACCTGGCAGGCAAACGATTTACCCTCCTCACCGACCAGCGTTCGGTCGCTTTTATGTTTAATAACAAGCTGAGGGGCAAAATCAAGAATGACAAGATATTGAGGTGGAGAATCGAACTATCCACCTATGATTATGATATCTTGTACCGGCCAGGTAAGCTGAACGATCCCCCTGATGCTCTGTCACGAATTACATGCGCCAGCGCGCAAAGTGATAGACTTCAGACCCTCCACAACGACCTCTGCCACCCCGGGGTCACCAGACTTTACCACTTCATTAAGGCCCGCAACCTGCCATACTCCATCGAGGAGGTCAGGACCATAACCAGGAACTGCCAGACCTGTGCCGAGTGCAAACCGCACTTGTTTAGGCCGGACAGAGCAAGCCTGATCAAGGCCACCCGCCCCTTCGAGCGCCTGAGCATCGACTTTAAGGGGCCCCTCCCGTCCTCTGACCGTAATGTGTACTTCCTCAACATCGTTGATGAGTACTCCAGTTTCCACTTTGCCTTCCCCTGCCCAGACATGACCAGTACCACGGTCATTAAATGCCTGAACGACCTCTTCGCCTTGTTCGGGTTCCCAAACTACATACATAGTGACTGGGGCTCCTCCTTCATGAGCAAGGAACTCCGTCAGTTCCTACTAGCGAGAGGTATTGCTGCAAGCAGGACCACCAGCTACAACCCCCGAGGGAACGGCCAAGTGGAAAGAGAGAACGCGACGGTATGGAAGGCCGTCCTCTTAGCCTTAAAGTCTAAGGGCCTCCCAACCTCCCGCTGGCAGGAAGTCCTCCTGGCAGCGCTGCATTCCATCCGGTCACTACTCTGCACTGCCATTAACGCCACCCCCCATGAACGAATGTTTGTCTTCCCCAGGAAGTCGACTACGGGGACCACACTACCAACCTGGCTGACCTCCCCGGGGCCCGTCCTGCTGCGAAAGCACGTGAGGGCCCATAAAACGGACTCCCTGGTCGAGAGGGTGAACCTCCTGCACGCCAACCCCCAGTACGCCTATGTGGCTTACCCAGACGGGCGGGAGGACACAGTCTCCTTACGGGACCTCGCACCCTCGGGCATTCCGGAGACACCACCTTTACCCCCCCCACCCCCCCCCCCCAATTCCAGCTCAGGTAGACGGCACGCCGGACCCACGAGCCTTCGCCGACCACGCAGACACCAGCATCAACACCGGAGAATGCAACACCGCCGCTGCGACGATCAGAAAGGCTTACGAGGCCTCCGGACAGACTGACTTACCAGAACTGGTAGTACACTTCACCCCACCGGACTCAAATCTAAACAAGGGGTGAATGTGGTAAACCACTTTTGTCGTTCACTATCGTTACACTATAGTTATCACTGTTATATCGTTATCACTGTTCACACTGTTGTATCACTATACGAGGTCGCCTCTTGTCACGCTGTTATACCTGGGCTGAACACTGCTGACTCCGCCCATGGCTTCACCTACCTGCCCAGGTATAAAGGTGGTCGACTGGCTGGTATTCCTCCTTGTTGGATCCGATCACCCACGAGGGTGGGCTCTGTTATTTAGCCAATAAAAACCTATAGTTACTTTCTTAACTCGTCGCTTTTCATTGGATGAATTGATAGGTATATCACACCACTGCAGCCTGGTCCTCCTGATGACATCTCTGCTTGTGTCCTCCTGTGCAATGTGCAACCAGACTGTGTTGATCTCCTGGGAAGCTCTCTTCCGCACATTGGAAGGGCAGAGAACCTCCCTGCATGCTGTGACTCCCTCCATAAGCATATGGAGGGAGTCATGTGAGAGCCTGGGTGCAGCCATGCACCTTTGTGCAGAGCTTGTCAGTGTTTGCAGCACCTCAATGCTGTAGAACACTGACAGCAGAACTGTCAAAATCAATTTGGACATGGCCCCTTTAAGGAAACTGGCTGATGACACGTCATCAAATGATGTCATCAGACCTGCTTCCTATTAATTGGCTTGGAACCTTGAAGGGCGGGCATAACGAGCCCAATCAATGGAAAATTCTTCTCACAGAGCGGGATGGAGCCGGGAGGCTACCTCGGCGGCAATGAGCCCGCCTCGGTAGCTGAAATCACGGCCCTTGTCTCTGTCTTGTTATGTTCAATTTTCTCCTGCAATACCAATGGAAGACACAAATACCACATGTGTCATCACCACACAAAAATGCATCAAGCAGGTACAATACAAGAAGGAGCAGTCAGGGCTGCAGCAGGTGACGATGTCACTAAAAGAGATGTTGTTGGGAAAGGGACATGCTGGGAAGTTTACCCAGGGGAAAACGAGAAGTTATGGGAAACTGTAAAAACTGTAAAACTGCATGAGTGGAAGGGAATGGTTCATCCCAGTCATAGTTAATACATTGGATTGCAATGAGGTTACAGTGGGTTCACCTACTTTGACATGCCTGGTGAAGTCATTAAACTTCTCCTGGGACTGTAGCCAGGATGGTTACACTGTGCTGCTGTAATTGACATTCTCCATCACCTTCTGCCAAACACCCTCATCCACCCTGCAGCCCACCCGCTGACTGTCATGGAGGACAGAAAAATCTGCTGCACTTGCTGGAGCAAAATATTAATGACCTCTTCATGAAAGGGGCCCGTGACTGCTGGAAGACATATTTCAGACTTTACCTTTTCCCCAAATACTGCAGCAATGCCCCTTTAAATTGTTGAAGGATTTTAGGCCTGGTGGACAAGCAACCAATAACAGGCTTAAGTCATGCCTGGTGCTTGTATGCAAATATGTGAAAAGCAGGAATACAGGTAGCATCAATATTGCTCTTGTCAGGTGCATCGAAACATTACACACCCAACATAAGCCAGGATGGAGGGCCACAATGAAAATTGGCTCCATAAAGGCCCTTTAAAAGTACTTTTACTTTTTTAATTCCAGTTAGGGGAGAGCAGTTTCTGTGCCGCACTCTCCTCGATTTGCATATCTCTCTGTAGGCCTGATGGGCTCAGCTGTGCAATACAGAGGTCCGATTGTAGAAGAGTGCAGCCATGCAGGACTGGCTTCCCATGGTTAGCTTACAGGAACCACATTTTCATGGGAATATGATGCCATACGTTCTCTACATTAGGTTGTTTATATTTAGGAATGCAGCCAATGGGGGAAGAACCACACATCTGGCATTGACTGCACTTGCCTCACGTAAAAGCACCTTTAAGTGTCTTATTGTATGCAATCTTTGGGCACCCTACCATTAAAAAAATATTGATGTGTTGACGAGGATTCAGAGAAGAGTGATACAGGGACCCGACTGTAATAGCGGGAAGTTGAACGGAGCATTATGTACAGTTTCTGCTATTTTTTTAACTTAAAAGTTGATTTTATAAACCTGGCAGTGTGATAAATAGAAATATGTCCCAAACTATTTCCCTTCACCTAAAGAAAATGTGCTCAGGTGACCAATTCCATCAGGTAGGTGGAAGTCAATCAATGTTCCCTCTAATTTTTGGTGGGCCACGCGGCCCATTCAAAATTCCGTGTATGCGTGGTTTTTCCCTTTAAAAGCTGGCTGCGCGGGACCTTCAGAGCAGTTTAAAGGAAAGTCAATATGTATGGTTGGGTCGATGTGAACGCTAAAGCAGCACTCACAAGCAGCTCACCAGTCAAGGGTTTGCGGGGGTGGCGTGGGTGGCAGGAAATCCAGTGGCTCCGCTGAGGACCCGAGCAGAAGTAAAGAGTGAAAAGGGGGGCAGGCTGCACATAACAAGACAGAGACAAGATTCACTGAGTGCTGCTGCACCCTGATTAGAAAACCCAAGTGTTCGGGAAAATCTCAGCATTCATCCATTCTGAAATGCTGCGAAAAAGAAGGCGGCTAGCTTACCTGCTAGCACTTCTAAAGGTGGTGCCGCCATATGCAAATTCCCAGTCTACAATTTGCTGAGTCTCTCCTAGTTCGCGAATCCGAGTGTTGAGGAATAATCTTTGCATTCACCCATTCTCATTTAGGTAGAATTTGAATTCTAAGAGTGAAATCCTATTATATTTTGTTTTGTTCAGAAATAAAATAGTTAGACGGGTATATAATGTATTGAACGGTGTCGATAAGTGAATCCCAAAAAATACTTTTAAGGTTAGCCAGGCCAGTAAGACATATATTTAAATGAGTGAAAAGTAAATTTAAAAGAGATCTTCAAAAAATGTCTTTATTTAAAGAGTGATTAAATAAATGGCATGATTTACTTGGAATGATCTAACAAGTAAGCAATGAAATGAAAGATGTTATAGGAGTTAAAGATATAGCTGGATGAGTTGAAATACCAGAAGGATGACCTTGATGGGCCAAATGGGCCTTGACTTTTTCTTCCGTTTTCCGATTACATTAAATTATCCAACTTCACCTATCTACAAGTTCCACCAAACAGACAATAGAATATATTTGAGAAAATGTCTTTAAATATTCTACACACTCTTCTCAAAATAAATTTTGGCCCAAATACTTTTTTTTCCAGGCAGCTTCACTTTTTATTGTAACTGGAATTGTAAATTTATAGTGAATTAAAATCAATACATTAATTACAAAGAAATTAAAATAAAAAAATGTGAATCTTAGCTCAAACCAACAGAAAAATCAAACTACTGGTTCATTTAAATTAGTTTCAGTAGTTATTTAAGATTAGAATATTTAAAAATATTTATAAATGTTTTATTAAATGAGTGAAATACTCAGTAATTTTGACTCTTAGCTCACTTGGACCATACTCAGTTTACATTAAAAAAAAATCAACCACCGTTTGTTCCACTAATATAAGTTGAACATGAAACTGCCAGAAAGGAATTACGTGTTTTCCTGGGGGTAGTGCGGGTAAATTCCCTTTAATTATAGCTACTGCTTCAAATGTTATTTTTATGGAAATGTGTGCACAGGGTTACATGGTAGAATGGACCAGTAAATATTCTGCAATTATTTTTGTGGTGAAATCAAGGGTAATGTTTTCCTTTGTATTTCTATATTTTATATGTGGGTGAGATCAAGAGCAATCATATGGTATATGACATCCCCTGCTTTGTCTTAAAGTAGACTGGCAAAGTTCAGTTTTATTTTTCTAAATGGATGCACGTTGCTATATGTCAAATTAAAATCGCTAATGCACAAAAATTTCAATGTAGTCAAATGCTGTGGCATTATGTAGTTTTCATTTTCTTTTGTCACAGCACACGATAGGATGGAAAATGTGAGTCACTTGGTTCTAAAGAGGAAAAGAAAAGCATTTATTATTTATCGGATGTTTGTAAACTTTAGTCTTCTCTTACATTTAGTGTATTAATCTCAATCAAGCTCCACTCCTGTGTTCAGTTTTTGGGTAGTGTACAGTTTAGAATGCCTTCTACTCTGTCCCAGCAATGACCTTTAACCCAATGCCCACAAAAGCACCCTTCACCATGTCAGGATGACATTTTTATTGCTGCATCAATTATGTTTATGACTTCCTTGAGTGAGATTGCTAATCAGAGTCAATTAATATTTTTTCAATTCCTCAGTACCACTCGATGAGCAGAAAATTCACCAAAAAATATAAAGTAAAAAACAGCAAGGAAATTGCTGCTTCTTGTGGTCTAGTTAACCCAAAGTTCTGATGGATATATTGGAGGGCAAATGTCTGCACCACTCGCGGATCATATGGGACCTATTGACTATTGCACATATAAGATTGTTTGTGGCCCTGTTGAAGAATGTACAATGTTGTGTTTACATAAAGCAGAAACCTCACAATGAATTTATTATTCCCTTGCTTAACTTAAGCTACCTAGTTTTTCAACCTTATCATCAGCTCGGCTTCTGATTTAAGAGCTTTATGAGGGCTGGAAATTATTATCATCAGTATGATTTTACTGTTATATGCTATGGGATACTGTGAAGTGTGTCTTATCAGAAAAGCAGGACATTTCACACTACTTAGTAAAACCAGATCCCCTTTACCTCACTCCATCCCAACCCCACAAAAAATGTCACATGAAACCTTTCACTTGTACTGATGGGAAAATCTAAAGTATCTGTATTACAGAGCCACTTCAAGTAAACGTTGTTTTGTAATAGCCTAGACTGAGGGTGCTGTGAATTCCACCATGTTTATAATGTAGGGCAGATTCCATAGCAACAAAGAACTGAGCAAGCTTGCTTTATTTTCTGGCCAAGGAAGGTCCGTATAAGCCAGCAATAATGGAAAACAGCATACCTGGCTTGGATGGTAGACTACACATTCAGAAATGGTGGCAGGTGGCATACCAGGAGATGCATTTACATCACTGCTCCAGTATTGCTGCATCCAGTCTAGGTACCAGGGAAAATCAGCTCTTTAGGTGGATCACAGCACCTTTCTAGATCTCTGCAACTCAGACAACCAGGCAGGAGATCCAGTAGAAGCTCAAGGAACAGCACCTCATCTTTCGATTAGGCACTTTACAGCCTTCCGGACTCAAAATTGAGTTAAACAATTTCAGATCATAACCTCTGCCCCCATTTTATCGGACGGCAGCGGTTGATGATTCTGCTATTCCCATTTACACCTCTTCTAGACCCATCTTTTGTTTCTTTACTTGTCCCATTACCGCCCCCTTTTGCCTTGCACCATCATCCCTTTTGTCATTCAATTTCTCCTGCCTTCCACCCTATCACAGACTTTCCCTTTTGTTCTTTCCTTTCATCCCCCCTTTCCCTGCCTCTGTACTTGCTTAAAACCTGTTACATCTGTAACATTTTCCAGTTCTGATGAAAGCTCATCGACCTGAAACGTTGGCCGGAATTTTCCCCTAAAAAACAAGTGGTTTTGGAGCGTAGGGGCAGTTTATTTGTTAAAAATGGGATTCCCTACCATTGCAGGTACTGCCCCCGAAGACAGGTCTACCACTATAGATTCAGCTACCTAGTCATAGCCGAGAAGGCTCAAGCACACCAGGAAAGCTCTGACTGAGATGAGCCACCTGCTCAATAAGACCGGCAGGTACAGTCAACCATCTTCACTACACTATGAGCGGCAGTGAAATCCACCACTGCCCTAAACGATAATGACTCAGGGACCTTCCAGGAACACACAATGGGCATCTCAGGAATTAGTTCCTCAGAAATGGGCTACATTGTTACACCCATTGTTTGTGACACCTCTGAACAGCTTCTATGCCATAGCAGGTAACAGCTACAGCTGGGGCAGTGAAGGGAGCCATCAGTGGGGCCTTTACAATATGTTGCAGAGCAGACCTACAATTTTATGCTGTATAATATTGCCATGGACAGAGTTCTCATCATCAAACTGGATGATGAGGAACAAGATATGGAAGCATGGGATTTGCAGCAGCTATCAGTAACAAACTAGCCACTGTCAAGACAAAGTCAGGCATATGAACATCTGATTGCCAGGTTCTTCCAGTGAGATCAGGTATTGTGAACTATTATTTTCTCTGGACATATTCACAATCACAGAATTGCTCTTTGCGATCCCTGTTTTGTTTTTGCCGCATACTATATGTATTTTCTTTGTTTTGCTTTTGGACAACCAATTATTTTCTGCTCAATGGAAGAATGCTAGACTGCAAGATATATTAAAAATGAATGCATTTTATTAAGTTGCGGAGTCCTAGTTGTGTTCACGGAGGATTTTACACCCAAGTTATGCTGGTTTTCCAGGCAGCATAACTCAGGCAGGTGGGGCTGGAAAATTGGGCTGCACTTCCGCTGGATGCTGAAAGTGCCGACTGAAAATTGGGCGTGCGTTACTAAATATACATCCTATGTCACATTTTCTGTCATCACCATTATAGCAATGCTGGATGTAAGAAATGACTTGTATACAACAGGTGTCTATGTTTGTTAGGGTTAGCAGAAGCCCACCCCAAGTGGTTCAGTCAATGGAGGGGCGATCATAGAATCATACAGCACAGAAGGAGGCCATTCGGCACTTTGTGTCTATGACGCCTCTTTGAAAGACCAATCTAACTAGTTCCCCGTTCTTTCCCCATAGCCCTGCAATTTTTTGCCATATAGCCATTTGCACTCCCTGAATGATACTTCACGGGGAATGTTGCAGCACCTGGGTGCTTTTTTTTTGGCCAGGAGGAAGACCATCCCTTTAAGCTGCTGCAGGTGCAAGAGCCCTGCTGCAGCAGAGATTTTCCATACATCCCGCCCCCCACCATGACCGGCTTCCCAGCAGCAATCCCACTAGGAGCCCACCAAACAAAATTGCACTTGGCTGACACTGGAAAATTCCACCAAAGTCGGTAGTGCATCTGCTGAGTGGACAGAAGTGTCAGCACACCACACTTACCCCAGCATAGCTACCGAAGAGGAGGATCTCGGCCTACATGTTTAGTGCGCTGTGCACTCACCTATGCCTCTTGGGTGTCATGAGCTTTTCTACCTGGTTATGACTGTGCCTCTGCAGCACTGACAGTACCCATGAAAACATCTTGCTATTGACTGTCTTTCCTTCCGGCTGAAAGGCTCCAGCAGCAAAATAGGATTAAATTGAGGATCAAATTGATTTGACGAATAAACATCAATGGTGGTTGAAGATGCCTTTCAGCTCTGGAAGAAACATTTTTAAAGATTAATTGGTCATTTTTTTACGCTACTCATGCCAGGGAGAATAATTTTATCTTGTAAAGCAGACATTTCGGAGTCTTAGAAGTGTTTTATAAATTATGTTCTTTTACATTAAGAAACAATTCATTCACCTAAGTATAAATTTAAAGAGCTTTTCCTGAAATATGAAGAGGGATTGGTTAAGTATATGAAACAGCTGTTGTTAGTGGGATATTTCGGGGCTAATCAAAAACATCACAGAAAGTGTCGCTTTGGAAATATTGTGCATTCTGCAAGTTGAACTGTATATGGTCAGGGGTTACTGTGAAACCGGCTAATTTCACTTCCCCAACTAGAATGAGTCACGGAAGAAAAGGGTCCACTGTGAAATAAATCACCTGCTTGCAGAAAGCTATCAGCTGTGTTTTATGACATAGCAGTGAGTGCAGAACTGACCCAAGTGACCATTTCACAAAATGGCGAGAGGCTTCCTGATACAGCTCCCACTGTGGGCAAAAGAAAATGCTTACATTGCAGAAACCGTGTGAATTACCTCACCACTGTGTACTGTAACAGCCATATTCATTCTGAACAGAACTTTCTAAACACTGGGGTGGAAAGCAGTGATATAAGCCAAATTGTAATTAGGCGTGCTGTTTTATGGAACATTTCTAATAATTTTTCATTCATCTGGTAACATGCCCAGAACCTGAATATGTTAAAGTGACACTGCCTCATTAACACATACTGCTCATAATGTTATACATCGTTTTTTTTACTGTTATGGCTCCTGGTCTCAAATGTTAGTACTTGGCTCTTATTTTTCCAGCCAATCAAATTTACGTTTCACTTAATTTTTTTTCCATTCCAAAATGCAAGTGATATTCTGAGAACTTAGTTATAATCCACTATTTCATCAATTTTGATTGACATTGGATTTTAAATTTGATTTGACTTTAGTAGTAGCATAATTGTCCATGGGGTGCAGGTGATATTCCTGTGATTGCAATTGCTTTGAAGTAGTGAGAAGTCCCATTATATCTGAGACTACATGAAACTGAGCGTAGTTAATCGAATGCATGTGGGCCAGCAGAGTAACAGAGAAAGCTGTTGAAGGTTTTGAGGATGTAGTTATTCTGGACAGAACTGGGAGTTCTACAACAAATTCATTCTGTTTTGGATTCCCTGCAGTATAGAGCAGTTCTTCCTTTGAGGGCCTCTTGAATAAAATCCCCAACAATTTTGAAAATTAAAGGGTCGCCATTTACAGTGGAATGCTGTTACAGTTAATGTACTTGGACAGATGAAATAGTTGCGTACAATAGTAATGGCTATTCTAGTTCTGAGGGCAAGAATATGAGTATTTGTAACATTCTTTATATCCTGATTTTCTTTTTAAAATTACAATTGAATCATAATATAAATAGTAAATAAAAACCGTTATAAGGTTTATCAATACAATAGAGGTTAGAATAAATTTCTTTCACAGATTGACACGGAATGTCCTATCAGAAACAACAATGGATGCACAATCCATAATAGCTTTTAAAAGGGAAGGAGAGAACTTTAACGGGGTAAAGGACAGGGGAATGGAATTACGTGGATAGCTTTTTCAGACAGCAAGCACAGGCAAAGTTGTCCAAATGGTCTCATTCTGTACTATAAGGTCCCGATATAAAATTATGTACAAATTATCACGGTAGTGAGTGGTGTGGAGGGATTCAGACAATCGCTTGGTCATAAACATTTTATTTAGAGAAATATAAAACGTACATACGATGATATTTACAGATATCACCTGCACTTCAGTCCCAAGGATGTCGTGGGGGTGGGACCTTGTTCTAACTTCAAGTCAGTGGGACACATTGTCACACTGTATATAAAGATATATATATATATGGTGCTATCTTGTTACAGTTATATCAACGGTTCCACCACAGACCCAATTCACGTACGGACCAGGGTCAAGCAAGGCTGTGTCATCGCACCAACGCTCTTCTCGATCTTCCTTGCTGCAATGCTCCATCTCACCCTCAGTACGCTCTCCGCTGGAGTGGAGCTAATTTACAAAACAAACGGGAAACTGTTCAACCTCCGTCGCCTCCAGTCCAGATCCAAGGTCGTCCCATCCTCTGTCGTCGAATTACAGTATACAGACGATGCTTGTGTCTGCGCACACTCGGAGGTCGAACTCCAAACCATCGTCAACACCTTCACCGAAGTGTACAAGAGCATGGGCCTTACACTAAACATCCGTAACACAAAGGCCCTCTACCAACCTGCCCCCGCCACACAGTACTGCCCCCCGATTATCAAAATCCATGACAAGGCCTTGGACAACGTGGACCACTTTCCATACCTCGGGAGCCTACTGTCAACAAGGGCAGTCGTTGATGACGAAGTCCAACACTGCCTTCAGTGTGCCAGTGCATCCTTCGGTCACCTGAGGAAGAGAGTGTTTGAAGTGGCTAATGACGCCGATCAGGAGGCCAGCTAACGAGGCTCAAGAGTGCTACAATGCCAGCCACACTTCGACCAGGTCCATCATAGAACAGACCATTGGGTTGCTGAAGATGCGCTTCCGTTGCCTTGACCGATTAGGTGGAGCCCTGCAGTATACACCATACAGGGTCTCCAGAATGGTCGTGGTCTGCTGTACACTGCACAACATCGCACAGCGCCGTGGCTTGCAGCTTCCTGATGAGCAAGCGGCTCAGTTACAGCCCTCCTCAGATGAAGATGAGGAGGAGGAGGAGGAGGAGGAGGCTGAGGAGGAGGAGGAGGATCTGGAGGAGGAGGAGCAGGAGGAGGAGGAGCAGCAGGAGGAGCAGGAGGAGGTCAGAGCGCTGGTGTTTCGACCAGCGGCAGTGGCAGCACGCGAGCAAATGGCTGCCAGGGATGCAAGGGATGAACTTATCATGGCCAGATTTGCATAGGTTGCCCCAGTTGGCACATGTCCTTGGCTCCATCCTAGGATTTCATTGACAATGGACATGACTCTCTGGCCTCCTTTCACTTAGGCCACCAACCTGACAACGCAAGTGTGGCGGTGCCCGCAATGTGGAGCTTCCTAAGGCGAAAGAACAGATGCCATAACGCCAACATTTTGGCTTCAAATCATTTTAATGCTTTCCAACAGGGATGGCATTTCATCAATACACAGAAACAGTATCCAAATCTGCACACAGATCTGGAGGTTATATCCCTTGCCAGCTGTACCCTCACAGCCTTGGTTTCTTTGGCAGGCCTCTTCCTCCCAGATGAGTGGAAGAGCACCTCCATGCTAGCTCTCACCCCCTCAAACAACATTTGCAGCGCCTCATCTGAGAGCCTCGGGCAGGCCCTTGCCTTGGAATTGAACATAGTGGTTTCTCAAAAGATGTTGGAGATGGTGCAGGAGAAGCAGAAATGCTGTGGAGTGAGCCAAGGGAGCAAGAAGCCATAAAATCAGACTGGAAAAGTGCTGTCAACAGAGGCGAGTTTCAGTCCCAAAACACTAATTGAGCAAGGGCATCCCACACCTCTGAAATCAAGTGGACAACCATGGGAAAATCGCAAAATTTTTAAACCTATCAGTGGAGGCGAGTTTCAAACCCACCCAAACTGAAACCCGCCTCCATCTTGCCTCCAGTGGGAAAATCGGCCCCATGGTGTCATCTGAAACCCTTCAAATGCAGATAAGTGACACACCTATAGCCGTTTGTTCTATATTTTTATTTATTTATATATATAAAACAGCATGACCATATAATTATTCGCTATTTCCTTCAGTAAGTTTTACATGTTTATTTATTACTTTTATTTTCCACCACTGCCAGATAAGTTTTAATATAATTTGAAAATTGCTCACTCTCTGCTGTCTTGGTAGACTGTGGGCTTCTGCCCTTCCCATTCCCTCTCTCCTAGGCCTGCCTGTCCTTGTGGGACTGCCCCACTCAAGCCTTTGGTCAAAGTCCACTTGGGTCCACATGCCTTCTCATTCATGCCTATGACTGCTCCACTGATAATGACCAAGCTTAGTCCTCCTCCCCTCACCTCCGTTTACTCACACCCTGGCCTGGCCAGCCCCTGTCCCGCCTCTGATCCTGCTTGACCTCCCTCCTTCACATTAAAGGAAAGGGAGCTCGTAAAGGGACACAATGGGGTGAATATCCTTAGGGATTCTTCTGCTCTGTTGCAGTAACTTTGATGGAAGTTCAGTGGAAACAGTGGAAACACGTGTAAATGGGGTTTCCACCAAAGTTCCTCTCAAGTTACGGCAGAGGAGCAGGGGTTGCCCCGAGAAAATTCACCTCCAATTATTGTTTATCAGTGGAATTTTTCATTAAATATTGATTTTGCTATCAGAGTGCCCAAAGCAGTTTTTAATGTGGTAAAAGATCAAAATGCATGCCTGGGAGATCAACTGGCATAGGCTGGCTGAACCACTATTATGTCATCAAGTATATCTGCAGACTCTGGCGCACCTACCTGGGAATGACTGAGAAACTGCCTCCTGAGGTTCCAGGCCTGCAAGGAGGTGGTTTCAGAGTTATGCCATCTGCTGTAAGGACAACTGGAGAAACAGCACCATAGCGACAAAACTGGATGGACTAAATGTAGTGTCACCTTGAGAGACACTTGCCTCATCGATGCCTACTTCAGCTTACCCCTGCTGTTCGCTACTCTTTCAGTACATCCACTCGTCTGCATGGGAGTAGACCTGAGGATAACAATGAGGTCTGTGAAATGTGTTTCATGACTTTCTTCACCCGATCCTCCAGCATACTGAAGCCAGACAAGAGTAGTCTATTATATATTGGAGCCCAATATAACTGTAGTCTGAGTACTTATGAGAGATACTCCAACTGTACTTAGGATCTGTGCCACTGCGGTTCTGTGTAGCTGCCCATGGAGTTGTTACCTGCTGTATGATGCTGGAGTACAAAGTAGCTTTCTGCAGCGATGTGGCTAGTATACTCCTCCATATTCCTAGGTCATACCTTACAGGTGCTTTGTACAGGCTCAAATTATTCCAGAAGATTCCATTCAGACAGATATCATCCTTTCAAAAGAAAAGGAGTCTCCAATGTGGCATTTCCTCACAGTGTGTGTCCCTGGTTTTAATTTCAAACAATGAATTCTTCCTTTGACCCTCAAGAATGCTCTTCATGGTTCATTACAAAGCAATCTTCAAACGCAATTAGTTTTTACATTTCTCTATTGCAAATTGTGCGAGGCTGCTGAGATGCCTCAGTCGCTATGAGGAGCAGGCCCTGCTAATAATTAAGCATTAGAGTCCTTTAATTGGTACAATAGTATTCTTCTCTTGATGTGGTGTCTGCAAATTCACATTGGATTACACAATAACAAAGGCTGATTGGGTGGAAGCCATACTTAAATATATTCCACTAAGGTTTAAAGACTGTCTAATGAGGTTGAAAGGAGTGGTCAATTCCTGATTCCTAATTAGGCATTAATCAGCAGCAATACTTAACTGAAACATCAGTCAAGCGTAAAGGCTCCTTTGAGGAGTTAGATTTGCAAACATAATAGTGAGATAGATTCCAAACCCATTTATAGGCAGAAAACTTTGGTTTTTTTTTAAAGCAAAATGTAAGGAGGTAGGTTAGAATCTTTGTAACCAAAATGAATGAGACCGGGCAACAACAACAACTTACATTTATATAGCACCTTTTAACATAGCAAAATGTCCCAAAGCGCTTCAAAGGAGCGTTCTCAAACAAAATTTGACATCAAGCCACATTAGAAGATATTATGACAGATGACAAAAAGCTTGGTCAAAGAGGTAAGTTTTAAA
This sequence comes from Somniosus microcephalus, assembly GCF_052327205.1. Lineage (NCBI taxonomy): Eukaryota > Metazoa > Chordata > Chondrichthyes > Squaliformes > Somniosidae > Somniosus > Somniosus microcephalus. Next base: position 64,014,842 of record NC_140989.1, read on the forward strand.
GAGCACCTTAAAGGAAGAGAGAGAGGTAGCATGGCAGAGAGGTTTAGGGAGGGACTTCCAGAGCTTAGGGCCGAGGCAGCTGAAGGCCTGGCCGCCAAGGGTGGAGCGATTAAAATCAGCGCACCGAGATCTTGGAGGGTTGTAGGGCTGGAGGCGGTTACAGAGATAGGGAGAGGCAAATCAATGGTTATAAAATTGTTCTTGAGTTAACAGAACCTCATCATCCTTTACTCTAATCCTTTTTGCTTGCATCATGCCCTCTCTTCTGGCTTGAATAAATATGTTCTGGTGTTTTTTCCCCTTGAAATGGTCCTTGCAGTGTGGATTGCCCCAGATGATTATATTATATTGTTCAGCTCTTTCTACTCATAAGGCTCTGCATAAATAAAAGGACCAGATTGTGTGCTCCTATGTCACCAGCAGGGCACGATTTCCACTTCGTCAAAGTTACAGCAGTGAAGTGGGATTACAGCACCCATGGCTAGAGGAGCTCCCAGAATTGGGCCTTGCAGCGAATAAAGCCTTGCAATGTTATTAAAGGAGGCGATTCTGAAGAAAGCAGCAATGTTTTGGGACAGAGGGAAATCCTCCAAATAGAACCAGTGTCCAACAAGATGGCCAGTCATGTGAATGCTGTCACTTCTGTGCGAATGAGAAAGACGTTCTCGAGACTGAGGAAAAATACAAAGGTAGAGAGGTTAATTAGTGCCCACTAAAAGCAGTGGGATGATGTACCATGCATGTACCAAGCATTCAGCCACATGTACAATGGAGCCTCTCACTTCTTAAACAACAACAACTTGTATTTATATAGCGCCTTTAATGTAGTAAAACATCCCAAGGCGCTTCACAGGAGTATTAAAAGACAAAAAATTTGACACCAAGCCACATAAGGAGAAATTAGGGCAGGTGACCAAAAGCTTGGCCAAAGAGGTAGGTTTTACGGAGTGTCTTAAAGGAGGAAAGAGAGGTAGTGAGGCGGAAAGGTTTAGGCAGGGAATTCCAGAGCTCAGGGCCTAGGCAACAGAAGGCACGGCCACCAATGGTTGAGTGATTATAATCAGGGATGCTCAAGAGGGCAGAATTAGAGGAACACAGATATCTCGGGGGGTTATGGGACTGAAGGAGATTACAAAGATAGAGAGGGCCAAGGCCATGGAGGGATTTGAAAACAAGGATGAGAATTTTAAAATCGAGGCGCTGCTTAACCGGGAGCCAATGTAGGTCAGCGAGCACAGGGGTGATGGGTAAACGGGACTTGGTGCGGGTTAGGACACGGGCAGCTGAGTTTTGGATGACCTCAAGTTTACATAGGGTAGAATGTGGGAGGCCAGCCAGGAGTGCATTGGAATAGTCAAGTCTAGAGGTAACAAAAGCATGGATGAGGGTTTCAGCAGCGGATGAGCTGAGGCAAGGGCGGAGATGGGCAATGTTATGGACGTGGAAATAGGTGGTCTTAGTTATGCTGCGGATATGTGGTCGGAAGCTCATTTCAGGTCAAATATGACACCTCGGTTAAGAACAGTGTGGTTCAGCCTCAGACAGATGTTAGGGAGAGGGATGGAGTCGGTGGCTAGGGAATGGAGTTTGTGGCGAGGATCGAAAACTATGGCTTCAGTATTCCCAATATTTAATTGGAGAGAATTTCACGCATCCAGAACTGGATGTCGGACAAGCAGTCTAACAATTTAGACACCATGGAGGTGTCGAGAGAAGTGGTGGTGAGGCAGAGCTGGGTGTCATCAGCGTACATGTGGAAACTGACGCTGTGTTTTCGGATGATGTCGCCAAGGGGCAGCATGTAGATGAGAAATAAGAGGGGACCAAGGATAGATCCTTGGGGGACACCAGAGGTAACGATGCGGGAGCGGAAAGAGAAGCCGTTGCAGGTGATTCTCTGGCTACGATTAGATAGATAAGAATGGAACCAGGTGAGTGCAGTCCCACCCAGCTGGATGATGGTGGAGAGGCGTTGGAGAAGGGTGGAGTGGTCAACCGTGTCAAAGGCTGCAGACAAGTCAAGAAGGACGAGGAGGGATAGTTGACCTTTGTCACAGTCACAACGGATGTCATTTGTGACTTTGATGAGAGCCATTTCGGTACTATGGCAAGGTCAGAGAGTCATAATGACACAGAAGGAGGCCATTCGGCCCATCAAGTTCGCGCCAGCTCTCAGTAAAGCAATCCAGTCAGTCCCATTCCCCCGCTCTATCCCCGCAGCCCTGCAAGTTTATTCCCCTCAAGTGCCTATCCAGTCTCCCCTTGAAAACATTGAGTGTCTCCGCTTCCACCACTTCCGTCGTCAGCGAGTTCCAGGTCCTCACCACTCGCTGCGTAAAAAAGTTTTTCCTCACGTCCCCCCTGTATCTCTTGCCCAAAACCTTAAATCTGTGTCCCCTAGTCCTTGCACCATCAACTAGTGGGAACAACCTTTCCCTGTCTAGCCTATCCAAACCCATCATAATCTTGTACACCTCTATCAAATCACCCCTCAACCTCCTTTGCTGTAATGAAAACAAATCCAGCTTCTCCAACCTGTCCTTGTAGCTAAGATCCCCCCATCCCTGGAACCATACTGGTAAATCTCCTCTGCACCCTCGTCGGAAAGGGCGGAAATTGTCTAAATATCTTCAATATGGTGGCTGCCAATGGGATGGTTTCCTTTCACACATACACATGATTTATCACTAATTTTTTAAATGGCTCCTAGGGCTATTTGCATGCTCTCTGCTCATTCTTTCACATCTGTTACTAAGTAAGCTGTTCAGTGGGATGCCCTTTCTAATGCTGAAAGGTTTCTGTTCTCTTTTCAAAGGAGAAAGCTGGTCAAAGCAATCAACAGAGAATCCATACAGGAGGTAGACCTGAGATGCCTCAGTTGTTATGAGGAGCAGGCCCTGCTAATAATTAAGGTGGCGGTGATTGAGGGAATGGGTAAAGGAGAGCTTTATGGAAAGGGAGTCTTCGAGGATATTTAGCTCAAGTGCCAACTTCATGACTTCTATTATTGAGACCTTGGGCTCCAATTTACAGGAAACTCTTACTTCTGATCTACAGAAGCTAGTGGATTGACCAAGGCTCTGTGTCCACATAGATCCCTGGTCATCCACCAGGACCAGCCAGCAACTGGGGAAAGACAGCAGATGACATGCATGAGGACTTCACCTCTCAAGGTGAGGACCTATCTGCCCCTCCCAAGCAGCCAGCAGAGTACTGCAGACACCAACAGGCAAGCAGCATGGACATCTAGAGCTACACTCCAATGCAGTACTGAGGGAGCGCTGCACCGGAGGTGCCATCTTTCAGATGAGACATTAAACCGAGGTGCCGTCTGCTCTCTCAGATGGACGTAATAGATCCCATGGCACTATTTCGAAGAAGAGCAGGGGAGTTATCCCCGCTGTCCTGGCCACTATTTATCCCTCAATCAACATCACTAAAAAAAAACAGATTATCAGGTCATTATCACATTGCTGTTTGTGGGAGCTTGCTGTGCACAAATTGACTACCGTGTTTCCTACATTACAACAGTGACTACACTTCAAAAGTACTTAATTGGCTGTAAAGTGCTTTGGAATGTCCTGAGGTTGTGAAAGGCGCTATATAAATGCAAGTCTTCCTTTTATATTGGGATCCTGCCAGCTGTGGCAGGGACATCTCATGACCCAGCAAAAATAGGTCATTCACCATTGGTGAAGCACAGAGTCCCCATTAAGGATCATGCCTGCCACATACTTGTTCATCCCACTAAGATGATCCTTAGAAGGAGGAAGAGAAGGAGGTGGGACTCACTCTGGTATGTGTCTGCGATCCTCTATGCCCAATTTTCTTCTTTGTGCTGTACCTGTGATGCTGAACACCAAGGTGAAAAATATGAAAATCCACCTTACTGGGTCAAATACCCCCCTGCCTCCCCTACAGTAGACAACAAACAAAAAGAAAGACTTGCATTTGTATAGCGCCTTTCATGACCACTGGGCGTCCCAAAGCGCTTTACAGCCAATGAAGTACTTTTTGAAGTGTAGTCGCTGTTGTAATGTAGGAAAGCTGGTCACACACCTACCCGTTCACCAAGAGCAAGCGCTGGGGAAGCAAACATTCATGCAGGGACACGTGGAATGAAGAAATAAACTGTTTGTATGTTCTTTGGATGATTTGGTGAAGATTTGTTGGCCAGAAAAATGATTGACTAATGGTGTTGGGGGTAAATGTGTAGTGAAGGCAGGGAGGATTTGGTCCAGTAGAGTAGATTTTCATGTATACCGCCTAGGTGTTACGTTTCACCTAGGCATAACACGGATTTAAATGGAAGGAAAATCTGTGGGCTCCATTACCTGCATACTATCCTCCCCACCCGATTTTCTTCTCTGCGCTCTATCCAGCTAGTGCTTAACACCGAGGCAGTAAAGGTGCTATTCTACCCCAGCATGTTGATATGGAGCAAGTGGAGTACAGAGAGTCCCGTAGTACCATTTATCTAGATGAATCCAGGGGTGCTTTTAATTTTAAAATCCCTACATGGCCTCACCCCTCCCTATTTCTGTAATCTCCTCTAGCCATACAACCCTCCGAGATATTTGCGTTCCTCCAATTCTGGCCTCTTGAGCATCCTCGATTTTAATCGCTCCACCATTGGAGGCTGTGCCTTCCGCTGCCAAGGCCCTAAGCCCTGGAATTGCCTCCCCAAACCTCTCCGCCTCTCGACCTCTCTTTCCTCCTTTAAGATGCTCCTTAAAACCTACCTCTTCATCTGCCCTAATATCTCCTTACGTGGCTCAGTGTCAAATTTTGTTGGATAATGTTCCTGTGAAGCACCTTGGGACATTTTACTATGTTAAAGGTGCTATATAAATACTTCTTGTTGTTGTTGTTTAATTAAAGGTCTGGTCAATCACTCCTTGACACACCAGTCTGCCTAGCCATACATCAGCTGAGGCACTTCTCATTCCATCTCCTCTTCTTCTTCCTCCTCTGCAGGCAAAGGTGCAGGTTCAGCTTCAAGCCTTTCTGACTGCATGGCTTTCCTCTTCTAATGGTTAAGTTTTGCAGAACAAAGCAGATACAAATGATCTTGGAAACATTCTGAGGGTTGTAGTGTAGTATCCCATTTGATCTGTCTAACCATCAGAAGTGCTGCTTCAACATTCCAATTGTCTACCACAATCCAGGAGGAACCATGAGGCATGTCTGAGCACTGGGCTTCCAAGACCGTATTTGGACTACTCGGTCTGTACTGAACCTGTGCCCAGCACCAGTGGGCTGTAAGGAGTGAAAGCAGATGTCACTGTCTCCCTGGTGAATGGCACTGAACCTGATGTCTTAAGGCTCTCTCCAATTTCTACATGTAGGACCTGCAGACATGGGTTCAATACCCCTGGCCACTGCAAGAGAAAGGTGTCCTGAAGCTGGTCTCTGGGACAGCTGCTTCCCTGATACAAGTCACCTTAGGCTCCACCCATCTCTCAACCTCATCTCACTCAGGAAGACCTCATAGGAGTAGTATAGTAGGAGCACAAACAAATAAGTTAGCTTTCACGAATGGTAGACATGGTGTTAAGAAATAGTTGTAGCTCGGGTGATTGGAATTTTTTGGCACTTTTTGGTGAATATGTTGTTGTGCAAAGTAAACATGGCTTCCCTACATAGATTTCTGAATTCATTTTTGTATATGCCTTCAGTTTTTGGAGGTTGGGGTGATAGCAAGGAAAATGTCGATTTCTATATCATGAAGGAATTTGGCAGAAGTCTTTGACAGTGAGGAGCTTTGTGAGGGTGTGAGGGGAACAGGCAGATGTGAAGTGATTCTTTGTTGGGATAATGAACCTTTATTTATTGAAAATACTGGTCTGTCAGTTGCATCCTCCTTTCTCTGGCTGCTGGCAGTCCTATCCCCTGTCCTCTCTGTCCTGTCCCCTGTCCTCTCTGTCCTGTCCCCTGTCCTCTCTGTCCTGTCCCCTGTCCTCTCTGTCCTATGCATGCCCTTATATTGTGGGGAAGGAGGTTCTTCACCTTCATCATCCTTAGCTTCCAGAAACAGTAATTATAATGCAGAACACAGCAAGCTACAAAGATTCTTGAAACTATTGCTGTGCTGCATTAGATTTATCCATGTACCTAAAACAGGACTTACATAAGAACATAAGAATTAGGAGCAGGAGTAGGCCATATGGCCCCTCGAACCTGCTCTGCCATTCAATAAAATCATGGCTGATTTTCGACCTCAACTCCACTTTCCTGCCCTATCCTCATATCCCTTAATTCCTCTGGCATCCAAAAATCTATCTATCTCAGCCTTGAATATATTCAAAGACTGAGCATCCACAGCCCTTTGGGGCAGTGAATTCCAAAGATTCACAACCCTCTGAGTGAAGAAATTCCTCCTCATCTCATTCTTAAAAGACTGACCCCTTATCCTGAGACTATGCCCCCTAGCTCTAGACACTCCTGCCAGAGGAAACAATCTCTCAGCATCTACCCTGTCAATCCCCCTCAGAATCTTATATGTTTTAATGAGATCACCTCTCACTCTTCTAAACTCCAGCGAGTATTGGCCCAATCTACTCAATATCTCCTCATAGGACAACCCTCTCATCCCAGGGATCAATCTAGTGAACCTTTGTTGCACCGCCTCTAAGGCAAGTATATGCTTCCTTAGATAAGGAGATCAAAATTGTGCACAGTACTCCAGGTGTGGTCTCACCAGAGCCCTGTACAATTGTAGCAGGACTTCCTTACTCTTATACTCAAACCCTCTAGCAATAAAGGCCAACATGCCATTTGCCTTCCGAATTGCTTGCTGTACCTGCATGCTAACTCTCTGTTTCTTGTACTAGGTCACTCAAATCTCTCTGAACACCAACATTTAACAGTTTCTCACCATTTAAAAAATATTCTGTTTTTCTATTCTTCCTACCAAAGTGAATAACCTCACATTTCCCAACATTATACTCCTTATTGACCACTACTTAACCTGTCTATATCCCTTTACAGGCTCCTTGCGTCCTCCTCACATCTTACTTTTGTCGTCAGCAATCTTGGATACATTGCACTCGGTCCCTTCATCTAAGTCATTAATGTAGATTGTAAATAGCTGAGGCCCAAGCACTGATCCTTGCGACACTCCACTAGTTACAGCCTGCCAATCTGAAAATGACCCGTTTACCCCTACTCTCTGTTTTCTGTCTGTTAACCAATCCTTTATCCATGCTGATACCTTACCCCCGAACCCATGTGCCCTTATCTTGCTTAACAACCTTTTATGTGGCACCTTATCGAATGCCTTTTGGAAATCCAAATATACTACATCCACTGGTTCCCCTTTATCTACCCTGCTAGTTACATCCTCAAAAAACTCTAATAAATTTGTCAAACACGATTTTCCTTTCATAAAACCATGTTGACTCTGCCTAATCATATTAAGATTTTCTAAGTACCCTGTTACCACTTCCTTAATAATGGATTCCAGCATTTTCCTGATGACTGATGTCAAGCTAATTGGCCTGTAGTTCCCAGTTTTCTCTCTCCCTCCTTTCTTGAATAGTGGGATTACATTTGCTAGCTTCCAATCTGCTGGGACCTTTCCTGAACCTAGGGAATTTTGGAAGATCACAACCAATGCATCCATTAGCTCTGCAGCCACTCGTTTAGAACCCCAGGATATAGGCCGTCAGGCCCAAGGGATTTGTTGGCTTTTAGTCCCATTAGTTTCGCTGGTACTTTTTCTCTACTTATATTAATTAGGTTAAGTTCCTCACCCTTATTAGACCCTTGGTCCCCCACCATTTTTGGTATGCTTTTTGTGTCTTCTACTGTGAAGACAGATACAAAATATTTCTTTATCGTTTCTGCCATTTCCTACAGTCTACTTTATGGCACTTCTTATAGTGGCATGGGCCTGGTTATATCTGTTGTTCCTCTCTGTCTGTCAAAGCCTTACTGGAGTTATCAGCCATGACTGCAGAGGATAGCCCTCATCATCAATCAATCATCTGAATACATGGTTCTGAGTCATGAGGGCTGGCATGGTGGTTTGCCGCATGATGAAAGCCTCTTAGCAGCTTCCTGGGCATCCTGCAAGATAAGGTAATTGACACTAGCTGCATATTAATAGACTGAAAGCCTTCCTTATTCATAAAATTGAGTGTTTTTTTGGGGACTTTGAGTTACATATGCATTTCGTCAGTTGCTCTTTGCACTCAAGGAACTGAACAGCTCCTTCTTTGTTTATGCTTACATTGGGAATGATATGAATTGTGCAGCCCTCCTGAATAGTGCATCTTTATGCAGTGGTGAGCTGCAGCCTGATGAATGTGGCAACGTTTGCCAGATGCTATCTGGAAGGATCCAGACACAAAGAAGTTCAAGGTAGTGGTGACCTTGTCTAGCTTTTCTGCTGGTGGAAGTGGGCTGCAGGACTTCAGCCAGAAGTTCCCTAAGGCTAGGGTGAAATGCAGCCTCCTGAGGCACTGACAATAAGGAAAGTCTAAGTAAGACCTTCTTGGTCTGTAGACTGTGGTGAGATGGGTATGAGCGCGTAGAGAAGAGACACTTTCCGTGAAGCCTGATGCTAAGATCCTCCAATCTAGGCTTTAAAAAAAAAAGATTCATAAGCTAAGAACATAAGAACTAGGAGCAGGAGTAGGCCATACGGCCCTTCGAGCCTGCTCCGCCATTCAATGAGATCATGGCTGATCTTCGACATCAACTCCACTTTCCCGCCTGATCCCCAGATCCCTTGGTTCCCCTGGAGTCCAAAAATCTTTCTATCTCTATCCTCTATGAAGTGCCTTGGGACATTTTCTACATTAAATGTGCTATATAAATACAAGTTCTTATTTTTTTAATTTGTTATTGGGATGTGGCAAGACAGTATTTATTGTCCATTAAAACAAAAGCAAAATACTGCAGATGCTTGAAATGTAAAATAAAAACAGAAAATGCTGGAAACACTCAGCAAGCCAGGCTTTGAGGTGGGGGTATAAATTGTTGAAGTTAAGGCCTATGCTGTGAGGGTGCCGGTTAGTTCCCTCAGTAACCTCTAGATGGCACCTTCACTTGTTTTTTTCCCTTTGCTAATTGTTACTAGTTTCTCCTGTGTTTATTACTTAACTGCCTTTTATCAGGTTTATTGGTTTCACCTGTTTTTGCGTGTATTTAAGTTCTGTGGTTTCTTCCCTCTGTGCTCAGTCTTGACAAGTTGTTTGCCTAGTGGTAGCTTGTCTTGAGCTCCTATGTTGGTAACTGTTTACCTGTGTGATTCTAGTAAAGTACTTTTATTTAAGACTGCATACCTGCTTCTCGCCTCGTCTGTCTGCACTTGGGTCCAGAACCAGCCTTGCCCTGACAGCAAGACTGAGCCAGTATGGACCCAGCAGTGATGGAGGAATTTCATTCTATTCTCTCCCATCAAGGTGCTTTCCTCGGCCGCCTTGAGCAACTTCTCCAAAGCATTTTGGACAAGGTAAATACGTGGACTCAGACCATTCAACACCCAGCCGCTGTGGCTTCTGCTCAGGATGTTCCTCCTCAGTCAGTTCCTTTGGGTACTACCCCACCAGTCGCCGACCTCCAGACTCACCGAGAGCCTCGCCTACCCGCGCCAGAGCGCTATGGCGGTCATCCGGGCAAGTGTCGCGGCTTCTTGACCCAGTGCTTCCTAGTTTTTGAACTCCAACTCTCCATGTTCCTATCACCCCGCTCTAAGGTAGCGTTCATCATATCACTACTCTCGGGAAAAGCTCTCGCCTGGGCTACCGCTATCTGGGAGCAGCAGTCTTTCGTCTGCTCGGACATTCTCCTTTTCGCCAAAGAGATGAGCAAAGTCTTTGACCATCCTGTGAGTGGATGGGAGGCAGCTAAGAGACTTTTGAATCTCCGCCAGGGCAACTGCAGCATAGCCGACTTCGCCATTGAGCTCCGCACACTCGCTGCGGAAAGCCACTGGAACACCAAGGCCCTTCTCTCCACGTTTCTTCATGGCCTTTCCGAATCTATCAAAGATGAACTGGCGTCCAGAGAGGTTCCGGAGGACCTTGACATGCTCATCTCCCTTGCCATCAGAGTGGATAACCGCCTCCGGGAGCATGGTAGAGAGAGGAAATTCACTACTTCCACAGAGGTGAGATCTTCTGGTGTTTCGAATCTGACCAAGAGTTTCCAAGTACCCCCGAGTCCACCTGTTAGCACCGAAAAGGAACCTATGCAACTCGGCAGAACTCGGCTCTCCCAGTTTGAGAGACAGAGGAGATTGAGAGAGGGGCGTTGTCTTTACTGTGGCCTGTCTGACCATCTCAGAGCCACATGCCCTGAGCTTCAGGAAAAAACCAGGAGGATTGGGAAAATACTTACAGATCAAATCCCTTCTCCTACCCCTTCTGTCTTCCAAACCCTGCTTCCCGCTCGTCTCTCTTGGGAGGGACAACAGTACAACCTCCAGGCGTTTGTTGACTCCGGGGCCGCTGGCTGTTTTATCGATGCAACCCTTGTGCGCAGCCTGAAAATTCCTTTCTCCCGCCTTGACGAGCCTTTACAAGTCACCGCCCTCGACGGCAGGCCCCTTGGTTCTGGGCGTATTCATCATATCACCGGAGTATTACATGTCCAAGTAGGGGAGAGACATCAAGAGTTGCTGCAGTTTCACCTTATCGATTCACCTGAGCTCCCTCTCGTTCTTGGACATCCGTGGCTCTCTCTTCACAACCCTCACATTGACTGGACTACCGGGACTGTGCTGGAGTGGGGTCCTTCATGTCTAGCCAACTGTCTTAAGGTCTTCCCTAGTCTGCCCCGTCCTTCCTCTCCCGAGCCAGCTGATCAGCTGGACCTTGCTCATGTGCCCCCTGAATATTTGGACCTCCATGCTGTGTTTAGTAAGAGGCGGTCCACTACACCCCCTCCGCCCCGCATGATTGACGGTCAGCAATCCTACACTGTCCGTCGCCTCCTTGATAGTTGCCGGGTTAGGAGGAGCATTCAATACCTGGTCGACTAGGAGGGTTATGGCCCTGAAGAGCATTCCTGGGTTCCGGCCTGGGACATTTTGGATCCTGAACTCATCAGGGATTTTCGTCGTCGCCACCCTGATCGTCCAGGAGGAACGTCAGGAGCCGTTCCTAGGGGAGGGGGTCCTGTGAGGGTGCCGGTTAGTTCCCTCTGTAACCCCTAGATGGCACCTTCACTTGTTTTTTTCCCTTTGCTAATTGTCACTAGTTTCTCCTGTGTTTATTACTTAACTGCCTTTTATCAGGTTTATTGGTTTCACCTGTTTTTGCTTGTATTTAAGTTCTGTGGTTTCTTCCCTCTGTGCTCAGTCTTGACAAGCCGTTTGCCTAGTGGTAGCTTGTCTTGAGCTCCTATGTTTGTAACTGTTTACCTGTGTGATTCTAGTAAAGTACTTTTATTTAAGACTGCATACCTGCTTCTCGCCTCATCTGTCTGCACTTGGGTCCAGAACCAGCCTCACCCTGACATATGCTGAAGACTGATCGAATGGGGTCAGAAAGGGGAAGGTCAGGGGGATAGTGAAAACTCGAGGTGGGGGCGTAAAAGGATGAAGCTGAGGCCTTTGCTGAGGTCTGACCTGCTGTGTTTCCAGAATTTTCTGTTTTTATTTATTGCCCATTCCTAGTTGCCCCGAGGCCATTAGGAGTCAACCACATAGTGCGGCACAGAAGTCACGTGTAGACCAAACCAGATAGGGGTTGCAGTTGTCTTCCCTGAAAGACATTAGTGAATCAGTTGAGTTTTTACAAAAATCCAACAGCTCCCATGGTCATTTTATCTGGTGCTGTCCCATAAATGGAATTTATTGAATTTGATTTCACAATTTGGCATGGTGGGCTTTCACTTTAGGACATCTAAATTGCAAGTCCAGTACCACAATCACTGCACTAATCTATCCATATGCATGACCTCAACCTCCTCTTCTTAATAGCATAAAAATAGAAGGAAATATATGTTGCCAATACAAAACAGTACTTACGAACATATGAACAATGATGGACAGGAAAAGACCCTCTGGTCCACCCAGCCTGCCCCACACAATACGTTGTGTTCAAATCCCTCCGTGGCCTCGCCCCTCCCTATCTCTGTAATCTCCTTCAGCCCCACAACACCCACCCCCCCTCACCCCCCCCCGCCCCACCACGAGATATCTTCGCTCCTCTAATTCTGCCCTCTTGGGCATCCCTGATTATAATCGCTCAACCTTTGGTGACTGTGCCTTCTGTTACCTAGGCCCTAATCTCTGGAATTTCCTGCCTAAACCTCTCCGCCTCGCTCCCTCTCTTTCCTCCTTTAAGATGCTCCTTAAAACCTACCTCTTTGACCAAGCTTTTGGTCACCTGCCCTAATTTATCTTTATGTGGCTCGGTGTCAAATTTTTTGTCTGTGAAGCACCTTGGGATGTTTTACTACATTAAAGGTGCTATATAAATAGAAGTTGTTGTTGTTGTTGTTGTTGTAGAGCTGAGTGAAACTAGCAGCAGAAGTCCTGACTGAACCTCCAAAGTACTAAAATGATTAGTATGCAGGTAAAGTAACACCAGTCTTCAGTGGAGCACACAAAATGGCCTCCTCAAAGCTGCCTCCACCTCAGGGATACCTTTCTACAGCCACTTATATAGAGGCACTAATTATTTGGCATGGATTTGAGGTAGAAGTTGGGGGAATGGGTCAGAGGGGTTAGTTACACCCGCTTGACCTCATTTACACGAGGTGAAGTGGACCTTGAAGGGGCCTGGTGCCTTTTGGAAGGATTATTTAGGTGCAGATTTTTAGCTTCGAATTTGAGGTGGTAGTCTCTAAGAACCCATTTTATTCTGTTTACCATCCTAAATCCATCCGAAAACAGGCAGTAATTCTGAAAAGAAGCATGCTGAACTCTCTCTCTCTCTCTCATTCCCCCTCCTCCTCTCTCTTCCTCCATTCTCTCACAAACACACAGACAGCCTCTCTGTTTATTAAAACATATTCAATATAAATATTACCTAAATAAAGTTATGAATTTTCCCTCTTGTTTTTCAAAATTATTTGAAAAAGGCTACTGAATAGGAAGTGCTAGAAGCTAAAGAAAAATACTCCATAAATATAGCAGATACAGAGGGGGCAGGGCCAAAAATGGTAACTACTTTCGCTGAGAGTTCCCACTTTATTGGCATGCATAAGTTTGGAGGCTAGAACGCCAAGTGAGATGAGGCAGAAGTAGGCAGAAGTGAGCACTATTATAGAGGTGGGAGCAGTCCAGGCTAGGATAGTTAAAGGGGCCACGGTCTGTAGCTTTCAGAGGGGGTGCTATCTAGAACCTCCCAACTCTTGGGTCAAATTCTTTCTGCCAGCGTTTCTGGTGTCTTTGGTGAGAGGGTGTCAGGTAAGACCTCCCATAAACCCATGGTGACTCCCTTTTATGGTCTACTATCAATAAAGAAATAGTTTGTATACAATATGCTCACCTTTATTAGATTTTATTCAGACATTTACCGAAGTATGTATTTTTAATGGTTATGTAATAGACATCTGGATGTAATGAACTGTTTTAATAAAGAATTAAATATAAGCCAGTTCCTAGAATAAGGCAAATTGTGATGTAATTATTTCGAATGAACGGAAAGGGACTTTGGGTGGGATGCACTTAAAAGGAAGTCTGATCCATCAATTTTCTTTTCCTTACTGTGGTACTAATTTTATGTTAGTACTTGGCAGAAATGAGCCATTTAGCAATGTATCCATGATCTGTTAAGATGCATACCTCAGTTTGGCACAAAGCAGCAGCAGATTTCCAGGCAGGAAAGCTTCATTGATATTGTTTGGTTTCTAAGGGTGCAGCATGTCATTGAGTGTGCACATGTGCATACAAAAGTAGAAAAGGATATTACTCAGTCACTGTTGGCTGGGCTGAGGTAGGATTAACTAATGTGGCTAATTCCCTGATGTCATCTATATATATAATAAAAGGATCGATCTGTCTGTCTGTCTGTCTGTCTGTCTGTGTGTATGTCCGGGCATCACTCAAAAGTTATAGAGCGTACCTACACATGTTATATCAAAAGAAAGCTTATGATTAGGGGAGCGTCATAGCCATATTTACTTTTTGATCAGACAAAAATTGTTCGGACAGTATACAAAAAACGTTCAAAAATCCGCTCATTAGCGGTTGACCAATCCTACCGCTCATTAGCGTTGAGTGACGTGATGGTTGACCAAACACGGGGGGCGTTTCATGGTGTTTGTGGGCGGGGCCTAATCCTTCAAACTGCCATTAGTGAGGTGAGTGGCGGCCATTACAGACCGGCCGGGCCTGAAGCTTAAAAAATTTCTCTCTCTCTCTCTCTCCTTCCCCGTTCATCAGCATACAACACATACCGAAATCAATTCCCTTTAAAACACACAGGGCTAGAAATTCAGTAAGGCCCCGCCAGCTTTGCGCCCAGTTACCGCCCAAAGAGGGCTTCTGCGCCAATAGAGGAGTTTGCGCTGATATTCAGCGCAGCGGTAATGGCGGCGGTAGCCGATAGCGCTGTGTCGGCACCGATGACGTCATTGGTGTGCGCAGTGCCCCGGTTCCGCCCCGATACCGGCCCGACCCCCATATTTAGTTGCGGCCGCCTCTTCAGCAGCGGCCGCAAACAACGTTCTGCAACCGTGGCCATCCTGCAGCCTTAGTGGCGCTAGTTAAGGCGGAGGTGCGGCCGGCTGCTTTTTCGGCGGCCGCCTGCCCGCACCTCCTTCCCCGGCCTCCTCCACCTCCCCCCCGCGGCATTGCCGGCTGCTTTCCGCGAGCCTGGCACTTCTCCGTGGTGCCAGGCTCATTTGCCGGCACTATCAAGCGGCGATCTCCCCGTTGCAGGCACCTCCCCCTTAAGAGAAGGAGGAGGCCTGCAGTACCGCAGCCTGCCGCTCCGCAGCGGGTGGCGCAGCGGCACCTACAGCGCTGAAATTCAGTTTCAGCGCCCCAAGCGGGGGCGGGCACACCCTGGAATAGCGCCCGGTTCCGACTTGGGGTGCAAAAACTGAATTTCTGACGGTCGCAACTGGCTCCGCGCGCAGCGCTAACTTATGGGCGCAAGCGAGCTGGCGGGGCCTTACTGAATTTCTAGGCCACAATCTACAAAGAGCAGCCATGGGCGTTCTTATTTTTTTACTTCAGTGATCACAAAAACAAACCCGACAAAGACGGCCGACAGACAAACAGACAGACGGAGAACGAGCGGCGGCGGCTCACCTTCCAACAGTAGGCTTCTCCTTCCCGCCATTTTAGTTTCCCTCGGTGCTTTGTGGCCTGCGGCCGAGCGGCAGCTTCAGAGCGCGAGCTGCCCGGGGCGCTAGGCTCGGCTGGGCCATGTCAGTGCAGGGGCCCGAGGCCCCGGGGCCTAGGCTTCTCCAACCGCCGGCAGCGCAACTCCAGTCCCAGACTCCCGGCCCAGACAGGGACCAACACTGACAGAGGGGAGAGGGTCTGCTGGCCCAAAACAGCACCTATTCCAGGTGTGCATCCAGTACCGGACCACAGGTGCTGAGAAGACTTGGGCCGTTTCTGGTCAGAGTGAACAGGGAGCAATTTTTCAAAAAATTGTCAGCAAGCAGCTCATTTCTGCTCCTGTTTGCGGCCGCGGGCCGGGGACTCAGGCTTTCCCCCCCTCGGCCCGGTCCCGGGGCTCAGCTCCCGGGCAGCACGGTGGCATAGTGGTTAGCACTGTTGCCTCACAGCGCCAGGGACCCGGGTTCAAATCTGGCCTCGGGTGACTGTCTGTGTGGAGTTTGCACATTCTCCCCGTGTTTGTGTGGGTTTTCTCCGGGTGCTCCGGTTTCCTCCCACAGTCCAAAGATGTGCGGGTTAGGTTGATTGGCAATGATAAAAAAAAAGAAAATTGGCCCTTAGTGTTAGGGGGGATTAATACGTGGGGTTACGGGGTTACGGGGATAGGGCTTGGGTGGGATGGCTGTCGGTGTAGGGACCGGGTGTTTGGATGATCAGCCATGATCTCGTTGAATGGCGGAGCAGGCTCGAAGGGCCGAATGGCCTACTCCTGCTCCTATCTTCTATGTTTCTATGTTTCTATGTTTGCGGCTGCGGGCCGGGGACTCGGGCTTTCCCCCCCTCGGCCCGGTCCCGGGGCTCGGCTCCCGGGCAGCACGGTGGCATAGTGGTTAGCACTGTTGCCTCACAGCGCCAGGGACCCGGGTTCAAATCTGGCCTCGGGTGACTGTCTGTGTGGAGTTTGCACATTCTCCCCGTGTTTGCGTGGGTTTTCTCCAGGTGCTCCGGTTTCCTCCCACAGTCCAAAGATGTGCGGGTTAGGTTGATTGGCCATGATAAAAAAAAAAGAAAAATTGGCCCTTAGTGTTAGGGGGGATTAATACGTGGGGTTACGGGGTTACGGGGATAGGGCTTGGGTGGGATGGCTGTCGGTGTAGGGACCGGGTGTTTGGATGATCAGCCATGATCTCGTTGAATGGCGGAGCAGGCTCGAAGGGCCGAATGGCCTACTCCTGCTCCTATCTTCTATGTTTCTATGTTTCTACGTTTGCGGCCGCAGGCCGGGGACTCAGGCTTTCCCCCGCACGGCCCAGTCCCGGGGCTCGGCTCCGTTTGCGGCCGCGCGCCAGGGACTCGGCCTTTCCCCCCCCTCGACTAGGCCGCAGGCAAGCCGCTGCGACGGTCCGGAGCGGGAGTCGCCACGCACGGCCTTCCCCGCGGTGTCAACCACGTAGCCTGAGAGCCCGATCGAAAGCAAGCAGGGCTCCGAGTCACCAAGGCCCCACACACCCTTCTCCCCCCCAACTACCCCCCTTTCCTCCCCCCATTTGCCCCTTTCTGCCTTTCCCCCCACCCTCTTCACCCTCCCTTTCCCCCCACCCCTTCACCCCCTTTCCCTTCCCCCCTTCCCCCACTCACCCCTTCCCCCACACTCCCATTCCCCCCACCCCCTCCCCCACACCCCCTCCCCGCCATGCCCACACCCCCCTCCCCCCACCCCCACACCCCCACCCCCACACCCCCTCCCCCCCACCCCCACACCCCCTCCCCCCTCACCCCACACCCCCCAGCCCCTTCACCCCACACCCCCTTCCCCCTTCCCCCCCACCCCTTCCCCCCCACACCCCCTTCCCCCACACCCCCTTCCCCAACACCCCCCTTTCACCCCCCTTTCACCCCCTCCCACCCCCCACACCCTTCCCCCCTTCCCCCCCACACCCCCTTCCCCAACACCCCCCTTTCACCCCCTCCCACCCCCCACACCCTTCCCCCCTTCCCCCCCACACCCCCTTCCCCAACACCCCCCTTTCACCCCCTCCCACCCCCCACACCCTTCCCTCCCCACCCCCCTTTCCTCCCCACAACCCCACTTTCCCCCCCACCACTTTCCCCCCACCCCTTTCCCCTTTCTCTCTCTCCTTCCCTCTCTCTCTCTCCTTCCCTCTCTTTCTCTGTCTCTCTCTCCTTCCCTCTCTCTGTCTCTCTCTCCTTCACTCTATGTCTCTTTCTCTTCTTCCCTGTCTCTCTCTCTCCTTCCCTGTGTCTCTCTCTCCTTCCCTCTGTCTCTCTCTCTCCTTCCCTTCTCTCTCCTTCCCTCCCTCTCTCTCTCTCCTTCCCTCTCTGTCTCTCTCTCCTTCCCTCTCTCTCTCTGTCTCTCTCTCCTTCCCTCTCTGTCTCTCTCTCCTTCCCTCTCTCTCTCCTTCCCTTTCACTCTCTCTCCTTCCCTCTCTCTCTCTCTCACTCTCCTTCCCTCTCTCTCTCTGTCTCTATCTCCTTCCCTCTGTCTCAATTCAATTCAATTCAATTCAAATGCTTTATTGGCATGAAAGTTTACAGAGAACCATATTGCCAAAGCTTACATAGCAAAAAGGTACAGTTTTCCAACATTCTGTAGGTGTCAATCGATTTGACATTTGTTGGGAACATACAATATTACTTTTAAACAATATTAATTTTAAACAGTCTTTGTACTTCATTTGGTACGTTCAATATTAATTTTAAACAGTCTTAATTTTAAACAGTCCTCAGGTTGTGACATGTTGTTACATATTTGGCCCCAAGGTATGGTCTGTCTCCTTCTCCTAGGACTAATCTCAATTTTGACAGATCATCCAATTCCTTGAAATCTGGGTTGTTTGGCTTAGCTTGTTGAATAATATGTTTCTTGATGTGTTGAATTTTTCGCATTTTAGGAGGAAATGCATTTCTGTTTCAACCTCGCCGGCCAGACATTGATCGCATATTCTATTCTCTCTAGGCTCTCTGTCTCTCTCTCCTTCCCTCTCTCTCTGTCTCTCTCTCCTTCCCTCTCTCTCTCTGTCTCTCTCCTTCCCTCTCCCTCTCTCTCTCTCTCCTTCCCTCTCTCTCTCTCTCCTTCCCTCTCTCTCTCTATCTCTCTCTCCTTCCCTCTCTCTCTCTCTCTCCTTCCCTCTGTCTCTCTCTCCTTCCCTCTCTGTCTCTGTCTCTCTCTCCTTCCCTCTCTCTCTCTCTCTCCTTCCCTCTCTCTCTCTGTCTCTCTCTCCTTCCCTCTCTCTCTCCTTCCCTCTCTCTCTCCTTCCCTCCCTCTCTCTCTCTCTCCTTTCCTCTCTCTCTCTCCCTCCCCCTCTCTCTTTCCCTCTCTCTCTCTCCTTCCCTCTCTCTCGCTCTCTCCTTCCCTCTGTCTCTCTCTCTCTCCTTCCCTCTCTGTCTCTCTCTCCTTCCCTCTCTCTCTCTCCTTCCCTCTCTCTCTCTCTCCTTCTCTCTCTCTCTTTTCCTCTCTATCTCTCCCTCTCCTCTCTTTCCCTCTCTCTCTCTCCTTCCCCCTCTCTCTCTCTCCTCCCCCCTCTCTCTCTCTCTCTCCTTCCCTCTCTCTCTCTCTCTCCTTCCCTCTCTCTCTCTCTCTCCTTCCCTCTCTGTCTCTCTCTCTCCTTCCCTCTCTCTCTGTGTCTCTCTCTCCTTCCCTCTCTCTCTCTGTCTCTCTCTCCTTCCCTCTCTCTCTCTGTCTCTCTCTCCTTCCCTCTCCCTCTCTCTCTCTCTCCTTCCCTCTCTCTCTCTCTCCTTCCCTCTCTCTCTCTCCTTCCCTCTCTCTCTCTGTCTCTCTCTCCTTCCCTCTCTCTCTCTCTCCTTCCCCCTGTCTCTCTCTCTCCTTCCCTCTCTGTCTCTGTCTCTCTCTCCTTCCCTCTCTCTCTCTCTCTCCTTTCCTCTCTCTCTCTCTCCCTCCCCCCCTCTCTTTCCCTCTCTCTCTCTACTTCCCCCTCTCTCTCTCTCCTTCCCTCTGTCTCTCTCTCTCCTTCCCTCTCTGTCTCTCTCTCCTTCCCTCTCTCTCTCTGTCTCTCTCTCCTTCCCTCTCTCTCTCCTTCCCTCTCTCTCTCTCATCCTTCCCTCTCTCTCCTTTCCTCTCTCTCTCTCCCTCCCCCTCTCTCTTTCCCTCTCTCCCTCTCCTTCCCCCTCTCTCTCTCTCTGCTTCCCTCTCTCTGTCTCTCTCCTTCCCTCTCTCTCTCTGTCTCTCTCCTTCCCTCTCTCTCTCCTTCCCTCTCTCTCTCCTTCCCCCTCTCTCTCTCCTTCCCTCTCTCTCTCCTTCCCTCTCTCTCTCTCCTTCCCTCCCTCTCTCAATTCAATTCAATTCAATTCAATTCAATTTTTTTCAATTTTTCAATTCAAATGCTTTATTGGCATGAAAGTTTACAGGGAACCATATTGCCAAAGCTTACATAACAAAAAGTACAGTTTTCCAACATTCTGTAGGTGTCAAACAATTTTGACCTTCGTTGGGTACATACAATATTAGTTTAAACAATATTAATTTAAAGTCGTTGAACATCGTTGGGTACATTCAGTATTAATTTTAAACAGTCCTCAGGTTGTGACATGTTGTTACATATTTGGCACCAAGGTATGGTCTGTCTCCTTCTCCCAGGACTAATCTTAATTTTGACAGGTCATCCAATTCTTTGAAATCTGGGGTTGTTTGGCTGAGCTTGTCAAATAATATGTTTCTTGTTGTGTTGAATTTTTTGCATTTTAGGAGGAAATGCATCTCTGTCTCAACCTCGCCGGCCAGACATTGATCACATATTCTATTCTCTCTAGGCTGCCAGGATTTCTTGTATCTTCCTTTTTCAATTGCCAGTTGGTGGTCGCTTAGTCTGTACCTGGTGAGGGTCTGTCTCTGTTTTGTGTCTCTGATGGTCGAGAGATAGTCTGCCAGTTTATATTCTCTTTTTAGGGCCCGGTAACATTCTACTCTGCTTTGGCTTTTGGTTATTTTGTTCCAATGTTCCAGGTAGGTTTCTTTGCATTGTTTAATGATTTGGTTCACTCGGATTGGTGTTTGGACGGCAGTGTTGGTCTGGGACTGGTCAGGGTCCGGCTGAGTAGGAGTACTTAGTTTCAGTAGCAGCTGACTCAGGGGACTCTTTTCTGGGTTTAGCTCTTGGGTCTGGAAGGCTTTAAAATGAAGGGTGTCTGGGGAGCTAGATTTGAGGTGATTTAGGAAGTTTAGTGCTCGTTTTTGGATGTTTATTATCAGTGGGTATCTGCCTAGTTCGGCTCTGCATGCATTTGTTGGTGTTTTCCTTTGGGTGCGAAGAATGCTTCAGCAAAATTCTGCATGTAGGGCTTCTATTGTGTGTTTTTCCCATTTAGTGTAGCTATGGTGATTGAGCGGGCCCCATACTTCACTACCGTACAGCGCAATGGGCAGGATTATGCTGTCAAATATTTTGAGCCAGATTTTGATTGGGATTTGGATGTTGTAGAATTTTCTTTTTATTGCATATAGGGCTCTTCGGGCTTTTTCTTTTAGTGCATTCACTGCTATGCTGAAGCTCCCTGATGCTGTAATGGTTAGACCAAGGTAAGTGTAGCTCATAGTGTGTCCTATGATGGTATCACTGAGAGTAAACTGGTATTTGTTTTCCTGACACCTGGGCCTTTTTTGAAAAATCATGATGTTGGTTTTCTTTAGATTTACTGTTAGGGCCCAATTTTGGCAGTATTTGTCGAGTAGGTCTAGTTGTTGCTGTAATCCCTGTTCTGTGGGAGACAGCAGAACCAGGTCATCCGCATAGAACAGGGATTTCACTTCTCCATCCAGGAGACAGAGACCCGGTGACTCGCTTTTCTCCAGCATGTCTGCTAATTCATTTATGTATATGTTGAACAGGGTCGGGCTCAAATTGCAGCCCTGCCGGACGCCTCTTCTCTGGGTGAAGAAACCGGTGCGTTTGTCTCCAATTTTGACACCGCATTTATTTTTCAGATACATCGATTTAATAAGGTCATAGACTTTGCCCCCTATTCCACACTGAAGAAGTTTATAATAGAGCCCTTCGTGCCAGATCTCTCTCTCCTTTCCTCTCTCTCTCTCCCTCCCCCTCTCTCTTTCTCGCTCTCTCTCTCCTTCCCTCTCTCTCTCTCCTTCCCTCTGTCTCTCTCTCTCCTTCCCTCTCTGTCTCTGTCTTTCTCTCCTTCCCTCTCTCTCTCTCCTTCCGTCTCTCTCTCTCTCCTTCCCTCTCTCAATTCAATTCAATTCAATTCAATTCAAATCGCTTTATTGGCATGATAAGGTACATCTTATGTTGCCAAAGCATCGAAAAACATTTATGGTTGAACACATAAACGCAGATCTATCCATACAGTGTATAAACAGATATATCCCTGAGTGTATAAATATACATTCGTATAATTTGTATATGCTCTTTTCTTAGATTTAATGGTTGTCCCTCTGTTTATGGCAAGCTGTAACATAGTGTGCCGCTAAGGTTACACAATTTCTCTGTTCCCCTAGTAGGTATGGGAGTTTTTGGTCGTCATTCAAATTTCTGAATTCAGGGCATACTTTTGTGAATTTTGGGTAGAAATTCTCCCTGATGCCCTGATATTTTCCACAAGCTGTGAGGAAGTGCATCTCTGTCTCCACCACTCCCTGACTGCAGTGAGAGCATATCCTGTCCTCTCTTGGTAGCCGGGTCTGTCTGTGTCTGCCTTTTTCGATGGCCAGGCTATGTTCACTAAGTCTGTACCTTGTCAAGGTTTTTCTCAGTTTGCTATCCTTTACCATGGTCAGGTATTCAGCCATGTTGTATTGCCTGTTTAGGGCCAAGTAGCAATTGAGTTTGTTTTGGGTTTTTGTTGTTTCTGCCCAATATGACAGATATTTTTCCTTTTGCTTAGTGACAATTGTGTTGGGTCGAATTCTCTGTGCTACGATGTCACTGTCCTGGGACTGGCTATTGTTAGTAGTGTTAGTAGTTACTTCACTGAGTCCCAGGGCTAGTTGACTGAGGGTATTCTTCTTTATGGCCCTCTCTTGGCATTTCAGGGCTTCGTAATGATAGCAGTGGGGGTTGCTCATTTTTAGGTGTTTCCAAAATTTGGTGGCTCTTTTTTGGATAGTGATTATTAATGGATATTGGCCTAGTCCTGCCCTGCATGCATTGTTTACGGTTTTCCTTTGAGTTCGGAGGATACTTTTACAGAATTCTGCATGTAGGATCTCAATTGGGTGTTTGTCCCATTTTGCAAATTCTTGTTGTGTTAGCGGTCCCCACACCTCACTGCCATAGAGTGCAATTGGTTCAATTACTGATTTAAACATTTTGAGCCAAATGCTAATCGGGATTTCTATTTGGATTGATTTTTTAATGGCATAGAAAGCCCTTCTAGCTTTCTCTTTCAGTTCATTCACAGCCAGATGAAAATTTCCCGTAGAGCTGATTTTTAGGCCCAAGTATGTGTAGTTAGTGGTTTGTTCAATTTTAGTTGTTCCTAGTGTGAAATTTATTCTGGGTCCCTGATGTCTGGATCTTTGCTGGAACACAAGGACTTTGGTTTTTTGGTGGTTTATTGTCAGGGCCCAAGTCTGACAGAATGACTCTCTCTCCTTCCCTCTCTGTCTCTCTCTCTCCTTCCCTCTCTCTATCTGTCTCTCTCTCCTTCCATCTGTCTCTCTGTCCTTCCATCTGTCTCTCTGTCTCTCTCTCTCCTTCCCTCTCTCTCTCTGCCAATTCCAATTCCAATTCCAATTAAAATGCTTTATTGGCATGAAAGTTTACAGAGAACCATATTGCCAAAGCTTACATAGCAAAAAGGTACAGTTTTCCAACATTCTGTAGGTGTCAATCGATTTGACATTTGTTGGGTACATACAATATTACTCTCACTCTGTCTCTCTCTCCTTCCCTCTCCCTCTCTCTCTCTCTCCTTCCTTCTCTCTCTCTCCTTCCCTCTCTCTCTCTCCTTCCCTCTCTCTCTCTGTCTTTCTCTCCTTCCCTCTCTCTCTCCTTCCCTCTGTCTCTCTCTCTCCTTCCCTCTCTGTCTCTGTCTCTCTCTCCTTCCCTCTCTCTCTCTCCTTCCCTCCCTCTCTCTCTCTCTCCTTTCCTCTCTCTCTCTCCCTCCCCCTCTCTCTTTCCCTCTCTCTCTCTCCTTCCCTCTCTCTCTCTCTCCTTCCCTCTGTCTCTCTCTCCTTCCCTCTATCTCTCTCTCTCCTTCCCTCTCTCTCTCTGTCTCTCTCTCCTTCCCTCTCTCTCCTTCCCTCTCTCTCTCTCTCCTTCCCTCTCTCTCCTTTCCTCTCTCTCTCTTTCCCTCTCTCTCTCTCCTTCCCTCTCTCTCTCTCTCTCTCCTTCCCTCTCTCTCTCTCTTTCCCTCTCTCTCTCTCTGTCTCTCTCCTTCCCTCTTTCTCTCTCTGTCTCTCTCCTTCCCTCTCAAATTCAAATTCAAATTCAAATGCTTTATTGGCATGAAAGTTTACAGAGAACCATATTGCCAAAGCTTACATAGCAAAAAGGTACATTTTCAAACATTCTGTAGGTGTCAATCGGTTTGACATTTGTTGGGTACATACAATATTACTTTTAAACAATATTAATTTTAAACAGTCTCTCTCTCTCTCCTTCCCTCTCTCTCTCCTTCCCTCTCTCTCTCCTTCCTTCCCTCTCTCTCTCCCCTTCCCTCTCTCTCTCTCCTTCTCTCTCTCTCTCCTTCCCTCTCTCTCTCCTTCCCTCTTTCTCTCCTTCCCTCTCTCTCTCCTTCCCTCTCTCTCTCTCCTTCGCTCTCTCTCTCCTACCCCCTCTCCCACTCTCTCTCCTTCCCTCTCTCTCTCTCTCTCCTTCCCTCTCTCTCTCTCTCTCTCTCTCTCTCCTTCCCTCTCTCTCTCTCTCTCTCCCTCTCTCTCTCTCCTTCCCTGTCTCTCTCTCTCCTTTCCTCTCTCGCTCTCCCTCCCCCTCTCTCTTTCCCTCTCTCTCTTTCCCTCTCTCTCTCTCTCCTTCCCACACAGACAGACAGACAGACAAACTATTTATATATAAAAATTATTTGTACTTTTTTCATAACAACATGCCCTCAAAAAACCTTTGGCACCGCCGGGCACTCCAGCTAGTAAAAAATAAAGAAAGACTTGCATTTATATAGCGCCTTTCATGACCCGAAGTCGTCCCACAGCTGAAAAGTCACTGTTGTAATGTAGGAAAGGCAGCAGCCAATTTGTGCACAGGAAGGTCACACAAATAGCAATAAAATAAATGACCAGATACTATCTTTTAGTGATCTTGTTTGAGGGATAAATATTGGCCGTGAGTCTTTGGAGCTCTCTTCCTCAGAGGGCAGTGGAAGCAGAGTCTTTGAATATTTTTAAGGCAGAGGTAGATAGATTCTTGATAAGCAAGGGGGTGAAAGGTTATCGGGGGTAGGCGGGAATGTGGAGTAATCAGATCAGCCATGATCTTATTGAATGGCGGAGCAGGCTCGAGGGGCCGAGTGGTCTACTCCTGCTCCTAATTCGTATGTTAGGACACTCCCCTGCTCTTCAAATAGCGCCATGGGAATTTTGAGCTCAAGGTAGAGCCACCAGGCAGACTCTCTATTTAAAAGTAGTGGGCAATTATCCTTTTAAAAACAATGGTTCTAGGAATGGGGGATTACAGTTAAATGGATTGCCTGGAGAAGCTGGGATTGTTCTCCTTCGAGCAGAGAAGGCTAAGAGGAGATTTGATAGAGGTGTTTAAAATCATGAAGGGTAGAGTGGATAGAGTAAATAAAGAGAAACTGTTTCCAATGGCTGAAGGGACGATAACCAGAGAGCACAGGTGATTGGCAAAAGAACCAGAGGCGACATGAGGAAAAACTTTTTTACCCAATGAGTGTTTAGGATTTGGAATGCATTGTGTGGCGGATACAAACTCAATATTAGCCTTCAAAAGGAAATTGGATAAATACTTGAAAGAGAAAAATTGCAGGGATATGGGGAAAGAACGAGGGAGTGGGACTAACTGGATTGCTCTTCGAAAGAGCCGACACAGACTCGATGGGCCAAATGGCCTCCTTCTGTGCTGTACTATGCTATGATTCTGATTCAAACAGGTGCTTTTAGTCTTATGATGCAATCTGAGGAGAACACCAATGACCAGCCTACATTCCACTTGGTCTGAAAGAATGAGTACAAAGTATGTAAATAGTTTGAGCAAAGGAGGTCCTTCTAGTGGAGGCTATTAAGTTGCTGCTGCAACATTACAGAAATGCTAGTTAAGGGGTGGGAAATGTGACGAGTAGGGCCAATGCTTTCCAGGTTGGGTTACCGATGGGGTGCCATGCTATGAACTGAGTCTTTGATGCATTTTTAGCATTTTAGGTATTTCTTTCCTTTCAGCACACTTTAGTCAATCCTATCTTGACATTCTACCTTAGTCCAGCCAACCATTTCCTCAATTGCTCCCATAACCTATGCATGTTGGAGACTGCATTGATACAACTGACCAGCTCCTGCCATGCTTCCTGCATATTGGCTCTGCTGGAGAGGAGGAGTCCCACTGCACCAAAAATGGCAACTGCTGAACGTACTCTTGCAGCACCTCCAGGCTTTCTTCTGAGAAGGCGACAGTTTCTCACAGGCTGCTGACATATTCTTTTCCTTTCACTGTGGCACAACGGCCAGACTAGATTCAAAATTAGTGTAATCTCCCTTTAAGTGTTGCACTCCTAACTCACTAATACCGAGCTGATAGCACACTTCTCGCACACAAAAAATATTTCAATTAATAGACCTTGCTGAATCTGGAGACGTCTACTTGCGTGGGCGCACGGGTAAGCACTGCAATCATAAATGATTCTATACATGTGATTGGAGGATGAGCCCTAGTGTGTCTAATGTGAACTTTAGCAATCTGCACATTAACGCCAGGTATCTTGGACCTGCCAAGATGCTTTTGTCTTGCGACATTCCAACATTAAAGATCTGTTCCACATAGATGCCAGACTAGATAGATTGCTTCTGTTGGATTTCAACTATTCTCTTCAATCTTGGCTCATGAGACCAGTTGCCATAACAACCAAAAGGGCTGAGGATTACCTGGATGCAAACCCTGTTTAACTACTGTGAGGCCGATGCCAAAAAAAGGGTGCTCACTGAGCAGTGTTTTGGAGTTTTAAGGCAACAATCACTGGTTGACTGCATCAGCTGGTGGCACATCATAGTATGCTCTAGAGATGATGTGCAGGATAGTCATGATATACTGTGTACTCCTTAACATAACAATTGGAAGAGGCATCAGCTTGCAGGACACCAAAGAGTTTCAGTCTCCAGGGGATAAGCAGGACTAATTGAGCCTCAAACAGATGACTGCTGTGCAGGAAGTGTCAGCAGATAATGGCCACATTCTTCAGCTAAACTCCAACAATATGATTGTTGAAATGACCTGGCTGCAATGATAACTATCCCTCTGCACAACCTTTGCAGTCCTGCTGCCATCCTGCAGCTGACAGGTCCTGCACTGGAGCTGATAGCTGTGGCTGTAAATTTACATAGGATTACATCGGATATACGGCACAGAAACAGGCCATTCGGCCCAACCAGTCCATGTTGGCGTTTATGCTCCACTCGAGCCTCCTCCCGTCTTTCTTCATCGAACTCTATTAGCATAACCCTCTATTCCCTTCTCCCTCATATGCTTGTCCAGCCTCCCCTTAAATGCATCTATACTATTCACTTCAACCACTCCCTGTGGTAGCGAGTTCCACATTCTTACCACTCGCTGGGTAAAGAAGTTTCTTCTCAATTCCCAGTTGTTTCCCAGCAATCGAACAACAACAACAACAACTTGTATTTATATAGTGCCTTTTACATAGTAAAACGTCCCAAGTCACTTCATGGGAGTGTTATAAGACAAATAAATTTGATACCGAGCCACAAAAGGAGGAATTAGGGCAGATGACCAATAGCTTGGTCAAAGAGGTAGGTTTTAAGGAGGGTCTTAAAGGAGGAAAGAGGTAGAGAGGCGGAGAGGTTTAGGGAGGGAATTCCAGAGCTTAGGGCCTAGGCAGCCGATTAAAATCAGGAATGCTCAGGAGGGCAGAATTGGAGGGTGCAGATATCTCGGGGGATTGTGGGGCTGAAGGAGATTACATAGATAGGAAGGGTGAGGCCATGGAGGGATTTGAAAACAAGGATGAGAATTTTAAAATCGAGGCGTTGTTTAACCAGGAGCCAATACAGGTCAGCGGGCACAGGGGTGATGGGTGAACGGGACTTGGTGCAAGTTAGGACTTGGGCAGCAGAGTTTTGGATGAGCTCAAGTTTGCGTAGGGTAGAATGTGGGAGGCCAGCCAGAAATGTATTGGAATAGTCAAGTCTAGAGGTAACAAAGGCGTGGATGAGGGTTTCAGCAGCAGATGAACTGAGGTAGGGGCAGACACAGGCGATTTTACAGAGGTGGAAATAGGCGGTCTTAGTTATGGCGCAGATATGTGGTCGGAAGCTCATTTCAGGGTCAATTATGACACCAAGGTTGCAAACAGCCTGGTTCAGCCTCAGACAAATGCAGGGAGAGGGATGGAGTCAGTGGCTAGGGAACGGAGTTTGTGGCGGGCACTGAAGACAATGGCATCGGTCTTCCCAATATTTAATTGGAGAAAATTTCTAGCAAAAAGACCATTTCTACTGTGGGATGACACTGGTCTTTCTCTCCTGGGTGTTCAAAGAGGTTATAATAAAAATAAAATACTGGCACCAGTATTGGGACAGGAAGGAACTGTATTGTAGGGACGGGCTTCACCTGAACCGGTCTGGGAACAGGGTCCTAGCGAAAAGGATAAATAGGGCGGTCACAAGGACTTTAAACTAGTAAATGGGGTGGGGGGGGGGGGGCAGTGCTCAGGGGGAAATTGCAGTACAAATAGTACAAATAGTAGTTCAAAAGCAAATGAAAGGGAAGAGAGTAGAGCAACTAGTCAGTAATTGTGCTTTAGGCACTACAGGTAAAGGGAAAACTAAAAGGTGTAAAGCGATTAAACCAGGAGAGAGAAATAAGAAACATGTGAATAAAACATCAGAGCTGAAGGACAGGCTAGGGTGTGTGACCCAAATAAGCATTCTTTATACAAATGCATGGAGTATAAGGAATAAATTGAATGAACTGCAGGCACAAATTCAAATTGGAGGGTATGACATTACTGAGACATGGCTGCAAGACATTCAAGACTGGGAACTAACTATAGCAGGTTATGAGGTCTACAGGACAGATAGGGAAAATGGCAGAGGGAGAGGAGTAGCCGTAGTGATCAATGATGAAATCACTTCAATGATAAGAGAGGATTTAAAGAGAGGCGAGCAGGCAGTGGAGACTTTATGGGTTGAATTAAGAAATAGGGAAGGATCTAAGACTGTATTGGGAGTTGTGTATAGGCCCCCTGGTAGCAGCTGTGAAGTGCTAGATTGTATAAATGCAGAGATTAGACATGCGTGTAGTAAAGGCAGAATGGTTTTAATGGGGGGTTTTAACCTTCATATAGATTGGGAAAGGTCAGAAAGGTAGTGAATTTCTTGAGTGTGTCCAGGATAGTTTTCTACAACAATATGTCCTAGAGGCAACAAGGGGGCAAGCCATATTAGATTTAGTAATGAGTAATGAGCCAGATTTAGCTAACAGCCTAACTGCGTGAATATTTATCCAATAGCGATCATAACATGATCGAGTTCAACATAGTGTTTGAAAGGGAGAAACGCAAAACAGCTCCTAAGATTCTAGATTTAGGTAAGGCCGACTTCAATAGCGTGAGGCAGAGACTGTCCACAGTAAACTGGGCAAATCTGTTAATGGGTCAAACGACAGAAGATCAGTGGGAGATGTTTATTAAAGAATTTAACGTGATACAGAACCAATTTATACCCCGGAGGGGCAATAGCTCTATTTGCCAAAAAAACAGCCAGGGACAGCATAAAACTAAAGGTAAGGGCATACAAAAATGCAAAAAATAGCATCGATCCTGGCGAATTGGAAAGATACAAAGAACAGCAAAGGGTCACAAAACAGATATTAAGAGCTACAAAAAGGGAGTATGAAAAGAAACTTGCAAGGGATATTAAAATCAATACGAAGAATTTTTACAGTTCCATTAGCAAGAAGAGGATGATCAGAAGCAATGTTGGCCCCTTAAAAACTGAAAGTGGTGATATTGTCAGTGTCAATGGGGAAATGGCAGACATGTTGAATAATTACTTTGCATCAGTATTTACAGTAGAAGAGGATAGCATGCCGGAAATCCCAAAGAAACCAATATTGAATCGGGGACAGGGACTCAATAAAATTAATGTAAGTAAATTAACAGTAAGGAGGAAAATAATGGCACTAAAGATTGACAAATCCCAGGGCCAGATGATTTCCATCCTAGGGTTTTAAAGGAAGTAGGTGAGCACACTGCAGATGTCCTAACTATAATCTTCCAAAGTTCTCTTATTTCAGGAACCGTTCCTTTAGATTGGAAAATTGTGCATGTCACTCTGCTTTTTAAGAATGGTGAGAGAGGGAAACCAGGGAATTATATACTAGTCAGCCTAACATTTGTTGTCGGGAAATTGCCACAGTCTATAATTAAGGATAGGGTGTCTGAACACCTCAAATTTTTTTAGTTGATCAGAGAGAGCCAGCGTGGATTTATGAAAGGTAGGTCATGCCAGACGAACCTGATTGAATTTTTTAAAGAGGTGACTAAAGTAGTGGATGGGGGAATGTCTATGGATGTTATTTATATGGACTTCCAGAAGGCATTAGATAAAGTCCCACTTAAGAGATTGTTAACTAAGGTAGAAACCACTGAATTGAGGGCAAATTATTGACCTGGTTAGGAAATTGGCTGAGCGGCAGGAGACAGAGCGTAGGGATAATGGGTAGGTACTTAAATTGGTGTCTCACAGGGATCTGTATTGGGGCCTCAACTATTCACAATATTTATTAACGACTTAAATGATAGCACAGAAAGTCATATATCCAAATTTGCCGATGACACAAAGATAGGCAGCATTGTAGACAGTGTAGATGAAAGCATAAAATTACAAAGGGATATTGATAGATTAAGTGAATGGGCAAAACTGTGGCAAATGGAGTTTGTTGTGTATTTTGAATGTTGTATTTGAATTGTCCCACATAGCTTACCGTAGTTGTGATGTGCAATGCACTATGGGAAATAGAGTGCATGTTGTTGAGAAGACTCTCTGGAAAGTGATGGCTGTTAACTAAACTCTGTCTCCTGCGTACTCTTTTAATTGTTATACAAGCAAGGTTATTAAACTCTTGAGATTTAACAAAAGTGGCGATGAGGACGTCTGAACTTACGTGGCTCTACTGTGCGGAAGATAGTCGGGTTTTACATGTTTAAAACTGTTATTTTTGCCATGGACAGTTAATTAAAGTGAGGCTGGCTCAAGGATAAAGGAGCTTGCAATGGCGGGAAGATGAGATGGCGTATAAGGTACTAACGACTTGAGGAAGGGGAGGAAAAGCAGTGAGTAAATCGGGAAGGACATTTATTCAACTGTGAAACGATCTGTGAATTGAAGCACTAAATAACTGATAGTGATTTTAGTTGAGTTCAACATTGGAAGGATCCTTAGTGAATGATAATTAGGAGCCTGAGAGAAGGAAAATGGCTGGAATTATTGGTAACATTGGACCGTTTGATGAGAATGTTGAACAATGGAGCTCATACACAGAACGATTTGAATACTTCACACAAGCAAATGACATTGGAGGGAACAAAGTAGTACCTACATTGTTAAGTGTGATGGGACCAAAGACTTTCAATCTTTTGCGTAGTTTAGTGCATCCAGATAAACCAGGGACTAAACAATATAGCGAAATTGTGGAGATACTAAAAGGGCATTTTTCACCCAAACCCCTAGTCATAGCTGAGAGGTTTAGGCTCCACAGGCATAACCAGGAAGAAGGAGAAACAGTGACCATGTTTGTAGCTGCACTAAAAAGACTATCAGAGCACTGTGAGTTTAATGACGTGCTAAATGATACTATAAGAGACAGGCTAGTGTGTGGTATGAGAACTGAAGCCATACAGAAGAGACTATTAACGGAGAGTAATCTGACTCTACAAAAGGCCATTGAAATCAGTATTTCCATGGAATTGGCAGCTAAGGAAGCTCAACAGTTGGGTGCAACAGAAAAAGTGCACAAAGTAAGAACAGAGAGCCAAGGGCCATGCTTCCGTTGTGGCAAAACGGGGCATCTTGCGTCTGCATGCTGGTGTGTGGACATGGATTGCCACAGCTGTGGTAAAAAGGGACATATTCAGCGCGCATGCAGAAATAAAAAGGACACAGAGAAAACGTCAAAGACGGAAGGAAGAAAAAAAACATTCAGACAAAAGACAAAGAAGCATGTCCGCTCTGTAGAACAGGACAAAACAGAGGCAAGTGACACTTCAGTGGAGGAACTATCACTGAACGTGCTGACTGTAGCTGGGGATTTGCATGGCTACTGGGTCTCACCCTTGCTAGAGGGGCAGCCTGTGTGAATGCAGATCGATACCGGGGCAGCAGTATCTCTTATGTCAGAGACAGTCTACAAAAAGACATTAAAGCACCTTCCACTCCAGCCAGCTAATATAGCGTTAAAGACATATACCGGTGAAAGAGTAACCGTGAGAGGTAGCACTGAGGTCACAGTTCAGTTGAATGGACAAACTAGGAAGTTACCACTCTACGTAGTTAAAGGAGACTACCCCTCCCTGCTGGGATGTTCGTGGATGGAGAGAATAAAATTAGACTGGTCATCAGTCTACATGATGTCACACAATGATCCAGGCTTACCCGCCATCTTAAAGAAACATGCAGAAGTCTTTAATGGAGAACTGGGTAGCATGAAAGATATTACTGTGAAGCTTCTTATTAAGCAGGATAGCAAACCCAAGTTCATGAAGGCACGACCCGTACCATATGCCATCAGACCAAAAGTCGAGGCTGACTTAGAAGCCCTAGTTGAAAGCGGAGCACTAGAACCAGTCAACGTGAGTGAATGGGCAACGCCCATCGTACCAGTGCTCAAGAAAGGGGGTGGAGTTAGGAATGTGGAGATTTTAAAGTAACTGTTAACCCTGTATTGTCAGTGGAGCAATATCTGCTCCCCCATATTGATGATTTGTTTGCGGGACTTGCTGGGGGCCAGAGTTTAGCACAATCGACCTCTGTCAAGCCTACCTGCAAATGCATGTGGATGAACAGTCACGAGAAATGCTGACTATTGTGACACACAAGGGCCTATTTAGGTATCGTCAACTTCCTTTCGGAATTACATCAGCTCCAGCGCTTTTCGAACGTGCTATGGACCAGATCCTTAGTGGATTGCTTGGAGTCCAGTGCTACTTAGATGATTTCTTAGTTACTGGGTGTGATGACCAAGACCATCTGCGTAACTTGGACACAACGCTACAGAGACTGAGGGATTACGGACTCAGAGTTCGCAGGGATAAATGCGATTTTTTTCAGGCATCAGTTGAGTACCTTGGTCATGTGATCAATGCCACAGGCCTTCACAAGGCACCATCCAAGACCAAGGCAATCGTGGATGCCCCAGCACCTGAAAATATCAGCCAGCTGCGTTCTTTTCTAGGGTTACTGAACTACTATGGATGGTTCATACCGAACCTAGCCTCGATGCTGAGGCCGCTACATTGGTTGCTATGTAAAAACAAGAAGTGGGAATGGACTAACAAGTGCCAGGAGGCGTTCATGACAGCAAAGGACACGCTCCTGAGGTCAGAGGCTTTGACGCATTTTAACCCTTCATTAGCAATACAGTTAGCTTGCGATGCATCGTTATATGGTGTGGGAGCGGTCGTTTCTCATATCATGCCAAACAGAGAAGAGAAGCCGATAGCATTCACATCCAGGACTTTGAACAGAGCTGAAACTAACTACGCCCAAATAGAATGAGAAGCACTGAGCATCGTTTTTGGTGTTCGCAAGTTTCACCAATATTTGTACGGGAGACAGTTCACCCTACTAACAGATCACCGCCCTCTCACGACCATCTTCGGGCCACATACAGGGATTTCGTCACTTGCTGCGAGCAGAATGCAAAGGTGGGCGCTGCTGTTGTCTGCACACACATTTGACATTAGATATCGCAAGTCTGACCTGCACGGCAACGCCGACGGTCTTTCCAGGTTGCCGCTGCCTGTCACCAAGCCTATGACGCGTAGCATGGACATCTGCTATTTTAGGCAGGTGGCGAACGCACCTGTTACTTCGACACAGGTCCGACGAAACACCAGAAATGACCCAGTGTTGTCTGCAGTGCTGGACATTATCGTCAGGGGCAAGCTTGACAGCGATGACCCAAACCTGAAACCATATCTCTTAAGGAGAAACGAACTGTCGGTGCAGTCTGGATGTTTGCTGTGGGGGAGGAGGGTGGTTATTCCACCATCGCTACGGAAACCAGTGTTACAGCAACTACACTGTGGAATGGTTCATATGAAAGAAATAGCGAGGAGCTACTTCTGGTGGCCGGGTATGGATGGACAGATTGAGGACAAAGCTAAAACCTGTTCCTCATGTCAGAGAGTTCGTAATGTGCCACAGCTTGCACCTCTTCACCCCTGGGACTTTCCGGAGGAAGCATGGCACCGCATTCATGTAGACTTTGCAGGTCCATTCGAGGAATGTTCCTGGTGGCTGTTGACGCGCACAGTAAGTGGCCAGAGGTTGTTATAATGAGGTCCACCACCGCTGAGAAGACCATCGAGAAGTTAGGTGAGGTGTTCAGCCGATTTGGATCTCCGATGCAACTTGTCTCAGACAACGGTCCACAGTGGGTGTCACAAGAAATGGCTACATTCCTGCAGGTGAATGGCGTACATCATATCAGGGCTGCACCATACCACCCTGCGACCAATGGTCTAGCTGAGAGGTTTGTTCAGACCATGAAGTACTCTCTAAAGGCATCGCAAGGCCAGGGAATGCTTCATCAGTGCCTGAATAGTTTCCTGTTGAGTTACAGGAACACACCACATGCGACCACAAAAGCATCACCTGCCACTCTACTGCTCAAAAGAGAGCTACGAACCAACTTCAACCTGCTGAAACCGCCAAAGGTGAAAGACATGGTACAGTATCAGCAGGACAAGCAGATCAAGCGACGTGAACAATGCTCCAAAGACAAAGGCCTAGAAATTGAGTGCCCTTAGCGCCGATTTTGCGGCGCTAGAGGGCCTAGCGCTGCATTTGGCGCCGGCGCCGAAATTGCCTGGGGCCCTTACGCCGCGGTAGACCGGTAGCGCTGCGCCGGCACCGATGACATCATCGGTGTGCGCAGCGTCCCGGTTGCCATGCCGACGGGCCCCAGCGCCGAAATTCAGTTGCGGCCGCCTCGCCCGTGACAGCCGCAACTAAGACTCTGGCAACAGAGTCTTACGAGTCTTTGCGCCGGCGCATTAAAGGCCCCGCGGCGGCCGGCCGCTTTCCCGCCGGCCGCCTGGCCACAGCTCCCTCCCCGGACTTCCCCCCCCCCCCCCCCCGGAACAGAAGCAAGCCCGGCACTTGTCCGAGGTGCCGGGCTAATTTTTGAAAAGATTTTCGCGGGCCGCGATCGGGTGCAGGCAGCTCCTCCTTAAGGGAAGGAGGAGGCCTGCACTTCCCGAGCCTGCCGCACCGCATCGGGTGCCGCAGCACCGGAATTGCGGCGCGAAACGGCAGTTAGCGCCGATGTACCGCCGCAAAGACCCTTCAGTAGCGCCGGCAGCCGTTTGGGCGCGGCACTGCTGAATTTTTGGCGCGCGCAGGGGGACTTAGCGCCGGCACTAACTTCCGGCGCTAAAGCCCTGGCTAAGCCAAAACTCAATTTCTAGGCCAAAGTCTTCAGTCCAGGTGAACATGTGTTGGCACGGTGTAGTGTCCGAGGATCAATAATACTCAGACTGCAGGAGAACAATAAAACAGGTATTTACTGAACAGAGAGTAATTCAAGACTGAAATACAGAAGCCTGCTATGGCTTTATATACAGGGGTGGTCACTGCCGGTACTGCAGTATAGAATCAGTTCTTCTCTTAAAGGCACATACACAACAATTCCTCCCCTTTTAGATAAACAGTACATAACATTCATTTAACAACTAAATAATAACTAATTACAATTACAATTTTCTCTGTACTATATACATCAACTGAAATAATCATTTATAAGTTCAGTCTTTGAGGAGGCTTCCTGATCCTGACTGGATTGCGCCTTTCTCGAGTATCCTGTTCTTGCGTCGGAGTTGATTCTGGCTCATTGTCATTGGTTGGTTCGTCAGCTTCCAATACCACTGCTTCTGAGGTAGATGCAATCTGTACTTCGGGTTGATTACCAGGTGCACCTGCTCGTGGTATGGGTTTGGCTTGTTCCTGTGACTCTAGAATCTGGTCAGCATGGCGTCTCACGATGCTCTCTCCAATGTCCACTGTGTACATTAGTGCTCCCTGCTGTGTGCATATCGTTCCTGGCTGCCATTTTTCTGTTCGGTAGTTGCGGGCCAAGACTGGTTGCCCTATCTTGAAGCTCCTGGTTGGCTTCTCATTTATGTGCTGGAATTGCTTATACTCAACATCTCGTCTTATGTTTGGTTTGAGCAAATCCAGGCGACATCTTAGCCTTCGATTGAAGAACATTATGGCTGGAGCTTGGTTGGTGACTGCATGTGTCGCATTTCGGTAAGCAAACAAGAAATTATTCACCTTGTGTTGTAGTGGTATGTCGTCATTATACATTGCCTTTATTGCCTTTTTAAAGGTCTGAACAAACATAAGAACATAAGAACATAAGAAATAGGAGCAGGAGTAGGCCAATCGGCCCCTCGAGCCTGCTCCGCCATTCAATAAGATCATGGCTGATCTGATCCTAACCGCCAATCTACTATCACTGAACCATCTCCTGAATCTAACAGAATTAGACACACGAAATAGGAGCAGGATCAGGCTACATGGCCCCTGGGCCCGCTCCGCTACCCACAGGGCCATGACCGATCCGAACCTAGACTCATGTCCAAATTCCTGCCCGTTCCCCATAACCCTTTATTCCATTTACTTCTAGGAAACTGTCTATTTCTGTTTTAAATTTATGTAATG
The DNA here is from genome assembly GCF_052327205.1 of Somniosus microcephalus. Taxonomy (NCBI): domain Eukaryota; kingdom Metazoa; phylum Chordata; class Chondrichthyes; order Squaliformes; family Somniosidae; genus Somniosus; species Somniosus microcephalus. The sequence continues at coordinate 64,051,174 of NC_140989.1, forward strand.
ATGTAGCTTCTACAGCTTTTTGGGGCAGCATATTCCATGGACCTACCACCCTCTGAGTGAAGTAGTTCCTCCTCATCTCAGTTTTGAAATAGCAGCCCCTTATTCTAAGACTATGCCCCCTAGTTCTAGTTTCACCCATCATCGGGAACATTCTCCCCGCATCCACCCGATCCAACCCCTTCACAATCTTATATGTTTCAATAAGATCACCTCTCATTCTTCTGAACTCCAATGAGTAGAGTCCCAATCTACTCAACCTCTCCTCATATGTCCATCCCCTCATCCCCGGGATTAACCGAGTGAACCTTCTTTGTACTGACTCAAGAGCAAGTATGTCTTTTCTTAAGTATGGACACCAAAACTGTATGCAGTATTCCAGGTGCGGTCTCACCAATACCTTGTACAACTGAAGCAATACCTCCCTATTTTTATATTCTATCCCCCTAGCAATGAAAGCCAACATTCCATTGGCCTTCTTAATCACTTGCTGCACCTGCATACTAACCTTTTGAGATTCGTGCACCAGGACCCCCAGATCCCTTTGTACTTCAGTACTTTCCAGTTTCTTGCCATTAAGATAATAACTTGCTCTACGATTTTTCCTGCCAAAGTGCATAACCTCACACTTTCCAGTATTGTATTCCATCTGCCAAATCTCTGCCCACTTACTTAGCCTGTCTATGTCCCCTTGCAGGTTTTTTATGTCCTCCTCACTCACTACTTTCCCCCCCATCTTAGTATCATCTGCAAACTTTGATATGTTACACTCGGTCCCCTCCTCCAAATCGTTAATATAGATTGTAAAGAGTTGGGGACCCAGCACTGACCCCTGTGGAACACCACTAGTTACTGATTGCCAGTCTGAGAATGAACCATTTATCCCAACTCTCTGCTTTCTGTTAGATAGCCAATCCTCTATCCATGCCAGAATATTACCCCCAATCCCGTGATTTTTTATCTTAAGCAATAATCTTTTGTGTGGCACCTTGTCAAATGCCTTTTGGAAGTCTAAATACACTACGTCCACTGGTTCCCCTTTATCCACCCTATATGTTACTTCCTCAAAGAACTCCAGCAAATTTGTCAAACATGACTTCCCCTTCATAAAACCATGCTGACTTTGTCCTATTAAATGATGATTATCCAAATGGCCTGTTACTGTCTCCTTAATAATGGACTCCAATATTTTACCTACCACAGATGTTAGGCTAACCGGTCTATAGTTTCCAGCCTTCTGTCTACTGCCCTTTTTAAATAAGGGCATTACATTAGCAGTTTTCCAGTCTGCCGGGACCTTTGCTGATTCCAGGGAGTTTTGGAAAATTATTACCAATGCATCCACAATCCCTACCGCCACTTCCCTCAAGACCCTAGGATGTAAGCCATCAGGTCCAGGTGATTTATCTGCCTTGAGTCCCATTATTTTACCGAGTACCACTTCCTTAGTGATTTTGATCGTGTTTAGCTCCTCGCCCCCTATAGCCCCCTGTTTTTCCAGTGTTGGGATATTCTTAGTGTCTTCTACTGTAAAGACTGATACAAAATATTCATTCAGTGTTTTTGCCATCTTCATATTTCCCACCATTAATTTCCCGGTCTCATCCTCTAAGGGACCAACATTTACTTTAGCCACCCTTTTTCTTTTTATATAACTATAAAAACTCTTACTATCTGTTTTTATATTTTTTGCTAATTTACTTTCATAATCTATCTTCCCTTTCTTAATCAATCTTTTTGTTACTTTTTGCTGTCTTTTAAAGTTTTCCCAATCCTCTATCCTCCCACTAGATTTGGTTACCTTATATGCCCTTGTTTTTAGTCAAATACTATCCTTAATTTCTTTACTTAGCCACGGATGGCTGTCTTTTCTTTTACACCCTTTTCTTCTCAGTGGAATATATTTTTTTTGGAAGTTGTAAAATAACTCCTTAAATGTACACCACTGATCATGTATCGTCTTACCCTTTAATCTATTTTCCCAATCCATTCTACTCAATTCTGCTGTCATACCTTCATAGTCTCCTTTATTCATGCTTAGCACGCTTGTTTGAGATCCAACCTTCTCACCCTCTAATTGAATATGGAATTCAACCATGTTATGGTCACTCATTCCAAGGGGATCCTTTACTAGGACATTTTTAATTAATCCTGCCTCGTTACACAGGACCAGATCTAAGGTTGCTTGCCCCCTGGTCGGTTCAGTTACATACTGCTCAAGAAACTCATCCCTAACACACTCAATGAACTCATCCTCAAGGCAGCCCTGCCCAATTTGACTTGTCCAATTAATATGATAGTTAAAATCCCCCATAATTATAGATGTTCCCTTATTACAAGCCTCAACTATTTCCTGATTGATACTCCGTCCAACAGAGTTGCAACTGTTCAGAGGCCTATAGAGTACGCCCACTAGTGTTTTTTTCCCCTTATTATTCCTTACCTCCACCCAAACTGTTTCATTATCCTGATCTTTTGACCCAATATCATTTCTCTGTATTACAGTGATTCCTTCCTTTATTAACATAGCCACCCCACCTCCCCTTCCTTCCTGCCTGTCCTTCCTGATCGTTAAATAACCTGGTATGTTTAATTCCCAGGCATTGTCACCCTGCAGCCATGTTTCTGTAATGGCCACAAGATCATACCCATATGTAGTTATTTGTGCCATTAACTCGTCTATTTTGTTACGAATGCTACGTGCATTCAGATAGAGAACTTTCAAATATGTTTTGTGACACTTAGTTCCTGCTTTTGCCCTTTTTATTACTTTACCTTTTACTCCATACCTTCTGCCCCTTCCTGACACACTCTGGTTTTTAACTTCCCCACTGCTACCTAAGTCTATGACCTTCTCTGTTGTCATTTTTATTACTTGCTCTCTAGGAACCTCCCCCCCACTAGTTCGTTTAAAGCCCTCTCAGCCAATCCATTTGTGGCTGGATGATATGGGGCAGATGTGTAATGTTTCACCCCAATATTCCTCAGAAACCTCCGGAAATCCTCTGACACTAACTGTGGCCCATTGTCGGAGCAAATCTGTTCTGGCAAGCCATTCCTGGCGAAGATGGTCCGTAGGACTGCAATAGTTTTCTCCGTGGTGGTGGAGGACATTTTGATGACCTCTGGCCATTCAAATGGGCGTCCACAGCGATTAAGAACATTGAGTCCATAAATGGACCAGCAAAATCAATGTTTACCCATTGCCATGGAGATGAGGGCCACTCCCATGGATGTAGCGGGCCTGTGGTGGAGCGTTTTGGACCTTCTGGCATCCTGTGCATCTCTTGGTCATATCCTCGATTTCTTTATCGATTCCCGGCCACCACACATACGCCCTGGCTAGGCTCTTCATTTTTACCCCTCCCAGGTGACCCTCATGAAGCTCATTGAGCACTCTATCTCTCAACTTGGGTGGAATTACCACTCGGGATCCACACATCAAGGTCCCCCGGCACACTGACAGCTGTTCTCTCCTTGGCGAGAATGCTGGCAACAGTGAGTCGCCATGTGCTGGCCATCCCTTCACCGTCAAATCATAGACCCGAGAGAGTGTCGGGTCATTTCGGGTTTCCTTCTCTATACTTGAGTTTGTAACAGGTAGACATTCGACTATGGTCGCATGGAATATCTCAACAGGGTCCACTGCTGGTGCTTCCTCTACCGTAGGCAACGGTAGGCGCGACAGCCCATCAGCGTTTCCATGCTGTTTCGTACCCTTGTACTCTATGTCGTACTGATGTGCCCCTAGAAAAAGTGACCATCTTTGCAGCCGTTGCGGCGTCATCACCAGAACGCCCTTCTTTGGGTTAAAAATGGAGACCAGGGGCTGATGATCAGTCAGTAGGGTAAGTTTCTGCCCGTGCAGATAGTGATTGAACTTCTTCACCCCCCACACCAGGCTGAGGGCCTCCCTGTCAATCTGGGCACAGTTACGCTCGGCTGAGGTTAACGAGCACGACGCAAAGGCTATTGGCCTCTCTGAACCGTCAGGGAATTTGTGTGACAGCACCGCTCCGATGCCGTAGGGAGACGCATCACATTCTAACCGAATCGGTAGTGTTGGATTGTAGTGGGCCAATACTTCTTTTGAAGTGATTAGGCGTTTACATTTCTGAAAGGCACGCTTACACTCATCACTCCATTTCCATGTTACTCCAGTTTGCAGTAGGGTGTTCAGTGGGTGCAGAATTGTAGATAAATTCAGCAAGAACTTATGGTAGTAGTTCACCAACCCGAGGAACGACCTCAGTTGCGACACATTTTCCGGTGCTGGAGCCTTGACTGCAGCCTCAATCTTGTCCGGCGACTTATGCAACCCTTCCTCATCAATCATGTGGCCACAATACGAGATTTGTCTCCTGAAGAACTCGCATTTGGGGCGGTTGGCTCGTAGCCCATATTCCTGTAATCTCGTGAGCACCTGCTCCAGGTTGGCAAGGTGTTCACTGTCATTTTCGCCCGTAACCAGGATGTCGTCCAAATAACACTTGGTCCATGGATCCCTTGCAGGACTTGTTCCATCGCCCTCTGCCAAATAGCCAGGGCTGATGCTACCCCGAATACCAGTCGATTGTACTGGTAAAGGCCTTTGTGAGTGTTTATCGTGAGGTATTTCCTAGACGCTTCTTCCACCTCCATTTGTAGATACGCTTGGGCCAGATCAATCTTTGTAAAGCGTTTCCCTCCAGATAGTGAGGCGAAAATATCTTCTATCCGTGGAAGTGGATATTGTACTGTGTGCAGGACTGGGTTCACAGTTACCTTGAAGTCCCCACAGATGCGAACCTTCTTCGGTTCCCCAGGCGTGCTGCTCAATGATTTCTTCATTACAGGAACGATGGGTGTGGCCCACTCGCTCCAGTCCACCTTGGACAGCACACCCGAATGCTCCAGACTCTCCAACTCTGCTTCAACGGCTGGGCGGATCGCGTAAGGTACCGGTCTGGCCTTAAAAAATTTTGGGTTTGCGTTATCTTCGATTTTTATCGTTGCCGTTACTCCTTTTAGAGTCCCAAGTCCTTGTTGGAACACCTCTTTCGCGTCAGTTAGAATTTTTGACAGTCGTCCAGGTGTGACGTCATCATCCTTTTTATCAGTCACAGTTAGCGCCTGAATGGAATGCCAATCCAATTGTATTTTTCGGATCCATTCACGTCCCAATAATGGTGGTCCTCCATCTGGTAGTATATATAGATACAGTTTCTGTGTTTCCTTGCCGTTGTATTCAACTGGCACCCTTATTTTTCCTCTGGGGTAGGCTTTTTTGCCCCGTGTATGTCTTCAATACAATGGACGTGTCCTTCAAGGGTATGTGTGAGAATAGCCGCTCATAGTCTCGTCGATTCATGGCAGTTAGGGCTGATCCTGTGTCCAATTCCATCTTTACTAGGGACCCTGCTATCATGAGGGTGACCCAAATGGTTCGGTGATCCTCCTTTGCGATCATGTTGTGTAACTTTAGACAACTTAGTCTCCTGCTCCCGGAGTCCTTATCACTCTCCTGATCTTCCGAACTACTGTCTGTCAATTTCTTTACTTTCTTGTACTTTTCCTTAGTAGTTCTTGTAGTGTTGGTTTTCTTTCCCGACCTGCAGACTCTTGCTATGTGTCCCATTTTCCCACATTGCCTGCATACTTTGTCCTTAACCCAGCAGTCCTTCTGATCATGGGTTGTTCTGCCGCAGCGATAGCACTTTTCTGCTCTATACGCCATTTCGTTAGCGCTGTATTCCTGTGGTTTCTGTTGTATTTCCGCAGCTCCCCGTGCTGCTGCTTCGTAGGATACTGCCACGCTGAAAGCCTGTTCTAGCGTCAGGTCCTTTTCCGAAAGTAGTCGTTTCTGGGTTCCTTCACTCTGGAGCCCGCAGACAAACTTATCCCGCAAGGTGCCTGCCAGTCCTGCTCCGAACTGGCAGTGCTTCAATAACTTGCGTAGTTCCGTAAGACAGTCAGCATTGTTCTCATCTTTGTGCTGGCTTCTTTTATGGAACTTGAATCTTTCTGCTATCAGCAGCGGTGTAGGGTTTAGGTGTTCCTGTAAGATATTAACAATTTCTTCAAAACTTTTCTCCATTGGTTTAGCTGGGGTAATTAAATTCCGCAATAGGCTGTACGTTTTCGCGCCCATCAAATTTAATAATACCGACGCCTTCTTTCCATTGGCCACCTCATTGGCATTGCAGTACACTTCAATTCTTTCCACATACGTGGTCCAGTCTTCTACCTCGTTGTCGAAAGCAGTGATACTGCCACTCTTCGGCATCTTGGGTGATTTAAAATGGCGCCTCCCGCGCTTATTCTTCTTCCCCAATGGAATAAAATGGCACCTCCCACGCTTTTCCTTCTTCCCCTTGCTGCCATGCTGCTCCTAGCGTTCTACAGGGTAATGGCGGCGACCCGCGGCTTCGGCGCATCTCACTTTTCCTTCCCTGCGTTCTATCCTCTTCACGCTGCCCTGTTCTTGAGCACCGACCGCGCCCTGTGCGCTCCACCCTCTCTCTCTCTCTTCCTCCCGACGATGCTGCATGGCCCCTTTGCAGAGCCGCTCGATCGAGCCCGAGCCCGCCGCAGTCCGGAAGGGTCAGCGCACTACCTGCTACCAGCACGACTTGCTGGAACACCTCGACTGGGGAGCCAGGCCCAGCTCTCCACAGCCTCCCCTGCAACTCTCCGATGGATCCCTGGGCGGTTGCCCGCGGTCGACGCCCACCGTTCTGACTTCAACCTCCAAGAAGCTTCTCTTCAGGGAAAAGATCCCCGTGAGGTGATGCAGTACTGCAGGTGAGTTCAAACCTTCCCATCGCCAGTGTAGTGTCCGAGGATCAATAATACTCAGACTGCAGGAGAACAATAAAACAGGTATTTACTGAACAGAGAGTAATTCAAGACTGAAATACAGAAGCCTGCTATGGCTTTATATACAGGGGTGGTCACTGCCGGTACTGCAGTATAGAATCAGTTCTTCTCTTAAAGGCACATACACAACACACGGAACTACAGTGGTGGACCTAAGTGGGTTCCTGCTACTGTCATTGCACAGACTGGTCCAGTATCCTACACTGTACAGACACCCGAGGACATTGTCTGGAAGAGACACACCGATCAGCTTCTACGAAGTGCAGCAACACCCACTGAACCACCAACAGCAGCTTATCTGCCATTGTGTGATGCTGTGGGTCATCCACCTTCTACACCGAGAGGCTCACCTTCAGAGTAAGCAGCCGCTTCAGCCCCTATCTCATCAGCAAGGGAGACCTGTATACAGGCACCTCAGCCGCCTACACCTGTGTTGACGTCACCTGTGCGAGACAATGAACTGGAGAGCCAGGTTGACCGCCGGTATCCTGCCAGAGAGCGGCGGGCCCTATACGTTTGAACTTATAGTTCAGAGGCTTACCCTTTATCTGGGGCAGAATAATCCCCATGGGTATAGCCATGGTTGGAGGAAGTCTACCCTCACTCCCAGGTTATTGTGTTTTAAAAATGTTGTGTTTCTATTGGGACATCTAATGTAAGAGGGGAGGAGATGTTGTGTATTTTGAATGTTGTATTTGAATTGTCCCACATAGCTTACCGTAGTTGTGATGTGCAATGCACTATGGGAAATAGAGTGTATTGAGTTAAGAAGATTCTCTGGAAAGTGATGGCTGTTAACTGAACTCTGTCTCCTGCGTACTCTTTTAATTGTTATACTAGCAAGGTTATTAAACTCTTGAGATTTAACAGAGTTCAATGTAGGCAAATGTGAGATCATCCACTTTGGACCTAAAAAGGATAGAACAGGATACTTTCTAAATGGTAAAAAGCTAAAAACAGTGGCTGTCCAAAGAGACTTGGGGGTTCAGGGACATAGATCATTAAAATGTCATGAACAGGTACAGAAAATAATCAAAAAGACTAATGGAATGCTGGCCTTTATATCTAGAGGACTAGAGTCCAAGGGGGTAGAAGTTATGCTGCAGCTATACAAAACCCTGGTTAGACCACACCTGGAGTACTGTGAGCAGTACCTTAGGAATGATATAACAAAAGAAAACGGTGGAAAAACTCAGCAGGCTAGGCAGAATCCGTGGAGAGAGAAACAGAGTTAATGTTTCAGGTCTGGGACCCTTCATCAGAACTGGAAAAAGCTGGAGATGTAACATATTAAGCAGGTGCAGAGACAGGCGAGGAGGAAGTAATTGAAGGAACATATTGTGCTTTTGTAAGAGGCAGGAAAGATAAAAAGTTGCAAATGGGAATGGCAAAATCATACAGCATGAAAAATGGGGGCAGGGGTTATAGTTTGAAATTGTTGCACTCAATGTTGAGGCCAGAAGGCTTTAAAGTGCCTAATCAATTGATGAGGTGCTGTTCCTCGAGCTTACATTGAGCTACATTGGAACAATGTAATAGGCTGAGGACAGAGAGATCAGAGTGGGAGTGAAGCGGTGAATTAAAGTGACAGGCGACCGGAAGCTCAGGGTCACCCTTACGGACTGAACGGAGGTGTTCCGCAAAGCGGTCGCCCAATCTGCGTTTGGGCTCCCCAATGTAGAGGAGACCGCATCGTGAGCAGCGAATACAGTATACTAAATTGCAAGAAGTACAAGTAAATCTCTGTTTCACCTGGAAGGGGTGTTTGGGGCCCTGGACAGTGGGAAGGGAGGAGGTAAAAGGGCATGTGTTGCATCTCCTGCGCTTGCACGGGAAGGTGCCAGGCGAAGGGGAAGGGCTGTTAGGGGTGATTGAGGAGTGGACCAGGGTGTCGCGGAGGGAGCGGTCCCTTCGGAATGCTGAAAGGGGAGGTGAGGGGAAGATGCGTTTGGTGGTGGGATCACGTTGGAGGTGGTGGAAATGGCCTGCTGAGTTTTTCCAGCGTTTTCTGTTGTTATTTCAGATTTCCAGCATCTGCAGTATTTTGCTATTATCTTAGGAATGATAATGGCCTTGGAGGGATGCAGTGTAGGTTTACCAGAATGATACCCGGACTTTAAGGGTGAAGTTACGAGGAGAGATTACACAAATTAGGGTTGTATTCCCTAGAAATTCCCTAGAATTTAGAAGGTTAAGGAGTGATCTGATTGAAGTTTTCAGGATATTAAGGGGAACATATAGGGTAGATAGAGAGAAACTATTTCTGCTGGTTAGGGATTCGAGGACTAGGGGGCATAGTTTAAAAATTAGAGCCAGACCTTTCAAGAGTGAAATTAGGAAACATGTCTACACACAAAGGGTGGTAGAAGTTTGGAACTCTCTTCCGCAAATGGCAATTGATACAAGATCAATTGTTAATTTTAAATCGGAGATTGATAGCTTTTTGCTAACCAAAGGTATTAAGGAATATGGGTCAAAGGCGGGTATATGGAGTTAGGTCGCAGATCAGCCATGATCTCATTGAATGGCGGAACAGGCGCAAGGGGCTGAATGACCTCCTCCTGTTCCTATGTTCCTATGTGTCAATCTATTTCTCTCACAAAACTAGCACGCAGTGTATCAATGTGAAGTGTCTCTATGCATTCACCTTCTCTGATGTGTACTCCTTATTTTTGTTCCTTTATCTATATGTCTACATGTTTCCCAAATTAAGGGGCAATGTAAACACTGGCAAATTTGCATGAGACCTGCTGGATGAAGAAGGCCCACTACTTCTGTGTGACAACAATCCTGAAGATCCTGCATAAGTCCCAGCATTGGCCAGGGATGTTTTTGCCCCTCTTTTCATGGATTCAAAGCTCAAAACTCTGCTGCACAGGAGTCACATCAGCAGTAGTGTTACATGCTGTGCACGGGTACTTTTCTGCAAATGCTTTATTCGCAGCAGTTACATCTTTGGGGGCTTGTGGAGCTCTTGGCCCTGCATCAGCTCAGCCCTTTGGGGTTTCACCGTTTCCTACATTACCTTTACTCTTTCCAGCAGCTTTGACAGCATCTTACACTTTGACACATCAGTGCTTTGCAGGAGTGCATGACACAGGTCCACAAATTATAGGCCAACTAGCTAGAAACATCGATGCATGCTAACATGGTGCACATTTAATCTTCCATCTCCGAGGGCATAGTTACAGCATGTACTAGCTCGCTTCTTGATACACAACTATATCTTCTGTGCTCCACGGAACCAAGCTCATGTTCCAGAATACTCTGTTTTAAGGTACCTACATAGAGCTCTCCTTCCGTAGACAATACAGAAGTGGCAGCAGGTGACATGGACATCTGGAAAGGCCTACTGTCCTCTTTGAAAACTGCTGTGGACGAACCCACTGGCCTTGCGCTCTGCTGCCATCACTGGGAAATCTGTGCTTTTGCTGAGAAAGCGAACTGCTCGTGCTGCTAGGTCTATGGGAAGTGTCTGTGAAAGTAACAGTCAGGGGATGCGTGGTAAGCGTTGTGTGTGTATATCTACCATCTCAATCCCAGCTTCTTCAGATGAGTGCTTCCTACCTACATCAGAGGATGTCTTAGGAAAGGCACACCAAGAGTTAAGGGGCAGAGACCTGGCACAATGAAATTCCAGCTCCCGTCTCCTCTGGCTGACGTCCCAAAACCAGATGATCACAGATATTAAGTAGAGCAAAATTGGGCCACACGTTTACAACAGAAACCTACCCATAATTTGGCAGTTCCACTTGTAGATGGTATAACTGCAGGAAATGGAAAAAGTTCACATCAGTACACAAGATTATCTTGTTATATTCTGAGGTACATTGTTGGGTTAGAATATAGGGGGGGAGAAATTGGGTATGTAGCACCACCTATTAGCGCCTAAAGAGGGCAGTCAGTGGCTGTAGTGCCACTGGCCGCGCCTCCCGCGATATTCAGCGGGGGCGCTAATGGTGGCGTTAGCCTGTTGCGCTGCGCCGCCACCGATGACATCATCGGTGTGCGCAGCGCCCCATTAGCGCCCTGATCGCGATATTTGGTAGCGAACGGCGCTGTAGCGCCGTTCACTACCCGCGCCCGGTTCATGGGGCCTTGCTGTGCCGGCAGTGGCGCAAGTTAAGGTGGAGGTGCGGGGCGGCCGCCGAAAAAGGCGGCTGCCTCCAGCACCTCCGTCCCCGGCCTCCTGACGCCCCCCCCCCCCGCGGCATTGCCGGCTGTTTCCCGAGAGCCCGGCACTTCTCCTCGGTGCCGGGCTCTTTTGCCGGCACTCACGATCAGGGATCGCGCTGTTGCAGGCCCCTCCCCCTTAACAATGGGAGGAAGGCCTGCAGTACCGCAGCGTGCCGTGCCGCAGCATGTGGGGATGCGGCACGTTGCGCTGCGATATTCAGTTTCAGCGCCCTAAGAGGGACGCGGAGCGCCTCGAGCCTCGCCCCGTCTCCCTCTAGGGGCGCTAAAGCTGAATTTCTGACGTTCGTTAATGCTCCGAACGCTGCGCAAAAATCAGCACCCAGGCGAACTTGGCGCCACTTTGGCGCCTCAACCCAATTTCTAGGCCAGGGACTTTTATGCTGGATCTGGCCATGCTGTTCCTGAGCTCAATGCTGTCATTGGGTACTAAAGTGGAACATTCGCCATTTCCTTGTGCTGACATCCATCACTTTGGCAATAACAACAACAACTTGCATTTATATAGCGCCTTTAATGTAGTAAAATGTCCCAAGGCGCTTCATAGGAGTGTTATTAAACAAAATTTGACACTGAGACACATAAGGAAATATTAGGACAGATGACCAAAACCTTGGTCAAAGAGGTAGGTTTTAAGGAGCGCCTTATAGGAGGAGTGAGAGGTGGAGAGGTGGAGAAGTTTAGGGAGGAAATTCCAGAGCTTAGGGCCTAGGCAGCTAAAGGCTGCCAATGGTGGAGTGATTAAAATCAGGGATGCGCAAGAGGCCAGAATTGGAGTAGTACAGAGATTAGGCTGCAATTTGCTAATGAAGCACAGGTCAGGGTCTTAATGAGGGATCTTCTTGGACCTTCTTGAAGGAGGTTACAGTGATACAGTGGGTGAGGCCATAGAGGGATTTGAAAACAAGGATAAGAATTTTAAAATCGAGGCATGGCCAGACCAGGAGCTAATGTAGGTCAGCAAGCACAGGGGCGATGGGTGAACAGGACTTGGTGAGAGTTAGGATACAGGCAACAGAGTTTTGGATGAGCTAAAAAGTCAATAAAATATAAATTAAAAAACAAGAAGTAGAATCTTATCATCAGTAAGGGTTCAGGTTCTAATTCGCAATGATCCCCCTTTTAATTGTGAGGCCCTCTGAATGCATACGCCACATGTCAGCTGCCTCCACGATTGAAATGGTGAGCAGTTATCCATTTTCAGCGAGCTCCTAGGAAGAACAACTTCTTCCAAAGAAAACAGTTCTGAAAGGACCTGTGCCAGAAGCCTGCTGAGAAGGGTCTTCACAACACAAGCTGAAGCAGCACTGAAACCTTCCACTATGTAGGTGTTGGACAAGGCTCCAGTCATTTCGGTAGGCCTCTTTTACACACATCCTGAAAATGTGCATCAGCATTACTATTGAAGAGATCCACTAATCAGACCCAGGCATTGACTAACTGCCCAGCTCAGGATCTTGTGATCAGCCTCTTCAATATATAACAGATGTTTGTTTATCACGTGTGCAAACAAACTTAACCCTCAAAGTATTAACCACTAAAATTGTTGTGCTAACTCACACATGGGGGATATTTATCCAGCAGGGTCTGGGGTTAATCGCAAATTAGTTTTATACTACATTCCCATAAATGCTTTTATATATATATATTTATATATATATGTATATAAATAAATTGATTTTTTTTAAAAACATATTTGGCTTCATGCTGTGGAGCAGTTCTCTGGCCTAAATCCTTCTGCTATTTCGTTAAAAGCCTCCATGTTATATACAGATGGGCAAACAGCCCACAAACACCTTTCACGTTAAAATGTTTCATTAATAATAATTGTATATATTATTTCATTTGAATTGCACTGGAAAGGATAATATTGTAAAATTCCAAGATATTTTAGGAATTAATGTAGACAGCTACAGTTGAGGAATTAGCACTGGCACCGTCCCAGATGGGCTAAATGACCTCCTTCTGTTCAGTCATTCTATGTTTCTATGATTTTGTCCACAAACGTCCAAAGCAGGCACCGTGTTATAGGTCTTGTCAAGGTTCAACAGGGGTGAAATTGCATTGCACTGAAAAACGGGCGTCCGTTCAAAGAGTGCAGGCAGCACTTCAACTTCGTACTGCCTGCTAATTATAATGATTGTAGTGCACAGCCCAGCGCTGAATGTGCTGCTGACAGGTTATGCGCGCAGCAGGGGGCCGAAGTTCGCCTTGTTCGAGTGAAGCTAGCTTTATTTAATATGTTATCCTACTTCTCACATCCCACTTCCCCTTCATCCCACATATCTTCTGCTTGACATGGTGTCAGCACCTCTTGCTTTACCCCCCTCCCCTCACCACAACCTTACCCTTGTGCCTTCCTCATTTCAGACACCCAAGAAATCCAGCCTGTCCAGAGTGGTCAACAAGAAGATGGAGAGGAGAGTGAAGAGGTTCCTTCACATCTACATCAATAAGTTGATTTCGAAGAGGATTAGTGCAAACAGAAACTCCAATTCATAAGAGAGGCTGTAGAAGCCGACCCAACAGTACAAAGATGATATGTGAAGGCCTGATTAACTCTGGGTGGTTCTTCATGCTTTAAGTGATCCTGCACGGAAGAAAGTATTCCAGTGTAATCATCCAGCTCAACCAAGTCACCACCAGCTATATCTGCAGGCCTTGGCACACGTACCTGGCAATGACCATGGGAAACTGTCTTCACAGACTCCGGATCAGCAGAGAACTAAACCTAGAGCTTTGCAATCTACTACAAGGACAACGGCAGCTACCATGCACCATAGGACTTGCACAGCCAGTGCCAGTAACAGTAAGCTGCAGCCCCCAACCTGGCTGCACCTTCTCCAGGCATACTGCTATCTTGACCTACGGGGATGTGCTACAAAGTAGTAAACAGGGCCACCTTCTTTACTGTCACCTCATGCAGCACAACGTCCAACTCAGTAGCCATCAAACAAGTGACCGTGTGCTGAGCTACTCTGTCACATGCCTGCAGACTCATGCCTCCATATTGGATTTCCTTTCCTTTCATTATTTAACGCCACTCTCCCTCTTCACCCTTAGCAAAGGCTGTCGGTGAGTTGAAATGCCTTTTGACTCTTTCCAAGGACTGCCTCTGTATTTGCCTTCCTATTTTGCCACTTCCCTTTAATTTTCTGCATCCGTTTAAATTTCATCTGAATCACAAATTCATCCATCACTAGGTTACCTCCCTGCGCACATCCAAATCTGCACTTGGAGCTGTGAATAATTATGCAACTAAGCTGACCTAGGAAGATTGGGGCCGGTTTAGTCTCTGTTTTCGGCTGGGATGGTAATGCGCTATTTACTGCCCGATTTTCATTTGGTTCTGGGAATGGGTGGCCACAGCGCCCTCCTGTTACAGGCAGCTGCCTCATTAAGGTATGCAAGTCGGGGTCCTATACTTAGGATCCAGATGCAAGTTTCAGTACCAATGCGTGGAACATGCGCCACACATACTAAAGTCACTGGTGCTTGGTGCTGGGCGACATAACCAGCAGTCCTTAAAGGGATCGCTGTAGGCCACTCCAAAAATGGTAAGTAAAAGAATTCAAACTGATTTCTGTGGAGTCAGGATTAAAGCTCCTCGTGGCCCCACAAAAATCTATCCACACCACCCCAGCCCTGCCCCCCTCACCTTTTAAGGCTTCAATTCTGATTCAGCTTTGCACTAGGAGCAAGGCTTTGCAAAATTTGTCCTGTGCAGGACCATTAAAAGCCGACTGAGTCCAGGAGTGAGAAAAGTTCAGGGAAATGAGAGGGACAAAATCAATTCAATAACTTAAATGTTGTTTTCCCCTCAGAAATGACCCCAACACCCACAGGTCTCGAGCAGGAGTGCAGCAGAACACCTGGAAATAGTCCGCATCCCAGCCAGTCAGAGGCCCAGTGTTCAAGTGACAGCCGATACCGGCTGATGATCTGGTGGAAGTGGGGCCCAGCTTCAGGATCCAAGGGAAGCAGCCTGGACCCCCCAAAGGGTTCACCCTAAGTTACCAGTTTTATGTGGCTCCTTTACAAAGGAGCTACTTGAGATAGACTTGGATGATTTATGGGGGGCGGAGACAACAATACTGTCCTCCAACCTGGACAGCCTGAGGTTGGATTTTCCTTGCAGCTTGGGATAGGTGGGCACCCAAGATGTACCCATTGTGGTGTGGGTGCTCGCTGACCCCAAGCTAATTAGATGCTCCTCCCCCTGACTCTGCATACTCTGGCGGAGTGGATACTGAGGACCAGCGACAAGTAACTGCCAGGATTGCATTTCCAAGCATTGCGGGGCCAATGGATTTGTCAGTTTAAACTCAATCTTTCTCAATGTTTCAAACTTTACTTAGAAGTTTTAACTCTTAAATATATAACTGTAAAAGTACTTTAAACATTTTATTCGCCACACAAACAGATAGCTAATGAACTAGTATCTCAAACTTCCAGTCAACTTTAAAATTTGTCCCAGACTGAAATACTCAACAGCAATTCTGGTTGCAAGGCTAAAATATCCTATTATTAAAAACATAATCAGTTTTTTCTAGACCAGCTTCTAAGCAATTTCTAGCTTCCTAAACAGTACATCAAATGCTTTTCACATTACACCCAGGTCTTTATCAAATATGAAGTTTAATTTAATTCTGCTGTCTGTACGTCTCTCGAGAATTATTCCCTCCTGTCTGCCAGGGGTCCTCACCTTACACCTACCTAGTTAGGACCATATGCAGTACATCTTTTTCAGATCTTTCAGAGGAAGACTCAGTGAAATCCAATACTACACACACTGTCCCTAATACGATGGTGGTCTGGCCTAGCCTTTTCTCCTCAAGCTGCCAAGCAGCTGTAGCACAGCACTGATTGTTCAGGAACCTTTCAAACGTGAATCAAAGATACAAGCCGCCAAAGACAGCAACCATTTTACTCAATACGATTGCACTCTTTGGTGTTGTTCTTCCTCTCTATTTACGACATTATTGCTCTCCCTTTCTCTCTGTGACCATATTCTAGGGTTATTTCTCCTGAGTTATGTTCAGTTTTCTATCTTCGTCTTTCACAGATAATTATCAGCTCAGAAAGTTGATTTAAGCCACTTCGGCCTGGTTTTCATTAGGCCCGTTCATATGGGCAGTTTTATTGAAGAGCAAAAAAGAATACCATTAATCTGAATGAAAAATCAGCCTTTTGGTTAAGGCAGAATGTATTTTTGAGTTTCTTTCATAACTGTGTCACCTTTAGATGTGGAACAGACAAGCAAACATTATGTTTAGTGATTCAAACAATGGTACCGCACAATACATTGAATATCACTGTTTGTCAGGTGACCTGAGGGAGCTGACAGGCAAATGGCCTAAAATTAAAAACCAAAATCAACATGTTGTGAACAAGAAGCTGCAAATCAGCACATTAATGTGGCAGCAATGCATCCATTTTATCTGTAAGCTATGCAGTAAAAATGGATTGAACACTTTGCAGCTCAGACATTCATATATTGAGTTTTTAATTTCTGTTAATCTATACATGTGTTTCCTGTCTACAAAACCTTACTCTGCAGTGTCACTCTTTTCATCACACTTTTGTGAAAACCTTTTCCATTATAAATTCCTATGTCCACATTTATAATGGAAATCGTCTACATAAGCTCATCACCCTGCCACTGCATCATCTGACCAATGGATAGTTTGAAGCACAAATCACTCAAAATCCTTTCTGAAAAGTTTTCCACTGAAAATGTTTGATCTCCCATTGTTTTTCACACGCTAAAGCTTCTAATGCTAAAAGTAAGGGTTTAAACAAAAATTTAAAAACGAATACATATTGCAGAATAACATGATTACATTTAGCCAAAGAGTTGGCTTTTGTGTCTTTTAATGCCTTAATTAATTTTTTTACTTGAAGGCCTCAGCCTCATTGAAAAGCCTGGGCTTGGATTTGATATTTTTGCCCAGCGTTGTGATGCAGCGAGCTGTGTCCAAGGACGTACAGTGTATCTAATTTCCCAGGAAGCAGGAGTACCAGTCAGCTGTACTGATGGAATACTTTTCTGTAGTTTTTAGAAGTTTCTGATCAGTTGTTTCTTTTAAATTATTTGATGATAAGCTGGAAAATACAGTTTATATGAGTTGTTTTTTTTAAGCAAAGAGGCTGTGGGTGTCTGTTTGTGAAAGATGTGAGTAAAACTGCTCGGGCCTGCTCCATGCAGGCTTTTGGGATGTGGATGAGGCCTAGCCAGCAGCTGCCACCGATAAGGTAACTGAATAATTTGTTTTTAAAATTTCAATAGTGCCAGGAGGAGCAGAAATGTTCCTTCAGCCTTGTCAGCGCTGCATTTCATTTGGCTGACTCAACGAAAAGGCACGCATTTGGATCAGCCAAATAGATTTCTCTAAACTCTACATATAGAATAGTACAATTTTGAATCAAATAATACAAAAAGCACAAACTTCACATCTTGTAAAAGTGTACTGCTCAGTACTTGAGATTTTGATTGAAGGAACACGCATTTTATTTTTTTTCTAGCAAGGATCATTTCAAGAAGAATATGCTTTGTAGGCTCATGGTTCTGATCTTTGCTGCCTTCACCCCTAGACCCAAGGTAATGTGCAAACACAAAGTGCCTACTTCCCAAAAAATAAAATAACATAAATTCATACATTTTTGAGGAGGTGGGAAGATACCTACATGCTTTCTAGGTCACAGGTTTTCAAACCGCACCTTTTAGGCCAGATGTGGCCCCTAAGCCTTAGCAATATGTTCCTCAAAGTCCAGGCACACAGTCTTAGGGGGGAAAATTCAGTTGGTTTGCGCCACCCGATAGCGCCTTAAGAGGGCGTGAATGGGGCGCAAAGCAACTAGCGCCCGGGCGAGGCGATATCTGCGCCTCTCACGGAATTGACCGGACATTTTGCAGCGGCACTAAACAATACCGCCCGATCTCCTGCGCACGCTGATCTTGACGTCATTCGAGCGTGCAACGCCCTTGGGGCGCCCCGGGGCGGAAATTGAGTGACGCCCCCTCCTTTCCACCTGGTGCTACCAACGACAGGTAGACTGGAACGCTACCCAGTCGCCGTGGGGCTGGGGGGGCTGCTATTTAAAGGGGGCCTTTTCCTGGCTTTTTCTGTGGTAGACATTTTTGCACCACTCATTCTGAGAGAGAGAGATTTTGAGAGAGAGAGAGAAAGAGAGAAAGAGAGACTTCTGCATTGAGTCAACGCTGTCTGAAATAGTTTTGGCATCTGACCATAACTTTGCAGGTACTTTGGTTTTTGACCTTCATTAATTTGATTGCCAAGATACTATGGCGGCTGCAATGAATTGGGGCGTCGTCCTGCGCCATCAGATTTGGAGGGCACAGAGACGCAGAGAGAGAGAAGGCAATAATGGCCAGATGGAGGAGGGCCAACAGGCCTCTGTACAGGAGACCTTACCCTCCCAGGGTATTTCACCATCTGAAACAAGAGTGGCTTTAGCGTGAGGACAGGGTGGCAGCAAGGGAGGAATGAGTGCAGCGATTTAGTAAGTTGGATTGAAAGTGTCAAAGGCTGGTGTTGTGAGGAACAAGTGGAAGGAGAGAGGACAAAAAGGTGATGACCTTACCATTGCTGTCCAGAACAGGGTCGGCGTCTCCAGTGGCGACGGGACCGATCACCCGGTTTGCCACAATCCTCTGGACGCGCACCTCAAGATCACTGAGGGGTTGCAGCTGAGGCCGCCCTCTGTTGTGTATGTAATAGGTATGTTACTTTAAACCTATGGCCAGGGCAGCACTACTTTGTAGGGCGTAGTGATACCGTAGTACCACTCCTGGCCATAGGGGTATAAATAGTACTGTGGGTACTGATCTCCCCTCAGTTTCCCGCCTGTTGGTATTAAGTAAAGACCTACGTTGAATCTTCCAAGCTGTCTCGTCATTATTGCATTAAGTATAGACACATACTTTATACTGGCGACGAGTAAGGTTCGAACTCATCAGTACACGGTGCAACAAAGGAACGGTAGCAGTATGGGGAGAGAAGGAGAGAGGCTTCTTACCAGCCAGCCTGCAGAGTCCAGCGTCGACCGAAGGAGGCCGCCCAGCACTCCGGGTTCGGGAGGAGCGGCAGCAACGGAGCGAGAGAGAGAGGTTTCCAGCGGCGGATGCGGCAGCTGAGAGAAGAGGCTGAACGGGCGCTCCAGCCACGGAGCAAAAGTCCACCCAGGGCCAGGTAAACTGAAATCCGTCCCGGGGAACGGGAGCTGCAAGGGCCAGAACGGGCAGGCGATCTGGGGAACAAACGGAGCCACAAGGACTAACGGGCCACGAGAGGGGAAGGTCGCTGTTAATAGCGGCGGTGGCAATAACGGGAGCTGCAAGGGCCAAAAATAACGACGCTGGAGAGAGGTCGTTGACAGCAGAGGGAGAAAAGGCGGGAAAAACGCCATCTAGTGGAGAAAGCGGGAAAAGTTTTTTTTTTCTCTTCAAAAGTTTAAAATGGCTAAAGAAGGTTGTTTGTCAGCATTTGTTGAGGACACAGAAGAGTGGGATGCCTATATCGAAAGGCATGAACTTTAGTGCATAGTAAACAAGGTGGAAGATGACCAAAAGGTAGCAACCTTATTAAATTTGATGGGGGCAAAAACATACGGTCTGCTGAGGAATCTTCTTACTCCAGACAAGCCAGCAGACAAAACGTACGCCCAAATTGTTGATACGTTAAGGGAACATTTAAACCCTAAGCCACCATTTATAGTGGAAAGGTACCGCTTCTACAGACGCGACCAAAGGAATGATGAGTCGCAGGCAGCCTATTTAGCTGAGCTAGGAAGGTTGTCCAAACATTGCCAGTTTGGAGCCATATTGGCGGACGCGATCAGAGACAGATTTGTCTGTGGCATGTTAAATGAGAATACACGTAAACGGTTGCTAGCCAAGAAACAGCTCAGCCTAGATCAGGCAATTGAAATAGCATCGGTCCATGAAGCAGCAGCACAGGGTGCTGCTCAAATACGACATAACACAACCGGCTATGACACCCATGAGGTGAAATTTCACAAAGGTAAATGCTACCGTTGTGGCAAAACCACCCACGACCAAAGTAATTGTTGGTTTCATGATAAAATATGCTGGCAGTGTGGGAAAAAGGGGCATATAGCGAAAGTTTGTCGGTCTGGTACGAAACCCAATCGTGGGGGCAATCCGAGCAATACCAAGGCAAGGACAAAAATACATAAGATGTCTGACAGTAGCTCAGACGAGTCACAGGAAGGCACAAAAGCAGAGCCTAAAGGTCTGGGATGTCTCAAGTTATATGGTGTAGACAAAACGGAGGACCACAGCACAATGTGGGTTAAACTGAAGGTAGCAGGCGTCGAAGTTAATATGGAGCTGGACACGGGTTCAGCCCTATCAGTAATTAATGAACAAGATTATAACAGGCTGTTCAAACGCATTCCCTTAAAGGATATGGAAATTAAATTAAAAACATATACGGGACAAAAAGTTTACCCGAAGGGAAAAATGCAAGTAACAGTTAAATACAATGGCAGAAAAGTGCCAGGACTTTATTTATACGTCCTACCAAACGGTGGACCACCACTTTTGGGTAGGGAATGGATAAGAAAAATCCATTTCGACTGGAAGTCGATACACGAGTTAAAAGTAGAGACCACCACGGATGATACAACCATTACAAGCAGGTTGTCGAAACTATTGGCAAAAACGCCAGAGGTGTTCCAACAAGGGCTGGGGACCTTAAAGGACATTAGAGCAAAAATAACTATTGCTCAAGACGCAAACCCCAAGTTTTGTAAGGCCAGACCGGTGCCTTATGCCATTCGGCCAGCGGTGGAAGCAGAACTGGATGCCTTAGAGAGTGCAGGTGTCCTTACAAAGATTGAGTGGAGCGAGTGGGCCACGCCCATCGTCCCAGTTATAAAGAAATCTGCAAATAACACACCGGGGGAACCAAAGAAGGTTCGCATTTGCGGGGATTTTAAGATAACTATTAACCCAGTCCTGCACACGGTACAGTATCCGCTGCCGCGGATAGAGGACATATTCGCATCGTTAGCTGGGGGTAGACACTTTACGAAGATTGACCTTTGTCAAGCTTATTTACAGATGGAGGTGGAGCAGGACTCGAAAAAGCTCCTAACAATTAACACACACAAGGGATTGTACCAGTACAATCACCTGGTATTTGGTGTGGCGTCCGCCCCGGCAATATGGCAGAGGACCATGGAACAGGTCCTACAGGGCATTCCAGGAACGCAATGCTACCTGGATGACATCCTGGTGACAGGACAAATGGATAACGACCACCTCGCTAACCTGGAGCGAGTACTTCTGCGGCTACAACAATACGGACTCAGGGCGAACAAGCAGAAATGTGAGTTTTTCCAGGAATGTATCTCATACTGTGGTCACATTATAGATAAGGAAGGCCTGCATAAGTCCCCGGAAAAGATCGAGGCAGTAGTGAAGGCCCTGCCCCCTGAGAATGTATCTCAGTTACGATCATTCTTAGGCCTTATAAACTATTACCATAAGTTCCTCCCGAACTTATCGTCCATTTTACATCCACTAAATTCATTGCTGCAAAAGGGAGTCTCCTGGAATTGGGACGAAGCGTGTGAGGCTGCTTTTAAAAAGGGTAAACAACTCATTACATCAAAGGAAGTGCTCGCACACTTTGACCCAAAAATGCCAATGAGGTTGGCATGTGACGCCTCCCCGTATGGTATAGGGGCAGTGTTGTCACACAAATTTCCCAACGGGACGGAGAGGCCAATAGCATTTGCCTCAAGGTCGTTAACTACAGCCGAAAGAAACTATGCGCAAATCGACAGGGAGGCCCTCAGTCTGGTGTGGGGTGTAAAAAAATTCCACCACTACCTGCATGGGCAACGTTTCACACTACTGACGGATCATCAACCGTTGGTGTCGATATTTAATCCAACAAAAGGGGTGCCCCTGATGACGGCCCAAAGGCTACAGAGATGGTCACTGTTCTTAGGAGCACACCAGTACCTTACCAAACAGCATGGCAATGCGGATGGCCTGTCGCGGCTACCCTTGCCTGCCGAGATCGAAGAGATAGTACAGGACCCCGTGGAAATATATCATACGGCTGTTATGGAACACTTGCCCATCACCAGCCAATGTATCGAACGGGAAACACGGAACGACCCGACATTGGCAAGGGTTTACGAATTAACCATGAAAGGCTGGCCGGCGCAGGGTGACGCATCATTGCCGGCGTTTTCGGCAAGGAAGGACCAGTTGTCCGTCTGCCAGGGCACATTGATGTGCGGAGCCAGGGTGGTGGTCCCTCAAAAATTACAACATAAAGTGTTGCAGGACTTACACAAAGGTCATCTGGGGGGTGTCAAAATGAAAAGCCTCGCCAGAGCCTACGTCTGGTGGCCCGGCATTGACAGGGACATTGAGGAAGTAGCAAAGGCGTGCCAAGGGTGCCAGATGGTACAGAACGTACCACCAGAAGCCCCACTACATCCGTGGGAGTGGCCCTCAACGCCGTGGCAAAGGATCCACGTGGACTTCGCTGGCCCCTTCCTGGATGCGATGTTCCTTATTGTAGTGGACGCCCATTCAAAATGGCCGGAGGTCGTAAATGTTGAGTCTGAGTGTCCCAGATATGCTTATTCTAAATCACTGGACACAGACAACAAGAATAACTTAAACAGGTCTTTACTAATCGAAGGTCAGGGCTGAACTGCTTAGCAAATTACTACACAGAGTTTATATACCGGTGTGGTCACCACCGGTACTACAATATACAGTAGCCAAGAGAAAGTAGTCCATCTCTTAAGGTAGTCTCTTAAGGTGGTACAGGTTACATACACCACAATTCCTCCCTTTTTAGCTTAACAGTGTACATCCCAATTTAAACATAACATGGATAACATATATACAACTTCATGCAAAACTGTTCAAAGATTCAGTCTCTGAGGAGGCCTCCTGATCCGAGTTGGATAGCGCCTTTCAGGGGTCTCTGATTCTCGTTGCTGGGGTGACTCATCTAGTTGATCTCTTATGGGTTGGACATCATCAGATACATTGGCGTCTGAGGTAGCTGCTTCAGGTTCACTAACTTCTTCCACTGGTGTCTCTGTCGTAGTCATGGGTTCGACCCTTGTTCTCGATTCTACAAGTTGGTCAGCATGACGTCGTATTACGTTTTCACCAATATCTACCGTGTACATCAGGGGTCCTTGTCTGGCACGAATTGTTCCAGATTGCCACTTCTCATTCTTATAGTCCCGGGCTAACACTGGTTGTCCTATTTCGAAACTCCGAGTGGTCTTGTTATTTATATGCTGGAACTGTTTGTTTTCGACTTCCCTCCGCACATTTGGTTTTAACAAGTCCAACCTGGACCGCAACCTCCTGTTATAGAACATCATGGCAGGGCTTTGATTTGCCACTGCATGAGTGGCGTTTCGATATGCCATTAGGAAATTGTCCACCTTGTGTTGTAGTGGAATCTGGTCTTCGCTCATGGCCTTTATCGCCTTTTTGAACGTTTGTACAAATCTCTCGGCCAACCCATTTGTAGCCGGATGATATGGGGCAGAGGTATAATGTTTCACCCCATTCTTCTTCATGAATTTCTGGAATTCTTCTGACACGAACTGCGGTCCGTTGTCTGAACATATTTGTTCTGGCAATCCATTTCTTGCGAATATCGTTCTTAGAACTGCGATCGTCTTTTCCGAGGTAGTGGTCGCCATCTTAATCACTTCTGGCCATTTAGAATGTGCGTCTACCGCAATTAAAAACATGGAGTCCATGAATGGACCTGCAAAGTCAATATGTACACGTTGCCATGGGGTTGAAGGCCATTCCCATGGATGCAGTGGTGCAATTGGAGGTGCATTTTGAACTTTTTGGCACCCTGAGCAGCTTTTAGTCAGATCCTCTATTTGTTGGTCGATACCTGGCCACCACACATAAGCCCTAGCAAGGCTTTTCATCTTGACTCCCCCCAGATGACCTTCATGCAGTTCCTTTAGAACTCGCTCCCTTAATTTAGGAGGAATAATCACCCTTGTTCCATACATCAATGTTCCTTGACAGACGGACAGCTGTTCTCGTCTGGCTGAGAATGCCGGTAACAGTGGTTCACCATGAGCTGGCCATCCCTTCACTGTCAATTCGTAGACCCGAGACAGTGTCGGGTCGTTCCTGGTTTCTCTCTCAATACTTGCATTGGTGACTGGTAAACATTCGATGATGGTCGAGTGAAATAACTCAACAGGGTCAACTGTCGGTGCCTCCTCCTCTGTAGGTAGTGGCAGGCGCGACAGCCCATCAGCATTACCATGTTGCTTTGTACCTTTGAATTCGATCTGATATTGATGTGCCCCTAGGAAAAGGGACCATCTCTGGAGCCTCTGCGCTGTCACCACCGAAACACCCTTCTTCGGGTTAAAAATGGAAACCAACGGCTGGTGGTCTGTCAGCAGCGTAAACTTTTGCCCTTGCAGGTAATGATTAAATTTTTTTACTCCCCACACAAGGCTGAGAGCCTCCCTATCTATCTGAGCATAGTTGCGCTCAGCGGAGGTCAATGATCTGGATGCGAATGCGACTGGTCTTTCCAAGCTATTTGGCAACTTATGTGAGAGCACTGCCCCAATACCATATGGAGAAGCATCACAAGCTAAACGAATAGGCAGCGTTGGGTTAAAGTGAGCCAACACTTCCTTAGAGGTGATCAATGCCTTGCTTTTGTGAAAGGCCCGCTTACAGTCCTCGCTCCACTTCCATGGCACTCCCTTCTGCAAAAGAGCGTTCAGCGGGTGTAGCACCGTGGATAAATTTGGCAGAAACTTATGGTAATAGTTAATCAACCCTAGGAACGACCTCAACTGGGATACATTTTCCGGAGCGGGAGCCTTCACAACAGCTTCGATCTTGTCAGGTGACTTGTGAAGCCCCTCCTGGTCAATGACGTGACCACAGTACGAGATTTGCTTCTGAAAGAACTCACATTTCTGGCGATTAACTCGAAGTCCATATTCTTTCAATCTGGTGAGCACCTGTTCCAAATTTGCAAGGTGTTCATCATCATCATCTCCTGTAATCAGAATGTCATCCAGGTAGCATTGTGTGCCTGGAATTCCCTGTAATACCTGCTCCATGGCTCTTTGCCAAATCGCTGGAGCCGATGCCACTTCAAAAACTAGTCTATTATACCGATATAAGCCCTTATGCGTGTTGATCATGAGATACTGGCGTGACGCTTCATCAACTTCCATCTGTAAGTACGCCTGCGCCAGGTCTATCTTGGTGAAGTGTTTCCCGCCAGACAACGAAGCGAAGATATCCTCAATCCGTGGAAGCGGATATTGCACCGTGTGAAGCACCGGATTAACAGTGATCTTGAAATTGCCACTGATGCGAACCTTCCCCGGTTCCCCCGGCTTGTTACTCGATGAACACTTCATGACGGGAACAATGGGCGTGGCCCATTCACTCCAGTCCACCTTTGACAGTACTCCGGAACGTTCTAGTCCTTCCAGCTCAGCTTCCACAGCAGGTCGTATCGCATAAGGTACCGGTCTAGCTTTGAAAAATTTCGGGTTTGCATGTTCTTCAACCTTGATGTTTGCCATAATTCCTTTCAGTGTTCCCAGTCCCTGCTGGAACACCTCTTTAGCATCATCCAATATTCTGGACAGTCGTTTAGGTTTGACATCGTCCTTTTTACCGGAATCTACAGTTAGTGCTTTTAAGGAATGCCAGTCCATATTTATTCTCCTGATCCATTCCCGTCCCAGTAGTGGTGGACCTCCCTCAGGTAACACATATAAGTCCATTCCTCGGCTTTCTTTACCCTTGTGGACCACCTTTACCTTTATCTTTCCAATGGGGTATACTCTTTGCCCCGTGTATGTTTTCAATACAATCTCCGTATCCCTTAGGGGAATGTGTGGAAATAACCTTTTGTAATCTTGCTTATTCATGACCGTCAATGCCGATCCAGTGTCCAATTCCATCTTCACTTGGACTCCTGCTATCTGAAGTGTGACCCAGATAGTTTGGTGGTCTGCTGTGTTACCCACATTATGTATTCTTAGACAACAGTTTCTTACTGCTGGAGTCTGAATCCATCTTCTGTTCATCCGAACTGTTCTCTGTCACCTTGTGTACCTTTTTGCACTTTTCCTGCGGTGACTTTTTGTTGCTGGTCTTCTTTCCTGACCGGCATACTTTAGCTATGTGACCGAGCTTGCCACATTTTCTGCAATTCTGATTTTTGAACCAGCACTGGTTCTGATCGTGCGTTGTCCTTCCGCAACGATAACACTTTACTGCACCCAATGCCATTTGATTGGTGCTGAGTTCCGATGACCTTAGCTGCATTTCCGCGGTGCCTCTTGCCGCGGCCTTGTGCGATGCTGCAATGGTGACAGCTTTATCAAGCGTAAGGTCCTTTTCCTCTAGCAGTCGCTTTTGTGTTCCTTCTTTTAATAATCCACACACGAATTTATCTCTCAGAGCATCTGCTAGTCCTGTACCAAACTGACAGTACTTTGATAGCTTGCGCAGTTCAATTAAGAATTCAGCGTTGCTTTCCTCTTTCAGCTGCGTTCTTCTGTAAAATTTAAATCGTTCCGCTATCAGCAGCGGCGTGGGGTTTAAATGTTCTTGCAGGATAGTAACAATATTCACGAAAGTCTGATCCGCCGGTTTATCTGGTGTTACAAGGTGCCTCAATAACCCGTACGTCTTCGCACCCATTGAGTTTAATAAGGTTAGTGCTTTCTTATCATCTGGTACCTCATTTGCTGTACAATAAACTTCCATGCATTCTACATACGTGGCCCAATCTTCAACATCGCTATCAAAAGCAGTGATGTTACTGTGTTTAGGCATCCTTGAGAGTTTCTTTAAATATTTTATTTTTCCAAAATGGCGGCTTCCCGCGCTTGTCTTCTTCCCCCGCCTACTAAAATGGCGGCTTCCCGCGCTTGGCGGCTTTTCCCGTTCTTGTCTTCTTCCCCCGCTGACTACAATGGCGATGACCGCGCTGTTGCCGTTCTCGCCTCCCAGTGGTTCTTAATTTCCCCGACGCTGCTTTTGCTCCCCCGCGGTTCTCGTGGGCATTAACACTTCCCTCGTTGCTGCGCCTCTCAGCCCCGATTGCAGCCCGGCCCTTTTCACTGGCTGCGGTCGAGTTCTCCACCCTTTTTCCTCCGGGTTTCCTCCCCTTCTCCACTGACAATGCGGCCGACTTTCTGCCCGTGTCGCTAGATCGGCTTACCCACCACCGTGGTAGAAGGATGATCACTGCCTGTCGCTGATGGAGGACTTCGTGGTCAGTAATTTCAACCCGGGTTCTCGATGCCTCCCGTGCGATGCGGTGCTCAGCAGGATGATGAGGGCGGATGCCTCTTCTCGACGCCCGTTCTGAGGACGAAGCTGCCTTGGATGCAAAACTGCCGCAGGGTAAGATCGGACTCGTCGCCACTGTTGAGTCTGAGTGTCCCAGATATGCTTATTCTAAATCACTGGACACAGACAACAAGAATAACTTAAACAGGTCTTTACTAATCGAAGGTCAGGGCTGAACTGCTTAGCAAATTACTACACAGAGTTTATATACCGGTGTGGTCACCACCGGTACTACAATATACAGTAGCCAAGAGAAAGTAGTCCATCTCTTAAGGTAGTCTCTTAAGGTGGTATAGGTTACATACACCACAGTAAAGATGTCATCAACGACAGCCGAAAAGACGGTCGCAGTCTTAAGGACCATTTTTGCCCGAAACGGGGTGCCCGAGCAAGTCTGTTCAGACAATGGGCCACAATTTGTGGCAGAAGAATTTCAAGCATTCCTAAAAAGGAATGGAGTGCGACATTATACGTCCGCACCATATCATCCGGCTACAAATGGGCTGGCAGAGCGATTTATACAGACTTTTAAAAAGGCCATCAAGGCGATGGGGGAGGAAAGGTTGCCACTACAACACAAGGTGGACAACTTCCTATTCGCATACCGTAATGCTGCACATACGGTGACCAACCAGGCCCCCGCCGCCATGTTCTTTAATAGAAGGTTAAGGTCTCGCCTTGAATTGCTCAGACCAAACATTCGGAGAGATGTGGAAAACCGAGTATTTCGTAGGGCTCCTGACAGGCAGACATGGAGCTTCGAGGTGGGGCAGCAAGTGTTGGCCCGTGATTATAGGAATGAAAAGTGGCGGTCTGGTACGATAAAGGCCCGCCAGGGGCCCTTGATGTACACAGTTGAGACAGGGGAAGGCATAATCAGATGACATGCTGATCAACTTGTGGAGTCCAGAAACCCAACTGATTCACTACCTCAAACGTCTCAGCACATTGTTACAGCGGAATCACGGCCCAGCTCGTCGTTACAGAGGTCTCAGGATTGCGAGGAGTTCAGCACTCCAGTGAGCTCCATGGCACAGGATGTGCCATCAGACACCGACGAGTCCAGCGATGAAGGGTGACGGAAGTACCGCCGCCTACACCGAGACCGACTAGAGAAAGACGTTATCCTAGTCGAGACAGGAGGCCTCCTCAGAGACTGAATCTATAACATGCTTCTGTTTATATATATATATAAGTAGACAACTCTTGATGTAAATATGTTATGTATATTGTGTTACCAAATGTTATTAGCCCTAGTTATGGGGCATCTATTGACTTAATTGCACGGGTACGTTTTAATTAAAAGGGGAGGAATGTTGTGTATGTAATAGGTATGTTACTTTAAACCTATGGCCAGGGCAGCACTACTTTGTAGGGCGTAGTGATACCGTAGTACCACTCCTGGCCATAGGGGTATAAATAGTACTGTGGGTACTGATCTCCCCTCAGTTTCCCGCCTGTTGGTATTAAGTAAAGACCTACGTTGAATCTTCCAAGCTGTCTCGTCATTATTGCATTAAGTATAGACACATACTTTATACCCTCCACCCGTCCATTGCTGCTGTCTCCTATTATGAGATAGCTTGGCCTGGAAGAAAAAGGATGGCGTCTGAGTAAATATACAGCCATGGTCTTGCCTGATGTGCCTCCCATGGTTGAATAGCCCTGACTGTATGCAGCCATGGTCTTGCCTGACGTGCTTCCCATAGTTGAATAGCCCTTACTGTATGCAGCCATGGTCTTGCCTGATGTGCATCCCATAGTTGAATAGCCCTTACTGTATGCAGCCATGGTCTTTCCTGATGCGCACCCCATAGTTGAATAGCCCTTACTGTATGCAAAGTGTGGAATGTGCGTGTGTGTTTGATGAAAGGGCCATAGGTGTTGGATGAGTGTTGGGCATTGGGGCTTTTAAGACCCTCTGGCCATAGAGTGAGGTTGAGATGGAGGGATGGAGAGGTTTTGAAAAGAAGCCTGACGACCCGAGTGAGGTCGTTGAACTTTTTTCTACAATGGATATGGATCCTGGGCACCATGCTCCTTGAGGAGACGCTCTGAGCCACCTCCCTCCACACTCTTCTGTACTCACGTGGCAAAGGCCTCCTGCCACTCTCTGGGTACAGTATAGATCTTCTGCGCTCCATCGCGCCAACCAGAGCCTCCAAGGCCCGCTCGCTGAAGCGCTGTGCTCGCTCCCTGGCCCTCTCCATAGTCCTTGCCTGCAAGATTTAGCCACAGGTCTGTCCAGGCCGAGATTCAAGGCTCCAATGAGCAGGGTGTGGCTGGAGAGCAAGATCGACCCACCCCTTTAAGAACTGACCGGCGCCAGTGTGTCTGTGTTCAATCGGTAACTGACAGCACCTGCGCTGCGCCCGCGCTCTGAGGTAGCGCCTCGCTCCTCGGCCTTAGAGCCTTAAGAGAGGTGTGTTGAGCCTGATTTAGCACTCCAATCACGTCCAGGGGCGATAAAAGCCAAGTTTGCCGTCGGAGGCGATAATTAGCGCCAGGCGCTAAATTTTGCGCACAGCCGATAACGGTGCCCCAAATGGGGCAATACTGAATTTCTCCCCCTTATTCTTTTATTAGAGGCTGCGGACCTGCGCAGGACCTGAGCTGGGAGCAAGAGAGAGATAAATAGCGCAGCAGAGGAGACCCGAGAGCAGAGGCTGCGGATCTGAGCGGGACCCGAGCTGGGAGCGAGAGAGAGATAAACAGCGCAGCAGGGGAGACCCGAGAGCAGAGGCTGCGGACCTGAGCGGGACCCGAGCTGGGAGCGAGAGAGAGATAAACAGCGCAGCAGAGGAGACCCGAGAGCAGAGGCTGCGGACCTGAGCGGGACCCGAGCTGGGAGCGAGAGAGCGATACAACGGACCGGTGAGTGTAAAGAAGTAAAAAGTAATCAAAGTGTGACGTCACCAGAAAGCAGGTAAGTGATTGGTTGGTGAGTATTTCTCTATTTCTCGCTTTTTTCCAAACTTGGGCGTTTAAATTTAAGTGCCTTGGTGTAGATTAAAAGATATACGTGTTCCAAATTTTAAAACTAATGAATTAATTAATTGCGATGGGAGACCAGGCAATGTGTTGTTGTTGTTGCATGTGGGAGCTGGTGGACACCATTGAGGTCCACGGCGATCATATCTGCAGCAAATGTTGGCTGCTCGAGGAACTTCAGCTCAGAGTTGATGAGCTGGAGTCTGAGCTTCAGACACTGCGACACGTTAGGGAGGGGGAGCGTTACCTGGACACTAAGTTCCAGGAGGCAGTCACACCCACTAGAGTAATTACTTCCAATTTGGCCCATGGTCAGGGATAGGAGGGTGTGACTACAAGCGAGGCAGGTATTGGGATCCAGGAGGTAGTGATGGAGGAGCCTCAGCCCTTGGCCTTGTCCAACAGGTACGAGATTCTTGCTCCCTGTGTGGATGAGGGCAGGGACTGCAGGGAGGATGAGCAATCTGACCACAGC
Source organism: Somniosus microcephalus (assembly GCF_052327205.1). Lineage (NCBI taxonomy): Eukaryota > Metazoa > Chordata > Chondrichthyes > Squaliformes > Somniosidae > Somniosus > Somniosus microcephalus. The sequence goes on from NC_140989.1 coordinate 64,082,100, forward strand.
ACCGTGGTACAGGGAGCCATTCAAGTGGGGGGAGTAAAAAGAAATGTTGTAGTGATAGGGGACAGTATAGTGAGGGGGATAGATACTGTTCCCTGCAACCAAGGGCGTGAGTCCCGAAGGGTGTGTTGTCTGCCCGGTGCCAGGGTTAAGGACATTTTCTCTGGGCTGGAGAGAAACTTGGAGTGGGAGGGAGAAGATCCAGTTGTCATGGTCCACGTAGGTACCAGTGACATAGGTAGGACTAAGAAAGAGGTTCTGCTGAGAGTATGAGCAGCTTGGGGCTAAATTAAAAAGCAGAACCACAAAACTAATAATCTCTGGATTTCTACCTGAGCCACGAGTGAATTTGCATAGGGTAAATAAGATTAGAGAAATGAATGAGTGGCTCAAAGTCTGGTGTGGGAGAAATGGGTTTCGATTTGTGGGGCACTGGCACCAGTACTGGGATAAGAGGGAGCTGTTCCGTTTGGACGGGCTTCACTTTAACCATGCTGGGGCTAGAGTACTGGCGAATCGAATAACTAGGGCTGTAGAGAGGGCTTTAAACTAAATAGTGGGGGGGAGGATCCAGGTGAGTGGGAATTTTAAAAATCAATTAGAAATGAGAAACCAATACAGCAGGATAGAGATGGGGGAAATAATAACCAGAGTGTGACAGGAAGGGACAGAATGTTTAAAAATAAGAGTGCAACAGAAAATGGGGCCAAAACAAGGAGAAATGGTAAAAAGACAAAGCTAAAAGCTCTATATCTGAATGCACGCAGCATTCGTTACAAGATAGATGAGTTGACGGCACAAATAGATACAAATGGGTATGATCTGATCGCCATTACAGAGACGTGTTGCAAGGTGACCAGGGCTGGGAACTGAATATTCCAGGGTATTTGACAATTCGGAAGGATAGACAGCAAGGAAAGGGAGGTGGGGTGGCTTTGTTGGTAAAAGATGGGATCAGTGCAGTGGTGAGAAGTGTTATTGGCTCAGAAGATCAAGATGTAGGATCAGTTTGGGCAGAGATAAAAAATAATAAGGGTAAAAAGTCCCTGGTGGGCGTAGTCTACAGGCCCCCAAACAGTAGCAATACTGTTGGACAGAGTATAAATCAACAAACAATGGAGGACTGTAAAAAAGGTACGGTAATAAACATAGGTGATTTTAATCTCCATATTGATTGGGCAAATCAAATTGACCATGGTAGCCTTGAGGAGGAGTTCATAGAGTGCATCCGGGATGGTTTCCTAGAACAGTATATAATGGAACCAACCAGGAAGCAGGCTATCTTAGATCTGATACTGTGTAATGAGACAGAATTAATAAATGATCTCATATTAAAGGATCCTCTAGGAAAGAGTGATCATAGCATGGTTGATTTTCAAATTCAGTTGGAGGGTGAGAAAGTTGTATCTCAAACCAGTGTCCTGATCTTAAACAAAGGCAACTAAATGGCATGAGGGCAGAACTGGCTAAAGTGGACTGGAAAAATAAATTAAAGGGTAAGACAGTTGAAATGCAGTGGCGGACATTTAAGGAGATATTCCATAACTCTCAACAAAAATATATTCCAGTGAGAAAGAAAGATTTTAAGAGAAGGGAGCACCATCCGTGACTAACTAAGGAAGTAAAGGATGGTATCAAATTGAAAACGAGGGCATACAATGTTGGTGGGAGGCCAGAGGATTGGGAAATTTTAAAAACCAGCAAAGGATGACTAAAAAAATAATAAAGAGAGAAGATAAATTATGAGAGTAAACTGGCAAGAAATATTAAAACAGATAGTAAGAGCTTCTACAGGTATATAAAAAGGAAGAGAGTAGCTAAAGTAAATGTTGGTCCCTTAGAGGATTTGACTGGGGAATTAATAATGGGGAACAGGGAAATGGCAGAGACTGAACAAATATTTTGTATCTGTCTTCACGGTAGAAGACACTAACAACATCCCAATAATGGATATTCAATGGGTCACAGGGAGGGGGGATCTAAAAACAATCACTATCACTAAGGAAATAGTGCCTGGTAAAATAATGGGACTAAAAGACGACAAGTCTCCTGGACCAGATGGCCTGCATCCCGGGGTCTTAAAAGAAGTGGCTGCAGAGATAGTGGATGCATTGGTTGCAATGTACCAAAATTCCCTGGACTCTGGAGAGGTCCCAGCGGATTGGAAAACTGCAAATGTAACACCTCTATTTAAGAAAGGAGGGAGACAGAAAGCAGGAAACTATAGACCAGTTAGCCTAACATCTGTCATTCGGAAAATGCTGGAGTCCTTCATTAAGAAAGCAGTAGCAGGGCATTTGGAAAATCATAATGCAGTCAAGCAGAGTCAGCATGGTTTTATGAAAGGGAAAACATGTTTAACAAATTTGCTGGAGTTCTTTGAGGATGTAACGAGCAGGGTGGACAAAGGTGAACCAGTGGATGTGGTGTATTTGGATTGCCAGAAGGCATTTGATAAGATGCCACATAAAAGGTTATTGCATAAGATAAGAGCTCACGGAGTTGGGGGTAATATATTAGCATGGATAGAGAATTGGCTAACTAACAGAAAGCAGAGAGTCAGGATAAATGAGTAATTTTCTGGTTGGCAAACGGTAACTAGTGGGGTTCCACAGGGATCGGTGCTGGGGCCTCAACTATTTACAATCTACATTAATGACTTGGATGAAGGGACCGAGTATAATGTAGCCAAGTTTGCGGATGATACAAAGATGGGTGGGGAAGCAAGTTGTGCAGAGGACTCAAAGAATCTGCAAAGGAATATAGACAGGCTAAGTGAGTGGGCAAACATTTGGCAGATGGAGCATAATGTGGGAAAGTGCGAGTTTATCCACTTTGGCAGGAAAAATAAAAAAGCAATTTATTATTTAAATGGAGAGAGGTTACAAAATGCTACAGTTCAGAGGGACCTGAGGGTCCTTGTGCATGAAACACAAAAAGTTAGCATGCAGGTACAGCAAGTAATCAAAAAGGCAAATGGAATGTTGGCTTTTATTGCAAGGGGGTTGGAGTATAAAAGCAGGGAAGTCCTGCTACAACTGTGCAGGGTATTGGTGAAACCACACCTTGAGTACTGCATACAGTTTTGGTCTCCTTATTTAAGGAAGGATATACTTGCATTGGAGACGATTCACTAGGTTAATTCCAGAGATGAGGGGGTTGACTTATGAGGAAAAGTTGAACAGGTTGGGCCTATACTCATTGGAATTTAGAAGAACGAGAGGTGATCTTATAGAAACATATGATACTGAGGGGGCTCAACAAGGTAGATGCAGAGAGCATGTTTCCCCTCGTGGGGAAATCTAGAACTCGGGGGCATAGTTTTAGAATAAAGGGTCGCCCCTTTAGAACTGAGATGAGGAGGAATTTCTTCTCTCAAAGGGTCGTTAATCTGTGGAATTCTCTGCCCCAGAGAGCCGTGGAGGCTGGGTCATTAAATACATTTAAGGTGAAGATAGACAGATTTTTGCAAGATAAGGGAGTGAAGGGTTATGGGGAGCGGGCAGGGAAGTGGCTTTGAGCCCAAGATCAGATATGATCTTATTGAATGGCGGAGCAGGCTCGAGGGGCCAAGTGGCCTATTTCTGCTCCTATTTTTTTTGTTCTTATGTTCTTATGTTCTTATTCACAGCAATTATTTCTTATTCACTGCTTTGTCACGTTTGAATTTTTTAAGCCAAGGGTTCTAAACTGCAGCCATGTTCATCTTCCTGCAAAGCTCTCTCGTTGATATGCCATGTCCTAAATGCGTTAAAGGTGACCATACCCTCAACTTTTATGACACAAGCTATAGGTACAATATCAGGCAGCAGTATGGGCATGCAAAATTCAACCCTCCCTGACCTCTTCACAGAAGAAAATCACATCAATGGATTCTGGGTGAAGAAGGATACCCCTTGCATTCCATGGATAATGATACCAGTATGAGTGTCATGAATACCAGCAGAAGAGTGCAACAACATGATGTGTGATTGGTCATTGGGGTCTTAAAGGCAGATTGTGCCAGATCTCTGCCATTTCCAGGAGTTTGCTCTTTGCCTTGTAAAAGGCGAAAACGTCCACCCCCTCCTTACAAGGCAAATGACAGCAAGGTGCAGAGCCAGGAGTGGGGTCTCCCTATGCCAGGAGTTTCCACTCCTTTAGCACATTTAGGACATGGCATATAGTAGAAGATGGTCCAGCCAGTGAGATGAGACGTACAGGCACGGCCTGTACCCCTGAAGAGACTTTTTTTTAAAATTATCGCTCAGCCTTCCAGCTCAAGAACCAAATGGCATCTCTTATTAATACCTCCTTCTTGGGTATAGACAGGGAACAATATGAACATTTGTAGATGACACAACATTGGTGTAATGATATCAGCAAATAGTGATGGTATTTGTCTGTTTGATTATTTATGCCTTACCAGCATATTTGCCTGATTGCTTATTTATGCCTGACCAGCAGAGGGCATGTGAGAGACAAGCAGTTTAGTTTTAGTTTCGTTTTAGCTGGCTCTCTAAGATGATGTCTCCTGTAATGCTGTTAACTGAGTTGAACATACTTTAGATAAAAAGACAAGCTCTTTCATGAATGTGTCGTCATTGAACCCACATACAAATCAATACATGGTGTCAGAAGTGATTGAAAGAGATGAAGAGGAAAAATCTGAAGTTAAATCAGCTCTCCACATATTAGCAAGCCAAAAGAGAACATCGTTACTTACCATTGGAGAATAGTTAACGAAGTGAAAAATGGAAGGTTTGCACCCACCGGCGAAGCTTCAGTTGACAGGTAATGTGGCTGAAAATTGGAGGAGGTTCAAACAACATTTGGAGTTGTATTTATCAGCAATCGGAGCTGACGAGAAAAGTGATAAAATGAAAGCGTCAGTGTTCTTACATGTCGTGGGTGATGAAGCGCTGGAGGTGTATAATAACTTCACAGTCGCTGCTGATGGAGACAAAATGAAGCTGGATAAAATAATGGAACAGTTTGAGGCCTACTGCATACCTAAACGTAACGTGACGTTTGAGAGGCACAGATTTTTCACATGTGTACAGAAAACGGGAGAGACTATTGATCAGTATGTGACTGAACTGAGAAACCGAAGCAAAACATGTGAATTTGGGGGACTGACAGACTCGCTGATAAAAGACAGACTGGTGTGTGGTATTCCAGATAATGGTACAAGGGAAAGACTGCTAAGAGGGCAAAATCTAGACCTGGGAAAAGCCATAGCACTGTGTAGGGCTACAGAGACTGTGAAGTCGCAGGCAAAGCTGTTCAGTGACAGTAGCTGCAGCGTGGATGCAGTGAGAAAGAACGGACACAAACCGTTTAACAAAAAGAGCGCCAATGTGAAAAAAGAGGCGTGGCCAGCGAACAAAAATGAAAGGGGCAATCGAAAGTCATGTAGTCGCTGCGGTACACAGCATCCACCAAAAAAGTGTCCAGCATATGGTAAAAAATGCAATAGTTGCAACAAAAACAACCATTATGCCCGTTGCTGTAAGAACAAAGCGCAAAAAAGCAAGGTCCATGCAGTAGATGAAAGCAAGATAGAGGGGTTCTTTGTGGATGTTGTGTCTGAAAACAAAAAATAAAAAAGAGACTGGATGTTGACACTAAAAGTGAATGACATACACATTCCATTTAAATTGGATACTGGAGCACAAGTTAATGTGATATCAGAGACTGATTTTAAGAAAATTAGACCCAGACCAAAGATACATGGAATAAAAGTGAAAGTGACAGGATACTCAGGTACTGATATACCAGTGAAAGGAAAATGCATTGTCAAAGTAACACACAAGGACAGAGAGCACACGCTAGCATTAATCGTGGTGCCAAAGGATGTGCAAGCCATACTAGGTTTAAAAGCCTGTGAGAGACTGAACCTGGTAAAGAGGGTCCTTGTTGTGGAAAGCAAAGGAGAGACAGTCTATGATGAACTCATGAAAGAGTGCAACGACCTATTTCAGGGTCTAGGCTGCCTTCCAGGAGAACACACGATCAGAGTAGATAAAAGTATGCCAATGGTCATACATCCATGCAGAAAAGTTCCGTTTGCTCTTCAAAAGCAACTGAAGGCAGAGTTGGACAAGATGGAAAGCCTGAACGTGATTCAGAAGATAGATGAGCCAACTGAGTGGGTGAGTTCCCTCGTCGTTGTGGACAAAAAGAATGGAAAGCTCAGAATTTGCCTGGATCCAAGAGATCTAAACAGAGCAATAAAGAGAGAGCACTTCAAGCTTCCTACACGTGAGGAAATCATGTCACAGTTTGCAAATGCAAAGTATTTCAGCAAGTTAGATGCATCATCAGGATTTTGGCAGATGAAACTGGACGAGGCAAGTTCAAGACTGTGCACGTTCAACAGTCCATTTGGCAGATACAGATTCCTAAGGTTACCATTTGGCATTGCCTCAGCTCCTGAAGTGTATCACAAAACTATCCATATGATCTATGAGCACCTGGAGGGAGTTGATACATCAATGGATGACATCATAGTATGGGGAACCACGAGAACTGAGCATGACGAGAGACTGAAAAAAGTGCTGGAAGCAACAAGGAAAACAAACCTGAAGCTGAATAGAGAGAAATGCCAGCTCGGGGTGACAGAACTGACATTCGTGGGAGATATCCTTAGCGGTGAGGGCATCAGACCAGATCCCAGAAAGGTGTCCGCCATTGAGAATATGCCAAAGCCACAATGCAAAAAGGACGTGCAGAGGTTTAATGGAATGATCAACTACATGGGTAAATTCATATCCAACCTCTCAGAAAAGATGGCGCCACTGAGACGATTAACTGAAAAGAACATAGAATGGGAATGGAATCATGAGCATGAGAAGTCATGGAGCGATCTAAAGAAACTGCTCACAGAGGAACCAGTTCTGAGGTTTTATGACCCAGCGAGACCCATCAAGATATCATCAGATGCATCACAGAGAGGGCTCGGTGCCGTTCTTCTGCAAAAATATGACTACTGGCAACCTATTGCATATGCATCGCGCTCAATGACAGACGCGGAGACGCGATATGCTCAAATAGAAAAGGAGCTGCTCAGCATCACATACGCCTGTGAAAGATTTCACCAGTTTGTGGCAGGACAAGCAATCGGTGTAGAGACTGACCATAAGCCCTTGATTGCATTGTTCCAAAAGCCACTAAATAGCTGTCCGCTTAGAATACAAAGAATGATGATCAGGCTGCAACGCTATACACTGAATGTTGCGTACACACTGGGTAAGCTGATGTATACAGCAGACACGTTGTCCAGAGCTGTAGACCCAAGTGAGCCCGCAAACACCAAAATGGATGAAAAAGTGAACGCCTACGTGGACATGATCACAAGTGCACTGCCCATAGCAGATGCAAAAATGGAGCTCATAAAGACTGAGACAAACAAATGTGAAACAATGAGACGACTGAGGAAAAGCATCTTGGATGGATGGCCCAACATGAAGCAAGACTGCTCACCTGACATGGCAGAGTACTGGAACTGCAGGGCGGAACTATCAGTGTTCGAAGACATCATCTACAAAGGAAGTAAAATAGTTATCCCAAAGAGTCTGAGAAAAGAGATGCTAAAAAGGATCCATGGAGGACATCTGGGAATCGAAAAGTGTAAGAAAAGAGCACGAGAGGTGATGTACTGGCCACGAATCAACCAAGATGTGACAAATGAGGTGTCAAACTGCACAATATGCCTGAAATATCGAGCAAGCAATCCGGTAGAACCACTAAAGCCACACCCAGCGCCAGACAGACCTTACCAGAAGGTAGGCGCTGACCTATTCGTATGTCAAGGGAAGGACTATCTTGTAGTCACAGACTATTACTCCCTGTATCCAGAGGTTTGTAGACTGTACACCACCACTGCAGATGCTGTGATAACATGTATGAAAGCCATATTCTCCAGACATGGCGTGGCAAGCGAGGTCTTCACAGACAACGGACCCCAGTTTTACAATGCAAGTTTCCGACACTTTGCCAAAGAGTGGGACTTTGTCCACACAACGTCAAGTCCTCACTTTCCACAGTCCAATGGACTAGTGGAAAAATCGGTCCAGACAGTGAAAAGACTGATGTACAAGGCAAAAGACAGTGGAACTGACTTCTACCAGAGCATGCTTGTATACCGCACAACACCGCTCGAGTGTGGTAAGTCACCAGCCCAACTCCTTATGGGACGTCGGCTAAGGTCAAACCTACCCATCCCGGAGAACCTCCTGAAAACAAAAGAGGGGGAGAAAGTGAGGAAGTTCAAAGAACAACAGAAAGAAAAGCAAAAGTACTACTATGACAGAGGAACACAAAACCTACCTGAACTCCACACTGGTGACCAAGTAAGGTTCAAAGACAAAACAAACATATGGACTCAGAAGGGAACTGTCCTGAGTGAAGTACAACCAAGATCATACACCATTCAGACAGATGAGGGTGCTGTTCTGAGAAGAAATCGTCAGGATCTTCTCATGGGAACAGCCACAGCAGGTCAAAAGACTGATACTGTTGAACAACCTGATCACACAGCAGGTCAAAAGACTGATACTGTTGAACAACCTGATCACACAGCTGAGAAATCATCATCTGAGGCAACAACTCAGATTCAAGGACAATCAATCAGAAAATCCTCAAGACACGTGAAGCCTCCTGAGAGACTCATTGAGCAAATTTAAGGACTATAGTTATAGAAGGAAGTAATGTTATCTTATTCTCTCTTCAAGTTCTAGGTATTTACATATTTCATGTGAACACACAAAACAAGGTTAAAAAACCTTGATCATGATAATGATAATGTAAGTTCATTAAAGGTTACAGTTAAAATGCAGAGTAATACAAAGAAAACATGTTGTTAGATAAAAGTAAAATACTTTTGTTTTAAGGGAGATGTAATGATATCAGCAAATAGTGATGGTATTTGCCTGTTTGATTATTTATGCCTTACCAGCATATTTGCCTGATTGATTATTTATGCCTGACCAGCAGAGGGCATGTGAGAGACAAGCAGTTTAGTTTTAGTTTCATTTTAGATGGATCTCTAAGATGGTGTCTCCTGTAATGCTGTTAACTGAGTTGAACATTCTTTAGATAAAAAGACAAGCTCTTTCATGAATGTGTCGTCATTGAACCCACATACAAATCAATACAATTGGGACCATGGTTAACCGCAGAGAGGACTGCAAATAAAAACAAAAGGATATAAGCAAGGTAACTGATTGAAAAGAAATGTGTCAGATGAAATTTTAATGTGGTGAAACACAAGGTAATACATTTTGGAAAGATAAATAGGAGAGGATGTGTACACTAAAATGTACACACTATGTGTATGGCAACATTTTTAAAGGATTTGAAGAGCAGAGAGACTTGGGGGCTCAGATACACAAACCTATAAAAGTGGGACAAAATGATAAAGCTGTAAAGAATAGTATATGAGTTTCATTAATAGGGATATAGAGTACAAATACAAAGAACTAGTGGTAAACCTATACAGGTTATTGGTTAAGCAGCAGTCCAGTTTTGGGTTCTTTAATTTAGGAAAGACATCAAAGCCATGGAGAAGGTACAGAAGAAGTTCACCAAGATGTTACAAGAGATCGTCGCAGCGGCGGTGTTGCGTTCTCCGGTGTTAATGCTGGCGTCTGCAAGGTAGGCGAAGGCTCTTGGGGTTCTGGCGTACCGTCTACCTGGGCTGGAATTGGGGGGGTGGTGGGGGGGGGGGTAGCAGTGGTGTCTCCGGAGTGCCCGAGGGTGCGAGGTCTCGTAAGGAGACTGTGTCCTCCCGCCCGTCTGGGTATGCCACGTAGGCGTACTGGGGGTTGGCGTGCAGGAGGTTCACCCTCTCGACCAGGGGGTCCATTTTATGGGCCCTCATGTGCTTTCGCAGCAAGACAGGCCCCGGAGAGGTCAGCCAGGTTGGTAGCGTGGTTCCCGTAGTCGACTTCCTGGGGAAAACAAACATTCGTTCATGGGGGGTGGCGTTAATGGCAGTGCAAAGTAGTGACCGGGTGGAATGCAGCGCCGCCGGGAGGACCTCCTGCCAGCGAGAGGTTGGGAGGCCCTTAGACTTTAAGGCTAAGAGGAGGGCCTTCCATACCGTCGCGTTCTCTCTTTCCACCTGGCCGTTCCCTCGGGGGTTGTAGCTGGTGGTCCTGCTAGTGGCGATGCCTCTCGCTAGTAGGAACTGACGGAGTTCCTCGCTCATGAAGGAGGCGCCCCGGTCACTATGTATATAGTTTGGGAACCCGAACAAGGCAAAGAGGTCATTCAGGCATTTAACGACCGTGGTGCTGGTCATGTCTGGGCAGGGGAAGGCAAAGGGGAAACGGGAGTACTCATCAACAATGTTGAGGAAGTACACATTACGGTCAGAGGACGGGAGGGGCACCTTAAAATCGATGCTCAAGCGCTCGAAGGGGCGGGTGGCCTTGATCAGGCTTGCTCTGTCCGGCCTAAAGAAGTGCGGTTTGCACTCGGCACAGGTCTGGCAGTTCCTGGTCATGGTCCTGACCTCCTCGATGGAGTAGGTCAGGTTGCGGGCCTTAATGAAGTGGTAAAGCCTGGTGACCCCGGGGTGGCAGAGGTCGTTGTGGAGGGTCTGAAGTCTATCAATTTGCGCGCTGGCGCATGTAATTCGCGATAGAGCGTCAGGGGGTTCGTTCAGCTTACCAGGCCGGTACAAGATATCATAATCGTAGGTGGATAGCTCGATTCTCCACCTCAAGATCTTGTCGTTCTTGATTTTACCCCTCAGCTTGTTATTAAACATAAAAGCGACCGAACGCTGGTCGGTGAGGAGGGTAAATCGCTTGCCTGCGAGGTAATGCCTCCAGCGGCGTACCGCCTCCACAATCGCCTGGGCCTCCTTCTCGACCGAAGAGTGTCGGATCTCAGGGCCCTGTAGGGTCCTTGAGAAGAAGGCCACCGGTCTCCCCTCCTGGTTGAGGGTAGCGGCTAGGGCGAAGTCGGATGCATCGCTCTCCACTTGGAAGGGGATGGACTCATCCACTGCGTGCATAGTGGCCTTAGCAATGTCTCCCCTGATGAGGGAGAAGGCCGCGCGCGCTTCTTCCGTAAGGGGGAAGGAGGTGGACTTCATGAGGGGTCTGGCTTTGTCCGCATAATTCGGCACCCATTGGGCATAGTAGGCGAAGAGCCCCAGGGTTCTCTTCAGCGCCTTTGGACAGTGGGGAAGGGGTAGCTCCATGAGGGGACGCATTCTTTCGGGATCGGGGCCGATGATTCCGTTCTCTACTACGCAGCCGAGGATGGCAAGGCGCGAGGTGTTAAACACACATTTCTCCTTATTGTAGGTGAGGTTCAGCCGTTGGGCCGTACGGAGGAATCTTTCCAGATTAGCGTCATGGTCTTGCCGGTCGCGGCCGCAGATGGTGACGTTATCTAGATAGGGGAACGTGGCTTGCAGCCCGTTCTGGTCAACCATCCGGTCCATCTCCCTTTGGAAGACCGAAACCCCGTTGGTGACGCCGAAGGGGACCCTAAGGAAGTGGTAGAGGCGGCCATTCGCCTCGAAGGCGGTATACTGGCGGACCTCGGGGCGGATAGGGAGTTGGTGGTAGGCCGACTTAAGGTCGATGGTAGAGAATACCCGGTATTGAGCAATCTGATTGACCATATCAGATATGCGGGGAAGGGGGTATGCGTCCAGCTGGGTGTACCGGTTTATGGTTTGGCTGTAGTCGATGACCAGGCGGTTTTTATTGCCGGTCTTAACGACTACAACCTGGGCACGCCAGGGGCTGCTGCTCCCCTCGATGATGCCCTCCTTCAGGAGACGCTGCACCTCAGAGCTAATGAAAGCTCTGTCCCCGGAGCTGTACCGCCTGCTCTTGGTAGCGACGGGTTTGCAGTCGGGGGTGAGGTTAGCGAACAGGGAAGGTGGCGGGACCGTGAGGGTGGATAGGCCACAGGTGTTACGCGGTGGGCGATTTAAAGGCTGCTGGTTGTCGACTGTGAGCGGGGGGAGGGGTCCACCGTATGCTAGAGTGACGCTTTGGAGGTGGGATTGAAAATCCAGCCCTAGTAGGACGGCAGTGCATAGCTGGGGCAGGACGAGGAGTTTAAAGTTTTTATACTCCATGCCCTTAACCGACAGGGTCACAACACAGTAGCCGCTGATGTCTGTGGCGTGGGACCTCGATGCCATCGAGATCCGGTTGCGCGTTGGCTGGACAGTGAGGGAGTAGTGGCTCACCGTGTCTGGATGTATGAAGCTCTCCGTGCTTCCGCTGTCGAACAGGCAGGTCGTGGCGTGGCCGTCTACTTTGATGTCCATCATTGACTTGGACAGCTGATGCGGGCGAGCTTGGTCTAGTGTGACGGAGGCTAGTGTGTGGCTGAGCGGGTCGCTGTAGTCTGTAGGTGAAGCGGTCGTCAGGTCTGGAGGTAAGGTGGCGGTTGAGCGTGGTGGGTAAAATGGAGGCGCCCACGAGGTGGGGCAAAATGGTGGAGAAGATGGCTGCCCCCACAACCCACATGAGGCACTGCTGGCGTCGGTTGCCTGGATGAAAGATGGCCGCCCCCATTGCTCATCTGTGGCCTTGATAGAAGATGGCCGCCCCCACAGTTTGCATGAGGCACTGCTGGCCTCTGCTGCTCTCCCTCTGCAGGCCTTCGCGAAGTGGCCTTTCTTCAGGCAGCTGGAGCACGTCGCGTTTTTGACTGGGCAGCGCGACCTCGGGTGTTTCGCCTGCCCACAGAAGAAGCAGCCGGCGGCCCAGTCGCGGGGGTTCGAAGTCGCAGCCGGTACCGGGGGTGGCGGTCCCGATCGGGTCCGGGACGCCGACGCTGAGGTAGGTCCCGGGGGCGGCGCTACGAGGGGTATTGCAGTCGGGGTCGGGCCCGAGTCCCAGAGTCGTGAACTGTACCTGGAATACACCTCGAGGTCCCGCTGGGTCACTTCTAGGGAGTAGGCCAAGGCTGCAGCTGTGTTCAGGTCGAGGTCCTTTGATTCCAGCAGTCTCTGCCTTGAGTAGTCGGACCGAAGGCCTTTCACGAAGGCATCACGGATGTTATCTTCAGTGTTTTCTGCAGCCGATACTGCTTTAAAGTCACAGTCCCTGCCGAGTGTTCGTAGCGCCCGTAAAAATTCAGCTACAGACTCTCCTGGCTGTTGCGGGCGGGATCTTAGGAGGTGTCTGGCATACATGGAATTTACCGGGCTCCGGTGCTGCTGTTTCAGTAGGTTGATAGCGGCCTCGTAAGTAGTAATGTCCTGGATGAGTGCGTATACTTTAGGGCTCGCTTGGGCGGTCAGAACTCTCAGTTTGGATCTCTGAGGGTCGCCGGATTCTTCCAGGTAGGATTCGAAGCAGCACAGCCAGTGTTTGAAGTCGAGGGCTGCGTTTGTTGCTTGTGGGTTTAGATCCAGGTACGGTGGTTTGAGGGCTCGCAGCCAAGCCGGCTGCTGTGGCTGTTGTAGCTGGGCGTCTGGCTGGTCGTTTGGCTGCTCCGTTGACTGGTTGTTTGGCTGCTCAAGTGACGACATTTTAAAATTTAGTCAATAAAATTGATATACCTATCAATTCGTCCAATGAAAAGCGACGAGTTAAGAAAGTAACTATAGGTTTTTATTGACTAAATAACAGAGCCCACCCTCGTGGGTGATCGGATCCAAGAAGGAGGAATACCAGCCAGTCGACCACCTTTATGCCCGGGCAGGTAGGCGGAGCCATGGGCGGAGTCGGCAGTGGTCAGCCCAGGTATAGCAGCGTGACAAGAGGCGACCTCGTACAGTGATACAACAATGTGAACAGTGATAACTATAGGGAAACGATCTAACAGTGATAACTATAGTGTAACGATAGTGAACGGTAAAAGTGGTTTACCACAAGGGATATAGAGTACAAATACAAAGAACTAGTGATAAACCTATACAGGTTATTGGTTAAGCAGCAGTCCAGTTTTGGGTTCTTTAATTTAGGAAAGACATCAAAGCCATGGAGAAGGTACAGAAGAAGTTCACCAAGATGTTACAAGAGATGAATGGCTTTACTTATGAGGAGAGGCTAGAGAAACTAGGGGCGCAATCTTGCCAGCCCTGGGGAGGCGGGTATGGAGGCGGGACTGCCGGGAAAATGGCAGAATTTGGGGGTGGGTGTCCAACCCGCCCCCACCCCGCCTCCATGCCACCTTGCCAGGAGGCAGGTAGTCATCCCGCGGCTGGACCCCTCTCCTTGGAGGGGGGAAGGAATTACAACCACTTAACTGCCTGTTAACAGATAGTTAACAGGCAGAAACTAGGCTTATCATCATTTTGCCCACACAAGTGCGGGCTTCCTGAAGGCTCCAAACCCCGCCAGGGTCACCGAGGCGAGTAGTGGGTCTGCGGGGGTTGGGGGGTGCAAAAGTGCGCTGTGGCGGTGAGTGATGGGTGCAAGTTTGGAGAGGTGAGTAACTGAGGTAAGTGCAAAGTGTTAGAAAAAGTGTACTTACCTTTGTTTCTTCCTGCAGACTTCAGTCGGTGTGTATGCGGAGAGTCTCGCACCTCCGCAGTAGAGATGACAGATGGCCGTTGCATTCTCCAATGCAGCAACCATCTCATTTCTGCAAAAGAAAGGTTTGATGAGGTCTTGAATTCAAGACCTCATCAAACTACAGAGAATGTCACTGTTTGACAGCTTCACAGAGCTGTCAAACGATGAAAATTCATCTGTCAAAAAGTTTTGACAGATGAAACATCATATGTTGACGTTCTCTGCAACTGGCTTTCCTTTAAATGGCCTGCTAAGCCTGCTGGGCGGGCTTAACAAGGTCAATCAAGGGAAAATAGCGTGGGTTGGCCAGAAGTTGATGGAGGCGGGACTGAAACCCGACAAGTGGGAGACCCGCCTCCAAAAGTTCCCCATTGGCAAAATCACCCCCATCTGGCTTTTTCCATTGGAACAAAGAAGGTTAAGAAGAGAACTGACAGTGGAATTCAGAATTATGAGGGTGTTTTTGATAAAGTACATCAAGTAAAACTATTTCAACTAGTCAGTGAGTCAATAACTAACTAGAGGCGGGAACCTGAGCATGGAGACAGAGGAAAGGAAAACAGGGATAAAAGCAAAAGGTAGGAAGGAGAAAAGCAAAAGTGGCAGTCAGAGAAATCAACGGTTTAAATCAAACGTGGCCACAGTAAATAATAATTCTAATAGGTCTAAGAGCGTTAAAAAAACAAGCCTGAAGGCTTTGTGTCTTAATGCGAGGAGCATTTGTAATAAGGTGGATGAATTGGCTGTGCAAATAGAGGTAAACGGATATGATTTGGTTGGGATTACGGAAACGTGGCTCAAGGATGGCCAAGACTGGGAACTCAACATCCAGGGGTATTCGATATTCAGGAAAGATAGGCAAAAAGGAAAGGGAGGTGGGGTAGCATTACTGGTTAAAGAAGGGATTAATACAATTGTAATGAAGGATATTAGCTCTGATGACGTGGAATCTGTATGGGTAGAATTGAGAAATACTAAGGGGAAAAAAACATTAGTGGGAGTGGTATATAGACCTCCAAACAGTAAGGCGGAGGTTGGGGATGGCATTAAAAGGGAAATTAAAGAAGCGTGCAATAAGGGCACAGCAGTCATCATGGGTGACTTTAATCTACATATAGATTGGGCCAACCAAATTAGTAACAATACTGTGGAGGAGGAATTCCTGGAGTGTTTACGGGATGGTTTCCTGGACCAATATGTCGAGGAACCAACCAGAGATCAGGCCATCTTAGACTGGGTATTATGTAACGAGAAAGGATTAATTAGCAATCTTGTTGTACGAGGCCCCTTGGGTCGGAGCGATCATAATATGATCGAATTCTTCATTAAGATGGAGAATGAAGTAGTTGACTCAGAGACAAGGGTCCTCAATTTAAATAAAGGAAACTACGATGGTCTGAGGAGCGAGTTGGGTAGGATTGAGTGGGGAATGGCACTCAAAGGGTTGACAGTGGATAGGCAATGGCAAACATTCAAAGACCGAATGGATGAGCTACAGAATTTGTTCATCCCAGTTTGGCATAAAAATAAAACAAAAAAGGTGACTCAACCATGGCTAACAAAGGAAATTAGGGATAGCATAAGATCCAAGGAGAGGACATATAAATTGGCTAGAAAAAGCAATAATCCTGAGGATTGGGAGCAGTTTAGGAGTCAACAAAGGAGGACAAAGGGATTAATTAAGAAAGGGAAAATAGAATATGAGAGTAAGCTTGCAGGGAACATAAAAACTGACTGTAAAAGCTTTTATAGATAGGTGAAGAGAAAAAGATTGGTGAAGTCAATCGTAGGTCCCTTACAGTCAGAATCAGGGGAATTTATAATGGGAAACAAGGAAATGGCAGACCAACTAAATACATATTTTGGTTCTGTCTTCACAAAGGAGGACACAAATAACCTCCCAGAGATGCCGGGGAACATAGGATGTGATGAAAGGGTGGAACTGAAAGAAATCAGTATTTGTAGGGAAATGGTGTTAGGAAAATTGATGGGACTGAAGGCTGATAAATCCCCAGGGCCCGATGGTCTACATCCCAGGGTACTTAAGGAAGTGGCCCTAGAGATAATAGATGCATTGCTGGTCATCTTCCAGAACTCGATAGACTCTGGAACGGTACCCATGGATTGGAGGGTAGCTAATGTTACCCCACTATTCAAAAAAGGTGGTAGAGAAAAAGCAGGGAATTATAGACCGGTAAGCCTGACATCGGTAGTGGGGAAAATGCTGGAGTCTATTATAAAAGATGTAATAGCAGAGCACTTGGAAAGCAGTGACAGGATCGGACAACGTCAACGTGGATTTACAAAAGGTAAATAATGCTTGAATAATCTACTGGAATTTTTTGAGGATGTAACTGGTAAAATAGATAAGGGAGAACCAGTGGATGTGGTGTATTTGGACTTTCAGAAGGCTTTCAATAAGGTCCCACATAAGAGATTAGCGTGCAAAATTAAGGCACATGGGATTGGGGGCAAAGTATTGACTTGGATAAAGAACTGGTTGGCGGACAGAAAGCAAAGAGTTGGAATAAACGGGTCATTTTCCGAGTGGCAGGCAGTGACTAGTGGGGTACCGCAAGGATCGGTTCTAGGACCCCAGCTGTTCACAATATATATTAATGATCTGGACGAGGGAATTGGATGTAATATCTCCAAATTTGCAGACGACACAAAGCTGGGTGGGAGGGTAAGCTGTGAGGAGGATGTCGTGAAACTCCAGTACGATTTGGACAGGTTGGGTGATTGGGCAGAAACATGGCAAATGCACTATAATGTGGATAAATGTGAGGTTATCCACTTTGGTGGCAAAAACAGGAAGGCAGATTATTATTTGAATGGCAATAGATTGGGAGAAGGGGAAGTGCAAAGAGACCTGGGAGTTATTGTGCACCAGTCGCTGAAGGTAAGCATGCAGGTGCAGCAGGCGGTTAAGAAGGCAAATGGTATGCTGGCCTTCGTAGCAAGAGGGTTCGAGTACAGGAACAAGGATGTCTTGCTACAGTTGTACAGGGCCTTGGTGAGACCGCACCTTGAGTATTGTGTACAGTTTTGGTCACCTTACCTGAGGAAGGACGTTCTTGCCATGGAGGGAGTGCAGCGAAGATTCACCAGGCTGATACCTGGGATGGCAGGAATGACGTATGAGGAGAGATTGTGTCGATTGGGCTTATACTCACTGGAGTTTAGAAGATTGAGAGGGGATCTCATCGAAACCTATAAAATTCTGTCAGGTCTGGACAGACTAGATGCAGGAAGGATGTTTCGGATGGCTGGGGAGTCCAGAACCGGGGGTCATAGTCTAAGGATAAGGGGTAAGCCATTTAGAACTGAAATGAGGAGGAACTTCTTCACCCAGAGAGTGGTGAACCTGTGGAATTCTCTGCCACAGAGGGCGGTGGAGGCCAGTTCATTAAATATATTCAAGAAAGAGTTGGATATATTTCTTGAGGCTAAAGGGATCAAGGGATATGGGGAGAAAGCAGCGACAGGTTACTGAATTTGGATGATCAGCCATGATCTCATTGAATGGCGGAGCAGGCTCGAAGGTCCGAATGGCCTACTCCTGCTCCTATCTTCTATGTTTCTATGTTTCTATGTGTGCAGTTTTGGTCACCTTATCGGAGGAAGAATGTTCTTGCCATGGAGGGAGTGCAGCGAAAATTCACCAGACTGATACCTGGGATGGCAGGAATGACATATGAGCAGAGATTGGGTCGATAAGGCTTATATTCGCTAGAGTTTAGAAGAATGAGAGGGGATCTCACTGAAACTTATAAAATTCTAACAGGACTAGACAGACTAGATGCAGAAAGGATGTTCCTGATGGTGGGGGAGTCCAGAACCAAGGGTCACAGCCTAAGGAAAAGGGGTAAGCCATTTAGGACTGAGATGAGGAGGAATTTCTTCACCCAGGGAGTGGTGAACCTGTGGAATTCTCTACCACAGAAGGCAGTTGGGGCCAATTCATTAAATATATTCAAGAAGGAGTTAGATATATTTCTTAAGGCTAAAGGGATCAAGGGATATGGGGAGAAAGCAGGGACAGGGTACTGAATTTGGATGATCAGCCATGATCTCATTAAATGGCGGAACAGGCTCGAGGGGCCAAGTGGCCTACTCCTGCTCCTATCTTCTATGTTTCTAAACCAGAGCTGGGCCCCGGGTCGCGTGCGCTAGGCCCCTCCCCTTTAATAAGGGGAAGAAGGCCTGTAGTTCCACGGCGTGACGTAGCGCCGCGATATTCACTCACAGTGCCCCAAGAAGGAGGCGGGGCGCTTCCAGTAGCACCCCGCTTCCCTCTTGGAGTGCTATCAGTGAATTTCAGCCGCGGGGCGCTAATTTTTTCGGGGGAATAAAAGTAGCACCCTGGCGAAGTTAGCGCCCCAAATGGGGCGTGACCCAATTTTTCCTCAAAGAGTCATAATGACACAGAAGGAGGCCATTCAGCCCATCGAGTCCGTGCCAGCTCTCTGTAGAGCAATCCAGTCAGTCTCAATCCCCCGCTCTATCCCTGTAGCCTTGCGTGTTTATTATCCTCAAGTGCCTATCCAGTCTCCCCTTGAAAACATTTTTGAGTGTGTCCGCTTCCAGTACTTCCGTCGGCAGTGAGTCCCAGGTCCTCATCACTCGCTGCGTAACTTTTTTTTTCCTCACATCCCCCTTGTATCGCTTGCCCAAAACCTTAAATCTGTGTCCTCTAGTCCTTGTACCATCAACTAGTGGGAACAGCCTTTCCCCGTCTAGCCTACACAAATCCGTCATAACCTTGTACACCTCTATCAAATCACCCCTCAACCTCCTTTGCTCTAATGAAAACAAATCCAGCTTCTCCAATCTGTCCTAGCTAAGATTCCCCCATCCCTGGAACCATTCTGGTAAATCTCCTCTGCACCCTCTCAAGGGCCTTCACATCCTTCCTAAAGTGTGGTGACCAGAACTGGATGCAATACACCAGTTGTGGCCTAACCAGCGCTTTATAAAAGTTCAGCATAACTTCTCTGCTTTTGTACTCGATATATCTATTTATGAAACCCAAGATCCCATATGCTTTGCTAACCATTCTCTCAATATGTCCTGCCACCTTCAGGGATCAATGCACATTAACTCCCAGGTCCCTCTGTCCCTGCACGCTCTTTAAAACTGTGCCATTAAATGTATATTTCTTCTCCCTGTTCCTTCTACCAAAATGCATCACCTCACACTTCTCTGTATTAAATTCTATCTGCCACTTGTCTGCCCATTCTGCTAGCCTTTCTATGTCCTGCTGCAATCGATTGTATCATCCTCACTGTTTACCACACCCCCAAGTTTGGTGTCATCGGCAAATTTAGAAATTCTACTTTATATTCCAATATCCAGGTCATTTATGTATATCAAAAAAAGCAGTGGCCCCAGCACTGACCCTTGGGGAACACCACTGTCTAGCCTCCCCCAGTCTGAAAAACAGCCATTTACCACAACTCACTGTTTTCTGTCATTAAGCCAATTCCTTATCCAAGCTGCCACTGACCCACCTATTCCATGAGCCTCAATTTTGTTAACCAGCCTTCTATGTGGTACTTTGCCAAATGCCTTTGTAAAATCCATGTAGACAACATCCATTGCATTCCCTTCATCGATTCTCCCTGTTACTTCATCAAAAAATTCAATTAGATTAGTCAAACATGATCTGCCTTTTACAAATCTGTGTTGGCTCTCCTTAATTAACTTAAACCTCTCCAAGTGCCCGTTAATTTTTTCCTTGACTATTGTTTCTAAAACTTTACCCACCACTGATGTTAAACTGACTGGCCTGTAGTTACTAGGATTGTCCTTACACCCTTTCTTGAACAATGGTGTCACATTTGCCACTTTCCAATCCTCAGCCACCTCGCCCCGCATCTAGAGAAGATTGGAAAATTATGGAAAGCCCTTCCGCTATCTCCTCCACCAATTCCCTTAGCAACCTGGGATGCAAGCCATCTGGACCAGGCAACTTGTCCACTTTCAGCATGCCCAGCCTTTCTAGCACATCCTGTCTATCAATTTTCACCCCTTCCACTGCGTCTACCTTTTCCACTGCTGCCAATATTTTGTCAGCATCCACCTCCTTAGTAAACACCGATACAAATGTAAAATTTTATGATTCTAGTGTTTGTAGGCAGTGTTCACAACAAACCTGTAGTGGTGAAGGGGTGGAATTCAGCTCTAATCTTCATGACTTGTTATGAATGCACTCTGAAATTTGGAACTCTAACCAAGTCTCAACATTTATCTTTAACACTATTATGCCTTCCTAATTCTCATCTTTAAATACTGTCACTGAATTTAACTATTTGCTGCTGGTCCCATATTCCTAAAACTGCTGGCGCACACAGAATCTCGTATCGAAATTTATGAAACGGGCTCAACATTCACATTTGTTCAAAATATAACAGCACGGCAAAGGGAGCAGACCAACATCAACTTCCCCAAACATTAGCTTTTGAAATTTCAACCTTCACTACCACTTTTATTGTAATTGTAACATTTTACCTGAAAAATGGTCCAATTCTAAACAACAGCTCGTTGATTCACTCATGTTTAGCAAGCCAGTACGTGGGAATAGCTTCCTTTGTGTCTCTTGCTGCAGCCCATTTAATACTTGTAACAAGGTGTTTATTGTTCAACATAAAACCTTTATTTTAACCACCTGCCATAAATCTGCCTGCTAAAATTGGCTGGCCCGAAGAGACCTGTAATGTGCCGTCTCCTGCTTTCGCTCTCCCTTCCTCTCTCCCTCTCTGGTACTTTGAGGCAGCTGTTTCAAAGATGTAATCCCCATTTAATTCCAACAGTAAAGCAGGCCTGGTCCACGACTGTGAGAGACGGGTCTCAGCTGTTCGGGATGTGCTCGCCTTGAGCAGAAATCAATATAGCTGCTTTGCCATATTGCGATTATATTACACAGATTGGAACCACAATCAAGCATGGTTCTAGCACTGGTATACTAGCAGCTGTCTGTGCGTCTGGCAGCTGACATCACAATCTGTTTACCGTAGGAAGACTTTTCACAGGATACTCTGGGGACGGAGGATCACCACGAGTAACACCATTTGAAAGTTTTATAAGTGGCAGTGGGACCCACTGGGGGAGGAGGCAATAATAACAAAGTATAGCAGATTTTAAATAAGGAACAATTTTAATCATGAATAATGATGCCAAAAATTTGACTTTTGCACCTGTGTTGAGAGAAATTGAGAATTGGGTGGCAGAATTTTTTTTTCTTTCCGTTTGTGGTGTTGCCTTTCCTATAATCCTGGAAATTGTTGATGTGCTATTTTAGGGTTAACTGTGGACCACCGACGCTTTTCAGCAGAATTCTCATCTGCCTTTAAACCTCTGATATTCCTGTTTTCAACTGCATGTGCAAATTGTGTGATCTCCTGACCACCATTAGGCTGGACAATTGGATGGCGGTACCGATTATGCAGCTAAACAAGTTAAATGGATACAGCCGGCATTTAGGGCCTGAAATTATGTTCCCTTGTGCTGGCATTAGAGGCAAAAAAGCAGCGCAGAGACTGTGGAAAATTGGGACTTTTGATCCTGGCAGCAGGGCCGGGTTCTGGTGATCTCATCATTTATTTTGTTGTTGTTTGTGGGACCTTGCTGTGTGCAAATTGGCTGCCATGTTTTGTAGAGTACAACAGAGGCTACATTTCATTGGCTGTAAAGCGCTTTGGGATGTCCTGAGGTCATGAAAGGCCATTGTAGGCCTGGAAGAAAAAAATGCCAGCCAGCCAACAGCTTGTAGTATTTTGCATCACTCTCACTACCTGTGTCAAGCACCCGCGTAGAAAAACATACCCTGGAAGATGTGAATTATCAGCTTGATGAGGTTATACCAGGTTCATCATAGTTCATAAGTGAGGAGGAGAAACTGGTGGTGGCAGATGAGTAACAGGCACCTGTTATCAGGAGGGTCAGTACAGTTCCATCCTCAGCTGCAGTGATTGGGATTCTGACCTCACAGAGATTGCTTAGAAAAGGAGTTTCTTACTTGAGCAGGATCAACTATAAGATTCACTTGACTCTGTACAAAAGAACCTAAGGGGAGAAATTCGGTATCACCCCGTTTGGGGGCAGTAACTTTTGAAAGCTAGAAAATTTAGCGCCAGGCGCTATTGATTCCCAACTTTTTCTAAATTCCGTGTTTGCGCTCCAGGAAAGAAATGGAGTGCTAAATCAAGCTCTCCGCTTCCTTCCTGGAGCGCTAAAGGGCGCAGGTGGGGCAGTAGTGGTGCAGCGCTGCAGAATGTCCCGTGCAGCGCTGCCGCGATCCAAGGCTCCTCCCCTCCCTTAAAGGGAAGGCCATCGCTGCGGGCTCTGCATTGGGACCAGTTAGCTGGTCCCCAATGGCAGCTGTGATCCAGCCCGATCAACCCTGTGCACTCCAGCAGAGTGCCAGGCTGGCCCAGGAAAATTGAAAAACATTGAAAAAAGCATTTTAGAAATTTTCCTACTTACCTCGGCAACCTCCCCTTTAACTTCCACCCCTAAAGTGCCTGGCCTCCCGAACAACGCCTCATGCAGCTGTCGGTGTTTTTGCCCGGCGATGCTGCAGGGGGCGGAACCGAAGTTCGGGTCCGGGGCGCTCGTGGGGCGACACGCACGGCAATGATGTCACAATCTTTGGGCGCAGGAGATCGTGGCGCAAAGTGTTACCGCAGCCGCAAACCTCCCGGCCAAGTTAGCGGCAGTCGTTCATCCTGCCGCACCCAGGTGGTAAGTCATTAGCGCACCATTATCGCCCCCCGGAGGCGATGGCAAGAGGCGCTAAGAAGGCCAATTTCTAGCCCAAGAAGTCTAACTAGGAATTTGGAGGAATCCACTAGCCATAACTGCAGTGATAAACTGCAGCACACTGAGAAATAGACAGCAAGACCGTGCCTCCAATATTGCAACCTGCGCTCTAGTTAACCATGAAGCATGTGTCAACTCCAGGGATAGATACAGCGGAGCTCTCTTTGGCACAGGAAGGTTCTTCAAAAGGGCAACTTAGACAGTTAGCTAAATGTATCTTGGATGAGCATTGTCACCAGTGTTCCTGGCTGCACCGATGTTCAGAAACTACATCCTCATAGTTGGTATCTACCTCCTGCTCTGTCCTTGGTCCTGGATTGGTCTCCTCCTTCTCCATGGTTATACTTCTTTCTATAGCAAAGTTATGGAGCATGCAGCAGACGATTATACTCTTGGAGACCCTGGGTATACTGTATTGTAATGCGCCCCCTGATCCCTGTTTTTGAAGAAAAACAGCACAGTAGGAGGCCATTTGGCCTATAATGCTTGTGCCTGTAGCAGTGATCTTCAACTGGAGTTACCTACTCTAATTCAATGTCCTTGTCCTTTCCCCCATATATTTTTATATACTTTTTTCAAATACTTCTCCAATTCATTTTAAGTGATATGGTGGCCTCTGTATCAGTAGACACTTGCAGTAAAGCAATCCATATTCTAACAACACTTGTGAGAAAATATTTCTTCTGAGCTGCCCCTTAGCTGTTTAAGTGATAATCCTGAGTCTATGCCCCTTGTTACCAATTTGCCAACCACTGTACACAATGGGCTCGATTTTGCCAGGCCCGAGGAGGCGGGATTGGAGGCATGTGAGGTGTTAAAATCACAAAAAATGGCGTGCGGGCCCGATCCCACCTCCGGGCAATTTTCCCAGAATCGGGGTTTCAGAACCCGTTTCCATCCCGCCTCCAAGAGGTGGGATAGGCCCTTAAGGCCCTTAACAACCACTTAATTGCCTCTATAATCTCATTTTGAGCAGCCTTTCTGATTTTTAGACATTTCCCCCAACCTACACGCCCCCTCTGGAACACGCCAGGTAATCCTGGCGGCCTCACAAGTGGATTGCTTAGTAACAGCTGCAGCTCCACCATTAAAGAGGAGTTTTCAGCAATCACCGTTTGCAGGTGGAAGAACTTTGTTGTCTCAGGTCTGGGGCAACTTTTAGCGGCCTATTCATTATTGTGGAAGTTTGGAGCCTGAGACCCATCTCCAGTGTGACCTCCTGGGAAACCCCTCTCCCCACCTTGACTGAGCACTTCCTCAACTGAGGTATATACCAGAAGCATGGGAACCATTTATTTCCTTTCCTCCTGGATATCAGATTCGGATGAAGACCGGCTGCGGCAGCAGCAGAACCCTGAACAACAGCAGCACCAACAGCAGCAGCACCAACAGCAAGAGCAACAACAGGAGCGCCAAGCTGCTGCTCACCCACCTGAAGCTGCAAAGGCCAGAAGGCGCCAGCGCGCGACCACATTGCTGCCCGGGATGCAACGGACGCACTCATGTTGGCCAGATTTGCTTAGTCTGCACAAACAAACACTTTTGTCTCGCACCTTCTTACCAGAGCATCGACAATGAATAGAACCTGCGGATTCCTATCACTCTGACCACCATACTGACAATTGCAAGTCGCCCTAAGCCCTCAATGTGAAAGTCCCATTTGCGAAATGCCACAGTCCACAACTTCAACAGTTTGCCATCAAATCTGTTTATGATACCATGACAAGGATGGCTGGTCCAAATACAATACATCATAGCACCCAAGTGACTACCCTTGTGAATACTTGTGCATTATCTGCCTCTTACGCGTGCTCCTACATGGTGCATCCCCTGTGGCTTCAGCAGATGTGGAAGCCCCTTGCTCACTTTCTTGCTGCTCCTGTCTCGATGCCTTTGTCGGGCATCCTCTGGGGTTGCGAACCTGTGAGGACTCGGCAACAGTCTGCTACTCCTGTGGCTGTGCAGAGGCTGAGACGCCCATCTCAGTTGGGTGAGGACTCTGGTGGGGCTCTGACCGAGGGCTTTGCAGTGGCATGGTCATGTGAGCGCTTAGAGGGGAGCCCCCACTTCCTTGTTGTCTGCCACCAACATCCCTCTCATGGGTCAGCCCCACTTCAGAGCTAGCAAGTGGCTTGACAGCACCTTGCTGCACTTCAGGGGGGCATGAGGACCCATTTCTGCACTGGAAATCCTACTGCAGAGGACTTCCATGAAGGTCTGGTTTCTATGCTCAATAGCTGACCATCGCTCCTCAAGAGATGTCATTCTATTCTGAACAATGACCATGTTTTCAAGACCCTGGCGACTAAGCTCCCCCATGGCCGTAGCCATCCTCTCCTCTATGGTAGGCAGCCTTACCATGGAGTTAGCCATCCTTTCCATGGAGGTTGCCATCCTTTCCAGAGACTCCTGCACCTGTTCCTGGAGTTCCAGCACCGCTCTCCTTCTGGATGGGCCCGGAGGTACAGGGTCGACATGCAGCTGTGCCGAGCTGGCAGAGTCCTGCGCCCTCCAACGAGGACTTTCCACTGCTGTCCCTGTCTCCACCATCTGCTGATGCTCACTTGTGAACTGTGATACACCAGGTGCCAACACTACTCTATCTCGTGAAGGTCCCACCGAGGTGTGAGTGTCTGCGCTGGTGCTGGGTGCGCTAAATTCTGCTGACGCTGCGCCCTCAGAGGTTGCAGCTTCCTCTGAGGAGTCTGGAATCTCAGGCTCTTCCTCTTGGACAGTGGGGACAGGGGCTTTCAATGGTCCTATGGGGGTGTAAAGGAAAGTGTTAGAGATGTGAGGTCAAGGTTACATGCACATTGAATAGTGCAGATGATCATAAGTCAATCTGTTACAGCATCAGATTCATTATCAGTGACTCATGCAATGTCAATGAGAGAGATGCCAAACTATTCTGTCACCAGCTTGCTGTGATGCGCCAGTCTGTCTGTCCCCCACTTGGGAATCCTCCTCGATCCCGGCGATTTCCAGGGCCACCTCCTCCCAGGTGGTGAGCTGGGCTACTGAGGGTGGGCACTCTTTTCCTGCAATGAGGGACACAAGTGGAGTTTGAGTGAGAATGAAGGAGTGAGTTAGAGAATGCATAGCATAGATGCTTAGAAGGAGACAAAGGGCTCTCCCTGTGTGTTATAAGTTGTTGTTGTTGTTGCACCACAGTGAAAGAGAGTGTGAAAGCTACATGGTCGAATAGTTAAGTGAATGTGACCATAGAGACAGAGGCAATGGCTAAGGGTGTGAAAGGATAATTACAGTCCTAGCCCTTTTGGGCTATTCCAGATCAGGCGTATTCCCCAGACGTTCACCTTCAACTTAAGTTAGAGATAGCCGAATTCCATAAGATGCTTAAATGGGTCTAAAGGTTCAGGCTATCTCTCCCTAAAGGAAAGGAATGACTAAAGATGTTACCATCCTCCGGATAGTACTTTTAATAAGTTGAACTAGACTGTAACCTTCCGGATATTATGAGGGTCCGGAATACCCCCCAGATTTCTGCAACTCCTTACAAAAGAGTGTACAGAATTTGTGGGTTCGCGAGTCTATACAGATTCACTCTTTGAGACAATTCTAGAAATATATAGTTTTATTTAAGAGCCGGCATTCAGTTAACATCTGTTGAATCAGTCGCAACATTAACAATTCAAAGTACAATTAGCTTACATTTCTTATTTCTCAGAGATCCTTATTTTCAAATCTTTACTTCGTTATATATCTTATTTCTTATTTCTAAATCCAGAACATTCTTATTTCTTATTTCTAAATCCAGAACTTCCATCAAAAATCAATACTTTAACTTCCCGAGACTCATAGTTAAAAACTTACAGAGATGCCTCTGGAAGGTTGAGAAATGTCCTGCCCATTCAGCGTGTTCTGACGTTCTGTTAAAAAAGGTCTTATTTTTATACCCTTTTGGCTTTGGTTTCTTCTTTGATGTTCTCTGTTGATGTCAGCTAATTGTCTTTATTGATCCCTCTGTTTGAATGCTTTCTATGTTACTATCAATTCAACTATTGCATGCATAATTATTTCTCTACTTTTAGGTGTTCTGAAAACCATCATAAAAACAATGACAGCTATGGTTTCTGTTTGATGTCATTCTTACCGAAGATTCTTCATTCAATTCTTAGTTTTGGCTTAACTGCTTTTTTGCAGACATTGTGGCCTAGAAATTCAGTGGGCTGCGCCACCCGTTAGCGCCCTAAGAGGGCACTTAGTGGGTTTTATGCCACTGGCCACGCCTACCGCTAAATTTAGTGGGACGCTAATGGCGGCGCTAGCCATTAGCACTGCGCCGCTACCGATGACATCATCGGTGTGCGCAGCACCCCGCTACTGCCCCGAATGTGAAATTTAGTAGCACCCCCTGCTTTAATGCCGGTCGCAATTTGCGACCGGTTCAGGGGGGCCTACCTGCGGCGGTAGAGGCGCTGAGGTGCGGGGTGGCCTTTTTTTTGCTGGCCGCCTGCCAGCACCTCTCCGCACCACCGTCCCCGGCCTCCTGAGCACCCCCCCGTGGAGCGCCAGCTGTGTCCCAGGAGCCCGGCACTTCTCCTCGGTGCCGGGCTCTTTTGCCGGCACTCGCGCTCTTTGAGCGTGCTGCAGCAGGCCCCTCCCCTTTAAGAAGGGGAGGAAGGCCTGCAGTATCGCAGTGTGCTGTGCCGCAGCATGTGGTGCTGCGGCATGTTGCGCTGCGATTTTCAGTTGCAGCGCCCCAAGAGGGATGCGGGGCACCTCGAGTAGCGCCGCGCTTCCCTCTGGGGTGCTGAAACTGAATTTGAGGCAGGCAGCCGCGACTCCTTCCGGGGCAGTACTTCCGGCGCCCTGGCGAGGCTGACGGGGCGCCAGTGAATTTCTAGGCCTGTGTCTTTCCTTATTCTCCATGTTCAATACAAACACAATGCAATTGCTTGGTGTCTCTATTGAAGTTATATCTTCAAAGTTTTGTTGGTATGGTTTTTACTATATGTAAATCAAAACCACCTTAACTGTGTGTTTACTTGTTTTCTAGCTATCTCAATTGGTTGCATATTTAATCTTATGGTTCCTGTTTTCCAAATTTAACATAAAACTATTTGACCAGCAGATGTTTCTTTTCTTGATGTCATGTTTCAAAGGCACATGCCTCTTTTAATGTTTGTATTTCTGTTTTATCGTGTCAGCTCTTCACACTTCACTTGGGTCTTCCATTGTGTTACACCCAAACTCTAGACTCTTCAGAAGCACCAATGGTTTGTTTCAGTCTTTCATTGTTTTAGAATATTTAACTAATTCCCATTTCAAAGCTTGTTTACAGCTTTGTTATCAACTGACCTTTTCTCAGAAGCCTGTATTTCTGTTTACAGCCTGTCTGCTGAGACCTGTGTCTTTTAAACCCAGTGGCCTAGAAATTCGCTATCGCCGCGCCAGGTCTTTAGCGCCCGAAATTTAGCGCTCGCCCGGATTCCCGTAGCGCCCGCCTGAAATTCAGTTGCGGCGCCCCAAGACAGAGGCGGGCGCTATTGCAGGGTTTGGCCGCCTCGCTTGGGGCGATGAAAGTCAATTTCAGGCGTCCAGCTGCCGCTGCGGCACCCGATGCGGTGCGGCAGGCTGGGGTACTGCAGGCCTCCTCCTTCTCTTAAGGAGGAGCTGCCTGCAGCCGTGAGATCGCCGCTGGATTCCCCCGGCAAATGAGCCCGGCACCACGGAGAAGTGCCGGGCTCGCGGGAGTCAGACACCAATGCCGCGGGGGGGTGGTGCAGGAGTCCAGGGAGGGAGGTGCGGCCAGGCGGCCGCCGGGAAAGCGGCCGGCCGCCCCTCCACCTTTATGCGCCGGCCTCTCGGAGCTGCAAGGCCCCGTTTTTCAAACGCTGTTTGCGGCCGCTACGGGCGAGGCGGCCGCAACTGAATTTGGCCGTCGGCACGGAATCGCGTTGGAACCGGGGCGCTGCGCACACCGATGACGTCATTGGTGCCGGCGCAGCGCTACCGGCTAACGCCGATTTTAGGGACCAACTGAATTTCGGGCACTAAAAAACTTCCGGCGCAAACCACTCTTTAGCCAATAAGTGGGCGCAAACGTGACTGAATTTCTAGGCCAGTATGTCTTTTATTAATAATATTAGAAATCTGTTCATAGTATCGTGTATTTCTCTGAATCGTGGCTATTCCTTCACAGGTGCAGGGCTGTAAGTGTCAAGTGGGATGTGGAGGAAGAGGTTAGCAAAGCAGAGTGCTGGTGAGGAGAGGCGATGGGGATCAGATTGAGGGAGATGGGAATGTCATACTCACTTTTCCTGTGCGGAGAAGGTCATGAAACCTCTCCCGCATTGCAGCCAGGTTCTGCGATTCATCGATATGGAGTTGACCTCCTGGGCCACATGCAACCACACAGCTTTTTTCTCCCCGAGGAAGGGAAGAGCACCTCCTTATTCGATCTTGCTCCCTCCACCAGAGCTTGGCGGGAGGGCTCATCAAAGCGTGGAGCACACTTTTGCCTGCCGGTGGACCTAGTCGATCAATGAATTCCTTACTACAATCACTATAAAGTTTGCAGTCTCCAGAATAAGCCAGGCTGCTTGCAGGCCTTAAATCCAGCAGCTTTGATGACGTCATCGGAGGCGACTTTCTGGATGAAAAGATGGGCCAGGGGTTCCCACACGCTGGAAATCAATTGCCCAATGAGGGGAAAATCCCACTTTTTCCCCACTTCACTTTGGAGTCAGGGTCCTGACACAAATGCAACCTGACACGCCCCAGCCCGCCCACACTGGCAAAATCGAGCCCAATGTTTCCCTATTCACCCTCGCATAACTTTTCATAATTTTGAAAACATCTGTTAGAGCTCCCCTTAACATTCACTGTCTCAGTGACAAAAGCCCCAATTTTTCTAGCTCTGAGTGAGCATGGAGCCAGTCGCAGAGCTTTGAACTGCCAGTGAGTTTGCAAGGTCATTGTTGTTCTCGAGTGCTTGTTGCTCAGTCCTGCCTGGCACTGCAAGATCAGCTAACATGTTACTCACACATGCATTAAACAGATGACTGATGCATCAGTCAACACGGCCAGCACTTTCATCTCCTTGTCCACTTAATAACATTATACAGCTGTCCATTTTTACTGCACTGGTGCATTTCCCAAAGTGTTGAGGATCACTGATCACCCAACTTGAAGCCCATCCATCACTAATTCTCATTGTTTGTGTTACAATATGAAGATCTTGGAATAATTGAGTATTAGGTTTTCAATTGTAAATTGCAGCTCAAGTGTTTCCCCTGTTGAGGTATGGGTAGGCATGAGATGCAATGCAAGAGTTGTCAGGTTGTACGAAGACTAGGTGGGGATAAGCAGCCAATGTGGAACAGGGTGACAGACAACATTTTGTACCATGGTACACTGAAGGGTGTGATGGAATTATTGAGAGTGGTGGGGAGGGGATGAAAGGAATTGTCAGGTGTTGAGAGATCAAGAGGTGAAGAACTGTACTCACCCTTGCTGCTTTTGTGAGGTCAATAAACCTCTTCCTACACTGAACCTAGGTCCTGGAGGTGATGCTGGTGGCACTGACCCTATCAGCCATCTCTGTTCAGACCTGCTTCATGGTAGCCATGGGGGCGCTCTTGCGGCTGTTGTGTAAAAATACCTCCCTCATTGCCCCGACTTCATCCACTACCACCTCCAGTCAGACATTAAAAATGTAGGGGGAAAACCTTCTACGCATCTCAATAGCCAGGATATCCTCCAGTGTTCTTCCATTAAAAATCCAAACAGTGGATGCAATCTAGCTTTAAGAGGTGCAACTCTGCTTTAAATAGGCCTGTGGTGCCATGCTGGAAATTGCGCACGGCAGATGGGTGGGCTGCCCGATTCCCAACATGATCGGGAGGCAACCCATCAGTCAAATGGAAATAAGGCCTGGGAGTTAAAATTGCTTGGGCCTCAGGCCTGCGACATCACGGGGGTGTCCCCCACCTGCCCGATTTGCAGCCCAAGTTAAAATCGGGGCTGGACATGTGCTGTGCAAGCAGAGTACAGCTAACCAACAGTCATGGTGATGGGACCACTTAATTGGACCATTAGGGCAGGATTTTCATTGGGCCGTGGAGTCGGGATTGGAGGCGTGTGGGGGGTTAAAATCCCAAAATCAGGGGTCCCGACCCCATCCACGCCAGTTTCAAAGGAGGCGGGTACCCGCCCCGCACTGGGACCCATCTCCCCTAGACGGGAAGGGATTAGTGCCAATTAACTGCCTGTTAACAGGTAGTTAACAGACAGTTTTTAGCCTAATCCCTATTTTTAAGGTTGAAGTGTGGGATTCCCGACGGCTCCAAACCACGCCAAGTTAGAGGAGGCGGGTTGAAGGACTTGGAGGGGTCAAGATGTCAGTGTTCAGGTGAGTGATGTGTGCATGAGTGCAAAGGTAAGTGTGTTTGTTGTGTCTAAAGTGATTAAAGAAGTTTAAATGACCTTTTCTTACCTTTTCAGCCTTCCTTCCTTTAGGTCCCGGGAGTCCCTCATCTCACCGGCACAGAAAGCAGAACGGCTGCGAACTGTCAAAAGTGACAGCCTTCAGCTTTCTGTGCAGGAGAGATTTCTAACTGAGTCTCTAGAGAAGGACTCAGGTTAGAAGTAAGACTGTCAGTGTTTGACAGCTTCAAACAGCTGTGAAACACTGATATTTCATCTGTCAAAACCTCTTGACAGATGAAATTTCAGTCTGTGATGTCAGCTGTTGCTGGGTGGCCCTTAATTGGCCTGCTGAGCCCGCTGAGCGGGCTCAACAAGGTCAATCAAGTTAAAATCGCGTGGATTGGCCGCATCTCGATGGAGGCGGGACTACAACCCCGAAAGTTGCAGTCCCGCCTCCAACCCGACTCCTGAATCAAAATCCTGCCCTTAATCTCAAACCTCAGTAAATTAAATTAATTTGAGATTAGAAAAGAAATTCCCACTAAATAATAGATACTTGGAACATTTAATGCTGTGTCAAATTAACTCCTTTAAATGGCACTGTCCCAATGAAAAGTGTTTGACAACTCTTATATTGTGTGAGGAGGGAGACGATTATTTTCACCACAATGACATACTTTGATGCAATTTGCATCATTCTGAAGTGTATATATGAAAAGAAACAAACAATAAGATCTGCCAAACCCTCTTTCAGGAGAACAGATACCCTTTCAAAACAAGCCTGACGAATGTTTGGCTGGAATGTGAATCATGGTTATAAGGATTAATTATAGACTCAGGTGATAAACTATTATAAGGAGCACTATTGTTCCAGGTCTGCTGGGGCATGGAAGTGCCCTCCGTAGAATGTAACCAATCTGAATCATATAAATGGTGTTCTTAGTTAATATCCTAGAATTTTCATTCAACACCTTCTCGGGTCAGGAAAAGGTTCATAGCATTTAATCTACAGTAGTTGAAATTTTTACTATCGGTTAAGTTATTTGGGTAAGACCTTGGCAATGAATAATGAGCATAACCTATTGGTGGCTTTATGAGCCAAGTAGCTTTTTCCTATTCCACACTTTCTAATGTGCTGACAGGAGCAATGGTTTAACTTTCTTGCGGTAAATGTCTCTCTTCAGCCTACAAGAAATGCATCTGCCGAAGGTTATGCCACATGGGGTGAGTCAGACAGAGATAGTATTTTAGACATTATTTGGATAAGGCCCCAACTCCTTAGAACAGAACGAAAAAGGAGAACTCGCATTCTAAAACCCAAACAAAATTTTTTCTTGGAAACGGATAGAAAAACAAATAGGGATCGATTTTAACCTCCGGCTGGGCACTGGGCAAAGTGGAGACGTATCCACCTGGGAACGGCAGCAGGCAGGCCTGGCCGATTATAATGGCTGGGTCTCATTAGCATGCGACTAGCCGACTTCCTGCCCAAAACGGTTGGAGAAGTCAATGGGAAGCGGCCATTAAAATTGGACAGCAGGTGGCCTTTGTCGGGGACTCAGGGGAACGGTCCCTGACACAAGGCAAGTGTTCCGGGAGGGGAATCCCGTTCATGTAAGGGAAGCAGGAAGCTCAGGGTAGGGAAGGCCCAAAGTTTCCTTGTGGGGCCCAGAGGAGTACTTACCTTGCAGGGCCTCTTCTGGCCCTGACTGCTGGTGTCATCAAGTTTGGCCTGACTGGGAAGCCACCACTGCTTGCCTGCTCAGGCCTCAGGCTAAAATGGCAGTTCAGGCTCCATTGATGTCATCGAAGCGAAATCTGCATTTTAAATTGCACATCGCAGTTTGGGGCAGGTGTCCTTGCCACCTGCAATTTAAAATTGCATTCAGTCAGATCGGGGCAGGAAAGGAGTGGGTAAGTCCACCGCTCCATTTTAACTGCCGCCTGCCTAGTTTCCACAAATAATTGTCCACTGCAGGACTGTCAGGACCCATTTATTTCCAATGGCTTTAACTGATTTTCTGAAAAAATATGCTTCTTTCTGTATTTCCTGAAGTAAAGAAAAATCTCTGTTCATTTCAAAGGGTTTTTCAGATATGTTGCTGTTTTCTCAAACTCTCAAACGGTTGAACATTGGCAGTGTTCCACAACATCCAAGTGAATAGGCTGCACTGTGGAAGAAAGCAGTTTGAGCTGATTGAAACACCCAGCTACCACCTTATGCTTTAATCATCTTTTTGCCTTCTCAACGCAACCATGCGCTGTAAAATAGTTTTTTTTAATTACTATTAATAAGTTTTACAAAAATTTACCTGCTTTCTCAGGTCATGGTACAACACAGAATAACAGAATACATGCTACACAATACTTGCAGATGCATAAATTGAGGGTCTCCTAAAGTTATACAGTCCTTCACACTTGGCTGGATCATCGATAGATGGGATTACATTTAGCGATAAAGCACTAAGAGGCGAGTGTAGCCGTATTAAATTTGCCCAATAGAATATAAAAATAAAATATACAAATCAATCCTACACACCTTTCCTTCTCCTTCAGTCCTTGCTGTGTTGAGCTCACCATATTATCTCCTACTCTAGCTCCAATGCTTCTTGATCAATCTTGACATCTCCCACTATTTTCAGCTATGGTCTTTCCTGCAGTAATCACATTGGTGCTTTACCAAGATTTCTGAGCATTAAATAATGATCAAGTGGAGCAAGAAAGCAAAGGTTTGGAGCTAGAGGGATAAACCCATTGACGTTACTTGTGGATTGACAAGCTACTTTCTTTCTCAGCCGACCAAAGCTAAACCCTAGGCCCATGTTAGTGATTGGTATTTTTCAGCAACACCATCAATATTGTTGCAGTAATAAACTCAACAGGAGTTCATTAATTACTGTCTAATGTACTTCAGAATGGGATCTGCGACATCATTACAAGCTAATACTAAGCATAAGTTGAAAAACGTCAGCAGTTTTCCTTTGCTTTCCATATTGCTTGAAGTACTACATGAGGTCACCACTGTTCATTGCTAGACTAGAGAGGTGTTTATTGGGGGATGGTAAGGTTCACTGGGTTATTAATACCCTGTATGACACACAAGTCATCATCTGATTGGTCAGCTGAGCGTAATTCAAGCATATAAGAAATAATTTCCTATAGGTGTTTGCAGTTTCTTGAACTGTTTAAATATTAATAGTAGATTTTTAATTTAGGTTGGTTATTAAATAGATAAAAGCAATTAATTGAAGACTTAAAAAAAAATAAAAGCCACTTTTAACATGTTTTGTATGATAATATATTCTTTCTCATAAGAACATAAGAACATAAGAAATAGAAGCGCGCTTAGGCAACAAAACTCAAGAAGCTCGACACCATCCAGGACAAAGCAGCCTGCTTGATTGGCACCCCATCCACCACCTTAAACATTCACTCCCTCCACCACGGACGTATCGTGGCTGCAGTGTGTACCATCTACAAGATGCACTGCAGCAACTCGCCAAGGCTTCTTCGGCAGCACCTCCCAAACCCGCGACCTCTTCCACCTAGAAGGACAAGGGCAGCAGGCGTATGCAAACACCAACACCTCCAAGGTCCCCTCCAAATCACACACCATCCTGACTTAGAAGTATATCGCCGATCCTTCGTCATCGCTGGGTCAAAATCCTGGAACTCCCTATCTAACAGCACTGTGGGAGTACCTTCACCACACGGACTGCAGTGGTTCAAGAAGGCGGCTCACCACCACCTTCTCAAGGGCAACTAGGGATGGGCAATAAATGTTGGCCTTTCCAGCGATGCCCAGATCCCATGAACGAATATAAAAAAATATACGGCCCCTCGAGCCTGCTCTGCCATTCAATAAGATCATGGCTGATCATCGACCTCAACTCCACTTTCCCGCCTGCTTTCATAGAGTCATAGAGTTTTACAGCACAGAAAGAGGCCCTTCGGCCCATCGTGTCTGCGCCGCCCATCCATCCCTGTCCAGTCTAATCCCATTTTCCAGCATTTGGTCCATAGCCTTGTATGCAATGGCATTTCAAGTGCTCATCCAAATGCTTCTTGAATGTTGTGAGGGTTCCTGCCTCTACCACCCTTTTAGGCATTGAGTTCCACATTCCAGCCACCCTCTGGGTGAAAAAGTTCCTCCTCAAATCCCCTCTAAATCTCCTGCCCCTTACCCTGAATCTATGCCCCCTTGTTATTGACCCCCCTACTAAGGGGAAACGTTCCTCTTTGTCTACCCTATCTATGCCCCTCATCATTTTGTACACCTCAATCAGGTCCCCCCTCAGCCTTCTTTGCTCCAAGGAAAACAACCCCAGCCTGTTTAGTCTTTCTTCATAGCTGAGGCGCTCCATCCCAGGTAACATCCTGGTGAATCTTCTCTGCACCCTCTCCAAAGCAATCACATCCTTCCTATAGTGAGGTGACCAGAACTGCACACAGTACTCCAGCTGTGGCCTCACCAGCGTTTTGTACAGCTCCATCATAACCTCCCTGCTCTTATATTCTATGCCTCGGCTAATGAAGGCAAGTATCCCATATGCCTTTTTAACCACCTTATCTACCTGTTCCGCTGCCTTCAGGGATCTATGTACATGTACACCAAGGTCCCTCTGACCCTCTGTACTTCCTAGGGTCCTACCACTCATTGTGTATTCCCTTGCCTTATTTGTCCGTCCAAAATGCATCACCTCGCACTTTTCAGGGTTAAATTCCATTTGCCACTTTTCCGCCCATCTGACCAACCCGTTTATATCGTCCTGTAGCCTGAGGCTTTCCTCCTCGCAATTTACCACCGCACCAATTTTCGTGTCATCTGCGAACTTACTGATCATACCTTTTACATTCTCATCCAAATCATTTATGTAGATCACAAACAACAAGGGACCCAGCACTGATCCCTGAGGTACCCCACTGGACACAGGCTTCCAGTCACAAAAGCAACCTTCGACCATCACCCTCTGCCCCCTTTCCATATCCCTTGATTCCCCTAGAGTCCAAAAATCTATCTATCTCAGCCTTGAATATACTCAAAGACTCAGCATCCACAGCCCTTTGGGGCAGAGAATTCCAAAGATTCACAACCCTCTGAGTGAAGAAATTCCTCCTCATCTCAGTCTTAAATGGCCTACCCCTTATCCTGAGACAATGCCCCCTAGTTCTAGACACTCCAGCCAGGGGAAACAACCTCTCAGCATCTACCCTGTCAATCCCCTTCAGAATCTTGCA
The DNA here is from genome assembly GCF_052327205.1 of Somniosus microcephalus. NCBI lineage: Eukaryota > Metazoa > Chordata > Chondrichthyes > Squaliformes > Somniosidae > Somniosus > Somniosus microcephalus. The sequence continues at coordinate 64,119,035 of NC_140989.1, forward strand.
TGTTTCAATGAGATCACCTCTCATTCTTCTAAACTCCAGAGAGTATCGGCCCATTCTACACAATCTCTCATCATAAGACAGCCCTCTCATCCCAGGAGTCAATCTAGTGAACCTTCGTTGCACCACCTCCAAGGCCAGTATATCCTTCCTTAGATAAAGAGACCAAAACTGTGCACAGTACTCCAGGTGTGGTCTCACCAAGGCTCTGTACAATTGTAGCAAGACTTCCTTACTCTTATACTCCAACCCCCTTGAAATAAAGCCCAACATGCCATTTGCCTTCCTTATTGATTGCTGTACCTGCATGCCAACTCTCTGTGATCCTTGCACAAGGACATCCAAATCTCTCTGAAAACCAACATTTAAAAGTTTCTCACCATTTAAAAAAAATTCTGTTTTTCTATTCTTCCTACCAAAGTGAATAACCTCACATTTCCCTACATTATACGCCATCTGCCACCTTACTGCCCACTCACTTAGTCTATCTATATCCCTTTGCAGACTTGGGGGAGAAATTCATGTTTGGGGGCAGTAACTTTTGAAAGCTGGAAAATTTAGCACCAGGCACTATTGATTCCCAGCTTTTTGTAAATTCAGTGTTTGCTCTCCAGGAAGGAAGTGGAGCGCTAAATCAAGTGCTCCACTTCCTTCCTGGAGCAGTAAAGGACGCAGGCGGGGCGGTAGAGGTGCAGCGCTGCACAAGGTCCCGTGCAGCACTGCCGCGATCCAAGGCTCCTTCCCTCCTTTAAAGGGAAGGGCCATCGCTGCAGGCTCTGCATTGGGACCAGTTAGCTGGCAGCCGCGATCCAACCCGATCAGCCCCATGCACTCCAGCAGACTGCCAGGCTGATCGATTGCGGCACAGGAGAATTGGAAAAAATTGAAAAAAACATTTTACTAATTTTCGTACTTACCTCGGCAACCTCCACTTTGACTTCCAACCCGAAGTGCCCGGCCTCCCGAACAACGCCTCCTGCAGCTGTCAGTGGTTTCGTCCGGCGATGTTGCAGGGTGCGGAACCGAAGTTCAGGTCCGGGGCGCTACCGGGGTGATGCGCAGGATCCCTGGGCACAGGAGACTGTGGCGCAAAGTGTTACCGCCGCCGCAAACCTCCCGGCCAAGTCAGCGGGAGTTGTTCATCTCGCCCCCCAGAGGCAATAACGGGAGGCGCTAAGGATGCCAATTTCTAGCCCTTTGTGTTCTCCTCACGGCTTACTTTGCTTACAAAGCCACCTAGCTTGTAAGCAATTCTAATTAATAGTTTTATGCATGTTCGATTCATTCTAAAATATCAGATTAATTATAAATCCCCAAAAAGGATGAGTTGACTATTGTTATTTGAACCATTTGACAAATAGAAAAAAGACATTCAAAAGTGCAAACCGTGTAGATCGAGAGGACTGGGAGAGATATAAAGAACAGCAAAGGAAGACAAGTAAGACAGTAAGAGTTGTAAAAAGGAATACAAAAACAAACTTGCAAGGGATAGCAAGATTAACACAAAAGTTTTTACAATTATATAAGAAAAAAAAGGGTAGTCAAGGGAAATGTGGGCCCTTTAAAAACAGATGCATGTAATATTGCAAATGAAAATAAGAAAATGACAGACTTGTTGAATAATTACTTTGTGTCAGTCTTCAAAGCAGAGGAAGAGAATAATATGCCTGACATTCCAGGGAAACTAATAATAAATCAAGGACTGGAATTCAATAAAGTTAAAAAAGCAGTATTAGAAAAAATAATGGCACTAAAGACTAACAAATCCCCAGGACCTAATGGTTTACACCCCAGGGTTTTAAATGAAGTAGGTGAGGAAATTGTAGACGCTTTAGCCATAATCTTCCAAAGCTCTCTAGATTCAGGAAAATTGCAAATGTAACTCCATTATTTAAGAAAGATGAGAAAAAGAGAGAAACCAGGAAATTATAAACCTGCTAGCCTGACATCTGTTGTGGGAAAGTTATTGGAATCCATAATTAAGGACAGAGTGACTGAGCACTTAGAGAAATTTGAGCTGATTAGAGAGAGCCAACATGGATCTGTAAAGGGTAGGTCATGTCCAACGAACTTAATTGAATTTTTTGAGGAAGTAACTAAAGTAGTAGACAAAAGAATGTCGACGGATGTGTTGTGTATGTACCTTTAAGGGAATAACTGGTCTCAGACTGCAGTACCGGCAGTGACCACCCCTGCATAAAAGGCCCTAGCAGGCTTCTGTAGTTTCAGTTTCCAGGTTGTCTCCATTCAGTAAAGATTGTTATAATCAACTCCTGCAGTCCGTGTCTCAATTATACACGGACATAATACTGGCGACGAGTAAGAAACGAACTTAGCTGCAACTCGGCAGCACCTCAGACGACGTTATTGAAGGTCGAAGCCAGAAGAAAGAAAAAAAAAAAAAATCCAAAGAAACTCGAGAAATGGGCGTCGACCGTGAGCAACCGCCCTCCAAATCATCGAATTGAAAAGTGCAGGAGAGACTGTCGAGAGCCAGGCTTGGTTCTCCAGTCTGTGGTTTCCCAGCTAATCGGGCTGGTGGCAGGTAGTGCACTGATCCTTCCTGGGCTGCGGCGGGCTAGAGCTCGATCGGGTGGCTCTGCAACGGGGCCGGGCAGCGAGTCGGGAAGCAAAGAGAGAGAGAGAGGGTGGAGCACACAGGGCGCGGCCGGCGCATCGAAGCCGGGCAGCGTTTGGACCTAAGAAGAGGGAGGGAAGTGTCCCAGAGGGTCCACTCCACAACGGGAACGGTTCTTCAATTAACGGAGCAAATATTGAAGCGCGATAGAAAAATAAAAATACCGCGGAGAGCGGCGTTGGCAGCAGAGATCGGGGAGGTGCGAAGACCATAGGGCGTCGCCATTACACGATAGTAAAATAAATAGAATCACCAGCAACAGCGTTGGCAGCAGCGGCAGCGGCGGGAAAGCGCTGGAGGCGCCATCTTAACTCGGCGGGGAAGAAGGAAAAGCGCGGGAGGCGCCATTTTGATCCATTGGGGATGAAGGCAAAGCGCGGGAGGCGCCATCTTAGATTTTCAAGATGCCAAAGACTGGCGATATCACTGCCTTCGATAATGCAATAGAAGACTGGACCACGTATGTGGAAAGAGTCGAGGTATATTGCGAGGCAAACGAAATAGCCGATGAGAAAAAGGCATCGGTATTGCTAAATTTAATGGGCGGAAGAACGTACGGCCTATTGCGGGACCTGATTACTCCAGCCAAACCAAAGGCGAAGAGTTTTAACGAAATTGTTGCTATCCTACAGGAACACCTAAATCCTACACCGCTGCTGATAGCAGAAAGATTTAAATTCCACAGGAGGAATCAGCATAAAAATGAGAGCAATGCTGATTACCTTACGGAACTACGCAAGCTATCAAAGCACTGCCAGTTCAGAGCAGGACTGGCAGATACCTTACGGGACAAATTTGTCTGTGGACTCCTGAGTGAAGGAACCCAGAAGAGGTTACTCTCAGAGAAAGAGCTGACGCTAGATAAGGCTTTCAGCGTGGCAGTATCGTACGAAGCAGCAGCAAGAGGAGCTGCAGAAATACAACAAAAGCCACAGGAATACGGCACCCACGAAATGACACGGGGATTTGCAAAATGTTATCGCTGCGGCAGAACAAACCATGACCAGAAGGACTGCTGGTTCAAGGACAAAATATGCAGGCAATGCGGAAAGATGGGACACATTGCACGAGTTTGCAGGTCTGGGAAGAAGACCAACGACAACAAAAAGGCTACTAAGGAACCGTACAGGAAAGTACAAAAGATGACGGACAGTAGTTCCGAAGACCAGATGAGCGATAGTGATTCCGGGAACAAGAGACTAAGCTGTCTCAAACTTCACAACGTAATCGCAAAAGAGGATCACCGAACCATTTGGGTCACCCTCACGATAGCAGGGTCCCAAGTCAAAATGGAATTGGATACAGGATCAGCTCTAACCGTCATGAATCGACGAGACTATGAGCGGCAAGAAAATACGGAAATTGTATCTCTACATTCTGCAAGATGGTGGACCACCATTATTGGGACGTGAATGGATCAGAAAGATAAGTTTAGACTGGCACTCCATTCAGGCACTGACGGTGGCTGGTAAAAAGGATGACGACGTCACTCCTGGACGATTGTCAACAATCTTAGCTGACGCCAAAGAGGTATTTCAACAAGAACTGGGCACTCTTAAAGGCGTAACTGCCTCGATAAAAATAGAGGAGAATGCAATTCCCAAGTTTTTCAAAGCAAGACCGGTACCATATGCAATTCGCCCAGCTGTCAAGGCAGAGCTGGAGAATCTGGAGAATGCAGGCATGTTATCTAAGGTAGACTGGAGCGAGTGGGTGACACCCATCGTTCCTGTCATGAAGAAAACGTTAAACAATAAGTCTGAGGAACCAAGGAAGGTTCGCATCTGTGGGGACTTCAAGGTGACGGTGAACCCAGTCCTTCACACAGTACAGTATCCTCTTCCAAGGATAGAAGATATCTTCGCCTCACTATCTGGAGGGAAGCGTTTTACAAAAATTGACCTAGCACAAGCATATTTGCAGATGGAGGTTGAAGAATCCTCTAGGAAAGATCTCACGATAAACACTCACAAAGGTCTTTACCAGTATAATCGACTGGTATTCAGAGTAGCATCAGCTCCGGCGATATGGCAAAGAGCGATGGAACAAGTCCTGCAAGGGATTCCAGGGACTCAGTGTTACTTGGACGACATCCTAGTGACAGGTGAAGATGACAATGAACACCTTGCCAACCTAGAGCAGGTGCTCACTAGACTACGTGAACATGGGCTACGAGCCAATCGCCCCAAGTGCGAGTTTTTAAAGAAACAGATATCGTATTGTGGCCACGTGATTGATGAAGAGGGGTTGCATAAGTCCCCTGACAAAATTGAAGCGGTAGTTAAGGCTCCAGCGCCTGAAAATGTGTCGCAACTGAGGTCATTCCTCGGATTGGTGAATTACTACCATAAGTTTTTGCCGAATTTGTCCACAATTCTGCACCCACTGAACGCCCTACTACGAACGGGAGTAGCATGGAAATGGTGCGATGAATGTAAGCGGGCCTTTCAGAAGAGTAAGGACCTAATCACTTCAAGAGAAGTATTGGCTCACTACAACCCATCACTACCGATAAGATTGGCGTGTGATGCGTCTCCCTACGGCATTGGGGCGGTACTGTCACATAAATTCCTTGATGGTTCAGAGAGGCCGATAGCTTTTGCGTCACGCTCGTTAACTTCAGCCGAGCGTAACTACGCCCAGATTGACAGAGAGGCCCTCCGCCTGGTGTGGGGGGTGAAGAAGTTCAATCACTACCTGCACGGTCAGAAATTTACTCTACTAACTGATCATCAACCTCTCGTCTCCATTTTCAACCCTCAGAAGGGCGTACCGATAATGACGGCACAACGGCTACAGAGGTGGTCCCTTTTCCTAGGGGCACACCAATATGACATCGAGTACAAAGGAACTAAACAGCATGGGAATGCTGATGGATTGTCGCGCCTACCGTTGCCGACGGTGGAAGAAGAACTGGCAGTGGATCCAGTGGAGTTATTCCACTCGACTATAGTCGAACGTCTCCCTGTGACGAATGCAAACATAGAAAAGGAAACACGAAATGACCCAACACTCTCCTGGGTCTATGATTTAACGGTGAAGGGATGGCCAGCACATGGCGAACCACTGCTGCCAGCATTCTCACTGAGAAGAGAACAGCTGTCAGTGTGCAGAGGAACCTTGATGTGTGGATCCAGAGTAGTAATTCCACCCAAATTGAAGGATAGAGTGCTCAATGAGCTTCATGAGGGTCATCTGGGAGGGGTAAAAATGAAGAACTTAGCCAGAGCGCTTGTGTGGTGGCTGGGAATCGATAGAGAAATCGAAGAGATGACCAAGAGCTGTACAGGATGCCAGAAGGTCCAAAACGCCCCACCACAAGCCCCTCTACATCCATGGGAGTGGCCCTCATCTCCATGGCAAAGGGTGCACATTGATTTTGCTGGTCCCTTTATGGACTCGATGTTTTTAATTGCTGTGGATGCACATTCAAAGTGGCCAGAGGTAATAAAAATGTCCTCAACCACCACAGAAAAAACTATCACAGTCTTACGAACCATATTCGCCAGGAATGGGCTGCCTGAACAGATTTGCTCTGACAATGGACCACAGTTTGTGTCTGAAGAGTTCCGGAGGTTCTTAAAGAACAATGGTGTTAAGCATTACCCATCCGCCCCATTTCATCCAGCCACTAATGGATTGGCCGAGAGGTTTGTTCAAACATTCAAGAAGGCTATCAAGGCAATGTGTAATGAAGATATACCCCTACAACACAAGGTGGACAACTTCTTGTTTGCGTACCGGAATGCGACACATGCGGTTACCAACCAAACTCCAGCCATGATGTTCTTCAATTGAAGACTACAATGCCGCTTGGATTTGGTTAAGCCAAACGTCAGAAGAGATGTGGAGAACAGGCAGTTTCAGAATATGAATGAAAGGCCGACCAGGAGTTTTAAGATAGGTCAACCAGTTTTGGCCTGGGACTACCGCACAGAGAAATGGCAGCCAGGAACGATCTGTACACGGCAAGGACCTCTAATGTATACCGTGGACGTTGGAGAGAGCATTGTAAGACGCCATGCTGACCAGATTCTAGAGTCACTGGAAAACGTCAACTCCACACCACGATTTGATGCACCTGGCGATGAAACCGAAGTACCAATTGCATCTACCGCAGAATCGGTGATATTGGAAGCAGACGAACCAAACAACAACATTGATCCCGACTCAACCTTGCCAGAAGAACCTGATATCCCAAAGAGGCATTATCCAGACAGAATCAGGAAGCCTCCTCAAAGACTGAACTTATAATTGCTTAACTTCGACCAATGTATCTGGCAACCGTAATTGCAATTGTAATTAGTTATTATTTAGTTGTTAAATGAATGTTATGTACTGTTTATCTAAAAGGGGAAGAATTGTTGTGTATGTACCTTTAAGGGAATAACTGGTCTCAGACTGCAGTACCGGCAGTGACCACCCCTATATAAAAGGCCCTAGCAGGCTTCTGTAGTTTCGGTTTCCAGGTTGTCTCCATTCAGTAAAGACTTGTTATAATCAACTCCTGCAGTCCGTGTCTCAATTATACATGGACATAATAGGATGTAGTTTATATAGACTTCCAGAAGGCATTCGAAAAGGTTCCACATAAGAGATTATTAGCTAAAATTAAAGCTCATGGAATTGAAGGCAAATTATTGCCCTGGTTAGGAGATTGGTTAGGTGGCAGAAGAGAGTAGGGATAATGGGTATGTACTCGAATTGGAAGGAAGTGTCTAGTGGTGTCCCACAAGGAATTGTGCTGGGGCCCCAATTATTCGCAATATTTAATGACTTGCTGATGACACAAAGATTGGTGGCATAGTAAATAGTGTAGACAGGAGCATAAAATGACAAAGAGACATTGATAGAATAATTGACTGTGGCAGATGGATTTCAACGCCGGAAAGTGTGAGGTCATCCATTTTGGACAAAAAAAGATAGATCCAAGGATTTTTAAAATGGTGAATAGCTAGGTATGTTATACCTTAATAAGCATAGACTTTAAACTCAAAAAATGAAACATCAGTGAATGTGTGCAGTATAAGATAAGGCTCACTTGTTCACCTAAAAATAAACCACCCAGTGAATCAGGCCCATGTAATTTACAAGCTGTCTTTGGCCTCATAAAATACATGCCCATCATTTATGAAATATTTGGATTGATTTTTCAATAAAACACTGAATTTCACCATGTATCCTCTACATGTTTGTATCTCCTATAGTAAATGTAAAAAAAAAATCAATTTCACTGCATTCCCATGAAAGCTGTGAGCGGCAGACTTAACATTGCTTCGTTCATTAAACATAGAAACATAGAAGATAAGAGCAGGAGTAGGCCATTCGGCCCCTCGAGCCTGCTCCGCCATTCAATGAGATCATACATAGAGATAGGAACAGGAGTAGGCCATTCGGCCCTTCGAGCCTGCTCCGCCATTCAATGAGATCATGGCTGATCTTCGTCTGAGATCATAGCTGATCTTACCAGTTCAGTACCCCGTCCCCGCCTTTTCTCCGTAACCCTTAATCCCCTTAGCCTTCAGAAATATATCCAATTCTCTCTTGAAAATATTTATTGAATTAGCCTTCACAGCCCTCTGTGGCAGGGAATTCCACAGGCTCACCACTCTTTGAGTGAAGAAATTCTTCCTCATCTCTGTTTTAAATGATTTGCCCGCTATTTTTAGACTGTGGCCCCTGGTTCTGTGCTCCCCGGCCATTGGAAACATTCTCTCTGAATTCAGCCTGTCCAGGCCTGCCATAATTTTATATGTTTCGATGAGATCCCCTCTCAATCTTCTAAACTCCAGTGAGTACAAGCCCAAACTATTTAATCTCTCTTCGTAGGTCATTCCCGCCATTCCAGGTATCAGCCTGGTGAATCGCCGTTGCACTCTTTCCATGGCAAGAACATCCTTCCGCAGATGGGGCGACCAAAACTGTACACAATACTCCAGATGCGGTCTCACCAGCACCTTGTACAGCTGTAGTAAGGTATCCCTATTCCTATACTCGAACCCCCTTGATATGAAGGCCAACATACCATTTGCCTTCTTAATCGCCTGTTGCACCTGCATGCTCTCCTTCAGTGACTGGTGCACAAGAACACCCAGGTCCCTCTGCACTTCCCCATCTCCCAATCTATTGCCATTTAGATAATAATCTACCCTCCTGTTTTTACCCCCAAAGTGGATAACCTCGCATTTATCCACATTATAGTGCATCTGCCACGTATCCGCCCATTCCCCCAACCTGTCCAAATCACACTGTAGCCTCCTGACATCCTCATCAGAGCCCACCCCTCCTCCTAGTTTAGTGTCGTCAGCGAATTTGGAAATATTGCATCCAATTCCCTGATCCAGATCATTTATATATATTGTGAACAGCTGGGGTCCCAGGACAGATCCTTGCGGCACCCCGCTGGTCACTGCCTGCCACTCCGAAAACGAGCCGTTTATTCCAACTCTCTGTTTTCTATCCGCCAGCCAGTTCTCTATCCACGTTAATACTTTGCCCCCAATCCCATGAGCCTTAATTTTGCATGATAATCTTTTGTGTGGAACCTTATCGAAGGCTTTCTGGAAGTCAAGGTACACCACATCCACTGGCTCTCCCCCATCTATTCTACCAGTTACCTCCTCAAAAAATTCCAGCAGATTAGTCAAACACGATTTACCCTTTGTAAATCCATGTTGACTCTGTCCGATCCTTTCCCCATTTGTCAAGTGCTCCGCTATTTTATCCTTAATAATGGACTCTAGCATTTTGCCCACAACCGATGTAAGGCTTACTGGTCTATAATTCCCTGCTTTCTCTCTACCCCCCTTTTTAAATATTGGGGTAACATTAGCTACCCTCCAATCCACGGGTACTGTTCCCGAGTCAATGGAGTTCCGGAAGATGATCCTTAGAGCATCTGCTATCTCCAGGGCCACCTCCTTAAGTACCCTAGGATGTAGTTTATCAGGCCCCGGGGATTTGTCGGCCTTCAGTCCCCTCAACTTACCCAACACCATATCCCTAGAGATACTAATTTCTGTCAGCTCCTCCCTCTCATTAGTCCCTATGTTTGCCGATATTCCTGGGAGGTTATTTGTGTCCTCCTTTGTGAATACAGAACCAAAGTATGAGTTTAATTGGTCTGCCATTTCCTTATTCTCCATTATATATTTTCCCGAATCGGACTGCAAGGGACCGACTTGGGATTTTACCAGTCTTTTCCTCCTGATATACCGATAAAAGCTTTTGCAGTCTGTCTTTATGTTTGCTGCAAGTTTACTTTCGTATTCTATTTTCCCCTTCCTGATTAATCCCTTTGTCCTCTTTTGCTGTATCCTGTACTGCCCCCAATCTTCCGGTCTGGTGCTTTTTTTTGCCAGTTGATATGCCCTTTTTTTTAATTTTATGCTGTCCCTAATTTCCCTCGTTATCCACGGTTGAGTCACCTTTTTAGGTTTATTTTTATGCCAAACCGGTATAAACATGTTCTGGAATTCTTCCATTCTATCTTTGAATGCTTGCCATTGTCTATCCACTGTCAATCCCCCCAGAAACACCACCCAATCAATCTTACCCAATTCCCGTCTCATACCCTCGTAATTCCCTTTATTTAAGTTCTGGACCTTAGTCTCTGATTCAATTTCCTCACTCTCCATCTCGACTGAGAGCTCGATCATATTATGATCGCTCTGACCCAAGGGGCCTCGTACAAGAAGATTGCTGATAAGTCCCTTCTCATTGCACAATACCCAGTCTAAAATGGCCTGATCTCGAGTCGGCTCCTCGACATATTGGTCCAGATAACCGTCCCGAAAACATTCCAGGAATTCCTCCTCCTCAGAATTTTTACTAATTTGGGTAGTCCAATCAATATGTAAATTAAAGTCACCCATGATGACAGCTGTGCTCTTATCGCACGCTTCTCTAATTTCCCTTTTTATGCCTTCCCTCACCTCCATATTACTATTTGGAGGCCTATATATCACACCCACTAACGTTTTCCTCCCCTTGCTATTTCTCATTTCTACCCATACAGATTCCGTTTCATCCGAGTTAATATCCTTCCTTTCCATTGCATTAATCCCCTCCTTTACCAGCAATGCTACCCCACCTCCCCTACCTTTTTGCCGATCCTTCCTAAATATTGTATATCCCTGGATGTTAAGTTCCCAGCCTTGCCCACCCTGCATGGCTGATCATCCAAACTCAGTACCCTGTCTCTGCTTTCTCCCCATATCCCTTGATCCCTTGATCCCTTTAGCCTTAAGAAACATATCTAACTCCTTCTTGAATATATTTAATGAATTGGCCTCAACTGCCTTCTGTGGTAGAGAATTCCGCAGGTTCACCAATCTCTGGGTGAAGAAATTCCTCCTCATCTCTGTCCTAAATGGCTTACCCCTTAACCTTAGACTGTGACCTCTAGTTCTGGACTCCCCCACCATCGGGAACATCCTTCCTGCATCTAGTCTGTCTAGTCCTGTTAGAATTTTATAAGTTTCAATGAGATCCCCTCTCATTCTTGTAAACTCTAGCGAATATAAGCCTAATCGACCCAATCTCTCTTCATACGTCATTCCTGCCATCCCAGGTATCAGTCTGGTCAATCTTCGCTGCACTCCCTCCATGGCAAGAACATGGAAGCCTGTGTCCAGTGGGGTACCTCAGGGATCGGTGCTGGGTCCCTTGTTGTTTGTGATCTACATAAATGATTTGGATGAGAATGTAAAAGGTATGATTAGTAAGTTCGCAGATGACACGAAAATTGGTGGGGTGGTAAATTGCGAGGAGGAAAGCCTCAGGCTACAGGACGATATAAACGGGTTGGTCAGATGGGCGGAAAAGTGGCAAATGGAATTTAACCCTGAAAAGTGCGAGGTGATGCATTTTGGACGGACAAATAAGGCAAGGATATACACAATGAGTGGTAGGACCCTAGGAAGTACAGAGGGTCAGAGGGACCTTGGTGTACATGTACATAGATCCCTGAAGGCAGCGGAACAGGTAGATAAGGTGGTTAAAAAGGCATATGGGATACTTGCCTTCATTAGCCGAGGCATAGAATATAAGAGCAGGGAGGTTATGATGGAGCTGTACAAAACGCTGGTGAGGCCACAGCTGGAGTACTGTGTGCAGTTCTGGTCGCCTCACTATAGGAAGCATGTGATTGCTTTGGAGAGGGTGCAGAGAAGATTCACCAGGATGTTACCTGGGATGGAGCGCCTCAGCTATGAAGAGAGGCTGGACAGACTGGGGTTGTTTTCCTTGGAGCAAAGAAGGCTGAGGGGGGACCTGATTGAGGTGTACAAAATGATGAGGGGCATAGATAGGGTAGATAAAGAGGAACTTTTCCCCTTAGTAGGGGGGTCAATAACAAGGGGGCATAGATTCAGGGTAAGGGGCAGGAGATTTAGAGGGGATTTGAGGAGGAACTTCTTCACCCAGAAGGTGGTTGGAATGTGGAGCTCAATGCCTGAAAGGGTGGTAGAGGCAGGAACCCTCACAACATTCAAGAAGCATTTGGATGAGCACTTGAAATGCCATTGCATACAAGGCTATGGACCAAATGCTGGAAAATGGGATTAGACTGGACAGGGATGGATGGGCGGCGCAGACACGATGGGCCGAAGGGCCTCTTTCTGTGCTGTAAAACTCTATGACTCTATGAAACTCTATGATCCTTCCTCAGATAAGGTGACTAAAACTGCACACAATACTCAAGGTGTGGTCTCACCAAGGCCCTGTACAACTGCAGCAAGACATCGTTGCTCCTGTACTCGAATCCTCTCGCTATGAAGACCAACATACCATTTGCCTTCTTAACCGCCTGCTGCACCTGCATGCTTACCTTTAGCGACTGGTGCACAAGGACACCCAGGTCTCGTTGCACTTCCCCTTTTTCCAATCTATTGCTGTTCAGATAATAATCTGCCTTCCTGTTTTTGCCACCAACGTGGATAACCTCGCATTTATCCACATTATACAGCATCTGCCATGCATCGGCCCAATCACCCAACCTGCCCAAATCATACTGGAGTTTCTCAGCATCCTCCTCACAGCACACACGCACACCCAGCTTGTGTCGTCTGCAAACTTGGAGATATTACATCTAGATCCCTTGTCTAGATCATTAATATATATTGTGAATAGCTGGGGTCCTGGCACCGATCCCATGCGGTACTCCACTAGTCACTGCCTGCCACTCGGAGAAAGACCCGTTTATTCCAGCTCTTTGCTTCCTGTCTGCCAACCAGTTCTCTATCCAAGTCAGTACCCAACCCGCAATCCCATGTGCTTTAACTTTGCACGCTAATCTCTTATGCGGGACCTTATCAAAAGCCTTCTGAAAGTCCAATACACCACATCCACTGGTTCTCCATTATCTATTCTATCAGTTACATCCTCAAAAAATTCCAATAGATTACTCAAGCATGATTTACCTTTTGTAAATCCATATTGACTTTGTCCGATCCTGTCACTGTTTTCCAAGTGCTCTGCTATTACATAATTTATAATGGACTCTAGCATTTTCCCCACTACAGATGTCAGGCTTACCGGTCTATAATTCCCCATTTTCTCTGTACCACCTTTTTTAAATAGTGGGGTTACATTAGCTACCCTCCAATCCATCAGAACTGTTCCAGAGTCTATAGAATTTTAGAAGATGACCAGCAATGCATCTACTATTTCCAGGGCCACTTCCTTAAGTACCCTAGGATGTAGATTATCAGGCCCTGGGGATTTATCGGCCTTCAATCCCGTTAATTTCCCTAACACCATTTCCCTACAAATACTGATTTCATTCAATTCCTCCCTCTCATTAGACCCTATGTTCCCCAACATCTCTGGGAGGTTATTTGTGTCCTCCTTTGTGAAGACAGAACCAAAGTATGTATTTAATTGGTCCGCCATTTCTTTGTTCCCCATTATAAATTCCCCTGATTCTGACTGCATGGGACCTACGCTTGACTTCACCAATCTTTTTCTCTTCACATATCTATAGAAGCTTTTACAGTCACATTTTATGTTCCCTGCAAGCTTATGCTCATACTCTATTTTCCCCCTCTTAATTAATCCCTTTGTCCTCCTTTGCTGAATCCTAAACTGCTCCCAATCCTCAGGTTTGCTGCTTTTTCTGGCCAATTTATATGTCCTCTCCTTGGATCTTATGCTATCCCTAATTTCCCTTGTTAGCGACGGTTGAGTCACCTTTTTTGTTTTATTTTAATGCCAAACAAGGATGAACAAATTCTGTAGTTCATCCATGTGATCTTTAAATGTTTGCCATTGCCTATCCACCATCAACCCTTTAAGTAACGCTCTTCAATCTATCCTAGTCAACTCACACCTCATACCACCATAGTTTCCTTTATTTAAACTCAGGACCCTAGTCTCTGAGTCAACTACTTCCCTCTCCATCTTAATGAAGAATTCTATCATATTATGATCGCTCCTCCCCAAGTGGCCTCGCACAACAAGATTGCTAATTAATCCTTTCTCATTACATAATACGCAGTCTAAGATGGCCTGATCTCTATTTGGTTCCTCGACATATTGGCCCAGGAAACCATCTCATATACACTCTAGGAATTCCTCCTCCACAGTATTGTTACTGATTTGGTTAGCCCAATCTATATGTAGATTAAAGTCACCCATGATAGCTGCAGTGCCCTTATTGCACGTGTCTCTAATTTTCCGTTTAATGCCACCCCCAACCTCGGCATTACTGTGTGGGCGTCTGTATACAACTCCCACTAATGTTTTCTGCCCCTTGGTATTTCTCAACTCTACCCATACAGATTCCACATCATCAGAGCTAATATCCTTCCTTACTATTGTGTTAATCTCCTCTTTAGCCAGCATTGCTACCCCACCTCCTTTTCCTTTTTGCCTGTCCCTCCTGACAATTGAATACCCCTGGATGTTGAATTCGCAGCCTTGGTCACCCTGGAGCCATGTCTCCGTAATCCCAATTATATCATATCCATTCACATCTATTTGTGCAGCTAATTCATCCACCTTATTACGAATGCTCCTCGCATTAAGACACAAAGCCTTCAGGCTTTTTGTAACACTCTTAGTCATTTTAGAATTATTATTTACTGTAGCTCTGTTTGATTTACACCCTTGATTTCTCTGCCTTCCACTTTTGCTTTTCTCCTTCCTGTCTTTTGTTTGTATCCTTGATTCCCTTTCCTCTGTCTCCCTGCACAGGTTCTCAACCCCCTGCCATTTTAGTTGAAACCCTCCCCAACAGCATTAGCAAACACTCCCCCTAGGACATCGGTCCCGGTCTCGCCCAGGTGCAAACTGTCCAGTTTGTACTGGTCCCACCTCCCCCAGAACTGGTTCCAATGTCCCAGGAATTTGAATCCCACCCCCTTGCACCATTCCTCTAGCCATGTATTCATCTGAAATATCCTTCTATTTCTACTCTGACTAGCACGTGGCACTGGTAGCAATCCTGAGATTACTACCTTTCAGGTCCTATTTTTTAATTTACCTCCTAACTCCCTATATTCAGCTTTTAGGACCTCATCCCATTTTTTACCTATATCGTTGGCACCTATATGCACCACGACAACTGGCTGTTCACCCTCCCCCTCCAGAATGCCCTGCAGCCGCCCCAAGATATCCTTGACCCTTGCACCAGGGAGGCAACATACCATCCTGGAGTCTCGTTTGCGGCTGCAGAAACGCCTATCTATTCCCCTTACAATAGAATCCCCTATCACTATAGCTCTCCCACTTTTTTTCCTCCCATCCTGTGCAGCAGAGCCACCCATGGTGCCAGGAAGTTGGCTGCTGCTGCCTTCCCCCGGTAAGCCATCTCCCTCAACAATATCCAAAGTGGTATATCTGTTTGAGAGGGGGATGGCCACAGGGGACCCCTGCATTACCTGCCTGCACCTACTACTCTGCCTGGTGGTCATCCATTCCCTTCCTTCCTGTGCAGCCTTTAGCTGCGGTGTGACCAACTCATTAAACATGCTATCCACGATGTCCTCAGCATCGCGAATGCTCCAGTATGTATCCATTCGCAGCTCCAGCACCGCAATGCGGTCTGCCAGTAGCTGCAGCTGGATACACTTCCTGCACACATGGTCGTCAGGGACGCAGGAAGTGCCCCTGATTTCCTACGTCATGCAGGAGGTGCATGCCACAGGGCCGAGCTGTGCTGCCATGATTTACCCTTTAATTAATTTAAATTAAATTAAATCAAATCAATACCACTAATTACACTACAATTAAATGATATACTCAAGGGCCCTTGTTTACTAGCACTCCCCGCTACACAACAGAGACCTTAGAAACTATAACTACAAAAATTAAGACCTTCTAAACTTTATAAACTATTAACCTTAACTGTCAAACTATAGAGTAGTATAAATACTCACCTGGCCGTACTCACCCAATCAGCTGCTTCCTCTTGCCCGCGTCACTTTTTGAATTGTGACGTGGCTGTGGAACGCCACTGCCGGTCTGTGAGATTGGTAAACCTCTGAGGAAAAAAGCCCACGAAACTGAGTTTAAATACTCACTGTACCGCCGCCCTCTCCGCTCCCAACGCCGGCCTCAATCTCGCCTAAATCCATGTTGGGACATTTGCAAGAGTTGCTTTATTTGAGTAAAGTCCACTTTGAGTGCCCGAGTGTGGAAGGTATTGCAAATCTCATGCACTGACCTAAGGGCTGAAGAATAAGGTGCTTATACAGCTCGCAAGAGCAGATTTATGTTAAATGCAATTTAGGGCTGTAAAGATATACTGCCATTGCCGTCAATGGAAATTTATCATGCTTTCACTGTTTTGGAAGTATGTTTTCTGTTGCAGTGAGTAATTATGAAACAAGTAATGACAGTTTCTCAGGTAATGGTTTGTACACCGTGAAGTGTGAGATTTAGTGGGCCTCCATCTAATAATCAACGGTAAAATGTGTTTTTAATTGCCCATTGAAATCCAAGTGGGAAATATACAGCCAAACTCGATGGGAAAAATAAAGCAGAATAATTGGTAGAAAGATGAATGATAGCTGTAAGTCTTTACAGAAGTAACTTTAATACTGGAAATATTTCATTACAAATATTTTATTGTAATTTAGCATTTTTAAATAATTACAAGGGTAGTATTTTTCACTTAAATTCACAAATGATACCACTGTGCAAACAAAGTGAAAATGTGTAACGTTTAAGTTACATTTCTCCTTCTTCCCAGTGCAAAGTAAGATTTTCAATATTTACCATAGAATATCTGTGTAGAACCTGATCCTTGGAACTACTGCACTTCATTTTCCACTTATTTTAATGCCTTATGAGGTCAAGGCATTGGTTGTTAAAGTTTTCAATGAATTATCATCAGCAGCAAAACAAGCCTCATAATTCAAGCCGTAATACCATGCCGTGACCCACTCCAATCCTACCCCATCTAGTTTTGGAATTAGGCCTTTTAGATGAGATGTTAAACTGAGGCCCCATCTGCCTTCTCAGGTGGACGTAAAAGATCCCATGAAACTATTTTGAAGAAGAGCAGGGGAGTTCTCCCTGTTGTACTGGCCAATATTAATCCCTCAACCAACATCACTAAAACAGATTATCTGGTCACTTATTTCATTGCTGTTTGTGGGACCTTGCTGTGCGCAAATTGACTGCTGCATTTCCTACATTACAACAGTGACTACACTTCAAAAAGTACTTCATTGGTTATAAAGCACTGGAGACTGAGTGGAGAAGAACTTTGTATACCAAAAGACATGACTTAAAAAGAGTGGGGAGTTCTCCTGTCTTCTGGTCAACATTCCTCCGTTAACCAATACCATGATGAAACAGTTTGACTGGTAATTAATTTCATGGCTGTTTGTGGGATGCTGCTGGTGCAGAGTGGCTGCATGGTTGCCTACATTAAAACAATTCATGCATTTCAAGAAGTAATTTGTTATGTGAAGTGTTCTGACACATTCAAATGTGAAAGGCGCTATATTAGGGCAAGTATTAATTATTATTATTTTTTGTTCATTAGGACAGATTAACAAATGGCAGCTTGATAGCACAGCCCTTAAAATGCTCAATGTCCAGAAATTCAGATAAAAGCCTGGTTGAGATTTGAAGCCAATATGTAATGAGTTTCCATTGGGCCCTGGGATTGGGCTGCTAAGATGGGGTCCTCGCTGGTGCAGAGAAAGTGGCATGCCCACGTCTCACTTTGACAATTGCAGTTACTGTCACTGAAGCTATGAAGTAATGTTGGTTTCAAATATGATGAACAAGCCTACAATTCATTCACACATTTGCCAGCCAAAGAAAATTGCTTGAAAGGGGAAGGAGTGGAAAATATAATTCAATTTTGTTTTCTAAAAAATCTAAAAATAACATAAAGGAACCATACTTTTTTTATATTCGTATGGCTAGAATTTCATAAAATTCCATAAATATGCTGTTATTTTCAGTACTTTTTAAAGCGTGTCTAAAATTCTGTGGGCTTAAATTTATTAAATTCACCCCAAACAAAACACATCAGTTGGGCTTTGCTTCTTCGGTCAGCGGCCCTGTCAGTGGCAATTTATATGTCAACAGAATCTGCAGGTGGTTAAACACACAGACTTTGTATTTTCTATTTCTGTATTATGGGGGAAGGTCAACTGCTGTAGGTGAATGGGGTCACAGGTCAATGGATATAAATGCAGGGCCACAGCACTTCCACAACATGCACTTTCTGGTAGTAGTCACAGGATAGTGAACTGGAATAGGAAGCACAGTTGATTTTTTCCCCCTTTCATCTACAAAGCACTAAATTTATGGTATTGCTTTTAAACATCAGGTTCCACTAATGTCAGTCACCCTTTCATTTTACCAATTCATTCATCTTTTGAAAAGGTAATTTTACTGTGGATTTTTAACCTAAGTTTGTATTTTATATAATACTGGGCAGAAATAAAACATTCAAAGGAAAGCAAATAAAATTCTGGTTTTACCAGCCAGAATTTCTGAGTCATGTATGGTGCTGTGCTTTAAAAAAAAAAATTAAGACCAAAGGTCAAGACTGAAAACGATCACCACCAAGGTAGAAAACAATTGAAGATGATGTTATTTTTAGTAGTAGTAGTTAGGTGACATCAAGCTTTGGGTTTTTAAAGTCTGCCAATTGTGGGGAAAAAAGGAAGCCTGAAGAAGATGAAGCTTTCCACGGCTTTGAAGTCCTGGGAAAGAGTTAGTTTAGGAGACAGAAAGTTAAGTCCTAATTTCAGCACAGTGACAATGCAGGGAGGAGCAAGAGCAAGTCGGACCTTACCCCTCCATAAGCCCATGTATAGGACTGAAATTAATACCACCAGCATCGATTAATGTACAGTTTGTACACCTTTCTTTTTTTGCTATCATTAATATTTTAATTTTTTGGTATTGTAAGATGCAAATTGAGTAAACTTGCAACAGAAGTGATTCATTAGATTCATTTAGCGCAATTACTAAAAAAAGTGCTATGCAGTGAGAAGTTTATATTACATCATGTTGGTGTATAGAATCCATCAGTATTGCATAGAGTTCTTTAAAAAAATTTCTTTAGGTTTCCCGCCCACAGAAACCTGATTGACAGGCTGGAGGCCTGTCGGGCGGGAAATCCTACAGCACAAGGCCGCAGCCTAGCTGGACTGAGAACAGGTAGGTCTAGTGGGGGGAGGGATCCGATCACGCGGGGATGCGGTGGGGGGGGGAAGGTTCCGGTCACGCAGGGGGGTCTTCCGATCGTGCGGAGGTGCCGATTGCGGGAGGGGTACTGATTGCAGAGGGGGTTCCAATCACGGGGGTTTCTGATCGTGGGAGGGGGCAGATGGTGGTCGGGGAAGGGTCCGATGGTGCTCGAGGGGGGGTCCGATGGTGCTATGGGGGGTTCGATGGTGCTCGAGGTGGGTCCAATAGTGGTCAAGGAGAGACAGTTGGCAGTCGGGTGAGGGGGTCCGATGGTCGGGGGGAGAGCAGACAAATCGCGGGTGGGGGGGGTTTTACTGGTAATTTTGTTGAGCCTGGAGGAAACACTCGTGCTCCTCCTGGCCCACAAGCAATGCTGTAACGGCACTTACTTCATTGATTTAGCCCTTCTCACCTTCTTTCATCTGCCGAGTTTCCTGAGGCCCAGGAATCCTGGCCGCCTGTGGTTAAAAAGAGAATTACCTTTAAAATGAAGGCACGCAGCCTCATTAAAATATTTAAATGACCAATCCGGCTCCTGCGAGCGGATTGGTCGTCCGGCCCTCATCCCGCCTCTGTTAAAAGTGGGCGGGTTCGAGGCGGGTTGGGTTCCTGGTTCTGATTTTTTGAATTTTAACCTCTGACCTGACCCCAACCCACCCATTTTTGGGAGTTAAGATTCAGTCCTTTGTCTTGCTTCCACATCTATTACGGCTCATTTGAAATCTAACATATATTAGATATGTTCAAAGCTTATACTTCTTGCACTCTTTTCAATGCAGCCTCTTTTAAATGCAGCTTTGCCTTTTGAGAAACCAATCTGCTAGGCTAAGGCAATTACTTGCACAGTGGAGCCCAACATATTTACATGTACAAGAGGCTTGTTGAAGACCACCTCCATGGGTAGGGGGGTGTTCAATGAGGGTTGTATAAGTTACAGAAAAGATCTAACATCAATTAATTGCTCGGTAATGCATTTTACTATTGGAGCACTTGGATCATTGCTTTCCTCAGATACAATGGGGCAGAATTTCCACAGGAGTTTCCCATAACTTTGGCAGAAGTTACTGGCGTATGCCTATTAGTAATCAACAGCTTAACTGGTTTCACTTCGCAAATGCTTCTGGCAGAAGTATAGTCAAATACATGTAGATGTCGAAGCAACTTTGAGCGTGGCACCTCTCTTAAAAGAGCCAGATTTTAAAACTATGTTGTATAATGCACAGAGAAGATTTACAATCTATGGACAAAAATATTCCATTTGTCGTATCATTATCTTTGGTACAACATCTTGCACTTATATAGCATCCTTAACATCCTGAGACACTTCACAAATGTTCGGAATGAAAACTATTTACTTGCTTCTTGTGCTCATTGGTTTTTGGCGTGTAAGACCGAAATTTCTATGATAATTTCAGCCCTCAAAAAATTTGTGGCCCAACAATTCATATATTTGATAAAGCATTGGAGACACTGGGCTAAAAATTCGGTATCGCCGCGCCAGGTCTTTAGTGCCCGAAATTTTGCGCTCGCCCGGATTCCCGTAGCGCCCGCCTGAAATTCAGTTGCGCCGCCCCAAGACGGAGGCGGGCGCTATTGCAGGGTTTGGCCGCCTCGTTTGGGGCGATGAAAGTCAGTTTCAGGCGTCCAGCTGCCGCTGCGGCACCCGATGCGGTGCGGCAGGCTGGGGTACTGCAGGCCTCCTCCTTCTCTTAAAGAGGAGCTGCCTGCAGCCGTGAGATCGCCGCTGGATTCCCCCGGCAAATGAGCCCGGCACCACGGAGAAGTGCCGGGCTCGCGGGAGTCAGACGCCAATGCCGCGGGGGGGTGGTGCAGGAGTCCGGGGAGGGAGGTGCGGCCAGGCGGCCGCCGGGAAAGCGGTCGGCCGCCCCTCCACCTTTATGCGCCGGCCTCTCAGAGCTGCAAGGCACCGTTTTTCAAACGCTGTTTGCGGCCGCTACGGGCGAGGCGGCCGCAACTGAATTTGGCCATCGGCACGGAATAGCATTGGAACCGGGGCGCTGCGCACACTGATGACGTCATCGGTGCCGGCACAGCGCTACCGGCTAATGCCGATGTTAGGGACCAACTGAATTTCGGGCGCTAAAAAAACTTCCGGCGCAAACCACTCTATAGCCAATAAGTGGGCGCAAACGTGACTGAATTTCTAGGCCACTGTCTGGATTTAAACTACAGTGCTAAATATCATGAAAATAATGTTCTCCTACTGTCCAACTCATCTTGCTATGGCACAGCAATGTACCCTCACGTGAAACATAGGAGTGTCTGTCCATGTGTCCCAAGTCCAAATTTTTCCTAACATTGATTATAGTTGAGAGTTTGACATGTCAGCGGTAACTTTTATATGCTATGAACTGATTTGGAGCACCTTTGTTGTTATGTTTCTTTAATAAGCAGTATTCATCATATTGAGGAGCTTGTTAAACTTGAATTGACTCTGACCATTAACCGGAGAACACCACATCTGTATTAGAAGGGGCTAAAGCAGCTGTGGATGATGGTTCTTGGGAATAGGTGAACTGACCGAGTATAAAGCATGGCATGGGGCTCACAGTGAAAACATATTGTCCAGTTTCTACAAGTCATTTAATTTATAGAGATTGGGCATATACATAATGTTTTTCTATCATTAACCAAAATCATGGTTTCTGTCAAACCAGTTCAATTTTATTTGGTTTTTTCATGGAACCAGTCCATTCATAGAAATATTTTCCATATTTCACAGTCTTCCCAGATTCTGCTATACACCACAGATCGCTGTGTTACTTTTATAAAATAACTTCTATTTTGGAACTATCACTTCATTTTATTACAACAGTCTCTCTGGCATCACAGTTGTTTCTTTGTAAAGTCAAAAAAGCAATTTAACAGCTTTTAGTATCTCACTGTTTCTAAATTTTCACCTGTGATGTAAACAGAATGCATGAAGGTGTAGACTGGAACACCTATTCTATTCCACTTTGAAGAAAAATTTTTATAAGGGGGAAAATTCGGTTGCTTTGCTCCTCTTGTTAGCACCCTAAGAGAGGGCGCTAACGGGGCGCAAAGCAACTAGTGCCTGGGTGCAGCGCCACCAACGCCTCCCGTGAAATTCAGCGGGAGGTTAGCGGCGGGGGTAACTGCTAGCACCCTGTGGTGCTGCGCCGCCGGCGATGACGTCATCGCCGGCGGCGCAGCACCCCGCTTGCACCCCGGCCGCGAACTTCAGTAACGCCCCTGACTTACCGCTGGACACCAACACCTGCCTCCAATGCCATCCACAGCCTCCTGACCACCCCCCCCCCCGTGGAATGCTGGCTGCGCTCCGTGAGCCCGGCACTTCTCTTGAGTGGCGGGCTCTTTTGCCGGCACTCCGATCCCCGGTGGCCCAGCTGGGCCCCAGGTCACGCTGCGCAAGGCGCCTCCCCTTTAAGAAGGGGAGGAAGGCCTGCAATACCGCAGCGCAACGTGCCGCAGTACATGGCACTGCGGCACGTAGCGCCGCAATATTCCCTCGCAGCGCCCCAAGAGGGAGGCGAGGCGCTTCCAGTAACACCCTGCTTCCCCCTTGGGGCGCTAGCACTCAATTTCGGCCACAGGGGTGCTAGTTTTTCTGGGGCTCTACTTTTAGCGCCCCGGCGAAGTTAGCGCCCCAGCGGGGGAGCGACTCAATTTTTCCCCCTTACGCTCTTAGCTTTGGCACTCATGAGTTATGAGTTCTTCCTCATAAGAGCATAAGAAACAGGAGCAGGAGTAGGCCATTCGGCCCTTCGAGCCTGCTCCACCATTCAGTAACATCATGGCTGATCTTCTACTTCAACTCCACTTTCCTGCACTATCCCCATATCCATTGATTCCCTTAATATTCAAATATCTATCAATCTCTGTCTTGAATATACTCAACGACTGAGCCTCCACAGCCCTCTGGGGGTAGAGAATTCCAAAGATTCACCACCCTCTGAGTGAAGACATTTCTGCTCATTACAGTCCTAAATGGCTGACCCCTTATTCTGAGACTGTGACCCCTGGCTGTAGACTCCCCAGCCAGGGGAAACATCCCACTGCATCTACCCTGTCAAGCCCTATAAGAATTTTGTATGTTTCAATGAGATCACCTCTCATTCTTCTAAATTCTAGAGAATATAGGCTTAGTCTACTCAATCTCTCCTCATAGGCCAATCCCCCCATCCCAGGAATCAGTCTGGTGAACCTTCATTGCACTCCCTCTATGGCAAATATATCCTTCCCTAGGTAAGGAGACCAAAGCTATATGCAATACTCCAGGTGTGGTCTCACCAGAACCCTATCTCCTGTCTCAGCTTGTAAGGGACCCACACTTACTTTCGCTAATCTTATCGGGCTGTATTTTCCGATCGGAGGCTTCCTGCGTGCAGAGACCTCCAATCTGGAAAAAATCTACAGACTTACCTGAGGGCTCCCGAGGTCTGGACACTTCCGCTCCTGGGCCTCTCCAACTCGAAATGCGCAGGGCCCACGTATCCCAGAGGCGCATGCAGTTCGCAAGCGTCCCTGGGATCACGTGGGCCATGGGGAGCCAATAGGAGAAGGGAATCTCCCTTCATACACTTGACAGATAGACCTGTCAAATATATGAATGGAGATCACCCCAAAAACACTGTAAAATATTAAATACATTTTTTTTTAAATCACATTTTTAAAATTAGTTGAAATTACAATGGGCCAGAAATTGATGAACGGGGCTTGCAGCCCCGTTTTTGCACTTACCCCGCGCTCCTGCCGATCAGCTCCAGGGACGCCTGCACTTGCTGAAACAGAAAGAAGAATCCCGGGCAGCGTATGACGTCACGCCGCCCAGGAGTGCAGCCAGCGCGAAGCCAGGAGCGTGCAGTGCAAGTGAGACACGCCCCTTGAGGTCTCAGTTTCACTGGACACGCCCCCAATGTTTCTGTCAAGCTGCTAAGCATTTTTACATGCAAAGCAGCAGTTTAAATAGGTTTTTGGAAGTTTTTTGAAGATTTTGGTAACTTTTATAAACTTTTTAAAATGTTTACATTATTTTGAGTAATCTGAAGTAGTTTTAAAGAGAATTAAAGCAATTTAAAGACTTTTAAAAGCCCTAAAAGAATTTTTTTAATTCCATTTATTTATTTAGCAATGTCGTCGTCATACATGTCTTCACACTGTTCCCTTTGGGGAACTGTATGAAGTGGTGGAAGGATTTATGGCCATGATTAACGCTCATTCCGTGACCGTAACCATCTTTGAACCAGCCATTAGGGCGGTTAGTCCTATGGCGGGAGGGTTTTACGGGCTCCCACAAGCTATACAAGGAGGGGGGGCCACCCACACCCACGGACGCAAATATCCCACTGGATGTCAACCCAAAATTTAGAGCCGGAGCTCCGACTCCACTTGCCGGGACTGTCTGGAGCGGGGTTCGAAACCCTACCCTGATCTGGCCTAGCGGCGGGGATCCTACCGCTATGACAAAGGCCCAATCCGATTAGCAACGTGAAATGGCAGCATAGGGCTCCAGTCACGGGGAGGGAAAAGGCGCAGGAAACGTATGGGTGTCACCTTTTGTGCGGAGTGGGCCTTTTGCGTAGCAGTAAGCATCCCCGCCGCTGGGCCAGAAGGAGTAGGGTTTTGAACCCCACTCCAGACAGTCCCGGCAAGTGGAGTCGGAGCTCCAACTTAAAATTCTGGGTGGACATCCAGCGGGATACTTGCGTCCGTGGGTGTTGGTGGCCCCCCCCCCTCAGATGGGTTGTGGGAGCCCGTAAAACCCTCCCGCCATAGGACTAACCACCCTAATGGCTGGTTCAAAGATGGTTACGGTCACGGAATGAGCGTTAATCACGGCCATAAATCCTTCCACCACTTCATACTGTTCCCCAAAGGGAACAGTGTGAGGATACGTACGATGATGACCTCTTGCGCAATGCAGCTCCTTGGACCCTCAGTCGCAGATGCGAGGGGGCAAGTCGTGCAATTGTTAAATTTTTCATTTTATTGACATGTAAAATGTTGGCCCAGTAATTCCCTTCCAAATGCGCGAGTACGGTCGGGGTACTTACGCATCTGGCTGGATGAAATGCCGGTTTTCAGCATGCACAGTGCATGTGGGGAAAACCGGCATTTCCTGTCCTCTGAACGAAGGTGTTCAGAGGCAGAACGCGTGCGACTGCACAGGCAGCGCGTGCGCAGCATAATTCGCCGCTTTCATTAATGCTTTCAGTGAGGTCAAGTCATTACAACTTACACATGAAAAAAGCATGGGTACAGTTGCTCCAGAGGCTGCGGAGGAAGATATTTATTATCGTGGAGCTTCTGAAAGTATGTATGTCTATATATATTCCTTTGCGTGTTATGTATATATTCCTTTACTTATGTGTATGAATGTATTATTTAATTATGACTTTCAGAGAAAGTAACTTATTGGAAAATCATAATTAAAAACATACATGGCGTGGCGGCGCTGGAGCTGCGAATGGACTCACTCTGGAGCATACGCGATGCTGAGGATGTTGTGGATAGCACATTCAGTGAGTTGGTCACACCGCAGGTAAAGGCTAGCTCAGACAGTAAATGGGTGACCAAAAGGCAGGGTAAAGGCAGGAAGGTAGTGCAGGAGTCACCTGTGGTCATCTCCCTCCAAAACAGGTTTACCGTTTTGGGTACTGTTGGGGGAGATGACTTACCAGGGGAAGGCACCAGCAGCCAGGTTCAGGGCACCATGATTGGCTCTGCTGCACAGAAGGGAGGGAAAAAGAGGGATAGGGCTATAGTGATAGGGGATTCAATTGTAAGGGGGATAGATAGGAGTTTCTGTGGCCGAGACCGAGACTCCAAGATGGTATGTTGCCTCCCTGGTGCAAGGGTCAAGGATGTCTCGGAGCGGGTGCAGAGCATTCTGAAGGGGGAGGGGGATCAGCCAGTTGTCGTGGTACATGTAGGTACCAACGATGTAGGTAAAAAGAGGGAGGAGGTCCTACAAGCTGAATTTAGGGAGTTAGGAGCTAAATTGAAAAGTAGGACTTCAAAGGTAGTAATCTCTGGATTGCTACCAGTGCCACGAGCTAATAAGATTAGAGAGAGTAAGATAGATAAGCTAAATACGTGGCTTGAGCAGTGGTGCAAGGGAGAGGGATTTAAATTCTTGAGGCATTGGAACCAGTTCTTGGGGAGGAGTGACCTGTACCAAGGGGACGGTCTACACCTGAACTGTGAGGGAGCCGATGTCCTCGGGGTAATATTTTCTAGGACGGTTCGGGAGGATTTAAACTAATTTGGCAGGGGGATGGGAACCTAGGTAGTGGAAAAGAGGGAAGTCATATGAAGTCAGAAATAGATGGTAGAAAGGTGAGAAGCAATAAGCAAAGGAGAGAAACACAAAGGGCCAAACTAATTCATAATGAGAGTGTGAAAAAAGCAAGCCTGAAGGCTTTGTATCTTAATGCTAGAAGCATTAGGAACAAGGTGGATGAATTAGTTGTGGAAATAGAGGTAAACAAGTATGATTTGATTGGGATTACAGAAACGTGGCTGCAGGGTGGGCAAGGCTGGGAACTTAACATCCAGGGATATACAATATTTAGGAAGGATCGGCAAAAAGGTAGGGGAGGTGGGGTAGCATTGCTGGTAAAGGAGGGGATTAATGCAATGGAAAGGAAGGATATTAACTCGGATGAAACGGAATCTGTATGGGTAGAAATGAGAAATAGCAAGGGGAGAAAAACGTTAGTGGGTGTGATATATAGGCCTCCAAATAGTAATATGGAGGTGAGGGAAGGCATAAAAAGGGAAATTAGAGAAGCGTGCGATAAGAGCACAGCTGTCATCATGGGTGACTTTAATTTACATATTGATTGGACTACCCAAATTAGTAAAAATTCTGAGGAGGAGGAATTCCTGGAATGTTTTCGGGACGGTTATCTGGACCAATATGTCGAGGAGCCGACTCGAGATCAGGCCATTTTAGACTGGGTATTGTGCAATGAGAAGGGACTTATCACCAATCTTCTTGTACGAGGCCCCTTGGGTCAGAGCGATCATAATATGATCGAGCTCTCAGTCGAGATGGAGAGTGAGGAAATTGAATCAGAGACTAAGGTCCAGAACTTAAATAAAGGGAATTACGAGGGTATGAGACGGGAATTGGGTAAGATTGATTGGGTGGTGTTTCTGGGGGGATTGACAGTGGATAGACAATGGCAAGCATTCAAAGATAGAATGGAAGAATTCCAGAACATGTTTATACCGGTTTGGCATAAAAATAAACCTAAAAAGGTGACTCAACCGTGGATAACGAGGGAAATTAGGGACAGCATAAAATCAAAAAAAAGGGCATATCAACTGGCAAAAAAAAGCACCAGACCGGAAGATTGGGGGCAGTACAGGATACAGCAGAAGAGGACAAAGGGATTAATCAGGAAGGGGAAAATAGAATACGAAAGTAAACTTGCAGCAAAAATAAAGACAGACTGCAAAAGCTTTTATCGGTATATCAGGAGGAAAAGACTGGTAAAATCCCAAGTCGGTCCCCTGCAGTCCGATTCGGGAGAATATATAATGGAGAATAAGGAAATGGCAGACCAATTAAACTCATACTTTGGTTCTGTATTCACAAAGGAGGACACAAATAACCTCCCAGGAATATCGGCAAACATAGGGACTAATGAGAGGGAGGAGCTGACAGAAATTAGTATCTCTAGGGATATGGTGTTGGGTAAGTTGAGGGGACTGAAGGCCGACAAATCCCCGGGGCCTGATAAACTACATCCTAGGGTACTTAAGGAGGTGGCCCTGGAGATAGCAGATGCTCTAAGGATCATCTTCCGGAACTCCATTGACTCGGGAACAGTACCCGTGGATTGGAGGGTAGCTAATGTTACCCCAATATTTAAAAAGGGGGGTAGAGAGAAAGCAGGGAATTATAGACCAGTAAGCCTTACATCGGTTGTGGGCAAAATGCTAGAGTCCATTATTAAGGATAAAATAGCGGAGCACTTGACAAATGGGGAAAGGATCGGACAGAGTCAACATGGATTTACAAAGGGTAAATCGTGTTTGACTAATCTGCTGGAATTTTTTGAGGAAGTAACTGGTAAAATAGATGGGGGAGAGCCAGTGGATGTGGTGTACCTTGACTTCCAGAAAGCCTTCGATAAGGTTCCACACAAAAGATTGTCATGCAAAATTAAGGCTCATGGGATTGGGGGCAAAGTATTAACGTGGATAGAGAACTGGCTGGCGGATAGAAAACAGAGAGTTGGAATAAACGGCTCGTTTTCAGAGTGGCAGGCAGTGACCAGCGGGGTGCCGCAAGGATCTGTCCTGGGACCCCAGCTGTTCACAATATATATAAATGATCTGGATCAGGGAATTGGATGCAATATTTCCAAATTCGCTGACGACACTAAACTAGGAGGAGGGGTGGGCTCTGATGAGGATGTCAGGAGGCTACAGTGCGATTTGGACAGGTTGGGGGAATGGGCGGATACGTGGCAGATGCACTATAATGTGGATAAATGCGAGGTTATCCACTTTGGGGGTAAAAACAGGAGGGTAGATTATTATCTAAATGGCAATAGATTGGGAGATGGGGAAGTGCAGAGGGACCTGGGTGTTCTTGTGCACCAGTCACTGAAGGAGAGCATGCAGGTGCAACAGGCGATTAAGAAGGCAAATGGTATGTTGGCCTTCATATCAAGGGGGTTCGAGTATAGGAATAGGGATACCTTACTACAGCTGTACAAGGTGCTGGTGAGACCGCATCTGGAGTATTGTGTACAGTTTTGGTCGCCCCATCTGCGGAAGGATGTTCTTGCCATGGAAAGAGTGCAACGGCGATTCACCAGGCTGATACCTGGAATGGCGGGAATGACCTACGAAGAGAGATTAAATAGTTTGGGCTTGTACTCACTGGAGTTTAGAAGATTGAGAGGGGATCTCATCGAAACATATAAAATTATGGCAGGCCTGGACAGGCTGAATTCAGAGAGAATGTTTCCAATGGCCAGGGAGCACAGAACCAGGGGCCACAGTCTAAAAATAGCGGGCAAATCATTTAAAACAGAGATGAGGAAGAATTTCTTCACTCAAAGAGTGGTGAGCCTGTGGAATTCCCTGCCACAGAGGGCTGTGAAGGCTAATTCAATAAATATTTTCAAGAGAGAATTGGATATATTTCTGAAGGCTAAGGGGATTAAGGGTTACGGAGAAAAGGCGGGGACGGGGTACTGAACTGGTAAGATCAGCTATGATCTCAGACGAGGATCAGCCATGATCTCATTGAATGGCGGAGCAGGCTCGAAGGGCCGAATGGCCTACTCCTGTTCCTATCTCTATGTTACTATGTTACATTAGTAAAGGAATATAAAACATATACATATACGTAAAGGAATATATGTGGACATACATACATAACTCATTCTCACATTCCATTCACACAGCCACAATTGCTCCTTCTACCTACCGTTCTGAAAACCCTTTTAAAAAAAAAAAAATTTTAACTTTAAAACTTACTTAAAATTTCTTAAAATAACTTCCCTCCCTTTCCCAAACAAAAATATTGCATTTCAGATGCTCCACGATAAAATATATCTTCCTCCGCAGCCAATGAACAACTTTACACTTGCTTTTTTCAAGTGTAACTTCTAAGGACTTACCCTCACTGAATCCATCATTGAAATCCACAAAGTTCACTGCGCAAGCGCTGCCTGTGCAGTCGCACGCGCTGTGAATAGACCTCGGGTCTGGAAATGCCGGCGTTCCCTGCATGCGCTGTTCCTGCTGAACGCCGGCATTTCCAATGGCCAGATGCGTGAGTACCCCGACCGTACTCACGCTTCTGGCCGCGAATTTCTGGCCCAATAAATTAAGTATTTTAAACAAAAATTTAAATTTTGAAAAAAATAATTAAAGTTTTTTACGGGGCTAAAAATAAACTTACCTTTTTATGAATTATTTTTAAATGATAAATGAGTGAAAAAAATTGATTTTTTAAAAACTTTTTTCAAATCTTATGCTAGTAAAAGCAGACTTTACGTCTGCTTTTACCAGGCGTAAGAATTCTAAGGGTTTTCTGCGAGCGGAAGTTCTCCAGAAAGCAAAACTATCCGCCCGCAGAGGCCCTTCTCCAGGGCAGATGTCCGATCTGTCAAGAGCATTCTTGACAGATCGGAAATGCCGGTTTTCAGCACATGCACTTGGCATGCCTAAACCGGCATTTCTGATGTCCCTACGGGTGTGTACACAGCCTGTACACACCCGTAAGGATCGGAATATATGGCCCATCCTTTTTACATACCTGTAGAAGCTTTTACAGTCTGTTTTTGTCTCTCTCTAGTTTACTCTCATATTCTATTTTCCCTTTCTTTATCAATTTCTTGATCCTCCATTGCTGAATTCTAAAATCCTTCTAATCCTCAGGCTTCCTACTCTTTTTGGCAACATTATAAGCCTCTTCCTTTAATCTAATACTATCTTTAATTTCTCTTGTTAGCCACGGTTGGACCATTTTTCCCGTGGTGTTTTTATTCCTTAAGGGAATGTATATTCACTGTGAATTATGAATTATTTCTTTAAATGTTTGCCATTGCTTTTCTACTGTCATATCTTTTAATCCAGTTTCCCAACCTACCTTAGCCAACTTGTCTCTCATACCTATGTAGTTCACTTTGTTCAGGTTTAGGACCCTAGCTTAGGACTTGACTAAATCACTCTCAAACTCAACATAATATTCTATCATATTATGATCACTGCTCCCCAGAGGCTCCTTTACTACAAGGTTATTAATTAACCCTGTTTCATTGCACAGTACTAGATTTAAATAGCCAATTCCCTCATAGGTTCCTTGACATACTGATCTAGAAAACTAGCTTTAACTGTTTTCTATTTTCCTTGATGTCACTTTACTCACTAATGCCCTATTACCTTTAATAATCCCTTCCTGACCCACTCTGCTTATCTTTACCCAGATCACTAGTCTGCTCTACAGCCTTGACAATTCTCTTGCTGCTTTTGAACTTACCCTTTCCTGAATCCTCCCACCCACCCTTCATTAATTTAAAGCCGTACCTACCGTCCTATTTAATCGATTCGCCAGGACACTGGTCCCAGCCCGGTTTAAGTGGAGCCCATCCCCACAGAACAGCTCCCTCTTTCCCCAGTACTGGTGCTAGTGCCCCATCAATTGAAACCCCTGCCTCCCACGCCACTCTTTGAACCACACATTTAACCTTCTACTCTGTTTGTCCCTATGCCAATTTGCGCGTGGCTCAGGTAACAATCCAGAGATTATTACCTGTGAGGTTCTGCATTTTAATTTCAACCCTAGCTCCTCAAACACTCTGAGCAGAACATAATTCCTAGTTCTACCTATGTCGTTGGTTCCTACATGGACCATGACAACTGGATCCTCCCCCTCCCACTCCAAGTTTTTCTCCAGCCGCGAGGAGACATCCTTTACCCTGGCACCAGGCAGGCAACACAACCTTCCGATCTCCTGGTCGCGGCTGCAGAGAACAGTATCTATCCCTCTGACTATACTGTCCCCTACCACTACCACATTCCTTTTCACTCCCCCCCATTGAATGGCCTCCTGCACCATGGTGTCATGGTCAGTTTGCTCATCTACCCTGCAGTCCTTGCTCTCATCCCCACAGGTAGCAAGTATCTCATACCCGTTGGTCAAAGTCAAGGGCCGAGGCTCCTCCATCACTACAGCCTGGGTCTTCATACCTTCCTGACTCGCGGTCACACCCTCCTGTCCCTGACCACTGGCGAACTCTAAAGTATTACTTAATCTAAGGGGTGTGACTGCCTCCTGGAACAAAGTGTCCAGGTAACTCTCCCACTCTCTGATACCCCGCAATGTCTGCACCTCATACTCCAGCTCAACAACTCTGAGCCGAAGTTCCTCAAGCTGCAGACACTTACTGCAGATATGGTTGCTCAGGATCTCGCTGGTCTCCACAAACTCCTGCATTTGTGCAGTTACGGCACACCACCTGCCCTGCCCTGTCTATCTAACCTTCTTTATTTATTTGATTAATTAATTAATTATTATTATTATTATTTTTCAATCAATTATTTTCATTTTATTAATTAATTGGTTTATCTAGTTTAAGTTACTAATTCAGTAAAGTAATAGCAAGTTACAGTTTCCTAGTTCTGAGTTTAACCCAGCTCCCTAGATTAGAGGCTAAAAATAACTGTAATACACACCAACCAATCACCTACCTGCTGCCCTGTGATGTCACTTCTTGATTTTTTTTTGTTGCTGTTTTGAAGGTTCTTCGCGCTGCCTTTCTCTTTATAGCGCTGCCGCCGCTGTTCTCGCCATTTTATCCCATGTTCACTCCTCTCGCCACTGCTCTCACTGTTCGAGCTGCCTCTCTATAGCGCCATCACTGCTCTTGCCATTTTATCCCATGTTCACTCCTCTCGCCACTGCTCTCACTGTTCGAGCTGCCTCTCTATAGCGCCATCACTGCTCTTGCCATTTTATCCCATGTTCATTCCTCTCGCCACTGCTCTCACTGTTCGAGCTGCCTCTCTATAGCGCCATCACTGCTCTTGCCATTTTATCCCATGTTCACTCCTCTCGCCACTGCTCTCACTGTTCGAGCTGCCTCTCTATAGCGCCATCACTGCTCTTGCCATTTTATCCCATGTTCATTCCTCTCGCCACTGCTCTCACTGTTCGAGCTGCCTCTCTATAGCGCCATCACTGCTCTTGCCATTTTATCCCATGTTCACTCCTCTCGCCACTGCTCTCACTGTTCGAGCTGCCTCTCTCTTTATAGCGCCGCCGCAGCTCTCGCCGTTTTATCACAGGTCTGCTCCTCACACCACTGCTCGGTGGAATAAAATACTTCCTCATCCATGGTATGTTCAACTGTGACACTAACTGTGCGACCTCCACAACCAGTTCAGTCCCTTGCATCCAGAATATAAAAATCAATACTTCTAAACCTTCCCATATTTAGTGTATTTTTCTGGAATGCTCTTAGAAGAGTTCAAAGCTTGAAAGCTATGTTCTTAAACCATTAAGTGGCGGTGGAAAAGTTAATACAGCTCATAAATTTTCCTTGTGACCAGCAAAATGGAATTCAAAAAGTAGCTTTGTAAAAGCCAGTGAACTGATACTATTCTTTCACAGCACAAACCACATCTGTTTCCTGCCTCACCATCAGATGGTTTTGTTTTATTCTTAACCCTCTAATTTATCCCACAGCTAATTTAAAAATAACAGTGAGCTGAAACACATGGGCTCTCAAAACTGGGAGAACTCTCTGTTCTGAAAACAGCTTCCCTGGGTCAGTTCACAGAGCCTGATACAAGAAATGCACCTTAAAAAATTTATTTCAGTATCTTTAGATAGAAATTCTCTGAAAGATTCTCATTTATTCTCCGTGCCCCTTTTAAAACCTTTTACCGCCAGCAGAGCCTTTCCCCCTCCAGCATTATGCTAACGGTAGAATGTTGTGTCAATAATATAACTTACTCCCGTGCCAATGAGTGGGGCAGGGGAGGGAAGCTGCACCAGGATTTGTGTAGCAGTTCAAAGGTTAAAGCTGGAGCACCCCATAATCACAATATTGTGCGTATAGATCAGAGCTAAAGAAGCTTACATGACCTACAGAAAGAATTCTGTTCCAAACATGATTCATTTTCAAAATATTTTACTTTGCATAGTAGGGATTAAGAACTGGAAATCCGTGGTTTGTGTACTTTTACTGCCGATCTCTCCTTTTACCCATGATTCCTGTCTCTGTATCTGATCAGATCATGAAGGTGAATTACTGTGTTTTATTGCGCTATTAGATTTCATATCCTTTTTATTTGGCTTGGACTTTTGTTAAAATATTTTGCTCTTTAATTTAAAGGCTCCTACTTTCATTTTGAAGTCTTCCTTGAAACTGTTTCTTGTTGGGCAATTTGCCTAGAAAAGAGGTTTCTTTGTTTTGTGGGATGTGTGCAGCAGTTCCTGGGGCTGCCAGTTGCTCCAAGATGCGCTGTAAAGAACCCCTCTTGGATATTGGCGCAAAGGAGAGCATTGGACTCTGTTGCCATCCTTGTCACCTGCCCCACATCGTCGGAGGGTCTTTGTTGTGCCTTTATATCGTTCTGATGCTCTGCAAGAATTTGTCTTTTTATGGCTGAATCCCTGAGATCATTGTCTAAATGCTCAACAGTGAGGATCTGACATCGCCTAAGCTTCCACTCAGATACATCATGCTCCATCTCTAGTACCTCATTCTCGGGCTTCCGTTTGAGTTGTGCACCACCCTGACAATTCCTCATCTAGACTAGCTGTATCACCCCGAGTTAACCTATCTGAGCTGCTGACTGCAAGCAATAGGATTCATGATGGAGCAGGTCAATTTATGCTCCCAGTGCCAGATGTTGATGGTTGTGATTCTGCTTCCGTCTCTCTCTTTCTCTCTCTAGCATCTTTCTTGCTTCCAGCTTCTGTGGCGATAAGAAGAATTAGGAAGATAATGAGTTGCCTGCTGTCCACGTTTTCCTTCTGGTTAACCTCATGTAAGAGTGTCCTCAGAGTATTAGCCTCAAAAAAGAGAAACCATTTCTGATCTTTGACCATTAACACTTAATCAGCTCCAACCATTTGTGGATGCAGGTCCTCTCACGTCTCCATCTCCTACAGCATTGGCTTAGTGAGTTTTCATGATTTGCAATGCCTTCTCCTTTTGCTGTTCCCTCCTGTAGCCTGTCTCTGTTTAATTTGGCAACTATTTGAGAATTCTCATCAGTTGTTCTTATGGAATTCCCACTGAAGTAGTGAGGTTTCAATGCATATGTGTGCGCTGCAGGATGTGGTATACATTTAATAGTAGTCTTGCACATGCAAGTGTCATGACAGATCATTTAATACACAGGTGGTGCCCTTAGATTTGTGAATGGATTTTAGGGTAAACATGTGTGAAACTTACAGAATATACATTAATGCCAGCTTGCAGCCATTTCACTTATCTTTGCTGATTTTGTGAGGTCATCAAACCTTGACCTGCAATGGAGAGGTGTCTGAGTGGTGCAGGAGTTGCCATTCACTACCTGTGCCACTTCCTTCCACATGGTCCTTCCTAGCTGCCATATTGGCTGGCCTCTTGTCACCACTCCCACAATTTCATTAACCTTCCCTCTGTCTAATGTCAGTTAGCATAATATTTACATCACTTTCAGAAAAGTTTCAAGCTCTCTTCTTCCTGGTTCTTTATTGACCCATGGCTTCAAAGTGTTGCCTGCTTGTACTGCTTTAATGAAGGCCGGTCCCCCACCCCCAACCCCGATAAAATGTCCAGGTCTCCTTGCGTAAGTAGGCAATTGTTGGAGGGACATGGGCCATTGTCCTGCCCAGCAATATTTCTGATGAAAGGTCATCGACCTGAAACGTTTTAACTCTGTTTCTCCACAGATGCTGCCTGAACTATTGAGTGTTTTCCAGCATTTTCAGATTTCCAGCATCTGCTGTATTTTGCTTCAACAGTATATAAATTTGCTGACCCCGCGATTTCAGATCCATCAGTCTGGTTGGACGGACATGAGTCCTGTACCACCATACTTAAGGTGGCAAATTGAAGGGCCCGGAATGCTGGAGCATTGATCATTCATTAGGCCCATGCTTGTTTCCAGCAGGAACACTGGCTGCCTAAATCCAAATCGACCCGAGAATCAGACTGGGCAGACCTCCAGCAGCAAGATTTTTTTTGTTGCAAATTTTGTCCTATTATCATCACATTTAGATGCGTAAATGGGACGGTAGTGAGAATAAAATAGGCCACGCTGTGTTAAAAAAGCCACGGTGTTGCTGTTCTTTTCTCCCTGATGGCGCATAGGCAGAATGTGTTTTCAAGGACAATAATTGCACTCCTACAGCAAAATAACTAGTAACAAGGCACTGTGGGTGAGAAATTGGGCTCGGTAGCACCCGTTGTTTGGGCACTACGAGTGCCCTTAGGGTTACAAAATGGCCTCTGCGGCACACAAGCACATTTCTAACGCAAAGCGCACCGGACGCCATCTTGGTAAAGGCATTCGCACATGTGCAGTTAACGTCCACCAAAAGTATGCAGAATAGACAGATCATGACGTTGATGTTGATTTGACGCCAGCGCTGCTACTATGTCCGTGTATAATTGAGACACGGACTGCAGGAGTTGATTATAACAAGTCTTTACTGAATGGAGACAACCTGGAAACCGAAACTACAGAAGCCTGCTAGGGGCTATTATACAGGTGTGGTCACTGCCGGTACTGCAGTCTGAGACCAGTTATTCCCTTAAAGGTACATACACAACAATTCCTCCCCTTTTAGATAAACAGTACATAACATTCATTTAACAACGAAATAATAACTAATTACAATTACAATTACGGTTGCTAGATACATTGGTTGAAGTTAAGCAATTATAAGCTCAGTCTTTGAGGAGGCTTCCTGACTCTGTCTGGATAATGCCTCTTTGGGATATCAGGTTCTTCTGGCAAGGTTGAGTCGGGATCAATGTTGTTGTTTGGTTCGTCTGCTTCCAATATCACCGATTCTGCGGTAGATGCAATTGGTACTTCAGTTTCATCGCCAGGTGCATCAGATCGTGGTGTGGAGTTGACGTTTTCCAGTGACTCTAGAATTTGGTCAGCATGGCGTCTTACAATGCTCTCTCCAACGTCCACGGTATACATTAGAGGTCCTTGCCGTGTACAGATCGTTCCTGGCTGCCATTTCTCTGTGCGGTAGTCCCGGGCCAAAACTGGTTGACCTATCTTAAAACTCCTGGTCGGCCTTTCATTCATATTCTGAAACTGCCTGTTCTCCACATCTCTTCTGACGTTTGGCTTAACCAAATCCAAGCGGCATCGTAGTCTTCGATTGAAGAACATCATGGCTGGAGTTTGGTTAGTAACCGCATGTGTCGCATTCCGGTAGGCAAACAAGAAGTTGTCCACCTTGTGTTGTAGGGGTATGTCTTCATTACACATTGCCTTGATAGCCTTCTTGAATGTTTGAACAAACCTCTCGGCCAATCCATTAGTGGCTGGATGATATGGGGCGGATGTGTAATGCTTAACACCATTGTTCTTTAAGAACCTCCGGAACTCTTCAGACACAAACTGTGGTCCATTGTCAGAGCAAATCTGTTCAGGCAGCCCATTCCTGGTGAATATGGTTCGTAAGACTGTGATAGTTTTTTCTGTGGTGGTTGAGGACATTTTTATTACCTCTGGCCACTTTGAATGTGCATCCACTGCAATTAAAAACATCGAGTCCATAAAGGGACCAGCAAAATCAATGTGCTCCCTTTGCCATGGAGATGAGGGCCACTCCCATGGATGTAGAGGGGCTTGTGGTGGGGCGTTTTGGACCTTCTGGCATCCTGTACAGCTCTTGGTCATCTCTTCGATTTCTCTATCGATTCCCAGCCACCACACAAACGCTCTGGCTAAGTTCTTCATTTTTACCCCTCCCAGATGACCCTCATGAAGCTCATTGAGCACTCTATCCTTCAATTTGGGTGGAATTACTACTCTGGATCCACACATCAAGGTTCCTCTGCACACTGACAGCTGTTCTCTTCTCAGTGAGAATGCTGGCAGCAGTGGTTCGCCATGTGCTGGCCATCCCTTCACCGTTAAATCATAGACCCAGGAGAGTGTCGGGTCATTTCGTGTTTCCTTTTCTATGTTTGCATTCGTCACAGGGAGACATTCGACTATAGTCGAGTGGAATAACTCCACTGGACCCACTACCAGTTCTTCTTCCACCGTCGGCAACGGTAGGCGCGACAATCCATCAGCATTCCCATGCTGTTTAGTTCCTTTGTACTCGATGTCATATTGGTGTGCCCCTAGGAAAAGGGACCACCTCTGTAGCCGTTGTGCCGTCATTATCGGTACGCCCTTCTGAGGGTTGAAAATGGAGATGAGAGGTTGATGATCAGTTAGTAGAGTAAATTTCTGACCGTGCAGGTAGTGATTGAACTTCTTCACCCCCCACACCAGGCTGAGGGCCTCTCTGTCAATCTGGGCGTAGTTACGCTCGGCTGAAGTTAACGAGCGTGACGCAAAAGCTATCGGCCTCTCTGAACCATCAAGGAATTTATGTGACAGTACCGCCCAAATGCCGTAGGGAGATGCATCACACGCCAGTCTTATCGGTAGTGATGGGTTGTAGTGAGCCAATACTTCTCTTGAAGTGATTAGGTCCTTACTCTTCTGAAAGGCCCGCTTACATTCATCGCTCCATTTCCATGCTACTCCCGTTCGTAGTAGGGCGTTCAGTGGATGCAGAATTGTGGACAAATTCGGCAAAAACTTATGGTAGTAATTCACCAATCCGAGGAATGACCTCAGTTGCGACACATTTTCAGGCGCTGGAGCCTTAACTACCGCTTCAATTTTGTCAGGGGACTTATGCAACCCCTCTTCATCAATCACGTGGCCACAATACGATATCCGTTTCTTAAAAAACTCGCACTTGGGGCGATTGGCTCGTAGCCCATGTTCACATAGTCTAGTGAGCACCTGCTCTAGGTTGGCAAGGTGTTCACTGTCATCTTCACCTGTCACTAGGATGTCGTCCAAGTAACACTGAGTCCCCGGAATCCCTTGCAGGACTTGTTCCATCACTCTTTGCCATATCGCCGGAGCTGATGCTACTCCGAATACCAGTCGATTATACTGGTAAAGACCTTTGTGAGTGTTTATCGTGAGCTAGTTCCTAGAGGATTCTTCAACCTCCATCTGCAAATATGCTTGTGCTAGGTCAATTTTTGTAAAACGCTTCCCTCCAGATAGTGAGGCGAAGATATCTTCTATCCTTGGAAGAGGATATTGTACTGTGTGAAGGACTGGGTTCACCGTCACCTTGAAGTCCCCACAGATGCGAACCTTCCTTGGCTCCTCAGACTTATTGTTTAACGTTTTCTTCATGACAGGAATGATGGGTGTCGCCCACTCGCTCCAGTCTACCTTAGATAACACGCCTGCATTCTCCAGATTCTCCAGCTCTGCCTCGACGGCTGGGCGAATTGCATATGGTGCTTTGAAAAACTTGGGAATTGCATTCTCCTCTATTTTTATCGAGGCGGTTACGCCTTTACGAGTGCCCAGTTCTTGTTGAAATACCTCTTTGGCGTCAGCTAAGATTGTTGACAATCGTCCAGGAGTGACGTCGTCATCCTTTTTACCAGCCACCGTCAGTGCCTGAATGGAGTGCCAGTCTAAACTTATCTTTCTGATCCATTCACGTCCCAATAATGGTGGTCCACCATCTTGCAGAATGTAGAGATACAATTTCCGTATTTTCTTGCCGTTGTATTCGACAGGCACCCTTATTTTTCCTCTGGGGTATACTTTTTGCCCCGTATACGTCCTCAAGACAATGGATGTCTCTCTCAAGGGTATGTGTGAGAATAGCCGCTCGTAGTCTCGTCGATTCATGACGGTTAGAGCTGATCCTGTATCCAATTCCATTTTGACTTGGGACCCTGCTATCGTGAGGGTGACCCAAATGGTTCGGTGATCCTCTTTTGCGATTACGTTGTGAAGTTTGAGACAGCTTAGTCTCTTGTTCCCGGAATCACTATCGCTCATCTGGTCTTCGGAACTACTGTCCGTCATCTTTTGTACTTTCCTGTACGGTTCCTTAGTAGCCTTTTTGTTGTCGTTGGTCTTCTTCCCAGACCTGCAAACTCGTGCAATGTGTCCCATCTTTCCGCATTGCCTGCATATTTTGTCCTTGGACCAGCAGTCCTTCTGGTCATGGTTTGTTCTGCCGCAGCGATAACATTTTCCAAATCCCTGCGTCATTTCATGGGTGCCGTATTCCTGTGGCTTTTGTTGTATTTCTGCAGCTCCCCTTGCCACTGCTTCATACGATACTGCCATGCTGAAAGCCTTATCTAGCGTCAGCTCTTTCTCTGAGAGTAACCTCTTCTGGGTTTGTTCACTCAGGAGTCCACAGACAAATTTGTCCCGTAAGGTATCTGCCAGTCCTGCTCCGAACTGGCAGTGCTTTGATAGCTTGCGTAGTTCCGTAAGGTAATCAGCATTGCTCTCATTTTTATGCTGATTTCTCCTGTGGAATTTAAATCTTTCTGCTATCAGCAGCGGTGTAGGATTTAGGTGTTCCTGTAGGATAGCAACAATTTCGTTAAAGCTCTTCGCCTTCGGTTTGGCTGGAGTAATCAGGTCCCGCAATAGGCCGTACGTTCTTGCACCCATTAAATTTAGCAATACCGATGCCTTTTTCTCATCGGCTATTTCGTTTGCCTCGCAATATACCTCGACTCTTTCCAGATACGTGGTCCAGTCTTCTATTGCATTATCGAAGGCAGTGATATCGCCAGTCTTTGGCATCTTGAAAATCTAAGATGGCGCCTCCCGCGCTTTTCCTTTGTCCCCGATGGATCAAAATGGCGCCTCCCACGCTTTTCCTTCTTCCCCGCCGAGTTAAGATGGCGCCTCCCGCGCTTTCCCGCCGCTGCCGCTGCTACCAACGCTTTTGCTGGCGATTATATTTATTTTACTATCCTGTAATGGCGACACCCTATGGTCTTCGCGCCTCCCCGATCGCTGCTGCCAACGCCGCTCTCCGCGGTATTTTTTTTTTTTTATCGCGCTTCAATATTTGCTCCGTTAATTGAAGAACCATTCCCGTCGTGGAGCGGACCCTCTGGGACACTTCCCTCCCTCTTCTTAGGTCCGAACGCTGCCCAACTTCGAAGCACCGGCGCACCCTGTCTGCTCCACACTTTCTCTCTCTCTTTGCTTCCCGACTCGCTGCCCGGCCCTGTTGCAGAGCCACCCGATCGAGCTCTAGCCCGCCGCAGCCCAGGAAGGATCAGTGCACTACCTGCCACCAGCCCGATTAGCTTGGAAACCACAGACTGGAGAACCAAGCCTGGCTCTCGACAGTCTCTCCTGCAACTTTTCAATTCGATGATTTGGAGGGCGGTTGCCCACGGTCGACGCCCGTTTCTCGAGTTCCTCTGGATTATTTTTTTTTTTTTCTTTCTTCTGGCTTCGACCTTCAATAACGTTGTCTGAGGTGCTGCCGAGTTGCAGGTAAGTTCGTTTCTTACTCGTCGCCAGTATTATGTCCATGTATAATTGAGACACGGACTGCAGGAGTTGATTATAACAAGTCTTTACTGAATGGAGACAACCTGGAAACTGAAACTACAGAAGCCTGCTAGGGCCTTTTATACAGGGGTGGTCACTGCCGGTACTGCAGTCTGAGACCAGTTATTCCCTTAAAGGTACATACATAACAGCTGCCATTTTGGAGCTGAACGCTCCGGCCGATGCCCTCGCTTAAGCTCACACAGCTGAACACATGTTAAGCAGCAGGAAGGACCCCCCCCCAGCGCTATTTAAAGGGATCATCAGCTACTTACAGTTTGATTTCTTCTGGCTGTTTCTACAATTCTACATGTTTTTAGTGCTTTCCATAGTTGTTCCAAGTTTCAAAAGTCTATATGGAGTGGTGTGCAAATGCTGAGGGTTTTTTGCTGACTTCAAGGCTTCTGCACAAACCACTTGCACCCAGACATGGGTGCACTAGTAGGCCTTCCCCTTGGAATAGAGCCTGACTGGGAGAATGAGCAGAGGCCATGCAGAGCAGGACAAGCTGCTAGAAGAGGGAGGAGGAGGAGGTGGAGAAAGGCTCTAAGCAGGAGTCTATATCCGCCCAGGGTGTTCAGGGAGCAATTCTCCTACCTGAACATCAGCGACTGTACTATACAGTATGTGGGTAGAACAATGAGGAACAAAGACAGGATGAGTTGCTATTCCATGTGCTTGTTTACTAGGCCAGAGCGAACTGAGCATGCTCATACTAAACTATGTGACAAACCATGTGATAATACATTACACTGCTTTTCCCTTAAAAAAAAATGTACATATTCCCCTCTCAAATACAATAAAACTATGGTCCTACCTTCCCCAGCATTACATGTACAATATAACAAAAACTCCTGGCTTTTTAAAATTTAATTCAACTGCAAATGCCATAAATGAACTACAAATCCAGTTTAATAACAGGTTTGCAGGGCCTTCCTGATCTCCTTACAAAAGGTTTTTGTGTTGAACCAATTTTCGGGATGTTTTGTGCTGGTTCCGATCTCAAAGAAGTAGGTACCACCACTCTGTTTCCACACTTGACGCAACCTTGCTCACAAGACAATTCAGTACAACGGTTATGGAATGGTTTCAACTCTGTGTCCATCCATTTCATACACTCTTTTCAGTACTGAGTCCACGTGAGTCTCATCTGCAATCTCAGTTGCGTTCACGGGAAAGTCTTTGTCAACTACACCTAGCGTGAAAATCTCACCTTCACTCCCAACACATGAGTCTCAATGCAGCAAACTCGACAAGGCATCTGCAATTGCATTCTGCTTTGAAGTGCGATATTCAATCATGTAGTCATATTGTGACAACAACACTGCCCAATGTTGCATTCTTGATGCGGCCATTGCAGGGATGGCAGATTTGGGCCCCAATATTGCTAGGAGCGGTTTGTGATCGGTTATCAGGGTAAACTTTCTGCCGATCAGGAACTGTTGGAATTTCTTGATTCCAAACACTATGGCGAGTGCTTCCTTTTCAATTTGCATGTAGTTTCTTTCGCTCTTTGTGAGGGTTCGCAATGCGAACGCGATTGGTTTCTCTTGGCCATCATCCATTACGTGGCTTATGACAGCTCCCACAC
Source organism: Somniosus microcephalus (assembly GCF_052327205.1). Taxonomy (NCBI): domain Eukaryota; kingdom Metazoa; phylum Chordata; class Chondrichthyes; order Squaliformes; family Somniosidae; genus Somniosus; species Somniosus microcephalus. The sequence continues at coordinate 64,162,051 of NC_140989.1, forward strand.
CATAGCTAGAAGCATCACACGCTAAATTAAGCTCAAGCTCTAGGTCGTAGTGCACAAGTAGAGCATCGCTAGAGAGACTTCTCTTAAAAGTGTCATAAGCTTTCAGTTGCACTTTTGTCCACTTCCATTGGACATCCTTCTTGAGGAGCTCATGCAATGGAGCTAACATGGTCGCTAACTTAGGTAAGAAACGTGTGTAATGCTGGACCATTCCAAGGAAAGATCTTAACTCAGACACATTCTGTGGCTTTGGAGAATTGATGACAGCATCAACCTTTCCTTCACTGGTTGCAAACCATTTGCATCAACTTTCAGACCAAGGTACACAATCTCGGGCTGCACAAAAGCAGATTTGCTCCTTTTCAATTAGATATTGGCCCTGAAATTAGGATCGGGAGCTTGCCGCGCGTGCAAGCCCCCGATGTGCACTTACCCGGCGCGCTGACATTTCAATCCTGGCCCGCATTGCATTTCCTCTCACTGGCCCGCTTGAGGTCCTGCCACGCTGTGCGTGTGTGACCCAGCGGCGTACTTAGTGCGATGAGCCGGCTGGGATCACGTGAGCACAGGGCAACCAATGGGAGTTTGCAAAAGTTCATTCATGAGTTTGATAGTAAGAGCTGTCAAACTCATGAAAACTCCTGGCCCCAAAACACTACTTAAACGTGAAAGAAAATGAAATAAAACATTGCACTACTTAAATGAACCATAAATAACTGTAAAAAAACTATTTTAAACAATAATTTTAAAATTTGAAAAAAATTATTATATAAAAAATCGGGGCTAAAACTAAACTTACCTTACTGTAAATTCTTTAAAAATAATAAACCTGTGGAAATTTTTTTAATAAATTGTATTAATAGACCACTTACCTGTAAAACTAAGTACTTACGTGTGGTTTTTCAATGCGTAAAAACCGGAGGCCTTTACACATGCGCAACTCTCTAAAAATAAAGGAAATCCAAGTCGCACGCGCTGCCTGTGTAGTCGCACGCGTTCAGCCTCTTAACCCCTTGGGTCAGAGGAGAGGAAATGCCGGTTTTCCCCGCATGCGCTGTGCATGCTGAAAATCGGCAATTCCTCCGGGCACACGCGTGAGTACCCCGTCCGTACTCACGCGTTGGGAGAGGAATTACTAGGCCATTGTGTGAATTTAACCTTTGAAGCACTAAATCTAACACTTCTAGATTTTCTTCCTTGCCACTTGTTGCGATCAGTACATCATCTTGATTGCATAAGCAATTTGGAATTTCTTGCAAAATCTTATCCATCATAGCTTGGAAGATTTTGGGGGCGGACTTTACACCATACGATAGCTTGATGTGTGACTACAGTCATGACAACAGTGCATTGATAGTGAGATACTGTTGACTCTCTTTGTCAACATTCAGCTGAGCATAAGCGTGCGACAGGTCAAGCTTGGAGAAAGCCTTTGACCCAGGGAGTGCTGCATACAAATCTTGTGATGTAGGTAATGGGTACTGCTCATCGTCAACTGCTTGGTTGATAGTAACTTTGTAGTCACTGCACAAGCGTAGTTTTGTCTGCTTTGGGCACTACCACAATCGGGGAAGCCCATTCACTTTTGTCAGTTTTTACTAGCACTCCGTTCTCTCTGAGCTTCACTAGCTCTTCCTCCACCTGACTTTTCAACGCATAGGGGACCGGCCTTGCCTTACAATAGACAGGCTTCGCATTGGACTTGATGCGGATATGCACGTCATACCCAGTGATGCCCTCATAACTGTCTGTGAACATGCTTTCCTACTTGTTCAGCATTCTGTCGAGTCACTTCTTTGAAGCATCTACACAGAAGATGTTTTTCCAGTCTAGTTTTAACTTTCTCAACCAGTCTTTGCCCATGAGGGTTGGCCTGTTGTTGTAGCTCGCTACAATAATAGGCAGCTTTACTGACTGGCCATTGTGCTGAACTGTATATTCCATTTGTCCATATGTCTCTAGGATTTCTCCGGAGTAGGTTTTTAACTCTACGGTACTCTTTGTAAGTGGTATCTGATTAAACTTACTCTCATATGTGTCCTTACTCATGATAGAGCAGTCCATCACCGTGTCGATACACGTATCAGTATATTGCTCATTGATCAAAAGTTTCATACGGAAGTCTTTCTCATGACTGCTAGCATTGCCGCTAGTGGCATAAATACTGTAGATGCCTAGTTCTTCAACATCAGGTGTGTTCACTTCAATATTTTGAATTCCTCCCTTTTGTTGTCGCTGCTTTGCATTGCCACTAGAATGATTCTTACCTCCTGCTTTAGATCTAGCTCTGCAAGCTGTTGAAATATGGCCTTGCTTCTGGCAGTGAAAACACTTCACATTTCTGTATTGGCAGGTCTGTGGTGAGTGTTTTCCATTGCAGCGATAACAATTCACTGAACTGCTCTCACTGACATGCTTTTGACTTGGTCTCAGAGCTTTAGGTTTGGTGGTAGCTTTGTGACCGTAGACCTCAGCTGCACTAGTCACTTGAGTTGGACAGAGCTCCCTAGCATTCTTAGATGCCATCTCCATAGATAGGGCAATTTTGCATGCTATGTCAAACGTTCGGTTCAGAGTGTTCAGTAACTTGGACTGTGTGCGCACATCCACCAGTCCACACACAAACTTATCTCACAACGCACGATCCAAAAATGTGCTGAAGTTACAATGCAAAGATATGTTTTTAAGAGCTACAATGTACTCACTGATGGTTTCACTTTGTTTTTGGTTTCTGGTACCAAACTTATAGCTCTCTGCAATTTCTAAATGCTTTGGGTTGAAATGGTCCTCAAGTTTCTCAATAATGTCTTCAAATGACACATCTTTCACTTTCCCTGGCGCAAGTAGGTTTGTCAACATTCTGTAGACATCTGGCCTGTTCTCCATTAGAAAAATTGCTTTTTTCCGTTCACAAATTACTTTATTTTGAGCTTGAACATTCTCATCTGCACCTTCGGTCTCAATAATGCTACTGGCTCTAAAAAACATCTCCATCCACTCAATAAAAGAACTGAATGGTTCACAAGCTCGGTCATACATGCCGAGGCTTCCGATGAATCCCGTAGGAGCAGCATGATTGTCCCGATCTCATTGAACAGTGACTCAGCATGCTACCTGTGTATCTGTTGCTGTGTATACATACACGCAAAGGCGAAGCACCGACAATTCTGCATCAACATTAACAGTAAAACATTGCACAAAATTCAGTTTATGTGCCACAAATTCATCTTAAACTTTTCCACTCGAAGTTTGAACGCTGTGTCCTTCCATGATCCCTAAAAATGGCTTGGGGATCCCATTCTCGTCACCAAAAATGTAATATATGTGGGTAGAACAAATGAAGGATAGAGACAGGATGAGTTGCTAGTCCAAGTGCTTGTTTACTGGGCCAGAGCAAACTGAGCATGCTCATACTAAACCATGTGGCAAACCATGTGATAATACATTACAGCAACGAACTTTTGGGCCGTATATTCCGATCCCTACGGGTGTGTAGACGCTGTGTACACACCCGTAGGGACATCGGAAATGCCGGTTTCAGGCATGCCAAGCTCATGTGCTGAAAACCGGCATTTCCGATCTGTCAAGAATGCTCTTGACAGATCGGACACCTGCCCTAGAGAAGGGCCTCGGCAGGGGGATAGTTCTGCTTTCTGGAGAACCTCCACCCGCAGAAAACCCTTAGAAATCTAACGCCTAGTAAGGCCTACTTTTACCAGCATAATTTTTGAAAAAAGTTTTTTTTTAAAATTCCACTCATTTATCATTTAAAAATACTTTAAAAAATGGTAAGTTTATTTTTAGCCCCGTAAAAAACTTTAATTATTTTTTTCAAAAAATTAAATTTTTGTTTAAAATATTTAACTTATTGTAATTTCAACTAACTTAAAAAATTAGATTTTTTTAAAAATGTATTTAATGTTTTACTATGTTTTTGGGGTGATCTCCATTCATATATTTGACAGGTCTATCTGTCAAGTGTATGAAGGGAGATTCCCTTCTTTGATTGGCTCCCCATGGCCCACGTGATCCCAGGGACGCTTGCTAACCGCATGCGCCTCTGGGATACGTGGGCCCTGCACATTTCGAGTTGGGGAGGCCCAGGAGCGGAAGGGTGTGGACCTTGGGAGCCCTCAGGTAAGTCTGTAGATTTTTTCCAGATCGGAGGCCTCCGCACGCAGGAAGCCTCCGATCGGAAAATACGGCCCAATGTTTGAGACGTCTGCAATTCACTAAAGAGGTCTTCACTGAAATCTACCAATTGCTGCAACCACAACTCCAACCACAGAACAGGGCAAGGACCGCATTGCCAGTGGTTATGAAGGTGACCATGGCTATGAACTTTTATACGTCTGAATCCACCCAGGCTGGTGCTGGAGATATTAGTAACATCTTGTATTTTTCTGTCCACTGCTGCAAAAGGGAGGTCACTGAGGCTCTCTATTCAAAGAGAGATAACATCATTTGTGCGGAGTGAGCACGAGGGTTTGCAAGGTTTGCAGGCTTCCCCATGGGGCAAGGTGCTATTGACTGCTGATATACCTATCAATTCCTCCAATAAAAGGCGAAGAGTTACGAAGGTGACTAAAGGTTTTTATTGACTAAATAACAGAGCCCACTCTCGTGGGTGATCCGATCCAAGCAGGAGGAATACCAGCCAGTCGCTCACCTTTATACCTGGCCTGGTGGGTGGAGCCAAGGCGGAGTCGGCAGTGGTCATCCCAGGTATAGCAGTGTGGCAAGAGGCGACCTCGTACCGTGATACAATAGTGGTCAGTGATACAGTTATAACGAACAGTGGTGAACAGTGCTAACTACTAACAGTGATACGATAGTGAACGTGGTTTACCACATTCACCCCTTGTTTAGAATTAAGTCCGGCGGGGTGAAGTGTACTACCAATTCTGGTAGGTCAGTCTGTCCGGAGGCTTCGTAAGCCTCTCCGATCGCCGCAGCGGTGGTGTTGCCTTATCCGGTGCTGGTGCCTTATCCGGTGTTGATGCTGGTGTTTGCGTGGTCGGCGAGGGCTCGTGGGGTTCCGGCATGCCGTCTACCTGGACTGAGGTTGGGGGGGGTGGTGGCGGTGTTTCCGGATCGGCTGAGGGTGCGAGGTCTCGTAGGGAGACAGTGTCCTCCCGCCCGTCTGGGTACGCCACGTAGGCGTACTGGGGGTTGGCGTGCAGGAGGTTCACCCTCTCGACCAGGGGGTCCGTTTTATGGGTCCTCACGTGTTTCCGCAGCCAGACCGGCCCCGGGGCGGTCAGCCAGGTTGGTAGAGTGGTTCCCGTAGTCGACTTCCTGGGGAAAACGAACATTCGTTCATGGGGGGTGGTGTTAGTGGCCGTGCAAAGTAATGACCGGATGGAGTGCAGCGCTGTCGGGAGGACTTCTTGCCAGCGGGAGGTTGGGAGGCCCTTAGACTTTAAGGCTAAGAGGACGGCCTTCCATACCGTCGCGTTCTCTCTTTCCACCTGACCGTTACCTCTGGGGTTGTAGCTGGTGGTCCTGCTTGCTGCAATACCTCTCTCTAGGAGGAATTGCCGGAGTTCCTCGCTCATGAAGGAGGAGCCCCGGTCGCTGTGTATATAGTTCGGGAACCCGAACAAGGCGAAGAGGGCATTCAGGCACTTAATGACCGTGCTACTGGTCATGTCGGGGCAGGGGAAGGCAAAGGGGAAACGGGAGTACTCATCAACGATGTTGAGGAAGTACACATTACGGTCAGAGGACGGGAGGGGCCCCTTAAAGTCGATGCTCAGGCGCTCGAAGGGGCGGGTGGCCTTGATCAGGCTTGCTCGGTCCGGCCTATAGAAGTGCGGTTTGCACTCCGCACAGGTCTGGCAGTTCCTGGTCATGGTCCTGACCTCCTCGATGGAGTAGGTCAGGTTGCGGGCCTTAATGAAATGGTAGAGTCTGGTGACTCCGGGGTGGCAGAGCTGGTCGTGGAGGGTCTGAAGCCTATCGATATGCGCGCTGGCGCATGTCATTCGTGAAAGGGCATCAGGGGATTCGTTCAGCTTGCCTGGCCGGTACAAGATCTCATAATCGTAGGTGGAGAGCTCGATTCTCCATCTCAAAATCTTGTCATTCTTGATTTTGCCCTTCAGCTTGTTATTAAACATGAAAGCCACCGAACGCTGGTCGGTGAGGAGGGTAAATCGTTTGCCTGCCAGGTAGTGCCTCCAGCGCCGTACTGCCTCCACGATCGCCTGGGCCTCTTTCTCGACCGACGAATGTCGGATCTCGGGGCCCTGTAGGGTCCTTGAGAAGAAGGCCACTGGCCTCCCCTCCTGGTTTAGGGTGGCGGCTAAGGCGAAGTCGGATGCGTCGCTCTCCACCTGAAAGGGGATGGACTCGTCCACTGCGTGCATCGTGGCCTTGGCTATGTCTCCCTTAATGAGGGAGAAGGCCGCGCACGCCTCCTCCGTGAGGGGGAAGGAAGTGGCTTTCAGGAGGGGTCTGGCTTTGTCCGCGTAATTGGGTACCCATTGGGCATAGTAGGCGAAAAGCCCCAGGGTTCTCCTAAGTGCTTTAGGGCAGTGGGGGAGGGGTAGCTCCATGAGGGGGCGCATTCTTTCTGGGTCGGGGCCGATGATTCCGTTCTCCACTACGCAGCCGAGGATGGCAAGGCGCGTGGTGTTAAACACGCATTTCTCCTTATTGTAGGTGAGGTTCAGCCGTTGGGCCGTACGGAGGAATTTCTCCAGATTCGCGTCATGTTCCTGCCGGTCGCGGCCGCAGATAGTGACGTTATCTAGGTAGGGGAATGTAGCCTGCAGTTCGTTCTGGTCAACCATCTGGTCCATCTCCCTTTGGAAGACCGAGACCCCATTAGTGACACCGAAGGGGACCCTAAGGAAGTGGTATAGGCGCCCATTCGCCTCGAAGGCGGTATACTGGCGGTCCTCAGGGTGGATAGGGAGTTGGTGGTAGGCCGACTTCAGGTCGATGGTCGAGAATACTTTATACTGTGCAATCTGATTGACCATGTCAGATATGCGGGGGAGGGGGTATGCGTCCAGCTGGGTATATCTGTTTATGGTCTGGCTGTAGTCGATGACCAGGCGGTTTTTATCGCCGGTCTTTACGACTACGACCTGGGCACGCCAGGGGCTGCTGCTCCCCTCGATAATGCCCTCTTTCAGGAGGCGCCGCACCTCAGAGCTAATGAAGGCTCTGTCCCCGGCGCTATACCGCCTGCTTTTGGTAGCGACGGGTTTGCAGTCAGGGGTAAGGTTAGCAAACAGAGAGGGTGGCGGGACCTTGAGGGTGGAGAGGCTGCAGGTGTTACGCGGTGGGCGGTTTAACGTTTGCTGGTTGTTGACTGTGAGTGGGGGGAGGGGTCCACCGTATGCTAGGGTTACGCTTTGGAGGTGGGATTGGAAGTCCAGCCCTAGTAGGACGGCAGCGCAGAGATGGGGGAGGACGAGGAGTTTAAAGTTTTTATACTCCGTGCCCTTAACCGACAGGGTCACGACACAGTAGCCGCTGATGTCCGTGGCGTGGGACCTCGATGCCATCGAGATTCGGCTGCGCGTTGGTAGGACAGAGAGGGAGTAGTGGCTCACCGTGTCTGGGTGGATGAAGCTCTCCGTGCTTCCGCTGTCGAACAGGCAGGTCGTGGCGTGGCCGTTCACTTTGATGTCCATCATTGACTTGGACAGATGGTGCGGGCGGGCTTGGTCCAGGGTGACGGAAGCTAGTGTGTAGCTGAGCGAGTCGTTGTCATCTGCGGGCGAGGCGGTCGGGCGTGGTGAGTAAAATGGCGTCTCCCACGAGGTAGGGCCCCATGAGGCACTATTGGGGTCGGTTGCCTTAATCAAAGATGGCCGCCCCCATGACTCATGTGTGGGGATGCTGGCCTCAGTTGCCCTAAACAAAGATGGCCACCCCCATGACTCATGTGTGGGGATGCTGGCCTCAGTTGCCCTAAACGAAGATGGCCGCCCCCATAGTTCGCATGCGGCACTGCTGGCCTCTGAGGATCCGCTCCTGCAGGCCTTGGAGAAGTGGCCTTTCTTCAGGCAGGTTTTACATATGGAGTTCTTGGCTGGGCAGCGCGACCTCGGGTGCTTCTCCTGGCCACAAAAAAAACAGCCGGCGGCCCGATCGCGGATGCCCGATGTCGGGGCCGGTGCCGGGGGTGGCGGGGCCGGTCGGGTCCGGGACGCCGACGCAGAGGTAGGTCCCGGGGGCGGCGCTGGGAAGGGTGCTGTGGTAGGGGTCGGGCCCGAGTCCCAGGGTCGCGAGCAGTACCTGGTGAATGCTTCCTGATCTTGGTGGGCCACTTCCAGGGAGATAGCGAGGGCTTCAGCTTTTTCCATGCTGAGGTCTTTAGCTTCCAGCAGTCTTTGCCGTGAGTACTCGGACCGTAGGCCTTTCAGGAATGCGTCGCGGATATTATCTTCAGTATTTTCGGCTGCCGACACCGATTTAAACTCACAGTTCCTGGCGAGTGCATATAGCGCCTGTGAGAATTCGGCTACTGATTCTCCTGGCTGTTGCGGCCGTGATCTTAGGAGGTGCCTAGCGTACATGTAGTTTACCGGGGTCCGGTACTTCTGTTTCAGCAGGTTGATGGCGGTCTCGTAGGTAGTCATGTCCTCGATGAGAGTGTATACTCTCGGGCTCAGTTGTGCCTGCAGGACACTTAGTTTGGATGCCTGAGGGACGCTGGATTCTCTCAGGTATGATTCGAAGCAGACCAGCCAGTGTTTAAAGTCTGCGGCTGAGTTTGCTGCTCGTGGGTTCAGGTCCAGGTACGGCGGTCTGAGGGCTCGCAGCCAAGCTGGCTGGTGTGGCTGTGCTCCTGGGAGCTGCGCTGGTGGCTCCTCCGCCGGTTGTGACTCGTTGTCGGACATCATTAAATTTAGTCAATAAAATTGATATACCTATCAATTCCTCCAATAAAAGGCGAAGAGTTACGAAGGTGACTAAAGGTTTTTATTGACTAAATAACAGAGCCCACTCTCGTGGGTGATCCGATCCAAGCAGGAGGAATACCAGCCAGTCGCTCACCTTTATACCTGGCCTGGTGGGTGGAGCCAAGGCGGAGTCGGCAGTGGTCATCCCAGGTATAGCAGTGTGGCAAGAGGCGACCTCGTACCGTGATACAATAGTGGTCAGTGATACAGTTATAACGAACAGTGGTGAACAGTGCTAACTACTAACAGTGATACGATAGTGAACGTGGTTTACCACAACTGCATGCACATTGCTTTGCGGGCACCGCATGACAAATCTGCCATGGCAAACCAAAGGGTGGCTACTGGGTGACAAGGGCTATCTGCTGACAACATGGTTCACGACTCCGGCTCAAAACCCATGCACACATGCTCAGCCTGCATACAATGAGAGCTATGCTACCACGAGAAATGTGATAGAGCAGATCATTGGCTAGCTGAAGCAACAATTCCGCTGCCTGGACCACTCTGGAGGAGCCCTGCAGTAATCGGCTGAGCAGATCTTAAGATTCGTGGTGCTATGCTGCATCCTGCACACCCTTTGCATCACGAGGGGACAACCCTTGCCACCACTAATCAGGCGAGAAGCTGAGGAACAGGAGCATGAGGAGGAGGAGGAGGAAGAGGAGCACGTGGAAGAGGAGGAGGTGGAAGAGGAGGAAGATGAAGGGAGGCGGCAACCTAGACAGCCCCTTTCTAGCCAGGCCATATGTGAAGAACGAATTCAAGAGCGATAACGAGTAACCTCAACTCCAACTCCCTATTCGCCAACAGTACCACACGCCTTACCTTCCGCTGTTACTATCACATTGTCCTCTTGGCCACAATGCAAAAATAAAAGCCAAAACAAAATAAACATCCCAAACCAAATTTCCAAATCAAATCATGCCATATTGCATACAAACTTAAACTAATCACCCTTGTGTATTCCCTTAGTGCCTGTCTTCCGTTTGCCTTTGCCTGTCCTAGTGCTCCTATGTAGTGTTACCCCAGTGCCTGCAGCATGGCTGGTGGAAGGCTGCTGATTTTCAGTGGAGGAAACTGTAAATGACCTTGGAGGACAACCTCGAGAAGCTCTGGACCTAGAAGGCATGGCTTCAGATTGCACCATCTCAGCATGGGCGGTAGCAGTCTGAGCTAGCTGACTGATAGACAACAGCAAGGGCACTGGTGGAGTGGAAGGGGTGGGAGCACAAATGCTGTCTTACTGAGAGAGGACAGCAGGCTCGTGCTCCATGGAGCCACTGCCGCACACCCGGGGCGGCTCCTCAACAATCCAAGTAATCTGTTGAGACATCAGCCATCATACGCTGTATCATGGTTGGGTCCACAAGTGTGTTGATGGAGTTGGCACCACTTCCATGCGGGAAAGGATGGGCTCCAAGTTCTGTCCAAAGCCCTGTGCCTAGTTAGTGCCGGACTCCTCCATGCTCCTTGACATTGAACGCAGTCTTTCTGGCAGGCCTGCCAATGCACCAAGCATTTTGTTGTGTGCACCCGTCAGCCTTCTTCTATAATAACAACAGAAAATGCTGGAAAAGCTCAGCAGGCCAGGCAACATCCGTGGAGAGAGAAATAGAGTCAATGTTTCAGGTCAAAACCCTTCATCAGGACTTCTTCTATAGCCTGGCCTATCAAAGTCCTCATCTGAGTCATCTGCAGCAGAACTCGTGTGCAACCTCGCCCTCCAGTGAGCTGGCAACTGCGCTACCCTTGCCCCCTGCCCTGGCTGCAGAGTACTTGTGCCCAGTGTTTCACCACGTGCAGATCCCGCCTCAATGCTATCCTCTAAGATACACGCAGTGTCAATATATGAGCTGATGGCTGCGAATGTGAAATCAAGTGACGGTGTGTCTTCATCATCACTCTCTTCTTGGTCTTCCTCCATTGCATGGCCACATTGCACTTCTTGGGTATCTGAAAGGAGAAAGGCACAAGGGCAAGGTTGTGGTGAGGGGAGGGGGGAAAGTAAGAGGTGCATGCTTACCATATGCAGCTTGTAAATCAGAAGAGCTTGTGGGACGAGGAGGAAGTGGGATGTGAGAAGGAGGATTAGGTATGTGGATACCATCATCTCAATGGATTCAGCCCCGTCGCTGGCCAGGCCTCAGCAATGGCCCTTCCAATAATGGCCATCTCCTCCATGGGGGTTAGAACATGCAGGCATGCCTCTCCAGTTAGTTCCTGCTGCCTTTGGTTGTACGCCACCTTCTCCTGCAAGAGAGAGGGAAGTGTGTCAGTGAGTGTCATGCAATATGTTTGGGTGATGTGGCTGTCATGGTTGAATAGCAGTGTATGCAAGTTGTGAGACGTGGATGTGAGACTTGCAACAGTGCTGTGTGTGAGGGTGAGGTGAAGCATATACATATTAGGTACGAGTCCTGATTGATAGGGATTGTTAGTAAGTGAGTGATGGGGTTTGTTGATTTGAGCAGTGGCTGAGGCTAGTGGTGCAGTTGGTAGGATGTGACTTTTGAAGATGCATTCACTGACCTTGACCGCTCGTGTGAGGTCATTAAACTTCTTGTGGCACTGCATCCAGGTCCTTGGGGCTGCACTCTTGGCATTAACCTCCATGGCTATCTGCTCCCATTGTCTTTTCACCATGTGTCTGGGGGGCCGCCTGGCCCCCTGCGGATACAGGAAGCCTCTCCTCCTCTCCACCTCCTCCACCAAGACCTCTAGTGCAACGTCGAAAAATCTGGGTGCCCGCTCCCGCCCATATTCAGCCATTCTTTTGTCTTTCCCAAGTCAGATTCAACTCACAAAGGACTCCCAGCACCTGCTCCAGCCACAATGCACCTCCCTTTAAGAGGTGCAGGCTAGCTTTAAGAAGTGCAGGCTTAGCTTTAAGAGGTGCTAGCAAGTATCGATTTTGGGTCCCCTGCTTATGTGTGCACACAGCGCTGGCTGCATGCTAATGAGTAGGCAACATGAAGATGCTGTGCTGCCTGCATTACATCGAAGGGGTAATTGCGCATTGCGATCCCTGCACCTGTTTTTGGGGCTATCCAATTTAGCCCCCTTAACCTTTCCATTTAGTATTGGAAGTGGAGCAATGGGAAACAGTACCTGCCTCATCTGTTGTCCTCGGGTCACTTTGGAATCGCTTACAAAAGTAGATTAAATAAAGTGATCTTTCTGCATTTTATTTTACACAACAAGAAAAAATTCCTGCATCTGCTATCTGTAACAAAATTCTCAACTTGTTTATGGACTCTATATATGAATTTATAATTTTGTTGCAAATAGTTTACAGGGGATATTTTCCTAATTATACTTTCATATCATAGTAAATTAAATGTTCATCAGATTTTTGTTCAAGCTGTAATCGACCATACATTTTTGCATATACCTGCGATCCTTTATTCTTCCTTCCATGATTCAGTGTCAAAACAAAAACTCCAGAAGTTAAAGAGTTAATGTGAATTTTCTACAAAAGCTCTCAGTTAAGGAAAGAAGAAACCTAATGAAAATTAATAACTAGAAAATGGAATGGTCTCACGTGAGTCCTTGTCCTTATAACCTTTGCAATGTTCCTGCCAGGGGCCCCAGTTACTGTAGTTCCCAAAAGATCAAGATCAATTATTTTTTTATATATCAAAGCCATTTGGAATTCCCAAGATGGTAAAGTTTTGCTCTTGACAACATTGAAAAATAATAAGAAACTGAAATTTTTGACATTTCATAATATTTGACACACACACTTGTTCATTCACGCCAGTCAGCATGTGCACTTACTGTAATCCCAGATGTGCTCTCTTTCCTGTAAGCTGACAGCTATCAAACCCACCTTATAATATACATATTCTACAAAATCTTGCATTGGCTTTCTAACCATTCTTACATTGTCATTAGCCTTCAATTTCTAACTTCTGTGATGTGGGTTTTGGTATCTGTCATTATCATAGCATACTATGGACACTGATCTGAGAGCATATAAAGAAAGAAAGGCTTGCATTTACATAGCACCTTTCACGATCTCAGGATGTCCCAAAGCGCTTTACAGCCGATGAAGTACTTTTTGAAGTGTAGTCAATGTTGTAATGTAGGAAGCGCAGCAGCCAATTTGCGCACAGCAAGCTCCCACAAACAGCAATGTGATAATAGCCAGATAATCTGTTTTAGTGATGTTGATGGAGGGATAAATATTGGGCAGGACACCGGGGATAATTCCCCTGCTCTTCGAAATAGTGCCATGGGATCTTTAACGTCCACCTCAGAGAGCAGACGGGGCCTCGGCTTAACGTCTCATCCAAACGACGCCACCTCTGACAATGCAGCACTCCCTCAGCACTGCACTGGAGTGTCAGCCTAGATTTTTGTGCTCAATTGTCTGGAGTGGGACTTGAACCCACAACCTTCTGACTCAGAGGCGAGTGTGCTACCCACTGAGCAAAGATTGATTTTTCTACAAAAGTGCGGAACAATCCCTATACATGTCTATTTGTGAGCCTTTCTATCTGCAAACAATATGGTGCTGAAATTCATGCGGGACACAATTCCCGAGACTTTGTGAGGTCTGTGGGAGGGCACCTACCTTGTGTAGGGCAGGTTGGTGTAAACTCCACGATGAGCACCATTACATCCCCTGCCCCATGCAGCTGGAAAAAGTTGTACTCGCCCACTATTAGGTTTTGGGGTTTCCTTTCCTTAACCCCAGCCATGTCCCTCTCAGCCCCTGTGTAAGGGAAACAATTAGAAATATTTTTTCTTTAAATGCCCCTGGCCTGGACCCCACTGGTGGAGTCTACTATTGCCCATGTGGTTGCTGGTGCACCGCAACTCACTTAGCTTCCTGGCCTCCCGAGATGCACCAGGTCCGACTGAGTCAGATAAGTGGGAACTCCTGGGATACGGAATCCCCAGCCATGGCTCCACTTCCTTGATGACATTTGCCTTGTAAGAAACAGGCAAAGGGTCCCTCCACCCCTCCCACACCACCCCTTACAAGGCATGTTGGAAACTCCAGGATCGCGACCATTTACCAGGGAGTTCTGCTGGTTTCTCCCAGATTGTTGAGTGCCGTATCTTAGCAACAAATTTAAATGTCTAGTGCAACTCTGATATATTTCACTATTTGCTATTGATTTCAACATCACTATGTGAAGTATTACAGCAAAAATGCAATACATTCATATTTAAACAGAGGAACAACCAAATCGCTTTCACAGAGGAACAATTAAGTCAATGATTGACTTTTTATATTTGCAGCAACAAGACCATCGACTGATTTTGGTTTCATCTACAAGGAGCTAAGAGTAAGTGTTAATGGAGAGTTGGTTGGCGTTCCATGATCTTGCGCCTGTAACATGAATACAATGGATGGTTTGTTTAAATGCTGAAATGCCAGGAAACTCTTGACAGTATTGATGCCTGTTTCCATATGTAACTTCTGCAGAGTTACCTTCTTGCTCATGATATATATGATCAAGCTGTATCTCCCACCATTAATAATAGTTTTAATAAACTAGATAATCTCATGCAGTTTTGCTGACAGGCAAAAGCAAACAAAAGTACCTTTCTCTTTTCCTGTAATTGTCTCACTGCTGTCTGCCACTCTCTAATTCTTTCTGTCTGTTTGTCTGTCCCGGTCTTTCTGTTTGTCTTCCATGCTTTCTGTCTCCCTTTGTCTCGCTCCCTCAATCACCTTTCTCTCGATCACTGTAGCTCTCACACTTTCTCTTTGGTCATATCTGTGTCTTCAACTCTTCTTCTCCATTTTTCTACTTTTTTGTAAGAAAAACAGGCAAACTTTAAATAAACTTATCAGACCTTTATGTGATCTAATTAAAGTTGCTATGGTTGTGACTCGTACTTAAAAAAAGTTCTTTTTTCGGCAAATATACACACGTCACTTTACCAAATCTAAATCCTGGATCTTTTCCCTATCAGTCTACTGGGAAGTTTGCTACCAACTGAGCCAATTAGCTCAGATTTTATTTCTGCTTTTCTGCGGGGAACAAATGTTCTAAAGGAAGATAGACTATCTGAACTGTTGCCATCTCTCTCATCCCTCACCACCTCTACTGCCATTCTCAAGAAGCTAACAACATATTTTTTCTTTGTCTGTGCCATTCGCCATTTTCTATCAAAATGCTTAAACTATTTCAAATGACCACAGCCATTAATCACAACCTCTTACGTCCTGTTAACAAATTGCCTTTAGTTTGTTACTGTATCCAGCAATCACACACCTAGTGTAATATGCTGCTGCAATGCTATAATGTAAAACGGATGCTGAACTCCGAGAGAGATAACTCCCGGCAAAGTATATCCACTAATACAACCTTTAGGGGGTGAAATTCATCTTGGACGGTAATGAAAAATGAGCAACAGCGAATCGACAGCCCATTTTACACTCTGCCCGAAATCAATGAAAAAGAAAATCGGGCAGAGTGTTAAACAGGTTGAATTTCACAGACCCTAGAAACTGATTGGCAAATGGGGAAAGGATCGGACAGAGTCAACATGGATTTACAAAGGGTAAATCGTGTTTGACTAATCTGCTGGAATTTTTTGAGGAAGTAACTGGTAAAATAGATGGGGGAGAGCCAGTGGATGTGGTGTACCTTGACTTCCAGAAAGCCTTCGATAAGGTTCCACACAAAAGATTATCATGCAAAATTAAGGCTCATGGGATTGGGGGCAAAGTATTAACGTGGATGGAGAACTGGCTGGCGGATAGAAAACAGAGAGTTGGAATAAACGGCTCGTTTTCGGAGTGGCAGGCAGTGACCAGCGGGGTGCCGCAAGGATCTGTCCTGGGACCCCAGCTGTTCACAATATATATAAATGATCTGGATCAGGGAATTGGATGCAATATTTCCAAATTCGCTGACGACACTAAACTAGGAGGAGGGGTGGGCTCTGATGAGGATGTCAGGAGGCTACAGTGCGATTTGGACAGGTTGGGGGAATGGGCGGATACGTGGCAGATGCACTATAATGTGGATAAATGCGAGGTTATCCACTTTGGGGGTAAAAACAGGAGGGTAGATTATTATCTAAATGGCAATAGATTGGGAGATGGGGAAGTGCAGAGGGACCTGGGTGTTCTTGTGCACCAGTCACTGAAGGAGAGCATGCAGGTGCAACAGGCGATTAAGAAGGCAAATGGTATGTTGGCCTTCATATCAAGGGGGTTCGAGTATAGGAATAGGGATACCTTACTACAGCTGTACAAGGTGCTGGTGAGACCGCATCTGGAGTATTGTGTACAGTTTTGGTCGCCCCATCTGCGGAAGGATGTTCTTGCCATGGAAAGAGTGCAACGGCGATTCACCAGGCTGATACCTGGAATGGCGGGAATGACCTACGAAGAGAGATTAAATAGTTTGGGCTTGTACTCACTGGAGTTTAGAAGATTGAGAGGGGATCTCATCGAAACATATAAAATTATGGCAGGCCTGGACAGGCTGAATTCAGAGAGAATGTTTCCAATGGCCGGGGAGCACAGAACCAGGGGCCACAGTCTAAAAATAGCGGGCAAATCATTTAAAACAGAGATGAGGAAGAATTTCTTCACTCAAAGAGTGGTGAGCCTGTGGAATTCCCTGCCACAGAGGGCTGTGAAGGCTAATTCAATAAATATTTTCAAGAGAGAATTGGATATATTTCTGAAGGCTAAGGGGATTAAGGGTTACGGAGAAAAGGCGGGGACGGGGTACTGAACTGGTAAGATCAGCTATGATCTCAGACGAAGATCAGCCATGATCTCATTGAATGGCGGAGCAGGCTCGAAGGGCCGAATGGCCTACTCCTGTTCCTATCTCTATGTTTCTATGTTTCTATGATTGGAAACTGGGATCTTCCCAGGCCGTTCTTCTCTTGATCCCTCTGACGTTGCCGATCATTCCGTCTCTCGCATCTTGCCTCCACACAGGCACAACGTTGCAGTTCAAAGCCCCTCACTCCTTCTCCCACTTCAGCACACCACTGGCATCTGTCGGTGGCCAGGGTTTCCTAAGAATCAACTATTATGTTGCAATGCTTCAGGTGAAACTTCATTGGGCTGGATTTTAATTCAGGGGCAGGCTGGGGTCGTGTAATCCACATTTCGCGTTATCCACCCAAATCTAAATCGATGTGGGAGATTGATGCAATTTTAACTTGATTGGCCAATTGAGTTCCAACGTGTGGGAACCCATGGCAATTGAGTTTTTCCAGTCTGAAAGTCGCCTCCGACGACGTCATCATTGCTGCTGCATTTAAGGTCTGCAACAAGCCTTGCTTCTTCTGCAGGCTGTCAACCTTTTGGCCTTTCATGCTACAGGGACCTGGAGGGAGAATGGCCAGCGAGAGAGCTAGGGCTGCTCCGAGGTTTGATGATATTGCCTTGCAGGCTTTAGTTGAGGGAGCAAGAGCTCATAAAGAGCTGCGCTTCCCTTCTTCAGGGAGGAAGAAGACTCCCCAGCAGACCAAGGCTGTGTGGGTCCGGGTGGCAGAGGAGGTCAACTCATTATCAGTAACCTGCAGAACCTGGATTCAATGCAGGAAGAGATTTCATGACCTTCTGTGCACTGGAAAAGTGAATATGAATTTCCCATCACCCTCAATCAGGTCCCCATTGCCTTTCCTCACCAGCACTCAGCTTTAGCAATCTCTTCCTCCACATCCCACTTGACTCTGACATCCATGCACCCTTACCCATTCCCTCTCTCTCTATGGTCACATTCACCTAACTATTCGACTATACAGCCCTCACACTCCCTATCACTGTGATGCTATGAAAACAACTGACAACACACAGGGAGGGCCCTTGGTCTTGCCACCTCACTCCATCTTTGTCTCCTTCTAAGTATCTATGCAATGGAATCTCTACACTCACTCCTTTATTCTCACTCAACCTCCATTTGTCTCCCTCATTGCAGGAAAAGAGAGCTCACAATAAGCGAGAAAGAGCGAGGACAGGAGGAAGGCCACCCTCAGTAGCCCACCTCACCCCCTGGGAGGAGGCAGTCCTGGAGATCATAGGAGTGGAGGAAGATGCGCAAGTGGGGGACGGACAGAGGGGTGCATCACAGCAAGCTGGTGACAGAATAGTTTTCCATCTCTCTCATTGACATTGCATGAGTCGCTGATAATGATTCGGAAGCTCTAACAGATGGACTAATGATCATCTGCAATATGCAATGTGCATGTAACCTTGGCATCACATCTCTGACTCTTTCCTTTACTCCCCCACAGGACCATCGCAAGTACCTGTCCCCACTAGCCAGGAGCCTCAAGACTCCTCAGAGGAAGCTGCAGCCTCTGAGGGCGCAGCATCAGCAGAATTCAGTGCACCCAGCACCAATGCAGACACTCACACCTCGGTGGGACCTTCGGGACATAGAGTAGTGTTGTCACCTGGTGTATCACAGCTCACAAGTGAGCATCAGCAGATTGTGGAGACAGGGACAGCAGTGGAGAGTCCTAGTCGGAGGGTGCAGGACTCTGTCAGCTTGGCTCAGCTGCATGTCGAACCTCTGCCTCTGGGTCCATCCACAGTATCAGCGGTGCTGGAACTCCAGGAACAGATACAGGAGAGCTGAACGCCAACTCTCCGACACCTGCTCCTACCTCCACCTGGACCATGACCCCACTACCGAACATCAAACCACTGTTTCCAAGACTGTCACTGACCTCATCTCCTCTGGAGATCTTCCCCCCGCTGCCACCAACCTCATAGTTCCCCAACCCCGCACAGCCCGCTTCTACCTCCTTCCCAAGATCCACAAACAGGACTGCCCTGGTAGACCCATCGTTTCAGCCTGTTCTTGCCCCACGGAACTTATCTCTTCCTATCTTGACTCTATCTTTTCTCCCCTTGTCCAGTCTCTTCCCACCTACATCCGCGACTCTTCGGATGCCCTCCGCCACTTTAACAGTTTCCAGTTTCCTGGCCCCAACCGCTTCCTTTTCACCATGGACGTACAATCCCTCTACACCTCCATCCCCCACCCGGATGGCCTGAGGGCACTCCGCTTCTTCCTTGAACAGAGGCTCGTCCAGTCCCCATCCACCACCACCCTCCTCCGCTTGGCTGAACTTGTTCTCACATTGAACAACTTCTCCTTTAACTCCACTCATTTCCTCCAAATCAAAGGTGTTGCCATGGGTACCCGCATGGGTCCTAGCTATGCCTGCCTTTTCGTGGGCTATGTGGAACAATCTTTGTTCCAGTCCTACTCGGGTCCCCTCCCTCACCTCTTTTTCCGATACATTGATGACTGTATCGGTGCCGTTTCCTGCTCTCGCCCCGAACTTGACAATTTCATTCACTTTGCCTCCAATTTCCACCCTTCCCTCACCTTCACATGGTCCATCTCTGACTCTTCCCTTCCCTTCCTCGACTTCTCCGTCTCCATCTCTGGGGATAGGTTATCGACCAATATTTACTACAAGCCCACTGACTCCCACAGCTACCTGGACTACACTTCCTCCCACCCCGCTTCCTGTAAGGACTCTATTCCATTCTCCCAGTTTCTCCGCCTCCGCCGTATCTGCTCCGACGATGCCACCTTCCACACCAGTGCTTCAGACATGTCTTCCTTTTTCCGCAACCGAGGATTCCCCTCTACCGTGGTTGACACCGCCCTCGACCGTGTCAGTTCTATCTCCCGCACCTCTGCCCTCACCCCTGCCCCTCCCTCCCGGAACCACGATAGGGTTCCCCTTGTCCTCACCTTTCACCCCACCAGCCTCCACATTCAACGGATCATCCTCCGGCATTTCCGCTACCTCCAAAGTGATCCCACCACCAAACGTATCTTCCCCTCCCCTCCCCTTTCAGCATTCCGCAGGGACCGCTCTCTCCGAGACACCCTAGTCCACTCCTCTATCACCCCAAACAGCCCTTCCCCTTCGCCTGGCACCTTCCCGTGCAAGCGGAGGAGATGTAACACCTGCCCCTATACCTCCCCCCTCCCCACTGTCCAGGGCCCCAAACACCCCTTCCAGGTGAAACAGCGATTTACTTGTACTTCTCGTAATCTAGTATACTGTATTCGCTGCTCACGATGCGGTCTCCTCTACATTGGGGAGACCAAACGCAGATTGGGTGACCGCTTTGCGGAACACCTCCGTTCAGTCTGTAAGGGTGACCCCGAGCTTCCGGTCGCCTGTCATTTCAATTCACCGCTCCATTCCCACTCGGACCTCACCGTCCTTGGCCTCTTGTACTGTTCCACGGAAGCTCAACGTAAACTCGAGGAACAGCACCTCATCTTCCGATTAGGCACTCTGCAGCCTTCCGGTCTCAATATCGAGTTCAACAATTTCAGATCATAACCTCGGCCCCTATTTCATTTTCACTTATATTTTTCCACTCCTTTCCTTTCCCCCCCCCCTTTCCTTTTGTTTCTCTCTCACACCTGGCAGCTATCTTTTGCCCTGCCAGTACACTTTACACCTCATCACAGCCTATTACCATCTCGTCTAGCTTCTAATCTCTTTTACTTCTTTTGGTTCTTTTATTCTTTGTCCGATCGCAGCCCTGCCTTCGATCTAGTTCCTTTTCTCTCCAGTTTTGAAGAAGGGTCAAACCCGAAACGTCAACTCAAATTTCTCTCCACGGATGTTGCCTGACTTGCTGAGTTTTTCCAGCATTTTCTGTTGTTATTTCGGATTTCCAACATCTGCAGTATTTTGCTATCGTACAGGAGTCTCTGGCAGGTATTGTCTCCAGGGTCGCTGCGAGTGTGGAGCGAATGGAGGAGTCCATAGAAAACATGAGCAGAGCCTTTGTGGAGTCATTGGCGCATGAACGCATCACCATGGAAAGGATAGCAACCTCCGTGGAGGTGATAAGTCGTCAGAGTGCAGAAAACATGGTGAGGGTTCAGAATAGAATGACATCTCTGGAGGAGCGATGGTCATCTATTGAACAGAGAAACCAGGCCTTCATGGAAGTCCTTCTGAGTAGGACTGCCAGTGCAGATACGAGTTCCCATGGCACCCCTGATGAGCAGCAAGGTGCTCTCAAGCCACTTGCAAGCGCTGAGGGGGACCTGACCCATGAGAGGGGAGATGATGGCAGACATCAAGGAAGTGGGGGCTCCTCTCCAAGTGTTCACGCTTCCATGCCACTGCAGAGCCCTCGGTCAGAGCCCCACCAGAGTCAACACCCATCTGAGATCGGCGTCTCAACCCCTGCACAGCCGTAGGAGCAGCAGACTTTTGCCGAGCCCTCACAGGTTCGCAACCCCAGAGGACGCCCGCCAAAGGTGTCGAGACAGGAGCAGCAGGAAAGTGAGCAAGGGGCCTCCACATCTACTGAAGCCACAGGGGAAGCACCATGTAGGAGCACGTGTAAGAGAAAGATACTGCACCTATAGTCACAAGGGTAGTCACTTGGGTGAAATTTGATGTTTTCTGTGAAAAGGCCATCAGATGAATAATGTAAATAAAATTCTGATGGCTACTGCTGTAGTTGTGGCATGTGTCATTTCACGAATGGGACTTTCACATTGAGGGCTTAGGATTACTTGCAATTGTCAGTATGGTGGTCAAATTGCTGGGAATCCGCTGGTCCTTGGCCTTTGTCGATGCTCAGGTAAGAAGCTGCGAGGCAAAAGTGCTTGATTGGCTAGGCTAAGCAAATCTGGCCATGATGAGTGCGTCCCTTGCATCCCGGGCAGCAATGTTCTTGCATACTGCTGCCGCTAGTTGATGGGCCTCTGCAAGATGTTTGTTTTCGCTCTCCACCTCCTCCTTCTCCTCCTCCTCCTCCTCCTCATCTAAGGAGGATATGTGACGAGCCACTTGGTCCTTAGGAATCTGCAAGCCACGACGCTGTGCCATGTTGTGAAGTGCACAGCAAACCACGACAATTCTGGAGACCCTGGCTGCTGAATACTGCAGGGCTCCACCTGATCTATCCAGGCATCTGAAGCGCATCTTCAGCAAACCAATGGTTTGCTCGATTATGGTTCTGGTGGACATGTGGCTGGAGTTGTAGCTCTCCTCAGCTTCATTTGATGGTCTCCTCAACGGTGTCATTAGCCATGTCTTCAGGGGATAGCCCTTGTCTCCAAGTAGCCATCCGTTAAGTTGGTCTGGCAGACTGAATAGTGGAGGCACACTAGACTGGCGCAGTATGAAGGAGTTATGGCAACTGCCAGGGTACTTGGCACAAACATGCAAAATTTCCTTCTTATGGTCACACACCAGCTGAACGTTAAGGGAGTGGAAGCCCTTGCGGTTGAGAAAAATACCTGGATTGCGATGGGGTGCCTTAAGGGCCACATGTGTGTAGTCAACGACACCCTGCACCCTTGGAAAGCCTACCAGATGAGCTAATCCAACCGCTCGTGCTGCGACACTTGCTCGATCCTTGGTGAAATGGATGTGATTGTGCACGAGGGCAAAGAGGGCATCGGTTACCTGCATGATGCAAGTGTGTGCGACCACCTGGGAGATGCCGCTGATGTCTGCTGGTGATCCAGGGATAAACCAGGGAATTACAGGCCAGTGAGCCGAACATCAGTGGTAGGGAAATTATTGGAAAAAATTCTGAGGGACAGAATTAGTCTCCACTTGGAGAGGCAAGGATTAATTAGGGATAACCAGCATGGCTTTGTCAAGGGAAGATCATGTCTGACCAATTTGATTGAATTTTTCGAGGGGGTGACTAGGTGTGTGGATGAGGGTAGTGCAGTGGATGTAGTTTACATGGATTTCAGTAAGGCTTTTGATAAAGTCCCACATAGGAGACTGGTCAGGAAGGTAAGAGCCCATGGGATCCAGGGTGCCTTGGCACATTGGATCCAAAACTGGCTTAGTGGCAGAAGGCAGAGGGTGATGGTGGAAGGTTGTTTTTGTGACTGGAAGCCTGTGTCCAGTGGGGTACCGCAGGGATCGGTGCTGGGTCACTTGCTGTTTGTGGTCTACATTAATGATTTGGATGTGAATGTAAAAGGTATGATCAGTAAGTTCGCAGATGACACGAAAATTGGTGGGGTGGTAAATAGCGAGGAGGGAAGCCTCAGGCTACAGGACAATATAGATGGGTTGGTCAGATGGGCGGAACAGTGGCAAATGGAATTTAACCCTGAAAAGTGTGAGGTGATGCATTTTGGATGGACTAACAAGACAAGGGAATACACAATGAATGGTAAGACCCTAGGAAAGACAGAGGATCAGAGGGACCTTGGTGTGCAAGTACATAGATCCCTGAAGGCAGCAGAACAGGTGGATAAGGTGGTTAAAAAGGCATATGGGATACTTGCCTTCATTAGCCGAGGCATAGAATATAAGAGCAGGGAGGTTATGATGGAGCTGTACAAAACGCTGGTAAGGCCACAGCTGGAGTACTGTGTGCAGTTCTGGTCACCACACTATAGGAAGGATGTGATTGCTTTGGAGAGGGTGCAGAGGAGATTCACCAGGATGTTACCTGGGCTGGAGCGCTTCAGCTATGAAGAAAGACTGGACAGGCTGGGGTTGTTTTCCTTGGAGCAGAGAAGGCTGAGGGGGGACCTGATTGAGGTGTACAAAATTATGAGGGGCATAGATAGGGTAGATAGAAAGGAACTTTTCCCCTTAGTAGAGGGGTCAATAACAAGGGGGCATAGATTCAAGGTAAGGGGCAGGAGGTTTAGAGGGGATTTGAGGAAAAACTTTTTCACCCAGAGGGTGGTTGGAATCTGGAACTCACTGCCTGAAAGGGTGGTAGAGGCAGGAACCCTCACAACATTCAAGAAGCATTTGGATGAGCACTTGAAATGCCATAGCATACAAGGCTACGGACCAAATGCTGGAAAATGGGATTAGATTAGACAGGGCTTGATGGCCGGTGTGGACGCGATGGGCCGAAGGGCCTCTTTCTGTGCTGTATAACTCTATGACTCTATGATCCCTGGAATGAGCCTGAGGCAAAAAAGTTGAGTGCAGTGGTGACTTTGACGGCCACTGGTAAGGGTTGTCCACCTGGTCCTCTGGCCTGCAGGTGTTGTTGCAGCATTGCGCAGATGTCACCCACTACCTCTCGCGAAAGTCGGAGCCACCTTTGGCACTGCTGCTCAGGCATGTTGAGGTAGCTGACCCTGTGTCTGTACACCCTGTTTGGGGGGTATCTCCTGCGCCGACAGGCTTCCATGCGCTGGCCCCTTCTGGCCTGTGCAGCTTCAGGTGGGTGAGCAGCAGCTTGGCGCTCCTGTTGGTGCTGCTGCTGTTGGTGCTGCTGCTGTTGGTGCTGCTGTTGTTCCTGGTTCTGCTGGTGCCGCGGCTGGTGTTCGTCCTCATCTAATGTCCAGAAGGGAAGGAAATAAATGGCTCCCATGCTTCTGGTATATGCCTCAGTTGAGGAAGTGCTCAGTGAGGGTGGCAAGAGGGGTTTCCCAGGAGGTCACACTGGAGATGGGTGTCAGGCTCCAAACTTCCACAGCTGTGGTTATGCCTTCTAAAAGTTCCCCCAGACCTGAGACTACAAAGTCCTGCCACCTGCAAATGATGGCTGATCAAATCTCCTCTTTAATGGTTGAGCTTCATCTAATAGTCAGCAATCCAATTGTGCTCCCACCAGGTTTCACCGTCGTGTTTCAGAACAGGCGTGTTTCACGTGGGAAAAGGATTAAAATCGCAAAGGCCCTTCAAAATGGCATTATAGAGGCAATTTAGTGCTTGTTAAGGGCCTTAACGGCCTATCCCGCCTCTTGGAGGTGGGATGGAGATGGGGCCATTAGACACGAATTAATGAAAATTGCTTGGAGGCGGGGTTGGGCCCGCACGCCAGCTTTCGCAATTTTAACCCCCCACACGCCTCCAATCCCGCCTCCACGGCCCAATGAAAATTCTGCCCATTGTCTTTGCAGTGTCTTGCTGTCCATCCTGCTTTTTCTGCCATCCACCAGTTGTCTATAAAGCACCTGCTTCAGCAACCATACATTGTCCATCCTAGCAAAGTCCAGGCTAATGGAGCTCAGGATTGATCAGCATGTTTCAGTACTTTGTTGTTAGTGATCGTGCCCTGCCACCTAATACAAAATAAGGTGCAAAGGTGTGTTTGGTGAAATCTTTCCAGAGTGTGGCTTCTTGCTGAGCCCAGTTCAATGACCAAAAAGGCTGCTTATTGAGACCTTTGCCATGAAGTGCAGGTCAACCGTTGCCAAAAGCAAGATCGATGGCTAAGGCACCAGAGTTGCAAGGATGTGCCGATAACCATCACATGAGGCAGTTTAAGAACTATGCTTTCTTAAGGTGATACTAGTACTGCTGAGCTACACTGCAACTCTGCATCACTCCCTGGCCAGGCGAACCAAAGCTCTGTACATGCACATTTTCACTCAATTATAGATCTATCTCACAAGCCTCCAAATGCCAGTTAAAAAGTTAATGTTAATGAGAGCCACTTGGGACATTTTGCTCTCTGCTAACATTAAGAAGCTTGCAAATCAAGTTTAAAATCCCCTCAGGAGCCCAATCTGCTCAGTAACTCGTTAAAGTTTGGTTTACATAAGTTACAGTTATACGTCAGACATTCTGAAGCTGAAGCAGTGTGAGATGGTCTGACGCAGCTTACCAGAATTCAGACTTGCTGATTTCACTCCAGAATTATGCTGAAGATTTTGCAGTTGTATGTGAAGCAGTTCTTGTTTCATATCAACACAAAGGGGCAGATTTTTAATTTAACGCCTGGATGTAAAATAATTGACTTCAGTGGAAATTAAATTGGGTGGTTTCTACAATGGGCAGCTGATTCGCCATGCCAGTTCTATGCCTGGGCCCCAAACTATATATATTGACTGGCATGTTAACCAATTGTAAGCCTTATAGCTGAAATTGTTTTGTCTGCAGTCATAGAAACATAGAAGATAGGAGCAGGATTAGGCCATTTGGCCCCTCGAGCCTGTTCCGCCATTCAATGAGATCATGGCTGATCATCCAAACTCAGTACCCTGTCCCTGCTTTCTCCCCATATCCCTTGATCCCTTTAGCCTTAAGAAATATAACTAACTCCTTCTTGAATATATTTAAGAAGATGTTACCATCTAGTTATTATTTATTGCAGCCCACATCCCATGAACGGATAAAAAAAATACATATATTTGGCAGTAACATTACTTTTGGCAGCATTATTAAAGGTTCACATTGTTCACAATGAATTAAACACAGTACAGTATAGAGAATGACTGAAATACTGGTTATGCCACGGAACCAGCCAACCAGCCACCTTCCTCATTAAAGCTTAAAAATATCAATTATGAGCCAGCATATTGGAAAAGTTCAGCTACACTGCCTGCAGTTTTACCATATGCACTGGTGAAGACGATGTTACTCACTCTCGGCACATACTAGGACAATGTACCCCTAAATAATATTATACTCCACCTAAATTACAAGTCATGTTGGTTTAATTACACTAGCACACGCTGACTCTTTTAGCCATATGTTGAAGTAAAAGAAAGAACATGCATTTATACTGTGCCTTTCACGACCTCAGGACGTCCCAAAGCACTTTACAGCCAATGAAGTACTTTTGAAATGTAGTCACTGTTGTAATGTAGGAAATGCGGCAATATTTCATGTGAATGAATTATTCATTTTGGTAGCAGCAGACTCAAGGATCAGAGAAAATAAGGGAGCAGAAGGAGACTGTGGAGGAAAAGCAATTACCCTCTTTTCACATCAATAGAGATGTACCATTTGACGTGACATCAGTTATTTGCCAGCCTACAGTCCTCTTCTTTCATTTCCACTGCACAACCTGCAGCTGTGAAGCTAACAGCAGTCATGAATTTCTTTTACGCTCCTCTTCCTTCCCTCCTGAAGGCATTGATTTTCTTTTGGGGTAGATTGTTGGTGGCCATTCATCATTTATCAAAGGCTGGCTAGTAGGCTATTTTAAAAAAATGTATTCACAGGATGTGGACATCGCTGGCAAGGCCAGCATTTATTGCCCATCCCTAGTTGCCCTTGAGAAGGTGGTGGTGAGCTGCCTTCTTGAACCACTGCAGTCCGTGTGATGAAGGTACTCTCACAGTGCTGTTAGGGAGGGAGTTCCAGGATTTTGACCCAGCGACAATGAAGGAATGGCGATATATTTCCAAGTCAGGATGGTGTGTGACATGGAGGGGAACTTGGAGGTGATGGTGTTCCCTTGTCCTTCTAGGTGGTAGAGGTCATAGGTATGGGAGGTGCTGTTGAAGGAGCCTTGGTGAGTTGGTGCAGTGCATCTTTTAATCATGGGGTGGGCAATATAGCCAAGCCTAATCCGGTACTCAACCAGTGTCCACACACTCAACTTTCCAACATAGATCAGTATTTATCAATCAGGAGTGACAGCCCAAGATGATTTTTCCTCCCTACCCTAGAGGTGCTGAGGCCAAATGTAGACTCCTTACTACCACACTGGGTAAGATCAATTAACTTAGCTGAGACCACGGTCTTCTGGTCTATATGACTATGTAATTGTTCTGGGATTTTTAACCATTTTTCCACAGAAAGGACTTGGAAAAAGAGTTAAATTTAATGTTGGGGTTTTAAAGCAATGTGTATTCACACAAACTTAAAAAATGCTGAAAGAAAAGGTGGGCCCTATTTTAACTCTCTCCACCTGGCATAAACAGGATGGTAGTGGCCTGAAAATGGCATTCGGTCACTTACAGCCCTGTTTGTGCTGGCACTTTGGCTGGCATCATTTTGAGCGGTGTCTGAGCATATGGCCGAGGCCATACCTAGGACCCCGATTGAAATTTGGAGCTACCAATGGGCAAAGTGTGAAAGGCCAACACGCCTTGCTCAAAAACAGACGCTACCAAATTTCTAGGCCATAAACCCATTTTCCTCAAAAAATGAATACCGTAAGGTTTCCACTGTCATGCATCTTATTTTATGTCTTCACTTGTGATGTGTTGGATAACATCATAAGGGGCAAATTCAGCGTATCTGTTCCAAGCATCTTTAAAGTATTCCGTGCTCCTTTTTGCAGAGACGTTGGTTGATTCACCTGAGTATCTAGTGCGCCTATCTTGAACAATGGGTTAACCAATGGGATTTCACGATGGGCATCCCAAGTGCAGCATTACGGCTTTGAATGGATCGAGGGGATCTTGAAGGTATTGACTGGAAAATTCAAGGGGCACCTATACCAACAGCTAAACTGGCATGCTTTGCACCCGTTTTACGCCCCAAAAATAGCCCCAATGCATACCAACTTCTACCCCTAGATCCTCTAGTGGAAGAATCTAGAATAAGGGGCCATAATCTTAAAATTAGAGCTAAGCCATTTAAGTGTGAATTCAGGAAGCACTTTTTCACACAAAGGGTAGTAGAAATCTGCAAATCTCAATTGAAATTTTGAAGACTGAGAGCAATCGTTTTTTAGTTAGGTACGGGTATCAAGGATATGGTGCAATGGCGGGAAATGGAGTTTAGGTAGAGATCAGCCATGATCGAAGAGAATAGCGAAACAAGCTTGAGGGGCTGAATGGCCTATTTGCATTCCTATGCTCCAAGGGCACGTTTACACAGTGGATTCAGATACCTCCTCTCCTGTCAACCAGAGATTATGGGCTAATCCATTTTGCAGCCACAGCATCCAATAACGTAAACCCAGGTGCAGAGATAAGTGAATGCAACCGCTATTTGTTTTTATTATAGTCTTCATGAGTCAATAAATGGAAATCATAGAAACATAGAAAAATAGGAGCAGGAGTAGGCCATTCGGCCCTTCGAGCCTGCTCCGCCATTCAATATGATCATGGCTGATCCTCTATCTCAATACCATATTCCCGCTCTGTATCCATACCCCTTGATGCCTTTTGTGTCTAGAAATCTATCTATCTCCTTCTTAAATATATTCAGTGACTTGGCCTCCACAGCCTCCTGTGGTAGAGAATTCCACAGGTTCACCACCCTCTGAGTGAAGAAATTTCTCCTCATCTCAGTCCTAAATGTCCTACCCCGTATTCTGAGACTGTGACCCCTCGTTCTAGACCTCCCAGCCAGGGGAAACATCCTCCCTGCATCCAGTCTGTCTAGCCCTGTCAGAATTTTATATGTTTCAATGAGATCCCCTCTCATTCTTCTAAATTCTAGTGAATACAGGCCTAGTCGACCCAACCTCTCCTCTTACAACAGTCCTGCCATCCCAGGAATCAGTCTGGTGAACCTTCGCTGCACTCCCTCTATGGCAAGTATATCCTTTCTTAGGTAAGGAGACCAAAACTGCACACAGTACGTCAGGTGTGGTCTCACCAACTGTTTCATTAACATTTTATTTTTTATGGGGACGCCTTTGCGCAGCAGCAGTTAAAGAAAGCAAAGGAAATCACTTAAATGTTGAAGGGACATTTTAAGGAGAAAAGATAATAAGCAGAATCTTAAATCAGCTATTTCTAGATTTCTTAAATAAAATGTCAACTTTTGCATTCCTGAAACTAACTATAACAATTCAATTTCTGTGTAAATTAATTTGCAAAAGGGATTCTCTTCCCACACCAACATAACATTTTAATCTTAGAAGATTTACAAAGTGCACAATCAAATTGTGCTGAAAAGCAAAAGGATTATTGTGCTTTATTTAACTGTAGGACTGCAACACGATCATTTTCAAGGTGTACATCTGGAAAACACATCTTTTATTCTTTCAATAACCTTGAAGATGTTGACTTTCACATCATTCTTTGATTAAGCATTGAAGGAAAGTCTCCTGGTCCAAATCCACAGAGGGTTGCAGATCACAGTTGGCCCACATCTCCTGCAGTGCTGGAATTTATTTCAAGGACTATAAAAAGTAGATGTAAAGGTGTGTCATATATCATCGCAGCTCTTTCAAAGTTTCAAATGAGCACATTTACAGTTACAATAATCTGTTAAACTGGAGCTATTGTACAGCACATCGAGCTGTAACATTTTTTAATGACCCTGCCTGTTCCCCACTCCCTTGCTGTCTTGTCAGTTTGTAATGATTTGTGCTTTATTCGCAGACAGTATATATCTAAGTGTGTCCTGGAGTGCTGCTGCATTACTGACGAGGTAATATTTAAAAATGATTACTATTGCCTTGTAATGCTTTCATTGTTTTATGTGTGCAGTAAAAGAATTCTTCAAAGATATCAGGTAAAGGTCGGGTTTTTTTTAGCATGCTGAAGGGAATTGCCAGAAAATCCTTTTTATCATCAGATTACTTTAAGGGATTATTATATTATCCCTTCAAGGGAAATAATATCTCTATAAGAGATGTAATTAATATACACAGTCTTATTTATAAAGGATTTCATGAAGTAAAATCCATATTCACAGCATCACAGCACATCATAACTGTAATATGAACTATGTGACTCCAATTGAAATAAAAATCGAGAGAGATGTAAAATGGACTGTTGACTCACTATCGCACAAAGTCAAATTCTATCTCAAAGAATAATCTGGGCACAGTGCAGGGGGGAAAATCATGGAAGGAGGAATACACATCCATAATGGAAACAGCTCGATTTTCCTCTATGTGCTGTGCACAGGTGAATCTTTATGCCCAGAGCCGTAGGAGAATAATCTGCCTCACTGTCTTTTCCAAATACCAAAACTAAACAACAATAACAACTTGCATTTATATAGCACTTTTAACAAAGTAAAATGTTCCAAGGCACTTCACAGGAGTATTATAACACAAAAGTTTGACACTGAGCCACATAAGAGGCTACAGAAAAATCAAGGACTGGGAATTACAACTTGCAGGGTAGAACATATTTAGAAAAGATAGAGAGGGGAAAAGGGAAGGTGGAGTAGCTGTACTTATTAGGAATAACATAATGGCAGTAGAAAAAAAGAGACGCATCTATCAGCAAGACAGAAATAGAATCTATGTCATAGAATCATAGGGGGCGATTTTCTGACGCTGGAGGAGGTGGGTTTGGAGTCGGGAAAGGCGGGAAATTTCAAATTACTGAGGTTGGGTCAGGAACCCGACTCCAACCCACCTCCGTGGGACTTCGTCGGTGCCGGTTTTGGCGGTCGGGAAATGCTCCCACCTCCAGCTGGACATAGCATTAATTAACTACTGCAAATGCTTGTTAAGGGCCTCTCTAATCCTATTTTGAGAGGCCCTCTTGAATTTACCATCATTTCAGCGTGCTTCACACAACTTCTGAACCACACCAGGTAAACCTGGCAGGTTGACTTGTGGGTGGCCTCCTCACTGCTGCAGGTCTAACAAGACATCATTTATTGCAGCAAGGCTTACTTGCAGGTGCCAGACCTTGGCTTTAAAAGGTCTCTGAGCACTTTTAGAAGGCCTTCCGAAGTCGGAAGTGCTGCAGCTTGACCCCATCAACTGTGGGACCTCCTGAGAAGCCCCACTTACAATGAGCGCTTCCCCAGAGGAGGCATCTGCAAGCAGAATGGGAAAGATTCATTTCCTTTCACCTTGGACCTCAGACGAGGATGAGGATGAGGAGGAGGAGGTTGAGGAGGAGGAGGATGATCTGGAGGAGGAGGAGCAGCAGAAGGAACAGCAGGAGGAGCAGGAGGAGGTCAGAGCGCCAGTGTTTCGACCAGCGGCAGTCGCAGCACGCGAGCACATGGCCAGATTTGTATAGGTTGGACAAGTTGGCACATGTCCTTGGCTCCATGCCAGGACTTCATTGACAATGGACATGATTCTCTGGCCTCCTTTCAGTCAGGCCACCAACCTGACAACACAAGTGTGGAGATGCCTAAGGCAAAGTGACAGATGGCATAACGCCAACATTTTGGCATCAAATCATGCTTTCCAACAGGGATGATATTTCATCAATACACAGAAACAGTCTCCCAATTTGCACACAGATCTGGAGGTTATATCCCTTGCCAGCTGTACCCACACAGCCTTGGTTTCTTTGGCAGGCCTCTTCCTCCTGAGTGGAAGAGCATTTCCATGCTAGCTGTCACCCCCTCCAACAACATTTGCAGCGCTTCATCCAAGAGCCTCAGGTAGACCCTTGCCTTGGAATTGGACATAGTGGTTTCTCAAAAGATGTTGGAGGTGGTGCAGGAGATGCAGAAATGCTGTGGAATGAGCCAAGGGAGCAAGAAGCCATAAAATCAGACTGGAAAAGTGCTGTCAACAGAGGCGAGCTTCAGTCCCAAAACACTAATTGAGCAAGGCATCCCACACCTCTGAAATCAAGTGGCCAATCATGGGAAAATCTCAATTTTTTGAAAACTATCAGTGGAGGCGAGTTTCTGACGCACCCAAGCCGAAACCCGCCTCCATCTCGCCTCCAGTGAGAAAATCGCCCCCCCCCCCTTGTGTTCAGGACTCATCAAACCTTTCAACTTTGCAGAAATCACCTGGCTGTTGGTTCGGAGGATCCAACAGCCAGTCTGTGATATCTACAATGGAGATGTCGGGACTCCGGCTCCACAGCGGCTGAAGGCTATAGGCAGAAACAAAGGTAAATGAACATTTTCTAACACTTTACACTCACCTTACATGCTTACCACTCCACACTTGCACCCATCACTCACCTCTACATTGCACTTTCAGACCCCTCCGATCCCTGCAGACGTCCTTCTCATCTCCTACACCCTGGCGGGGTTCCCCAAAGTCGGAAAGCCTGCACTTCGAAGTGATAAATCCTATTAACAGGCTTTAATCCCTTTTCCGCCTCAAGGAGACAGGACCCAATGCCTCCTGGCTAGAGGGCACGGAGGCGGGTTGGAGGCAGGTTTTCCACCCGCCCCCAAATTCGGCATCTTTACCGCCTCCATACCCGCCTCCTCAGGGCTGACAAAATCCAGCCCTCAGTTCTCCACTTCCATCGGCAGCGAGTTCCAGGTCCTCACCACTCGCTGCGTAAAAAAGTAATTCCTCACATCCCCCTGTATCCCTTGCCCAAAACCTTAAATCTGTGTCCACTAGTCCTTTCCCCGTCTAGCCTATTCAAACCCGTCATAATCTTGTACACCTCTATCAAATCACCCCTCAAACTCCTTTGCTCTAATGAAAACAAATCCAGCTTCTCCAACCTGTCCTTGTAGCTAAGATCCCACATCCCCGGAACCATTCTGGTAAATCTCCTCTGCACCCTCTCAAGTGCCTTCACATCCTTCCTAAAGTGTGGTGACCAGTACTGGATGCAATACTCCAGTTGTGGCCTAACTTTTGCTTTATAAAGGTTCAGCATAACTTCTCTACTTTTTTACTCAATACCTCTATTTATAAAGATCCCATATGCTTTGCTAACCACTCTCTCAATATGTCCCGCCACCTTCAGGGACCTATGCACATTAATTCCCAGATCCCTCTGTCCCTGCACACTCTTTAAAACTGTGCCATTAAGTGTATATTGCCTCTCCTTGTTCCTTCTGCCAAAATGCATCACCTCACACTTCTCTGTATTAGATTCCATCTGCCACTTGTCTGCCCATTCTGCTAGCCTTCCTATGTCCTGTTGCAGTCAATTGGTATCATCCTCACTGTTTGCCACGCCCCCAAGTTTGGTGTCATCAGCAAATTTAGAAATTCTATTCTGTAGATGTGGATAGAGATAAAAGATAATAAAGGATTAATCACACTAATAGGGCTAATCTATAGACCACCTAATAGCGGAAGGGAGGTGGAGGAAGAAATATGCAAAAAAATTATGGAAATGAGTAAAAAGCATAGAATAATAATCATAGGGGATTTCAACTACCCCGATATTAATTTGACAGAAGAGGTAGGTAAAGGGGATAAGGGAATGGAGTTCTTACAATGTACAGGACTCTTTTCTAACCCAATATGTAAAAAGCCCAACAAGGGAGGATTCACTATTGGATCTAGTGATGGGGAATGAACCAAAGCAGATAAGAGAGGTAAAAGTAGGTGAACATCTAGGCAATAGTGAACATAATATAATATGCTTTAAGATAATAATTCAGAAGGACATAAGTATGACAAAGACCAGGGTAATAGATTGGATAAAAGCTGATTTTGAAGGGCTGAGACTAGAACTTGGGAAAATAAAATGGACAACAATATTGGCAAACAATGATATAGAACAGCAATGCGAAACATTTAAAATGGTGTCCAACAGAGTCCAGGAAAAATATATTCCGCTAAAAAACAAGAACAAGATAAACACTAATGGGACATCATGGATGAATTAAACCATAAGGGAAAAATTGAGGGTAAGGAAAGAGGCATACATTAACTACATGGGCAGCAGGGGAGAGCATGATAAGGGAGAATACGAAGAGATTAAGAAAGAAGTCAAAAAAATTGGGAAGGCAAAGAGGAAATTATCAAGGAGCATAAAACAAAATATTAAAATATTTTACAGGCCTATAAATAAAAAAAGAAGGTTGGGATGGGAATAGGGCCACTAAGGGATGGACAGGATAATACCAAAGGCAGTAATAGAGAGATTGCAGAAATATTAAATAATTACTTTGCTTCTGTATTTATTAGGGAGATAGAACAGGTGGACATGACATTGGATCATGAGATAAGTAATGAAATAAATGCATTTAAAATAAAAAGAGGAGATATATTAAATAAACGAATCAAACTCAAAGAGGAAAAAAACCCTGGTCCGGACGGATTACATCCGTGCATTTTAAAAGAATCTAGGGAAGAGATAGCAGAGGCATTACTACACATCTTTAATAACTCATCAACAAAAAGATGTAGTGCCAGAGCACTGGCAGATAGCTAACATAATATCTATATTTAAGAAGGGAGGTAGAACATGACATGGGAACTGTAGACCAGTCAGCTTAACATCAGTGGTATCCCTACTAAAGGAGAAAATAGAAGAACATCTAGAAGCCAAAAATATAAAAATGAATAGTCAACATGGATTTCAAAAGGGAAAGTCTTGCTTGACCAACCTCATTGAATTTTTTGAAGAGGTAACACAGAGTGGACAAGGGTAATGCAGTAGATGTAATTTATCTAGATTTTCAAAAGGCCTTCGATAAGATACCACATAATAGACTAATGAATAAGGTCAGAGAATGTAGAGTCAGGGGACAAGTAGCAGAATGGATTGCTGGCTGGCTTCAAGACAGAAAGCAAAGAGTAGGTGTAAAGGGTAGCTATTCAGAGTGGCAGAAGTTGGGTAGTGATGTTCCACAAGGATCAGTGCTGGGACCACTGTGGTTCACAATTTATGTTAATGATTTGGACTTTGGAATCAAAAACACAATTTCTAAATTTGCGGATGACACCAAATTGGGGGGACAGTCAATACTGAGGAGGACTGCAACAAATTACAAGAGGTCATTAATAAACTTGAAGAATGGGTATATAATTGGCAAATGAATTTCAACACAGATAAATGTGAGGTATTACATTTTGGTAGGAAGAATAGGGAGGTAACTTATGACTTGGAGGGTGCAAGTCTGGGTGGAGTAGAGGAACAAAGGGATCTCGGAGTACAAATACACAAATTGCTAAAAGTAGTGACACAGGTTAACAAGGCCATAAAAAAGCAAACCAAGCACGAGGGTTTATTTCTAGAGGTATAGAATTGAAAAGAAGGGAAGTTATGCTAAACCTGTATTGAACCTTGGTTAGACCACACTTGGTGTACGGTGTTCTATTCTGGTTGCCATATTATAAAAGGATATAGAGGCACTGGTGCAGAGAAGATTTACAAGGATAATACCAGAAATGCAAAGGTATACCTATCAGGAAATGGTGAACAGGCTGGGTCTCTTTACTCTTGAAAAAAGAAGGCTGAGGGGTGACCTAGTAGAGATCTTTAAAATTATGAAAGGTTTTGATAGAGCAGATACAGAGAGAGTGTTTCCACTTGTGGGGAAGAGCATAACTAGAGGCCATCAATATAAGACGGCCACCAAGAAATCAAATAGGGAATTCAGAAGAAACTTCTTTACCCAGAGAGTAGTGAGAATGTAAAACTCAGTACCACAGGGAGTGGTTGAGGCAAATAGTATAGATTCATTTAAGGGGAGGCTAGATAAGCATATGAGGGAGCAGGGAATAGAGGGTTATACTGATAGAGTTAGATGAGGAAAGACAGGAGGAGGCTCGAGTGGAGCATAAACGTCGACATGATTGCTTGGGTCGAATGGTCTGTTTCTGTGCCATATATCCTATGTAATCCTCTGTAATAAGGAGAAATTAGTGCAGATGACAAAAGCTTGGTCGAAGAGGTAGATTTTAAGAAGCGTCTTAAAAGAGGAAAGAGAGGTAGAGAGGTGGAGAGGTTTAGGGGAGGGATTTCCAGAGCTTTGGGCCTACGCACCAGAAGGCACGGCCACCAATGGTTGAGCGATTATAATCAGGGCTGCTCAAGAGGGCAGAATTAGAAGAGTGCAGATATCTCGGGGTGGGTGTGGGGCTGGAGGAGATTACAGAGATGGGGCAGGGCAAGGCCATGGAGGGATTTGAAAATAAGGATGAGAATTTTGAAATCGAGGCATTGCTTAACCGAGAGCCAATGTAGGTCAGCGAGCACAGGGGTGATAGGTGAACGGGAATTGGCGTGAGTTAGGACACTGGCAACTGAGTTTTGGATGACCTCAAGCTTACGTAGAGTAGAACGAGGGAGTCCTGCTAGGAGTGCACTGGAATAGTCCAGTCTAGAGATAACAAAGGCATGGATGAAGGTTTCAGCAGCGGATGAGCTGAGGCAGGGGCTGAGACAGGTGATGTTATGGAGGTGGAAATAGGCGGTCTTAGTTATGCCGCGGATATGTGGTCGGAAGCAAAGCACTAAAGTTGTGTAAATTTTCTGATCAAATGTTAATCTTACCAGATGTTGGGTGAGGCGCTAATCACTCCTCCCATCCCAGAGTGCGCTGACCCTGTGCAAAATTACAGGTGCACTCCAGGCATAGAAAACATAAATTGGGAGCTTAGTACAGTAGCACAAACACTATTAAATATTTTCCATTCTGTTTCTTTTGGCACAAAATCATGCTGATGGTAAACAAAGCCATCAAACCTTATGAGTACATTAACTGGGAGGAGTGTTAATCGCTCTCTGAAATTTTCCTTTCACCATCCAGCGTTAAAACCTGGTGTTAATTAAACCAATTTTCACCTGGTCTTAATATGCCAGACTCATAAAAGATTCTTCAGTAAACAAGACACATCCTGACAATAGAGGGAATATTCTGATGAGACATGCCTGTGGCAGCTGCTACTAGGCAAAGAATACACTAGGAGAAGTTAATATCCTTTGGAGTGGGTTTATCAGTCCCACAGGACTTTGCTGACTCTTAATGAAAGTCAATCGATATAGATTTAGACTGAAGGATGTAAAGGACTAGGCAGTGGTGTAAACTAACATAGTAGCCCAGATTTTCCAATATCATAGAATCATAGAATAGTACAGCACAGAAGGAGGCCATTCGGCCCATCGAGTTTGCGTCGACTCAGAGAGAAATCCAGTCAGTCTCGCTGACTCGCTCTTTCCCCATATACCTGCAATATTTTCTCCTTCAAGTATTTATCCAATTCCCTTTTAAAGGTTACTATTGAATCTATACCCTATCAGGCAGTGCATTCCAAATCCTAACCTGCCGTTCATAAAAAAGTTTTTCCTCATGTCGCCTCCGGTTCCTTTGCCAATCACCTTAAATAACGACCTATCAGCCATTGAGAACAGTTTCTCTTAATTTCCTCTATCTAAATCGTTCATGATTTTAAACACCTCTATCAAATACCCTCTTAGCCTTCTCTGCTCCAAGGAGAACAATCCCAGCTTCTCTAATCTAGCCACGTCACTGTATTCCCTCGTCCCGGGGACCATTCTAGAAAATCTCTTCTATACCCTCTCCAAAGCCTTCATGTCCTCCCTAAAGTGTGGTGCCTAGAATTGGACACAATACTCCAGCTGGCTTTTGTACTCCATGCCTCTATTTATAAAGTCCAGGCTTTATTAACTGCTTTGTTAAACTATCCTACCACCTTCAAATATTTGTGCACAAGCACCCCCAGGTCTCTCTGTTCTTGCAACCCCTTTAAAATATGGGCGCAGTGCGGGTCTGATGACATCACCGATGACTCATTTCCAACATGGGTATTTAAAGCAGCCTTGGCCACATTGCATTTAAAGATTCATCTTGGAGTGTACAGGTAGGATATATCACCATCTGGTTATTGCTCAGCCTTGCAGAGATGGCTTCGCAAAGACAGAGGGCTGCACCCAGGTTTTCAGATGACTCCCTACATATTCTTGTTGAGGGAGTCAGAGCACGCAGGGAGTTCCTCTTCCCTGCTGATGGGCGGAAGAGACCTCCCAAGGAGACAAGAAGCCTGGCTCCAAATAGCAGAGGAGGTCAACAGCAGGGATGTGGTGAGGCGGACCTGGGTGCAGCGCTGGAAGCGCTTCAATGATCTCATGAGATTAGGAAAGGTGAGTGCAAAACCACACTCACCTTCATCCTGCTGTGCCTGTCATCACATCCCCATCACTCTTCCTTCCCAAGCCTGCTCCTGCACATTATTACTCACACCAACATACCTTGCACCTCCACTCATCCCTCTCTATCTACATTATCACATCCCCATCTGACTAACCACTTCTCACACTCACCCTCATTCTAATGCAATCATACTAACTAACACCACACAAGGTGGCCATTTGGCATTGGCACTTTGGCATTGGCACCACACTCCCTCATAGTCACCCTCTACAGATGAAACCAACACATTCCTTACACTCATGCCATCACTTTTACTCAAACTTGTCTTTTTTCCCTCCTTGCAGGAGAAACAAGTGCACAATAACAGGGAGAGGGAGAGAACCGGAGGTGGCCTTCCATCATTCACCACTTTGACAGCAGCAGAGGAGGTCGCCCTGGAGGTGTCAGGAATTGGGGAGTGTTATGTATTGTGTGTTCTCCTCCCACCTGCGGTGGCGCTGTCACAGCAGGTAAATGGTTGGGGTTGTTCTCTTGGTTAAGTTTTAGTTCTCTTTGTTCGGTACTCTCCAGAACCTTCTTTTGAATAAAGCACCACATGTTTGAATCTCTGAGTTCTGAGTCCTAATTGTGTCTAGGTAGAAAGGTACAGACACAACAAAGTGGCGACGAGGATCGGATGAATCTGCGTTGTGGGAACTTTCTTGTTTTCGACTACAAAATACTCGGAACAGAGATTGCAGCATCACATTAACGTTATGGGTGCAGTGAGTAAACAGAAATTAAAATTTGAAACGTGAGATGGCTACTATATTAGGAAACATCGGTGATTTGGATGAAAATGTGGAGCAATGGAGCGCTTATACGGAACGTTTTGACTATTTTGTTTTGGCGAATGCGGTGGCAAACGAAAAGGTCGTGCCTACCTTTTTGAGTATAATGGGGGCAAAGACATTCAATTTACTTCGCAGCCTTGTACAGCCAGATAAGCCAGTAACTAAAACATATAAACAACAAGTGGAAATTCTTGGAGTACATTTTTCACCAAAATCTCTGGTTATTGCTGAGAGATTTAGATTTCACAAACGGAATCAAGAGGAGGGGGAATCAGTGATGATGTTTATTGCTGCTTTAAAAAGGTTGTCAGAACACTGCGAGTTCAAGTAGGTGCTGAATGACACCATTAGAGACAGACTTGTGTGTGGTCTGCTAAGTGCAGCCACACAGAAGCGCCTTCTTACTGAGGACAACGTTACTCTTGAAAAGGCCATTGAAGTTAGTGTCTCCATGGAGATGGCGGAAAAGGAGGCTCACCAGTTGAGTTCAACAGGGAGAGTTCATAAGGTGTCGTCTGAGCCTAAAGGTGCGCGGAACAGCACATGTTACCGTTGTGGGAAAACGGGCCATCACGCTAATGACTGCTGGTGTACGGAGCTGGAATGCCGAAATTGTGGCAAAAAAGGTCACATTGAACGTGCCTGTAAAGGTAAAAAAAGAATAGACAGAGCTGGGAAGCATGAAAGCAAAATGTCTGTATTTGGACAAGAGAAGAAAAAGAGTGTTCATTCAGTGCAGTATGATGGAACAAGCAAAACAGTGGGGAGCGACACCTCTGAGGAGGAAGAGGTGCACATATTGACGGTTGCAGGTGGTCCAAATGGCTACTGGGTGTCACCACTGGTGGAGGGACAATCAGTGCGGATGGAGGTGGACACAGGCGCGGCTGTGTCCCTTGTTTCAGACACTGTCTACAACAAAATGCTAAAGCATCTTACCCTTCAGCCAACAAACATTGTGCTAAAGACATATACCGGTGAACCTGTGGCCATGAGAGGCGCCATTGAGGTGACAGTTAAATTGAACGGACAGACTGCGAAACTGCCACTATATGTGGTAAAGGGAAATTACCCATCTCTACTGGGACGTGCATGGCTAGAGAAAATCACGCTGGACTGGCCTGCAGTCCGCATGATGTCAAAAGGGGAGTCAGGTCTGACTGCAGTTTTAAACAAACATGCAGAACTCTTCAATGGTGAACTTGGGAGCATGAAAAAGATCAGCGTGAGACTGGACATTAAACCTGACAGCAAGCCAAAGTTTCACAAAGCCCGACCTGTACCCTATGCAATTAGGCCAAAAGTTGAGGTTAACTTGGAGGCCTTAGTCGAGAATGGAGTCCTGGAGCCTGTGAGCATGAGCAAATGGGCCACACCCATTGTTCCTGTCCTGAAAAAGGATGGATCTGTTCGAATCTGCGGGGATTTTAAAGTGACTATTAACCCGGTACTGTCTGCGGAACAGTACCCTCTTCCCCTCATTGGTGATCTTTTTACGGGCCTGGCGGAGGGCAAAAGTTCAGCAAAATAGACTTATGCCAGGCTTATCTACAAATGCATGTCGATGACAAATCAAAGGAGCTGCTGACAATTGTGACACACAAGGGGCTATACAGGTACTGCCGCCTTCCGTTTGGAATTACGTCGGCCCCTGCTCTATTCCAAAGGGCAATGGATCAGATTTTGAGTGGACTGCCAGGAGTCCAGTGCTACCTGGATGACATCCTTGTCACTGGGACAAATGAGGAGGATCATCTTCTGAGCTTGGATGTGAAACTACAGCGACTGAAAGAGTACGGACTCAGAGTTCATAAGGACAAATGTGAATTCTTTCAGTGTTCAGTTGAGTACCCGGGGCATGTGATTGATGCTACTGGCCTGCATAAGGCGCCGTCAAAGGTCAAGGCGATCGTGGAGGCCCCAGCACCCCAGAATGTGAGCCAGCACCCCAGAATGTGAGCCAGTTACGTTCATTTCTGGGGCTACTTAACTACTATGGGAAGTTTATTCCAGATTTAGCAACATTGTTGAAGCCGTTACATCAGTTGCTATGTCAAGGCAAAACATGGAAATGGACTGAACTGTGCAAAGAAGCTTTCGCCCAAGTAAAGAAAGCATTGCTGAAGTCGGAGGTCCTGACACACTTCGACCCAAAGCTACCCGTGCAGCTAGCATGTGATGCATCACCATATGGTGTGGGAGCAGTCATATCCCACATCATGCCTTCTGGGGAAGAGAAACCTATCGCCTTCACATCACGCACCTTGAACAAGGCCGAGAGTATCTATGCGCAGATTGAGCGCGAGGCCTTGGGAATCGTTTTTGGAATTCGAAAATTTCATCAGTACCTGTTTGGGAGAAGGTTCACACTCCTGACGGACCACCGTCCATTGACTTCAATCTTCGGGCCCCACACCGGAATTCCGTCTCTTGCTGCAAGCAGGATGCAAAGGTGGGCTTTACTGTTGTCAGGACACACATACGACATCAAATATCGCAAATCAGACTTGCACCGCAACGCAGACGGTCTCTCGAGGCTGCCCTTGCCTGTTACTCCCCCAGAGCCTCGTCAGATAGACATCTTCTACTTTAGACAAGTGGAGGGAGCACCTGTCACTGCAGTTCAGGTGCGAAGGTACACCCGCAATGATCCAGTCCTGTCTGAGGTAATGGACGATGTCATTCGAGGGAGAGCTATAGGAGATTCTCCTAGTTTGAAACCTTACGTTTCAAAAAGAAATGAGCTCTCCGTCCAGGCAGGTTGTCTTCTTTGGGGACGCCATGTCATCATTCCGCCACCTCTGAGGGAACCTATATTGCAACAACTTCATACAGGCCACAGTGGGATGGTTCGGATGAAGGAAATGGCAAGAAGCTACTTCTGGTGGCCAGGTCTCGATGGAAATATTGAGGAGAAAGCCAAAACATGTTCCCCATGTCAAAGGGTCCGGAATGTTCCACAGCTGGCAACCCTACACCCCTGGGATTGGCCTGAAGAAGTGTGGCAGCGAGTACATGTGGACTTCGCCGGTCCTTTAGAAGAGAAGATGTTTATGGTGGTTGTGGACGCTCGTAGCAAGTGGCCGGAGGTCGCTGTGATGAGGTCTACCACGGCAGAGAAAACAATTGAGAAACTTGGTGAGATGTTCAGCCGTTATGGCTCACCGGAAGAACTCGTAAGTGACAATGGTCCATAATTTGTATCACAGGAGTTTGCAACCTTCCTGCATGTGAATGGTGTCCAACACATCAGGTCTGCGCCCTATCATCCCTCTACTAACGGCCTAGCAGAAAGGTTCGTGCAAACTTTGAAGCACGCCTTGAAGGCATCGCAAGGTCAGGGCTCAGTCCACCAACGTCTGAACAGCTTCCTGTTGTCCTACAGGAACGAGCCGTATGCCACAACCAAAACTTCCCCCGCTTCGCTCATGATGAAGAGGCAGTTGCGGACAAGTTTTGACTTACTCAAACCTCCAAGGGCAGAGCAGATTGTCCATCGTCAACAACAAGCTCAAGTTGAAAAGAGAAAAGAGCCAAGGAGAGATGGTTTCATCCTGAAGAGCACATCCTAGCTCGAAACTACAACACTGGACCGAAATGGGTTCCTGCTACGGTGATCGCGCAGACGAGCCCTGTGTCTTGCACGGTTGAGACTGCTGAGGACGTCGTCTGGAGAAGACATACAGATCAACTGTTGCTAGGAGCAGAGACAGCCACAGAAGCTCCAACGGCTGGTTGGCCTGAACTGTTTCCGGATGATACCGCAAACCAGCATCCTTTGCCACAGTGCTCTTCTCCAACACAGGAAGTCAATGAGACTGTTCCACCAGTGCAAACTCCTGACTTTCGACTGACACAGGCACCTTCTCTATCTAGGCCTGTGTCAATGCCTACTGCTGTGGAAGCAAGCGATGACCGCCGGTATCCTGTCAGAGAGCGGCGGCCTCCAAGACGCTTGGATCTGTAGGCTTAGTGACTTACCCACAAGACTGGGGCAGAATAAACCACAGGGTAAAGTCAGGGTTTGAGGCAGTCTACCTCTACCCTTGGTTAGTTGAGTGCATTGAAAGTAACTTACCTGTTGAGGAATAATGTGGACCTTTCATTTAAGAGGGGAGGAATATGTTATGTATTGTGTGTTCTTCTCCCACCTGCGGTGGCGCTGTCACAGCAGATAAATGGTTGGGTTGTTCTCTTGGTTAAGTTTTAGTTCTCTTTGTTCGGTACTCTCCAGAACCTTCTTTTGAATAAAACATCTCGGGGGAGAAATTGGGTGAGTAGCACCACCTGTTAGCGCCTAAAGAGGCAGTCAGTGGCTGTAGCGCCACTGGCTGCGCCTCCCGCGATATTCAGCAGGGGCGCTAATGGTGGCGTTAGCCTTTTGCGCTGCGCCGCCACCGATGACGTCATCGGTGTGCGCAGTGCCCCATTTGTGCCCCGATCGCAATCTTTGGTAGCGAACGCCGCTGTAGCGCCGTTCGCTACCCGCGCCCGGTTCACGGGGCCTTGCTGCGCCGGCAGAGGCGCAAGTTAAGGTGGAGGTGCGGGGTCCCCGGCCTCCTGGTCCCCTCCCCGCGGCATTGCCAGCTGTTTCCCGAGAGCCCGACACTTCTCCTTGGTGCCGGGCTCTTTTGCCGGCACTCGCGATAGGGGCTTGCGCTGCTGCAGGCCCCTCCCCCTTAACAGTGGGAGGAAGGCCTGCAGTACCGCAGCGTGCCGTGCCGCAGAATGTGGCGCTGCTGCACGTAGCGCAGCAAAATTCACTTTCAGCGCCCTAAGAGGGATGCGGAGCGCCTCGAGCCGTGCCCCGTCTCCCTCTAGTGGCACTTCAACTGAATTTGCGGCGATCACTAATGCGGCGATCGTGGCGCAAATTCCAGCGCCCAGGCGAACTTTGCGCCGCTTGGGCGCCTCAGGCCAATTTCTAGGCCCTCATGTTTGAATCTCTGAGTTCTGAGTCCTAATTGTGTCTAGGTAGAAAGGTACAGACACAACAGGGAGCAGCTGGCAGTGGGAGACAGAGAGGGGGGGACATCTCAGCAAACTGGTGACAGAATTACATCTCTACCACAGAAGGCAGTAGAGGCCAATTCATTAAATATATTCAACAAGGAGTTAGATATATTTCTTAAGGCTAAAGGGATCAAGGGATATGGAGAGAAGGCAGGGACAGGGTACTGAATTTGGATGATCAGCCATGATCGCATTGAATGGCGGAGCAGGCTCGAGGGGCCGAATGGCCTACTCCTGCTCCTATCTTCTATGTTTCTATGTTTCTATACACCACATGGCATACAAGTCTTTCATATGGGGACTGATGTCAGTGAATGTTCCATGTGCATACTGGTATCATTACCCATGCTTAATATAACATTTCTAAATCATCTCTTTACTCGCCCACAGGTCCAGCAAGAGACCCCTCCCCTCTCCCCTCCACTGTCCAGTCTCCTCGCCAGAGGATGCAGGATGCTCCCAGCTCTGCTCAGCTGCATGCAGACACTCAGCCTCAAGGGCCATCGAGAAAGAGGGCGATCCTGCAGGTGCAGGAGGCTCTGACAGGTTTTGCGGCTGCGATGTCTACAAATGTGCAGAGAATGGAGGAGTCCATTTCCAACATGAGCACCACCATGTTGCAGGCGATGGAGACGGTAGGCTCTTCCATGGAAAGGATGGCCATCTAC
Source organism: Somniosus microcephalus (assembly GCF_052327205.1). Taxonomy (NCBI): domain Eukaryota; kingdom Metazoa; phylum Chordata; class Chondrichthyes; order Squaliformes; family Somniosidae; genus Somniosus; species Somniosus microcephalus. The sequence continues at coordinate 64,206,814 of NC_140989.1, forward strand.
ATGGAGCAGCTAATGCGCCACTCACATGAGCACATGCTTTTTATGGACAACAGATGGCAGAGGCTCATAGACGCCCTCTCTAGGAGGGATGTCAACGTAGACTTGGTCCTCAGCTCGCCAGCACCTTGCTAGCAGTGAAGTGCGGGTAGCCCGTGAGAGGAATGATGGTGAGAAGGAACATGGAAGTGGGTCTCCTCTCAAAGCGCTCACACTTCTCCCCCATTGTCTCCCCCTCAATCTGAGCCCCAGATGCCTCCTGGGATCGCGATGGCCGAGTCTGCCCCTGCGCAGTCACAGGAGGAGCAGACTTTAGCGGATCCATCACAGGCTCCAAAACCCAGAGGACCTCCGCCAAAAGAGCTTACGCGGTCGCAGCAGGGAAGTGAGCTGTCTGCATCTACCTCTGCTGAAGCCACAGGCGTTGCACCTCGTAGATGCACACGTAAATGAAAAATGACACAGAAGTAGATGCACAAGGGTAAGCACATGGGTGTTTAAAGAAATGTGTGTGTTAAGGCTCCATTACTGTTATGTCACATACAAAACTATTTATTTTCACCATTTTCCGGTCATGCCCGTTTTTGTCTGCTACTTTGGAAGTGGCTTAGTGAGTTGGAGTGAATGGTCAGACATAACGTTACCTCCAGCAATGGGGGTCAGTGTGAAAGGAATGGCTTAGTCATTGTATGCATGCTTTATGGTGTTGTTGGGGGGGGTGTAATGCCGGAAATGAAGTAAATCTGGCCATGATGAGGCCATCCTTGGCCTCCCGAGGAGCAATGTGCTCCAGTGCTGCTGGAACCTGGACCTCAGGCTCCTCCTGCTCTCCCTCCTCATTTTCCATCTGATGCTCTTCCTCCTCCTCTGAAGAGATTTTGCGCTCTGCACCTTGCTCCTCATGCAGCTGTAATCCTCGTTGCTGCACAGCAGATCACAATGATTCTGGAGACCCTGGCTGGTGTGTACTGAAGGGCGCCTCCAGATCTGTCAAGGCATCTGAAGCGTATCTTCAGCATGCCGATTGTTTGCTCTATGACACGTCTGGTGGACATGTGGCTTTCATTATATCTCTCCTTGGCCTCAGTACTTGGCCTCTTCAAGGGTGTCATGAGCCATATCTTCAGTGGATAGCCCTTGTCTCCAAGAAACCAGCCGGTAAGTCTGTTTGGTGGTGCAAAGAGTTGAGGGAGACTGGACTGGCGCAGGTCGAAAGAGTCATGGCAGCTGCCAGGGAATTTGACGCACACATGCATGATGATCTTCCTATGGTTGCAGAGCAGCTGCAAATTGATGGGGTGGAAGCCCTTGTGGTTGACAAAGACTCCTGGGTGATGATGGGGGGGCCCTGATGGCCACATGTGTGCAGTCGATGACGCCCCGCACCCATGGGAAGCCAGCCAGAGTGGTCAGTACCACTGGCTTCATCAGTGGCAAAGTTGTTATAATTGGCTGACTTGTCAAACAGGGCATCGGTAACCTGCGTGATGCATCTGTGGGCAGTCGACTGCAAGATGTCACAAATGTCTGCTGCAGATCCCTGGAAGGAGCCTGAGGTGAAGCAGTTGAAGGCACTGGTGACTTTGACAGCCTTTGGCAAGGCATGTGCACCTGCTCCTCTGGTCTGCAGGTCTTGCTCCAGCAAGGTGCAAATGTCTGCGACAACCTGGCGTGATAGCATTAGCCTCCTTTAGCACTGCTGCTCAGTCATGTTGAGGAAGCTCATCCTCTACCTGTGTACCCTGTGTTGGGGGTATCACCTCTGGCGCGGTGCAGTCCTGCGCGGATTCCCTCTGTCCTGTGGAGCATCAGGTCATTGAGGAGAATGTTGCTGGTGTGCCTGCTGCTGCTGGTGTTGGGGCTGTTCCCACTAGTTAATGGTACATGGACAAGGGGACACAAATTTAAGGTTTTGGGCAAGAGATACAGGGGGTATGTGAGGAAAAACCTTTTTATGCAGCGAGTGGTGAAGACCTGGAACTCGCTGTCGACGGAAGTGGTGGAAGCGGAGACACTCAATGGTTTCAAGGGGAGACTGGATAGGCACTTGAGGGAAATAAACTTGCAGGGCTGCGGGGATAGAGCAGGGGAATGGGACTGACTGGATTGCTCTGCAGAGAGCCGGCGTAGACTCGATAGGCCGAATGGCTTCCTTCTGTACCGTTATGACTCTATAACTCAGCCTGGTCCAATTCTGAGGACCAAAGTGAGACAGTATAAACGGCACCCATGCTGATGTAATAGATGGCTCGGGGGGGCCGTATGGCCTACTCCTGCTCTTATTTCTTATGTTCTTATGTTCTTAAGGCAGGTCAAGTAGAGATCAGAGAAGCAATCTGTCCATGGTGTGATAGGTAGTAGTAATGAGGTGAGAGTGGTGTCCGAAGTTGCAGAAAAGACATGCAAACTGTAGACACCTAAATCTGTGCTCAAAATGCACTCAGCAAGAGCCTTTCCCTTAGGCAAGTATGCAGGTGTCATGTGGCAGTATTTATTGTGCTTTCCATGCTCTGCAGTAATGGCCCAGAAATTCGGGTCTCCACAGGTGAGTACGCACGGGGTACTCACCCATAAGCCCAATGGAAGTGTCGGTTTCCTGCATGCACTGCACATGCGCGGGAAACCGGCACTTCTGTTCCCCTGAAAGCAGGGGTTCAGAGGTCGAACGCGTGCGCAGGAGAGGCTGCGCGTGTGCATCGAACTTACATTTTTTTTTACAGGTTTTCCCGGGAGGGTAAGTCTCCAGAAGTTACACATTTAAAAAGCAGGCGTAAGGCCTGCTTTTTACAAGGTAAGTGGTGAATTAATTAAAATTAAAACATTTTTTCCACAGGTTTATTATTTTTAAATACTTTAAAGAAAGGTACGTTTATTTTTAGCCCCGTTAGAAAATAAAATTATTTTTTCAAAAATTTAAATTATTGTTTAAAATAGTTATTTCATGTAATTTATCGTTTATTTAAAAAATGTGATGTTTTCTTTTAATTTATTTGAAGATTTAGTGACGTTTTGGGGCCGTAGTATTTATAAGTTTTGACAGCACTTCCTGTCAGACTTATGAATGGAGCATTCCCTGCTCCGATTGGCTCCCCATGGCTCACGTGATCCCAGGGGACGCATCGAACTAACTGCGCCCCTGGGCTACGCAAGCACTGCACGCCAGCAGCTGGAGCAGGCCCAGGATCGGAATCTCACGGGGGCCCACAGCTCAAGGGTTGGCGCGCAAGGTAAGTGCAGGTCGGAGGCTTACACCTGCGGGAAGCCCCCGACCCGAATTTCTGGGCCATTAACCTCAATCAATGGCCACTGTGCTTCTGCCTCAGGTTGACAGACATGGGTCCCAACCTGCATGATTCCCGTGGTCATCCAGTGAAATTCAAAAGGTCTGGTTAAAAACACCGTTAAGGAGCTGACAACAAGGTTTTCATGAACTAAATTAGGTCGCCCGCCTCTGCCCTTCAGGCCCTGCCGCACTGGCAAATGCACCCGAGTTAAAGGCGCGAGGAGGCAGGATGATGGTGGGTTCCCGACGTGCTCCTATTTTTTGCAACTTTTACTCCCGCCCGCATGGCAGCGGGAAAATTCTGACCAACGGCTTTGGTATTCTCAATGTTGAACTGAAAGAAGTAATGGGTTATCAAAGACTGACAGCACAGAGACAGTTAAAGGGAAAGAGGTGTTGGAGAGTAGAGTTCAGTGTCATCAGCGCATGTGAAAGCTGACCGCGTGCCTGCAGATGACAGAAATAGGACTCGGTTCCATAAATGAGATGAAGATTTAGGTGAAGCTCTCAAAGGGACAATTGGATGAGGACAAAGAGGAGAGGAGATAATCAATCCCAATTCTGTTGGCTAGCCACCAGCTAGCGGAGAAGTGCATTCTGAAATATTGTCCAGCAAGAATTGTGGTGGTGGATGTTGTGTATGTACCTTTAAGAGAGAACTGCTTTTATACTGTAGTACCGGCAGTGACCACACCTGTATATAAAGCCGTAGCAGGCTTCTGTACTTTCAGTTCCAGCATACCCTCTGTTCAGTAAACACCTGTTATTATCGTTCTCCTGCAGTCCATGTGTTATTGATACGCGGACACTACACTGGCGACGAGCAGGTTCGAACTCACCTGCAGTGCGGCATCACCTCACGGGGATCCATCCCTGAAAAGAAGCTTCTTGGAGGTCGAAGTCAGAGCAACGGTCGTCGACCGCGGGCAACCGCCCAGTGATCCATCGGAGTTCAGAGAATCGCAGGGGAGGCTGTGGAGAGCTGGGCTTGGCTCCCCAGTCAAGGTGTTCCAGCAAGTTGTGCTGGTAGCAGGTAGTGCGCTGACCCTTCCGGACTGCGGCGGGCTTGCGCTCGATCGAGCGGCTCTGCAAAGGGGCCATGCAGCGTCGTCGGGAAGGAAAAGAGAGAGAGAGGGTGGAGCGCACAGGGCGCGATCGGTGCTCAAGAGCCGGGCAGCGTTAGAGAAAATAAAACGAGGGGAAGGAAAACTAAGGAATTTAACTAACCAAAGAGAGACGCGCCGAAGCCACGGGGCGCCGCCATTACTATTTAGAACACTAGGAGCAGCATTGGCAGCAAGGGGAAGAAGGAAAAGCGCGGGAGGCGCCATTTTAATCCATTGGGGAAGAAGGAAAAGCGCGGGAGGTGCCATTTTAATCCATTGGGGAAGAAGGAAAAGCGCGGGAGGCGCCATTTTAAACAACCCAAGATGCTGAAGAGTGGCAGTATCACTGCTTTCGACAACGAAATAGAAGACTGGACCACGTATGTGGAAAGAATTGAAGTGTACTGCAAGGCAAATGAGGTGGCCGATGGAAAGAAGGCGTCGGTATTATTAAATTTGGTGGGCGCGAGAACGTACGGCCTATTGCGGAATTTAATTACCCCAGCTAAACCAATGGAGAAAAGCTTTGAAGAGATTGTCAATATCATACAGGAACATCTAAACCCTACACCGCTGCTGATAGCAGAAAAATTCAAGTTCCATAAAAGAAACCAGCACAAAGATGAGAGCAATGCTGACTATCTTATGGAACTACGCAAGTTATCGAAGCACTGCCAGTTCGGAGCAGGACTGGCAGATACCTTAAGGGATACGTTTGTCTGCGGGCTCCAGAGTGAAGGAACCCAGAAACGACTACTTTCGGAAAAGGACCTGACGCGAGAAAAGGCTTTCAGCGCGGCAGTATCCTACGAAGTAGCAGCACGGGGAGCTGCGGAAATACAACAGAAACCGCAAGAATATAGCACCAACGAAATGGCATATGGAGCAGAAAAGTGCTATCGCTGCAGCAGAACAACCCATGACCAGAAGGACTGCTGGTTTAAGGACAAATTATGCAGGCAATGTGGAAAAGTGGGACACATAGCAAGAGTCTGCAGGTCGGGAAAGAAAACCAACACTAAAAGAACTACTAAGGAAAAGTACAAGAAAGTAAAAAAAATGACAGACAGTAGTTCAGAAGATCAGGAGAGTGATAATGACTCCGGGAGCAGGAGACTAAGTTGTCTAAAGTTACACAACGTGATCGCAAAGGAGGATCACCGAACCATTTGGGTCACCCTCATGATAGCAGGGTCCCAAGTAAAGATGGAATTGGACACAGGATCAGCCCTAACTGTCATGAATCGACGAGACTATGAGCGTCTATTCTCACACACACCCTTGAAGGACACGTCCATTGTATTGAAGACATATACGGGGCAAAAAGTCTACCCCATAGGAAAAATAAGGGTGCCCGTTAAATACAACGGCAAGGAAACACAGAAACTGTATCTATATATACTACAAGATGGAGGACCACCATTATTGGGACGTGAATGGATCCAAAAAATACAATTGGATTGGCATTCCATTCAGGCGCTAACTGTGGCTGACAAAAAGGATGACGACGTCACACCTGGACGACTGTCAAAAATTCTAACTGACGCGAAAGAGGTGTTCCAACAAGGACTTGGGACTCTAAAAGGAGTAACGGCAATGATAAAAATTGAAGATAACGCAAACCCAAAATTTTTTAAGGCCAGACCGGTACCGTACATGATCCACCCAGCCGTCGAAGCAGAGCTGGAGAGTCTGGAGCGTTCGGGTGTGCTGTCCAAGGTGGACTGGAGCGAGTGGGCCACACCCATCATTCCTGTAATGAAGAAATCATTGAGCAGCACGCCTGGGGAGCCGAAGAAGGTTCGCATCTGTGGGGACTTTAAGGTAACTGTGAACCCAGTCCTGCACACAGTACAATATCCACTTCCACGGATAGAAGGTATTTTCGCCTCACTATCTGGAGGGAAACGCTTTAGGAAGATTGATCTGGCCCAAGCGTATCTACAAATGGAGGTAGAAGAAGCATCTAGAAAATACCTCACGATAAACACTCACAAAGGTCTTTACCAGTACAACCGACTGGTATTCGGGGTAGCATCAGCTCCGGCTATTTGGCAGAGGGCGATGGAACAAGTCCTGCAAGGGATCCCGGGGACCCAGTGTTATTTGGACGACATCCTGGTTACGGGCGAAAATGACAGTGAACACCTTGCCAACCTGGAGCAGGTGCTCACTAGATTACAAGAATATGGGCTACGAGCCAACCGCCCCAAATGCGAGTTTTTCAGGAAACAAATCTCGTATTGTGGCCACATGATTGATGAGGAGGGGTTACATAAGTCCCCAGACAAGATTGAGGCAGTAGTCAAGGCTCCAGCACCGGAAAATGTGTCGCAACTGAGGTCGTTCCTCGGGTTGGTGAACTACTACCATAAGTTCTTGCCAAATTTATCTACAATTCTACACCCACTGAACACCCTGCTGCAAACTGGAGTAGCATGGAAATGGAGTGATGAGTGTAAGCGTGCCTTTCAGAAATGTAAATGCCTAATCACTTCAAAAGAAGTATTGGCCCACTACAATCCAACACTACCGATTCGGTTGGCATGTGATACGTCTCCCTATGGCATTGGAGCGGTGCTGTCACACAAATTCCTTGACGGTTCAGAGAGGCCAATAGCCTTTGCGTCGCGCTCGTTAACCTCAGCCGAGCGTAACTATGCCCAGATTGACAGGGAGGCCCTCAGCCTGGTGTGGGGGGTGAAGAAGTTCAATCACTATCTGCACGGGCAGAAATTCACCCTACTGACTGATCATCAGCCTCTGGTCTCCATTTTTAACCCAAAGAAGGGCGTTCCGGTGATGACGGCGCAACGGCTGCAAAGATGGTCCCTTTTTCTAGGGGCACATCAATACGACATAGAGTACAAGGGTACGAAACAGCATGGAAACGCTGATGGGCTGTCGCGCCTACCGTTGCCTATGGTGGAGGAAGCACCTGCAGTGGACCCTGTTGAGATATTCCATTCGACCATAGTCGAATGTCTACCTGTTACAAACTCAAGTATAGAGAAGGAAACCCGAAATGACCGGACACTCTCTCGGGTCTATGATTTGACAGTGAAGGGATGGCCAGCACATGGCGACTCACTGTTGCCAGCATTCTCGCCAAGGAGAGAACAGCTGTCAGTGTGCCGGGGGACCTTGATGTGTGGATCCTGAGTGGTAATTCCACGCAAGTTGAGAGATAGAGTGCTCAATGAGCTTCATGAGGGTCATCTGGGGGGGGGTAAAAATGAAGAGCCTAGCCAGGGCGTTTGTGTGGTGGCCGGGAATCGATAAAGAAATCGAGGATATGACCAAGAGATGCACACAATGCCAGAAAGTCCAAAACGCTCCACCACAGGCCCCGCTACACCCATGGGAGTGGCCCTCATCTCCATGGCAACGGGTACACATTGATTTTGCTGGTCCATTTATGGACTCAATGTTTTTGATCGCCGTGGATGCACATTCGAAATGGCCAGGGGTCATCAAAATGTCCTCCACCACCACGGAGAAAACTATTGCAGTCCTATGGACCATCTTCGCCAGGAATGGCTTGCCAGAACAGATTTGCTCTGACAATGGACCACAGTTTGTGGCCGAGGATTTCCGGAGGTTTTTGAGAAATAATGGGGTAAAACATTACACATCTGCCCCATATCATCCAGCCACAAATGGATTGGCTGAGAGGTTTGTTCAGACCTTTAAAAAAGCAATAAAAGCGATGTATAACGACGACATACCACTACAACACAAGGTGGATAATTTCTTGTTTGCTTACCGGAATGCGACACATGCAGTCAACAACCAAGCTCCAGCCATAATGTTCTTTAACCGAAGGTTAAGATGTCGCCTGGATTTGCTCAAACCAAACATAAGACGAGATGTTGAGGATAAGCAATTCCAGCACATCAATGAGAAGCCAACCAGGAGCTTCAAGATAGGGCAACCAGTCTTGGCCCGCGACGACCGAACAGAAAAATGGCAGCCAGGAACGATATGCACACAGCAGGGACCATTAATGTACACAGTGGACGTTGGAGAGAGCATCATGAGACGCCATGCTGACCAGATTCTAGAGTCACAGGAACAAGTCAAACCCATACCACGAGCATGCGCACCTGGTGATGAATCTGAAGTACAGATTGCGTCTACCTCAGAATCAGTGGTATTGGAAGCTGACGAACCAACCAATGACAATGAGCCAGAATCGACTCCGCCGCAAGAACAGGATACTCGAGAAAGGCGCTATCCAGTCAGGATCAGGAAGCCTCCTCAAAGACTGAACTTATAAATGATTATTTCAGTTGATGTATATAGTACAGAGAAAATTATAATTGTAATTAGTTATTATTTAATTGTTAAATGAATGTTATGTACTGTTTATCTAAAAGGGGAGGAATTGTTGTGTATGTACCTTTAAGAGAGAACTGCTTTTATACTGTAGTACCGGCAGTGACCACCCCTGTATATAAAGCCGTAGCAGGCTTCTGTACTTTCAGTTCCAGCATACCCTCTGTTCAGTAAACACCTGTTATTATCGTTCTCCTGCAGTCCGTGTGTTATTGATACATGGACACTACAGTGTACAGCATTACAACTTTGCCTTACCATGAGGCCTCCTTACAGAGGCCCCAAAGGAGGAAGACTCCAGGGGCAGCAAGGCGATCAACAGCAGCCTGAAGATGATGCACAACACAACCCATTGCCAGCTGCAAGAAACCATGCTACTCTCATGCAGAATATTTTTCCTGACTTCCACATCTAGCCACTGTATTAGCAGTCCCGCCTATATCTTCCTACTTCCCTCCACAAAGATGCCAATATCTTCAGACCCTGTGCATCAACTCACCAAACTCCCAGTCATGCCACCTATTTAAAGAAATCTCCAAACCTTTCCAGCAATTTTAGTGAAATAATTTTAATACTCATACTAGTGCTTCTTACCATGGTGCTTTCCCTTGGTGCCAGTGTATGAATGTCTTAACCCTAGTTTACTGCTACCTCAGTGGCAGGAGTACACGTGGTGGCTGGCTGCTGAATTGCAATAAAAGCCTCCTGGGACTGAAGGGGTCTTCATCTCAAAGCAGCTAAGTCCTCAGATGAACCTGTTACAGGCTGCATGCAGCTCTTGTGGTGCTGCACAGGTAGCCTGACCCTATGTACTTCATGCCACGTGTGCAAGCAACGAAGGATTTGGTGAGAGGGCCTGCATGGGCTGCCATCCTGATAGCCAGCACTATCAACCATGCCCATTCCTTCCATTCCCCTAGTACTGGGTGGCATGGCCAATGGTCTGCAGGAAAGCAAAGCTCAACAATCATTGAGATCACCAAAGCCCCATGTGATGCTTCTCTGCAATCAATTCCCAGTGCCGCCTTCTCCAATCTGGAACCCTAAGGTCTTTATGGCAATAGTGTGAGCATTCATGGGAGAAGCACAGACTGCCCTTAAGGCCTCCCATCATGGGTGCTGTGACATTTGTTATTAAGTTCAGTTAAGTAACAAACTAGCAAAGACTGCAGAGCTTCAAAACGTGTGGTCTGTATTCATCAGCCATCTTCAGTCAATTATACAAGCATTTCCAGGTTTGAGAGAAAACAGTCATGGAACTTCCTGTACTTAACTTTGGATGCAAAGTTATACCAGTATTGAAACACGATCCTCTGCTGGATATGTCCTAGGAGCTGCCACAGGTGCACTGCCGTATTACAAATCCATCCTTCAAGTTACTGAGCATGCTGCTAGCGGACTCCTCTACCCACGCTGGCAGCTGCAACATAGCACACCATCTAGATGGCTTCCAATGCTTGCACCAATGACAAATGATCAACAAGCATCATTCTCTTAAAAACAGGAGCCTTGGAATCCTGACCCTCAAGCTCTTTATACGAGGGGCTATACCACATGACCCTATGGTTAGTAAGCTATTCCGCTTCATGTCTCACCAGCAAATCCTCCTGACCATTGGTGCTGTGTGTTACCAAGTGTGCTTGTCCATGGTTCACTATCTAACCTCCCTGGAGTGAATGTCTCTAAGGTTAGGTGACACAGAATGAGTGATGGTGAATGCTCTGACGTGCTGCCAGGACTGAATGTCCTGAAGTTTGCATGTTCTTCCCCAGTAACATCCAGAGAAGAGGTTACAATGGTTTCCTGATAAACAGAGTTCAAATGTAACTTACAGTAGAAGGTATGGCAACCCACACCCGCCATGGCGCCAGCAAGTCAGCTGGCCTGGCTGCCCTGGGAGCAGCCAAAGTGCTGCAGTCTGCAGCCAGGGTTTCTCAGCCTCGAGCACCCAGAAGTTGCAGCCTCAGGCATCTCACATGAGCAACAGCAGCCTTCCACCAGCTTTGCCAAGGCCAATAGGGAAGCACCTCGTAGGGGTAGTAGTTAGTAAGAAAGGTACCACGGGTTGACACTAGGGCGAGAAATGGGCACAAAAAGCTGGGGGAAGCCAGCCACTGCTGAAAATCCCAGAGGTCTCTCGCGTTAACCGTTGAAGTCAACGGGGAAGGAGATGTATTGCTTTGCTCTGGCAAACGGGGTGTTGGTGACCTGTTTACTGCAGCTGTGTTCTGCGGACTGGGAGAAGCAGCTGATATTCCCCGTAGACTGGAAGTACCCAGTGGCAAATAAGTTAATGGCTGTGGTGACTTTGACAGCCACTGGCAAAGCATAACCCCCCACCCCGGTCCAGCCAGCAACAGATCCTGTTGCAGTAGGCTGAAGAGGTCTGCAACATCCTGCCTGGAGAAGTGCAGCCGCCAGGTGTACTGCTGTTCAGATAGATGGAAGAAAGTGACTCTTGGCCTGTACACCCTGCATGCTTGGTGTGCCCCCTTACAAGCAGCCTCCCTCACCTGCTGTCTTGTAATAGGCCCAGCTGCTGCTGCTGCTCCTCTTCCTCCAACTGTTCCTTCATCCAATGAAGCTGGCAAAAATAGCACCCACGATAAGCAGATAGGGCTTACTGCAGGTAAGTAAGGCAAAAATATCAGAAAGAAGCCATTTGGATGCTGGAAACTCTCAGAAAGAAGCCATTTGGATGCTGGAAACTCTCCTGGCGATTCTAATAATACAAAGATCCTTTGCAACAATTACTGGTAGGTGATTGGCCCTTTAAATACTGCTTCAGTGGCTCTGAGCGACCAATCTCACTTGGTTATACTGGCAGTTTCTGCGATTTTGCATAAAAAAGTGTGTCGGGGTCCTAATTGTGTCTGGTTTGCACCTCAGCCGTAACAGTAAGTTGCTACTGCTAATTTAACCATCTCTCTGCTGCGTTCCCATCGGGTAGGCAGGGTTAAATCGGCCCTCTAGACTATGTACCCATGAGCTTTAAGTTGTTATTTATATCACCTAGCCTCCTCTATAAAACTTCCATTTTGTTGTGCCCCTACCGGTTTGGTAGATGCACTACCATTTTGCCTTTCCTTTTTTTGTTGGTTGTGGACCCATCTAACTTTTCTTTTTTCAGCTGCTACCTTCAAATTTTCTTCTGCCTGTTCGTCCCCTTATAATTTTCAGGTGCCGCCCTTTTAACTTTATTGCTCTCCCTTTAAATTACCAAGAGCACTGGAGCGAGGAACTTTCCCAGGACAAACTTCCAGCACTGGGCTAATTTTTTAAGTTTGTCTGGGTAAACCTGGCGGCTAAGCTTCTATTCTTGCAGGTTGGATCACAGCATGAGCCGGTCCTCCTATCCTGTTGAGCTCAAGAACCACATGACATGGTGAGGTCATGAACCTGGAAGCCAGGGTGAGCAAGGCTTTGAATCAAAACCATGCCAAGTCTGAAACCTGAGCGTGAAAAACCTGGATGGCGGGTCTAAAATGGTGACTGACTGAATAAAACATGGAAGATTGACCTACATGAAGGACCTATCTCGTGATTTTTACAATGCACTTTGCAATGTCGGCCAAGCTTTGTGGACCTTTTCTTGGCACAGTTATTGGTTTAGTACCTTCACAGGTCACAAGGCTCGTTTTGACAGTCCAGCCAGCCTCATTAGCAAGCTGATGAGTCTGTCTTTTACTTATGTTTGATTGCAGAAAGAAAGCATTGCTGTTGTCTGGTTTAATATTGACCAAATATTAATTTTGTACCATGGGATACATATCATAGGTTTATGTCAAGATTGGTAATAAGACTAAGAAAGGGGGAAATCAAATCAGTGTCTTAATCTCGTCACAGATTTTTTAACAAGCTGTTCAAAATCACGAGCTTCCCAAAAGATTCCCACGTAATGAAAATAAACTATTTACAAATTGTCCACTTATTCCTGAATATCTCTGAGGCCTCACAACTCAAGTAAATAAATGATGGCATGAGTTCAACAAGGGATAAAATACTAGCAATCTAACAGATGTCAATGACTGATTCCAAGCCAACAAAGTAAGCAACCGAGTAATCCACTCCACTTCCAAGGGCTGCAGAGCTGCTGCATTCATGTACAGTGCAACCAAGTATCAATTCAACACACAAATAAACAAATGATAATTAAATGATTTTTGATATTCACAGTAACATTATTTTAACAGAATACTTCAGTTCATCAAAAGAGAATCAATAATTAACAACTAGCTATAAAAACAATCCTATGAAATGTTCGAATTAAATCACTGCAATTTACAGCACTGTGGGCAATATCACTTAAGTTTTAACTAGCAGTTGATGTTTTTAATTAAGGCTTTGAAAAGCTTCAAGTGGTGTTTTCTATTTTCAAATTATGATAATTTTATTGCTGTTAAGTAAATCTAAACAGAAGATTTATCTCTACCATTTACTCTCTCCAACTCTTAAACTTGTTCGCCCCAGGGCCTGTGATTTAGGGCATGTCAATATGCTGCAGCCCACATGTGCCTGTAAAGCGCACTGAGTACAAACATATGCTCAGTTTTTTTTTACTCTTAGACACTTTGGAAAGCTCAATTCTTTAATGCACAACATAGAAGTAAAACCCTGTTGACAGCTTATGCAGTTAATGGAATCTGTTGCATCTATGGAGAGTCAGCAAACTATAAATAGCCAAATAGACCAAAATACTAAAGTTTCTAAAAAGTTGCCCTAAACACACTGGTGATGTCACCATGCTGCTAGTAAATTCAATAGATAGCTACTTGATCCCTCTGTGGCGTTGCTCCTGAGTAGTCTGGGGTCTGGGGCACGGTTGTATGAAGCGAAATTGGGATCGGTAGCGCCTGTTGTTTGGGTGCTACGGGTGCTGTTTGGGGATCAAAATGGCGTCCTATGCGCGCACACTCACTTGTGGGGCAAATCGCGCTGGACGCCATATTGGTGAGGGCATTAGCGAGCGTACAGCTAATGTCCACCGGAAGTATGCAGAGCAGGCAAATCATGGTGTGCACACTAATTTGATGGCAGTGGTGCCATTTTGGAGCTCAACGCTCCAGCACAGCTAACATGCATTAAGCAGCAGGAAGGTCACCCCCACCAGTGTTATTTAAAGGGATTGTGAACTACTTACAGGTTAATTGCTGGTTGATTTCTTCTGGCTGTTACTACAATTTTACAAGTGTTTGTTGCTTTCTATAGTTGTTTGAAGTTGCAAAAGTCTACAGGGAGTGGTATGGCAGGGGCTGAAGGACTTTTTGCTGACTTTAAGGCTTCTGCAAAAACCACTTGCTGCCAGACATGGGTGCACTAGTAAGCATTCCCCTTGGAATACAGCATAACTTAGAGAATGGACAGAGGCCACGCAGAGCAGGACAAGCTGCTGGAAGAGGGAGGAGGAGAGGGGGAGAAGGGCTCTCAGTAGGAGGCCATATCCGCCCGGGGTGTTCAGGAAGCAATTCTCCTCCCTGAACCTCAGCGATGAACAATGTGTGAGGCGTCTGCGCTTCACTAAGAACGTCCTCACTGAAATCTGCCACCTGCTGTAGCCACAACTGCAACCTCAGAGCAGGACATAGACCACATTGCCAGTGGCTGTGAAGGTGACCGTGGCGATGAACTTTGATGCGTCGGGCTCCTTCCAGGCTGGTGCTGGAGATATTTGCAACATCTCGCAGTTTGCTGTCCACTGTTGCGTAAGGGAGGTCGCTGAGGCTCTCTATTCAAAGAGAGCTGAATACATTTTGTTCTCTTGCCAGAGACAAGCAGGTGGAGCGAGCACATGACTTCGCTAGGATTGCAGGCTTCCCCATGGTGCAGGGTGCCATTGACAGCATGTACATTACTTTGCAGGCACCACATGTCAACTCTGCCCTATACCAGAACTGAAAGGGATTCCACTCCCTCAACATCCAGCTGGTGAGTGGCCATAGGCAGCGCATCATGCAAGTCAATACCCAGTATCCTGGCAGCAGTCATGATGCCTTCATTCTGTGGCAGTCCGCTGTGCCAACTGCATTTCAGCCCCCACGTCAAACCAAAGGGTTGCTACTGGGTGACAAGGGCTTTCCACTGACGACATGGCTCATGACTCCGGTGCACAACCCACGCACACGTGCACAGCATGCATACAATGAAAACCATGCTGATACACGAAATGTGATAGAACAGACCATTGGCATGCTGAAACAACGCTTCCACTGCCTGGCCTGCTCTGGAGCAGCCCCGCAGTACTTGGCAAAGCGGGTGTCAAGATTCGTGGTGGTCTGCTGCATGCTCCACAACCTCACCATCGTGAGAGCACAGCCCTTGCCACCAGCTATACGGTGAGTAGCTGAGGAGCAAGAGCATGAGGAGGCAGAGGAGGAGGAGGAATCGGAGGAGGAGGAATCAGACGAGGAGCATGAGGAGGCAGAGGAGGAGGAGGAATCAGAGGAGGAGGAATCAGAGGAGGAGGAGGAGGAGGAATCGGAGGAGGAGGAGGAGGAGGAGGAGGAGGAGAAGGAATCGGAGGAGGAGGAGGAGAAGGAATCAGAGGAGGAGGAGGAGGAGGAATCGGAGGAGGAGGAGGAGGAGGAGGAGAAGGAATCGGAGGAGGAGGAGGAGGAGGAATCGGAGGAGGAGGAGGAGGAATCGGAGGAGGAGGTGGGGGAGGAATCAGGGGAGGAGAAGGAGGAGGAGGAATCGGAGGAGGTGAAGGAGGAATCGGAGGAGGAGGAGGAGGAGAAGGAATCGGAGGAGGAGGAGGAGGAGGAGGAATCGGAGGAGGAGGAGGAGGAGGAATCGGAGGAGGAGGAGGAGGAATCGGAGGAGGAGGAGGAGGAGGAGGAATCGGAGGAGGAGGAGAAAGGAAGGAAGCAACCTAGACAGCCCCTTTCTACTCGGGCTGTCCGGGAAGAACTCATCCAAGTGCGATACCAGGAACCGCAACCCCATTCACCAAAAATCCCACAACTTATCTTCCCTCTGTCTCTGACCAACACAGCGACCACTTGGCCACAATGCAAAACTAAAAGCCAACACAAAATAAACAGTCCAAGCCAAATTTATTAATGAAATCATGGCCATATTAAATACAAAAGTCAACTAATCACCCTTGTGTATTCCCTTATTGCCTGTTTTCCGTGTGCCTTTGCCTGTCCTAGTGCTTCTACGCAGTGCAACTTCAGCAGCTGCAGCATGGAGAAGACTGCAGATGGCCTTGGATGATGACCTCGAGCAGCTCTGGGCCTAGAAGGCCCATGTGCGGACTGCACCCCTTGGCATGGACAGCAGCAGTTTGGGCTGGATGGCTGACAGGCAAGAGCAAGGGCACTGTCGGAGTGGCAGTGGTGGGAGGACAAATGCTGTCATCCTAAGAGAGGACAGCCGGTTCGAGCTCCACAGAGCTACTGCCACTTCCCTGGGGCAGCGCCTCAGCAGTCCTAGTAATCTGTTGGAGGACAGATTGCTGGACTGCTGTGACACCCAGAAAGCCCCTTTGCACACTGTAATACACAGCCATGATGGCAGCAGTCTGTGTTTCCACTGCAGCACTCAGACGTTGGGTGGCTGCTGCTTGTGCTGCAATGGGAGCTGCGACATTGGCCATCAGACGCTGCGTCCTGGTTGAGTCCACAAGTGTGTTCATGGAGTTGGCCACCACTTCCATACTGGAAAGGATGGGCTCCAAGCTCTGTGCAAAGCCCTGTGCCAAGTTGGTGCCGGACTCCTCCATGCTCCTTAACACTGCACGCAGGCTTCTTGGTAGGCTTCCCAATGCACCAAGCATTTCATTGTGCATACCCATCAGCCTTCTTCTGTAGTTTGCTCTACCGAAGTCCTAATCTGAAACTTCTGCAGCAGAACTCGTGTACTACCTTGCCCTCCGGCGAGCTGGTACCTGCGCTATCCTTGCCCCCTGCTCTGGCTGCAGGGCACTCATGCCCAGTATCTCACCACATGCAGATCCCGCCTCAATGCTATCTTCTAAATTACATGCAGTGTCAGTATCTGAGCTGGTGGCTGTGAGTGTGAAATCGAGTGACGGTGTGTCTTCATCATCACTGTATTGTTGGTGTTCCTCCACTGCTTGGCCAGATTACACTTCTTGGGTATTTGAAACGAGAAAGGAACAAGGGTAAGGTTGTGGTGAGGGAAGGGGCGAGGGGGGAAGTAAGAGGTGCATGCTTACACCATCTGCAGCTTGCAAATCAGAAGAGATTGTGGGATGAGGATACCATCATCTTCTATCATTTCAGCCCTGCCACTGGCTACGGCCTCAGCAATGGCCATTCCAATAATGGCCAGCACTGTGTCCTCTATGGGGGTTAGGACATGTAGGCGTGCCTGTCCCCCGCCGGTTAGCCATTGCTGCCTCCGGTTGTGCGCCACCTTCTCATGTAAGAGAGAGAGAGTATGGTGCAATCTGTTTGGATGATGTGACTGTCATGGTTGAATAGCTGGCAGTGTGTGCAAACTGTGAGATGTGGGTGTGAGGTTTACAGCAGTGCTAAGTGTGTGAGGGTGAGGTGAAGCTATAAATTTTATGTATAGTCCTGATTGATAGAGATTGTTGGTAGGTGAGTGATGGGGGTGTGGTGATTTGAGCAGTGGCTGAGGCTAGTGGTGCAGTTGGTAAGATATGGCTTTTGAAGAAGCAGTCAATGACCTTGACCAATCGTGTGAGGTCATTGAACTTCTTGAGGCACTGCATCCAGGTCCTCGGTGCTTGACTCCTGGCATTGACCTCCACAGCTATCTGCTCCCACTGCCTTCTCAGCATGTGTCTGGAGGGCTTCCTGGCCCCCTGAGGATACAGCACATCTCTCCTCCTTTCCACTTTCTCCATCAAGGACTCCAAGTGCAGCATCTGAAAATCTTGGAGCCCGCTCTCTCCCACATTGTGCCATTCTTCACTGTTTCCCAGGTCAAAATCTCTTCAACCGTGATTCCTAGCACCTGCTCCAGCCACAATGCACCTCCCCTTTAAGAGTTGCAGGCTAGTTTTAAGTAGTGAAGCCCAGCTCTAACTGGTGCTAGCCTCTCACAATATCGGCCCCCTGCTGATGCATCCATCCAATGAACAGTGCGGTTAGTGCTGGCTGGATGCTGAAATCATTCCAATGAGCAGGCAGCACAAAGGTGGAGTGCTGCCTGCATTTTGATCAACGGGCCCGGGTTAATCGAACATCGCGATCCCCACGCCCATTTTCAGGGGCTATCCAATTTAGCCCCTGTAATGTTTAGCAGCTAACTGGGTTTTCTTTTTAAGACCACTGCTCCAGGGTTAGATTTATAGAGCACGCTTTGGAATCTCAACCTGATGTGAGACTGTCTCCTAGTGAGGATGCCACACCTCAGGGCTATGGAGACCTCATTAGTTAGATTAACACTTTTGTGGAGAGTTTTCTCCTTGATCCTCATTGACTTCAGTTTTACTAGGGCTCCTTGTTGCCACACTCAGTCAAATGCTGCCTTGATTCCAAGGGCAGTCACTCTCAGCTCTCCTCTGGAATTCAGCTCTTTTGTCCATGTTTGGACCAAGGCTGTAATGAGGTCTGGAGCTGAGTGGTCCTGACGGAACCCAAACTGTTAATCGGTGAGCAGGTTATTGGTAAGTAAGTGCCGCTTGATAGCACTGTCGACAACACCTTCCATCACTTTGCTGATGATTGACAGTAGACTGATGGGGCGGTAATTGGTCGAATTGGATTTGTCCTGCTCTTTGTGGATAGGACGTACCTGGACAGTTTTCCACATTATCGGGTAGATGCCAGTGTTGTAGCGATACTGGAACAGCTTGGCTAGAGGCGCGGCTAGTTCTGGAGCACAAGTCTTCAGCACAACAGCCAGGATGTTGTCGGGGCCTGTAGCCTTTGCTATATCCAGTGCGCTCAATCGTTTCTTGATACTTATAAACTGCTGAGGTCCATCAGCAGGCAGTTGTGACTGCTTGTAGGATGCAAGCTGTAGGTCAAAGACTAGCTTTCCTTCTCCTTTTTTCAAATGGAAATAGCAGAATCCCCCGAGGAATGTCACAAGCAGTTAAAAAAAGAACGCTTACACTGTTTCTCTGAGCATTCCGCTGATCTCCTGCCAAAGTTACGGAGGCGATCAGGACCACCCCTTGGAAATGCTGGACCTGTATTTTACATCAGTAATAAATAATGGTACTTTAAGGTGCAATTTTTGGAGTGTTACTGAGGAGGTGCGGTGTTCTAGCTGCCTGCTCGGTGGAAGTTGGGCAGTTAAAATCGTGCATGGACTCACCCGCCGATGTCTTGCTCTCTTCCCGCAGTTTGAGATTTTAACCTGCTCTTCTGACCAGGCGAGAAGGACACCCACCGGAAACCAGCAGGTTCTTCTTTAAATAGGCAGATGGAATTCCAATGACATCATCGGGGACCGACTACTATTTAATCATGGGCCCGCGCATGGAATCGTGGCTTTCCTGCCAGATCTACCTAGCGGGAAGAGGAGCTTGGGGCCAGAAAAGGTCCAAAGAGGTAAGCGTGTTTACTTGTTTTTTTTACTTTCCTTGTGGGGTCAGGAGGATCACTCGTGCTGCTCCGGGCCTCAAAAGGAAAGTTTAAACCTCCCCAGCCCCAGGTTTCCAGCACCTGACCGCCCCCCACCCCCACCCTCACTTCCCCCAGAGTGCAAGGCCCTCTCAAAAGCCCGTCCCTGCAACTTACCTGAGTGCCTGGGACCATTCCTTCACCAGCTACCATTTCCTGCTGGCTTCAGGCAAGAAGCTGACTGGGGGGATGCAGGTGGGGCCTGGTTAAAATCCGTCAGCCCTCACACTGCTGAGGTCAGGATCGGTGCCGCCCACCTCAGCCCTAGCCTGCCCTATTCCCACCCCGAGTTAAAATCGGGGCACAAGACTTCATACGCACTAGCGAATTTCTTGTGGTCTTAGTCATGGTGAGTCAGGTGATACACTGTTCATAATGCCAGGAATGTTATACAACAGAACACACAATGTACTATAGTTGTTCTTCCATGGCATCGCTTATGGACAAAATCAAATTTTCTCTCTTCCTGTAACTTTCTCTCTATTTTCATCCCACTCCAATTATTCTTTTGTCATTCTCTCTGTCTTTGTCTTCCACCCTTTCTCTCTCTGTCACACATTTTTACTTTTATTTTCTTACTTTTCTTATGTAAAATACCACCCTAGCGCTAGTCTTATTTGTCCCCTGAGCCAGCAGGGCCGCTCCTCCTGGCTCCACATTAAAACTGCGGGCCGCTATCGGCTAGCACTTGCCGCCCCCCCCCCCCCCCCGATTGCCTCACCCACTGCCCCTCCCCCCAAAGTTACCTGCTGCTCTTGACCGGCGCACCCACTCCCCCTCCCCCGAGGAGCAGCAATCTGCCTCTGGGCCACGACTGGTGTCCCCAGCTCACCAGTAATGAACCAATGAGGCTGCCAGCCCAATTTCCTGTGGTCCTGCCACTGGCCTCTTTTGGCGAATTTGGGCGTGATGCAATTTCTAGGCCAAGATCATCTCTAAGGTCAACTTTGTTTCCAGCAAGTAAGAATACATTTTAAGCCATCTCCGCTGCAGCAACTTATCCCCCCTCTGTAGTATCGGAGGAAGCAATTCTCAGAAATAATTTATGAGCATTGTTCTTTTTAGAACTTCTGTCTGCCAGATGACAAAATAATATACAATTAGCATGGATATTGTGCTTTAATAGAAAACTAATTTTTAATCACACTCAATTAATGCTGAAAGATTTGAAGACTATTATTAGATTAATTTTATTTCCTGCCGTCATAGGCATACTTCAACATTAATAATAAACTAGATATTTGACAAGTAATATCTCTTCAAATATGTGCAGTTACATCATCAGTAAATTCATCCATATGTATGCAATCAAGGATGGTGCAAATACGTTCAAACACCAAACATTTAATACTCTAGATACAATTTCATGCTTACTGGCAATCTCTCTTTAAATGAGCAATCATTACAGTCACTAGGGATGAGCATTTTAGGATCTGGCTTTGGTATCAAAGCCCATAAAGTTCAGCCATGAAGCCACTGATGCAATCCCAATGCATGCCATGTGACTAATCACAGAACACGAATAAATACACTCCCTGTATCTCAAAGGAAGGTGGAAGCACATTCGTCCCGACAACATTAGGGAATGGATATGTAGATACTTCCACCCCTAGCAAGATTAATCATTCCATCATACAATTAGAGAAACTTGAGGCATGACTAGACTGCCGGGGATCAGCCAGCACTAACCCCTCAAATAGATTTCCAGTCATTGTATAGCCCCTCCCAAACTATATGACTAGGTAAGTAAATGCAAAAATTAAATATATTGAAGTACTTACTGTTGTTGCTGTGACTCCAGCTCCAGCTGCACACCAGTTTCTGGATCTCCAACCACTATAATGGTAAGACAAGAATGGCAGGATATATAAAATGGTGTATGTATCGACCTCCTTTTAGGCCGGAATTTTCCTTACCAAGTTGGGTTGGGTGTACGCGGGCCACATGGCGGGTCGGAACCGCGTTGTTCTGAAGATCCCGCTCCTCAGAGCGACTTTCCGTTAATGGTGCCTATTAAGGCAGAGAGCCGCGTTTCCCGGTCCTATTAAATGGTGCAGATCTGATGATGTCATCGATGACCCATTTCCAGTGGGGTTATTTAAAGCAGCCTTGGCCACATTGCAATTAACGGTTCAGCAGGGAGGATATTGCAGGATCTTCTTATTGCTCACACTTCAAAACATGACTTCACAGAGACAGAGGATGGCACCCAGGTTCTCAGATGACTCCCTACATATTATTGTGGAGGGAGTCAAAGCACGCAGGGAGGTCCTCTTCCCTGCTGATGGGCGGAAGAGACCTCCCTAAGAGACAAAAAGAGCTTGGCTCCAAATAGCAGAGGAGGTCAACTGCAGGGATGTTGTCAAGAGGACCTCGGTGGCTGGAAGCGCTTCAGTGATCTCATGAGATCAGGAAGGGTAGGTGCAAAGCCACACTCACCTTCATCCTGCTGTGCCTGTCATCACATCCCCATCACTCTGCCTTCCCAAGCCTACTTCTGCACATCATTACTCACACCAACATACCTTGCACGCTTACCCATCCCTCTCTCTCTATCTACGTACTCACATCCCCATCCGATTAACCACCCCTCACACTCACCCTCACCCTAATGCAATCATACCAATTAACACTACACAAGGAGGCCATTTGGCATTGGCACTTTGGCATTGGCACCACACTCCCTCAGTCACCCTCTACAGATGTAACCCACACATTCCTTACACTCATGCCATCGCTCTCACTCAAACTTCTCTTTCCTTTCTTGCAGGAGAAACAAGCAGACAACAGGAAGAGGGAGAGAACCGGAGGTGGCCCTCCACCCTTCACCACTTTAACTCCAGCAGAGGAGGTCGCCCTGGAGGTGTCAAGAGTTGCGGAGCAGCTGGAGGTGGGAGATGGTGAGAGGGGGCTTCTCAGCAACCTGGTGACAGAATTACGTCTCATACAGCCACATGGCATACAACAATCACTGTTTTATGGTGACTGATGTCAGCAGCCAGTAAATGTTCATGATGTGCATAATAGCATGGTTACCCATTCTCAATATAACATTTCTAAATCATTTCTTTACTCTCCCACAAGTTCATTAAACGCAGACCACCCCCCCCCACCATCCCCCATTGTCCAGCCGAAAGAGGAAGACAACTCCTCAGAGGAGCCTCCACCCCTGAGGATGCACTGTCACCAGACCTAAGCACACCCAGCACCAGCACAGATAAGCACACCTCGGTGGGTCCTATGCGAGATAGAGTAGCGTTGTCACCTGGTGTCTCACAAGTCACAAGTGAGCAAGAGCAGATGGTGGAAACAGGGTCAGCAGTGGAGGCTCCTCGCCAGAGGGCGCAGGACGCTCCCAGCTCTGCTCAACTGCATGCAGACGCTGAGCCTCAGGGGCCATTGAGAAAGAGGACAATCCTGGAGGTGCAGGAAGAAGTGCAGGAGGCTCTGACAGGTTTTGTGGCCACGATGTCTGCAAATGTGCAGAGAATGGAGGAGTCCATCTCCAATATGAGCACCACCATGTTGCAGGCGATGGCGACTGTAGGCTCTTCCATGGAAAGGATGGCCACCTGCGTGGAGCAGCTAATGCGCCACTCACAGGAGCATATGCTAGCTATGGACAACAGATGGCAGAGGCTCATAAACGTCCTCTCTAGGAGGGATGTCAACATAAACGTGGGTCCTCATGGCCCCACTGCTGTGCAGCAAGGTGCTCTCCAGCTCCTTGCTATCAGGGAAGTGCGAGTGGCCCATGAGAGAGATGATGGTGAGAGGGGACATGGAAGTGGGGGCTCCTCTCCATTTCTCCCCCCTTAGTCAGGGCCCCAGATGCCTCCTCGGACTACACTGGCCGAGTCTGTCCCTGCACAGTCGCAGAAGGAGCAGGCTTTGGCGCAGCCATCACAGACTCCAAAATCTTAGGATGTCTGCCAAAAGAGTCTACACAGTTGCAGCAGGGAAGTGAGCTGGCTGCCTCTACCTCTGCTGAAGCCACAGGGTTTGCACCTCGTAGAAGCACACGTGAACGTAAAATGACACAGAAGTGGCACAAGGGTAGCCACTCGAGTGTTTAAAGAAGTGTTATTGTTAAGGTTTCATTACTATTATGATACAGGTAAAACTATTTATTTTCACCACTTTCCGTTCATGCCCATTTTTGTCTGCTATTTTGGAAGTGGCTTAATGAATTGGAGTGAATGGTCAGACATAACATTACCTCCAGCAATGGGGGTCAGTGTGAAAGGAATGGCTTGGTCATTGTAGGGATGCTTTATGGTGTTGTTGGTGGGGGAACCTGGCACAGGATATGGCAGCCATATGGGTGTAATGCCTGAAGTTTAGTAAGTCTGGCCATGATGAGACCAGCCCTGGCCTCCCGGTAAGTAATGTGCTCCAGTGCTGCTGGCATCTGGACCTCAGGTTCCCGCTGCTCCTTCTCCTCATCTTCCAGCTGATGCTCCTCCTCCTCCTCTGAAGAGGCTGTGCGCTCTGTACCTTGCTCCTCATGCAGCTGTAATCCTCATTGCTGCGTGATGTTGTGATGCGCACAACAAACAACAATGATTCTGGAGATCCTGGCTGGTGCGTACTGAAGGGCTCCTCCAGATCTGTCAAGGCATTTGAAGCGCATCTTCAGCATGCCGATTGTTTGCTCTATGACACATCTGCTGGGCATGTGGCTTTCATTATAGTGCTCCCGAGTCTCATTGCTTGTCCTCCTCAAGGGTATCATGAACCATGTCTTCAGTGGATAGCCCTTGTCTGCAAGCAGCCAGCCAGTAAGTGTTTTTGGCGGTGCGAAAAGCTGAGGGAGGGCAGACTGGCACAGAACAAAAGAGTCATGGCAGCTGCCAGGGAATCTGGTGCACACATGCATGATGATCTTCCTATAGTTGCAGACCAGCTGCACATTGAGGGAGTAGAAGCCCTTGCAGTTGCCAAACACTCCTGGGTGATGATGGAGTACCCTGATGGACACATGTGTGCAGTCGACGATGCCCTGCAACCGTGGGAAACCAGCCAGAGCAGCAAAGCCGAGCACCCGCTCAGTAACACTGGCTTCATCAGTGGCAAAGTTGACATCATTGGCTGGCTTGTCAAACATGGCATCGGTGACCTGTATGATGCATCTGTGGGAGGCCGACTGCGAGATGCCGCAAATGTCTGCTGCAGATCCCTGGAAGGAGCCTGAGGTGAAGAAGTTGAGGGCGCTGGTGACTTTGACAGATACTGGTAAGGCGTGTCCACCCGCTCCTCTGGGCTGCAGGTCTTGCTCCAGCAAGTTGCAAATGTCCGCGACAACCTGGTGCGATAGCCTGAGCCTCCTTTAGCACTGCTGCTCAGTCATGTTGAGGAAGCACATCCTCTGCCTGTATACCCTGTGTTGGGGGTATCACCTCCGATGCAGTGCAGCCCTGCGCTGATGCCCTCTGTCCTGTGAAGCATCAGGTCATTGAGGAGAAGGTTGTTGCTGCTGCTGCTGGTGTTGGGGTTCATCCTGGTCCAATTCTAAGGACCAAGGTGAGACAGTATAAGTGGCACCTGTAATAGATGGCAGGTCAGTGGAGATCAGAGGAGCAATCTGTCAATGCTGTGATAGTCACTAGCAATGTGGTGAGAGCAGCTTCTAAGGTTGCAGAAAAGACTTGCAAACTGTAGACACCTAAATCAGTGCTCAAAATGGTGTCAGCAAGAGCCTTTCCCTTAGGCAAGTACGCAGGTGTCATGTGGCAGTATTTATTGTGCTTTCCATGCTCTGTAGTAATGACCTCGATCAATGGCCACTGAGCTTCTGCCTCAGGTTGACAGACATGGTTCCCGAGCTGCGTGATTCCTGTGGTCATCCAGTGAAATGCAAAAAGTCTGCTTAAAATCCCTGTTAAGGGTCTCACAACAAGGAGTTAATGAGATTAATTAGGTTGCCCGCCTCTGCCGTTCGGGTCTGTGGCGCGCTGGCAAATGCGCCCAAGTTAAAGGCGCAAGGAGGCAGGATCATGGCGCGTTCCCGACCCGCTCCCATCTTTTGCAAATTTTACTGCTGACCCGCCTCCAAACCCACACGCACAGCCGTCGTAAAACTCTGGCCTTCATGTCTCTATACCCTTACACTGCATTTTTTCAAAACATAGTTCAACCTCAATCCCAAATCATCTAAATTGCACAAAATTCAAGCGTTCGCAAATTAACTCGAAATGACCCAATTTAGGTCACTTTAAACTGCACCGAGGAAGGGCTCTACATACTTTCGAAGTGCAATGCTAGTGTAGGCCTCTCTGATTTGGTCAACAGGCCAAGTAATCCTGAAGAACACAACAGAACAAAGGGTAGAATTCTAAAAAAAAAGTTGTATATGGTCTGGAGGAGGAGTGCGCTTAATGGGCTAAATAGCCTTTTCCTGTTTCATGCTTTTTTGTATTCTTCCATGGTTAACGTATATAGACTTTTTTACTTCTTAAAGTTCAATTTGAATCAAAATGGACAATTAAAAAAAATACTACCGAGGTTTTTGCACCGGTTGTAACAGGGACAAGGTGACAATCGGCCGTAAGGTGATTTTTCAGCCTGTCAATAACAACAGTAATACGCTCCTGGCAAGCATCCAATTGGCCATCTTAGCTGCAGCAAAAAGAGAGTATGATGGTCCGCAAAGTCAGAGCAGTTGCATAAACAATGTTCCCTTGGTGCTGCCTATTACAATTCATGTTCTTTCCCAACCCTGCTTATTAGTGTTCGCAGCAAAATGCAATTTCCTAGCAGACCCACATTTCCTACAGTCTGAAACATAGGCCTTTACGTGTGCCATGGATGGGAATTGGGTGTCACAGGAGGTACTGACTGATTTAGCCCCAGAAGTGCCACGAGCTGCCCACCATGCACTCCTGACCTTTGCAAAAGATGAAAAACGCCATTCTGTCTAACCATGCTGTTCAGCCTAAAACTAGTCATAAAACGACAGAATCATAGAATGGTTACAGCACGGAAGGAGGCCATTCGGCCCATTGAGCCTGTGCCGGCTCTCTGCAAGAGCACTTCAGCTAGCTCCACCCACCCACCCTTTCCCCATAGCCCTGCAAATTTCTTTCCTTCAGATACTTATCCAACTCCCTTTTGAAAGCCATGATTGAGTCTGCCTCCACCACCCTTTCAGGCAGTGCATTCCAGATCTTAGCCACTCGCTGCGTAAAGAAGTATTTTCTTACGTCGCCTTTGATTCTTTTGCCAGTCACCTTAAAACTGTGTCCTCTGGTTCTTGACCCTTCTGCCAATGGGAACAGTTTGATTTTGCATTAATTTTTTTCCTTACCCAATCCGTGAAGTGTCTTGAGACTTTTTCTTCCTATGTTAAAAACACTATATAAATGCAAGTTGTTGTCATCATCTTCATTGTTACTCTGCTAATACTCGATTTACACTTCATTTTCCAGATAGTGTGCAAGTCTTTTTTTTTACGACATGTGAAAACAAAGGTATCATAATGAGGAAATAAAGAATGGTTCCCCAAAAATACATATTAATAAAAAATTAGGAAACACTGAAGAAACTAATAAAATGACCTAATACAAAAGCAAAGTATTGCGGATGCTGGAAAACTGAAATAAAAAATAAAATCAGAAAATGCTGGAAATACTCAGCAGGTCGGGCAGCATCTGTGGAGAGAGAAACAGAGTTAACGTTTCAGGTCAATGACCCTTCGTCAGAATTTATTTACAAGATTTATAATTACATTGAAGCAAATGTAAACACCATCAATACATATAAAAAAACAAAGATTGAATCCATCCACAATAGTTTAAAAACTATTATTCAAAGCATATTTCTTACACTGCATGACTTGTGGAGAACAATGATTTTTTTATATAGACCTCCTTAAAAATGATATTTCTAGCTTTTGCCACAGAGCTCAGCTGTGAGCTTTAGGCACAGTCAAAACTGAACTTCAGACTACAGGAATAGCTGCCTGATTCATACACCCTTAATTAAGCCTCTGAATAGAGAACTGTCAATAAAGTCAGACCAAAAATACAATAATGCAAATTCTGGCCCGATAATGCATTTTGTGCCATAGAACAACATGAACAATTGTCATTTATACCTGGCCCAGGTTTACATATCTAATTCATGCTTTTGCATGTCTTACTCTGATTAGCACAAGATAAGTTCTCCACATCCCATCTGATCTGCAAAAAGTCCCGTAGACTCGTTGGCATGGGTCCTCCATTTTGTGGCTAGCAATGTAAGACAGCTTCCATCTTACTATTAGTAAGTTGAATAACAACACATTACTACAATGTGTTGTACTTTTGTATAAGAATTATTCAATATAGTTTGTTTCGAGTGTAATGCAATTTTGCTTGTGTGTGTTTAAAACACTGCACACCCAGGAAAAATTGTCAGAAGAATGTCTCTTTTACTTAAATCAGAGCTTCACTGATGGACTGTGAAGCATCAGGTTATCATTTGAAATTTTTGCAAATTCTCTTCTTCAGCAGCAATCATTTCTTTAGTCATGCTTCCATTTTAAACCTAACAGGTTCACAAAACTAAAGCAGTGTTCTCAAGAATGCCATTTGCCATGTCCCATTCTCCATGCATACGCCTCTTAAAAGCAAATATGTTGCTTTTGGTTGTCTGTCCTGCCCTGCTGCACAGTACACGATCCACTGCACGTGGCCTTTTTCTACATCACAATTGTCATTCAGACCTTGAATTTCCTCTGTATTTGCTCCCAGAGACACGCGTAACCTAGGCGCAAACCAATTACGTGCCTTGTAAGATCGCAGAATTTTGGGCATACATAACTACAATAGGCCCAAATTTCCTCACTCTTTTACGGCCGTCTATTGATCCCTCGGCTCGATCGCATCTCCGACCATAAAACTGGCCCCGCCCCCAAGTTACAAAGCTTCCTATACAAGTTTCCTGCAATTGCACTTACTCAGAGGCTCTCTTCAAATTAC
Source organism: Somniosus microcephalus (assembly GCF_052327205.1). NCBI lineage: Eukaryota > Metazoa > Chordata > Chondrichthyes > Squaliformes > Somniosidae > Somniosus > Somniosus microcephalus. Next base: position 64,235,063 of record NC_140989.1, read on the forward strand.
AACCAGATTTTCAGGCGCAGCAGGAAACAAAGTCGTTTTTCTGGTGTTTTATTGCAATTTTTAAATTTATCCTCACTGAGACGTGCTCTGTATTTGCTGTTTCTTTTAATGCATTTTATGGCATAAGTCATATTAAAAATTGAAAATCTTCCCCGATTGTAGGTTCTTAAACGTGCTGTGCCAAATGTGCATGACTGATGGTTAAATGAGTTGCAACTGTAATTTTCATACTTAAAGAAGGAATATATGGTGTTCCGATTGTTTACGTTGATTTACGCTCACTTTTACGTTTGGGCGTATTCTAATTAGTTTGCCACCGAATTCTGGTGTATCTTGAGATTGGGAGAATGGGCGCAGAAATGGGTGCTTTGTCAGATCTAACCTCCGGATGCGTCCATGCAGGAAATTCAAGGCCAGAGAGTGAAAGAGCTTTAGTGCATGTTATTTTGATTAGGTCATTAAATCCCTGGGTTTTGTTTGGAACACACCACTTATACAGGCCCACTGTATTCACTGAGGAGTAATAACTTTGTAATCTTTCTAAATGCCTATGGTAACAAAGTTATGTTTTTGTGCTAGTATTAGCGGACAAAAGGATATTTATTTTTTGGCAACTGAAATTATATTTTGTTTGATATACTGTACCTTGTCCTGTGAAGACATTTATGGCTCAATTTTCTCTGTTTGTGACAGCATTATGTGCACTTAACTAAAGTATAAACAGGGGTTTAGTAGTAGCAACAGCCTGTGGGGATGAGCGCAAAACCAAATTGATCAGAATTGAGCTATTTCACGTCAAGTCTGAAAACAACCCAATTCAGAGAACTTCTAGTTTGGATCACTTCAAACGGTAAAAAAATTCACAAATGGGGATTTTATCTCCTTCCGCCCAGCAGAAACTGGGAAGTATGGAAGTTAAAATCAAAGCAGTAGACTTTCCACTAGTTTTCCACCTCACCACCTATTGGCTTAAGAGGTGGCTGAGATGCCTGCCTGATTCAGGCGAGATCCTCATAAATACATTTAAATTGGGGTCCTATTCCTCAGATAAAACCTCAATGGCATTTTTGCAGCCTACTGGGTGGGCATCTGCTGTGGACACTCCACTCAGTAGAACCTTAGCAAAATACTGCAGATGTTGGAAATCCGAAATAACAACAGAAAATGCTGGAAAAACTCAGCAAGTCAGGCAACATCCGTGGAGAGAAATTTGAGTTGACGTTTCGGGTTTGACCCTTCTTCAAAACTCAGTAGAACCTGTTAGCCAAGGAGCAAAGGCCCTCAAAGGTAGGTTAAAAAAATAGATTTTGTGAGGCCAGAAGAAGGAGTGCTATTTAAATGAAGCCCGGTCTGCAAAATGATCCGGACCTTCCGCGGTACCTGCGTTCCACCAGCCATCCATCCATCCAGATGATAAAATACCCTCCTACAGCGTGATAAAACATCCTTCTCTGAATATGTGCTCGGATTTGCCAATTGTCCCTGTGTGTATGTCTGTGCTGAGTTTTCATGGCTTGTGGCAGGAGACCAACTCTTGACTGCAGCTTGACAACAATAAATATAGGAGCTTTGGATGAAAAGAAAATGCTTCTGTTTATTCCTCCCAGTATAGTCGAGAGGAAAGGGGGAATCCAATCCCTGAAAGTCTGTTGAAAGGTGAACATACAATCTTTAACAGTCTCGTGGCATAGTATAGATATTTATTCATTAGTAGTATAATAGGAGGGTATGCTGGTTCACACACTGGAATAGACTTAAAGCTTCAAATTCCCAAATTTCATGGGTGTCAAATCCCAAATCTTCCAAAAGCCTGAATCTTTATTCCTAGCATGAACCTTCAAATGTTGATATCCCTGGTAGCAGCTGAAAGAATCTAGCACCAAGATATGTTGGCCTGGAAATTTGTTTGCACACGAAACACATATCAATTTCTACGCTATTAATAAGAAATAAGGAAGAACCCCGTAACTTGTCAACTCATCAGTCATGTATTTGAGTGATGATGGTAATGGTGCATCAATAAACAATTGTCTAGTATCAATTATTGGCATCTTCTCACAAAAGAGTCATGGGGAAGATTTCCTCTGTGTGCTATCTGTAGCAAAATTATAAATAATTTTATAAAGAACACTTTTAAGCAAAAATAGAAAACAGGAGAAATATATATCTGTGGTCTCAACATTTTGACATGTAATTTGTAACATATTTATTTGTCACTTCGGATTATCTATTATCTATTAAAAATGCTTAGCTGGTCACCACATTTGATTTCAATATGCATTGAGAATTCTGACATCAGGTTCAGTTTGTGGAAAAAGAAATTGTAAAAATGTTAACATGTACTTACAGTATCAGATAAGTGATGGTAAAGGTCTTGAGGTCACCTTGTGAAGGGAGTGGGCTTTGTAGTGGCCTATTCTCCCTCTTTCCTTCCTCCCTCTCCGCCCTCCTTCCGTCCCCCACTTACCTCCTTGTGTAGGCCTGGATCCCTGGTACAAATAGGCATATTACAATGAGGCGGAAATGATGGAATGATGGATTATACACATTTTCTGTCATTGCTGCTATAGTAACATTGGATGCAAGTAACACCAGCATCATGCTGGCATCCGGTGCTGCTAAGGCAGGAGGAATGAGTCTTAAAGCTTAATAAACATAAGAACATAAGAATTAGGAGCAGGAGTAGGCCATATGGCTGATCTTCGACTTTCACTCCACTTTCCCGCCTGATCCCCATATCCCTTGATTCCCCCAGAGTCCAATCTACACCCTGCCAGTGAGTGTTCTATGTGCCCTTGAACATGAAAAGCTTCCACTATTATTTATGAAAGGGAACAGGTGGGTGAGTCTCTTGGCAGCTGCAACACCCACCACCACCCTGCCCCCAACTCCTGCCATGGTGGGCTCTCAGGGCAGGCAGAAACACTGCCTGAAAAATATTCTAATTAGACTGACCCTGGGTATCTGCCAGAGTGAGTTCCAGGTTTGGCAAGTCAGCAGTGTTATGTTCATAAATAAATAGACGTTTTCATTATGAACAGCTAGCTTGAGCTAGTCATTTTTTCAGCCATGTGGACTAGTGTACAGGCATCCATCTTGACTACTGCCTTGTGGGTAGCCCCTTACTAAACATACAACTCCACCTAGTGTACCATTCTATAATGACATGTTACTGATCATTACATCCCCCTTTCTTTGAGGTTAAACAAAATCAATATCAATCAATATCAATCAATCATAACGACATAAACATCTTCACAACGGTCAACACATTTTCAAAGCTTTACTTTATGAACTCTAAGCTTTTCATTCTTCTATTCTAGTTTTCTTTGTACTCAAAGATTAAGTCTTTCAGGCTTTTTTACTTCAAGTGTGGATCTTCTCAGCGCAGGTAAGTCTGATGTGTTTTCATGAGAGCCTGTATGTGTGTTTGTGTTAGATTGTTCTGGTGGTGAGTGACAAGATTCAGTTGCGGCATTGTCATCGATTTGCTCTTGGATAGTTTCTTGTGTTTTCAGGAGGGAACGGCGGTTCCTCCTGAGAATCTGTCCTTCCTCAGTTCTAACAGTGTATGACCTTGGTCCTACTTCCTCAAGAACTGTAGCTTTCCTGTTCCATGCATTTGGATCCTCAATCCTGACAACATCATCCCTTGTCAATGGTTTCAGAGTTTTGGATGACTTGTCATAGTGTGATTTCTGTTTCAGCTTTAATAGTTGAAGTCTCTGTCTTAGTTCCTTACTCTGATTTTCTTTTGCACAGCAGGGTAGCGTGGTGCACAACTTGCGACCCATTAGGAGTTCAGCAGGTGAAGAACCAGAGTCTAAAGGGGAGGCTCGGTAGCTCAGCAGGGCGAGATAAGGATCAGACTTGCTTTCTGTTGCTTTCTTCAGTAGCTGTTTGAGAACTTGAACACCTTTCTCTGCCTTACCATTCGACTGAGCATACAGTGGACTGGATGCGATGTGTTGAAAGTCATAATGTGCTGCAAACTGTTGCCACTCCTTACAGTTGAAGCATGGACCATTGTCGCTAACGGCAATCCTGGGAATTCCATGTCTGGCGAAGATGGATTTAACATGCATTATGACACTGCTTGCTGATGTGCTTGAGAGCAGCGCCATCTCAGGATAGTTAGAATAGTAGTCAATCATTATTTACCATTCAAATGAAAGAGGTCCATACCAACCTTTTGCCATGGTGCTGTTGGTAAGTCAGCTACTATCATTGGTTCCTTTGCTTGTTTGTTTTGGTGTTTCTGACATGTCTCACATATGCCTATCATGTTCTCAATGTCCTTATTTATGCCAGGCCAATAAACAGTGTCCCTTGCTCTACTTTTGCATTTTTCAATTCCGAGGTGTCCCTCGTGAATCCTTTTGCGCATGTCTCGACGTAGAGCCTGTGGAATGACTATTCTGTTCTGTTTTAGTAATAGTCCACTTGCGACACTCAACTCTGACCTAATGTGATAGTACTTTGGACAGGAACCTTTTGGCCAACCATGATGAGTGTTCTCTATTACTGTTTGTAACACTGTGGCCTAGAAATTCAGTTGGGCGCGCCAGCCGTTAGCGCCTTAGGGGGAGTAGATCTCGAGCGCTAGGCGCTTATCGCCCGGGCGCAGCGCGATCTGCGCCTCTCCCCAACTTCAGGACACATTTAGCGCCGGCGCAAAGTCTTAGCGCGCGCCCTGCTGCGCGCGCAGATCATGACGTCATTTAATAGTGCAACGCCCTTTGTGCGCCCCAAACCGGAACTTCACTCGCGCCGGCCCATTGTGCGCCGGGCGGCCCGAGCGACTGTGAAGTGGAACGGTACACAGGCCAGCCGGGCCGCGGGGAGCGCAAATTAAAGGGCACTTACCCAGCAGTATAAAGGCCAGCCATTTTGCAGCATTCACTCTTGAGCAACGGTTTTTTGGACAGAGACCAAGGAGGAGAGTTTACTGGTTTGGACCAACACTTGGACAGGTATTTTTGGCTCAGGCCAGAGCTTACCAATTATCTTTGCCTTCATTCAGAGCTCAGTGTTTGCCAGCATATAATGGGGGCTGCATTGGGTGGCAACGCTGAATTTCAGCCTTATGCCAGAAGGGCTTACAGACGCCGTGAGAGAGTGGCAGCCCTGGCTAGACGCAGAGGGGGCAACAGGCGTCACCAACTGAGGCCTTACCCACGCAGGGTATACCGCCAGCAGACCTCCTATCTGACCATGTCTGCCGCGATGTGTGTTAGGAGGCTGCGATTCCGAAGGGAGGTGGTTGCAGACATCTGCCGGCTGCTTCAGAGAGATCTGCAGCCACAGCTGATGCGTAGGACGTCTCTGTCGGTGGCAGTGAAGGTGACGGTGGCTCTCAACTTCTATGCCTCCGGCTCCTTCCAATCCGCTACTGGGGACATCGCTAACATCTCCCAGTTCGCCGTGCATTGCTGCATCCGCCAGGTGACCGAAGCCCTTTTCAGAAGGAGACATCAATTCATCTCCTTCCCCATGACCCTGGACAAGCAGCAGCAGCGTGCAGTGGGGTTTGCAAGAATAGCGGGCTTCCCCATGGTGCAGGGCGCCATTGACTGCACGCATGTGGCTTTGCGGGCACCTCTTGAGCATGCCGAGGAGTACCGCAACCGGAAGGGCTACCATTCCCTCAATGTACAGCTGGTGTGTGACCACAGGCAGCGCATCCTAGCTGTCAATGCCCGCTTTCCAGGCAGCAGCCACGATGCCTTTATCCTGCGACAGACAACTGTGGCTGACATGTTCCAGGCACAGCCTCCCCCAAGAGGATGGCTTATCGGGGACAAAGGCTATCCTTTGTGTACCTGGCTCATGACCCCGCTCCACGCGCCCATGACCCCTGCTGAAGAGGCATACAACGAGAGCCATCAAGCGACGAGGAACCTCATAGAACAAACAATCGGCGTGCTCAAACAACGGTTCCGCTGTCTCGATCGCTCCGGGGGAGCCCTCCAGTATTCGCAGGATCGAGTCTCACAATTCGTCGTCGTTTGCTGCATGCTGCACAACCTGGCTATCCGCAGGACTCAGGCACTGCCACCTCACGTTGGACCACCACCTCAGGAGGAGGAGCAGGAGGAGCATGAGGACGACGAGGACGAGGAGTACCAGCCCAGGAGGGACGCACAAGGTCCAAGGGCCGCCCGTCGGCGGCTTATTGAACGTCACTTCTAGGCCCCCTGTCAGGGAATGGCTTGTGCCAATGATAGAACATGATTGCAGCCGCTCCGCAAGCCCTCAGCCGGTTAAGGCAACAAACACTTCAAAGATCAAACATGGACAATGTGAATAAATAAAATGCTTTATTGTGCAAACTCTGGGCCCTTCCCACAAGAAAACCAAAAACAGACGAAACCCCCAAAAAACACTCAAACACATTACTCGCTCCCACAACCTGGAGAGGATTAACAAAATAGGGCAACTAAAATGGCCGTCATTCTCGGCCTTCGTCAAAAACAAACATCACATCATCGGCCTTCAAAAAACAAACATCCAATTCTTGGCCTCAAGAAACAAACACAAATGGCCACACATTCGACTATTTGGCCCGCTAGGGCGATGCCTTGGCCATCTTTGGGTGGCCCCTGCCCGCCCTGCTGCTCCGCCTCAAAGTAAGGCCATTGGCTGCTGCAAGGCTGGGGGCAGGCTCCTGAGGGGCACATGTTGTGACGGCAGATGCCCTTGGGGGTCGGTCTAGTCGAGGTCTGGCCGTCGAGCGGGCGGCTGTTGATTGCTGCAGCTGTGGCTGGCCAGCATCAGTCGCTGCAGCAGCTCCTGGCAGCTCCACTGGGGGAGTGGCAGGGGCGGCTGGAGGAATGGCGGCAAGCTGGCAGATGGCAGGCGCTCGCTGGTCGCCTGAGACACTGGCACTCGCCCGGGCCAGCACTGCAGCATGCGCACCAATCTGCCGAGGGACAGACCGCTGTGCTGCTGCAGCGCGCCGGGTGCCCTGGCGATGCCTGGCTGACACAGCGAGTGTGGCAGCAGTGAGTGCCCGTGTTGACCTGTTCCCTGACCGCAGCAGAGCAGCCAGTGACTGGACGGCACCACTAATCACCTGGCCAGTCGCTGACAGATCTGCCCGGTATTCCGCCCGACTGGTGGCCTCTAAGGGCCCGAACTCGGCCACACTCCGAGAGAGGGAATCGATGGACTCAGGCAACCGTGCCACTGCCGCCATGAGCTCCGTGTGCCGGCGCTCCGAGTCCGCGGACAAGTCTTCGAGGCGTTCCATCTCCTCGGCGAAGAGCATCTCCTGACTGGAGGCCGGACTCTCCCTCTGGGGAGAAGGCCGCCGAGCTGGCCGACCCTTCCTGCGTTGCTGGAGGCCGCTGGGCCCAGCAATTGGACTCCCCTCCGACGCATCCCCCCTCTGGGGAGAAGGCCGCCGAGCTTCCACCCCCCTCCCGCCTTTCTGCAGCACGCAGGTCCCAGGAGCTCCCCTCCCCTTCGACACTTCCGCCACGCTGCCCTCCAGGGAAGACGTGTCCCCTACATTGGCCTGGGTGGCCGCGGCTGAGGGTTCCCCTGATGGGCCGCCTTCCTCTTGCTCCTCCTCCTGCTCCTCCTCGGAGGGTCTGTCACTGGCAAGTTGAGGGACCTCCTCTTGACCATCTGATAGCAGGAAGGCACAAGAGTAGCTTTAGAGTGAGGAGAGGGCATCAGTGCGGGATGCATGAGTGGTGGCATTCAGCGCATTGGTCGGACAGTGGCAAAGGATGTAGATCTGATGCGCAAGTGGGACGAGAGAGGTGCAAAAGGTGATGTCCTTACCATTGCTGCCCAGAACAGGGTCGGCATCTCCACATGCAGCGGGCCCAATCACCTGGCCACCCATGAGGCGCTCCACGCGATGTTGCAGGTCGGTGAGTGGCTGGATATGGGGTCGTCCTCCCCCGGTCGCAGTCCGGCTCTTGCGATTATTCGCCAGCTTGGCCTGCAAGAGAAAGGACGGCCTCTAAGTACAGTGTGTCGCCGTGATCTTGTGTGCACTGCCTCCCATGGTGGAATAGCCTGGCCAGTGTGTCGCCATGATCTGGTGTGCACTGCCTCCCATGGTGGAATAGCCTGGCCAGTGTGTCGCCATGATCTGGTGTGCACTGCCTCCCATGGTGGAATAGCCTGGCCAGTGTGTCGCCATGATCTGGTGTGCACTGCCTCCCATGGTGGAATAGCCTGGCCAGTGTGTCGCCATGATCTGGTGTGCACTGCCTCCCATGGTGGAATAGCTTGGCCAGTGTGTTCAGTGCAGAATGTGCAATTGATGCTCATGCCTGTGCCATAGCTGCTGGATGAAGGCTGGCCATTAGAGCTTTCAGGTCCCTTTGCCCATAATGTGAGGTGCACATGCAAGGATGAGGAGGTCATTGGAAAGGGTACTCACCCTGACAATGCGTGTGAGGTCATTTAACTTTTTGCGGCATTGGGCACCGGTCCTGGGGACGTCGCTGTTGGCTGACAGCCTGCTGGCGACATGCCTCCAGGCTCTCCTGTAGACGCGGGCCGTCGCCTTCTTGCCATTGTCCGGGTACAAAACATGGCGCCTCTTCTCCACAGCAGCAAGCAGCACACTCAGATCACGCTCTGAGAAGTGCTGCGCACGTTCACGGGCCTTCTCCATGTCTTCAGGCGCTATTTGGGTCCAGCAGCAGTGTTCAGGCCTAGCTGGAGGGCTCCACTATCCAGGGCGTGGCAGCAGACACAGTCGACCCTTCCCCCTTAAGAGCTGGCCGGCGCCAGGGTGTCTGCTGTCAATCACGAGATGGCCACACCTGCGCTGCGCCCGGCCTCGGCGCTATCGATCACCACCTCCGGCTTAGCACCCAAAGAGAGGCGTCCAGCAGCAGTTTTAGCGCTCGCCCGAACTAGTAGGGTGAAGCGAATGAATATCGGAGAAGTGGCCTAGATTTGGCGGCGGCCGCAAACTTTAGCGGACGCCCCACTTTAGCGCCCCAAAAGTGGCGTCAATGAATTTCTAGGCCTGTATCTTTTACCGTTTCTTCTGCTATTTGCTTTGATTTTGTGTCTGACACGGGCAGCGCAGCAGCGACCATACTCACATGAACATCCACGTCTTCCTCAGTAGAGCTCACATACTCATTGTGGGTGCTCGGGATAGTGCACCTGCTAACACTATGTGTTTGCCTGATGTGTAGATCAGTTCAAAGTCATATCTTTGCAGCTTCATCATGAGTTGTTGAATCCTTGGAGACATCTCATTCAGATTTTTTTTTATGATGGCAACCAGTGGGCAGTGGTCTGTCTCAACTGTGAAGGTGGGAAGTCCATATATGTAGCCATGAAACTTTTCTAGTCCAACTACCAAGCCTAGACATTCCTTTTCAATCTGGGCGTATTGACACTCAGTATCAGTCATAGACCTGGAGGCATAGGCAACAGGCTTCCAATCGTCACCCTCCTGCTTGTAGCAAGACCGTGCCTAGGCCATCTTTTGATGCATCCGTTGACACTTTGATTCTCTTTGTTGGGTCAAAGAAGGTGAGTACAGGTGTGGTTGTCAGCACTGTTTTAAGGTTCATCCACTCTTGTTCATGTCTTTCTGTCCATGCGAACTCATTTGTTTTATGTAGCAGGTCTCGCAGACAGGCTGTCTTGGCTGACAAGTTAGGAATGAACTTTCCAATGAAGTTTATCATCCCCATGATGCGTAGCACTCCTTTTTTGTCAGTGGGTCAGGGCATGTTGAGTATGGCGTTTACTTTTTCCATATCTGGCTCGATTCCTTTACCAGATAGATGATCTCCTAGGAAAGTGACTTCCTGGACGCAAACTGACACTTGGCTTTGTTGAGCTTCAGTCCATTCCGGCGTATGCTCTGTAGCACTTTAGTCAGTCTCTCATTGTGTTCTTTCAGTGAGGAGCCCCAGATGATGATGTCATCAACATAGACCCGAACTCCTTCCAGACCTTCAATTATGTGTTCCATCGCTCTATGAAAGGTTTCAGATGCAGATATTATCCCGAAAGGCATTCTGAGGAAACAATACTTGCCAAATGGTGTGTTGAAGGTACAGTATTTGGTGCTCTCTTCATCCAGTTTTAGTTGCCAAAATCCTTGTGAGGCATCGAGCTTTGTGAAGTATCTGGCACCTGACATTTCACTGGTGATTTCTTCTCGCTTGGGAATCTGGTAGTGTTCACGTTTTATGTTTGCATTTAAGTCCTTTGGATCCATGCATACTCTTAGATCATTGTTCTTTTTCTTTACACATACCATGGAGTTAACCCAGTCTGTTGGCTCTTCGACTTTCCTGATGACTCCTAGTGTGGTCATTCTGTCCAGTTCTTTCTTGAGCTGGCCACACAGGGGTGCTGGAACTCTCCGTGGAGCATGTACCACTGGCTGAGCATCCTCCTTTAGCTGGATCTTGTAAGTGAATGGTAGAACTCCAAATCCTTTGAACACATCCTGGAAATTACTCACTACAGAATCCATCGAGTCATCTGGTCTGCTTATGGCACAGTTTATATGGTAGACTCTCTTGACCAGTTCTAAGTCCTCACAAGCTCTGTCACCTAGTAGTGAATCAAGTCCTTCAGCCACAACAGAAAACATGAGATGATGCACTTTGTCTTTGACTGTCACTTTAAGTCTGCATACACCTAAGCTATCTATTTTCTGTCCATTATAGTTCTTCAGTAGTACTGACTTTTTCTGTATTTTGGGCTTTTCTTTCATATTTTTAATGTCACTCATACTGATTAAGTTTGCTTTTGCCCCAGTGTCTAGTTTCAATGTAACTAATGCTCCATTTACCTGCAGTGGCATTATCCATTTGTCCTCTTTTACTGCATTAACTTTATGTTCAGCATTGTCCATTCCTGAGGGCTGCACATTTTCTGTATCCTTTTCTATATTGTGACATGACACCATTCCTACACAAAATGTCTCACTTAAATCAGTGTCCTCAATCACATTGACTTGTTGCCCTTTGTTTTTACTTTTGAAAAGCATTGTTTGGCAAAGTGATTCTTTCCATTACATTTTGTGCACATTTTCCCAAACGCAGGGCATTGTCTTGACTAGTGCTGGTAACCACAGCGTTTACAATTAAAAGTTCCATCCTCTGATTGCTTTGCATTTCTGTTCTGCCCATGTTTCTTCCCCTTGTAGGACACAGCACCGACAGCAGCACTATCACTTATTACAATCGCACCACTATTAATTTCACTGAAAGTCTTTGCGTGCTTCTGAGCTAGCTCACTGGCATGGAATATTTTCACAGCATCCACCAATGTTAGTTCGGTTTCTCTCAACAAACGTTCCCTGACCTTTTTATTATGAATACCAAACACAATCTGGTCACGAATCATGGATGATTTCAGTTCAGAGAAATTACATGTCTGTGCTTTTAGTTTCAGATCGGTCACAAAGCTATCAAAAGTCTCATTTTGCTGCTGTGTCCGTGAACGGAACACATACCTCTCATAGGTCTCGTTCTTTTTGGGAGAACAATGTGTATCAAACTTCTTTAGCACATCGTCCATTTTTTCTCTGTCCTCCTCTTGATCAAATACAAACGTATTAAATACCTCTATCACCTGTGGGCCTGCAACCGTGAGTAGTAACGCTATTTTCCTTGCGTCTGGCATCGTACTGAACCCAATGGCAGCAATGTAGAGTTCGAATTGTTGTTTGAAAGTCCGCCAATTGCAGTCGACATTCCCCGTGAGTTTCAAACCCTCCGGTGGCTTCAAATTCTCCATGTCGCATTTCACAATATTCAGCAGATATTACCAATCCTGCTCCCATTATGAACAGCTAGCTTGAGCTAGTCATTTATTCAGCCATGTGGACTAGTGTACAGGCATCCATCTTGACTACTGCCTTGTGGGTAGCCCCTTACTAAACATACAGCTCCACCTAGTGTACCATTCCAGAATGACATGTTACTGATCATTACAAGCAGAACTCCTGGCCACCATACCCCTGGCAGCCTTGCCACTGGAATGGTGGAATGGAAGCTCCCAGCCAGCCAGTGTCTTATTGTTCAGCTACAGTGTAGGTATGTGTTCCCTTAGGGCTAAAAATCTAATTGGCGTTCAGTAAACATCGAATTGAGTTCATTCAAAAGGGTAATTGCTATTCAGACTGGAGATCAAAACCCTGGCTTTGATTGTGGGAAGGTGCAGACACTCTGGCTCCAGTATGTTGTGACTCCAGCTGAATTTCTCTGTAGATTCCAAATAACTGCCTTTGTTTATTTATGTCTTGTTCAAGGGAGACACAGAAATTTGCATTTGTCTGTGACACTTGAAGTGTGACGGACATCTGGAGCGCGATGGGCTGCAAGTGGGTGAATACGCAGAGCTTTTACAACAGTATAGATGGTAACAGTTAACAAGGCCAACTGTAGTCAGTCTCAATTCTGTAAGATTAACGATAGCTTCTCTGTACAGGCAGACTTTTCTTCATACAGCAACTAACCCAGTGGTAATTGCAATGTCACAGAAAACATTTACGAAGTATCTTTTACTGTAATGTGTTCCTAGTCAATGTTCAAATGATGATTCCCTTACCATCAAAAAATGTAATGCCCCATAAAAAGTTGAACGTGTTATGGTGTAATCTCATACTGTATTTAGCTTGGAAAGAAACCTCAGCATGAATCATACAAAACTGCTAACTAATTCTTTTGCAACTCAATAAAAACCTTCCTGCACCATCCCTAGGGCATGCAAAGGAAGGTTTAATGTCTGGAATTTGTCTTTCATATGTTATTATTAAGAGTCAGACAGTTCCCTCTGACATAGCAAATCAGGAAATTCAAAAATTCTTACTTTTGACAAAGCGAATGTGAAGAAATGCGTGTCTTTGAATTCAATAAAAGCTGATGAAGCACTTTTCCTGTTATGCACGAGAAACACAGTTCCACATGGCTCTTAAAGTCATAAAAAAAAGTGCAGGAAGCAGTCGAGGAAGGACTGCTCTTTGATGATTTATGACACAATATTACAATGAGATGAAGGTTCAAATATAGTACACAAAGGCAGAATGGCAGTCAAATGGTGTAAATGCACAGAATAACATTCGATTCCAACTTTCATAAAGGCTGCAGTTTATTGCAGTCATATATTATTGCCACACTTTATACAGCTAATGCTTCGTGCAAATCAATTGCTTTTTAAAAAGAGAAGTATTTAGGATGGGGCTCTTCATCGCTTCAACTATGTTCTGGTGAATGTCCCCATCCCCTGAAATGTCAACCAGTCTTTTTCTTTCAGATGTTGACCAGCCTGCTGTGCATTTCCAGAGCATACTGTTTTTTCTTTTTATTAAACTGTTAAAAAGGAAGTTAACTCTTAAGATCTTCTTCTTCTTCTTAGGCAGTCCCTGGGAACCAAGGATGACTTGCTTTCACACTAGAAATGAGTTCTCAGATGGCTGATGAGTCCATTGAGGGACCTACAGTCTCTGTCACAGGTGGGGCAGACGGTGGTTGAAGGGGCGGGTGGGTGGGGTGCTTGGGTTGGCGTGCGCTCCTTCCGCTGTTTGCGCTTGGCTTCCGCTTGCTCCCGGCGAAGAGACTCGAGGTGTTCGACACCTTCCCAGATGCTTCTCCTCCACTTTGTGCAGTCTTGGGCCAGGGATTCCCAGGTGTCAGAGGGGATGTTGCACTTTTTCAAGGAGGCTTTGAGGGTGTCCTTGAAACATTTCCTCTGCCCACCTGGGGCTCTCTTACCGCGCCGGAGCTCCGAGTAGAGCGCTTGCTTTGGGAGTCTCGTATCGGGCATGCGGCCGATGTGGCCCGTCCATCGGAGCTGATCGAGCTTATCTTAAGATATTTTGAAAACAAGCACTATTTGAAAAAATATGATGTTAGGGAATGAAACATAGTCATCCTCTCTGAATGAGATTACCAATTTAGGAGCAGTTTGTGCTGTAAACATTAGGAACTGGATTGAGATTTTGCAATTAATTTTGCATATAATCCTTAAAGCCAGCACAAGAGGCATCTGTCCCATCAATCTAGCCTGGATTTGAATGAAAATCTCAGAAATAACATCCAGTATCTAAATGACTGCTCCACCCAATCCCCCAATTAACACCTATAAAAAGAAAAAGAAAGACTTGCATTTATATAGCACCTTTCACGGCCACCGGATGTCTTAAAGCGCTTTACAGCCAATGAAGTACTTTTTTGGAATGTAGTCACTGTTGTAATGTGGGAAACGCGGCAGCCAATTTGCACACAGCAAGCTCCCACAAACAGCAATCTGATAATGATCAGATAATCTGTTTTTGTTATGTTGATTGAGGGATAAATATTGGCCAGGACACCAGGGATAACTCCCCTGCTCTTCTTCGAAATAGTGCCATGGGATCCTTTATGTCCACCCGTGAGAGCAGACGGGGCCTCGGTTTAACATCTCAGCCAAAAGACAGCACCTCTGACAGTGGAGCACTCCCTCAGCATTGCACTGGAGTGTCAGCCTAGCTTTATGTGCTCAAGTCCTTGGAGTGGGACTTCAACCCACAACCTTCTGACTCAGAGGTGAGTGTGCTACCCACTGAGCTGACACACTGACATTTAACTTCAATATTCGCTTTGATTCTTTTAGTCTGTTTCTATTGGTATTTGAATGACACCATCAGGCAGTAGGCAATTACTAGGGGAGAGATTTTAACCCTACCCGCCCAGCGGAAACTGGCAGATGAGCAGTTAAATTAACCAAGGTTACTTACCCGCCCTGGAACCACCAGAAGCCAACCGATCAGAGTTTTAACCTGCTCTACTGAGCAGATGTCAAGGACACCCATCCAAAGCCGGCAGGGTCCTTTTTCACATAAGCATCTCTGGTCCCAGTGGCGTCAGTAGGACCCGACTGCAAATTTAATTCGGCAGCCTGAGCGGGAAGCTGCAGTGAGCTTCCCACCAGGCCAACCAAGCGAGGAAGAAGATCGGGGCCAGAAGAGACCCAAAAAAGTAAGTTTTTAAATTTGTTTTCCTTGTTAGGCCAGGAGTAACAGGAGAGCGAGGGGAAGGCAGGGGGCAGGAGGAATAGTGGAGGGGAGGAGGGAAGGAAAAGGGAAGAAGAGGATGAGGTAGAGAGAAGGAGAGGGGGCAAGGAGCAGGGGGAAGAAAAGGAGGAAGTGGAGGAGCCTGTATGCAGAAGTGGGAGAGAAACGCCAACTGCTGCAGCAGTGGTAATGGGAGTTAGCTTGAGAGCCTTCTGGCTGAAAGAAAAAAATGACCTACCTTTGTTTGGCCTCCAGATTTTTCTTCCTTCCCTTCTCAGTTTCTCCAATCTGAGGGGGCTGGACGCAAGCAGGAAGGCCCACTAATTTTGGGTACACCTGTCTTTGGGCCTGTACCAAGCAGATTCCTAGAGAAATGAGGAAGGAGGTGCATCATTTGAATGGCATTTGAATGCTTTCGCTTGCTCCAGCATTCCCTGGGTGCAAAAATTGGCCCACAGCTACTCTGAGTCGTACCCTGGAATGAGCCAGAGATATAAAATTTGAAAGCTGTGGTAACTTTGACAGCCACTGTTGACAGATGGTACACCTTGTCTGTAGATCTTGCTGAAGGAGACAGCACAGCCTCCCTATTACGTCTCAGCCTCCTTTGGCATATATCTTCTAGCGACATTACCTGACTGTACATCTTGTGTGCCACCTGACATCATGGGACACCCTTTCCCAATCTTGCTGATCTTGTGATAAATTGGGGGGGTAATTCTTAGCTTCACAGCCCGGCAGTAACCTGGCAGAGCGGATCGCCCGCCCATTGTAGAATCCGCGCAATTTTTAGTCCATTGATTACAATGGGTTGAATATTGGATGGGTTCTATAACGAGGAAGCTTTGCCACACTGCTGCCCAGGCAGGGAAGTTGAAAACGAACCCCACTGAATCTAATTCCTGCAGCATCCAAAAAGTGTAAGTTTCAGCTCAATTACTTAGCAGCTCATATATCCATAAATAGTCAGGCAAGCAGACTGAGCCCCTATAGAAATGCTGTTTCATAGGACGATTAGCAACATATCACGTTCACCTTGAAATAAGTGCTTGCCATTTAAGAACCTATTATGCTGGCAATAATAAGCTCAACTACCTTAATGCACGGCTTCAGCAATAGTGCACAGAAGCCACTTCCTCCAAACAGCAATTGGCAGCATGCAATAAGCAGGCGGGAGTGTGTGTTACAATGCAATTCTGAAATTACAGCTCTGTATAACATGAGTTACAGCCAGCACGGACAGTTGTTTCCAGGCTGAAATTTACCAATGATAATTCGCTCACTCGCGTTGTCGACTATAGAGAATTGTCCCAGCTATTTCTTTTTATCATGTCATCAGAAACCACTCACCCCCCCCCCCCAACTTGAGCAAGAATAATTTTTAAAACTAACACCAAGAGATGGAAAAGGATTAATTATCATTTTTGGTAAATCATTAAATAATTTGAAGGGTGAGATGCTGTCTTAATGAGCAAGCTGTTTTTTCAGCAAAAAGTCAGTTACAAAATTATCCCCAATAAGCTCACCCTTTTTTGACAGATTTCATACCCCAATCACAATAGGTGCCAATCCAGTCTTTCTCCAAAAAGGTACTTAGTTACAGCTTGAACATATTTATATTATTTGCTTTCCCTGGTAATTTATTCTACCAGAACGGTAGAAGAGATGTGCCAAAGGAAATCAGGCAGGATTTGCCTTTTTACAAATCGGTTCTGCCGGATTGCCTTTCTCACTCCTAACTTTCTCATTTTTAAACTTCTGACCCCTGGTATTTGAATCCTCTGTCTTTCGGATGAGACGTTAAACCGAGGCCCCGTCTGCTCTCAGGTGGATGTAATAGATTCCATGGAACTATTTTGAAGAAGAGCAGGGGAATTATCTCCGGTGTCCTGGCCAATATTTATCCTTCAATCAACATCACTGAAACAGATTATCTGGTCATTATCACATTGCTGTTTGTGGGAGCTTGCTGTATGCAAATTGGCTGCCGCGTTTCCCACATTACAACTGTGACTACACTTCAAAAGTACTTCATTGGCTGTAAAGCGCTTTGGGACATCCTGAGGTCATGAAAGGCGCTATATAAATGCAAGTCCTTCTTTTTTTTCCTTCACCAAAGTGAACAATTTACCTCGATCTACTTGTCAGTCATTCTCTGCAAGCACAGGTTCTACTGTTACTTTTAGTTTGGGAAGCTTACCTACTCCCAAGCTTCAGCCAGAGCTCTGCAATTGTTCTCCAGCTAGTGTGTGAGGGCAGTATATCATTGACTCACTTCCAAGGTTCATGTTTTCATGTAGGGAAGTGGGCATGTGGGACACTTACAAGACTGAGATTGGGAGTTTGGTGTGTGGAGAATCATAACCATGAACCCTTATCCTAACACGATGTAGAGCAGCACATTGATACACCGGTGTGGTACATACTGATCCATTCCAAAGTTTGCTTTTCACTTTTCAAACACTAATGTTTTTCATAGTGCATTCTATTTTTTTTAAGAGCAGTTTGACATTTTGGAACAATTAGCAACAGTGAAAAGATAATTTCCTAAAAAGGGCATTTTTGGCTAAGGGAAGTTTTTTGCTGCACTCTTCTAACATAAATTGACTGCAGTTCCTTTAATAATAAAAACAGAAAATGCTGGAAATACTCAGCAGGTCAGGCAGCATCTGTGGAGAGAGAAAAAAGAAAGTAAGACTTGCATTTATATCGCACCTTTCATGACCACCGGACGTCTCAAAGCGCTTTACAGCCAATTAAGTACTTTTGAAGTGGAGTCACTGTTGTAATGTAGGAAACAGAGTTAACAGCCGCAATTTCGCCAGCGGAGGTGGGATCGCGGAGGGAGAGGTGGGTGGCGGGTCCCGGTCCCGCTCCCGGCTCCAGCCCGCTCTCTCCAAGTGATTTTATGTAGGTTGGGCTTGTTAAGCCCGCCCTGCACGTTTCCAGGCCAATTAAAAGGAAGCGGGTCTGATGACGTCATTTGATGACGCATCATCAGTCAGTTTCCTTAAAGGGACCACGGCCACATTTATTTTGACAGTTGTTCTGTCAGTGTTCTACTGCATTGAGGTGCTGCAAACACTGACAAGCACTGCACAAAGGTGGACGGCTGCACCCAGGCTCTCCCATGACTCCCTCCTTATGCTTATGGAGGGAGTCACAGCACGCAGGGAGGTTCTCTTCCCATCCCATGGGCGGAAGACACCTCCCCAGGACACCAAAGCAGCTTGGTTGCACATTGCACAGGAGGGCACAAGCAGAGATATCGTCAGGAGGACCAGACTCCAGTGGGACAAGCCTTTCAATGATCTGAGCAGATCATGAAACATTACTGCCAAGCCACACTCAACCTCATCCTGCTGTGCCACTCATCACACCCCCATCACTCTGCCTTCCCTACCATACTCCTGCACATCCTTACTCACACCAACTTACCTTGCACCTACCCATCCCTCTCTCTCTACATTATCACTTCCCCATCTCACTAGCCATCCCTCACACTCACCGTCATCCTACTGCAAGCATACCAGTGCAAGGGGCCGTGTAGCCTGATCCTGCTCCTATTTCATGTGTCTAATTCTGTTAGATTCAGGAGATGGTTCTGTGATAGTAGATTGGCGGTTAGGATCAGATCAGCCATGATCTTATTGAATGGCGGAGCAGGCTCGAGGGGCCGATTGGCCTACTCCTGCTCCTATTTCTTATGTTCTTATGTACCAACTAACAACACACAAGGGTAGGCACTTGCGTGGTTTAGCCAATGTCCATGTGAAGTTTCTGTTAATGTGTTGTCATACAGTGAAATCTATATTTTCAACACTTTACCTTATTGGACAGATCTGTGCTCACCTTTAGAAGTGTCTTAGTGAGTTCCAGTGAATGTTGAGACATAACCCACACCCCCCCCCTCCCCCAATTGTGATGAGTGTGAAAGGAATGGCTTGCACATTGTAGGGATGCTTTATGGTGCTGGTGTGGGGTGGTGTCAACCTGGCACATCATGTGGCAGCCAGGGTGTACAGCATCAAGAGAAGTAAATCTGGCCATGGTGATGCCATCGCTGGCCTCCCAGGCAGCAATGTTGTCAGGTGCTGATGCCCTGTGTCATGTGCAGCATCAGGTGATTGCGGAGAAGGTTGGTGTTGTTGGTGATGTTGGTGTGCCTGGTGATGTTGGTGTTGAGGCTGATCGTGGAGGGATTCAGAGGACCAAGGTGAAATTTTTTCAAGGGCACCGATGTTGCTGGAATAGATGGCAGCTGAAGTTGAGATGGCAGAAGCAATCTGTCAATGGTGAGAGAACTTGCTCCAAGGAGGTAACAGTGGATAGAGAGTTTACTCCAAACACTTCCAAACTGCATACAGCTCAAAAGTGTCTTCCTACTCCTGAAAGCTCAAGCTTCTGATATTGGAAAGTGAACGGCTGTGAAATGGTAGCTTTCATACCACATTTGCAGTGGTCACCTATTCACAGCAATGGGGAGACATAGAGAACCCGACCTACTTACCTGACATGATCCCCAAGTGACGGGAACCTCGTACAAAAAGTGGCAAAATAGAAATAGGCTGGCAAAATTGTAGTTAACAAGCATTTAACTATCTTAAATGCCTCCCCCGCCGCTTGGTGTCGGGTCTGTTCTGAATTTGCAGACCCAACACTTTGGAAACTTACATGGAGGCGGGTTCCCAACCCGCTGTCAATCATTTCGATTTTGACAGCAGACCCGCCTCCAAACCCGCACTCTGAGCACCGGCAAAATTCAGCCCAACGTTTCAGGTCGATGACCTGTTGTCAGAATGCAAAAGGTCACCGACCTGAAACGTTAACCCTGTTTCTCTCTCCACAGATGCTGCCTGACCTGCTGTGTATTTCCAGCATTTTCTGTTTTTATTTCAGATTTCCAGCATCCGCAGTATTTTGCTTTTGTATTAGTGCAGTTCCTTTAGTTTGACACACAAAGTTAAAAGTGATAGAGTGGAATGAATTCAAAATTGAAACATGTTCTGCTACTATTGTCTTTCTCTTCCTACCACCCCATGTTTTCCCTCATTTCCTGTAGGCACTGTCTGAGGCTAAGGTATCAGCTGTCACCGAATTGGCCACTCTTCATTCTGGGTCTCGAAGTTGTGAGTGTCACAGGATATTCAGCTGTGCGGACATTGCATCTGAGTTCAATCCTATTCTTACCATCAGCTCCACAATACATGAAAGTAATACCCTGACGCACACTACTGAATTCTGGAAAAATCAAAGGGTCAATACTGGAAATCTGTGAGAACCAAAAGTCTCACAAGAAAACTGAAACAAAGGAACTCACACACAGACAAGCAACAAATGTTTAATTAACCTGAATGCCTGATAAACCTCTTGAAATGGCAACTTAAGAGGCTAATTGATGGGTCAACTTGCTTGTGTAGGCAGAAGATGGAACAAGTGCAGAAGCTTTTAAGAAGACATTAAGGTTGGAATAATGGCCCTCTGGCTATAGCATAATTGCTGGGAAAGCTAGAGCTGTAGACCAAAGGTATTTGAAATTTGACCGTCATGGTGTGTGACACATTCCTGTCCAATTGATTGACACCTTGTAAAGATTCGTGGAACAGAGATAAACCTAAGGTTTGGTCCCAGAAAGGGGTTTATCTTGATAGAATTATGGTATAAAACCATGCGCTTCACCCACCTTTAAAACTGAAAAGAAGAATCCAGAAAAAAAGAAGAAAATCAGGCAAAGAAAGGTGAAGGAGAGAGAAAGAGCAGAGGGGAGAAAAGACTTCCTTTAAGGCAGAAAGGCCACATAGAAGAATTTCAAGGGAGTTCTCGAAACTTCTGATGGCCTGAAAATTGGATTGCACCACGCCTGTTCTTCAGGCATGAAAGGGGCGCCTAGGGGTCCAATATGGTAGGCAGCAGTTTATGTTCTCATACTGCAGCAGAAGAGTGCCACCCGCTATATTGGATCAGGTGCCCCAGGACCGCGCTGGAAGTATTCAAAAATGAATTATAATAAAATAAGGGTCTTGCACTGGTTACAGGATCCTTTTGTGAAAATGATCTGCCCCAGTGCCTGACTTGCCACATGAAAAACGCGCAAATCATGCTGCTAACTGACAGGACGGACCCTGCAGGAGCACTATTTATAGGGCTCATCCCCGCCATGCAGGTTAGTTGCTGGTTTGTGCTTTTAGACTGCTAGTCAACTACTGAAACTTTTTTGGGCTCTTTTCTCTGTTCTACTACTGACTTGTGAGTTCTGGGAATAACTTTATGCTGCTGCTGGACTGCTTGTCTGCCTTGGAAATATTTTATTTCACTCATGGGTGGTCTGTTATGTCTGCCTTTGGGGCTGGAGGAGGAGGGGGTGCAGCAAAGAAGACAGGGGTGAGTAGGAGCAGCTGGGAGAAAAGGAAGGAGGAGAGCACTGTGCAGGAGTCCCTACCCACAGCAGGTCTTAAGACAACACTTTCCCTACTTCAACCTGACTGAGGAGCAACATGTGAGGTGCCTTCGCTTCAACAAGGAGGCTATCACAGAGCTCTCTCATCAGCTGCAGCCACCACTAGAGTCTCAAACCAGGGCATGGACAGCACTGTCTGTGGCTGTCAAGGTCAATGTGGCTTTTAGTTTTTACTCCAGGAGGTCATTCCAGGCTGCTGCAGGTGACACTAGTGACATTTTGCAGTTCGCTGTACATTGCTGCATCAGGGAGGTGACTGATGCTCTCTAGCCGAGAAGGAACACCTATATCTCCTTTCCGATGGATCAAGCAAAGGAGAGCGCTCTAGGCTTTACATGCATTGCAGGTTTCTCTGGGGTCCAAGGAGTCACAGACTGCACTCACATTACCCTGCGTGTTCCCCATCGCCAGCCTGGCATCTTCCTCAATAGAAAGGGATGCCACTCCTTTAATGTCCAGCTTGTTTGCAACCACAGGCAGTGCATTATTTAAGTCTGTGCATAAAAGCAGGTTTAAATATGGATCATTGCTTTATCCTGAGACTACTATTAAATAGTTATATGGTTAAGGTTACAAAGGTCCATGTGTATAGCATTAGGACTGACATTAGGTGGCCACGATAGACAGGTGGTGCCTGAATCAAAGCTTGCGTTTGAATTCTTAGCCTGCAGTTGGGATTGATATTAGGTGGTCTCTCTATACTGGTGGTCTGTGTATAATATATCAACATCACTTATCGGAAACATGATCTCAAAGTTTATTTTTACTTATGAACATACAATGGGAAAAGCAAAGTCTTCAGAGATAAGCCAAGATTGGTTTTCACAATAGACTGTAAAAGAGCACAGACTTGATTACCATATTACTGCTGATTATGTTCCAGATAATTAGAAATTGCAAAAATGTAATAACCTATTTGTTCCTGTATTTTTATCACTAATATTATTATTTTGTTTGCTGATGTAATGATACTCATACCACATCTTTCTTTGTAAATACAGCTTTATTTCTGTAACTATGGTAAATCTGCTGCTAGTCATGGGTTTTTATTTTGTTAAAACCTTGTCTCAGACAATCATCTGCCACAGAATAAGTACAGAGTACAGAATTCTTTTTCACTGACCAGCAGCTCTAATGATAGATGACAGACATAGGGCTGAGTGCCAGGTCCAAGTATCTTTCAGTCTCAGATACTCACTATTTGCTGGTGCTGCAGGTTACCCCCAGACCGGTCTCTAAACAGAGTGCTTGTTGCAATGAGAGACCCCTTTCTTGAGGATTGTAAAAATTAACAGGAACTTTTAAATGTGTCTGCTATCAGCACACATAATCAATCCCATCCTCATAGTGTGGAGAAAAATGATAGAAAATTGATTAAAGTCATTAATTGACGAAAGAAACTAAAAATTCAGTAAAGTTTTCCAGATAATCTTGATAATTATAGAAATTAGTTTACTGTAACATTATCTACATTAAATTGTTCTCCCATTTTAATTTCTCACTCTCCTAAAGATGGGAGAGAAATTGAACCCACGACCGTTCATTTTGAGCATGACAAACTGGAAACTAGGAGTTGAAAATCGTGGCGGCCCTTCAACCATCCATTGATACCCAAGGCTTGCCTCAATGCCATATTCAGGTGTGTCTGTAAATGGATGAGTAGTGTGCCCACCTCAAACAGGCTGTTTTTCTACACAAATCAGGGTCCTGCGTAGGACCCCAGTGCAAAATTCAGGTCTAGGTGCTGAAAGCCAGGGATGCCAATGTTGCTTAACTGTACTGTGGCATCATGAGCCTCTTGGGACCAAGGAGACCCTCAACAAAACAACAACAACTTGGATTTATATAATGCCTTTAACGTAGTAAAAAGCCCCAAGACGCTTCACAGGAGCATTATCAAACAACATTTGACACCAAGCCACTTAAGGAGATATTGGGGCAGATGACCAAAAGCTTGGTCAAAGAGGTAGGTTTTAAGGAGTGTCTTAAAGGAGGAGAGGTAGAGAGGCGGAGAGGTTTAGGGAGGGAATTCCAAAGTTTAAGGCCTCGTCAGCTGAAGGCACGGTCACCAATGGTGGAGCGATTAAAATTGGGGGTGCGCAAGAGACCAAAATTGGTGGAGCGCAGATGGATGAACGGGACTTGGTGCAAGTTAGGATACAGGCAGCAGAGTTTTGGATGACCTTAAGTTTATGGAGGGTGGAAGATGAGAGGGCAGCCAGGAGTGCATTGGAATAGTCAAGTCTAGAGGTAACAAGAGCAAGTATGAGAGTTGCAGCAGCAGATGAGCTGAGGCGGGGCAGAGTCAGGCGATGATACGGAGATGGAAATAAGCAGTCTTAGTGATGGCATGGATATGTGGTCTCGGGGTCAAATACGACACCAAGGTTGTAAACAGTCTGGTTCAGCCTCAGACAGATGCTAGGGAGAGGGATGGAGTCAGAGACAATGGCTTCGATCTTCCCAATATTTAGTTGGAGGAAATTTCTGCTCATCCAGTACTGGATGTCGGACTAGCAGTCTGACAATTTAGAGACAGTGGAGGGGTCGAGAGTGGTGGTGGTGAGGTGGAGCTGGGTGTTGTCAGCGTACATGTGCAAACTGATGCTGTGTTTTTGGATGATGTCACCGAGGGGTGGCATGTAGATGAGAAATACAAGGAGGCCAAGGATAGATCCTTGGAGGACACCAGAGGTAACAGTACGAGAGCAGGAAGAGAAGCTATTGCAGGTGATTCTCTGGCTACAACGGGATAGATAAGAATGGAACCAGGCGAGTTCAGTCCCACAGAGCTGGACGACGGTAGAGAGGCTTTGAAGGAGGATGGTGTCAACGGCTGCAGACAGGTCGAGAAGGATGAGAAGAGAAAGTTTACCACAGTCACATAGGATGTCATTTGTGACTTTGATAAGAGCCGTTTTGGTACTGTGGCAGGGACGGAAACCTGAAGGGAATCAAACATGGAGTTCCGGGAAAGATGGCCATGGGTTTGGGAGGCAACAGCACATTCAAGGACTTTGGAGAGGAAAGGGAGGTTGGAGATGGGGCTGTAGTTCGCAAAGACAGAGGGGTCAAGGGTTATTTTTTTGAAGAGAGGAGGTGATGATGGCAGATTTGAAGGGGAGAGGGACAGTACCTCAGGAGAGAGAACCATTCACAATATTAGCTAACATAAGGGCCAGGAAGGGAAGTTGGGTGGTCAGCAGTTTAGTGGGAGTAGGGTCAAGGGAGCAGGAGGTGGGTCTGCTGTTTCTCTGTAGCAATTTATGTTGGCTTTCCAGTTAATTCAGGGGTTTGAGTAAGTTGTGCGGGCAGAAAAGTGGGTATCATGGACAAGATGAGCAAGGAGAGGGGATGACGGAAGATAGGAGAGAAACTAGAGAAAGATGCGAGTTCAGGGCTAGGGCTGGGGGTGGCGGGGGTGGGGGGGACCTTAGAGGAAGTTTGGCCCGGTGGGTTAGGAGAAGAGAGGGAAGTGGCAGAGGCAGTTGAACTCAATCTTGATGGTCTCAATCTTAATAACAAAGAAGTCCATGAGCTCCTCACACTTGTTGTTGGAGGTGAGGTTGGAAGAGGCAGGGGAGAGGGGATTAAGAAGACGGTTTGCAGTAGAGAAGAGAAGTCGGGGATTAACTTTGCATTCCAGGATGATCCTGGAATAGTGAGCAATTTTGGCAGAGGAGAGTAGGACCCAATAGTGCTTTATGTGGTCCAGCCAGATCTGGCGATGAATGGCTAAAACAGTTGTCCGCCATATCCGGTCAAGTCTGCATTCCTTGGACTTAAGGGAGCAGAGATGAGGGCCCTACCGGGGGAGCGACCAGGTTGAGAGAGAGCAATGGTTTTAATGGGGACTAGGGCATCAAAGGTGGAGGTAACTGTTCTGAATCTCAGGAAGACTCTTCAGCAAGCTACAGTACTATTGCAGGTACATAGGCAGCCTGGTCCTGTATCTTGCCACTTGCATTTGAGAGGGCTGGCTGGAAAGTTCACATGAGCTGTTATCAGGAGAGGACAGGGTGTCATGAAGGTGGACTGTAGCCACATTACTTGTGCTGGGTCCTGGATCTGAGTCCCCACTGATCAGTGGGTGGTCAGACCTGATGGTATCAGTCAGATCCTCCAGACCCTGAGAGGTGTTGCCCATGGGCTCTCAGAAGCAAGTTGCCATTATTTTCTCTGAATGTATCCCAAGGTCTGAAGGTTAGTGATGAAAGCACCAATATTAGATGCACTGACTGGTCTGCAGGCCTCTCGGTCAAGTGGGACAGATGCAGATGTTCATGGTGTCAGCACTTACTCTCGGCAGCACTTTATTGCATTGAGTTCTTGGATATTGGCACTGAAGTTTGCATTGAACTCGGCTGTGGCCTCTGTCATCTGTGCCATATCCTCCAAGATAGTCTTCAGTACCTCCACATAAGAATACTGCTCATCCAGCATTCTTCCTTTTTGGGCAGGACTCCTGAGATCCGAGTCCACAGGCTAACATCTGCAGAGCCTCTACTCCCCATTGTTTGATCCCATTTCACCTCTGACTCCTCCAGCAACCTCATTTATTGAGTCACGCCCAATCAAAAGTCCTCAGCAGAAATATCCAGAGTCTTCCCCCAAGTGGACTTTTCTGGAGTGGTGAGTGAGAGAGAAAGGTGAATGATTGGGTGAATATGCGGTTAGTGGAGAGGAGGTGGCCTTGTTCTTCCTCCTCTGCCTCAGTTGGGTTGGATTATCTAAACTAAAAGAAAATGAAGAGATGTTATAATATTAGACAGCTACCATGACAGTTCCTCTGCAGTTTTGAAAAGTAGATGATCCTAAGAACATAAGAACATAAGAAATAGGAGCAGGAGTAGTCCATACGGCCCCTCGAGCCTGCTCCGCCATTCAGTAAGATCATGGCTGATCATCTACCTCATCTCCACTTTCCTGCACTATCCACATATCCCTTGATTCCCTTAATGTTCAAAAGTCTATCGATCTGTGTCTTGAATATACTCAACAACTGAGCCTCCACAGCCCTCTGGGGAAGAGAACTCCAAAGATTCACCACCCTCTGAGTGAAGACATTTTTCCTCATCTCAGTCCTAAATGGTCGACCCCTTGTTCTGAGACTATGACCCCTAGTTCTAGACTCTCCAGCCAGGGGAAACATCCTCCCTGCATCTACCCTGTCAAGCCCTGTAAGAATTTTATATGTTTCAATGAGATCACCTCTCATTCTTCTAAACTCTAGAGAATATAGGCTTAGCCCACTCACTCTCTCCTCATAGGACAATTCCCCCATCCTAGGAATCGGTCTGGTGAACCTTCGTTGCACTCCTTCTATGGCAAGTATATCCTTCCTTAGGTAAGGAGACCAAAACTGTACACAATACTCCAGGTGTGGTCTCACTAGGGCCCTATATAATTGCAGTAAGATGCCTTTACTCTTATACACAAATCCTCTTGTAATAAAGGCCAACATACCATTTGCTTTCCTAATTGCTTGCTGTACCTGCATGTTAACTTTCAGTGATTTGTGTACAAGGACACCAAGGTCTCTCTGAACACCAACGTTTCCCAATCTTTCACCATTCAAAAAAATACTCTGCTTTTCCATTTTTCCTACCAAAGTGGATAACTTCACATTTCTCCACATTATATTCCATTTGCCATGTTCTTGCCCACTCACTTAGCCTGTCTATATCCCCTTGAAGCCTCCTTGCATTATCCTCACAACTTACATTCCCACTCAGCTTTGTATCATCAGCAAACTTGGATGTATTACATTTGGTCCCCTCATCCAAATCATTGATGTAGATTGTGAATAGCTGAGGCCCAAGCACTGATCCTTGTGGTACCCCACTAAATACAGCCTGCCAACCTGAAAATGACCCGTTTATTCCAACTCTCTGTTTTCTGTCCGTTAACCAATCCTCAATCCATGCTAGTACAATACCCCAATTCCATGAGCTCTAATTTTGTTTATTAACCTCTTGTGTGGCACCTTATCTAATGCCATCTGAAAATCCAAATACACCACATCCACTGATTCCCCCTTATCTATTCTGCCAGTTATAACCTCAAAAGACTCTAACAGATTTGTCAAACATAATTTCCCTTTCATAAATCCGTGTTGACTGCCCAATCCTATTATTATTTTCTAAGTGTCCTGTTACCACGTCCTTAATAATAGATTCCAGCATTTTCCCTACTACTGATGTCAGGCTAACTGATCTGTAGTTCCCCGTTTTCTCTCTCCCTCCATACTTAAATAGCGGGGGTTACATTTGCTACCTTCCAATCCACGGGAACCATTCCAGAATCTATGGAATTTTGGAAAATGACAACCAATGCATTCACTATCTCTATTGCCACCTCTTTCAAAACCCTAGGATGTAGGCCATCAGGTCATGGGGATTTATCAGCTTTCTGTCCTATTAATTTCTCCAGTATGACTTATTTACTAATACTAATTTTGTTTCAGTTCATCATTCTTGCAAGAGCCTTGGTTTTCCATTATTTCCGGGAAGATTTTTTGCATCGTCTTCCGTGAAGACAGACACAAAGGGCTGGATTTTATCAATGGAGGCGAGTAGGAGGCGGGACTCCCACTTTTGGGGTTGTAGTCCCGCCTCCATCAAGTTGTGGCCAACCCACTCGATTTTCCCTTGATTGACCTTGTTGAGCCTGCCCAGCGGGCTCAGCAGGCCAATTAGGGGCCACCCGACAACAGGTGATGTCACAGACAGACATTTCATCTGTCAAGAGCTTTTGACAGATGAAATATCAGCGTTTGACAGCTCTTTGAAGTTGTCAAACACTGACAATCTGTACTCTAAGTTAATTCCTTCCTCTCAGGCTGATTTAGAGATCTCTCCAGAACAGAAAGCAGAGGCTGCAACTTTTGACAGCTCGCGGCCATTCTGCTTTCTGTGCCAGTGAGATGAGGGGCTTCCGAGACCTGAAGGAAGGAAGGCTGTAAAGGTAAGTAAAGGTAAGTAAAACTTATTTAAACACTTTATACACACCAAACACACTTACCTCTGCACTCATGCACCCATCACTCACCTGAACACCGGACATCTCGAACCCTCCAAGTCCTTCAGCCCGACGGTCGCCTCGCTAACTTGCCGTGGTTTGGAGCCATCGGGCAGCCCCACTTCAGGGATAAAAATAGGGATTAGGCTAAAAACTGCCTGTTAACTATCTGTTAACAGGCAGTTAATTGCCACTAATCCCCTTCCCGCCTCGGGGAGGCGGCTCCCAGCACAGGTCGGGTACCCGCCTCCTGTTAAACGGGCATGGAGGCGGGTTGGGGGTGGGATGGGTTCGTGCCCCCCCGATTTCATGATTTTAACACCCCACACGCCTCCATTCCCGCTTCCACGGCCCTGGGAAATTCTAGCCCAAAGTATTTGCTTAATTTCTCTGTCATTTCCTTATTCCCCATTATAATTTCTCCTGTCTCAGCCTGTAAGTGACCCACATTTACTTTCGCTAATCTTTTCCTTTTTACATACCTATAGAAGCTTTTGCAGTCTTTTTTCATGTCTCTCGTTAGTTTACTCTATTATTCTATTTTCCCTTTCTTTATCAATTTCTTGGTCCTCCTTTGCTGAACTCAGGCTTACTACTCTTTTTGGCAACATTATAAGCCTCTTCCTTTGATCTAATACTATCTTTAACTTCTCTTGTTAACCACAGTTAGACTACTTTTCCTGTGGGGTTTTTGTGCCTTAAAGGAATGTATATTTGTTATAAATTACATATTAATTCTTTAAATGTTAGCCATTGCTTGTCTATCATCATAACTTTTTATGTAGTTTCCCATTCTACCGTAGCCAACTCGCCCCTCATACCTACGTAGTTTGCTTTGTTTAGATTTAAGACCCCAGTTTCGGATTTAACTAAATCACTTTCAAACTCAATATAAAATTCTATCATATTATGGTCACTCTACCCTAAAGGCTCCTTTACTGAAAGGTTATTAATTAACCCTTTCTCATTGCACAATACTAGATCTAAAATAGCCTGTTCCCTAGTTGGTTCTTCAACATACTGATCTAGAAAACTATCTTGCATACATTCCATGAATTCATCCTCCACACTATTACTGCAAATTTGGTTTGCCCAGTCTATATGTAGATTAAAGTCCCCCTCCTGTCCCTGACTACTAAGCAGACCTGTACCACTACCTAACCTAAGGGGTGTGACTGCCTCCTGGATCAAAGTGTCCAGGTAACTCAATCCATCCCTGGTGCCCTGCAATGTCTGCACCTCAGACACCAGCTCAAAAACTCTGAGCTGAAGTTCCTCAAGATGCAGGCGCTTACTGCAAACGTGGTTGTCCAGGATCGCAATGCTCTCCACAAACTCCCACACGCTGCAGTTGCGGCACACCACCTGCACTGCCATCCCTATATGACCTTGTTTTATTTAATTAACTTTGTATTTAGGTAACTTAGTTTACAGTTTAGTTTCTTGACTACTTACTTGATCTAGATTAAATTAAGGGTACTGAAATTAAATATCTACCGGTAACAAGTAATGTAGTCAAAAAGCAACAACTCCCTCCCCCTCTTCTCCAAATTCACACTCATTCCAAATTCCCAAATAAAACACTATGTTCAAGTCCACTCCGTTTAATCCTGCTCCATGCCAGTGTATTTACATTACTAATATTCAGGCAAGCTGTAGATGGTCTAGACAAACCTGCAGCAGCCACTACTTCCCTGTCCTCACTAGATCGGCCATATGGCTCCCCAGGACGTCAAGTGTGTCAAGTGCTTACCTTTTATGTAGGGAGTCAGAGGTCTCACATCAGGGTGACCACCAACTGTGGCCTGAGAATCACAAACATTATACACCACCTTCTCCTGTAAGTGAGAAGAAAAGAGACTAAGACACGATTATAGCAGTGAAGGCTGGGCAGAATCTCTTGTAATAACAGTTCAACGCGTGAGGCCGATAGCAACAAAGGACAGCTATTGTCAGTTAGGGAGACTTGTTTATTCATGGCACTCGGTGAGAAATGGAGAATTTGTAGGCAGCAGGTGAAGTACTGATGGGAGCAGGGATCATGGGTTCAGAGTACAGTCCTACAGCATGTGAGTGTTATAAGTGAAGCAGTGCCACATATATAAAAAGACTGTAAGGTAATGTCAAGGTAGAGCAGGTAGCTACCTCGGCTGTTCTAGTGAAATTGTCAAACGTCGTCCTGCACTACAACGGAATCCTGGGGGCCGAGGAAGTGGTACTCATGGCCACAGCCATCTTCTTCCACAAAGTACACACCACGTGCATAACGGGTCTTCCACATAGCCTGTCCCGCCTGCTCTGTATTCTTGTTAAGAGGAGATCCCGGTCAGAGTCCCTGAATTTAAGGCTCTTCTCTTGGCTTTACCTGCCATCATTGAACTTCAGCTTTCTTCCTTCCTCCAGTGCTGCTGCTCTGCTTCTCCACCTCTCCCATATTGATTTTCTGTGCCTCCCCCTCTGTGTTCCAATCATATATGGGACATTAGGAACGGTTCTCTCATCTCCCCACATATTTCCTGGCTCTCCAGCATAACTATGGCATTGCAAGCTGGATTTGTACAGCCTGTACATCGCTCATTATTTAATTTACTTGACCCCATGATTTATGCCGCTATGATATGGTTGCCAGAAGTTCCACCTGGTCTCACTTCCAGCGGTGTCATTTCGTGCCCTGATTGACCTGTCTGTATTTTTCTCCACTAAATTAACAGTTCTGTCAGTTCTTCGGCGAGTGGCTCACATCCTGACTCCCCAAAGCCTCGCCACCACCTACAAGGCAGGAGTGTGATTGAATACTCTCCACTTGCCTGG
Organism: Somniosus microcephalus; assembly: GCF_052327205.1. NCBI lineage: Eukaryota > Metazoa > Chordata > Chondrichthyes > Squaliformes > Somniosidae > Somniosus > Somniosus microcephalus. The sequence continues at coordinate 64,266,352 of NC_140989.1, forward strand.
ATGTGTGCAGCTCCAACAGCGCCCAAGAAGCTCGACACTATCCAGGACAAAGCAGTCTGCTTGATTGGCAGCCCATCCACCACCTTAAACATCCACTCACTCCACCATCGGCATACAATGGTTGCAGTGTGTCCTATATATAGGATGCACTGAAGCAACTCGCCAAGGCTTCTGTGACAGCACCTCCCAAGCCCACGACTTCCACCACCTAGAAGAATCAGGGCAGCAGGTGCATGGGAACACCACCACCTCCAAGTTCCCATGCAAGACACACACTAATCAATCTTGGACATGTATCACTGTTCCTTCATGCTCATTGGGTCAAAATGCTGGAACTCCCTATCCAACAGCACTGTGGGAGTACCTTCACCACACGGACTGCAGTGGTTCAAGAAGAAGGCTCACCACCACCTTCTCAAGGGCAACTAGGGATGGGCAATAATTGCCAGCGAGGCCCATGTCCCCAGAATGAATAAAAAAAAATGTTTTTGACAATTGGACTACAGAACCATTGGGGCGGGGGGAATTTTAACCCCCCAAAATGGGTGGGTTTACATCGGGTGGGAAGTAAAGATGTAATAAATCTCAAGCCCGAACCCAACTTGCCTCGAACCATCGTACTTCCAGTTTTAACGTAGGTGAGATGTGGTGTGGGGGGGACCAATCCGCTCCCAGGATATGGGTCGCTCATTTAAATATTTTTAATGAGGCTGCGTGCCTAAGATTTTATTTGTTTTTCAGGCTTAACGCTGGCCGACCAGGTTTCCCAGGCCTCGGGAAACCCGGCAGCTAAAGGGAGATGAGGGCTGCTGCATGGAACAGGTAAGGGCTTTTCCAGAACTGCTTGTGGGCCAGGAGGAGCAGGACTGCTTCCCCCAGCCCACCAAGCTAACCTGCTAACCTCCCCAGTGATCAGACCCCCGCCCCCTGCGATCACCAAAACCTCCTGTGATCACTGACCCCCTCCCATGATCACCAACCCCCTTGCGTTCACCAGCTCCTCCATGATCACTGACCTCCCCCTTCCTGCAATCAGCGACCCCCCACAATCACCAACTCTCGCCCGAACCCACCCATCTTCCCCTCCGATCTCTCCCTGACCGCCCTTCCATCTCACCTCTGACCCCCCATCTCATTGATCTCCCTCCGACTCCCCGTGATCACACCCTGACAGTCCAAACCTCACCATCTCTACTTGCGAGCAGCAGGAAACCTAGCTGCTCCTGGGCTGCAGCATTCCCTGTCCATCAAGGAGCCAAGCCTGTTAATCAGGCTGGCTTTCGGGCGGGGAACCGGTTAAAAAAAACACACACGCCACGGAGCTAAAACTCCACAGCGTTCGGGGATACCGACCAGATCTCCTTCCCCCATACCCCACCAGCTTGGAAATCCCATCCCAGTAAATATCGGGGCCCAAAAATGGTGATCATGTCCTACCGTTAAATTCAGCAGGACCTGAGGGAAACCCATTCTTCCGGGTTTCCCGACCGCAAAACTACCTCGCCGCTTCCTCCCCACCACCCCGGTAATATTGGGGCCATTGGTTCAGTCAGTGAAAACAAACCTACAATTTTTTTTACATTCTGGGCTTTTTTTCTGTCACATTTAGTTTATAAATTGATTTTAGCCACTTTTATAAAAATTTAAATTCACTTGATTTGCCATAGAATTTCACATGACACGGATGAAACATGGCACGAGTTAAAACGGGCATTCTCTAACAACCTTATCACAGCTGGCATAGAATTTTGAAGAGCTTATGCTCAAAGTATTGACTAAAATGTTAAAGTTTCCAGAACTGATACTATGCAAGGCTTTTTGTTTTTTCAAAAGATTTCTCAGTGTTAGTTTAGCTTCACCAGAGGTTGTAGCCTCCTTGATGCCAAAATGGCATTCACTCATCTGAAAATTTATGAGAGGTTACACAGGCTGTGACTTTTGAATGAATTCCACCTTTGAGAATTTTTATCAAAGCACGTACACTGAAGACTGGGAAAACACTTGCTTGACAGCTAGGGATGACCTCACAAGGCAGCTAGACAAACAGGGTATCTAACATACCAGTTCAGAACACTATCGGGACCCTTCTAAAAGTTACAGCATTAAAAAAACTAATGTCCTGGAGCAGCCAAACAGTATAATCCTGCTGAGACTCTACTTGCTATGTGAAATAGAGATTACAAATGTTGCTTGGAATATAGTTGTAATTGTACTAATTGATTGCCATACTCAATTTAATTAGTGTAGAATTGGTAAATTTGAATACGCCAGCATAAAATTGGCTGACGGTTGCCCTTTCAAACATGATTGAGGGTACCCTGGCATAATTGAGGATACATACCTTCATGAGACAGTCTGACAACAAGTTGGAGTTAACAGTCCGTTGAGTTAACAGCAGGTGCCATCTTAAAATACAGAAACCCCAGAATTTCCTTCTGAAACCTAAAAGGAAGAAAATCAATATTTCTCAGTGAGTTATTTCTCTTTAGGGGAGTAAGAACAAAAATAAAAACATGGTTCAACTTCCATTGCACTGGGGAATTCAAGATGTGCCCCTGAATGGAACGCCTAGGCCTTCAATCTAGTGATCCGTTCTCATTTTTCCGGCACAATTCTTACACATGCGCGCTTTAGCTAATTAGTCGGTAGGTTAAAATCTGAGTTAAAATCTCCTGGGCCTCACACTGTGGGGGTCTGGATGGTTTGCCGCCTGCATTGGCCCCCACACGCCGCATTCTCGCCTCAGGTTAAAATCGGGGCTGCAGAGTCAGTTCATTCTAGTGCAGCAAAATATTTTGTGAGATCAAAAAAGGGGAAACATGAATTCTGGAAATTTGCAATAAAAACAGAAATTCTAGAATTGCACAGGATATCAGTATCTTCAACTAGGACCTTCCATCAGAATGACTCTTTGTCTTGAGTACTGATGAAGGGTCTCGGGTGGAGGATAGAGACGGTTAACCTACTTTTCTTCTTCAGATCCTGACTGACGCTGCACATTTTCAAAACTTTCTCTTTTTAAAGCATATGTTTTGTGAAGTACTTCTAGCCACAAGAGTCTTGTTGTGCAGTTTATCACAAGAAAATCCAAGAAACATGACTGGAGATGTGATTATATCATCATGCACTGATGGAATTATGTGCAGTTTGACAGTAAAATTTGTAAACTTGCAAGATCGTTTCACGCAAAGGAACAATCTCCCTCAATTGATTTGGTGGGGCTGGGGCCTTGCAAGAAAAGCATGTGGGCAGCTTGAATACATTTGAAGCATGAAAGAAGTAAGATGAAAAATAATAGGAGATAGTAAAATGGCAACAACTAAAGTTAAAGAGGTTACTGTCAATGGACCCTGTACAGCATAAGAAACAGAAGGTACCTCACAGATGACAGTGAGTTATGAATTACGATGATCCTTTTATCCAGAACCCAAAAGTTCTTGTAAGATTGAAAGAATGCCTGGAATCCACCGTCACAAGAAAGATATTCTGTTTATTATTTGAGAGTAAATGTCTTTAAATGAATGCTTTAACTCAGCATACTGCAGCCAATTGTTAAATGCTCGGCTCATGATTAATTTTACATGTTTGAAATAGATGTGTCAGGTCTGTGGGAAGTGGAATTACCAGTAACACACACGGGAGGCTCGCATTGCAGGACACCAGCAATGTTGAAAAATGGAAACAAAAATTTATGCAGCTCATTATTACAACTCTCAAAACATCCTAAAATGCTCCACATGCACTGAATTACTATGAAGCACAGCAACCACCGTTATGTAAGCAAACCAATTATTCATACACAAGAGCCCACGAAAAGCAATCAGTTAATCATCTTTTTGATGGTTGAGGGAGAAATGATGGCCAGGACAGTGGAGGAACTATAGGGCCTATTAAGCCGTCCCTGTGCATTACCCGGCCCAATTAAATGGTGCGGGTCTGGTGACGTCATCAATGACGTGTTGTCAGCTGGGATCTTTAAAGGGGCCATGGCCACATTGGATTTGAATGTCAATGGAACACTACAGCATTGGAGTGCTACCAACATTGACAATGACTGCACAGAGGCAGAGGGCTGCACCCAGGTTCTCTGATGACTCCCTCCATATCCTTGTGGAGGGAGTCAGAGCACACAGGGAGGTCCTCTTCCCTTCCAATGTGTGCAAGAGACTTCCCCAGGATACCAAAACAGCCTGGTTGCAGATTGCAGAGGAGATCACCAGCAGCGATGTGGTCAGGAGGACCTGGGTGCAGTGCCACGAATATTTCAATTATCTCATTAGATCAGGAAATGTGAGTACAAAGCCACACTCACCTTCATCCTGCTGTGCCTCTCATCACATCCCCATCACTCTGCCTTCCCTACCCTACCCCTGCACAAGCTTACTTGCACCAACATATCTTGCACGTCCACCCATCCCTCTAGAGTTGGCTAAGGTAGATTGGGTAACTACATTAAAAGGTATGATGATAAACAAGCAGTGGCTAGCATTTAAAGAATGAATACATAATTTACAACAAATATACATTCCTTTAAGGCACAAAAACCCCACAGGAAAAGTGGTCCAACTGTGACTAACAAGGGAAGTTAAAGATAGTATTAGATCAAAGGAAGAGGCTTATAATGTTGCCAAAAATAGTAGTAAGCCTGAGGATTAGGAGGATTTTAGAATTCAGCAAAGGAGGACCAAGAAATTCATAAAGAAAGGGAAAATAGAATGAGAGTAAACTAGCGAAAGACATAAAAATAGACTGTAAAATCTTCTATAGGTACGTAAAAAGGAAAAGTTAGCGAAAGTAAATGTGGGTCCCTTACAGGCTGAGACAGGAGAAATTATAATGGGGAATAAGGAATTAAACAAATACTTTGGGCTGGATTTTACCTGCTGAGACGAGTTGGGGGCGGGACTGCTGCCTTCCGGGTTCCAGTCCCATTCCCAGCGACGTCTGATGCACAGACGCTATTTTCCGCTGATTGGCCTTGTAATAGGCCTGCCCCGCGGACTTGCCGGCCAATTAAAGGAAAGCCGGTGTCAGGTGACATCAGTTGATGATGCTTCATTTGCGATTTTCTTAAAGGAACATGTACCATTTATTTTTGACAAATGATTTGTCAGTGTTTGAGGTGCTGTCAAACACTGACAATCGCTATACAAAGGTGAGCCCTTGCACCCAGACTCTCCAATGACTCTCTCCTTTGGATAAACCAGATGGCAGCTGCAGGTGAGGTTACAGAAGCAATTTGTCACTTCTCCCAATGTATCCACACTTCAAAACTTGTCACCTACTGAAAAATCTAAAAACATTAAAAATGACTTTCCCAACATCTCCTTGCCTCTGATACTCACCAGTGTGCCATTGGATCCTTCACACCACTTCTGCAGCTGCCATCTATACACAAACATTACAACAGACCCACAGCACGCCTCACTTATCCTGGCGGGGTTCCCCAATGTCGGGAAGCCCGCAGCAGAAGTCTCAAAATAGGAAAAAGCCTCTTAACAGGCAGTTAAGTGGCTATAATCCTCTTCCTGCTGCTCAGAGTCGGGTCCCTGCACAAATCAGGGACCCAACTCCTGGGAAGATTGTTTGGAGGCGGGTTGGGAGCGGGTTCGGGACCTGCTCCCATATTTTTGATTTTGCCAGGAGTCCTGCCTCCAAACCCGCATCCTCAGGGCTGGTAAAATCCAACGGTTTGTGTCTGTCTTCATGGAAGAAGACACAAAAAACTTCCCAGAAATAGTGGAGAACCAAGGGTCTAGCGAGAATGAGGAACTCAAAGAAATTAGTATTAGTAAAAAAAATAGTACTGGAGAAATTAATGGGACTGAAAGCCGATAAATCCCCTGGACCTAATGGCCTACATCCTAGGGTTTTAAAAGAGGTGACTATAGAGATAGTGGATACATTGGTTGTCATCTTCCAAAATTCCATAGATTCTAGAATGGTTCCCACGGATTGGAAGGTAGCAAATGTAACCCCACTATTTAAGAAAGCAGGCAGAGAGAAAACGGGGAACTACAGACCAGTTAGCCTGACACCAGTAGTAGGAAAAATGCTAGAATCTATTATTAAGGATGTGGTAACAGGGCACATAGAAAATAATAATGGATTGGGCAGAGTCAACAGGGATTTATGAAAGGGAAATCATGTTTCACAAATCTGTTAGAGCTTAGAGTTTTTTGAGGTTGTAACTAGCAGAATAGATAAGGGGGAACCAGTGGATGTGGTGTATTTGGATTTTCAGAAGGCATTCGATAAGGAGCCACACAAGAGGTTATTAAACAAAATTAGGGCTCATGGGATTGGGGGTAACTAGTTGGATACTGCAAGGATCAGTGCTTGAGCCTCAGCTATTCACAATCTTTATCAATGATTTGGATGAGGGGACCAAATGTAATATATCCAAGTTTGCTGCAGATACAAAGCTAGGTGGGAATGTAAGTTGTGAGGAGGATGCTAAGAGGCTGCAAGGGGATATAGACAGGCTAAGTGAGTGGGCAAGAACATGGCAAATGGAATATAATGTGGAGAAATGTGAAGTTATCCACTTTGGTAGGAAAAATAGAAAAGCAGTGTATTTTTTAAATGTTGAAAGATTGGGAAATGTTGGTGTTCAGAGGGACCTGGGTGTCCTTGTACACGAATCACTGAAAGTTAACATGCAGGTACAGCAAGCAATTAGGAAAGCAAATGGTATGTTGGCTTTTATTACAAGAAGATTTGAGTATAAGAGTAAAGACGTCTTACTGCAATTATATAGGGCCCTGGTGAGACCAGACCTGGAGTATTGTGTACAGTTTTGGTCTCCTTACCTAAGGTAGGATATATTTGCCATAGAGGGAGTGCAATGAAGGTTCACCAAACTGAACTCTGGGATGGGGGGATTGTCCTATGAGGAGAAATTGAGTAGACTAGGCCTATATTCTCTAGAGTTTAGAAGAATGAGAGGTGATCTCATTGAAACAGGGCTTGACAGGGTAGATGCAGGGAGGATGTTTCGCCTGGGTGGGGAGTCTAGAACCAGGGGTCAAAATCTCAGAATAAGGGGTCAAGCCATTTAGGACTGAGCCGAGGGGAAATGTCTTCACTCAGAGGGTGGTGAATTTTTGGAATTCTCTACCCCAGAGGGCTGTAGAGGCTCAGTTGTTGAGTATATTTAAGACAGAGATCGATAGATTTTTGGATATTAATGGAATCAAGGGATATGGGGATGGTGCAGGAAAGTGGAGTTGAGGTAGAAGGTTAGCCATGATCTTATTGAATGGCATACATCAGTTACTCAAATGGGGACTTATGTCATCAGCCAGTGAATGGTCATCATGTGCATAATGGTATCTACACCCATTCTTCATATGACATATCTAACTCATCACTATACTCTCCTACAGGTCCATCAAGAGGCAACCCCCCCCCCACCACCCACCCCCCACCCCTAATGCCCCACTGTCCAGGAGGAAGAGGAAGAGGACTCCTCAGAGGAGACTCCAGCCTCTGAGGGTGCACCGTCACCAGACATAAGCACACCCAGCACCAACGCAGATAGCCACAATGTTTATGTAAAGTTTCCGTTAATGTGCTGTCAAACATAAAATTATTTATTTTCAACACTTTCCGATCTTGGACAGATTTGTGTGCAACTTTGTAAGTGGCTTAATGAGTTGCAGTGAATGGTGAGACAGAACGGTACCTCCAGCAATAGTGATGAGTTTGAAAGGAATGGCTTTGTCATTGCAAGGATGCTTTATGATGTTGCTGTGGGCTAGTGCCATGATGAGGCCATCCCTGGCCTCCCGGGCCGCAATGTGCTCGGGTACTGATGCCCTCTGTCCTGTGCAGCATCAGGTGATTGTGGAGAAAGTTGGTGGTGCTGTTGCTGGTGCTGCTGGTGTGCCTGGTGCTGCTAGTTTTGGGGCTCATCGTGGTCCGATTCTGAGGACCAAGGTGAGAAAGTATAAACGACATCCATGCTGATGGAATAGCTGGCAGGTGAAGTAGAGATAACAGAAGCAATCTGTCAATGGTGAGAGAGGTTCATCCAATGAGGTGACACTGGATGGAGACTTTGCTGGAAAGACTGCAGCCTGCAGAATCTATGCTGGGAATGCAGTGAGAAACAGCTTCTGCTGAGGAAAGTGATCATCTGTCAGGTGGGAGCTTTTACTGTACAATTGATGGTATCAACTAATCAGCTGGAGCAATGGCCACTGAACTCCCGTCCCAGGTTGACAGATGTGGTTCCCGAGCAGCGTGTTTCCCATAGCCATACAGTTAAATTTAAAAGGTAAGGTTAAAACTAATATTAAGGGTCTGACACCTAGCAACTAATCATTTAAATTGGGTTGCCCGCCTCTGCCAGTCGGGTCAGGTCCGCGCTGACAAGACGCTCCTGGGGGAAAGGCACGTGGGAGCAGGATGACAGCAGGTACCTGACCCGCTTCCAAAAATAACAACTTTCCCACCCAACCTGCCTCCGATCACGCCCGCTACCACCCCAGAAAATTCCGACCAGTAGCTCTGACAATGCAGCACTCTCTCAGTGCTGCACTGGAGTGTCATTCAAGATTATGTACTCAGGTCCTGGAGTGGAGCTTGTAGCCACGACCGTCTGACTCAGAATGGAGTGCTCCACTAAGAAGATGAGCTAACTCGGGAAGCAGTGATTAAATGATACTTAAAGGTCGATTTTAACCCTACAGCAGATGGGCAATTAAAACTGAGCAGGTTACTTATCCACTCAGCTCCCAACTATTTCCAACCATTTGTGTTATTAATCTACAGGACTTTACAGGCAGATGGGGCGCCTGCCTAAAGCAGGCAAGAACCTGGTAAATGTATGCAAATTGGGGTCTTTTTACATCAGTAGGGTCCGATGCAATTTTATCCAGGGCCTAAGACGCCGTGCTCTTTCCGATAGATAGAAGCAGGTCTGCAGCTAGTCGGAAGACAGGAAAGGCCCTTCTGGTAAGTCTAAAACTGTCCTCCTCTGAACCCCAGAAGGAAAGCCGTGGTTTCCCCTGCCCTGGACTCTGCCCCCCCACCTTCCCTCCCCTGAAACCCTCTCTAAACTCCATCACCACCGCTTACTTTGAAGCCAGCGGGGACCAATGGCTGCCCAATCTTCACCTGCCAGCAGCCACATTGCACCCTCTGCACTCCTGTGCCAGGTAAGAAGTGGACCGGCGGCATCTGAATGAGGCCCAGCGGCCAAAATCGCCATGGCAACCTACTGTCTCTGCACAGCAGGAAATCAATTCACCGGAACGGTTTCCCGCCGGATGTCCGCTCCGAGTTAAAATCCGGCCCAATCAAGATCCCAGGGTTCTATTCTCAACACGATCAATCTTCACCTTTTAATGAACACAAAATTCACAAACACGTGCCATAAAATGAATAACACTCTTGCTTTCAAGAACAAGAAAAATTGCTTAGAATTGTTAATTAAAAAAATCCCAAGATTAAATATCCTTGAAGGGGCCTCAAATGTGAACAAATTTAATCTATAATTGGAAGTGTGACACCGCATTTGTATGGATGTGATATAATAAATAATTTCAGTTTTACTATTTTAAATCAACATTGAACTAAGATGAGTTTATTGTGCATGTTATACTGGAGTTCAGCTTCATAGTGAGCTGATGACATGTCACATGTGTGACGAAGAGTGACTTAATACACATCATGGTTACTTGACTTTTTTTATGGCATCTGCTATTGCCTGTTATGCTCAGATAGCACAGTTACATTATTAATCGGATCAAGGCCAAGACAGTGAAGGCCATACTGGCTCAGAGCTCAAGGCTAAGATTTATGGTCAGAAAATGATTATCACAGACTCAAATGAATATGATAAAATGACAGCAGCAGCTATAAAACATTAGGTGTATATGATTTTTCCATAACATCAATGGTCTGGTAAATTTTAGCTGGCATACACTGTAATAAAATCCTTCATGCAGCATACCCAGTGGGATTAGTTTTGATTAGCTAGGGAAGTACAGAGTCTTTCTGGAATGGGAGGCCAATAGTGTAAGATGAGGCAGAAATGTTAAAAGATACTTCCTAATTTTCGATGTTGAAAAGAATCAGAATAAAATCATGTGCATTAGGATCTTTCTGAGGTTCTTTGGGAGCAATACAAATACAAATTTAGAATAAGTAGTGGGCTAGGGGAGAGCATTCATGTGGTTTATGTATTACAAAGGAAGGCAGAAAAAACATGGGAAACTTTCACCTTCCCTGCACGGGCGGTAATCTGGCAGAGTAGATCGCTCGCCCATTATAGGATTCGCACATTGATTACCATAGCGAGGCAGGCAATCCGCAATGCCAGACTACCCCAATGCGTGAAGATGAAAATTTACTTTGACGTGTTTTATATCAGGTATCATGACATACAGAGTCTTATAATGAGGGATCATCTATCAGCTCAAACAGTTGCACTAGTTTTTCTGTTTTTGTGCTCATCAAGTTGAGGAATAGCATTGCTGGGAATGGAGTATTTTTCACTTTTGGCTTCAATTGTTAGAATCAAGTTCCTAGGTCAGGTATAGCATAGGTTAATAGTATCATTTGGACAGGTTGGGTGATTGGGCAGATGCACGGCAGATGCAGTATAATGTGGATAAATGCGAGGTTATCCACTTTGGTGGCAAAAACAGGAAGGCAGATTATTATCTGAACAGCAATAGATTGGGAGAAGGGGAAGTGCAACAAGACCTGGGTGTCCTTGTGCACCAGTCGCTGAAGGTAAGTATGCAGGTGCAGCAGGCGGTTAAGAAGGCAAATAGTATGTTGGCCTTCGTAGCGAGAGGGTTCGAGTACAGGAACAAGGATGTCTTGCTGCAGTTGTATAGGGTCTTGGTGAGACCACACCTTGAGTGTTGTGTGCAGTTTTGGTCGCCCTATTTGAGGAAGTATGTTCTTGCCATGGAGGGAGTGCAGCGAAGATTCACCGGGCTGATACCTGGGATGGCAGGAATGACGTATGAAGAGAGATTGGGTCGATTGGGCTTGTACTCGCTGGAGTTTAGAAGAATGAGAGGTGATCTCATTGAAACTTATAAAATTCTAACAGGAGTAGACAGACTAGATGCAGGAAGGATGTTCCCGATGATCGGGGAGTCCAGAACCAGGGGTCACAGTCTAAGGATAAGGGGTAAGCCATTTAGGACAGAGATGAGGAGGAATTTCTTCACCCAGAGAGTGGTGAACCTGTGGAATTCTCTACCACAGTAGGCAGTTGAGGCCAATTCATTAAATATATTCAAGAAGAAGTTAGATATATTTCTTAAAGCTAAAGGGATCAAGGGATATGGGGAGAAGGCAGGGACAGGGTACTGAGTTTGGATGATCAGCCATGATCTCATTGAATGGTGGAGCAGGCTCGAGGGGCCGAATGGCCTACTCCTGCTCCTATCTTCTATGTTTCTATGTTAACATCCAACTGTCCTCCAGAATTGTACTTTCATCCCAATCTCAGAAAAGTGTCCTAGGCCCAAAGTGTCCTAGGGCCAACCATCTTCATCTGCTTCATCAATGACGTACCTGCCATCATAAGGTCATAAGTGGGGATGTTCACTAATGATTACACAGTGTTCAGTTCCATTCGCAACTCTTCAAATAATGAAGCAGTCCGTGCCCACATGCAGCAAGACCTGGACAATATTCAGGCTTGGGCTGATAAGTAGCAAGTAACATTCACGCCACACAAGTGCCAAGCAATGACCATCTCCAACAAGCGAGCGTCTAACCACCCTACCTTGATGTTCAATGGCACCACCATCGTCGAATTTCCCACCATCAACATCCCAGGGGGTCACCATTGACCAGAAACTTAACTGGACCAGCCACATAAATACTGTGGCTACAAGAGCAGGTCAGAGGCTGGGTATTCTGCGGCGAGTGACTCACGTCCTGACTTCCCAAAGTCTTTTCACCAACTACAAGGCACAAGTCAAAAATGTGATGTAATACTCTCCACTTGCCTGGATGAGTGCAGCTCCATCAACACTCAAGAAGCTCGACACTGTCCAGGACAAAGCAGCCCGCTTGATTCACACCCCATTCACTATCTTAAACATTCACTCCCCACACTACTGGCACACCGTGTCTGCGGTGTTGGCCTTGTCAGCGACGCCCATATAAATGAATAAAAAATATATGCAGTGCTACAGTAAATCCGCAGATCACAGATAACATTGATTATTCAAGCTGAACAGGTCAGTGAAAGGATTGAAGTTCTTAAGAGTATAATAAAATTGCTAGGGTCCTACAATTCAACACAGAATAATCACAGCATTTGCCTCTATATTTCTTCATAAAAGTTTGCATAACAAGCTTAGTAATCCAGGGCAATAATAATTCATCAAAAAATGGTTCTTTAATACTAATAACTGAGCTTGTGTTGATTCAATGTACCGGAGATGGGTATTAATTTGTTTGCTGTTAATATGACTAATTTCATTGCCAATCTAACTGGCAAGGCATGAGGGTAAATTTTCCAGTCTCGGTGCTTGGGCTGCAGGAAAAGTGCACCTGCTGGTTCTTCCAAGGGTCGGCCTAATTATATATTCGAAGTGAGTGCTTGGCCTTGATTGGGCCATCCGCTTGGAATTTATTCAATGGGGAGGTGGGAAATTTGGCATGGCTCCAACTCGTAAATAGAATGCAACTGCAAGTTCAAGTTGAGTTCATTTCTTCATGCACAAAGAAAATAGGAGGCAGGATATTATTGCAGTTGTTGAAGAATGGTGCAGTGCCCAGCAAGTCACCTTCATTCAGCTCCTTTACAAAGTAGATAAGATAAGGGTTTCCCTATTTGGCGCCAAAGGGCACTCGCCCCACAGGATAGCAGTGCAGATTACATGGGAAATCGACATACAAAGGATCAATGGTATGCCCAACACCCAAAGAATCTGGGTGCAGATGAGAAAGACGTTTCCCAGCAACAAAACATATGCCAAGGTAAGACAACCCAATATTCCCCAATACAAACAGACGGGCAAAATATGTCTATCACAAAATGCCTCTTCTCAACCTGTTACACCTGTATGCAAAGCACTTAGACATCTGTGGAAGTGTCCACTATATGCATTTATGCAGTAATTCTTCATTGCTTTTCTTCATTCTTTTGGTGATGATCTTAAGTTTATGCCCTCTAGTTACCAACTTACTAACCAGCGAAAATAGATTTTGTTCCGTATTTATATTACCATATCTCATATAATTTAAAACACGTTGATAAGATTTCCCCTTAACCTTCTATGTTCTAATGAAATAAGCTCTGCTCCATAGTTAGGCCTGTTTGAATGCAAAGTTGTGTAGCATGTAGCAGAAAAAGGTCAGCAGTGAAGAAGGTAGCCTTTGATTGCGGTCTGCTTTCCCTTTTAAATAGCCATGGCACAGAGTATTGTTTTATAGAATCATAGAATGGTTACAGCACAGAAGGAGGCCATTCGGCCCATCAAGCCCGTGCCGGTTCTCTGCAAGAGCACCTAAGCTAGTCCCACTCCCCCGCCCTGTCCCCGTAGCCCTGCAAAAAAATTTCATTCAGGTACTTATCCAGCTCCCTTTTCAAAGCCACGATTGAATCTGCCTCCACCACCCTTTCAGGCAGTGCATTCCAGATCCTAACCACTTGCAGCGTAAAAAAGTTTTTCCTCATGTCACATTTGGTTCTTCTGCCACTCACCTTAAATCTGTGTCCTCTGGTTCTCGACCCTTCCGCCAATGGGAATCTATCTACTCTGTCTAGACCCCTCATGATTTTGAACACCTCTATCAAATCGCCTCTCAACCTTCTCTGCTCTAAGATGAAGGAATCATCGATTTCTGCTTGGGAAGCAAATATTCACATGCCTAATCCTGTGCTATTGGTCACTGACCACCTTCTCAATGATTGATGTTCATAAAGGTCAAGGAATTGTGTGACACCAATAATGCCCTCGACTTTGGGGCATCCTGCATTGTGGAAAAATTGCCAGGACTTCCCATACTACTACAACAAAAGCAGACGCTGGAAATCTGAAATCAAAACAGAAAATGCTGGAAATACTCAGCAGGTCAGGCAGCATCTGTGAAGCGAGAAACAGAGTTAACATTTCAAGTCGATGGCCTTTCATCAGAACTGGAAAAAATTAGAGGTATAACAGGTGCAGAAGCAGGGAAACGGGGGAGGGGAGGCAAGAACAAAAGGGAAGGTCTGTGATAGGGTGGAAGGCAGGAGTGATTAAATGACATACGGTTATGATAGGACAAAGCAAAAGGAGATGGTAATGGAACAAGTAAAGAAATAAAAGATAGAAACATAGAAAGATAGAAGATAGGAGCAGGAGTAGGCCATTCGGCCCCTCGAGCCTGCTCCGCCATTCAATGAGATCATGGCTGATCATCCAAATTCAGTACCCTGTTCCTGCCTTCTCCCCATACCCCTTGATCCCTTTAGCCTTAAGAAATATATCCAACTCCTTCTTGAATATATTTAATGAATTGGCCTCCACTGCCTTCTGTGGTAGAGAATTCCACAGGTTCACCACTCTCTGGGTGAAGAAATTCCTCCTCATCTCAGTCCTAAGACTTATCCTTAGACTATGACCCCTAGTTCTGGACTCCCTGGCCATCGGGAACATCCTTCCTGCATCTAGTCTGTCCAGGCCTGACAGAATTTTATAGGTTTCAATGAGATCCCCTCTCAATCTTCTAAACTCCTGTGAGTACAAGCCCAATTGACCCAATCTCTCCTCGTACGTCATTCCTGCCATCCCAGGTATTAGCCTGGTGAATCTTCGCTGCACTCCTTCCATGGCAAGAACGTCCTTCCTCAGATAAGGCGACCAAAACTGCACACAATACTCAAGGTGCGGTTTCACCAAGGCCCAGTACAACTGCAGCAAGACATCCTTGTTCCTGTACTCGAACCCTCTTGCTACGAAGGCCAACATACCATTTGCCTTCTTAACCGCCTGCTACACCTGCATGCTTACCTTCAGCGACTGGTGCACAAGAACACCCAGGTCTCTTTGCATTTCCCCTTCTCCCAATCTATTGCCATTCAAAAATAATCTGCCTTCCTGTTTTTGCCACCAAAGTGGATAACCTCACATTTATCCACATTATGGTGCATTTGCCATGTTTCTGCCCAATCACCCAACCTGTCCAAATCGTACTGGAGTTTCACAACATCCTCCTCACAGCATACCCTCCCACCCAGCTTTGTGTCGTCTGCAAATTTGGAGATACTACATCTAATTCCCTCGTCCAGATCATTAATATATATTGTGAACAGCTGGGGTCCTAGGACCGATCCTTGTGGTACCCCACTAGTCACTGCCTGCCACTCGGAAAACGACCCGTGTATTCCAACTCTTTGCTTTCTATCTGCCAACCAGTTCTCTATCCAAGTCAATACCTTGCCCCCAATCCCATGTGCCTTAATTTTACAAGCTAATCTCTTATGCGGGACCTTATCGAAAGCCTTCTGAAAGTCCAAATACACCACATCCACTGGTTCTCCCTTATCTATTTTATCAGTTACATCCTCAAAAAATTCCAATAGTCAAGCACGATGTACCTTTTGTAAATCCGTGTTGACTTTGTCCGATCCTGTCACTGCTTTCCAAGTGCTCTGCTATTACATCTTTTATAATGGACTCTAGCATTTTCCCCACTACCAATGTCAGGCTTACCGGTCTATAATTCCCCGCTTTTTCTCTACCACCTTTTTTGAATAGTGGGGTAACATTAGCTACCCTCCAATCCATGGGTACTGTTCCAGAGTCTATCGAGTTCTGGAAGATGACCAGCAATGCATCTACTATTTCTAGGGCCACTTCCTTAAGTACCCTAGGATGTAGATTATCAGGCCCTGGGGATTTATCGGCCTTCAGTCCCATCAATTTTCCTAACACCATTTCCCTACAAATGCTGATTTCTTTCAGTTCCACCCTTTCATCAGACCCTATGTTCCCCGGCATCTCTGGGAGGTTATTTGTGTCCTCCTTTGTGAAGACAGAACCAAAATATGTATTTAGTTGGTCAGCCATTTCTTTGTTCCCCATTATAAATTCCCCTGATTCTGACTGCAAGGGACCTACGCTTGACTTCACCAATCTTTTTCTCTTCACATATCTATAAAAGATTTTACAGTCAGTTTTTATGTTCCCTGAAAGCTTACTTTCATAATCTATTTTCCCCCTCTTAATTAATCCCTTTGTCCTCCTTTGCTGTATCCTAAACTGCTCCCAATCCTCAGGTTTGCTGCTTTTTTTGGCCAATTTATATGCACTCTCTTTGGATCTTATGTTATCCCTAATTTCCCTTGTTAGCTACGGTTGAGTCACCTTTTTTGATTTATTTTTATGCCAAACTGGGATGAACAAATTCTGTAGTTCATCCATGTGATCTTTGAATGTTTGCCATTGCCTATCCACCATCAACCCTTTGAGTGACATTACCCAATCAATCCTACCCAACTCGCGTCTCATACCATCATAGTTCCCTTTATTTAAATTCAGGACCTTAGTCTCTGAGTCAACTACTTCCCTCTCCATCTTAATGAAGAATTTGATCATATTATGATCGCTCCGACCCAAGGGGTCCTATTTTTTAATTTACCTCCTAACTCCCTATATTCAGCTTTTAGGACCTCATCCCGTTCTTTACGTATATCTTTGGTGCCTATATGCACCACGACAACTGGCTGTTCACCCTCCCTTTCCAAAATGTTCTGCAGCCGCTCCGAGACATCCTTGACCCTTGCACCAGGGAGGCAACACACCATCCTGGAGTCTCGTTTGCTGCCGCAGAAACGCCTATCTATTCCCCTTACAATAGAGTCCCCTATCACTATAGCTCTCCCAGTCCTTTTCCTCCCGTTCTGTGCAGCAGAACCACCCCTGGTGCCAGGGAGTTGGCTGCTGCTGCCTTCCCCTGGTAAGCCATCCCCCCCATCAGTATCCAAAGCGGTATATCTGTTTGAGAGGGGGATGGCCACAGGGGACCCCTGCACTACCTGCCTGCGCCTACTACTCTGCCTGTTGGTCACCCACTCCCTCTCTGCCTGTGCCAACTTTACCTGTGGTGTGACCAACTGATCCAACGTGCTATTCACGATGTCTTCAGCATCGCGAATGGTCCAGTATGTATCCAATCGATTCTCCAGCACCGTGATGTGGTCTGCCAGTAGCTGCAGCTGGACACACTTCCTGCACACATGGTTGTCAGGGACACAGGAAGTGTCCCTGAGTTCCCACATAGCGCAGGAGGAGCATACCACGGCACCGGGCTGTCCTGCCATGGCTTACCCTTTAATTAATTGCAATTAAATTAAACAAATGAATCCCACCAATTTCACTACAGTTAAATGATATATTTAATGGCCCTGGTTTACAAACTGTCCCCGCTACACCACAGAGACCTTAAAAACTATAAAACACAGAGTTAACGTTTTTTTAAAAAGAGAGAAATACTCACCAACCAATCACTTACCTGTTTTGTGGTGACGTCACACCTCGATTACTTTTTACTTCTCTCCTTCCCTGAGATTGGAGATTGGTAGGCCTACCTGAGCCTCTGGGGCCTTTTGTAGTCGCTCCGCCGCTCCAAGATTCCTCCTGCCACCGCCGCTGATGCACTGAGGCCTACCTGAGCCTCTGGGGCCTTTTGTAGTCACTCCGCCGCTCCGAGATTCCTCCCGCCGCCGCCGCTAATGCACTGAGGCCTACCTGAGCCTCTAGGGCCTTTTGTAGTCGCTCCGCCGCTCCGCGATTCCTCCCGCCGCCGCCGCTGACGCACTGAGGCCTACCTGAGCCTCTGGGGCCTTTTGTAGGTGGGTCTAGAAGAGGTGTAAATGGGAATAGCAGAATCATCAACAGGTGCCGTCTGAAAAAATGGGGGCAGAGGTTATGATCTGAAATTGTTGAACTCGATGTTGAGTCCAGAAGACTATAAAGTGCCTAATTGAAAGATGAGGTGCTGATCCTCGAGCTTGCATTGAGCTTCATTGGAACAGTGCAAGAGGCCGAGGACAAAGAGGTCAGAGTGGGAGTAGAATGGAGAATTAAAGTGACGGGCGACTGGAAGCTCGGGGTCACACTTGCGGACTGAACGGAGGTGTTCAGCAGAGCAGTCTCCCAATCTGCGTATGCTCTCCCCAATGTTTTCTCATACTACTGCCAGCTTTCCATGGAGAAATGCTTTTTACCCTGGTGAGCAACACATTAGTGACCTGCTTGATGCGATAATTTTTGGAATGAGCCTGAGGCATAAAAGTAGCAGTGTGGCTCTGGCGGTGGATTTTGTCCACAGGTCAGATTACAACAGATGGCATAATGATCATAGCTTCTCTGGTGAAATGGAGCCTGTGAAGGCAATTGGCCTCGGCCATTCCCAGGTATGTGTGCCTGTACACAAACATAAGAAATAGGATCAGGAATAGGCCACCTGGCCCCTCGAGCCTGCTCCGCCATTCAGTAAGATCATGGCTGATCTTGGGCTCAAAGCCACTTCCCAGCCCGCTCCCCATAACCCTTCACTCCCTTATCTTGCAAAAATGTGTCTATCTCCACTTTAAATGTATTTAATGACCCAGCCTCCACAGCTCTCTGGGACAGAGAATTCCACAAATTTACGCCCTCTGAGAGAAGAAGTTCCTCCTCATCTCAGTTCCAAAAGAGCGACCCTTTATTCTGAGACTGTGCCCCCGAGTTCTAGATTTCCCCATGAGGGGAAACATCCTCTCTGCACCTACCCTATCGAGCCCCTTCAGTATCTTATATGTTTCGATAAGATCACCTCTTATTCTTCTAAATTCCAATGAGTATAGGCCCAGCCTGCTCAACCTTTCCTCATAAGTCAAACCCCTCATCTCTGGAATTAACCTAGTGAATCGTCTCTGAACTGTCTCCAATGCAAGTATATCCTTCCTTAAATAAAGAGGCCAAAACTGTATGCAGTACTCAAGGTGTGGTCTCGCCAATACCTTGTACAGTTGTAGCAGGACTTCCCTGCTTTTATACTCCAATCCCCTTGAAATAAAGGCCAACATTCCATTTGTGTTGTGTCTGTGTATAATAAGACACAGACTGCAGGAGAAACGGTACAACAGGTGTTTACTCAACGTGGCTCACAGTGGAACTGTCTGTACAGATTACTACTCAGTGCTATATACAGGTGTGGTCACTGCAAGTACTACTGTATACATGAGCTGTAAAAATTAGTTCCCCCCTTAAAAGTATATACATTACTATTCCTCCCCTTTTAGATTAACAGTACCATAACACTCATTTAACAATTAAATATCAAACTAATTACAATTAACACTTTTAACATGCAACATTAGCTGAAAATAGTCTATTTATATATTCAGTCTTTGGGGAGGCCTCCTGATCCTTTCTGGATAGCGCCTTTCCCGAGTGTCTTGCTCTTGGTGCGGAGGCGATTCTGGCCCCCTGTCGTCGGTTGGTTCATCAGCTTCCGATGCTACTGTTTCTGGGGTAGATGCAACCTGTACGTCGGGTTCATCACCAGGTACATATGGGCGAGGCATGGGGTTGACTTGTTCCTGTGACTCAAGGATCTGGTCAGCATGGCGTCTCACGATGCTCTCCCCAATGTCCACTGTGTACATTAGTGGGCCCTGCCGTGTGCATATCGTTCCTGGCTGCCATTTTTCTGTTCGGTAGTCGTGGGCCAAGACTGGTTGCCCTACATTGAAGCTCCTTGTTGGCTTCTCATGGATGTGCTGGAATTGCTTACTCTCAACATCTCTTCGTACGTTTGGTCTGAGCAAATCCAGGCAAGATCTTAACCTTCGGTTAAAGAACATCATGGCTGGGGCCTGGTTGGTGACTGCATGTGTCGCATTCCGGTAGGCGAACAGAAAATTGTCCACCTTGTGCTGCAGCGGAATGTTGTCATTGTACATAGCCTTTATTGCCTTCTTAAAGGTTTGTACGAACCTCTCAGCCAATCCATTTGTGGCTGGATGATACGGGGCGGATGTGTAATGCCTTACCCCATTCTTTTTCAAGAACCTCCGGAACTCTTCGGACACAAACTGTGGTCCATTGTCAGAGCAAATCTGTTCTGGCAAGCCATTCCTGGCAAAAATGGTCCGTAGGACTGCAATAGTTTACTCCGTGGTGGTGGAGGACATTTTGATGACCTCAGGCCATTTCGAGTGCGCATCCACGGCTATTAAAAACATTGAGTCCATGAATGGACCAGCAAAATCAATATGCACCCGTTGCCATGGAGATGAGGGCCACTCCCATGGGTGTAGAGGGGCCTGTGGTGGTGCATTTTGGACTTTCTGGCATCCTGAGGAGCTCTTGGTCAGGTCCTCGATTTGTTTATCGATTCCCGGCCACCACACATAAGCCCTGGCTAGGCTTTTCATTTTTACCCCTCCCAGATGACCCTCATGAAGCTCATTGAGCACTCTATCCCTTAACTTGGGTGGAATTACCACTCGGGATCCACACATCAAGGTCCCCCGGCACACTGACAGCTGTTCTCTCCTTGTCGAGAATGCTGGCAACAGTGAGTCGCCATGTGCTGGCCATCCCTTCACCATCAAATCATATACCCGAGACAGTGTCGGGTCATTTCGGGTTTCCTTTTCGATACAAGCGTTAGTTACCGGTAGGTATTCAACTATAGTCGAATGGAATATTTCGACAGGATCCACTGCTGGTGCTTCCTCCGCAGTAGGCAGTGGCAGGCGTGATAGCCCATCAGCATTTCCATGCTGTTTCGTGCCCTTATATTCAATCTCATAGTGGTGCGCCCCTAGAAAAAGTGACCATCTTTGTAGTCGTTGCCCAGTCATCACCGGAACGCCCTTCTTCGGATTAAAAATGGAGACAAGAGGCTGGTGATCAGTCAGCAAGGTGAATTTCTGCCCGTGCAGATAGTGATTGAACTTCTTCACTCCCCACACTAGGCTGAGGGCCTCCCTGTCATTCTGGGCATAGTTACGCTCAGCTGAGGTTAGTGATCGTGACGCAAAGGCTATTGGCCTCTCTGAGCCATCCGGGAATTTGTGTGACAGCACCGCCCCAATGCCATAGGGTGATGCATCACACGCCAACCGAATTGGTAGTGCTGGGTTGAAATGAGCCAACACCTCTTTTGATGTGATCAATTTTTGCACTTTTGGAAAACTCGTTTACATACGTCATTCCACTTCCATGGTGCCCCCGTATGCAGTAGGGTGTTCAGTGGGTGTAGTATTGTAGACAAATTTGGCAAGAACTTATGGTAGTAGTTTACCAGCCCGAGGAACGACCTCAGTTGTGACACATTTTCCAGTGCTGGAGCCTTGACTACTGCCTCAATCTTCTCTGGGGACTTATGTAACCCCTCTTTATCGATAACGTGGCCACAATACGGGATCTGTTTTCTAAAATACTCGCATTTGGGGCGGTTAGCTCGGAGCCCATATTCCTGCAATCTAGTGAGCACCTGCTCCAGGTTGGCAAGGTGATCACTGTCATTTTCGCCCGTGACCAGGATGTCGTCCAAATAACACTGGGTCCCTGGGATCCCTTGCAGGACTTGTTCCATTGCCCTCTGCCAAATAGCCGAAGCTGATGCTACCCCGAATACCAGCCGGTTGTATTGGTAGAGACCTTTATGGGTGTTGATTGTGAGGTATTTTTTTGATGCTTCTTCTACCTCCATTTGCAGATACGCCTGGGCCAGATCAATCTTAGTGAAGCATTTCCCTCCAGATCGCAAGGCGAAAATATCTTCAATCCGCGGAAGTGGATATTGTACAGTGTGAAGGACCGGGTTCACTGTTACCTTAAAGTCCCCACAGATGCGAACCTTCCTTGGTTCCCCAGGTGTGCTGCTCAACGACTTTTTCATCACAGGGACGATGGGTGTAGCCCACTCACTCCAGTCTACCTTGGACAGTACACCTGAACGTTCCAGACTCTCCAGCTCTGCTTCGACGGCTGGGCGGATCGCATAAGGTACCGGTGTGGCCTTAAAAAATTTTGGACTTGCGTTTTCTTCAATTTTAATCATCGCTGTCATGCCTTTTAGTGTTCCGAGTCCTTGCTGGAACACTTCTTTCGCGTCAGTTAGGATCTTTGACAGTCGCCCAGGTGTGACGTCATCATCCTTTTTGTCAGCCACAGTCAGTGCCTGTATGGAATGCCAATCCAGTTGTATTTTCCGGATCCATTCACGTCCCAGTAATGGTGGTCCTCCATCTTGCAATACATACAGGTCTAGTTTTGGTGTTTCCTTCCCATTATATATAACAGTCACCCTTATTTTTCCTTTGGGGTAGACTTTTTGCCCCGTGTACGTCTTCAAAATAATTTTTGTGTCTCTCAAGGGTATGTGTGAGAATAGCCGCTCGTAGTCCCATCGGTTTATGACTGTTAGGGCTGATCCTGTGTCCAATTCCATCTTTACCTGGACTCCTGCTATCTTGAGAGTGACCCAAATGGTTCGGTGATCCTCCGTTGTGATCACATTATGTAGTTTCAGACAACTCAGTTCCCTGCTTTCGGAGTCGTTATCACTCTTTTGTTTGTCTGAACTATTCTCCGTCATCTTATGTACCTTCTTGTACTTTCCTTTGGTAGGTTTCTTATTGCTGGTTTTCTTTCCCGACCTGCAGACTCGTGCTATGTGTTCTACTTTTCCACACTGTCTGCACACTTTGTCTTTGAACCAGCAATCATTCTGGTCGTGTGTTGTTCTGCTGCAGCGACAGCACTTCTCTGTTCCATATGACATTTTGTTTGTGCCATATTCTTGAGGTCTCTGTTGTATCTCTGCAGCGCCCCGTGCTGCTGCTTCATATGATACCGCAATGCTGAAAGCTTTTTCCAGCGTAAGGTCCTTTTCAGATAAAAGCCGTTTCTGGGTTCCTTCACTTTGAAGCCCACACACAAACTTGTCCCTTAAGGTATCTGCCAGTCCCGCTCCAAACTGGCAGTGTTTCGATAGTTTGCGCAGTTCTGTTAAATAATCAGCATTGCTTTCATCCTTATGCTGGTTCCATTTGTGAAACTTGAATCTTTCTGCTATCAGCAGCATTGTGGGGTTTAAATGTCCCTGTAGTATCGTTACTATGTCTTCAAAACTCTTTTCCATTGGCTTCGTTGGGGTTACTAGATTTTGTAATAAACCATACATCTTTGCACCCATTAAATTTAACAATACCGACGCTTTCTTGTCATCTGACACCTCATTTGCCTTGCAGTACACCTCTATTCGTTCGACATATGTAGTCCAATCTTTGACTTCATTGTCAAATGCGGTGATACTGCCACTCTTCGGCATTTTGGGTGTGGTTTAAAATGGCGTCTCCCAATGGCTTAAAATGGCATCTCCCGCGCTTTCCTTCCTCCCCCGCTGCTGCCAATGCCGCTCCCGGCGGTTCTCGTGGCAATGGCGACACCCTGTAGGTTTCGCGCGCTTCTCCTGCACTGCTGCCAACGCCGCTCTCGGTGGTCCTCATGGCAATGGCGGCGCCTCGCGGGTTTCTGCGCGTCTCTCTCTCCCTCTCTCCGACGCTGCTCGGCCCCTGAACACCGGCTGCGCCCTGTGCGCTCTGCCCTCTCTCTCTCTCCTCCGTCGACGCTGCTCAGCCCTTTGCTGTGCCGCTCGGTCGGGCTCTAGCCCGCCGCTGTCCGGGAAGGGTCTGCGCACTACCTGTTGCCAGCCCGTTTCACTGGACCACCTCGACTGGAAAGCCAAGCCTGGCTCTCGACAGCCTCCCCCGCAATTCTCGAGTCTCTGCTGGATGACTGGGCGGTTGCCCATGGTCGACGCCCGAGTCTCTGGCCTTGACCTCCAATCCACTGATCTCCAGGAACGAATCCCCGGGAGGTGATGCAGAGTTGCAGGTAGGTTCGAACTTGCCTTGTCGCCAATGTTGTGTCTGTGTATAATAAGACACAAACTGCAGGAGAAGCGGTACAACAGGTGTTTTCTCAACGTGGCTCACAGTGGAACTGACTGTACAGATTACTACTCAGTGCTATATACAGGTGTGGTCACTGCCGGTACTACAGTGTACATGAGCTGTAAAAAGTAGTTCCCCCCTTAAAGGTATATACATTACAATTTGCCTTTTTGATTACTTGCTGTACCTACATGCTAACATTTTGTGTTTCATGCACAAGGACCCCCAGGTCCCTCTGAACTGTAGCATTTTGTCATCTCTCTCCATTTAAATAATAGTTTGCTTTTTTATTTTTCCTGCCAAAGTGGATAAACTCGCCCTTTCCCACATTATACTCCATCTGCCAAATGTTTGCCCATTCACTTAGCCTGTCTATATCCCTTTGCAGATTATTTGAGTCCTCTGCACAACTTGCTTTCCCACCCATCTTTGTACCATCCGCAAACTTGGCTACATTACACTCGATCCCTTCATCCAAGTCATTAATGTAGATTGTAAATAGTTGGGGCCCCAGCACCGATCCTTGTGGCACCCCACTAGTTACTGTTTGCCAACCAGAAAATTACCCATTTATCCCGACTCTCTGCTTTCTGTTAGTTAGCCAATTATCTATCCATGCTAATATGTTACCCCCAACTCCATGAGCTCTTATCTTATACAGTAACCTTTTATGTGGCACCTTATCGAATGCCTTCTGGAAATCCAAATACACCACATCCACTGGCTCACCCTTGTCCACCCTGCTTGTTACATCCTCAAAGAACTCCAGCAGATTTGTTAAACATGATTTCCCTTTCCTAAAACCATGCTGACTCTGTTTGACTGCAGTATGTTTTTCTAAATGCCCTGCTACTGCTTCCTTAATGAAGGACTCCAGCACTTTCCCAACGACAGATGTTAAGCTAACTGGTCTATAGTTTCCTGCTTTCTGTCTCCCTCCTTTCTTAAATAGGGATGTTACATTTGCGGTTTTCCAATCTGCTGTGCCCTCTCCAGAGTTCAGGGAATTTTGGTATATTGCAACCAATGCATCCACTTCTTTTAAGACCCTAGGATGCAGGCCATCTGGTTCAGGGGACTTGTCGTCTTTTAGTCCCATTATTTTACCGAGTACTATTTCCTTAGTGATAGTGATACATGGTTGTGTATGGGAAGTCGATGCAGGCAGTCTATCTGTGGGTGCAAGTGAAACTGCCTTGCATACATCCATTCATGCTTTTCTTGCTACTTTCAGAGCCACACATAGAAATGAACACTCATATAATAATAATTCAACTTTATTGTCATTGTACAATGCACAAGTACATGAACAACGAAATGTGATCTTGCAAGCTCCCATGAGTCCAGTACAAATAACATTAACATTAAACGTAAATAGCACCGTCCTGGGAGAAGCAAAGCCGCTGCGTCGGTGCGCGCCGCCATTCCATTTCCACCATTCCTCCTGTCCGACAATCTTCAGCCCAACGCCCGGGCTTGCTCACCAGCCGCCCCTCCCGGGGCTCCTTCCGTGACCTTCGCACCAACCGCCCCTCCTCGGGGCTCCTTCCGTGACCTTCTGCACCTGGTCTTCCCTGATGGTCACCCCGCCAGGTACTAACCAGGCCTGGCTCTAGCTTAGATTCCAAGCCTTGCCAGTGACCCTGTCCCTAGTCCCAGGAATTCACCTTTAACTGTCGTGCTATTCCTGTTATCAAATCCACCTTCTGATAGCCCAGTCCACTCAAATACATTTTGCTCACGCAAAATTTTTAAAAGTTATTTTATGACAATTTAACATCATTTTCTTTTCCTTTCTCTTAGATCTTTATAACCTCTGAATTCTGTATGTAAAGAACTCAATAGCTCATTATTCTGAACTGCATCGAGATAAAACCCCTGGAGAGATGGGGAAGGTGAGAAAAATAGTCAAAGTTATTGTTTTTGGCTCACAATTTTTAAATGGAAAACTATTATCTGCAGGAGTTGATGCATAAAGATAACACAAATTTATGATATACAAGCGATTCAATTCATTTTCCTTAACAGTTTTCATGTGAGTAATGTATTCAGCCAAAGGGACATGATTACTTTCTTATACTAGCCCTTTAATCAATTAGTCCATTAATAACTTTGAAAAAGTAGATTTTAATAATTTGCCAATGAATCTAATTTAAATTCTTCTGGACTAGCGTCAATTGCTTGAGAGGGTGGGGGGTGGTGGAGAGGAATTTTCCAGGTTTTTCACTGTCCCAGGAGATTACATGGCTCCTGGTGGATAGGAAAGTGTCTGAATCATGATGCATGAGGCATCACGACTGTTTGGGACGGGATAGATGAACCAGCTGATCTTTTCCTGGCTGACATTTTCGTATGTTCATATGTAAATTTTCAGCCCTATGAACTTGTGACTGTAATAATCGCAAACTGTACGTAAAGAAATATATTTTAACTTGACAATAATAGTTATGACCCAGGACATGGTTCCCACTTCAGTTCCCCATTTGGTGCCTTTTCCAATTTGTTCGATGAAGGTTCCTACAAATGAGTGAGCTGTAAATCTATATGCCTGCATTAGTAAAAAAGTATTTATTTTTGGAATGTCTACAGAGTCGCTGATAACCCGAGAAGTTAGAAGTGTGACCAAGCTCTGCAATAAGTTAGTAAGACATTTTGGCCCCTGAAATTCCACAGGCAGCAATTGGGATCGTTGCTTTGGGATCGTGCCCACCAGTGCCCTCCAACACGGACCTCTACTTGAGTTTGTGGGGTCAATGGGAGAACATCTCATTTGAATGAGGCAGGTGGGCACAAGAGCCACTTGGGGCACACCTGTGGTGCTCAACTGACTCATGCCAGCAGGAATTCAATTCAATTTTTATTTTATTTTATTTGTCATATATGCAGCAGACGTGTGTACTGCACAATGAAATGTTGATTTTTACAAGTCCTCCCTTCAGCTGGCCATCCGGCTGTCCATTGGCCCGCCATGGGGGGGGATAGCCCTGGGAATGCTCTGAATGGCCCCTAAAAGAGGGCCGATCCAGGATAAAAATGCTTCTTCCTCCTCGGTGGCCGAGGTCACTTGTGGAGGACACCATGCCTCATCTTTCAGATGGCAGTTCCAGCCCTTACAAGGCAACAAGGAAACTCCCAGAAATGGCAGAGAGCACACGTAACTGAATCTCCCTTGTTTCCTTGGGAATTCACCACCAGAGTTATGGTGGGAGATCAATAGAATCCCTGTGGAATATTTGGGTCACTGGTTTAGAGGCTTGCATGTGTAATTTCTAACTTTAATCCCCTAAGGGGATTTCAAGATGGCAGTGCGTTAAAAGGCAGCTCATTGAGTGAGGATTATTAAAAGGGGCACCATCTAAATAAAAACAATAGTGTTCTTTGAGGTGAAGGGAAGAAGGACCAGAAGAGACTTGTGTCATATGGCCAAGACTTGTATTATTATCTTGTCTCTTAACAAATGCATTATAAACTATTTACCAAACATTTAGTATAAGGAAAGTGCCCCCTTTAAGCTATCTGGGTACTTACCATGGCCCTTATTAATATTAAATGAACATAACAAATACAAATGATTTCACTATCGCTAATGAACCGCTTGTGACCTTGCATGACTTCCACCCACCCCTCCAACATCGCTGGAACCCCGGCCCAGTTTCCTGGGGAAGGGATCATTTGACAATGCAGCGCAAGGGTCCTGTCAGAATGAATGTCACAAAAAGGGAACCTGCCCTGCAGAAGAGGGAAATGTTGCCAGCGCTGCAGCTGCCAGAAGAGACATGAGTGGAATTAAAGGGGGAGAAGCAGCCCAAAGATTGGAGCTTAGCCAAGACAAGGCCTTCAGCAGGTAAGTGCTGGGGTGAAATAGAGGGAGAGAAGGCCGCTACAAAATCCTCTCTTTCAATGCGGGCACCTCAGGGTCATTGCCGCCAACTTGTCCTTGGTGGCCTCAGGAAGCAGTGGTAAAATACGCAGATGGAAGGGAAATCATCAGCTATGGTCTGTGCACTGCAAAGATCCAAGCAAAACTGAGGTGACCGCAATGAGATTGTGGTTTTATACCTTTGATTCTGTTGAAGTCAATCAATCATGATCAAGGGGACAAATAGTATGGACCCTCATAACACTAAAACATAGAATTATGAAGATGTTCCCAGTAAATTCCAGTGAGAAGATAAACCTCTTGTTTGGAACCTTTCATCATCATCTGACAGACATCAGCATGAAACAATAGCAAACATCAATCCACCAACAGCCTTCTCATAAACAAAATTCCGATAACAAAATTACGATCGGGAAATTCCTCGAAGCTGCTCCTATAAACGGGGATAACAACAGAAAACGCTGGAAAAACTCAGCAGGCCAGGCAACATCCGTGGAGAGAGCAACGGAGTCAACGTTTCAGGTCGAAGACCCTTCGTCAGGACTGAGAAAAAAAAGGCAGGAAATGAAACAGATTAAGGAGCAAGTAGGGGGCTGGGAAATGGGGGAGGGGATGAAAAAACAAAAGGGAAGGTCTGGGAGGGGTGAGGAGACATTAAGAGATATTCAAGGCAAGACGAGATGGTAATAGGACAAGTAAAGAGACAAAGGATGGCTCTAGATGAAGTGTGAAATGCGCTGGCAGAATGAAAGACAGTTGCCATGTGGGAGAAAGAGAAACATAAGGAAAAGGCACAAACCAAAAGTGTGGATAAAAAATATATAAAAATATAATAGGGGCGAAGGTTATGATCTGAAATTGTTGAACTCGATATCGAGTCCGGAAGGCTGTAAAGTGCCTAATTGGAAGATGAGGTGCTGTTCCTCGAGTTTACGTTGAGCTTCCGTGGAACAATGCAAGAGGCCAAGGATGGTGAGGTCTGAGTGGGAATGGAGCAGTGAATTGAAATGACAGGCGACCGGAAGCTCAGGGTCACCCTTACGGACTGAACGTAGGTGTTCCGCAAAGCGGTCACCCAATCTACGTTTGGTCTCCCCAATGTAGAGGAGACCACATCGTGAGCAATGAATACAGTATACTAGATTGGAAGAAGTACAAGTAAATTGCCGTTTCACCTGGAAGGGGTGTTTGGGGCCCTGGACAGTGGGAAGGGGTTAAGTATAAGGGCAGATGTTGCATCTCCTGCGCTTGCACGGGAAGGTGCCGGGCGAAGGGGAAGGGGTGCTGGGGGTGATAGAGGAGTAGACTAGGGTGTTGCGGAGGGAGTGTCCTCGACCGTGTCCGTTCTATCTCCCGCACTTCTGCCCTCACCCCTGCCCCTCCCTCCCAGAACCACGATAGGGTCCCCCTTGTCCTCACCTTTCACCCCACCAGCCTCCACATTCAACACCATTTCCGCCACCTCCAACGTGATCCCACCACCAAACGCATCTTCCCCTCCCCTTTCAGCGTTCCGCAGGGACCGCTCCCGCCGAGACACCCTAGTCCACTCCTCTATCACCCCCAGCACCCCAGCGCATTTCACACTTCATCTACAGCCATCCTTTGTCTCTTTACTTGTCCTATTACCATTTCGTCTTGCCTTGAATATCTCTTAATGTCTCCTCACCCCTCCCAGACCTTCCTTTTTGTTCTTTCATCCCCTCCCCCATTTCCCAGCCCCCTACTTGTTTCTTAATCTGTTTCATTTCCTGCCTTTTTTTTCAGTCCTGACGAAGGGTCTTCGACCTGAAACGTTGACTCTGTTTCTCTCTCCACGGATGCTGCCCTGGCCTGCTGAGTTTTTCCAGCGTTTTCTGTTGTTATTTCGGATTTCCAGTATCCGCAGTATTTTGCTATCCTATAAACGGGGTTTCCGCTCTATTTCCAGTGAAGTGGCTGAGCGGGAACAGCTCCGAGGAAGTTCCTGACCTACAGGTTGTGACAGGATGCAAAACTTCACACAGCTGAGGACAATTTCCTCCCTTCAAATAGAGCTATCTAATTATGCTAAGTCAGGATTGGATGCTTGGGCCTCATTGAAACAAGAAAGAACAGTCAACCGATGGGTCGTGATTTTTTTTTGAACCCTTAAAAAGAAACTACCACAAATTTTCGATTTATAGCAGTAACTATTAAATTTCTTTAACAGTGAGACATCAGTATAATATCATCATCCTCAGTGTTTGATATACTAGGGCTGCCAGCTGTTCAGCTTTGGACCAGACAGTCTGGCTTTTGAGTGGGGTGTCTGGTAATTACTAAGATGTAGAAATCCATTTTTCCACTTCTGTTCTCAAGATGTGAAAGCAATAGTTATTAAGGTTACTAAGGTTTTCAATGCATATTCATCACCGGCAAAACAAGCTTCAGGACTCCAGAGAGGATCCCACCCACCCTGCGTCCAGTTATAGACTAGACAAAGCTAACTTGCCAATGCTAACTTGATAATCACCAGTACTGATCCTTGACTTCCTCCTACTGAGAAGGGCCAAAAGTGACCATGACATGCTATCTAAAAACCACCATCAGCAGCTCTGACACTCACCTAAACCCTGATTTTAACCTGGAGTAGGAATCGGGGGTGGGGGGGGGGGGGCGGTGGGGTGGGGGGGGGGGCGGTGGCTGGTGTAGAGGCCGAAGTGGGTGGCGATCCATCAGCCCTCCCAGAGAGTGATGCCCGGGCGATTTTAGCTCCCAAGCCTTATTTAAATCCCACCTCACTGACTTCCGCCCGAAGCTGACTGGGATGATGTACAGGCCAGTGGGTAGGAGCGGGAAATCGTGCAGGCGCCACTGGGGAGCCACGGAAACGGCTCCCGTCAAGGTCTGGGCCAATCACAGCTGGAGGAGAGCAAGCTCAAGGTTTCCTTGTTGAGTCAGAAGGAGAACTCCTGGGCCACAAGGAACTATAGCAAAAGTTAAAAGAAAGTCTTACTTATCTGGAACTCCTGGCCCGATCTGCGGGCTCTGCATGGCTGCCATTTTAACCACCCACCCGCCACGTTCCCACCAGGCACGCAGGGTTCAAATCTAGTTTTCATCTTGAAATTTTTTTTATTATTCACTTAGTGGTCACCAGATGCTGATGTCAAGAGGCTACGTACTGCTGACTATAAATACTCATGAAATTATATAGGTGGAAATTTTTATCAGATTTCATTAAAATCATTTTGCTCGTGATTAAAAGAGTTTCGATAATGATCATGCTGCCGCACGCTGAGAAAAATAAAACTCATTTTTATAAAAAGGCGGAGTGCTTTGTTTCATAAATCAGACAGATTCTTAACAAGTAAATTTCTAACACCAGTATTTGGTAACAAAATGCTTTCAATGGTCTCTCCAAGGTAAGTAGGAAACATCCACTCTGAAGCTTGATTTTCATTGACTCATGGTTTACGGCACAGAAGGCCATTCAGCCCATCGTGTCTGTGCTGGCCGAAAAAGAGCTTCCCAGCCTAATCCCATTTTCCAGCTCTTGCTCTGTAGCCCTGTAGGTTACAGCACTTCAAGTGCACATCCAAGTACTTTTTAAATGCTATGAGGGTTTCTGTCTCTACCACCCTTTCAGGCAGTGAGTTCCAGACTCCCACCACCCTCCGGGTGAAAAAAGTTCTCCCCAACTCCCCTCTAATCCTTCTACCAATTACTTTAAATCTATGACCCCTGGCTATTGAACTCTCTGCGAAGGGAAATAGGTGCTCCCTATCCGGAGCTCCCTATCCACTCTATCTCGGCCCCTCATAATTTTATACATCTCAATTAAATCTCCGCTCAGCCTCCTCTGCCTGGGCATCCCAGAGGAAGCTTCTCCCTCCTGGCGGGCACAGGCTGCACTCTCCCCCTGGGCCCCGCTCTACCCCCGGGCCCCGCTCTCACCCCGGGCCACGCTCTCCCCCCGGGCCCCTCTCTCCCCCCGGGGCCCCCCTCTCCCCCTGTGCCCCGCGCTCCGCCGGGCCCCTCGCTCCCCCGGGCCCCGCTCTCCCCCGGGCCCCTCTCTCCCCCCGGGCCCCACTCTCCCCCTGTGCCCCGCGCTCCGCCTGGCCCCTCTCTCCCCCCGGGCCCCTCTCTCCCCCGGGCCCCGCTCTCCCCCCGGGCCCCTCTCTCCCCCCGGGCCCCGCTCTCCCCCCGGGCCCCTCTCTCCCCCGGGCCCCTCTCTCCCCCCGGGCCCCCCTCTCCCCCTGTGCCCCGCGCTCCGCCGGGCCCCTCGCTCCCCCGGGCCCCGCTCTCCCCCCGGGCCCCTCTCTCCCCCGGGCCCCTCTTTCCCCCCGGGCCGCGCTCTCCCCCCGGGCCCCACTCTCCCCCCGGGCCCTGCTCACCCCCCAGGCTGCGCTCTCCCCCCGGGCCCCTCTCTCTCCCCGGGCGCCGCTCACCCCCCCCCCCCGGGCCGCGCTCTCCCCCCGGGCCCCACTCTTCCCCCGGGCCCCGCTCTCCCCCCAGGCTCCGCTCTCCCCTTCGGGCCCCGCGCTCCTCCTGCCCACATCCCCCTCGCCGCCTCTCCCCTTGGGCCGCGCTCTCCCCCCAGGCCCCACTCTCCCCCCGGGCCCCGCTCTCCCCCTGGGCTCCGCTCTCCCCCTGGGCCCTGCTCTCTCCCCAGGCCCCGCGTGTAAAGTTAAGGCACATGGGATTGGGGGCAAGGTGCTGACTTGGATAGAGAACTGGTTGGCAGACAGGAAGCAAAGAGTTGCAATAAACGGGTCTTTTTCCGAGTGGCAGGCAGTGACTAGTGTGGTACCGCAGGGATCAGTCCTAGGACCCCAGCTATTCACAATATATATTAATGATCTAAACGAGGGAACTAGATGTAATATCTCCAAGTTTGCAGATGACACAAAGCTGGGTGGGCGTGTGTGCTGTGAGGAGGATGCCGAGAAACTCCAGTATGATTTGGACAGGTTGGGTGATTGGGCAGATGCATGGCAGATGCAGTATAATGTGGATAAATGCGAGGCTATCCACTTTGGTGGCAAAAACAGGCAGGCAGATTATTATCTGAACAGCAATAGATTGGGAGAAGGGGAAGTGCAACGAGACCTAGGTGTCCTTGTGCGCCATTCGCTGAAGGTAAGCATGCAGGTGCAGCAGGCGGGTAAGAAGGCAAATGGTATGTTGACCTTCGTAGCGAGAGGGTTCGAGCACAGGAACAAGGATGTCTTGCTGCAGTTGTACAAGGCCTTGGTGAGACTACATCTTGAGTACTGTGTGCAATTTTGGTCGCCTTATCTGAGGAAGGATGTTCTTGCCATGGAGGGAGTGCAGCGAAGATTCACCAGACTGATACCTGGGATGGCAGGAATGACATATGAGGAGAGATTGGGTCGATTGGGCTTATACTCGCTGGAGTTTAGAAGAATGAGAGGGGATCTCATTGAAACTTATAAAATTCTAACAGGACTAGACAGACTAGATGCAGGAAGGATGTTCCCGATGGTCGGGGAGTCCAGAACCAGGGGTCACAGTCTAAGGATAAGGGGTAAGCCATTTAGGACAGAGATGAGGAGGAATTTCTTCACCCAGAGAGTGGTGAACCTGTGGAATTTTCTACCACAGAAGGCAGTTGAGGCCAATTCATTAAATATATTCAAGAAGGAGTTAGATATATTTCTTAGGGCTAAAGGGATCAAGGGATATGCAGAGAAGGCAGGGACAGGGTACTGAACTTGGATGATCAGCCATGATCTCATTGAATGCCGGAGCAGGCTCGAGAGGCCGAATGGCCTACTCCTGCTCCTATCTTCTATGTTTCTATGTTTCTCCCCCCGGGCCCCACTCTCTCCCCAGGCCCCGCTCTCCCCCCGGGCCCCACTCTCTCCCCGGGCCCCGCTCTCCCCCCGGGCCCCACTCTCTCCCCGGGCCCCGCTGTCCTCCTGCCCATATCCCCCTCGCCGCCTCTCCGCCGGCCCCTGGCTCTCTCCCTTCACTCTCCCACCGGCCTCTGGGTCTATCCCCTCACTCGGCCCCTAGGCCTCGCCCCCTGAGCCTCTCCCCATGTAACGATCAATAACATGTCATTCTATAGTGGACACTAGGTGGAGCCGTAGAGCTGTATATAGCTGTATGTATAAGACTACACTACCCAGCTGTATGATATTAAGACTACATTACCCATGAGGCACTAGGCTACCCACAAGGCAGCAGTCAAGATGGAAGCCTCTACAAGATGCTGTACAAGTCCACATGTGCTCAATAAAAGTAGCTAGCAAAAGCTAGCTGTGTTCATTATAAGAATGTCTATTTATTAATGAACATAACATGGTACCAGGATGGTGAAGTGTGGTAAACCACTTTTGTCGTTCACTATCGTTACACTATAGTTATCACTGTTATATCGTTACTCTATGGTTATCACTGTTCACACTGTTGTATCACTATACGAGGTCGCCTCTTGTCACGCTGTTATACCTGGGCTGACCACTGCTGACTCCGCCCATGGCTCCACCTACCTGCCCAGGTATAAAGGTGGTCGACTGTTGGTATTCCTCCTTGTTGGATCCTATCACCCACGAGGGTGGGCTCTGTTATTTAGCCAATAAAAACCTATAGTTACTTTCTTAACTCGTCGCTTTTCATTGGATGAATTGATAGGTATATCAATTTTATTGGCTAAGTTTTAAAATGTCGACACTTGAGCAGTCAAACGACCAGTCAAACGACCAGCCAAGCGACCAGCCAGACGCCCAGCTACAACAGCCACAGCAGCCAGCCTGGCTGCGAGCCCTCCGACCACCGTACCTGGATCTAAACCCACAGGCAGCAAACTCAGCCCTCGACTTCGAACACTGGCTGAGCTGTTTCGAATCCTACCTGGGAGAATCCGGCGTGCCTCAGAAATCCATGCTAAGAGTTCTGACCGCCCAAGTGAGCCCTAAAGTATTCGCACTCATCCGGGACCTTAAAACATACGAAGCCGCCATCAACCTGCTGAAACAACAGTACCGGAGCCTGGTAAACTCCATGTATGCCAGACACCTCCTAAGATCCCGCCCGCAACAGCCAGGAGAGTCAGTAGATGAATTTTTACGGGCGCTACAAGCACTCGGCAGGGACTGTGACTTTAAAGCGGTATCAGCGGCAGAAAATACTGAAGATAATGTCCGCGATGCCTTCGTGAAAGGCCTGCGGTCCGACTACGCACGGCAAAGACTTCTTGAAGCAAAGGACCTTGACCTGAACACAGCTGCAGCCCTCGCTCGCTCCCTAGAAGTGGCCCATCGGGACCTCGAGGCGTACTCCAGGTACAGTAATTTGCGACCCTGGGACTCGGGACCGACCCCGACCGCGATACCCCTCGCAGCGCCACCCCTGGGACCTACCTCTGCGTCGGCGTCCCGGACCCGATCGGGACCGCCACCCCCGGTACCGGCTGCGACTTCGGACCCCCGCGATCGGGCCGCCGGCTGCTTCTTCTGCGGCCAGGCGAAACATCCTAGGGCGCGCTGCCCAGCGAGAAACGCGACGTGCTCAAGCTGCCTGAAGAAAGGCCACTTTGCTAAGGCCTGCAGAGGCCAACAGAGATCAACAGAGGCCAGCAGTGCCTCATGCGAGTTGTGGGGGCGGCCATCTTCCATCAAGGCCACAGATGCCAGCATCCCCACGTGTGAGTCATGGGGGTGGCCATCTTTAATCCAGGCAACCGACACCAGCAGTGCCTCATGTGAGTTGTGGGGGCAGCCATCTTCTCCGCCATTTTGTCCAACCTCGTGGGCGCCGCCATTTTACCCTCCACGCTCGACCACCACCTCGCCTCCAGACTCGACCACCGCCTCACCCGCAGACTACGGCAGCTCGCTGAGC
This sequence comes from Somniosus microcephalus, assembly GCF_052327205.1. Classification (NCBI taxonomy): domain Eukaryota; kingdom Metazoa; phylum Chordata; class Chondrichthyes; order Squaliformes; family Somniosidae; genus Somniosus; species Somniosus microcephalus. The sequence goes on from NC_140989.1 coordinate 64,301,994, forward strand.
CACACACTAGCCTCCGTCACACTGGACCAAGCCCGCCCGCACCACCTGTCCAAGTCCATGATGGACATCAAAGTAAACGGCCGCGCCACGACCTGCCTGTTCGACAGCGGAAGCACGGAGAGTTTCATCCACCCAGACACGGTGAGCCACTACTCCCTCACTGTCCGGCCAACGCGCAACCGGATCTCGATGGCATCGAGGTCCCACGCCACAGACATCAGTGGCTACTGTGTCGTGACTGTAGTGGCGCTTCTTAGTTTCCAAACAGGCAGCCACTGAGCTGTGGGGTTTTTAACAACGAGTAGACGCGTGTCGAAATAAAACGTTCCCAAACGTAGCTTTGTCTTTTAAACTGTTTACTATAACACTTAACAAACGGAATTACAAAGCAAACACGTATAAACGAACACGGTCAAAAACTGTACTGCTCCAAACCTCACAACTTCTGCCTCCTTCAACCACGTGCAGTTTAAACTGTAAAATAGCTGCACCCATGTGTGGCTTAGGGACTGTTCCATTGTGGCAAGAATGAAGGGGGTGTCTCGGACTATACTACTGGAGCAAGAAAATAGGGGGTTTCTTAATACAATAAGTCGGTCAGGTAAATTAACTGTATTATGCCATTTAACCACTATTTTAAAGTATTTTCTTAAGCTTTTATGGCTCTTACATTCCGGCCCCTAATTGACTAGGCACATGAAGCATATCAATTACTCAAACATTAAGAGTCATAAACTAATGAGTTCAACATATTTACAATATAAGTGTCCACTTTTTTCGTTCGGGAACCTTTCACGCTGCTTCTTGTAGCAGGCAGAGCTTTGTGATCGATCTTTCCAGGGTACTGGTCTTGGTTTGCAAACAAACGCGACGAACGACGCCTCTGGAGTCTGGCATGGTCTTAATTATTTTTCCCATCAACCAAGAATTTCTAGGGGCTGAATCATCCACAATTAAGACAATGTCTCCGACAATGAAGTTCCTCTTTATTTTGGACCATTTTTGACGCTCCTGTAGCAGAGGTAAGTGTTCTCTTGTCCATCTGGTCCAGAAAAGGTCTGACATATACTGAACTTGCCTCCACTTCCGACGGGCATACAGATCTTCCTTTTTGAAGACTCCCGGGGGCATGGCTGGCTGTATTTTCAACAACAACAGGTGGTTCGGAGTCAGGGCTTCGAGGTCATTGGGATCATCTGATGTCTTAGTTATCAGTCGGTCATTAATGATGGCTTCGACCTCGCACAGAACGGTTTGGAGTCCCTCGTCGTCAAGCGCTTGCTGCTTCAGTACAGAACTGAGTAGTTTTCTTACGGTGTGTATCTGTCTTTCCCAGACACCTCCGTGGTGGGATGCAGCCGGAGGATTGAAGATCCACTTAATTCCTGTTTGCATCATGGCTTCCTGTATTTTAAGCTGATTCCAACCTTCAATAGCTTCCCGTAGTTCTCTCTCCGCTCCGACGAAATTAGTGCCATTATCAGAACGCATAATGGACACCTGTCCTCTTCTACAGACAAAGCACCGCAAGGCGTTAATACAGGAATCAGTGTCAAGCGTGTGTGCCACCTCAATATGAACAGCTCTGATGGTCAAACAAGTGAAAAGCACACCATATCTCTTGACAAGGCTCCGTCCTCGCTTTACCTCGAAAGGCCCGAAATAGTCCACCCCTACGTTTGTAAATGGGGGCTTGTCCGGTAACAAACGGTCTTCAGGCAGGTCTGCCATTTTCTGCTCCCCAGCTCTAGCGTGTAACCGTCTGCAAGCAATGCATTCAGAGAGTATTTTTCTTATTATGGAATTAGCTCCTGGAATCCAGTATCTTTGTCTTAGCTTCGCAAGCACGTGATTCCTCCCACTGTGTCCAATACTCTGGTGTATATGCTGAAGAATGAGGGTAGCAACCCGGAGGTCCTTAGAAAGGATAGCAGGATGCTTGGCCTCCTCTGGCATAGCAGATTTGTTTAGTCTCCCTCCCACCCTCAGTACTCCATCTTGCAGTGTAGGGTCCAGCTTGTAGATATGACTACCTTTCTTGATTGGAGTATTTCGCTGTAGAGCTTCGATTTCTTCTGGGTATCTTTGTCTTTGACTGAAGCGAGCTATCTCCTTCTCAGCCTTGGCCAAATCCTCCACGGTCAATGAATTCTTGCCCAATGTGGTCTTGTGATGATGCGTATACTGCTGTAGAAGCATTCTCTGCTTATCAGGGTTACTTTCAGACTGACTGATAGTGGCTCGGTACTCTTTTCTCTTACCGCTCAGGTGTAGCAGCAACTCTTTCAACCTTAGAAACCATGCAACTGCTTTCCTCAACTGGTGCCATCCTGAGAAATGGTTAACAAGCTTGTTCACTGTGTCAAAGTTCTCTTTCGTAGTTATGAGATTTACTGTGACTGATCTCTTGACTTCGACGTCGTCTTCAGCAATCTGACTTGGCATATCTGGTCTTTCTGGCCATGATCTCTCTGTTTCCAGCAGATAACTTGGGCCTTGTATCCAAGTTTCACTCCTCATGAAGTTTTCGGCCTTCAATCCCCGTGAGGCTTGATCTGCTGGGTTTAATGAGGTGTTTACATACCTCCATTGAGATGGTTGTGTAGCTTCTCTAATGGATGAGATTCTGTTTGCTACGAAGGTCTTGAAGCGTATCTTCTCATTCTCTATATACTTCAGCACCGTCGTGCTATCCGTCCAGAAGACAGATTCTTCTAGTGGGAGCTGTAACTCTTTCCGCATCGCCTGGTCAACTTTAACTGCAACAACCGCTGCCGTCAACTCCAGTCTCGGGATGGTGACCTGCTTCAGCGGAGCCACCCTGGATTTCCCCATGAGGAAGGCACAATGTTTCTGGCCCTGTTGATTTGTCAGCAAGAGGTAAGTAGCCGTGCCATAGCCGTCCTCACTGGCGTCCGAGAAATGATGTAGTTGAGCCGTCTTTGTAACTCCAAAACTCACGGGCTTGATGCATCTACTGACGTTGAAGCTAGAAAGTTGTTGCAAATCTGTCAACCATCTGTGCCATCTCTGAGCTTGACCTTCTGGGATATCTTCATCCCATCCTCTCTTGTCTCTACACAGCTCTCGTAGCATCAGCTTCACCGGCAGAATGAGTGGTGCCAGGAATCCAAGAGGGTCGTAGATGGAACTGACCACGGAGAGAATCCCTCGTCTTGTGGATGGTCTTTCGTTCACCATTATCCTGAAGTTGAACGTGTCTGACTCGATGCACCATTGTACACCAAGAGCTCTCTCGATAGGAAGGACATCATGGCTCAGGTCCAGATCTTTGACTTCAGTGGCTCTTTCCTTTTCTGGGATAGAAGCTAGAACTGCTCTGCTGTTGCTTATCCACTTAGTCAGATGGAATCCTCCATTCGAACACAGAGTTCTAAGGTCTCTTGACAGTGCGATGGCATCGTCTTCTGTTGACACGGACTTCAGACAGTCGTCGACATAAAGGTTTCTGAAGATTGTCTCCACAGCCTCTGATGGTGCTTTGCCTTTGCCATCTTCTGCAGTTTTTCTGAGAGCGTAGCTTGCACAGCTGGGAGATGATGTGGCTCCGAACAAGTGAACGGCCATTCTACATTCCACCATCGCTTGACTAACGTCACCATCTGGCCACCAAAGGAAGCGCAGAAGATCAGCATCTTCATCAGGGATTCTAACTTGGTAGAACATTGATTCTATGTCTGCCATCATGGCAACGAGCTCTTGTCTAAACCTAGTCAAGACGCCAATGAGGGTATTAGTAAGATCAGGACCTTGAAGCAGCTGGTCATTCAGTGAAGTTCCTCTGAATGAGGCGGCGCAGTCAAACACTACACGGATCTTTTTCTTCTTTGGGTGATACACCCCGTGATGAGGAATGTACCAGACCCTTCCATCGTCTCTGTTCAACTGTTCCTCGGGCACCTTTACAGCATAGCCTTTCGCTATGATGTTTCTCATGAAGTCTTTGTAGTCTTCGTGAAAGTCGGGGTTCTTGTTCAGCTTTCTCTTTAGACTGATGGCGCGTTGCTCTGCTATGCAGCGATTGTTCGGCATCTTCGCGGTCTGTCTTCTCAGTGGCAAACCAATGTGATAGTGGCCATCAATGAACTGTGTAAGCCTTGTCATCAAACCCATGAACTGATGGTCTTCTTGTGACATCTCTGTCTTTTCCTCACAGCTGCGTTCTGAGAAGTCTGCGTTGAACTGCTGGATCAACAGCTCTTCAATGCTTGCGATAGAGATGCGATTAACTGTGACGTTTTGTCGTTCCTCCTTGTTCGACTTGTGGCCATCATCTCTCCTTACCGGTCCATTGACTACCCATCCAAGGGCTGTCCTGACGGCGTAGGGTCCGTCATCCTTGCTGTTTATCACCTGCCATGGCTCCATAGTTTTGTAGGCATTGGTTCCAATTAATAGGCCAATTTCTGCTTCAATGTATGGGAGACGCACCTTTTCTAGGTAAGGCCATCTATCCACATCCTTCTGCAGGGCTAGGTTCCCTATTCTAACAGGAATCTCCCTCTGTGTGAAAACATTAGGCAGGTCTATGAAGTCCTTCTCTTCAAGTCCACACACTTCTAGGTCTGACAGGATATAACTTTGCATTGACTTCTCATGACCCATGGTGCGTAATAGGATTTCTGTTCTTCTGCCTCTAACGTTCAGCTGTCGCATGAGTGATTCTGTGCAGAACGTTGCTGAGCTACCTGGATCCATGAAGGCGTAAGTCTCCACAAGCTTCTCGCTCCTCTTAGACTTGATCTTTACTGGTACGATGGCAAGAATACAGTCACTGTCACCGGCCCCAGTGAGTCCACAAGTCTCTGGTTCTAGCGACACCAGAGCACTTGAGACAACCTTCTCTTCGGTATTGTTTTCTTCACTCTTCTTAGAGACTTGTTCTTCTTTATGGATATGCAGCAGACTGGGATGTTTCCGAGTGCACTCTCTGCATGTTGTTCTTTGCTTACAGTTTCTACTCAGGTGCCCCTGAGAGAGCCATCCAAAGCATAGGCCGTTGCACTTCAGGAATTCGATTCTGTCCTTATGTGGCTGTGCTTTGATGTCGCTGCAGAAATCCAATGTATGATTCTTCTGGCAGAATAAGCATGGCTTCTGAAAGGCATTAGCAGACGTCACTGTGCTGCTCTTTTTGGGAGATGAGTTCTGGGGCCTTTCTTCCTCGGCCTGGGTGACGATAGTTGCAAAGCTGCTTCCCCTGGAACCACCTTTCCTGAGAGTCTTTGATTCAACGGGCTTGGCTTTCACTCTTCCATTGGTGGTCGGGCTGACGTCTTGGATGTTTCCAAACAATGGGTCCCTAGCAATTTTAGCCTGTTTGTCTATGAAATTCACTAAGTCTGCAAACCTGGCTCTACCTTTCCGTCTCTCCATTATCTCAAAGGCTGTTCTTCTCCATTGTTCTCTCATCCTGTAAGGAAGCTTAGAGATGATGATTCTCATAGTCGTAGGATTGTCCATCTCTTCCATGAATTCAACATCCTCCATGGTGTTGCGACATCCTATGAGGAAAAGAACATATGCGTTCAATGCCTCTCCGTCCTCCGATCTGATCTGTGGCCACTTGGTAGCCTTTTCGATATATGCAGTGGCTATCTTCAGCTCGTTACCATAGTGCTCCTGCAGCAACTTCCTGGCTTCTATGTATCCCCGGTCCGGTCTCATGTGTTCACAGCTTCTGACCAGGTCTTGTGGCTTACCACTGGTGTACTGTCCCAGGTAGTACAACTTATCACTGCTGCTCTCTGTTTTGGAGTCAATGGCTTGTTCAAAGGATCTGATGAAGGGCTTATACTTGAGTGGGTCACCTTGGAACACTGGTATGTCTCTTTGAGGGAGTCGAAACAGATTCTGTTGTTTTACAAACATCTCTGTAATTTCGTTCTGACGTTGCATCACTCGGTATAGGCTTCTCCCTGTGTCTTCAGGCCTCTGGTGGTCATCAGCAGGGTCTAGTCTAGACCGTCTGACGTCTGGGGTAGCATCACGTGCTCCTGTTAGTGGAGAGGCCACTCTTCCACGCTGTAATGCCAGGGGATTGCCTTCGGGCTCTGTTGTAACTCTTGAAGGTGCCCTGGATCCAACTCTATGTGACAACGTTGACTGGCAGTGGCTCCCGCCATCCCGTGAGCCTTCATAATCTTCGTACGCACTCAACCTGGCATCTGAGACCTCGATAGCTGTTTTTATCTCCAGCTGTTCTTTCTTTGCCTGCACCTGGGCCCGTTGGGCCTGCAGTTGGGCCTCTTGGACCTGCAGTTGGGCCTCTTCCCGTTCAAGAGCTTGCTTCTCCGCTAAAGATGCTGCGCGCGCCATCAACGCCGCCCGTTCGGCCTCCGCTCTCATGCGTCGCGACGAGCTTGTGGTAGAAGCGACTGACCTGCGTCCAGAAACAGAGCTACCTTCTTTTTGATTTTTGCTCGGTCTGGCGGAAGTCTCTGAAATGCTATCATCTGGTCCGACTTCATCGTCAACTTTATCTTTCTCTGCTGTATCAGCGTCTTGACGAATCTTTAACATCCACTGTTCCGTGGCCTTGATATAGTCCTTAATGCTGGTTGATTTAAGATCAAACCAGTTGTGCTGATCAGCGTTTTCCCTCTTCTTCAGGCAGAAGTGCTAATACATCTTCATTGAGTACATTAAATTCTTCATGCAGCTTGGAGAAATCGTAATACATCATGTCTTCAGCTTTCTTAATATTAGCATTATCTTCCATGAGACGATCGATTATCTTCATTTTTCCAGTTATCTGAGCTAATTTAGCCTTCCTTGCACCTATGCTTCTATGTAACTTCTCTTCCATTGCCTTTGGGGTGAGCTTTATTTCCCTCTTTTGGCCAGCAATCTTTCTGGCTGATGGAAGCTCCTGGCTCCGTAAGGCCTCGGCCATTTTACCCGCAGCTCTTATTTAGCTTCTCAATAGAATGAACAAAGCAAGTCTCGGACTATACTACTGGAGCAAGAAAATAGGGGGTTTCTTAATACAATAAGTCAGTCAGGTAAATTAACTGTATTATGCCATTTAACCACTATTTTAAAGTATTTTCTTAAGCTTTTATGGCTCTTACAGTGACCCTGTCGGTTAAGGGCATGGAGTATAAAAATTTTAAACTCCTCGTCCTCCCCCAGCTCTGCGCTGCCGTCCTACTAGGGCTGGACTTCCAATCCCACCTCCAAAGCGTCACTCTAGCATACGGCGGACCCCTCCCCCCACTCACAGTTGACAACCAGCAGCCTTTAAACCGCCCACCGCGTAACACCTGCGGCCTATCCACCCTCAAGGTCCCGCCACCTTCACTGTTCGCTAACCTCACCCCCGACTGCATACCCGTCGCTACCAAGAGCAGGCGGTACAGCGCCGGGGACACAGCCTTCATTAGCTCTGAGGTGCAGCGTCTCCTGAAGGAGGGCATCATCGAGGGGAGCAGCAGCCCCTGGCGTGCCCAGGTCGTGGTCGTTAAGACCGGCAATAAAAACCGCCTGGTCATCGACTACAGCCAGACCATAAACCGGTACACCCAGCTGGACGCATACCCCCTTCCCCGCATATCTGATATGGTCAATCAGATTGCACAATATCGAGTATTCTCTACCATCGACCTTAAGTCGGCCTACCACCAACTCCCTATCCACCCTGAGGACCGCCAGTATACCGCCTTCGAGGCGAATGGCCGCCTCTACCACTTCCTTAGGGTTCCCTTCGGCGTTACCAACGGGGTTTCGGTCTTCCAAAGGGAGATGGACCGGATGGTTGACCAGAACGGGCTGCACGCCACGTTCCCCTATCTAGATAACGTCACCATCTGCGGCCGCGACCGGCAGGACCATGATGTTAATCTGGAGAGATTCCTCCGTACAGCCCAACGGCTGAACCTCACCTACAATAAGGAGAAATGTGTGTTTAACACCTCACGCCTTGCCATCCTCGGCTGCGTAGTAGAGGACGGACTCATCGGCCCCAACCCCGAAAGAATGCGCCCCCTCATGGAGTTACCACTGCCCAAAGGCGCTGAAGAGAACCCTGGGGCTCTTCGCCTACTATGCCCAATGGGTGCCCAATTATGCGGACAAAGCCAGACCCCTCATGAAGTCCACATCCTTCCCCCTTACGGAGGAAGTGTGCGCTGCCTTCTCCCTCATTAAGGGAGACATTGCTAAGGCCACAATGCACGCGGTGGATGAGTCCATCCCCTTCCAAGTGGAGAGCGATGCATCCGACTTCGCCCTAGCCGCTACCCTTAACCAGGAGGGGAGACCGGTGGCCTTCTTCTCAAGGACCCTACAGGGCCCTGAGATCCGACACTCGTCGGTCGAGAAGGAGGCCCAGGCGATTGTGGAGGCTGTACGACGCTGGAGGCACTACCTGGCAGGCAAACGATTTACCCTCCTCACCGACCAGCGTTCGGTCGCTTTTATGTTTAATAACAAGCTGAGGGGTAAAATCAAGAACGACAAGATCTTGAGGTGGAGAATCGAACTCTCCACCTATGATTATGATATCTTGTACCGGCCAGGTAAGCTGAATGAACCCCCTGATGCTCTATCACGAATTACATGCGCCAACGCGCAAATTGATAGACTCCAGACCCTCCACAACGACCTCTGCCACCCCGGAGTCACCAGACTTTACCACTTCATTAAGGCCCGCAACCTGCCCTACTCCATCGAGGAGGTCAGGACCATGACCAGGAACTGCCAGACCTGTGCCGGGTGCAAACCGCATTTCTTTAGGCCGGACAGAGCAAGCCTGATCAAGGCCACCCGCCCCTTCGAGCGCTTGAGCATCGATTTTAAGGGGCCCCTCCCGTCCTCTGACCATAATGTGTACTTCCTCAACATTGTTGATGAGTACTCCCGTTTCCCCTTCGCCTTCCCCTGCCCAGACATGACCAGTACCACGGTCATTAAATGCCTGAACGACCTCTTCGCCTTGTTCGGGTTCCCAAACTATATACATAGTGACCGGGGCTCCTCCTTCATGAGCGAGGAACTCCGCCAGTTCCTACTAGCAAGAGGTATTGCTGCAAGCAGGACCACCAGCTACAACCCTCGAGGGAACGGCCAGGTGGAAAGAGAGAACGCGACTGTATGGAAGGCCGTCCTCTTAGCCTTAAAGTCTAAGGGCCTCCCAACCTCCCGCTGGCAGGAAGTCCTCCCGGCAGCACTGCATTCCATCCGGTCACTACTTTGCACTGCCATTAACGCCACCCCCCATGAACGAATGTTTGTTTTCCCCAGGAAGTCGACTACGGGAACCACACTACCAACCTGGCTGACCTCTCCGGGGCCCGTCCTGCTGCGAAAGCACGTGAGGGCCCATAAAATGGACCCCCTGGTCGAGAGGGTGAACCTCCTGCACGCCAACCCTCAGTACGCCTATGTGGCATACCCAGACGGGCGGGAGGACACAGTCTCCTTGCGAGACCTCGCACCCTCGGGCATTCCGGAGACACCGCCTTCACCCCCCCCACCCCCCCCCGATTCCAGCTCAGGTAGACGGCATGCCGGAACCCCACGAACCCTCGCCGACCACGCAGACACCAGCACCACCACCGGAGAATGCAACACCGCCGCTGCGACGATCGGAAAGGCTTACGAGGCCCCCGGACAGACTGACATACCAGAACTGGTAGTACACATCACCCCGCCGGACTCAAATCTAAACAAGGGGTGAATGTGGTAAACCACTTTTGTCGTTCACTATCGTTACACTATAGTTATCACTGTTATATCGTTACTCTATGGTTATCACTGTTCACACTGTTGTATCACTATACGAGGTCGCCTCTTGTCACGCTGTTATACCTGGGCTGACCACTGCTGACTCCGCCCATGGCTCCACCTACCTGCCCAGGTATAAAGGTGGTCGACTGGCTGGTATTCCTCGTTGGATCCGATCACCCACGAGGGTGGGCTCTGTTATTTAGCCAATAAAAACCTATAGTTACTTTCTTAACTCGTCGCTTTTCATTGGATGAATTGATAGGTATATCATGAAGATCTGCTGAAAATTGTGAAAAGCGACATGGAGAATTTGAAGACACCAGAGCGTTTGAAACTCACAGAAAAAATCAACTACAATTGGCAGACTTTTAAACAGCAATTCGAACTCTACATTGCAGCCATCGGATTCGGTACGAAGCCAGACGCAAGGAAGATAGCGTTGCTGCTTACGGTTGCAGGCCCACAGGCGATAGAGGTATTTAATATATTTGTATTTAATCCAGCGGAGAACAGAGAAAAATTAGAAGATGTGCTAAAAAAATTTGATGCACATTGCTCTCCCAAAAAGAATGAGACGTATGAAAGATACATCTTCCATTCTCGGGCACAGCAACAAAATGAGACTTTTGATAGCTTTATAACTGATCTGAAACTGAAAGCACAGACATGTAATTTCTCTGAGCTCAAAGCATCCATGATTCGTGACCAGATTGTGTTTGGTATTCATGATAAAAAAAGTCAGGGAACGTCTGTTGAGAGAAACCGAACTAAATTTGGAAAATGCGGTGAAAATATGCCAAGCCAGCGAGCTAGCTTGAAATCACGCGAAGACTTTCAGTGAAATCAATAATGATGCGAATGTAATGAGTGATAATGCTGCTGTTGGTGCTGTGTCCTACAAGGGGAAGAAACGTGGGCAGAACAGAAATGAAAAGCAATCGGAGGATGAAATTTTTAATTGTAAACGCTGTGGTTACAAACACCAGTTAAGACAATGCCCAGCGTTTGGAAAAATGTGCACAAAGTGTAATGGAAAGAATCACTTTGCCAAACAATGCTTTTCAAAAGTAAAAACGACGAAAGGGCAACGAGTTAATGTGATTGAGGACACTGATTTAAGTGAGACATTTTTTGTAGGAATGGTGTCGTGACGATATCAAAAAAGATACAGAAAATGTGCAGCCCTCAGAAATAGACAATGCTGAACATAAAGTTAATGCAGTAAAAGAGGACAAATGGATGATCCCACTGCAGATAAATGGAGCATTAGTTACAGTGAAACTGGACACTGGGGCAAAAGCAAACTTAATCAGTATGAGTGACATTAACAATATGAAAGAAAAGCCCAAAATACAGAGAAAGTCAGTACTACTGAAGGACTATAATGGACAGAAAATAGATAGCTTAGGTGTATGCAGACTTAAAGTGACAGTCAAAGACAAAGTGCATCATCTCATGTTTTCTGTTGTGGCTGAAAGACTTGATTCGATACTAGGTGACAAAGCTTGTGAAGACTTAGAACTGGTCAAGAGAGTCTACCGTATAAACTGTGCCATAAGCAGACCAGATGACTCAGGTGATGAAGCAGAGAGCCCATCAAGGATGAAAAGGCCAAAGGGTATCCATGTCTTCAAAAAGCCTAGTTTCTCCAAGAAGAAAAAAAAGACTTCAAGGTCAAAGAGAAGCCAAAGGAAGAAAAGCACAAAGAGGAAAAACACAAGGAGAAAAAGTCCAAAGATATAACCGCAGCAGATGTTGTTAAGCAGTGGAAAGAGAAGAAGAAAAGGAAGAAGCCTGCACCAGAGCAGGAAGCAGTTCCGGTGGATACTCCTTCTTCCCTCAGGCCAATCTTTGGTGTTCCATTAGCCGAGGCTGCTGAGAGGACTATGCTGTATGATGGGATCCAGCTGCCAGCAGTTTTTCGAGAGTGCATTAACTACATTGAGAGTTATGGCATGAAGAGTGAAGGAAACACTGAAACCCTCTCCAAGCAAAGATCGCAAGGAGACCTCAATCTATACAACAGCAGATCGATGACAATGCCGCAACTGCATCTTGTCATTCACTGCCAGAACAATCTCATGAAGACACATCAGACTTACCCGTGTTGAGAAGATCCACACGTGAAGTAAAAGAGCCTGATGGACTTAATCTTTGAGTACAATGTAAAGCTTTGAAAGTGTGTTGACTGTTTTGAAAATGTTTGTTTATAGAACACTAACAAACGTGTTACTGATATTATCTTTATTGTTTTCTTGAAAGTTGATTGATATTGATTTTGTTAAACCTCAAAGGGGGATGTAACGATCAATAACATGTCATTCTATAGTGGACACTAGGTGGAGCCGTAGAGCTGTATATAGCTGTATGTATAAGACTACACTACCCAGCTGTATGATATTAAGACTACATTACCCATGAGGCACTAGGCTACCCACAAGGCAGCAGTCAAGATGGAAGCCTCTACAAGATGCTGTACAAGTCCACATGTGCTCAATAAAAGTAGCTAGCAAAAGCTAGCTGTGTTCATAATAAGAATGTCTATTTATTAATGAACATAACACTCCTGCTCCTATCTTCTATGTTTCTATGTTTCTCCCCCCGGGCCCCACTCTCTCCCCAGGCCCCGCTCTCCCCCCGGGCCCCACTCCCTCCTCGGGCCCCGCTCTCCCCCCGGGCCCCACTCTCTCCCTGGGCCCCGCTGTCCTCCCGCCCACATCCCCCTCGCCGCCTCTCTGCCGGCCCCTGGCTCTCTCCCTTCACTCTCCCACCGGCCTCTGGGTCTATCCCCTCACTCGCCCCTTAGGCCTCGCCCCCTGGGCCTCTCCCCTCACTCTCCTCCCGCCGCCTCTCCCCCAGCCCCCGGCCCTTTCCCCAACCATTTCCCCTCATTCTCCCCCAGCCCCCGGCCCTTTCCCCAGCCCTCTCCCCTCACTCTCCCCCAGCCTGTGGTCCCAAAGGAAGCTGCTCCCTCCTGGTGGGCCGAGGGCCCCGCTCTGCCCCCTCCTCCCGCTGTCCTCCCGCACCCCCATTCCCCACTTCGCCCTTACCGTCTCTCCCCCGGCCGCCGGGTAACCTGTCAGGGGCAAAAGAAGCACGCTGTGGAGATGGTTTCCCACCTGAAACTCCTCAAAATTTTACTGTTTCTGAAAATATAATTTAAAATAAAAATGGTGTCAGCAACGAGATATTGGAGAAATGTTTTGGGTATAAATTTGTTGTGTGAAACCTAGTTTTTTCCTTTAATCATATTTCTAAACTAGGTGAGACTGGTATTTTTGGCGTGAGAGAGGTTGATACACTCTAAGGGCTTGAATTTCACAGGGCCGTGGAGGTGGGAATGGAGGCGTGTGGGGTGTTAAAATTGCAAAAAGTGACGGGTGGGCCCGACCCTGCCTCCATCCCGCCTCCAAGCAATTTTCAAGAAATCGTGTTTACTGCTCCCGTCTCTGTCCCGCCTCCAAGAGGCGGGAAACGGCCTTAAGGCCCTTAACAAGCACTAAATTGCCTCTATAATCCCATTTTGAAAGGCCTTTGTGATTTTAACCCTTTTCCCACATGAAGCACGCCTGCTCTGAAACACGACGGTGAAACCTGGTGGGAGCACAATTGGATTGCTGACTATTAGCTGCAGCTCCACTATTAAATAGGATATTTGATCAGTCATCATTTGCAGGTGGCAGGACTTTGTTGTCTCAGGTCTGGGGGAACTTTTAGAAGGCATAACCACAGCTGTGGAAGTTTGGAGCCTGACACCCATCTCCAGTGTGACCTCCTAGGAAACCCCTCTCGCCACCTTGACTGAGCGCTTCCTCAACTGAGGCATATACCAGAAGCATGGGAGCCATTTATTTCCTTCCCTTCTGGGCATCAGATGAGGACGAAGACCAGCCGCAGCACCAGCAGAACCATGAACAACAGCAGCACCAACATCAGCAGCAACAACAGGAGCACCAGGGTCTCCAGAATCGTCGTGGTTTGCTGTGCACTTCACAACATGGCACAGCGTCGTGGCTTGCAGATTCCTGAGGACAAAGTGGCTCCTCACATATCCTCCTCAGATGAGGAGGAGGAGGAGGAGGAGAAGGTGGAGGAGGAGGTGGAGGAGGAGGAGGAGGTGGAGGAGAGCGAAAACGAACATCTTGCAGAGGCCCATCAACCAGCGGCAGCAGTACGCGAGAACATTGCTGCCCGGGATGCAACAAACACATTCATCTTGGCCAGATTTGCTTAGGCTAGCCAATCAAGCACTTTTGCCTCGCAGCTTCTTCCCAGAGCTTCGACAACGGCCAAGAACCAGCGGATTCCTAACAATTTGACCACCATACTGACAATTGCAAGTAATCCTAAGCCCTCAATGTGGAAGTCCCATTAGCGAAATGACACACGCCACAACTGCAACAGTATCCATCAGATTTTTTATTTACAGTAACCATCTGATGGCTTTTTAACATTAAACATCAGATTTCACCCAAGTGACTACCCTTGTGACTATTTGTGCAGTATCTTTCTCTTACGTGTGCTCCTACGTGGTGCTTCCCCTGTGGCTTCAGCAGATGTGGAGGCCCCTTGCTCAGTTTCTTGCTGCTCCTGTCTCAACACCTTTGGCGGGCATCCTCTGGGGTTGCGAACCTGTGAGGGCTCGCCAACAGTCTGCTGCTCCTGCGGCTGTGCAGGGGTTGAGACGCCGATCTCAGTTGGGTGTGGACTCTGGTGGGGCTCTGACCGAGGGCTCTGCAGTGGCATGGAAGTGTGAGTGCTTGGAGAGGAGCCCCCACTTCCTTGATGTCTGCCACCAACTTCCCTCTCATGGGTCAGGTCCCCCTTAGTGCTTGCAAGTGGCTTGAGAGCACCTTGCTGCACATCAGGGGGGCCATGGGGACCCGTATCTACACTGGCAGTCCTACTCAGAACGACTTCCATGAAGGTCTGGTTTCTCTGCTCAATAGATGACCATCGCTCCTCCAGAGATGTCATTCTATTCAGAACACTCGCCATGTTTTCTGCACTCTGGCAACTTATCACCTCCATGGAGGTTGCCATCCTTTACATGGTGATGCATTCATGCGCCAATGACTCCACAAAGGCTCTGCTCATGTTGGCAATGGACTCCTCCATTCGCTCCACACTCGCAGTGACCCTGGAGACAAAACCTGCCAGAGACTCCTGCATCTGTTCCTGGAGTTCCAGCACCGCTGATCTTGTGGATGGACTTGGAGGCAGAGGGTCGACATGCAGCTGAGCCAAGCTGGGAGAGTCCTGCGCCCTCCAAATAGGACTCTCCACTGCTGCCCCTGTCTCCACAATCTGCTGATGCTCACTTGTGAGCTGTGATACACCAGGTGACAACACTACTCTATCTCGCGAAGGTCCCACCGAGGTGTGAGTGTCTGCGCTGGTGCTGGGTGTGCTGAATTCTGCTGACGCTGCGCCCTCAGAGGTTGCAGCTTCCTCTGAGGAGTCTGGATGCTCAGGCTCTTCCTCCTGGCTAGTGGGGATGGGTGCTGTCGATGGTCCTGTGGGTGAGTAAAGGAAAGAGTCAAAGATGCGATGCCAAGGTTACATGCACATTGTATATTGCAGATGATCATAAGTCCATCTGTTAGAGCTTCAGAATCATTATCAGCGACTCATGCAATGTCAATGAGAGATGGAAAACTATTCTGTCACCAGCTTGCTGTGATGCACCCATCTGTCCGTCCCCCACTTGCGCATCGCCCTCCACTCCCACGATCTCCAGGACCACATCCTCCCAGGGGGTGAGCTGGGCTACAGAGGGTGGCCCTCCTCCTGTCCTCGCTCTTTACCTCTTATTGTGAGCTCTCTTTTCCTGCAATGAGGGAGACAAGTGGAGTTTGAGTAAGAATGAAGGAGTGAGTGTAGAGAATCCATAGCATAGATGCTTAGAAGGAGACAAAGATGAAGTGAGGTGGCAAGACCAAGGGCCCTCCCTGTGTTTTGTAAGTTGTTTTCATAGCATCACCGTGATAGGGAGTGTGAGGGCTGCATAGTCGAATAGTTAGGTGAATGTGACCATAGAGAGAGGGAATGGGTAAGGGTGCATGGATGTCAGTGTCAAGTGGGATGTGGAGGAAGAGATTGCTAAAGCTGAGTGCTGGTGAGGAGAGGCAATGGGGATCAGATTGAGGGTGATGGGAAAGTCATACTCACTTTTCCAGTACGCAGAAGGTCATGAAACCTCTTCCTGCACTGAAGCCAGGTTCTGCAGGTTATCGACAAAGAGTTGACCTCCTGGGCCACCTGGATCCACACAGCCTTGGTCTGCTGGGGAGGCTTCTTCCTCCCTGAAGAAGGGAAGAGCACCTCATTATTGGCTTTTGCTCCCTCCACTAAAGCTTGCAGGGAAACGTCATCAAACCTGGGAGCAGACCTAGGTCTCTCGCTGGTAATTGTGCCTCCAGGTCCCTCTAACATGAAAGGCCAAAAGGTTGGCAGTCTGCAGAAGAAGCAAGGCTTCTTGCAGACCTTAAATGCAGCAGCAATGATGACATAATCGGAGGCGAGTTTCAGGCTGAAAAAACTAATTGGGCCATGGGTTCCCACACGCTGGAACTCAATTGCCCACTTAAGTTAAAATCGCTTCATTCTCCCACATCGATTTAGAATCAACGTTTCAGGTCAATGACCTTTCGTCAGAACCTGAAACATTGTTAACTCTGTTTCTCTCTCCACCGATGCTGCCTATTCTGCTGAGTATTTCCAGCATTCTCTGTTCCTATTTCAGATTTCCAGCAGTCACAGTATTTTGCTTTTATTTTAGTTAATGTAATTGTCCACTTGCGATATTCTGGTGTGATTACCGGTGACAGTCATGGGAAATCAGAAGGTCAGCCAAAGCAGCAGGTAGAGTAAGTAACATTTCAGAACACTCCAGTCAAAGCTGCGATATGACACAGAAAAGTTTCTGGACTGTTTTATATGGGCGTGAGTGAAGTCAGCTGCAGCCCTGAGGTAAATGCTCCAATTTCTGACAGATTACATCATCCTGTCATTATCCCATCATTTTCATACATCAGCCACTTTGGGAGCAAATGCTTTTTCTTCCAGCCTTCACTTCCATCAGAATTTACTGTGCACAACTGAAGGGATGGAACTCTGGAGTTTCACCCCAAATCTTGGAGGTACAGTAGGTTACGTGGAGGGGAGCAGGAAATTACAAAGGGACATAGACAGATTAAGTGAGTTGGCAAAACTGTGGCAGATGGAGTTCTTTGTGGGGAAGTGTGAGGTCATCCACTTTGCATCGAAGAAAGACAAATCAGAATATTTTCTTAATGGTGAGAAACTAGGAACTGTGGAGGAGATAGTGTACAGGTACAAAAAGTAATTAAAAAGGCTAATAGAATGTTGGCCCTTAACTCAAGGAATTCAGAATGGAGGAAGTGATGCTTCAGTTGTACAGAGCCTTGGTTAGACCCCATATGGAGTACTGGGTCAGTTTTGGGAAGGATATTTTTGCTTTGAAAGGGTTGCAGTGCAGATTCTCCAGAATGATTCCAGCGCTTAAAAGGTTAAATTATGTGGACAGGTTGCATAAACATGCCTTGTATTCTCTTGAGTTTAGAAGGTTGAGGGTGATCTAATCAAGGTATTTAAAATGACAAAAGGATTTGATAGAATACATACAGAGAAATGATTTCCTCTGATGGAGGAATCCAGAACAAGGAGGCACACTTTTAAAATTAGAGCTAGAATTTCTGGAATATCAGAAAATCTGGTATATAGGTAATGTAGGAGTTTATGTCCTGCAAGCCTGGGGTGTGACTTATGTTCAGTACATTTTAAAGGTGTATTTTTCTGTGTTCATTTTTGTGAAAAAGTAGACATGAGTATAAAGCAGGTGAATGAATAGAGGAGAACTGAATAGATTTTACAAATTAGTACTGGCGGCACAGAGCTGTGCACAGCAGGAGTGCATGTTGAGAATTTGACCGTGGAGGTCAGCATACCTGAATTCCCAAAATGTGATCCTGTTACACAAAGCTCTGCACCAGGAGCATTAATTTGTAAAATCTACTCAGATACCCTGACCGATTTTACCTACTGAGCAAACAGGCACCCCAACTGGGTCATTTACACTTTCTTTGCTAACACAGAGGATCTGTCTAATACAGAGCACTTTAGGTACAGATCACATGTCTCTGTTAAATTAAAATGGAGACAAATAAGGGTCAATTTTCAGGTCCGTGTGGGGCCCAGGCAGGAAGTGAACATAGCAGGGTTTCAGCCCATCTGATTGGAGGAGGGCTGACTCCACCAGAACTTCCAGGGTTAACCCAATTTGATTATGTTAAGGGAGCCCCCAAATCCATATTTAATGTGGACCAGAAGGACTGCTGATAAAGCTGGCCAGGAAAGTTTAAGTGGATGTGGCCACTTAAAGGTAAGTTGGGGTAAAAAGGCTGAAGATGTTCCAAATGGTCTTTTTTAAAAGGCTGCAAAAATGTCATATTGTTAATTCAGCCTTTCCAAAGGCTGTTTGCAGTAATGCCAGCCCCACCGTCTCATAAATCATGAGACAAAATCTTAAAAATCATGGCCCAGAAATTCGGGTCGGGGGCTTCCCGCGGGTGCAAACCCCCGACCTGCACTTACCTACCGCACCGGCCGTTGAGCTGTGGGCCTGCGTGGGATTCCGATCCTAGGCATCCTCCAACTGCCGGTGCACAGTGCTTGCGTATCCCAGGGGCGCAGTTAGTTCGATGCGTCCCCTGGGATCACGTGGGCCATAGAGAGCCAATGGTAGCAGGGAATGCTTCATTCATAAGTTTGACAGGATGACCTGTCAAACCTATAAAAACTATAAACCCCAAATCATCACTAAATCTTCAAATAATTTTTTTTTTAAATCACATTTTTAAAATAAACTATAAATTACATGAAATAACTATTTTAAACAATAATTTAAATTTTTGAAAAAATTAATTACATTTTCTAACAGGGCTAAAAATAAACTTACCTTTCTTTAAAGTATTTAAAAATAATAAACCTGTGGAAAAAATGTTTTAATTTTAATTAATTCACCACTTACCTTGTAAAAAGCAGGCCTTGCGACTGCTTTTTACATGTCTAACTTCTGGAGACTTACCCTCCCGGGAATACCTGCAGAAAAAACGTAAGTTCGATGCGCACGTGCTGCCTCTCCTGCACACGCGTTCGACTTCTGAACCCCTTCTTTCAGGGGAACGGAAGTGCCGGTTTCCCGCGCATGCGCAGTGCATGCACGAAACCGGCACTTCCATTGGGCTTACGGGTGAGTACCACATACGTACTCACCTGTGGAGACCCGAATTTCTGGGCCCATGAGTTGCTATATTTTCCCAACCCAATCCCTCGCTGATCTTTGCTCCCAGACCGGAAGCGCATTCCGCGACCTTTGCTAGTGGACAGGAAGCGCATTCGGCCATTACAGAAACATGGCTGCAGGGTGACAATGCCTACGAATTAAACATACCAGGTTATTTAACGATCAGGAAGGACAGGCAAGAAGAAAGGGGAGGTGGGGTGGCTATGTTAATAAAGGAAGGAATCACTGTAATACAGAGAAATGATATTGGGTCAAAAGATCAGGATAATGAAACAGTTTGGGTGGAGGTAAGGAATAATAAGGGGAAAAAAACACTAGTGGGCGTAGTCTATAGGCCTCCGAACAGTTGCAACTCTGTTGGACGGAGTATCAATCAGGAAATAGTTGAGGCTTGTAATAAGGGAGCATCTATAATTATGGAGGATTTTAACGATCATATTAATTGGACAAATCAAATTGGGCAGGGCTGCCTTGAGGATGAGTTCATTGAGTGTATTAGGGATGGGTTTCTTGAGCAGTATGTAACTGAACCGACCAGGGGGCAAGCAACATTAGATCTGGTCCTGTGTAACGAGACAGGATTAATTAAAAATGTCCTAGTAAAGGATCCCCTTGGAATGAGTGACCATAACATGGTTGAATTCCATATTCAATTAGAGGGTGAGAAGGTTGGATCTCAAACAAGCATGCTAAGCTTGAATAAAGGAGACTATGAAGGTATGAGAGTGGAATTGAGTAGAGTGGATTGGGAAAATAAATTAAAGGGTAAGACGATACATGATCAGTGGTGTACATTTAAGGAGTTATTTTACAACTTCCAAAAAAAATATATTCCACTGAGAAGAAAAGGGTGTAAAAGAAAAGACAGCCATCCGTGGCTAAGTAAAGAAATTAAGGATAGTATTCGACTAAAAACAAGGGCATATAAGGTAGCCAAATCTTGTGGGAGGATAGAGGATTGGGAAAACTTTAAAAGACAGCAAAAAATAACAAAAAGATTGATTAAGAAAGGGAAGATAGATTATGAAAGTAAATTAGCAAAAAATATAAAAACAGATAGTAAGAGTTTTCATAGTTATATAAAAAGAAAAAGGGTGGCTAAAGTAAATGTTGGTCCCTTAGAGGATGAGACCGGGAAATTAATGGTGGGAAATATGGAGATGGCAAAAACACTGAATGAATATTTTGTATCAGTCTTTACAGTAGAAGACACTAAGAATATCCCAACACTGGACAAACAGGGGGCTATAGGGGGGGAGGAGCTAAACACGATCAAAATCACTAAGGAAGTGGTACTCGGTAAAATAATGGGACTCAAGGCAGATAAATCACCTGGACCTGATGGCTTACATCCTAGGGTCTTGAGGGAAGTGGCGGTAGGGATTGTGGATGCATTGGTAATAATTTTCCAAAACTCCCTGGACTCAGCAAAGGTCCCGGCAGACTGGAAAACTGCTAATGTAACGCCCTTATTTAAAAAGGGCAGTAGACAGAAGGCTGGAAACTATAGACCGGTTAGCCTAACATCTGTGGTAGGTAAAATTTTGGAGTCCATTATTAAGGAGACAGTAACAGGACATTTGGATAATCATAGTTTAATCGGACAAAGTCAGCATGGTTTTATGAAGGGGAAGTCATGTTTGACAAATTTGCTGGAGTTCTTTGAGGAAGTAACATATAGGGTGGATAAAGGGGAACCAGTGGACGTAGTGTATTTAGACTTCCAAAAGGCATTTGACAAGGTGCCTCCCTTAAGATAAAAAATCACAGGATTGGGGGTAATATTCTGGCATGGATAGAGGATTGGCTATCTAACAGAAGGCAGAGAGTTGGGATAAATGGTTCATTCTCGGACTGGCAATCAGTAACTAGTGGTGTTCCACAGGGGTCAGTGCTGGGTCCCCAACTCTTTACAATCTATATTAACGATTTGGAGGAGGGGACCGAGTGTAACATATCAAAGTTTGCAGATGATACTAAGATGGGAGGGAAAGTAGTGAGTGAGGAGGACATAAAAAACCTGCAAGGGGACATAGACAGGCTAAGTAAGTGGGCAGAGATTTGGCAGATGGAATACAATACTGGAAAGTGTGAGGTTATGCACTTTGGCAGGAAAAATCGTAGAGCAAGTTATTATCTTAATGGCAAGAAACTGGAAAGTACTGAAGTACAAAGGGATCTGGGGGTCCTGGTGCACGAAACTCAAAAGGTTAGTATGCAGGTGCAGCAAGTGATTAAGAAGGCCAATGGAATGTTGGCTTTCATTGCTAGGGGGATAGAATATAAAAATAGGGAGGTATTGCTTCAGTTGTACAAGGTATTGGTGAGACCGCACCTGGAATACTGCATACAGTTTTGGTGTCCATACTTAAGAAAAGACATACTTGCTCTCGAGTCAGTACAAAGAAGGTTCACTCGGTTAATCCCGGGGATGAGGGGATGGACATATGAGGAGAGGTTGAGTAGATTGGGACTCTACTCATTGGAGTTCAGAAGAATGAGAGGCGATCTTATTGAAACATATAAGATTGTGAAGGGGTTGGATCGGGTGGATGCGGGGAGGATGTTCCCGATGATGGGTGAAACTAGAACTAGGGGGCATAGTCTTAGAATAAGGGGCTGCTCTTTCAAAACTGAGATGAGGAGGAACTACTTCACTCAGAGGAATATGCTGCCCCAAAAAGCTGTAGAAGCTGCATCATTACATATATTTAAAACAGAAATAGACAGTTTCCTAGAAGTAAAGGGAATAAAGGGTTATGGGGAGCGGGCAGGAATTTGGACATGAGTCTAGGTTTGGATCGGTCATGGCCCTGTGGGTAGCGGAGCGGGCCCAGGGGCCGTGTAGCCTGATCCTGCTCCTATTTCGTGTGTCTAATTCTGTTAGATTCAGGAGATAGTTCTGTGATAGTAGATTGGCGGTTAGGATCAGATCAGCCATGATCTTATTGAATGGCGGAGCAGGCTCGAGGGGCCGATTGGCCTACTCCTGCTCCTATTTCTTATGTTCTTATGTTCTTATGTCACTAACTGATTACTGACATAAGAACATAAGAAATAGGCACCTTGCACTTCTGATCACAAAAATTGAACAAAATAAGGATTTCTGCACACGTAAGGTGCGGATTTAATTTCCCCAAAACAGTTACTCAGCCCTCTAGTTATAAACGATCAATAATAATTGCCATGCAATTTTTTGTTTGCTTGCTTGTTAGCTTCGGGTCTAGCCCCTTTTTCTTGCAGCGACTCTCTTCAGATGGCGATGATGGTGTTGTAATATAAATGCGATGGTGCTGATATATGTTAAAAGCAGCTCAGGAAGGAACACAGGTTGATCCGATGCACATTAATACATTTAAACCCCTCTCCCTCACCCCTCCCTCCTCACCACCATAAAAAAAATGCAGTTACACAGTGCTGAGATGGCTGCCAATGAAATGCAATGAATGCTCTCTCTCTCTCTCACTCACACACACTTTGCAGCTCCCTTCCTCTCTCTCTCATTCCCACTTTCCAGGTCACTTTCGTGCAGTCCCGTTGCTTTTCTTATCCTTTTGCCCCGATCCTTTTTGCTCCGTGTTGAAGAGCTGGAGTCCGAGCTTCAAACACTGAGACACATCAGGGAGGGGGAGAGTTACCTGGACTCTGTGTATCAGGAGGTAGTCACACCAATTAGATTAATTAATTCAGATGTAGTCCGTGGCCAGGGTCAGGATGGTGTGACTAGAAGTGAGGCAGGTACGGGGATCCAGGAGGTAGTGTTGGAGGAGCCGCAGCCCTTGCTCTTGTCCAACAGGTTTGAGGCTCTTACACCCTGTGAGGATGGGAACATGGACTGCGGGGAGGATGAGCAACCTGGCTACAGCACCGTGGAGCGGGGGACATTCAAGTGGGGGGAGTTAAAAGAAATGTTGTAGTGGTAGGGGATAGTATCGTTAGGGGGATAGATAGAGTTCTTTGCAGCCGAGAGCGAGAGTCCCGAAGGCTGTGTTGCCTGCCCGGTGCCAGGGTTAAGGACATCTCCTCTGGGCTGGAGAGAAACTTGGAGTGGGAGGGGGAGGATCCAGTTGTCGTGGTCCATGTTGGTACCAACGACATAGATAGGACAAGGAAGGAGGTTCTGCTGAGGGAGTTTGAGCAGCTAGGGGCCAAATTAAAAAGCAGAACCACAAGGGTAATAATATCTGGATTACTACCTGAGCCACGTGCAAATTTGGCTAGGGTAAATAAAATTAGAGAGTTAAATGCGTGGCTCAAAGACTGGTGTGGGAGAAATGGGTTTTGCTTCCTGGGACACTGGCATCAGTACTGGGACAGGAGAGAGCTGTTCCGTTGGGACGGACTTCACTTGGCCAGTGCTGGGACTAGAATCCTGGCGAATCGAATAACTAGGGCTGTAGAGAGGGCTTTAAATTAATTAGTGGGGGGGAGGTTTTAAGAGAGCAAAAAATAAAAATGACAGCGGAGAAGGCAATAGAGCAAGGTAGCAGTGGGGGAATTAAAAACCAGAGCGTGTCAGGAAGGGACAGAATGTATAATGATAAAAGTAAAGTAGTAAAAGGGGTAAAAGCAGGAATAAATTGTCAGAAAACATATTTGAAAGTTCTTTATCTGAATGCACGCAGCATTCGTAACAAAATTGACGAGTTGATGGTACAAATAACTACACATGGGTATGATCTGGTGGCCATTACGGAAACATGGCTGCAAGAAAATCATGACTGAGAACTAAACATACAAGGGTATTTGACTATTAGGAAGGACAGACAGGAAGGAAAGGGAGGTGGGGTTGCTATGTTAATCAAGGATGGAATCACTGCAATAGTCAGAAATGATATTGGATCAAAGGATCAGGATAGTGAAACAGTTTGGGTGGAGATAAGGAATAATAAGGGGAAAAAGTCACTAGTGGGTGTAGTCTATAGGCCTCCTAACAGTTGCAACTCTGTTGGTCGGAGTATAAATCAGGAAATAGTTGGGGCTTGTAATAAGGGAACAGCTATAATCATGGGGGATTTTAACTTTCATATTGACTGGACTAATCAAATTGGGCATGGCAGCATTGAGGAAGAGTTCATAGAGTGTATTAGGGGTGGGTTCCTTGAGCAGTATGTAACTGAACCAACCAGGGGGCAGGCAATCTTAGATCTGGTCCTGTGTAATGAGACAGGATTAATTAAAAATGTCCTAGTAAAGGATCCCCTTGGAATGAGTGACCATAATATGGTTGAATTCCAAATTCAGTTTGAGGGTGAGAGAGTTGGATCTCAAACCAGCATACTAAGCTTAAATAAAGGAGACTATGAAGGTATGAGAGTAGAATTGACTAAAGTGGACTGGGAAAACAGATTAAAGTGTAAGACGGTACAAGAGCAGTGGTCTACATTCAAGGAGATATTTCACATCTTTCAAGATAAATATATTCCACTGAGGAAAAAGGGGGGTAAAAGAAAAGACAGCCATCCGTGGCTTAGTAAAGTAATAAAGGATAGTATTCAACTGAAAACAAGGGCATATAAAGTCGCCAAATCTAGTGGGAGGATAGAAGATTGGGAAGCATTTAAAAGCCAGCAAACAATAACTAAAAGATTAATTAAGAAAGGGAAGATAGATTATGAAAGTAAACTAGCAAAAAATATAAAAACAGATAGCAAGAGTTTCTACAGCTATATAAAAAGAAAAAGGGTGGCTAAAGTGAACGTTGGTCCCTTAGAGGATGGGACCGGGAAACTAGTGGTGGGGAACATGGAGATGGCAAAGACGCTGAACAAATATTTTGTATCAGTCTTTACAGTAGAAGACACTAAAAATATCCCAACACTGGACAAACAGGGGGCAATGGGGGGGGGGGAGGAGCTAAACACGATTAAAATCACTAAGGAGATGGTACTTAGTAAAATAATGAGACTTAAGGCGGATAAATCCCCCGGACCTGATGGCCTACATCCTAGGGTCTTGAGGGAAGTGGCGGTAGGGATTGTGGATGCATTGGTGATCATTTTCCAGAACTCCCTGGACTCAGGAAAGGTCCCGGCAGATTGGAAAACTGCTAATGTAACACCCTTATTTAAGAAGGGAAGTAGACAAAAAGCTGGAAACTATAGACCAGTTAGCCTAACGTCTGTGGTTGGCAAAATGTTGGAGTCCATTATTAAGGAAACAGTAACAGAGCATTTGGATAAACATAATTTAATAGGACAGAGTCAGCATGGTTTTACGAAGGGGGAGTCATGTTTGACAAATTTGCTCGAATTCTTTGAGGATGTAACATACAGGGTGGGTAAAGGGGAACCAGTGGATGTAGTGTATTTGGACTTCCAAAAGGCATTTGACAAGGTTCCACACAAAAGATTACTGATCAAGTTAAAAAATCACAGGATTGGGGGTAATATACTGGCATGGGTGGAAGATTGGCTATCTAACAGAAAACAAAGAGTTGGGATAAATGGTTCGTTCTCGGGCTGGCAATCAGTAACTAGTGGTGTTCCGCAGGGGTCAGTGCTGGGACCCCAACTCTTTACAATCTATATTAACGTTTTGGAGGAAGGGACCGAGTGCAACATAGCCAAGTTTGCCGATGATACAAAGATGGGAGGGAAAGCAGTGAGTGAGGAGGACATAAAAAACCTGCAAAAGGACATAGACAGGCTAAGTGAGTGGGCAGAGATTTGGCAGATGCAATATAATGTTGGAAAGTGTGAGGTTGTGCACTTTGGCAGAAAAAATCAAAGAGCAAGTTATTATCTAAATGGAGAGAAATTGCAAAGTGCTACAAGGCAAAGGGATCTGGGGGTCCTGGTGCATGAAACACAAAAAGTTAGTATGCAGGTGCAGCAGGTGATCAGGAAGGCCAATGGAATCTTGGCTTTTATTGCAAGGGGGATGGAGTATAAAAACAGGGAAGTCTTGCTGCAGTTATACAGGGTATTGGTGAGGCCACACCTGGAATACTGCGTGCAGTTTTGGTTTCCATATTTAAGAAACGATATACTTGCTCTCGAGGCGGTTCAGAGAAGGTTCACTCGGTTGATTCCAGAGATGAGGGGGTTGACGTATGAGGAAAGGTTGAGTAGGTTGGGACTCTACTCATTGGAGTTCAGAAGAATGAGAGGCGATCTTATCGAAACATATAAGATTGTGAGGGGGCTTGATCGGGTGGATGCGGTGAGGATGTTTCCACTGATGGGTGAGACTAGAACTAGGGGGCATAATCTTAGAATAAGGGGCTGCCTTTTCAAAACTGAGATGAGGAGAAACTTCTTCACTCAGAGGGTAGTAAATCTACGGAATTTGCTACCCCAGAGAGCTGTGGAAGCTGCAACATTAAATAAATTTAAAATGGAGATAGACATTTTCCTAGCAGA
This sequence comes from Somniosus microcephalus, assembly GCF_052327205.1. NCBI lineage: Eukaryota > Metazoa > Chordata > Chondrichthyes > Squaliformes > Somniosidae > Somniosus > Somniosus microcephalus. Next base: position 64,328,436 of record NC_140989.1, read on the forward strand.
TAAGGGAATTAGGGGTTACGGGGAGAGGGCAGGGAAGTGGACGTGAGTCTAGATTCAGATCAGCTATGATCCTATTGAATGGCGGAGCAGGCCCGAGGGGCCGTATGGCCTACTCCTGCTCCTACTTCTTATGTTCTTATGTTCAAACTGCATCTCGTGTTTTTTTCTACTGATTTTTTTTACATCTTCCTTCCTTGTTTTTTTTTGCAGTACGACCCCTTCCCGGTTATAGTATTAATTTGGATGTGCAAATAATCGATGGGGCAGGATATGGAGTCTGTGATGGAGTGGGCCTGCACTTAAGCATCCTCTTAGTTGGCTGAAAATGTGGATGTAGTGCTGCATGAATTGGGGACAAGGAGGGTTGCCCTCGTTGTTCCACTCCAGATTAGCCTCCCCAGACGACAGCAGTGCAGCGTGTCTAGAAGGAGAAGGCAGAGGCCAGGTTCAACACTGTGTGCACTACCCACAAAACATGAGAACATATGTGCAAGAATATAGCACACTTTAATGAAGCTGCCAAGGTAAGCCTACCCAGTGCTTTCAGATATAACAACAGAAAATGCTGCAAATACTCAGCAGGCCAGGCAGCATCCGTGGAGAGAGAAACAGAGTTAACGTTTCAGGTCTGGGACCCTTCATCAGAACACCAGTTCTGGGTCCCAGACCTGAAACGTTAACTCTGTTTCTCTCTCCACGGATGCTGCCTGGCCTGCTGAGTATTTGCAGCATTTTCTGTTGTTATTTCAGATTTCCAGCATCCGCAGTATTTTGCTATTGTATCAGTGCTTTCAGATAATTGGCTCAAGTATGTATGCCACATAGTGTTGCCAGGCAATCTGTTGCATATTCACTGCAGGCCCATGCCAAGCCCTTTCAGCTTTGTTGTGGCTGATCAGACATAGCCATACTCCAGCAAGGCACACATCCAAGCTGCAACTTATAATTGAAACCCTTGGCACACTGACATCTGTAAGCAGAGAAGTAATATTGATGTGATGTAAATTGAAGGAGTACATACACAGTGAAAGACAAGCATAACTGTGTGGGAATAAGTCAGAAGAGGAGCATTCTTTCACTGTGTAAGTGCTCTTTCAACTTAGAACATTTTAAGGCTGCTTCTCTGCCTGCACAATATGGGAACAGACCTGAATTGGAGAAGATTGTGCAATTATAAGCACTTGACTCCCTTGGAGCAAGCTACCAGGACATTCTTGTCTATAAGAACAACAAAGTGGTAAGAGAAAATGGTGTCACAGGCTTCCCTCAAGGTATGGGCTATTACCATCCAGTTCCCTTTCTCGCTTATTCCCACACAGGCTTACACACACCACGCAAGCAGTATACACAGTTAATATCTTGTAATGCAAGCTCAGTTTGAAGATATCTGTTGGAGACAGTATCATAACATTACTCACTTTTCTATCATTATGGGCCCGCAACAAGAACCTACCAGTATTGCCAGTTGGTTAGATCAAGACAGCACCAACAGCATCCTACATTCCTCTCACCAACATTTGCAAGCACCAGCACAGCTACACACTGGAGCTGGAGGAAGCAGATAGTAAGCTTGAGGAGGGAGTACCAGTTGAGGCACAGGGCACATCTGAGGAGCAGCAAGTAGAGGTATCAAGGAAGGAGTAGAAACCTGCTAGTCACCATTAAGGATCCCCTGATTTTTTGGGAATGTAGCAGTGCAAAGACTCTGGACAGCGACGTCACACCCCTGTGTCTATTAAGTAGGAAATTAAATGAAATAGGTGACTACTGGCTGATGTTTCATACATCCTTGGGCAGCAAATTGGCAGATAATGCCGCTGACAATATCAACCCTATGGTACAAGTTGACTGCAGGTGGCCTTGCACATACTATACAATGTCATACAAGGTGGTTCCCTTCTGACTCACAGCCTGTGGTGCCAGTTCCCCATGGCTATTGGCAAGTAAAGAAGTGTCAGGGGCTGCAGATATGGTTGGAGCGGCCAATCCAGCTGTAGTGTCTTCTGATCTTCCTGCCATGCCTTATTTGATCTTGTACAACCTAAAGTATGAAATACTGTGACTCGGATGCTTTCAAAGCATCCCCCAACAGTAAAGTAAGGGTTTGCCAAAGTTTCCAATTAGATGTAGCCCCTTAGATGGTATGAACATTGATATTGTGGGAGACAGTTTACAGATCCCATCTTCCTTAACAACCTTCATGTTCTACAGAACTCTTTGAAAAAAATGTTGTAGTCAGTAACTCTGTCACGTTGGTAACAGTAGACAAAATCCCTTTTAACATCCCTTTAAATTTCACTTACATGCAATTTTCCACTCTCACAGTAAGCTCCCTAAACCCAGCCAAATCTCCACATGAAATTTATGTTAATAAGCTGATCACAGAAAATTAAATGCAAGCAGCACACTTCCATTTGAGTCTGTGCAAAACCATTCCAGTCTAAACTATGCCAAAAGCGAAACATCTAGGCCCCTGTTCCTAATAGCCCTGGTGCAGAATCATCCTGTCTTGTTCCTGTCATTCTTTTGCTAGGAGGACCAATTATCCTCCTCCCCGTCTGACCACAAGTCACGTGGGCCAAATCCAAATCACAGAATCATACAGCACAGAAGGAGGCCATTCGGTCCATCATGCCTCTGCTGGCTCTTTGCCCACTCCCCCTGCTCTTACCCCACAGCCCAGCAAATGTTTCCTTTTCAAATATTTATCCAATTCCCTTTTGAAAGCTACTATTGAATCTGCTTCCACCACCCTTTCAGGCAGTGCATCTGTGTAGAACGCACCTGAACCCATCTGTACTTCCCGATTCAGGTGATTTGTATGTTGTGTGTTCTGCTGAAGAGCCAACAGGTACTGACTAATCTGCTGAATGTTTCCAGCATTTTCTGCTTTTGTTTCAGGATTTCATTGTGCCTGCTCCTTATGTTTCTAATTGAGGCTCTATCCTGGCATTAATAATCTCTAAACTATTCCCTACATTACTATATCAATTGTACCCTATGCATTACCTCACAGTCTCTGGACAGTTCCTTTACATTTCTTTCCTATTTTTGCCCCCCAGGTAATATAAAATCAGATTAGCTACTAATTCTGATTTACTGTAAAACGCAGCCGAGCAATAAAGAATGTTTTTCGGCATGTGATTTTTAAAAACTTTAACAAAGCATTAGGCCTACAAAAAAGGTTCTGTTTAATGATATCCGGTAAAGCATAAATGTAATGTTATTGGTGGCATACATCGAGCGTGTGCCAGAAACATTGCCTGCTTTATCGTGTGTCGCTAATCCAGTCAAAGTGAAATGCGCTATGATGCGGATTGTACAGTTCATTTTGCAACATGGCCTGATCCTCTGTGACTTCAAATGACCCATCACACTGATTAAATAGCTCAGTATTTAAATGGAGGTGACTTTTATTCAAAAGAAGCAATGACAGGCCACGAAGGTAGCTGAAGATCTGAGGACCGTGACATGAAAGAGAAAACCAAACTGAGGGAGGCCGAGGAGGCGGCAAGGCCATAATTAGATTAAAAAGGACTTGAAAGATTCAATAAAGAGAAAAAAACTTTGCACTTTTAATCAGGCCAAGGATTACCACCAGCGCATTTATAATAATTACATTCCAATAAAGTTCAAGGCAGTACAGCTGGAACTTAAAATAATTACATTCCAGAGTGACTTAGCAGCAAAAGGTCATTCTTAATGCAAGGCCTCACTGTCTGACACCAGCTGCTAGTTTGCAATGAGATTTCAAATAACTCATGATCAATACAATTTTATTTAACCTTCTGCCTGCCTCAGGCTAATTATGTATATATTTTTAATCGATCCACAAGCTAATTGGAGTGCATTTGTTTCTGCTAAGAATTTATCCATGCACTTTATGGAGTTACAATGGGTTCTTTCTCACAAGCGACATTATTACAGTGGTTTGATTTATTTCTTTTTGGTAAAAATAAATGCTATGTTCGCCGATACTGGAGCGCAAGGAGATTCGGTTTGCATTCCTCTGTGTGCTGGAAGAATCATTCTCATTTTCCTGGTGAGGGGCCAAGTGTTAGTACAAGCAACTTTCTTCGCGTGAACTTGTGTTTAGCACAATAATGGCAGAAATATACCCAAATATGCTAAAATGCTCATTTTCTCAAATTTCTCAGCACAATAATGGTGTAATAATAGCACAAGGACTGAAGCTGACGAGGAAGTTCAGGACCTCTGTATTCCAATACTGCCCCCGCCACACAGTGCTGCCCCCGATTATCAAAATCCACGACAAGGCCTTGGACAATGTGGACCACTTTCCATACCTCGGGAGCCTACTGTCAACAAGGGCAGACGTCGACGACGAAGTCCAACACCGCCTTCAGTGTGCCAGTGCAGCCTTCGGTCGCCTGAGGAAGAGAGTGTTTGAAGACCAGGACCTCAAACCCGGCACTAAGCTCATGGTCTACAGGGCAGCAGTAATGCCTGCCCTGCTGTATGCCTCAGAGACATGGACCATGTTCAGCAGGCACCTCAAAGCACTGGAGAGGTACCACCAATGCTGCCTCCGCAAGATCCTGCAAATCCATTGGCAGGATAGGCGCACCAACGTCAGTGTTCTTGCTCAGGCCAACATCCCCAGCATCGAAGCTCTGACCACACTCAATCAGCTCTGATGGACGGGTCACATTGTCCGCATGCCCGATACGAGACTCCCAAAACAAGCGCTCTACTCGGAGCTCCGGCACGGCAAGAGAGCCCCAGGTGGACAGAGGAAACGCTTCAAGGACACCCTCAAAGCCTCCTTGAAAAAGTGTAATATCCCCACCGACACCTGGGAATCCCTGGCCCAAGACCGTACAAAGTGGAGGAGAAGCATCCGGGAAGGCGCCGAACACCTCGAGTCTCTTCGCTGGGAGCAAGCGGAAGCCAAGCGCAGGCAGCGCAAGGAGCGCATGTCAACCCAAGCACCCCACCCACCCACCCCTTCAACCACTATCTGCCCCACCTGTGACAGAGACTGTAGGTCCCGCATTGGACTCATCAGTCACCTGCAAACTCATTTTTAATGTGGAAGCAAGTCATCCTCGGTTCCGAGGGACTGCCTAAGAAGAAGAAGAAGAAGAAGATGCTGCTTGACTCCATTCCTTGGTTCGATATGAACTTTGGCTCCGAATATCTTCGGGATGCAATCCTGGAAGTTACACTGGGATCACACCTGCCGCCACTTTCCACTGCTGATGCTTCCAGAATTTGCGGGGTCAGTGCGAGGGCACCTAATTTGCATGAGGCAGTCAAGTATAAACACCACTGTGGATAAATCTCTGGTCCCCACCTGCCCCATGCAGCCAAACATTTCAGCCCCTGTCCACCTTTTGGGGGGAACTGCTCAGCACCCTCCGCAGACGCAGTCATGTACCCCTCGGACTCCTGTGAAAGGAATATTGCTTTAAATTGTGCCCTTTCTTTGGGGGTCCAGGCTGCTTGCTAGGCCTGAACCCCTCTGGTAGGGTTCAATTACTCCCATCTGGAGGCTGGGGACATCTCATGTCACTGCCTGTAATGGACTACACCAGGTTCCAAGTGAGCCAGGGGAGCAGGAATTCCTGGCATGGGGAGTCCCAACCATTGGCTCTGTCCTTATGTTAGTTGCCATACAAGAGGTGGCGGGAGGTCCTGCCCTTTACTAGACATGCCAGAAAATCCTGGTAATGGTGGAGAACCAGCGGAACTTGGTGCCTGACATTTACTGGTGGCTTCCCACTGACATTACAGTGGAGTTTCGGGGCCATAATCTCACATTTGAATAGGTGAAAACAACAGATCAGCCACTGACTCACCATCCTTTTCACATCTCTGTACTTGGAGTAATGCCACTGTGCAAGTAAAAACAAAGTAATCTGGTTTAATAGGTGCAGGTGCGGTACGTTTTGAGCTGTGCGTTTGTGTGCATCTGTACGCAAGTGCGTGCATTTTTACCGGGAGCGGAGAAAGTTCCAAATGAAAGACTTCTATCCATTAGATAAAAGTATTTTCTTCCCTTGCCTCAGTTTTGTCTGCAGTCAGTGTGAGGTCCAAGGTCAAATGAGGATGGAGGCCCCTTTAACGGAACTGCTATGTGCTGAATTTCAAACAGTGAACATCTTGCCAGAGCTCCAGTGTGTGCCTCCATTGCACCAACTTTTGGAATTGCTTGTTTGGGTATAAAGTAAAAGGATATCCCTGCTGCAAAATCCACAAAAAAAATTTTGCCTAACTAAAAATATATTTCAACAGCTTTGGCAAACGATAGACATAAAAATAATCTAAACTGAGATATTAAATACAGATGTTTAAAAGAGTGTTTGATTAAGATAAAAATAATTTCATAAAGTGCCCTGGAAACAGAATGTACAGTAACCTTTCTTCAAATTTCTGCCAAATCAAAAGAACAGGCAATGAATGTCAGCGTTAATCAGATGAAGCTCAGGTATTTTAGGCAAAAATTGTTGCTCTTTTAAATTAATTTTGGACACACAACTTAATTTTAGCAGGCTTGTGACTTGGCAGTTATTCCCGATTATCATGGCTGTGCATATCCTGTGTCCCATTGTTCGACCTTTCAGCTTGATTATGGATCAAAATGCACAACATCATCAAAGAACTCTGGAAAAGTAAGAACAACATTCCTTACAATATTATTTAACTCTCAGCTCGGAATCAGCGACTCGCCAGTTCCTGCTCCTAGTGATAGCCATACTTGCCAAGACTTTCCAGTGCTATGTTTATGATCGGATTTTGTTTTGGTTTTACCGTATTCCAGACTGTACCAATGCTAGCGATAATGTGGACACAACGGGATAATCAAAGGGTGGGCAACAAATACCATTTTATGTCCAATATTGAATTTTTTTGGCGTCGACAGAGATAAAGGAAAATGAAAGCAGTGCTGTGAACATGATGCCTTTTTAAGTGTCTTCACTCCATGTACATGGCTGAAGTCATATCCTCAAAAGGATTAAAACTATAGATATGTGAAGAGAAAAAGATTGGTGAAGTCAAGCGTAGGTCCCTTGCAGTCAGAATCAGGGGAATTTATAATGGGGAACAAAGAAATGGCTGACCAATTAAATACATACTTTGGTTCTAGCTTCACAAAGGAGGACACAAATAACCTCCCAGAGATGTCAGGGAACAAAGGGTCTAATGAGAGGGAGGAACTGAAAGAAATCAGTATTTGTAGGGAAATGGTGTTAGGGAAATTGACGGGATTGAAGGCCGATAAATCCCCAGGGCCTGATAATCTACATCCTAGGGTACTTAAGGAAGTGGCCCTAGAAATAGTAGATGCATTGCTGGTCATCTTCCAAAATTCTATAGACTCTGGTACAGTTCCCATGGATTGGAGGGTAGCTAATGTTACCCCACTATTCAAAAAAGGTGGTAGAGAGAAAACGGGGAATTATAGACCAGTAAGCCTGACATCGGTAGTGGGGAAAATGCTAGAGTCCATTATAAAAGATGTAATAGCAGAGCACTTGGAAAACAGTGACAGGATCGGACAAAGTCAACATGGATTTACAGAAGGTAAATCGTGCTTGACTAATCTACTGGAATTTTTTGAGGATCTAACTGGTAAAATAGAGAAGGGAGAACCAGTGGATGTGGTGTATTTAGATTTTCAGAAGGCTTTCGATAAGGTCCTGCATAAGAGATTAGCATGTAAAGTTAAGGCGCATGGGATTGGGGGCAAGGTACTGACTTGGATAGAGAACTGGTTGGCAGACAGGAAGCAAAGAGTTGGAATAAACGGGTCTTTTTCCGAGTGGCAGGCAGTGACTAGTGGGGTACCGCAGGGATCGGTCCTAGGACCCCAGCTATTCACAATATATATTAATGATCTAGACGAGGGAACTAGATGTAATATCTCCAAGTTTGCAGATGACACAAAGTTGGGTGTTCGTGTGTGCTGTGAGGTGGATGTCGAGAAACTCCAGTATGATTTGGACAGATTGGGTGATTGGGCAGATGCGTGGCAGATGCAGTATAATGTGGATAAATGCGAGGTTATCCACTTTGGTGGCAAAAACAGGAAGGCAGATTATTATCTGAACGGCAATAGATTGGGAGAAGGGGAAGTGCAACGAGACCTGGGTGTCCTTGTGCACCAGTCGCTGAAGGTAAGCATGCAGGTGCAGCAGGCGGTTAAGTAGGCAAATGGTATGTTGGCCTTCGTAGCGAGAGGGTTTGAGTGCAGGAACAAGGATGTCTTGCTGCAGTTGTACAGGGCCTTGGTGAGACCAAATCTTAAGTATTGTGTACAGTTTTGGTCGCCTTATCTGAGGAAGGATGCTCTTGCCATGGAAGGAGTTCAGCGAAGATTCACCAGACTGATACCTGGGATGGCAGGAATGATGTATGAGGAGAGATTGGGTCGATTGGGCTTATACTCGCTGGAGTTTAGAAGAATGAGAGGGGATTTCATTGAAACTTATAAAATTCTAACAGGTCTAGACAGACTAGATGCAGGAAGGATGTTCCCGATGGCCGGGGAGTCCAGAACCAGGGGTCACAGTCTAAGGATAAGGGGTAAGCCATTTAGGACAGAGATGAGGAGGAATTTCTTCACCCAGAGAGTGGTGAACCTGTGGAATTCTCTACCACAGTGGGCAGTTGAGGCCAATTCATTAAATATATTCAAGAAGGAGTTAGATATATTTCTTAAAGCTAAAGGGATCAAGGGATATGGGGAGAAGGCAGGGACAGGGTACTGAACTTGGATGATCAGCCATGATCTCATTGAATGGCAGAGCAGGCTCGAGGGGCCAAATGGCCTACTCCTGCTCCTATCTTCTATGTTTCTATGTAAAACCCAGACGTGTCCTCAACAGGATGAAAGTCCAGAAAGCGCATTGTGGCAGTTCCAGTGAATTAAGCATTCATTGCATGATGGTGAGCTGCTAGCCACAAAATAACTGTTCATTGAGATGGCAGTATCCCTTCCTGTCAACATTAATCTGGCCATCGATGAAGGGAGCACATGTGACTCTTTGGACCTTAGGGAATCCTGCCATTCAGTAAAATTTGCGGTGCTCTGTAATTTTGGCATTGGTTATCCATGGGCAAGATGATGAACTTGCTAGCTCTGGAGAACAGTGCACCTTAACTTGCTTGATGATTCTGTGCACAGCTGTTTGGTTTATGTTACAGATGTCCTCAGTGCCATAGAAATTAAAGGCAGCAGTGACCTTAACAACCACCGACAGGGCAGTGCACACAATACAGTTGGGCTGCAGGTCTACTTGTAGCATATGCGATAGGTTCCTTCATAAAGCGAAGCCTCTGCAGACAATGCTCCTCAATCCACTTCAGGCAGGAGTGCCTCTGTCTGCATGGTACATTGTCAGTGCAGAATGGCCAACAAAAATTAATAGCAGAAGCTAATACAGGAAACGCTTTGGTATCCGGCACTGTAAGGTTCTCAAAATTCCCACATTTCCCCCCAAGGTTATTAATAAAAGGGACCCTGTATGGACAATTTAAAAAGGGTACCCAAAAAGATGGCGTCCGCACCTCGTGACCAAAAGCCTGTAAGATTTTAAAAGCATGGACTCTGCAGCACAAGCAGGCAGCTTTGGGAAATCGAAACTTAAAATGCATTTATGTGAAAAGGACTTTGTGTTTGAAAAGCCAGACAGCTAGGCAAACACTGAATATGCATTGCGTCAGGTCGAAACAGATCAAGCCCAGTTAGGCCTGAGCATAAGGTCATTAGTTTGTCCGCATAAATAATCGGAAACAGCTCAAGGGAGCCACCAAGGCTGGACAGGCTGATTAAAATGCATTAATGACAATACAACCCGGACATCGGGGCCATCAGGTGCGATAAACGGCCATCTAAAGCCAGTTAACTTAGATTGGTATAATTATATTAAACGAGCCCGCTTAAATTGGACAATGGACTGACCTGATTTGGCACGCAGATAAGGAGTGGAAGAACGGGTATAACTGTAGGCCCATCAGTAGCAATCGCCCCTCTCTTGACGCTGACCTCTTGTTTGGTCTTGGGCTGCTGCCGCTCGTACTCGTGCACTGGCCTCGTGGCGGGTCCTCTTCTCGCTCCCCGCATTTTGTAACAACCAAGGACATCCATACCAACCGCGGGAGGGGAACGAGACCCGAGTTCAAAGTCATACAGGACACACGGGCCACGACGAGACGAGACAAGGCGAGATGAAGAAGAAGGTAAAAGCCGACAAGAGCAGAGAAGGGCAGCAAAAGACGCATTGGTAAAAACCAAACGCCTAGTTATAAGCTGGCGTTTGGGGAAGAATTTAGCAGTGTATGTATGTATGGACAGTGAGAATAAGTTGGCTACTGAACACTGCGAATAAGCTGGCATTAAACGCGGGTGTCCATGCCCACAACGAATATGCTGGCGTTTGACGCTTGGGTAGAAAAATCAAACAAGCAGTGAAGACCGCCAACCGACCCGCCAACCGCCCCACAACCGCAATGTTACCGCCGGCGACCGCCTGAGGGAGAAGAAGAAGAGAACCCATCACGACGAGACGACAACGGTAGCTGAGGAGAGGGAAGGTGTGTCGCAGTAACAACTCCAGCACCGCACCCTGAGACCACGTGGCGACGGAGTACCCCAAAGGACAGAAGACCAAACCTCAAAACTCGCAACTGTTAAAGCAACAGGTTTTGGATTGGTGAGCATGAATTCCTGGCCCCTCATAGCTTAATCTAGTTAGGTATAGGGGTGGGATAAGGATAAGGGGATTGTTAATGTAGTTGTTTTCCCTCGATGCGCCGTGTGTTCCCCATTCCCTGTATAAGTATAATTATTGTTTATGCCTGTATTTTATACCAGTAATTCTCTTAAGACTGTGTTTTATTCTGTTTTTAATAAAATCTTGGTTTTCTTACACCAAACCACTTGTCTACTCGTTTTCTGTATCGCCGCCTGTACCTAAGTCCGGTGTCTAGAACCCAGGGGTGTGGGAGCGATTCGAACCGCTCACAGGCAGTCAGGGGCATAACTGACTGGGCGCACGCACCACACGCCACCCCCTACAGGAAATGGCGACCGTGGCAGGACTCTGGCAACAGGGGTGCGGTACAGTAGACAATGGTCGGATGAGCAAACCATGATGGAGGAAAGGATTTCTGATTATGTGTTTAGCAAGGTGAATATCACTAAGAAATGGATCACCACTCTGTTAAGGGCTGGGCATCCGGTAGATGCAGCAGCTAAGTGGACAGAGGGGAAGGAACACAAGAAGTCCTTAGAGAAGGCAGTCTGGCTGATGTGTTTCAAAAAGCAGGTCCAGCTTTTGGACAGGCTCGTTGCAGCACAGGCAGCCGAGTTAAAGGAGTCAGCCCTGGAGATCCAGGATAAGGCTCTAGCAGGGGAGAAGTTAATGGTAGCATTGCAGGCCCTGAATCAGGAGAGGTTGTATTTAATGGGAGAACACAAGGCCCAGTTGGAATACCTACAGTGCCAAGTCACCGAAGCCAAGGGAAATGAGTTAAGGTTGCGGGAAAAGAACGCCCACTTGGCAAGGCAAGTTAGGGAACAGGAAGAGAAAGTACAAGAGGTAAAGGCAGCTTACAAGCTAGCGAGCAAACAGGGGTTTGAAGAGGCAGACCACGGCCCCTGCAAGCAATGGATAGAAAGTCTGAGCCTGGCCCTGAGGAAGGCAAAAGGCATGGTGTGCCTCATAAGCCCGAAGGCAGGCCAGGCAGATTTTATGGGAAACGAGGGGAGGACAGTTCAAACATCACTGGCAGTGCCCAGGGACGACCCGGTTGAGGAACAGGAGGTCTCATGACTGCCACCCGTAGCGCCAGGTTTTAGCAGGGTCTGGCAGCAAGGGGGGGTGGAGTCATTTTCCATCCCGCTCGCCGTTCGGTTAGGACCGCTCCACTCCAAGTGGACCTGTGTCCTGATGAAATGGGAAGTGGAGGGTGGAAGAGGGCTCCTGGGGGCCGACTTTATTGTAGGCCACGTGATCCTAGTAGATTTGAGGATTCATTGCCTATGGGGGGCAAGTAAAGGAAAGGACAGCGAGATAGTAATAATCCCAGGAAAGGAAGGGAAGGGGACCCTATGCACCATGAAGCCCAAAGAGGGTTATAACCTCGAGCTTATGGCCAGGAACACCCCACAGGAGTTCCAGGCATTTGTGAAGGCCCACCTAGCCACATTTGCCACACACAAACACGACTGCAGGAGGGTCAACGGGTTTGAGGTCAGCGTAGAAGGGGACCCCATGGCCTGACCACAGAAACAGTATAACTTCCCCAGGGAAGCGGAGCCAGACATGGAAGCAGCCATGTCCTCGTTAGTACAGCAGGGAGTTCTGAGGCCGATAGCCACCCACGTAAACTCTCCATTGTGGCCGGTTAGAAAGCCGGACAATTCCTGGAGGGCCACGGTGGACTATCTGGTGCTCAATAGTAACATCCCAGCCTGTGCACCCACGGTAGCAGCAGTTGCCGACCTGATAGGATGTATCCCAGCATCCGCGACCACGTTCACGGTGCTGGACATTTCCAACGGGTTTTGGTCCATCCCTTTAAGGAGGGAGGATCAGTACAAGTTTGCCTTTATGTTTAAAGGGCAACAGTACACGTGGAACTGCTTGCCTCAGGGCTTCCACAACAGCCCCAGCATTTTCCATCAGTGCATGGCAAACAGTTTAAGGGATTTCAGTCAGCCCAGACAGTTGGTACAATATGTGGATGACCTGCTCCTGCTCACTGATTCGAAAGAGGAGCATGGCCCACTATTGGCCGAACTGCTGGAGCTGCTCGGGAGGAAGGGTTTCAAAGTAAACCCCAAGAAAGCGCAGATCGGCCAGCAGGAGGTGAAATTCCTAGGCCTGACTGCGCGCTGGAGAAAGGGCCATAGATAAGGCTAGGAGGGAGGCGGTACAAGAGTTACCGGTCCCCAACACAGTGACGGGTGTGAGGTCATTTCTAGGGCTAACCGGGTACTGCAGAGACTTTATTGAGGACTATGCAATCACCGCAGCCCCTCTGCTCCGACTCCTACACAAGGGAGTGGAGTGGCTTTGGGATGAGGGTTGCCAGGCAGCATTTGTCAGGCTCAAGAAAGACTTGCAGACCGCACCAGCTTTAGGGGCCATAGATGGGGAGAAAGAGTTTTTCCTGGAGGTAGCAGCCAGCGGGGATAGCCTGAGTGCTGTGCTGCTCCAAGAGCGGCACGGCCGGCTGAGGCCAGTGGTCTACTCCTCCAGGATACTCACAGATGTGAAGAAGAGCTATTCCAACTGTGAGCGGCACCTCTTGGCCACACATTGGGCTGTGAAGGGATCACTGATCTTCACAGGCACCTCTCCCATCACCCTCCTCACCCATCACACACCCACCCAGATGCTTCTGGATGGGAGGATCAAGGATGGAACAGTGAGCAGTGCCCGCATTGCCCGCTGGACCCTGCTCCTCTCACAGATGGATCTTAAGGTGAAGGGTCTCTGCGAGCCAAAGCTCGCAGCCAACCTGGTATATCCTGGAACAGCCCACCGGTGTTCCATAGAAGGGGTTTGGGAAGTGAACATAGGTTTACGGGCCGCGAGATCTATGTAGACGGTTCCAGCATGGTATCTGCTGGCAAGCGTCTCACGGGGTGTGGAGTTTATGACCCAGCGGCAAACATTGCCCTGGCGATTAAGCTCCCCAGCACCATGAGCGCCCAGCAGGTGGAACTGTCCGCGGTAGTGTACGTCGTTACACACCCCGAAATCTTCCCCACCCCATACACGATTTGCTCGGACAGCATGTTCACGTGCAATTCGTGTACAGAGTACCTGGCCATCTGGTCCCGCCGCGGATACACCTCCGCCGACGGGAGACCCCTCACAGTAAAGCCCCTGCTGGAAAAGATCCTGGCAGCAGTGGGGGAGGAAGGGGAGGTTTTCATCCACAAGGTTGTAATGTATACAACATTGAAGGGACTACTTTGTTTTGCGGATGTACATCCTTAGTTGTGAGCGTATATAACAGATGCGTATCGATTTGTATAGTCAGTGCCGACGTCCCAGTTACCCAGTAAAGATCACTTGAAGTTACTCTCAGTCTCTGCTGCTTTATTATTTTATGTAGTTGTGTATAGCGGTACAAACACAACAAATTGGCGACGAGAATTATGAACCTACATCTTCCTATTCTGGCATCGCATCCAGAGGACACCGAAATTTGGAAGAAAGGAGCGAGAAGGCAGAGAAAACGGAGCACGCTTGCTAAGCTAGGCAGGGGATACGTAAGTCAAGTGAAAAGTGCACAGGACTTGCATGACGCTAGCTAACTAGTAAAGAAAGAAAAACGGGTTTGGAAAAAAAAATGGCGATGATTGGCACGATTGCAGCATTTGATAGCAGCACTGGGCAACTTACATTGAAAGAGTGGAGTTGTACTGTGAGGCTAACGGAGTGGAGGTAGAAAAGAAAGCCACTGTTTTGCTGAGTGTTATGGGCGCGAAGACATATGGGCTGCTACGTAGTTTATTAACCCCTGAAAAGCCAGCAAACAAAACATTCAAACAAATAGTGGACACACTCCAAGACCATTTAAGCCCCAAACCACTGCTCATAGCTGAAAGATTTAAATTCCATAAACGGAACCAGAGCAAAAATGAAAGCATTTCTGAATATTTGGCAAAGTTGAGCAAATTATCAGAACATTGCCAATTTGGAGTGGGCTTATCAGACGCATTGAGAGACCGATTTGTGTGTGGCATGCAAAGTGAAAGCACACAAAAGAAGCTCCTGTCTGAAAAAGACCTCACATTGGAGAAGGCTCTGAGTATTGCAATATCAATGGAAGCAGCAGCATGTGGCGTTTTAGAAATTCAACAAAAATCCCTGGAATATTCAACTAATAAAATGTCACTGAAACAAGAAAAGAAGTGCTATCGCTGTGGCAAAATGTCACATGACCACAATGACTGTTGGTTTAAAGACAAAGACTGCAGACAATGTGGCAGATGAGGGCACATTGAAAGAGTCTGCAAAGCAAATAAGAAGCCGAAAACTGATACAATACAGTGTAACAAAAAGGTACATCAAGTGACTGAAAACAAGAAACCTTTCAAAGATAGATACAAGAAGGTACACCACGTGACTGAAGACAGTTCAGATAAAGAAAAAAGTGACACAGACTCAG
Organism: Somniosus microcephalus; assembly: GCF_052327205.1. Lineage (NCBI taxonomy): Eukaryota > Metazoa > Chordata > Chondrichthyes > Squaliformes > Somniosidae > Somniosus > Somniosus microcephalus. The sequence goes on from NC_140989.1 coordinate 64,343,592, forward strand.
AGGAAGAGGATTTGGCTTGTCTAAAACTACACAGTGTGAAAGAGACAGAGGATCACAGAATAATATGGATTACTCCAGAAGTGGCAGGAGTTAGGCTGAAAATGGAGTTGGACACAGGCTCAGCTTTAACAGTGATCTCTGTACATGACTACAAACGACTGTTTTCACACATACCGCTAAGGCCAACTAAAGTACTGTTAAAGACATACACAGGACAAAGAGTGTGCCCCAAAGGTAAAATAAAAGTGACAGTGACATACAAAGAAAAAAAAATACCGCAATTGAACCTCTATGTAGTGGAAAATGGAGGACCACCATTACTGGGACGCGAATGGCTCAGGAAAATACAGTTGGATTGGCACACCATCCAAGCACTGTTTGTGTCAGCAAAGGAGGACAGCAACGCCACTCCTGAGAGACTATCACAAATACTCTCTGACTCTCAGGAAGTGTTCAAGAAGGGAATAGGAACACTTAAGGGCATGAAAGCAAAAATTAAGATTGATGAGAACGCAAATCCAAAGTTCCATAAGGCCAGACCAGTGCCTTATGCAATTCGCCCTTCAGTAGAAGCAGAGCTGGAGAACTTGGAGCAGTTAGGGGTCCTGTCCAAGGTGGATTGGAGTGAATGGGCCACACCTATAGTTCCAGTGATGAAGAAAACCTCCAGCACAAAACCAGGAAAGCCAAGAAAAGTGCGCATCTGTGGAGACTTTAAAGTGACTGCTAACCCAGTCCTCCACACAGTACAGTACCCATTGCCTCGCATTGAGGACATCTTTGCTTCCCTGTCAAGAGGGGAATGCTTCACAAAGATTGACTTGGCCCAGGCCTATCTCCAAATGGAAATTGATGATACATCAAAGAAGTACCTGACAATAAATACGCACAAAGGCCTTTACCAGTACAATCGGCTGGTATTCGGAATAGCATCAGCTCCTGCAATCTGGCAAAGGGCAATGGACCAAGTCCTGCAGGGGATCCCAGGTACTCAGTGTTATCTTGATGACATCATCATTACTGGCAAGAATGACAACGACCACCTTTCCAACCTCGAACAGGTGCTCATCAGGTTACAGGAGTATGGGCTCCAAGCGAACTGAGACAAGTGTGAGTTTTTCAAAAAGGAAATCTCATACTGTGGACATGTGATTGACAAGGACGATTTACACAAGTCTCCAGACAAGATTGAAGCTGTGATTAATGCACCAACACCCGAAAATGTGTCTCAGTTGAGATCATATCTTGGACTGGTGAACTACTATCACAGAATCACAGAAACCCCACAGTGCAGATAGAGGCCATTTCGGCCCATCGAGCCTGCACCGACACATATCCCACCCGATCCCCGTAACCCAACACATATCCCACCCTATCCCCGTAACCCCACGTATTTAATCCCCCTAACACTAAGGGTCAATTTATCATAGCCAATCAACCTAACCCGCACATCTTTGGACTGTGGGAGGAAACCGGAGCACCCGGAGGAAACCCACGCAAACACGGGGAGAATGTGCAAACTCCACACAGACAGTCACCCAAGGCCGGATTCGAACCCGGGTCTCTGGCGCTGTGAGGCAACAGTGCTAACCACTATGCCACCGTGCTGCCCACCCACAAGTTCTTGCCCAACCTATCCACAGTGTTACATCCACTAAATGCACTGCTACAGACAGGGTCACAATGGAAGTGGAGTGACAGCTGTGAACAAGCTTTTCAAGAGAGTAAAAGACTCATTACTTCAGAAGAGGTGCTAGCTCACTTTGACCCATCCTTACCTATTCGACTGGTATGTGATGCTTCACCCCATGGCATTGGTGCCGTGTTGTCATATAAGTTCCCAGACGGCTCAGAAAGACCAATAGCCTTTGCCTCAAGATCATTGACTACAGCTGAACGCAATTATGCACAGATTGACCGAGAAGCCCTCAGCCTTGTGTGGGAATTCAGGAAATTCAACCACTACTTGTATGATCAACAGTTTACACTGTTAACTGACCACCAGCCTCTCGTTTCAATCTTCAACCCAAGGAAGGGCATTCCAGTGATTATGGCACAACGGCTGCAGCGATGGTCACTCTTCCTAGGGGCTCACCTGTATGACATTGAATACAAGGGGACCAAGCAACATGGCAACGCCGATGGTTTGTCACGTTTACCACTGCCGATCTCAGAGAGATCTACAACAGTTGACTCAGCAGAGGTATTTCACACAACAATAGTTGAGCAGCTACCAGTGACAAACTCCCTCATTGAAAGAGAAACACGCAATGACCCTACATTGTCAAAAGTTTATGACATCGCTGTGAAGGGATGGCCAGCGCATGGTGACTCATTGTTTCCAGCATTCTCAGCTAGGAGGGAGCAGTTATCAGTGTGTCGGTGAGCACTGATGTGCGGCTCACGAGTTGTGATTCCTCCCAAGCTTTGTAACTGAGTGCTAGATGAACTGCATGAAGGCCACTTAGGTACGGTAAAGATGAAAAGCCTTGCCCGTGGATACGTGTGGTGGCCGGGAATTGACAAACAGATCGAGGACCTGACAAAGAGCTGCTCAGGATGTCAAAAGGTCCAGAACGCACCACCACAAGCCCCTCTCCATCCATGGGAATGGCCCTCATCACCATGGCAATGTGTGCACATCGACTTTGCTGGACCGTTCATGGACTCCATGTTCTTGATTGCAGTCGATGCACATTCCAAATGGCCCGAGGTCATTAAAATGAAATTAACCACATCTGAAAAGACCATTTCAGTTCTGAGGACCATGTTCGCTAGAAATGGCCTACCAGAACAAATCTGCACAGACAATGGATGACAATTTGTCTCTGACGAATTCCAAGGTTTCATGAGGAAAAATGGAATCAAGCACTACACATCTGCCCCGTACCATCCAGCTACAAATGGCTTGGCAGAAAGATTCATACAGACTTTCAAGAAGGCCATCAAAGTAATGTACAGCGAGAATCTACCACTGCAACACAAGATAGACAATTTCCTCTTTGCTTATCGGAACGCAGTACACGCAGCCACTAATCAGACTCCAGCGATGATGTTTCTGAACAGGAACCTGAGATCTCGCATGGACCTTCTTAAACCGAATGTACGTCGTGATGTAGAGAACAAACAGTTCAAACATTTGAATGCTAAGCCAACAAGAAGCTTCAGTGTGGGACAGTCAGTTCTTGCTCGTGATTTCCGGACGGAAAAGTGGCAACCAGGGACAATATCCACAAGAGAGGGACCACTGATGTATACAGTGGATGTGGGAGAGAACGTTTTGAGACGCCATGTGGACCAAATTCTGGATGTTCAGATGGAAAACACCCCTCTACCTCGCCCAGACTCACCTGACATGGAAACAGACACTCCTGATTCATCAGCATCAGCACCAGCCTCATCCACAGCTGAGAGCTCTACCTGTGCTGATAGCTCACCTGATGCACCTGTACCTGTACAGTCTCATTCCCCAAAGCAAAAGAGTCTGGAGAGACGTTACCCAGAGAGGCAGAGGAGGCCTCCCCAGAGACTTGACTTGTAAAAGGGCTGTTGACAAAATAAAATGTTATATTGGAATTTGAATTTTGTTACTTTTAAGAAAACAAAAAAGGTTACTGTAAAGACAGGCTCTGTATGTTAATTATAGAAATTTTGCATTAGTATACTATTAAACTAAAGGGGGAGGAAGTGTAATGTATACAACATTGAAAGGACTACTTTGTTTTGCGGATGTACATCCTTAGTTGCGAGCGTATATAACAGACGCGTATCGATTTGTATAGTCAGTGCCGAAGTTCCAGTTACCCAGTAAAGATCACTTGAAGTTACTCTCAGTCTCTGCTGCTTTATTATTTTATGTAGTTGTGTATAGCGATACAAACACAACACCATGAGCGCCCAGCAGGCGGAACTGTCGGCGGTAGCGTACGTCGTTACACACCTCGAAATCTTCCCCACCCCATACATGATTTGCTCGGACAGCATGTTCATGTGCAATTCGTGTACGGAGTACCTGGCCATCTGGTCCCACCGCGGATACACCTCCGCCGATGGGAGACCCCTCACAGTAAAACCCCTGCTGGAAAAGATCCTAGCAACAGTGGGGGAGGAAGGGGAGGTTTTCATCCACAAGATGAAGGCCCATTCCTCCACAGAACCCCACGGCCAGGGCAACCAGCAGGCTGACATGCTCGCCAAGGAGGGTGCCCGCACAGGCACTTTCTGGGACCTCTATGGGTCCAGACCCATGGCGGCAGTCAGAGGTAGGGACGGGACCCAAGGGAGTGCAGAGGTAGCTTTAGCCCCAGACCTTAAGATGGTCCAAGCCCAAGATCCCGTCCTCAAGGCAGTCCTCAGTGCAGTGACTGAGGGAAAAAGGGTAGAGGGTCCGTACGCACAGCAACCCTCTCCGTCAAAGAGGGCATGCTGTTCCGGGGGGAACAGTGGGTTGTGCCGCAGTGGCACCGGAGGGAATTCCTTCAACTGGTCCATGAGGGGCCAGGAGTGGGACACCCCGGGCCTGAGATCACCTGGCAGCGGGTGTAACAGGCGGGATGGTGGCCGGGACTCAGGGAAGATGTCCGCGAGTTTTGTGCAGGCTGTCTTTTGTGCGCTGCTAATAACCCTGACACCCACAAAAGGAAGGTACCTATGGGACACATCAGGAGGGTAGAGGGACCATGGCAGTCGATACAGGTCGACTACATCGGGCCCCTGCCCACATCCCAGGGAGGCTATAAGTACTGCCTAGTCCTGGTGGATGTGTTCACCAAATGGGTAGAGGCCTTCCCCTGCAGAACAGCCACAGCTCTGGGTACTGCCAGGATCCTGGTCCGGGAAGTGTTCTCACGGTGGGGACTACCACAGTATGTGGAGTCCGACCAAGGGAGTCACTTCACCGGACAGGTGATGCCGAATACCCTTATGCTGCTAGGCATCGAGGGGAAGTGGCACGTGGCCCAGTCATTAGGGATTGTGGGTAGAATGAATAGGACCCTAAAGGAAAGGTTGAGGAAGGAGACGGCGGACTCGTCCCGCAAATGGGCCGAAGTCCTACCGTTGGTTTTGATGGGGATCCGGGTCAGCCAGTCGAAAAGCACGGGGTACTCCCCGTACGAGCTGATGACTGGCAGGGGTATGCGGACCCCCACCCATGTACTAGCCCCGGTGCTCACGGAGGGTCAGCTCAGGGAGGTAAACCGGGAGAGGTTCGCCCGAAACCTCTTTGAGCACCTTAAACAGGTCCACGAGCAGGCGGCTGGGAACATGGGAAGACAGCATCGGAGGAACCGATTGCTGCTCAAACCCCGAAAGCACCACGAGTGGAAGGTAGGAGATCAGGTCATGGTGAGGAACTATGCCCGAGTAGGAAGTTTGGAACCATTATACATGGGGCCCTACAGCATTGTAGATAAAGCCAGTCCCATGGTATACGCCATTAAGATGCCTTGGCGTACCAAATGGTTTCATATTAACCAGTGCAAACTGTTTAAACCTGAAAGGGGAAAACAGCCAGTTGGGGTAAGGTCTGAGGATAGAGATCCTCAGCCTGCAGCAGGAGCGAGTTCACAGACTGCACAGGCAGGCGCTGTGGCTTGCTTAAGGGGAGGGGCCATCCCGCCACTGATTGGGACACTCCCCCGCTCTTCTGGGCTCCAGATGAGGAGGGACCCGAGGGTGAAGACCCCGCCCCTAGCCCAATTTTAGAGGAGGAGGGACCCGAGGGCGAAGACCCCGCCCCGGACCCAGTTTTGGGACCTGGGGGCGGAGACTCTCAGCCTGCAGCAATAGGCTGCGAAGAGTTACCTGCCCCTAGCCCAGGTTCGGGAGAGGTCAAGCCCGAGGGAGCAGTGGTTCGGGTTTTGAGTCGAGGTCGCGGGACCCGACTATGCTTCACATCTATGGGTGCTCAGAAGATAGAGTGCTGATAGCGACCGCCGGAAGCGGCGAACGGGATGTGGAGGAGACCGCCGTCTACGTCCACGAGGGAAAGTGGCCAGGGTGGCTGGGGTCCAATTCGTCTCAGTACTCCAGCCAGACCGGGTTCACGTACGGGGGGGGCCTCCCTCTTGTGCCCCAGGGTACGGGTCGTTACCACAAGGATCAGCGTCACCGTAGGGAAATGTGTATGTCTAACGTGCAAGGGACACGTTCCTCTGGATAGGTGGTGGTGGCTCAGAAAGCTGAGCAAAGATATGAGGAATCCCGCAGTCGAGTGGGAATGGTTGGGGAACAATACCCACCGGGCGATTACAGGGACTCACGGGTGATTAAGTGTGTGTTGGGACAAGTGGTGGGAACCGGATCAAGGGATTTATATCTGTATGTGGGGGTCAGAGAGGGTCTGCCCCACAGGCATATCTATCATGTTCCACTGACAGTGGCAAGACGCCGGGGAGGGGATGAAGTGGGATACCAGCCTGAAAGCGTGCGCGGTCCCATTTTCCCCAATCCCAGTGAATGCCACTGAGCTTGTAACCCGCCCCTGAAAGCCCCTGCCCACGGCACAGGCGGCGAGGTTACCTAGGGAAGGGTGCCCCACCACCACCAAGGGACCAGGGAATGGGCTGGTACTAGTGCCTACCGATCAGGTGCTGTACCAGGGGGTACACTACGCGGTAGCCTCCGTGATTTTAAATCTCACCAAGGTACATTTACCAGAGTGGTGCCCCAAAGAAACAGAGCAGCTATACCAGGCCCTATTAAAGGACATGTTCAAGAAGTTTTATGAGTTCGATTTCGCCAATGTCGACAAAACTGAACTGTACACCACACACCGCGAGCTTTTGGGTAGCACAGGGAGACAAAGAAGGGGAGTATGGAATGATGTTTTTACTGCGTTTAATACTGGGTCCTCTGTCATCAACAGTTTAGATGACATAGAGTTACAGACCCAGATAAACGGTTTAAAAACTCAGTTAAGGAAGATATTAATGGATGAGAACAAGGTAGTGGGCTCAGAGTTACATGAGGACCAGGCCATGACGGTCCATTTAAAGGAGATTATAGCAGAGTTGGAGAAGCACGCAAAGACAGTAAATGCCCTCATAAGGGAGGACAGAAATGTTTCTGACCAGGCTGCGCAGAACGAGGTGTGCGTGCTGTATAGGGCGTGGTTGCTGGGCGAGGGCCGCAGTAATCTGGAGGATTTAAAACAGGGTTTAGTCCCCTTCTGGATCAGCAACAAGCACCTTGCAGCACTCCATCCGTTTGAGAACGCATTAAGCCCAGCTAGCCTCCGAAGCCTACACAGTCCCAGTGGATTGTGGACGGTCCAACCACACGATCATGGGTATAGTAGTTATGATACCGGTCATGGGTAGGACAGCCCGACCCACGCCAGTATACAGGGTTGAGAACATTGGAGTCATTCAAGGGGCTGCACACATTCGTTTCACAGTGGTCCCACCTTACGTCATAAAGTGGGAGCACGCTATGACAGGTACTGACCTCTCAGGGTGCCGGAGCCAGGGAGCACACATAATCCTGTGTCCTCAGCACTTGAACGCCTAATCAAAACCACAGTGTGGGTTCAGAGCTGCTGGCGCGAAACCTATAAATTGTACCATGGAGGCAATGGCACAAGGCCATGTTCCCCCGCAGGTAGCATATATAGGAGGTGGGACATATTGGGGGAAAAATTGGGTGAGTAACGCCACCTGTTAGCGCCTAAAGAGGCAGTCAGTGGCTGTAGTGCCACTGGCTGTGCCTCCCGTGATATTCAGCAGGGGCGCTAATGGTGGCGTTAGCCTTTTGCGCTGCACCACCACCGATGACGTCATCGGTATGCGCAGCGCCCCATTCGCGCCCCGATCACGATATTTGGTAGCGAACGGCGCTACAGCGCCGTTCGCTACCCGCACCCGGTTCACGGGGCCTTGCTGCGCCGGCAGAGGTGCAAGTTAAGGTGGAGGCGCGGGGCGGCCGCTTTTTCGGCGGCCGCCTGCCAGCACCTCCGTCCCCGGCCTCCTGGTCCCCCCCCCACCGCGGCATTGCCGGCTGTTTCCTGAGAGCCCGGCACTTCTCCTTGGTGCCGGGCTCTTTTGCCGGCACTCGTGATCGGGGCTCGCGCTGTTGCAGGCCCCTCCCCCTTAACAGTGGGAGGAAGGCCTGCAGTACTGCAGCGTGCCATGCCGCAGCGTGTGGCGCTGCGGCACGTAGCGCTGCGAAATTCACTTTCAGCGCCCTAAGAGGGACGCGGAGTGCCTCGAGCCGCGCCCTGTCTCCCTCTAGGGGCACTTCAACTGAATTTGCGGCGATCGCTAATGCGGCGATCGCAGCACAAATTCCAGCGCACAAGCGAACTTTGCGCCGCTTGGGCGCCTCAGGCCAATTTCTACCCCTTGAGTCACCAGAGGTGTGTCCCATTACCAGCATGGACAGCATAGCTGGTGTCCGGTAAGTGACAGCAGTTTCTGCTTTAAACCCGAGGCAGAAGTTCAAGTGGCCCAGGAACGAATTGTCCCCATTCCTGAACCCTCCACTGTTCACCTCACTGTAAAAGAGAATTTTACCAACTTGCAGAAGTATGTAGCGCATTTTGGCTATGAAATGCCCCCTCTCCCCGAACACCTTACCAAGATACTCAAAGCAGTTATAGTCTCGCAGAAACATTTCTACACTCTAGAACAGAAAACAGTAGAGATAGGGGCTAAGATATTGGATATCGTGATTCCACCCTGGTGGGACATTTTCAATAACATAGAGGTCCCTTCGTGGATCAGACTGGCTTCCCACATTCTCGTGGTTTGCCAGTTAGGGATAGTGTTGTATCTAGTCTGCACTCAATGCAAGGGAAAAGGTCAGATATTAGAATTGTGAAACCAGAGGATCTGGAAGGAACATTATGTGAAGGTGGAGGGAGATACACCTGTTTGAGTTTTTTGTATTTTTGATTAAACATTGATGTTTCGTTTGTGTTTTGTTGTTTTTAATAAAAAGTTTTCGACACGTTGTTTTAATAAAGATACATGTGTACCAAGTGGTGCAGGGGTGTTGGACCTCCTCCATGCTTGGATGTGTGTAAACGACTGTAATTATTCTATGTATACTTATGTACACTACATTTTCATGGAATGGGAAGTGCATGTGTCGTGGGTATGTTAGATAGGTAATTACAGGGGAAGGTTGACTATGGAAGTTCAGAAATTTTGCTCACCTTGTAAGGATGATACTTCAAGCAAGTTTTAGTATCACAGGGGGGAGTGGAAGGTTCTCAAAATTCCCACATTTTCCCCCAAGGTTATTAATATAAGGGACCCTGTATGGACAATTTAAAAAGGGTACCCAAAAAGATGGCGTCCGCACCTCGTGACCAAAAGCCTGTAAGATTTTAAAAGCATGGACTCTGCAGCACAAGCAGGCAGCTTTGGGAAATCGAAACTTAAAATGCATTTATGTGAAAAGGACTTTGTGTTTGAAAAGCCAGACAGCTAGGCAAACACTGAATATGCATTGTGTCAGATCGAAACAGGTCAAGCCCAGTTAGGCCTAAGCATAAGGCCATTAGTTTGTCTGCATAAATAATCGGGAACAGCTCAAGGGAGCCACCAAGGCTGGACAGGCTGATTAAAATGCATTAATGACAATACAACCCGGACATCGGGGCCATCAGGTGCGATAAACGGCCATCTAAAGCCAGTTAACTTAGATTGGTATAATTATATTAAACGAGCCCGCTTAAATTGGACAATGGACTGACCTGATTTGGCACGCAGATAAGGAGTGGAAGAACGGGTATAACTGTAGGCCCATCAGTAGCAATCGCCCCTCTCTTGACGCTGACCTCTTGTTTGGTCTTGGGCTGCTGCCGCTCGTACTCATGCCCTGGCCTCGTGGCGGGTCCTCGTCTCGCTCCCCGCATTTTGTAACAACCAAGGACATCCATACCAACCGCGGGAGGGGAACGAGACCCGAGTTCAAAGTCATACAGGACACACGGGCCACGACGAGACGAGACAAGGCGAGATGAAGAAGAAGGTAAAAGCCGACAAGAGCAGAGAAGGGCAGCAAAAGATGCATTGGTAAAAACCAAATGCCTAGTTATAAGCTGGCGTTTGGGGAAGAATTTAGCAGTATATGTATGTATGGAGAGTGAGAATAAGTTGGCTACTGAACACTGCGAATAAGCTGGCATTAAACGCGGGTGTCCACGCCCACGACGAATATGCTGGCGTTTGACGCTTGGGTAGAAAAGTCAAACAAGCAGTGAAGACCGCCAACTGACCCGCCAACTGCCCCACAACCGCAATGTTACCGCCGGCGACCACCCGAGGGAGAATAAGAAGTAAACCCATCACGACGAGGCAATGATGGTAGCTGAGGAGAGGGAAGGTGTGTCGCAGCAACAACTCCAGCACTGCGCCCTGAGACCACGTGGCGACGGGGTACCCCAAAGGACAGAAGACCAAACCTCAAAACTCGCAACTGTTAAAGCAACAGGTTTTGGATTGGTGAGCATGAATTCCTGGCCCCTCATATCTTAATCTAGTTAGGTATAGGGGTGGGATAAGGATAAGGGGATTGTTAATGTAGTTGTTTTCCCTCGATGTGCCGTGTGTTCCCCATTCCCTGTATAATTCTCTTAAGACTGTGTTTTATTCTGTTTTTAATAAAATCTTGGTTTTCTTACACCAAACCACTTGTCTACTCGTTTTCTGTATCACCACCTGTACCTAAGTCCGGTGTCTAGAACCCAGGGGTGTGGGAGCGATTCAAACCGCTCACAGGCAGTCAGGGGCATAACTGACTGGGCGCACATGCCATACGCCACCCCCTACAGCACCGACGGGACCGGGATGGTGCCAGTTGATTAAAAATTCCGGATGACGGAGAGGGTTATCTACCAAGGCTATTTTTAACAAACAAAAATTTAAAAATCAAGAAATGTGCAGTATACAGTAATTGGGTACTCACCTACAGAATGTTGTGTTAAATGGATGGTGGAAGATGCTTGATTAAGTACAGTACTGCCAGTTGAGGGTAATCCATAACTCTTTAATTACTTAACAGTAAAACAAAACTTATACAGTAAACGACTGTATACAGTACTGTAGTTGACTGTACACTTATTCCAAGTCCTTTTGCTTGGACCAACTTTTGGGAATTCCATAATGCAAGATGGGGGAGATAATTCACGATAAAGATGGAGAGACACACAGAAAAATGGCGGATCGGAAGAGACTACCGGCAGCGCGGGAGAGTCAGACTCCTGTAATTGAGGTGTTCGGACTTCCGACAGCGCCAAGAAGCCGAGTAGTGGCAGTTTGGAGAACTTACCCCACTGACTAACTCGGCCACCGCGGGTGACTCGGACTCGGCAACATTTCCGGTTATTGAGGTGTTGTTTTCGGAGTATGATTTTGCCGGTTAATAGAGAATTCCGGATATTTAGGTGCCGTTTAAATGAGAGTTTCCTGTACTAAGAATGTGTGATAATACTGGAAAATAAAAAAGGCCCAAAAACCCTGGACCCTTTAGGAGCTCCACATTGAATAGAGTGTCATACTAGCCCACTGCAGGTGGGTAAAGGGATCACCCAGCACAATCCTGTCCAAAGCAGGATGAAAATTGTGCAATACTTTCAATGTAGTATACTATGTACGTGAAGCTGTGCCTCCTTTTTGGCAAGACCACATTAGGTCAGTATAGAAAGCTTGCCAGAAAATCGCGCTCAGCACTAAAGTGGCAGTGGCCCAACTTTGTTGATTTGAGCCAGATTTTCCAATCCCCAAATGCCTGTGCCATTCCCGTAGTGCTGGCCACAAAATGCATCCTTTAATTTCACTGGAAGATAATTGGCATAATCAAAAGGAGGCTTTCCTGCCAGCTGTGGTCAGTAGAGTGTGGGCACAATGGTTAACAAAACAGTTCACTGCCAAGTGAGCCACGAGCACCTGGTCACTGCAACATCCAACTCATTGCTGTTTAAAATATCAACAATTATCAAAAGAAACAAATTAAAGATGTTGGCAACGGATTAGCTGCTTGTGGGCGAGGGTCAAAGATTCTCCAGCAGTTTCGAGAGGATGTATGAACATTTTGGAGACAGAAATGGCAAAAAAGGTTTTCTGTATTTCAATTGGAGCTTTCAAGACTGAGATTAATAGATTTTTGTTAGGTAAGGGTATCAAAAAGGCTTTCAATATTGTCCTCTCTGCTCATTTTGTGAAAAAGTAGATGGGGGAGAAATTGAGTATCTTAGCGGTAACGAAAAAGTAGCGGCGGGCGCTACGCCAGTGAATCCGACGTGAACTTCGGGTTTGGCACTCGAGGAAGGAAGTGGAGCGCTAAATCAAGCGCTACCACTTCCCTTGGAGCGCTAAAGTACGGCAAGAGGGGCGGTAGCGGTGCAGCGCTGCTGGGAACGAAGGCTCCTTCCCTCCCTTAAAGGGAAGGGCAATTGCTGCAGGATCTGCATTAAATCAATGTCCCTTGTCGCCGATGGCAGCCATGATCCACGACGATCAGCCCCAAGCACTCTAACAGAGTGCAGGGCTGATCAATCACGGCACAGGAAAAGGTTGAAAAAACAACCTAAGGGGTGAAAACAAATTTTTCATTGACACAAGCGGCCTTAGCTTTAAATACCGCTCCCCAAGCGGCCGGCCTCCCTAACAATGCCTCCTACAGCTGTCTGTGTTATCGCCCGGCGATGCTGCAGGAGGCAGAACTGTAGTTGTGTTCTGGGACGTTACCAGGGCGCCACGCAGCCGGATGACGTCACGAGCTCCAGCCGCAGGAGATGGTAGCGTTAGTGGTTACCACCGCCGCAAACTTCCCCGTCAATTTCGCAGGTGTCGGTACTATCGCCACGCCCGGTCGCAAAGCCAGTAGCGCCCCGTTATTGCCCCCCCCGGAGGCTAAGGGGAGGCACAAAGGGAGCGAATTTCTAGCCCGATGTGTTTAAAAAGTCAGGACAAAGTGACAACAGACTCTGGGCCCGACATTGCATGGTCTCTTTTAAAGGGGGTGGAAGTGCAGCTGGGCAGGACTTCCACTTGTTGCTTTGCCCTATTAGTCATGACCCAAATCACAGGGATGGCATCATTTATATACTCAGGACCTGCAGCCTAGAGGCACAACAGAGGTGCCCATTCGGCAGTGCAGCTGGAAACTCAGTGAATCACCCTGCCACTTGGGCCAAAGATTAAACAAAGCAAAGGAGCAGCGATTCCCTGCAGGGAACCGAGGGGCAGCTTTGGATCTTTAACTTCTTAACCCTGCCATGCTCACGCAGCAGTTCAGGCACAATCCATCCATGTTTAATGTGCTGCTCTGACTATTCCTACCACCCAAAACGGTTCAACAAACATTAGTGAAAAGTGTGAGAAAAGATTATTTTTGCTTGTTAATGCCTTGTTCAGGCCATGAACGATGATCTTGCGCAGCATTTGTTCACTGTAGAATTACATTGAAAAGTAAGTTAGAAAGTGTTTTGAAGGGGAAGATTTTGAAGTATCACAGCAGCAGTGAAAGAATTAAATAGTACAAATGAGTTTTCTGCCCAACAGCATAGGTGTAGCAGCCATTGAGACACATACATCACAATATAGCAGGAGGAGACTGAAAGGACAACCCAAAGTGGCAAGGGTCATAGAGGCACAATCTGTGGATGATACTACCCTAAGCAGTAGATGTCCTGTAGACTAAGCAGGATGGGGGAAGCAGTGCGTGAGGAGGGTGCAGCTAGCCACTTCGGCCATGGATAGTGGTATTGTTAGTCAACCAACTACATTGCTTAATCAAATTATTGGATAATTCCTTTTTTTAGTGTAAAAATGACTTTGAATTATCAGGAGTAGACGATATTTTCTGTGGAAAGCAGTCAGCAACAAGCAAACGCTCTCCGCTTCTGCCACGTGACACAGTTCACTGCATTCTTGCTCTGTTTGGTGCACCAAATTTACAATGAAGAGTGATAAAGAGGCTTCACAAGACAATCAATTAAGATGTTACCACGGGTTCGAGCACTTACCTTGACAACCTTGCATGGGCCGAAACATTTCTATCTCACCTCCTTCCAGTTTTGGACCACAGGTGACACTTCATTTATGCACTCCATTACTTGCAATGATGCTGCTGCAGCAATACTTGTATTGCAGTATGGCTCTCTCTTCCAACAAAGGCAATCCTTTGTTGCAAGACCTCCCTCTTAGAACCTCCAATAGGAACTGTGGAGGAGCAAAGACATTCGGGTGCCCAGGCACACAAATCACTACACGTGCACATGTACAAAAAATAATCAGAAAGGCTAATGGAGTGTTTGTTTTTATCTCAAGGAGATTGGAATACAAATGGGAGCAAGTGATGCTTCAGTTGTACCGAGCCTTGAGCTAGCTTCATCCGAAGTACTACGTTCACTTCGGGGCACCACGTCAGGAAAGATGCATTGGTCTTGGAGGGGGTACAGTGTAGATTCACTGGAATGATGCCAGGGCTTAAAGGGTTAACTTATGTGGACAGGCTGCATAAACCTGGCTTGTATTCCCTTGAATTTAGACGGTTGACGTGTTTAAAATGATAGCAAGATTTGATAGAGTAGATACAGAAGCTATTTCCTCTGGTGGGTGAATCCAGAACAAGGGGACACTACCTTAAAATTAGAGCTAGGCCATTCATGAGTGAAATCAGGAAAAAAATTTCATACAAAGGGTAGTGGAAATATGGAACTCTCTCCCCCAAAAGGCTGTGGATGCTGGATCTATTGAAATCTTCAAGACCGTGATTTATAGGTTTTTATTATGTAAGGGTGTCAAGGGATATGGATCAAAAGGGGTAAATTGAGTTGAGGTACAGATCAGCCAATGATTTAATGATTTAATTTGAATGGTGGAACATGCTCAAGGGGCTTAATGGCCTACTTCTCTTTCTATGTTTCAAGGTTTGTTTGCCGTCGACCATTTTTCTGCTAAAAAATGAAGCACACTGTGATAGCAAAGATATGCAGGTGGTAAAACAAGTTACATGGCATTTCTGTTGTTTTACTCTTTCTTGCAATTTATCAGACACATGCACATGCACAGACACTCTGGGCTGGATTTTCTCAATGGAGACGTGTTGGAGGCAGGACTGCTGCTTGCCTGGTTTCAGTCCCGCCTCCATCAGCCTCTGGCCAACCAGTGGGATTTTCCCCTGATTGACCTTGTTAAGCCCACCCGGTGGGCTCAGCAGGCCAATTAGGTGGAAGTCAGTGACAGAGCACGTCAACGTATTGTAAGGGGTTTTTGATCGCAGAGGTTTCTCTCTCTAGAGGCCTCTCTCTCTTGCACAGTAAAACCTTGAGTGGTTCGACCCACTCGCCCCTTAGATTCTATACTCTGGACTTTGGGGCAGGAACTACAATGTACAGAAAACTCTTGTAGACCAAGTTTGATGAAACAAAATGAAATTTTATTGCATATGCAAGCAGATAAGAGAGTACATGGGAGGGAAAAACACAAACAAATCATAATGACACAATACTAACTAAGGCAAATACAGGCATCCTATACTCTACAAAGATCATCATGAAATAAGGAAACACACGGGGTATCGAGGGACAACAACTCATGTTAATTGTACCCTTAAATCCACCCCCTTAAACCTATCTAGATCTGGTTGTGAAGGGCCAGAAACATGCTCACCAATCCAACTAGGAAGTGCAAGGTTTTGAACCAGTCTGCGTTTGATCCTTTCAGGCGTTCCGTCTCCACGTGGATCGTGGAGCCCCAGCGAGCTGCGCCACACCTCTCTCCTGAGGTGGGGGTCGGGGGCGGCTGGACACCGGCTGGTTCTGGCTGTCAGCGGGGTCGAGGATCGTCGGCTCGACCCTGGTCAGAGGAGCCTTGGGCTGGTCTTCAAATAGGTTCCTTCAGTTTAATTTTCGCCTCTTCCCGAGCCGGAGTGGCTGGAAGGTTTCTTCTCTCGGGGTTTTATTTTTTTGTCTCTTCTCCCAAGTTGGCTCGACGGCCTCTTGTTTCGACAACGGCCCGGGGATGGTCGATGATCTCCCGATGGTTTTCCCCGGGGCGGGACGCCGGCTTCGAACGACCTTCTTGATGTTGGCTTAATCTTCTTCCTCCTCCGATGGTGGAGAGGAGTTCGTTGATCTTCTCCCAAACCAACTCCTCTTGTTCCACTGCCACTCGGTCATGTCTGTCCTTGAGTGTGTGTGTACAACTCCAACGCCTCCAATTATACCTTTCCTTCAGGAGCCTCCACTTCCCGCCCAAAATCAGGTTAGTCTTTATTTAACTTTTGGCGGGCTGGGAGCACAGCGGGGTAGTTATTATATTTTTTAATGTTTTAGATGGCCGGTAAAGGCCCATCTCTGATCTGGAATGACCTTCATTGTTTTTAACGTCCTGCTGATCTCGTTATCTAGTCCTTGGTGTTGTTCTCATGAATATGAAATTGTCCCCTTTTGTCTGGGTCAACATTTAGATGGCCTCTGTCTCCAGGCCGATCTTGACTGGATCTGCATCTAATCCATATGTATATGTGTGGGTCTGGTTTCGTTCTCTCAGAAACGACTTCCAGAACTTACTGTGGGTTGAATCCACAAAGCTGTCTGAGGTTTCGCAGGAACCATTTTAAAATGTCCCAATAAGCCGGTCACATGGTATGGTGGCCATTTTGTATGCCCCTTTTTCTGGGCTTCTTTTAAAATAGTCTTTAAAAACATGGCCTCTTCTGCCATTTGACCCTTATTAATCCAAAGTCCAATTTTGCGAATCCTACACTATGACATGTCATCTGTCAAGAATTTTTGAAAGAAGAATTGTCATTGTTTGACAACTCTGTGAAGCTGTCAAACACTGACATTCTGTGTGGTTTGATGAGACCAAGGACTCATCAAACCTTTCTACTTTGTAGAAATCAGATAACTGTTGGATCGGAGGATCCAACAGCCAGTCTATGATCTCTACAATGAAGATGTCGGGACTCCGGCTCCGCAGCGGCTGAAGGCTGTAAGCAGAAACAAAGGTAAGTGAACATTTTCTAACACTTTATACTCACCTCTCATACTTACCATTCCACACTTGCACCCATCACTCACATCTACATCGCACTGTCATACCCCTCCAACCCCCGCAGACCTCCTTTTTGGCTCCTACACCCTGGTGGGGTTCCCCGAGGTCGGAAAGCCCGCACTTCGGAACAAAAAATGGGGATAATCCTATTTTCTGCCTGTTCACTACCTGTGAACAGGCAGTTAATAGGCTTTAATCCCTTTCCCGCCTCGAGGAGACGGGACCCGGGGCGGGACGGCTTCCCGCCTCCTGGCAAGAGGGCACGGAGGCGGGTTTGCCACCTGTCCCCAAATTCTGCAACTTTCCCGGCAGTCCCGCCTCCATACCCACCTCCTCGGGGCTGAGAGAATCCAGCCCTCTGTCTATGAACTCTACCCCTGCTTCTTCTGTACCTCTACCAACAAATGCTGAACTGCAGGGCACTTAAGCCTTGGTTAAGGTCTGCAAACTGATTTACTGCAAGTGCCAGTTACACGGGAAATCCAATCAAAGATTTACACTGTGGGATTCCATCACACATATGAGCCTGAGAATAAATCCCCATTTTATCAAAAGCATTTCTTTTTCTATTAGGCTAGTGTCACTAGGCAGGAGCAGAGGTCATGCAAACTGTGCTCATAGAAAGTTACAGCACGGAAGGAGGCCATTTCGGCCCATCGTGTCCGTGCCGGCCAACAAAGAGCTATCCAGCCTAATCCCACTTCCCAGCTCTAGGTCCGTAGCCCTGCAGGTTACAGCATCCCAAGTGCACATCCAAATACTTTTTAAATGTGGTTAGGGTTCCTGCCTCTACCACCCTTTCAGGCAGTGAGTTCCAGACCCCCACAACCCTCTGGGTGAAGAAGTTTCCCCTCAAATCCCCTCTAAACCTGCCACCAATTACTTTAAATCTGTGCCCCCTGGTTTTTGACCTCTCTGCTAAGGGAAATTCATAGAATCCCATGCACCTGCTGCCCCTGTCCCTCTAGGTGGAAGAGGCCGCGGGCCTGGGAGGCGCCGCCGAAGAAGCCCTGGCGCTAACATCACGTAGGATATTATAGAATTTAACACATGGAAAAGATATTCTTATGCTTATACACAGGTTGTTGCAGTTTCCAGTGATTGCTTGCTAACTGTCAATATGTGATAACAAGTCAGATAACCAAACAAAAAAAAAGGAAGTTAGACGGTTAAGAAGGTTAGCACGCTCTTTTCACCTTGGGTCACAGCCCACAGTAATTGAATGAAAGTCTCCTTTGTCTGCTGACTGCAAGGGTCCTACATGAAGAGAGTTTGGGGGACTCTCAGTTCCTAAAGGACATGTGCACTCTGCTGGCATTAAAGAGGCAATCTCACCATGGTTACCCTCTTCAGCTGTAATTCTGCTCGAACCAGCCTGTGGCTCCTGACATTGAAATACTGTTGGGTGGGCTCCCGGTGAGATTCCCCGCAGCACTGGGGAGACCTGCCCATGGCAGGAATGTCACTGCAGCAGTAGGAAGTGGGAGTCCGTCTCCGGGGCAACTGCAGGTGCGTGATAGAACTCTTTCACCTTTTAAATCCGGCACACTGGCCAAGTGCGATCAGTTGCCCTGTGATCCATTGATCTCGGCTTGCAGGCCTTTAGATTTAAAGCCTCCTTAATAATGCTGGACACTAGAATGCAGCAGCGTTCCCACCACCCAGCTTTGCTAAGGTGTTAGTGAAGTCAAATCCAATGGATGACATATCCCCTTCATTAACATCTCATTTCAATACAAGCACCCAAATATGGGCAGGCGTATTCAGCGTTCACCATAACTTCTGGAGGAAAAGCTATGAGAATGGCTCCCCGGCCGACTTCCCTTCCCTACCCCACGCTGGTACCTCCGGAAAGCAGTTAAAGGGGAGAAAAAATTAGCCCATTGCAGCAATCAGGAGGTGCTATTCGGAGGTTAGAGTTAAGGTACGTTATTCTGCATCTAGCTCTTTCTGTACCTCAGCTGGGAGTGCTTCATTCTGATATAGGGTGCTGACACTAGAAAAGTGGTCCATCCACTAGTAATAACACACCTCACCTTGGCGAGCTCAAAATTTCAACTAAATATGAAATTACAGCAAGAAATAAGCAGTTGGACATGGATAAGGGAGACTTTTTGAGCACTCAGTTCTCTTATGGTTTCACCTTCTGTTTTAAAGGTCAATAATTAAGGTGGATATGAACTGGAATCCAAAAATCAAACCTTATAACCCACGGTGGTGTTACTTAGACCACCAGGAAACTTGGATGAATGTCTGCCCACCTCAACATGTCTACTAAACATCTGGGCTAAGTTTCCCACACGGCTAATTATGGAAGAAATTAGTGGCCACAGCTTTGATGAAAACTGTGCCTTCTGCTATCTCTTAATATTATTCCCTATTCTACTCATGCCAATAATAATAAAAAAAGTAACCAATCCCTACATGAATCATTTGGCACCTATTAAGTGTGCCTTAATTGCCCAAAAGTGACATAAAAGTGGCACACGCTACTAAAGCAGCTCAGAAATTTGGGAGATGCTGTGTATAGTAATCTGGGATGTTATGATTAAGGTTATCCACCAGGTGGTGCTGTAGCCAATGCTGCTGCTAAGGTCAGAGGTTTGCTCCCTGTTAAGGTCAGAGGTTTGCTTCCTGTCAAGGTCAGCAAAGGTGAAATGCCAGGATGCAGGCATGATGTTTGTTACTCTGTTAATAAAGTACTCGTGCTAATTCTACGATATCGCCTCTTCGAGTCCTTGTCTCACTACATGGATTTATCACATTTGGTGACAAGGTAACAAAAGGACCCTGAATAAAGAAGAAAAGTCTGCCAGGACGTTTAAACAACAAAATTACGAGCTAAAGTTAGCTACCAGCTGGAAGAGAGCATGGCTGCCACGGTAGGAACGGTTTCCGCTTTTGATAGTCAAGCACAAACCTGGGAGGAATACTGTGAAGTGTTGGGTTATTTTTTCGAAGCAAATAAAATAAATGATGCAGGAAAAAGGAAAGCCATTCTGATTAGTTCAGTGGGAAGCCAAACCTACAGTTTGACGAAGAATCTGCTCAGTCCTGAAAAGCCTGGAGACAAATCCTTTGTTGAATTAGTGGCTTTGCTAAAAGAACATTTCAACCCTAAGCCTAGTGAGATTGTACAGCGGTTCAAGTTTAATTCAAGGAACAGGAAAGAGGAAGAGAGTGTAATGGACTATGTAGTGGTGTTGTGTAAATTAGCACAAGATTGCAATTATGGGAACAACCTGAAGGAAATGCTGCGAGATAGGCTAGTTTGCGGAATTATGGATGACCGAATGCAGCGTAGATTATTATCCGAGGCTGGGCTTACTTATGAAAAAGCACTTGAACTTGCTCAAGCCATAGAGACAGCGAACCGAGATGTAAAAGAAATACAGGGTTCAGACAGAGCTAATGCTACGCAAGTTGCAGGTCAGGTTGTTGTGCACAAGTTGAACATGCGTCAGAAACCACAACGTGAGCATGTGAAGGCATGTTATAGATGCAAGGGCGATCACCTGGCGAGTGAATGCCGGTTTCTGGAGGAAAAGTGCTACAAGTATGGGAAATAAGGACACATAAAACGAGCTTACAGGGCGAAATCACCTGTGGAGGAATCCAAACCAAAAGGGGGAGGACAGCAAAACCAAGGGAGAGAAGTGAAAAAACATGAAGCACACCACATCAGCGGGGAAGCTGAGGAAGAAGAGGACATGTTCATAATGTATAGCATGTTAGAGAACATTCCAAAAGTGGCTCCTATCACATTACAACTGACAGTAAATGACTCTAAGGTGAACTTTGAAGTGGATACAGGGTGCGGCATGACCATAATGAACAAGGCAGAGTACTCAAAATTGTGGAACCATGCAAAAGTTCCAGAGTTAAAGCCTTGCTCCCTGCATCTTAAAACATATACAGGTGAACGAGTAGCGACATTAGGTACAGCTAATGTAACTGTGCAACACAGGAACACAGTGGAACAGCTACCTGTAGTTATAGTATCGGGTACTGGACCAAACCTGTTAGGTCGGGGCTGGATAAAAGAACTTAAATTAGACTGGGGAGCAGTACATCAAATAGATGCAGGCAAACAGTTGACTTTGCAAGAAGTGTTGAGTGAACATGAGAATGTGTTCAAGGAGGAACTTGGCACATTTAATGGCCCCCCAACTAAGATTTATGTAGACAAGGAGGCACCGCCAAGGTTTTTTAAACAACGACCTGTGCCTTATGCCATGAAGCCAAAGGTAGAGGCTGAGCTTGACCGTCTATTCAGAGAGAACATACTGGAGCCAGAGAAATGTTCGGAATGGGCAGCTCCCATAGTACCTGTTTTAAAACTGGACAATTTGGTAAGACTCTGTGGAGACTATAAATTGACAGTCAATCGGGTGTCCAAACTAGAGCAGTATCCGATTCCCAAAACAGAGGATCTCCTTGCAAACCTGGCTGGAGGAAATAAATTCACAAAGTTGGATATGAGACATGCCTACTTGCAGATTACACTGGATGACGAATCAAAGAAGTATGTCACCATAAATACACACAAGGGCTTCTTTACAAAAGAACATAAGAACATAAGAAACAGGAGCAGGAGTAGGCCAATCGGCCCCTCGAGCCTGCTCCGCCATTCAATAAGATCATGGCTGATATGATCCTAACCACCAATCTACTATCACAGAACTATCTCCTTAATCTAACAGAATTAGACACATGAAATAGGAGCAGGATCAGGGTACATGGCCCCTGGGCCCGCTCCGCTACCCACAGGGCCATAACCGATCCGAACCTAGACTCATGTCCAAATTCCTGCCCACTCCCCGTAACCCTTTATTCCCTTTACTTCTAGGAAACTGTCTATTTCTGTTTTAAATTTATGTAATGATGTAGCTTCTACAGCTTTTTGGGGCAGCATATTCCATGGACCCACCACCCTCTGAGTGAAGTAGTTCCTCCTCATCTCAGTTTTGAAAGAGCAGCCCCTTATTCTAAGACTATGCCCCCTAGTTCTAGTTTCACCCATCATCGGGAACATCCTCCCCGCATCCACCCGATCCAACCCCTTCACAATCTTATATGTTTCAATAAGATCGCCTCTCATTCTTCTGAACTCCAATGAGTAGAGTCCCAATCTACTCAACCTCTCCTCATATGTCCATCCCCTCATCCCCGGGATTAACCGAGTGAACCTTCTTTGTACTGACTCGAGAGCAAGTATGTCTTTTCTTAAGTATGGACACCAAAACTGTATGCAGTATTCCAGGTGCGGTCTCACCAATACCTTGTACAACTGAAGCAATACCTCCCTATTTTTATATTCTATCCCCCTAGCAATGAAAGCCAACATTCCATTCGCCTTCTTAGTCACTTGCTGCACCTGCATACTAACCTTTTGAGTTTCGTGCACCAGGACCCCCAGATCCCTTTGTACTTCAGTACTTTCCAGTTTCTTGCCATTAAGATAATAAATTGTTCTACGATTTTTCCTGCCAAAGTGCATAACCACACACTTTCCAGTATTGAATTCCATCTGCCAAATCTCTGCCCATTTACTTAGCCTGTGTGGTAAACCACTGTTTGTATTCCACTGTGTACATGCCTGGACATGCCTCGGCTGACTCCTCCCACAAGTCCTAGTATAAAGGTGACTGCTCCCCAGCCCTTTGTATTTCTGGACCGGTCGACCACTCGAGGCAGACCTTCATTCTTTTGTTAATAAAAGCCTTTAGTTACTCTCTTAACTCTCAGTCTTTTATGAGTAATTGATAGCGCATCAATTTTATTAACAAAATTTTTATAATGGAGAAGATCCTCACACCAGCATGCCTGGACTTAGATCATCGGGAGGCGGACTCATCCACCAAGTTTACTGACTGGCTTAAGTGTTTCAAAAAATTCCTGACCGCCTCCGCAGCAATCAAATCGGACGAGGACAAACTGGATGTCCTGACCTCCAAAGTGAACCACCGAGTGTACTCGGTCATCCAAGACGCGACCTTGTACGCGGACGCTATCAAGCTCCTCAAGGACCAGTACAGGCGCCCAGTGAACGAAGTGTACGCCAGGCACCTTCTGGGGAGTCGTAAACAACAACCTGGGGAATCGACCGTGGAATACCTTCAGGCACTGTCTGTGCTTGGCCGGGCCTGTGGTTGTAAGGATGTAAAGGCCGCCGTGTACACAGAGGAACTTATCCGGGACGCTTTTGTAGCGGGCCACAGATCCAATTACACCCGACAGCGACTGTTGGAGCAGAGTGACCTCGACCTCAACAAGGCCTCTGAACTCGCACTATCATTGGATGCAGCCTACCGGGGCATGGATGCCTACTCCTCTGCACCGTGGACACCGCGGGGAATGACAGCCTGGGACACGGTAGGACCGCCTCATAGCGCCGTGCCACCCCAGCCACACCCCAGCAATGGCCCAATGACCGCAGCAGTGTCCCAAGGCCAGACAGCAGTGCCCCAAGGCCAGAAATGCTACTTCTGTGGCCAGGCAAAACACCCCAGAGCGCGCTGCCCGGCGAAAAACGCGATCTGCTCGGGCTGCGGGAAGAAGGGACACTACGCTAACGTCTGCAGGGCCAAAGCCACCCCGAACCCCAGCAGCGCCGCGTGTGGGCCATGCGGGCCGCCATCTTGGGCCTCCCCGGCCATGTGCGAACCACCGGTACAGCAGCCATTTTGAACGCCTCCAGCCACATGGGCATCATGGACGCCGCCATCTTGGACGACAGCCGGAACGCAGCAGGCCCCCAACACCGCCTCATCTGATACCCGCAGCGACACACCGACCCCTACGCTGGCATCCGTTACACTGGACCAAGCGAGACCGCACCAGCTGGCCAGTTCCACAATGGACATTAAGGTAAATGGCCACGATACAATCTGCCTTTTTGACTCTGGGAGCACGGAGAGCTTCATCCACCCCGACACGGTGCGGCGTTGCTCTCTCCCAGTCCTGCCTGCGCACCAGCAGATTTCTATGGCCTCCGAGTCCCAGTCGGCGGACATCGGCGGCTACTGCGTAGTGACACTCGTAGTAGACGGGACCGTGTACGATCATTTTAAACTTCTGGTCCTGCCCGACCTCTGCGCTGCCGTCCTGCTGGGGTTAGATTTTCAGTGCCACCTTAAAAGTGTTACGATGGCGTACGGTGGACCCTTACCCCCACTCACAGTCCGCAGCCAGCAGCTCCCAAATTGCCCGCCGCGCACCAGGTGCAACCTCTCCACACTCAGAGTCACCCCTCCCCGTTTGCTAACCTCACCCCCGACTGTAAGCCCATCGCCACAAAGGGCAGGCGATACAGTGCCGGGGACAGGGTTTTCATTAAAACCGAAGTGGAGCGGCTCCTGAAGGAAGGGATTATTGAGGGCAGCACCAGCCCCTGGCGAGCCCAGGTTGTGGTCGTTAAGACCGGCGAGAAGCAGCGCCTGGTCATCGACTACAGCCAGACAATAAATCGCTACACCCTGCTGGACGCCTACCCACTCCCCCGCATAGCTGATATGGTCAACCAGATCGCGCAGTACCGCGTCTTCTCGACCATTGACCTGAAATCAGCATACCACCAGCTCCCTATCCGCCCTGAGGACCGCCAGTATACTGCCTTTGAGGCAAACGGCCGCCTCTACCACTTCCTTAGGGTTCCCTTTGGCGTCACCAACGGGGTCTCCGTCTTCCAAAGGGAGATGGACCGGATGGTAGATCAAAATGCGTTGCAGGCCACTTTCCCATATCTGGACAATGTGACCATCTGCGGCCGTGACTTGCAGGACCATGACGCAAACCTCGAAAAATTCCTCCGCACCGCCCAACTCCTGAACCTGACATATAACAAGGAGAAGTGCATATTCCGCACAAACCGCCTCGCCATCCTTGGCTGTGTTGTGGAACACGGAGTCATCGGCCCCGACCCCGACCGGATGCATCCCCTTATGGAACTCCCACTGCCCCACTGCCTCAAGGCCCTGAAGAGGTGCCTAGGGTTTTTCTCCTATTATGCCCAGTGGGTCCCCTACTATGCGGACAAGGCCCATCCGCTGATCAAGTCCACCTCTTTTCCCTTGACGGCAGAGGCCCGCTTAGCCTTCCACCGTATCAAGGAAGACATTGCCAAAGCCACCATGCACGCAGTGGACGAATCCATCCCCTTCCAGGTGGAAAGCGACGCGTCCGACTTTGCCCTGGCCGCTACCCTCAATCAGGCGGGGAGACCCATGGCCTTCTTTTCACGAACCCTCCAAGGCCCGGAGACCAGACACTCCGCTGTTGAGAAGGAGGCCCAGGCGATTGTGGAGGCTGTGCGTCATTGGAGGCACTACCTGGCCGGAAAACGATTTACCCTGCTCACTGACCAACGTTCAGTTGCTTTCATGTTTAACAACAAGCAGAGGGGCAAAATCAAAAATGACAAGATCTTGAGGTGGAGAATCGAACTTTCCACCTACAATTACGAGATCTTGTACCGGCCCGGGAAGCTCAATGAACCCCCGGATGCGCTATCGCGTGGCACCTGCGCCAGCGCGCAGATCGATAGACTGCGGGCCCTCCACAATGACCTCTGCCACCCGGGGGTCACCAGGTTCTTCCACTTCATCAAGGCCCGCAACCTGCCTTACTCTATTGAGGAGGTCAGGACCATGACCAGGAACTGCCAAGTCTGCGCTGAGTGCAAACCGCACTTTTATAGACCAGACAGGGCCCACCTGATAAAAGCCACTCGCCCCTTCGAGCGCCTGAGCGTTGATTTTAACGGGCCTCTCCCCTCCTCCGACCGCAATGTGTACTTCCTCAATATTATTGATGGGTACTCCCGTTTCCCGTTCGCCATCCCCTGCCCGGACATGACCAGTGCCACGGTCATTAAATGTCTGAACGACCTCTTCACCCTGTTCGGTTTCCCCAGCTATATCCATAGCGACCGGGGCTCATCGTTTATGAGCGATGAACTCCGTCAGTACCTGCTAACTAGGGGTATTGCCACAAGCAGGACCACCAGTTACAACCCCCGGGGGAACGGACAGGTGGAAAGAGAAAATGCGACAGTTTGGAAGGCCGCCCTGCTAGCCTTAAAGTCTAGGGGCCTTCCAACCTCCCGCTGGCAGGATGTGCTCCCCGATGCGCTCCAGTCTACTCGGTCACTGCTCTGCACTGCCACTAACGCCACCCCTCATGAGAAAATGTTTGTCTTCCCAAGGAAGTCCACATCGGGGACATCGCTACCGCCATGGCTGACGTCCCCAGGGCCAGTCCTACTGAGAAGGCACATGAGGACCCATAAAACGGACCCCCTGGTCGAGAGGGTCGACCTCCTCCACACCAACCCCCAGTATGCTTACATTGCATACCCGGACGGGCGGGAGGACACAGTCTCCATAAGAGACCTTGCACCCTCGGGGGCCGCAGTAACCCACTACTCACTACCACCCCCCCCCACAATCCGATATCCAGCCCCAGCAGACGGCAGGCCTGGGCCCCGCGACCCGCTCGACATCTACGAGGACGACACGCCTGTGCCACAGCCCACGCAGGACTCGACGCCGGAAGCTCCACTACCCCTGCCGTCGCCACGCCAATCACAGCGCCAGACAAGACCTCCGGAGAGACTCCAATACACTAACATTTAATACACTTCACCCCGCCGGACTCAATTTTAAACAAGGGGTGAATGTGGTAAACCACTGTGTGTATTCCACTGTGTACATGCCTGGACATGCCTCGGCTGACTCCTCCCACAAGTCCTAGTATAAAGGTGACTGCTCCGCAGCCCTTTGTATTTCTGGACCGGTCGACCACTCGAGGCAGACCTTCATTCTTTTGTTAATAAAAGCCTTTAGTTACTCTCTTAACTCTCAGTCTTTTATGAGTAATTGATAGCGCATCAGCCTGTCTATGTCCCCTTGCAGGTTTTTTATGTCCTCCTTACTCACTACTTTCCCTCCCATCTTAGTATCATCTGCAAACTTTGATATGTTACACTCGGTCCCCTCCTCCAAATCGTTAATATAGATTGTAAAGAGTTGGGGACCCAGCACTGACCCCTGCGGAACACCACTAGTTACTGATTGCCAGTCTGAGAATGAACCATTTATCCCAACTCTCTGCCTTGTGTTAGATAGCCAATCCTCTATCCATGCCAGAATATTACCCCCAATCCCGTGATTTTTTTATCTTAAGCAATAATCTTTTGTGTGGCACCTTGTCAAATGCCTTTTGGAAGTCTAAATACACTACGTCCATTGGTTCCCCTTTATCCACCCTATATGTTACTTCCTCAAAGAACTCCAGCAAATTTGTCAAACATGACTTCCCCTTCATAAAACCATGCTGACTTTGTCCTATTAAATTATGATTATCCAAATGTCCTGTTACTGTCTCCTTAATAATGGACTCCAACATTTTACCTACCACAGATGTTAGGCTAACCGGTCTATAGTTTCCAGCCTTCTGTCTACTGCCCTTTTTAAATAAGGGTGTTAAATTAGCAGTTTTCCAGTCTGCCGGGACCTTTGCTGAGTCCAGGGAGTTTTGGAAAATTATTACCAATGCATCCACAATCCCTACCGCCACTTCCCTCAAGACCCTAGGATGTAAGCCATCAGGTCCAGGTGATTTATCTGCCTTGAGTCCCATTATTTTACCGAGTACCACTTCCTTAGTGATTTTGATCATGTTTAGCTCCTCCCCCCCATAGCCCCCTGTTTGTCCAGCGTTGGGATATTCTTAGTGTCCTCTACTGTAAAGACTGATACAAAATACTCATTCAGTGTTTTTGCCATCTCCATATTTCCCACCATTAATTTCCCGGTCTCATCCTCTAAGGGACCAACATTTACTTTAGCCACCCTTTTTCTTTTTATATAACTATAAAAACTCTTACTATCTGTTTTTATATTTTTTGCTAATTTACTTTCATAATCTATCTTCCCTTTCTTAATCAATCTTTTTGTTATGTTTTGCTGTCTTTTAAAGTTTTTCCAATCCTCTATCCTCCCACTAGATTTGGCTACCTTATATGCCCTTGTTTTTAGTTGAATACTATCCTTAATTTCTTTACTTAGCCACGGATTGCTGTCTTTTCTTTTACACCCTTTTCTTCTCAGTGGAATATATATTTTTTGGAAGTTGTAAAATAACTCCTTAAATGTACACCACTGATCATGTATCGTCTTACCCTTTAATCTATTTTCCCAATCCACTCTACTCAATTCCGCTCTCATACCTTCATAGTCTCCTTTATTCAAGCTTAGCACGCTTGTTTGAGATCCAACCTTCTCACCCTCTAATTGAATATGGAATTCAACCATGTTATGGTCACTCATTCCAAGGGGATCCTTTACTAGGTCATTTTTAATTAATCCTGTCTCGTTACACAGGACCAGATCTAAGGTTACTTGTCCCCTGGTCGGTTCAGTTACATACTGCTCAAGAAACCCATCCCTAATACACTCAATGAACTCATCCTCAAGGCAGCCCTGCCCAGTTTGATTTGTCCAATTAATATGATAATTAAAATCCCCCATAATTATAGATGTTCCCTTATTACAAGCCTCAACTATTTCCTGATTGATACTCCGTCCAACCGAGTTGCAACTGCTCGGAGGCCTATAGACTACGCCCACTAGTGTTTTTTTCCCCTTATTATTCCTTATCTCCACCCAAACTGTTTCATTATCCTGATCTTTTGACCCAATATCATTTCTCTGTATTACAGTGATTCCTTCCTTTATTAACATAGCCACCCCACCTCCCCTTCCTTCCTGCCTGTCCTTCCTGATCGTTAAATAACCTGGTATGTTTAATTCCCAGGCATTGTCACCTTGCAGCCATGTTTCTGTAATGGCCACAAGATCATACCCATATGTAGTTATTTGTGCCATTAACTCGTCTATTTTGTTACGAATGCTACGTGCATTCAGATAGAGAACTTTCAAATGTGTTTTGTGACACTTAGTTCCTGCTTTTGCCCTTTTTATTACTTTACCTTTTACTCCATACCTTCTGCCCCTTCCTGACACACTCTGGTTTTTAATTTCCCCACTGCTACCTAAGTCTATGACCTTCTCTGTTGTTATTTTTATTATTTGCTCTCTAGGAACCTCCACGCCACTAGTTAGTTTAAAGCCCTCTCTACAGCCCTAGTTATATGATCCGCCAGGACTCTAGTCCCAGCACTGGCCAAGTGAAGCCCGTCCCAACGGAACAGCTCCCTCCTGCCCCAGTACTGGTGCCAGTGTCCCAGGAAGCAAAACCCATTTCTCCCACACCAGTCTTTGAGCCACGCATTTAACTCTCTAATTTTATTTGTCCTAGCCAAATTCGCTCGTGGCTCAGGTAGATTATTACCCTTGAGGTTCTGTTTTTTAATTTGACCCCTAGCTGCTCATACTCCTTTAACAGAACCAGCTTCCTAGTCCTATGTACATCGTTTGTACCAACATGGACCATGACGACTGGATCCACCCCCTCCCACTGCAAGTTTCTTTCCAGCCAGAGGAGATGTCCTTAACCCTGGCACCGGTTAGGCAACACAGCCTACGGGACTCTCGCTCTTGGCTGCAGAGAACTCTATCTATCCCTCTAATAATACTATCCCCTACCACTACAACATTTCTATTTACTCCCCCCTCTTGAATGGCCCCCCATTCCACGGTGCTGTGGTCAGGTTGCTCATCCTCCCTGCAGTCCCTGCTCCTGTCCACACAGGGAGTAAGAACCTCGAGCCTGTTGGCCAAGAGCAAGGGACTGCATATAACCGCTTACCATTTGGTGTCTCATCTAGTCCAGCTATCTTCCACAGGACAATTGAAGGTGTACTGCAAGGGATTCCACATGTTTCCATCTATCTGGATGACATTCTGGTGACGGGAAGAACCAACCAGGAGCATCTGAGCACTCTGAGAGAGGTACTACAGAGATTGGAGAGGGCAGTGTTCCAGCTCAAGAGGAGTAAGTGCACTTTCCTGGGGAATGAGGCAGTGTTCCTGGGACACAGAGTGGATGCCACTGGGCTCCATCCACTCAAGGAGAAGGTGCAAGCACTGCAGGATGCCCCTGCTCCTACAAATGTGGCTGAGGTAAAAGCTTACCTGGGACTGCTGAACTATTATTATGTGACGTTACCACATTGGGGAAACACTGTGTGTATGTAGATAAACCTGTATAATCCCCTTTTAACTGCTGTATTCCCCTCCCCCCGCAAGACAGTTGCAAGCTGAGAGGAATAAGGCATGTTCAGACTCGCCTGCTGCTGAGAGAAGGAAAACCAATCAGGTTCCAGCAGGTGACCAATCCGTGAGTCATCACAGGTTCGCGGGCTTTACGAATTCAGTACTGTATTGTGAGAGTTGGAGTAAAGACCTATTTCTTGTAGCTCGCTGTGTTGCCTATTTCTTTACGCAGGAGACTGTAGTCTCCCACATTGGTGACCCCGAATGTCGGCGGCCGAAGCCCCTGACTCACGTAGCCCTACAGAGGCCAGCAACGACCTGACGGCAACCAGCAGCAGCCCGATGTCGGCCGGCGCCGCGTCCTTGAAGCTCCCCACCTTCTGGGAACACCAAGCACCAGCTTGGTTCGCGCACACGGAGGCCCAATTCACCCTTCGCAGGGTTCAAGACGATGAAGAAAGGTACCTCCACGTAGTCTCAGCACTGGCAAGCTCCACCGCCGCCAAAGTTCTCGACCTGCTGGGGAACCCACCACAGACCGGCAAGTACTCAACCATTAAGGGCTGCTTGCTGCAGGCTTACGGCCTGTCCGGGGAGGAGAGGGCTCGTAGGCTTCTTTCACTACCAGGCCTCGGCAACTCTACCCCGACCCAGTTGATGAGCCGGATGCTTGCGCTCCTGGGCTCTGAACCGCAGTGCTTCTTGTTTCGGGCCCTTTTCCTCAGCCTGCTTCCGCAGCAGGTACAGACTGCCCTCGCGGGGTCCCCGATCACGGACTGCGTACAACTGGCAGCCGCCGCGGACAAAGTCTTCGCCGTCGCCCAACTCGGCTGTGCAGCCGCGAGGCTCCCCGACACCACCGAGCGCGCGCCGCCACACCAGGCCGCAGAACTATGCTACTACCACGCGCGTTTCGGCCACAAGGCCCAACGCTGCAGAGCACCCTGCTCTTTCGATCAAACCAAGATGGCCGCCCGGCCCAACGCGCCAGCCCCGCGCCGCCATCTAGGCCCGCTCGACCGCACCCCCGCCGCCACAATGGCCATCGGCACCGCAGGTAAACTGCTGTACATAACCGACTCCCTTTCAGGGCGCAAATTCCTTTGTGACACCGGAGCCCAATGCAGCATAATTCCTGCCTCCCAGTTCGACATCCAGGCAGGCTGCAGCAGCCCACCCCTCGTGGCGGCAAATGGAGCAGCCATCGCTACTTTTGGAAAGCGACGGGCCGAGGTTTGTTTCAACGGCCAGCGATTTACGTGGGATTTCGTGACGGCCTCGGTGGCACATCCCTTGCTGGGCGCCGATTTTCTTTGCGCCCACGGACTCCTGGTCGACATCCGCGACAGGCGCCTGATCGACGCAGCAACTTTCACTTCACTGGCCTGCCAGCAGAGCAACAGCCCGGCCCTCGTCGGGTCGTGCTCTGCCCCGGCGGATGACGACTACGCCCGCCTACTCGCAGATTTCCCGAGGCTCACACAACCGACCTTCTCAGCTGCGGCAGCCAAGCATGGTGTCGAGCACCACATCGCCACTACGGGACCACCAGTGTTCGCCCGAGCCAGACGCCTGGACCCAGCTAAGATGGCGGTGGCCAAGGAAGAATTCGCCACGATGGAGAAACTGGGCATCATCCACCGCTCGAACAGCCCCTGGTCGTCCCCCCTCCACATTGTGCCCAAGCCGGGCGGTGGCTGGCGCCGCTGCGGCGACTACAGACGGCTCAACGACGCCACCACGCCCGATAGATACCCCATTCCGCACATCCAAGACTTCTCGGCATACCTAGCAGGAAAGTCCGTCTTTTCCAAGGTCGACCTGATTCGCGGCTACCATCAGGTCCCCGTCCACCACGCAGGCGTCCAGAAGACAGCGGTCATCACCCCCTTCGGACTGTTCGAGTTCCTGCGCATGCCCTTCGGGCTCAAGAACGCCGCACAGGCCTTCCAACGGCTCATGGATTCCGTCCTACGGGACCTGAGCTTCCTGTTCGTCTATCTGGACGATATCCTCGTGGCCAGCACCAGCAAGGCCGAGCACATCGCGCATTTGCGCTCTCTTTTCCAGCACCTCAGCCAACACGGGCTAATCGTCAACCCGGCCAAATGCCAGTTCGGAGCAGCCCAAATTGACTTTCTTGGCCACAGAATCTCGCCAAGGGGAGCCATTCCCCTACCTTCCAAGGTGCAGGCGGTGGCGGACTTTCCCCAGCCCACCTCGGTCAAGGCGCTGCAGGAATTTTTGGGGATGGTCAATTTCTATCACCGTTTCGTGCCCAAGGCCGCCTCACTCATGCGCCCCCTCTACGAAGCCACCAGGGGCAAAACGGGCAAAGAGCAACTCACCTGGTCCAGCGAGATGGCGACAGCCTCCCACCAGACCAAAAGCGCCTTGGCCAACGCCACACTACTGGCCCACCCCATCCCGGGCGCCAAGACCGCCCTCACCATGGACGCCTTGGATTACGGCGTCGGCGCTGTCCAGCAACAGTGGGTCGAAGGCGCGTGGCAGCCACTGGCATTTTTCAGCCGACAGCTGTGCAAGAACGAGCAGGCCTACAGCACGTTCGACAGAGAGCTCCTGGCCCTGTTCCTGGCAATCCGGCACTTCCATTTCCTCCTGGAAGGCCGGCCATTCACCGCATTCGTGGACCACAAGCCGCTCACTTTCGCCATGGCCAAAGTAACCGAACCCTGGTCCGCGCGCCAACAGCGCCGACTCAACTTCTTCTCGGAGTTCACCACGGACATCCGCCACGTCACCGGCAAGGACAATTTGGTGGCCGACTGCCTCTCAAGACCCTCGCTCCACGCAGTGCACCTGGGCGTCGACTACGCCAGCATGGCGAGAGACCAGGCTGCCGACGCGGAGATCCAGGCCCTCAGGACGTCAACCACCAGCCTCACTCTGGCCGACATCCACTTCCACGCAGCCGGCACAACCCTCCTGTGCGACGTCTCAGTCCCCTCGCCTAGGCCGGTCGTCCCATCCACCTGGCGCAAGCGAGTTTTCGACATCATCCACGGCCTCTCACATCCAGGGATGTGTGCGTCTCAGAAACTCATGTCCGCCAAGTTCGTCTGGCCTGGACTCCACAAGGATGTGAGAGACTGGGCCAACACATGCGTGGCATGTCAGCGCGCTAAGGTCCAGCAGCACACCAAGGCGCCATTGGAGTGTTTCCCGGTGCCCGAGAGGCGTTTCGACCACGTCCACGTCGATCTGGTAGGCCCCTTGCCGCCATCGCACGGTTTCACACACCTGCTCACGATCGTCGACCGCACCACCAGATGGCCCGAGGCGGTTCCCCTCGCCTCCACCACCACGACCAACGTCGCGCGAGCATTCATCTCGACATGGGTGGCCCGGTTCGGCGTGCCGACCGACATATCCTCGGACAGAGGCCCCCAGTTCACCTCCCACTTGTGGAATGCCATCACCGCCGGCCTCGGCACCAAGTTGCACAGGACAACAGCCTACCACCCGCAGGCCAACGGGCTCTGCGAGCGCTTTCATCGTTCCTTGAAAGCCTCCCTCCGCGCCAGCCTGGCCGACACCAGCTGGATCGACAAACTACCCTGGGTCCTCCTGGGATTGCGCACCGCACCCAAAGAGGACCTCCGCGCCCGAGATGGTCTACGGCCAACCGCTCAGAGTACCAGGCGACTTCCTCCCCCTGACAACGGAGCCGTGGTCGGCCGCCAGACAGCTTTCCCTGCACCAGGACACGGCCCAGCAATTCCGTCCAGTGCCCACTTCGCAACACGGCCCGCAGCCGTCCTACGTGCCTCGGGACTTATGACATGCGGAGTTCGTCTTCGTGCGCCGGGACGCGCACAGAGGCCCGCTGCAGGCACCATACACCGGCCCCTTCTCAGTATTGGAGACGGGGGACAAAGCTTTTCTTATCGACGCCGGCGGGAAGCCGGACCTTATTTCAGTAGACCGCCTCAAACCGGCGCACCTGGACCTCAGCTTCCCGTTTCGTCCGGCTCTTCCCCCACGGCGGGGCAGACCTCCCGCGTTGGCGGCGGCCCCACAGGAGGACCAAGACACGCCAGAACCTTACTTCCCGGCCACCGCCCCACCTTCGCCGGCAGCCCGTCCAGCCAGCCCACTGGCAGACCAGCCGCCAGACCAGCCGACGAACCAACCGGCCGACCTCCCAGACAGCCCTCCTCACACGCCAGATGGCTACTACAGCCGCTACGGCCGTTTGGTCAAACCTCCGCAGAGACTGACTTTAACAGTTAACAAGGATTCTGGGGAGGCGTATGTGGCGTTACCACATTGGGGAAACACTGTGTGTATGTAGCCTCCGGCTACAGGACGATATAAACGGGTTGGTCAGATGGGCGGAAAAGTGGCAAATGGAATTTAACCCTGAAAAGTGTGAGGTGATGCATTTTGGACGGACAAATAAGGCAAGGGAATACACAATGAGTGGTAGGACCCTAGGAAGTACAGAGGGTCAGAGGGACCTTGGTGTACATGTACATAGATCCCTGAAGGCAGCGGAGCAGGTAGATAAGGTGGTTAAAAAGGCATATGGGATACTTGCCTTCATTAGCCGAGGCATAGAATATAAGAGCAGGGAGGTTATGATGGAGCTGTACAAAACGCTGGTGAGGCCACAGCTGGAGTACTGTGTGCAGTTCTGGTCGCCTCACTATAGGAAGGATGTGATTGCTTTGGAGAGGGTGCAGAGAAGATTCACCAGGATGTTACCTGGGATGGAGCGCCTCAGCTATGAAGAGAGGCTGGACAGGCTGGAGTTGTTTTCCTTGGAGCAGAGAAGGCTGAGGGGGGACCTGATTGAGGTGTACAAAATAATGAGGGGCATAGATAGGGTAGATAAAGAGGAACTTTTCCCCTTAGTGGGGGGGTCAATAACAAGGGGGCATAGATTCAGGGTAAGGGGCAGGAGATTTAGAGGGGATTTGAGGAGGAACTTTTTCACCCAGAGGGTGGTTGGAATGTGGAACTCAATGCCTGAAAGGGTGGTGGAGGCAGGAACCCTCACAACATTCAAGAAGCATTTGGATGAGCACTTGAAATGCCATTGCATACAAGGCTATGGACCAAATGCTGGAAAATGGGATCAGACTGGACAGGGATGGATGGGCGGCGCAGACACGATGGGCCGAAGGGCCTCTTTCTGTGCTGTAAAACTCTATGACTCTATGACTCTATAAACCTGTATAATCCCCTTTTAACTGCTGTATTCCCCTCCCCCCACAAGACAGTTGCAAGCTGAGAGGAATAAGGCATGTTCAGACTCGCCTGCTGCTGAGAGAAGGAAAACCAATCAGGTTCCAGCAGGTGCCCAATCCGTGAGTCATCACAGGTTCGCGGGCTTTACGAATTCAGTACTGTATTGTGAGAGTTGGAGTAAAGACCTATTTCTTGTAGCTCGCTGTGTTGCCTATTTCTTTACGCGGGAGACTGTAGTCTCCCACAATAACAGGTTTTTACCAAACTTGTCAACTGTGTTAGCACCTCTTCACAAACTGCTGCGCAAGGAGACACAGTGGCAGTGGGGAGAGGAGCAGGGGGTTTCATTTGAATAGTCCAAGAAACTGATGCTGTCGTCGGATGTGCTGGTTCACTACAATGCAGAGAAAGACATCATTCTCTCTTGTGATGCTTCACCTTAAGAACATAAGAACATAAGAAATAGGAGCAGGAGTAGGCCAATCGGCCCCTCGAGCCTGCTCCACCATTCAATAAGATCATGGCTGATCTGATCCTAACCTCAAATCTTCTATCACTCTGCATCCACCCGAACCCATGTGATCTCCCGGGAGAGGCGAAAAACCAGATAAAGACCCAATGGCCAATTTGGGAGAAAAAAATCTGGGAAATTCCTCTCCGACCCATCTAGGCGATCGAAATTCTTCCAGGAGATCACTCTGTCCCTATATTTTCTACAGTACTTACCTTCTGTAAAGGCGATCTCCACCCCAGCCAGGAACAGGAATAAAACCATCTCCTGAAATCTAACAGAATTAGAACACAGTAGGAGCAGAACAAGGCCACACGGCCCCTGGGCCCTCTCCACTACCCACAGGGCCATGACCATTCCGAACCCAGGCTCATGTCCAATTTCCTGCCCGCTCCCCGTAACCCTTAATTCCCTTTACTTCTAGGAAACTATCTATTTCTGTTTTAAATTTATTTAATGATGTAGCATCCACAGCTTTCTGGGGCAGCAAATTCCACAAACCTACCACCCTCTGAGTGAAGAAGTTTCTCCTCATCTCAGTTTTGAATGAGCAGCCCCTTATTTTAAGATTATGCCCCCTAGTTCTAGTTTCACCCATCATTGGGAACATCCTCACCGCATCCACCCGATCAAGCCCCTTCACAATCTTATATGTTTCAATAAGATCGCCTCTCATTCTTCTGAACTCCAATGAGTAGAGTCCCAATCTACTCAACCTCTCCTCATATGACCACCCCCTCATCCCCGGGATTAACCGAGTGAACCTTCTTTGTACTGACTCGAGAGCAAGTGTGTCTTTTCTTAAGTATGGACACCAAAACTGTATGCAGTATTCCAGGTGCGGCCTCACCAATACCTTGTACAACTGCAGCAATACCTCCCTGTTTTTATATTCCAACCCCCTAGCAATAAAAGCCAACATTCCATTGGCCTTCTTAATCACTTGCTGCACCTGCATACTAACTTTTTGAGTTTCGTGCACCAGGACCCCCAGATCCCTTTGTACTACAGTACTTTCCAGTTTCTTGCCATTAAGATAATAACTTGCTCTATGATTTTTCCTGCCAAAGTGCATAACCTCACACTTTCCAGTATTGTATTCCATCTGCCAAATCTCTGCCCACTTACTTAGCCTGTCTATGTCCCTTTGCAGGTTTTTTATGTCCTCCTCACTCACTACTTTCCGTCCCATCTTTGTATCATCTGCAAACTTTGATATGTTACACTCGGTCCCCTCCTCCAAATCGTTAATGTAGATTGTAAAGAGTTGGGGACCCAGCACTGACCCCTGCGGAACACCACTAGTTACTAGTTGCCAATCTGAGAACGAACCATTTATCCCAACTCTCTGCTTTCTGTTAGAGAGCCAATCCTCCACCCACGCCAGAATATTACCCCCAATCCCGTGATTTTTTATCTTGAGCAATAATCTTTTGTGTGGCACCTTGTCAAATGCCTTTTGGAAGTCTAAATACACTACGTCCACTGGTTCCCCTTTATCCACCCTGTATGTTACTTCCTCAAAAAACTCAAGCAAATTTGTTAAACATGACTTCCCCTTCATGAAACCATGCTGAGTTTGCCCTATTAAATTATGTTTATCCAAATGTCCCGTTACTGTCTCCTTAATAATGGACTCTAACATTTTACCAACCACAGATGTTAGGCTAACAGGTCTATAGTTTCCAGCCTTCTGCCTACTACCCTTTTTAAATAAGGGTGTTACATTAGCAGTTTTCCAATCTGCCGGGACCTTTGCTGAGTCCAGTGAGTTTTGGAAAATTATTACCAATGCATCCACAATCCCTACCGCTACTTCCCTCAAGACCCTGGGATGCAAGCCATCAGGTCCAGGGGATTTATCCGCCTTGAGTCCCATTATTTTACCAAGTACCACTTCCTTAGTGATTTTAATTGTATTTAGTTCCTCCCCCCCTAGAGCCCCCTGTTTGTCTAGTGTTGGGATATTCTTAGTGTCCTCTACTGTAAAGACTGATACAAAATAATTGTTCAGTGTTTTTGCCATCTCCATGTTTCCCACCATTAATTTCCCGGTCTCATCCTCTAAGGGACCAACATTTACTTTAGCCACCCTTTTTCTTTTTATATAACTATAGAAACTTTTACTGTCTGTTTTTATATTTTTGGCTAATTTACTTTCATAATCTATCTTCCCTTTCTTAATCAATCTTTTTGTTATTTTTTGCTGTCTTTTAAAGACTTCCCAATCTTCCATCCTCCCACTAGATTTGGCTACCTTATATGCCCTTGTTTTTAGTCGGATACTATCCTTAATTACTTTACTTAGCCACGGATGGCTATCTTTTCTTTTACACCCTTTTTTCCTCAGTGGAATATATTTTTTTTGGAAGTTGTAAAATAACTCCTTAAATGTACACCACTGGTCATGTACCGTCTTACCCTTTAATCTATTTTCCCAGTCCACTCTAATTAATTCCGCTCTCATACCTTCATAGTCTCCTTTATTCAAGCTCAGCACGCTTGTTTGAGATCCAACCTTCTCACCCTCTAATTGAATATGGAACTCAACCATGTTATGGTCACTCATTCCAAGGGGATCCTTTACTAGGACATTTTTAATTAATCCTGTCTCATTACACAGGACCAAATCTAAGTTTGCTTGCCCCCTGGTCGGTTCAGTTACATACTGCTCAAGAAACCCATCCCTAATACACTCAATGAACTCTTCCTCAAGGCTGCTCTGCCCAATTTGATTTGTCCAGTTAATATGATAATTAAAATCCCCCATAATTATAGCTGTTCCCTTATTACAAGCCTCAACTAGTTCCTGATTAATACTCCGTCCAACAGAGTTGCAACTGTTCGGAGGCCTATAGACTACACCCACTAGTGTTTTTTTCCCCTTATTATTCCTTACCTCCACCCAAACTGTTTCACTATCCTGCTCCTTTGACCCAATATCATTTCTCTGTATTATAGTGATTCCTTCCTTTATTAATATAGCCACCCCACCTCCTCTCCCTTCCTGCCTGTCCTTCCTGATTGTTAAATAACCTGGTATGTTTAATTCCCAGTCATGGTCACCCTGCAGCCATGTTTCTGTAATGGCCACAAGATCATACCCATATGTCATTATTTGTGCCGTTAACTCATTCATTTTGTTACGAATGCTACGTGCATTCAGATAAAGAACTTTCAAATATGTTTTGTAACACTTAGTTCCTGTTTTTTCCCTTTTTAGTACTTTACTTTTTACTCCATACCTTCTGTCCCTTCCTGACACATTCTGTTTTTTAATTTCCCCACTGCTACCTAAGTCTATGACCTTCTCTGTTGTCATTTCTATTATTTGCTCTCTAGAAACCTCCCCCCCACTAATTAGTTTAAAGCCCTCTCTACAGCCCTAGTTATATGATTCGCCAGGACTCTAGTCCCAGCACTGGCCAAGTGGAGTCCGTCCCAACAGAACAGCTCCCTCCTGTCCCAGTACTGGTGCCAGTGTCCCAAGAAGCAAAACCCATTTCTCCCACACCAGTCTTTGAGCCACGCATTTAACTCTTTAATTTTATTTATCCTAGCCAAATTCGCTCGTGGCTCAGGTAATAACCCAGAGATTATTACCCTTGAGGTTCTGTTTTTTAATTTGACCCCTAGCTGCTCATACTCCTTTAACAGAACCGTCTTCCTTGTCCTATCTACGTTGTTTGTACCAACATGGACCACGACAACTGGATCCTCCCCCTCCCACTGCAAGTTTCTTTCCAGCCCAGAAGAGATGTCCTTAACCCTGGCACCAGGCAGGCAACACAGCCTTCGGGACTCCCGCTCTTGACTGCAGAGAACCCTATCTATCCCCCTAATGATACTATCCCCTACCACTACAACATTTCTTTTTACTCCCTCCACTTGAATGGCCCCCTGTACCTTATGGGGTGGGGGCAATTCTTTCACACTGCATGGAAGATGGAACTGAAAGACCAATAGGGTTTATGTCCCGAACTCTAACACCAGTGGAAAAAAACTATTCCCAGTTAGGCAAAGAGGGGTTCGCAGTAATGTTTGGGTTACAGAGGTTCCACAAGTACATATATGGCAGGAGGTTCACCATATGCACCGATCATAAACCTCTTCTCTCTTTCAATGAAATGAAAGCAGTTCCATAGATAGTGTCACCCCGGATCCAGAGGTGGGCAGTGACGTTGAGGGCATATGAGTATGTCATCGTCTACAAGGCGGGCAAGTACCATGGGAATGCAGATGCCTTGAGCCCTCTTCCACTGCCAGGCATACCTATCCGTGCAGCTCCAGAGGACAGAGTTTTGATGTTGGAGGACACTGACACGGCACTTGTGACTGCAGAGCAAGTAAGAACATGGACAGGTAAAGATCCAGTACTGTCTCGAGTTCGAGAATATGTGGTGAGGGGATGGCCACAGCATCCGGAAGGGGCTGACTTCACACCCTACAGTGTCAGGAAAACAGAGCTGAGTGTGCAGGATGGTTGTGTGTTGTGGGGAGCACGAGTGATTATTCCACAGCCAGCACGACAGTCTATCCTAGAGCAACTACATCAGTGTCATCTTGGGGTCTCGCGTATGAAAGCCTTGGCTAGGAGTTACTTGTGGTGGCCAAAGCTAGATGAGGAGATAGAAAATCTAGTCAAGACATGCAGCACTTGTCAGGAACACTGGAAGGCACCAGCAGCGGCTCCTCTCCACCCCTGGGAGTGGCCGGATAAACCATGGAGAAGATTGCACTTAGATTATGCGGGTCCATTCATGGGGAAGATGTTCCTCATAATCATTGATGCACATTCCAAATGGATGGATGTTTATCCTGTAAATTCTGCTTCCGCCACTACTACTATAGACTGCCTGCGTCAGAGCTTCAGTAATCAAGGGCTACCGGAGATCGTGGTGAGTGACAATGCCACTTGTTTTGTGAGTACAGAGACAAAAGAGTTCTTGAGAAAAAATGGCATAGTGCAGGTGACCTCGGCTCCATATCATCCGTCCTCAAATGGACTTGCGGAGAGAGCCATACAAACATTTAAGGAGATGATGAAAAAAAGTGCAGAAGGGAGTTTAGCAGACAAAGTGTCACGGGTTCTGTTCAGCTACAGAATAACACCTCAATCCACCACAGGACTCTCCCCTGCTGAGATGTTATTGGGTTGTAGACTTCGCTCCACTCTTGACCTTGTCCACCCCGACCTAAAAAGGAAAATGGAAAACAGACAAAACAAACAAAAAGAGAACCATGACAAAAGAACAAAGAGCCGAAGTTTTGGAGAAGGAGATGCGATCCTTACCAGGAATTTCAGTTATGGACCAAAGTGGATTCCTGGCTTCATAGACTCAATGACAGGTCCAGTATCATACAAGGTCATGTTGGGAGATGGTAGGGTCGTACGCAGACATGTAGATCAGATACTTCCCAGACAAGGGGAAATTGAA
The DNA here is from genome assembly GCF_052327205.1 of Somniosus microcephalus. NCBI lineage: Eukaryota > Metazoa > Chordata > Chondrichthyes > Squaliformes > Somniosidae > Somniosus > Somniosus microcephalus. The sequence continues at coordinate 64,384,948 of NC_140989.1, forward strand.
ATGAAGTTTCCAGATGCCATGACCGAAGACAGGGTTGCCCCCAGTTATCCAAGTGCATCTGTGGTGCCACCACCAGGGACAGAGACAATTCCACAGGAACCTATTCGTCAAGAGGAAACCATCGTTGCAGAGTCAGATACTCTGAGCACTGCTCAGGAGCAGCTGGTGGCTTCACCACAAACAAGCAGGGACTTTACTGTTAGACGTTCACAAAGGGCTCGCAAGCCACCAGAGAGATTGATACTGAACTGTTAGATTCGTCAAGTATGGAACATGATGAATGGAGACTCCTTATGTGACCCTCAGGAATGGTTGTTTGTTAAGAAATTCATACTGAAATCTTAAGGGGGGAGGGATATAGTAATCTGGGATGTTATGATTAAGGTTATCCACTAGGTGGTGCTGTAGCCAATGCTGCTGCTAAAGTCAGAGGTTTGCTTCCTGTTAAGGTCAGAGGTTTGCTTCCTGTCAAGGTCAGCAAAGGTGAAATGCCAGGATGCAGGCATAATGTTTGTTACTCTGTTTGTTAATAATTTACTCATGCTAATTCTACGATATCGCCTCTTCGAGTCCTTGTCTCACTACATGGATTTATCACACTGTGGAAAAAAAGCAGAATCTACTGGTAGCACTGTTACGGTTATAATGGCTACAGTGCTGACTCGTCAACAAATCTCCTTCAGTCTGACCGTCTACAGCACCATCTAGACCTGATGACTTGATGCCTGGGAGAATGTGCTCCAGAAGATTAATGCTGTGTCCCCAACCAGAAGGTGGGTAAAGGAGGTGTGGAAAAAAATTGGTGGATGAAGGTTACCAATGTAAATGAGACACGGCTACAGAAAGATCAGGACTGGGAATTAAACACTGCAGGGTATAACATATTTAGAAGAGATAGAGAGGGAAAAGGGGAGGTGGAGTAGCTGTACTTATTAGGGATAACATAATGGTAGTAGAAAAAAGAGATGCAGCTATCAGCAAGACAGAAATAGAATTTATGTGGATAGAGATAAACGATAATAAAGGATCAAACACACTGGCAGGGCTGGTCTAGAGACCACCTAATAGGAGAAGGGAGGTGGAGGAAGAAATATGCAAACAAATTAGGGAAATGAGTAAAAACCATAGAATAATAATCATGGGAGATTTCAACTACCGCGATATTAATTGGACAGAAGAGGTAGGTAATGGGATAAATGAATGGAGTTCCTACAATGTGTACAGGAATCCTTTCAGTAAATAATAATTCTAATAGGTCTAAGAGCATTAAAAAAACAAGCCTGAAGGCTTTGTGTCTTAATGCGAGGAGCATTTGGAATAAGGTGGATGAATTCGCTGCGCAAATAGAGGTAAACGAATATGATTTGATTGCGATTACGGAAACATGGCTCCAGGGTGGCCAAGGCTGGGAACTCAACATCCAGGGGTATTCAATATTCAGGAAAGATAGGCAAAAAGGAAAGGGAGGTGGGGTAGCATTGCTGGTTAAAGAAGGGATTAACACAATTGTAAGGAAGGATATTAGCTCTGATGATGTGGAATCTGTATGGTTGGAACTGAGAAATACCACGGGGCAGAAAACGTTAGTGGGAGTGGTATATAGACCTCCAAACAGTAAAGCGGAGGTTGAGGATGGCAGTAAAAGGGAAATTAGGGAAGCGTGCAATAAGGGCACAGCAGTCATCATGGGTGACTTTAATCTACATATAGATTGAGCTAACCAAATTAGTAACAATACTGTGGAGGAGGAATTCCTGGAGTGTTTACGGGATGGTTTCCTGGACCAATATGTCGAGGAACCAACAAGAGATCAGGCCATCTTAGACTGGGTAATATGTAACGAGAAAGGATTAATTAGCAATCTTGTTGTACGAGGCCCCTTGGGTCAGAGCGTCATAATATGATAGAATTCTTCATTAAGATGGAGAATGAAGTAGTCGACTCAGAGACTAGGGTCCTGAATTTAAATAAAGGAAACTACGATGGTCTGAGGCGCGAGTTGGTTAGGATTGATTGGGGAATGTCACTCAAAGAGTTGACGGTGGATAGGCAATGGCAAACATTCAAAGACTGCATGGATGAACTACAGAATTTGTTCATCCCAGTTTCTCATAAAAATAAAACAAAAAAGGCGACTCAACCGTGGCTAACAAGGGAAATTAAGGATAGCATAAGATCCAAGGAGAGGACATATAAATTGGCCAGAAAAAGCAGTAAACCTGAGGATTGGGAGCAGTTTAGGATTCAACAAAAGAGGACAAATGGATTAATTAAGAAGGGGAAAATAGAATATGAGAGTCAGCTAGCAGGGAACATAAAAACTGACTGTAAAAGCTTTTATAGATATGTGAAGAGAAAAAGATTGGTGAAGTCAAGCATAGGTCCCTTGCAGTTAGAATCAGGGGAATTTATAATGGGGAACAAAGAAATGGCAGACCAATTAAATACATATTTTGGTTCTGGCTTCACAAAGGAGGACACAAATAACCTCCCAGAGATGTCGAGGAACATAGGGTCTGATGAAAGGGAGGAACTGAAAGAAATCAGTATTTGTAGGGAAATGGTGTTAGGGATATTGATGGGATTGAAGGCCGATAAATCCCCAGGGCCTGATAATCTACATCCTCGGGTACTTAACGAAGTAGCCCTAGAAATAGTAGCTGCATTGCTGATCATCTTCCAACATTCGATGGAATCTGGAACAGTACCCATGGATTGGAGGGTAGCTAATGTTACCCCACTATTCAAAAAAGGTGGTAGAGAGAAAATGGGGAATTACAGACCGGTAAGCCTGACCTCGGTAGTGGGGAAAATGCTAGAGTCCATTATAAAAGATGTAATAGCAGAGCACTTGGAAAACAGTGACAGCTTGCAGGGAACATAAAAACTGACTGTAAAAGCTTTTATAGATAGGTGAAGAGAAAAAGACTGGTGAAGTCAAGCGTAGGTCCCTTACAGTCAGAATCAGGGGAATTTATAATGGGAAACAAGGAAATGGCAGGCCAACTAAATATATACTTTGGTTCTGTCTTCACAAAGGAGGACACAAATAACCTCCCAGAGATGTCGGGGAACATAAGGTCTGATGAAAGGGAGGAACTGAAAGAAATCAGTATTTGTAGGGGAATGGTGTTAGGAAAATTGATGGGACTGAAGGCTGATAAATCCCCAGGGCCTGATGGTCTACATCCCAGGGTACGTAAGGAAGTGGCCCTAGAGATAGTAGATGCATTGCTGGTCATCTTCCAGAACTCGATAGACTCTGGAATGGTACCCATGGATTGGAGGGTAGCTAATGTTACCCCACTATTCAAAAAAGGTGGTAGAGAAAAAGCGGGGAATTATAGACCGGTAAGCCTGACATCAGTAGTGGGGAAAATGCTGGAGTCTATTATAAAAGATGTAATAGCAGAGCACTTGGAAAGCAGTGACAGGATCGGACAAAGTCAACATGGATTTACAAAAGGTAAATCGTGCTTGACTAATCTACTGGAATTTTTTGAGGATGTAACTGGTAAAATAGATAAGGGAGAACCAGTGGATGTGGTGTATTTGGATTTCAGAAGACTTTTGATAAGGTCCCGCATAAGAGATTAGCATGTAAAGTTAAAGCACATGGGATTGGGGGCAAGGTATTGACTTGGATAGAGAACTGGTTGGCAGACAGAAAGCAAAGAGTTGGAATAAACGGGTCTTTTTCCGAGTGGCAGGCAGTGACTAGTGGGGTACCGCAGGGATCGGTCCTTGGACCCCAGCTATTCACAATATATATTAATGATCTAGACAAGGGAGCTAGATGTAATATCTCTAAATTTGCATACGACACAAAGCTGGGTGGGCATTTGTGCTGTGAGGAGGATGCAAAGAAACTCCAGGATGATTTGGACAGGTTGGGTGATTGGGCAGAAGCATGGCAGATGCAATATAATGTGGATAAATGTGAGGTTATCCACTTTGGTGGCAAAAACAGGAAGGCAGATTATTATCTGAATGGCAATAGATTGGGAGAAGGGGAAGTTCAATGAGACCTGGGAGCCCTTGTGCACCAGTCGCTGAAGGTAAGCATGCAGGTGCAGCAGGCGGTTAAGAAGGCAAATGGCATGTTGACCTTCGTAGCGAGGGGGTTTGAGTACAGGAACAAGGATGTCTTGCTGCAGTTGTACAGGGCCTTGGTGAGACCACATCTTGAGTATTGTGTGCAGTTTTGGTCGCCTTATCTGAGGAAGGATGTTCTTGCCATGGAAGGAGTTCAGCGAAGATTCACCAGGCTGATACCTGGGATGGCAGGAATGACGTATGAGGAGAGATTGGGTCAATTGGGCTTATACTCACTGGAGATTAGAAGAATGAGAGGGGATCTCATTGAAACTTATAACATTCTGACAGGACTGGACAGACTAGATGCAGGAAGGATGTTCCCGATGGTCGGGGAGTCCAGAACCAGGGGTCACAGTCTAAGGATAAGGGGTAAGCCATTTAGGACAGAAATGAGGAGGAATTTCTTCACCCAGAGAGTAGTGAACCTGTGGAATTCTCTACCACAGAAGGCAGTAGAGGCCAATTCATTAAATATATTCAAGAAGGAGTTGAATATATTTCTTAAGGCTAAAGGGATCAAGGGGTATGGGGAGAAAGCAGGGGCAGGGTACTGAATTTGGATGATCAGCCATGATTGCATTGAAAGACGGAGCAGGCTCGAGGGGCCGAATGGCCTATTCCTGCTCCTATCTTCTATGTTTCTATGTTTCTAACCAAATATGTAAGAAGCCCAACAAGGGCGGATTCACTATTGGATCTATTAATGGGCAATGAACCAGAGCAGATAAGAGAAGTAACAGTAAGGGAACATCTCGGCAATAGTGACCATAATATAATGCGCTTTAAGATGATAATTGAGAAGGACATAAGTATGACAAAGACTAGGGAGAAAAGCTGATTTTGAAGGGCTGGGAATAGAACTTTGGAAAATAGAATGGGCAACAATATTGGCAAACAATTATGTAGAACAGCAATGGGAAATATTTAAAAAGGCGTCCAACAGAATCCAGGAAAATTATATACCGGTAAAAAACAAGAATAAGCTAAACAGTAATGAGACACTATGGATGAATAAAGCCATACGGGAAAAATTGAGGGTAAGGAATGAGGCATACATTAAGGACATGGACAGCAGGGGAGAGCATGATCAGGGTGAATACAAAGAGATTAGGAGGTCAAAAACTCAATTAGGAAGGTAAAGAGGAACTATGAAATTAAATTATCAAGGAACATAAAACAAAATAGTGAAATATTTTATGGGCACATAAATAAAAAAAGGAAGGTCGGGATGGGAATAGGGCCACTAAGGGATAGACAGGATAATACCACAGGCAGCGACAGAGAGGTGGCAGAAATATTAAATAATTACTTTGCTTCAGTATTTACCAGGAAGATAGAAGAGGTGGACCTGACATTGGATGATGAGATTAGTAATGAGATAAGTGCATTTAAAATAAAAAGAGGAGATAGATTAAATAAACTAATCAAACTCAAAGAGAATAAAACCTTTGGCCCGGATGGATTACATCCGCACATTTTAAAAGAATCTAGGGAAGAGATAGCAAAGGCATTATTACACATATTTAATAATTCGTTAGGAAAAGGTGTAGTGCCAAAGAACTGGCAGACAGCTAACGTAATACAGGTAGACTACCCTTTATCCGGACTTCCGAAAACCGAAACCCTCTAAAAACCGAAGGTTTTTTCGTTCAGCGTAAGTCGTGCGTACGACTTAAGCTGAACTAAAAAACCTTCGGTTTTTAGAGGGTTCCGGAAGTTCGGATAAAGGGTAAGTCGTGCGCACGACCCCCCGCCAGCCCCGACAACCGCCGACCCCCCCGCGGACCCCGACAACCGCCGACCCCCCCAGCCCCGACAACCGCCGACCCCCCCGCGGGCCCCGACAACCGCCGACCCCCCCGCGGACCCCGCCAGCCCCGACCCCCCCCGCGGACCCCGCCAGCCCCGACAACCGCCGACCCCCCCGCGGACCCCGCCAGCCCCGACAACCGCCGACCCCCCCGCGGACCCCGCCGGCCCCGACAACCACCGACCCCGCCAGCCCCGACAACCGCCGACCCCCCCGCGGACCCCGCCAGCCCCGACAACCGCCGACCCCCCCGCGGACCCCGACTGACTTACGCTGAGCGTCAGCGTAAGTCGTGCGCACGACCCCCCGCCGACCCCCCCCCGCGGACCCCCGCCGACCCACCTTCCGAAATCCGAAATTCTCCTTTATCCGAAACTCGGCTGGTCCCGAGGTTTTCGGATAAAGGATAGTCTACCTGTACATATATTTAAGAAGGGAGATAGAACATGTCCAAGGAACTATAGACCAGTCAGCTTAACATCGGTGGTAGGAAAAATAATGGAATCCCTACTAAAGGAGAAAATTGAAGAACATCTAGCAACTAAAAATATAATGAATAGTCAGCATGGATTTCAAAACGGAAAGTCTTGCTTGACCAACCTCATTGAATTTTTTGAAGAGATAAGAGAGAGTAGACAAGGGTAATGCAATAGATATAATTTATCTAGATTTTCAAAAGGCCTTCAATAAGGTACCACATAATAGACTAATAAATAAGGTCAGAGAATGCGGAGTCAGGGGACAAGTAGCAGAACAGATAGCTAGCTGGCTTCAAGACAGAAAGCAGAAAGTAGGGGTAAAGGGTAGCTATTCACAGTGGCAGAAAGTGGGAAGTGGTGTTCCACAAGGATCAGTGCTGGGACCACTGTTGCTCACAATTTATATTAACAATTTAGACTTTGGAATCTAAAACACAATTTCTAAATTTGCGGATGGCACCAAATTGGGGGGATAGTCAATACTGAGGACTACAACAAATTACAGGAAGACATTAATAAACTTGCAGAATGGGCAAATAATTGGCAACTGAATTGCAACACAGATAAATGTGAGGTATTACATTTTGGTAGGAGGAATACAGAGGTCACTTATTACTTGGAGGGTGCGAGTCTGGGTGGGGTAAAGAAGCAAAGGATCTCGGAGTAAAAATAAACAAATCACTAAAAGTAGTGACAAGGCCATAAAAAAGCAAACCAAGCACTGGGGTTTATTTCTAGAAGGATAGAATTGAAAAGTAGGAAAGTTATGCTAAACTTGTATCGAACCTTGGTTAGACCACACTTGGAGTACTGCGTACAATTCTGGTCGCCATATTACAGAAAGGATATAGAGGCGCTGGAGAGGTTGCAGAGAAGATTTACAAGGATGATACCAAAAATGCAAGTGTTTACCTATCAGGAAGAATGAACAAGCTGTGACTTTTCTTTTGAAAAGAGAAGGCTGAGGGGTGACCTAATAGAGGTCTTTAAAGTTATGAAAGGTTTTGATAGAGTGGATAGAGAGAGAATGTTTCCACTTGTGCGGAAGAGCATAACTAGAGGCCATCAATATAAGATAGTCACCAAGAAATCTAATAGGGAATTCAGAAGAAACTTCTTTACCCAGAGAGTGGTGAGAATGTGGAACTCGCTATCACAGGAAGTGGTTGAACCGAATAGTATAGATGCATTTAAGGGGAAGTTAGATAAACATATGAGGGAGAAGGGAATAGAGGGTTATGCTGATAGTTAGCTGAGGAAAGACAGGAGGAGGCTCGAGTGGAGCATAAAAGCCGGCATGGACTGGTTGGGCCGAATGGCCTGTTTCTGTGCTGTATATCCTATGTAATCCTATGAAAACCCTAAGTGGAGTTTGCCACCAAAGGCAGGAATTGTCTACCACCACTACATTGTTTGGTCATCAATGATGACTGATAAGAGAATGGTAGATCTGGTCAGTCTTCAAATGCATGCAACCTCCCAGTGGCCTTCAATGGAACCACCATCACCGAGTCCCCCACCATCGATATCCTGGGGGTCACTATTGACTGAAGCTGAACTGGACCAGCTATATCAAGGTATCAGCCTTGGCTCAGTGGTCGCACTCTTGCCCTACTCCAGAGACTTGAGCACATAATCAAACAAGTATTTCATTGACTTTGGGACATTCTGAGATCATGACAAGTGTTATATAAATGCAAATTCTTTCTTTCTTTATATCAGTACTGTGACTACAAGAACAGGATAGAGGCTGCGTAGTCTGTAATGAGTGGCTCACCTCCTGACCCCTCAAAGCCTCTCCACCAACTACAAGGCTCAAATCAGGAGATTAATGGTATGCTCACCACTCCCCCGGATAGGTACAGCTGCAACAACACTCAAGAGCTTGACACCATCCAGGACAGAAGTTTGCTTGATCGGTGTCCCTGTCACTTGACTCAATATCCACCCCCTCCACCACTAGTCCACTTTAACTGCTCTAGCGATGATCTACAGGATGCACTGCAACAGCTCACCAAGGTTATTTCAACAGCTCCTCCCTCCCCCGAGACCAATATCACTGAGAAGAAGAAAAGCAATGTTGTGGGAATACCATCATCTCCAAATTCCCCTCTATGTCACACATCATTATGAGATGGTGTTTATACTTTAAATTATTCAATGAAAGATAATCCTTTTGCAATTTAAGCAAACAGATGGCCAAAATCCAGCCAATTTTAATTTAAATTTAGAAGAATGATAGTGATCTCATTGAAACATATAAAATCCTTGCAGGGCTTGACAGGGTAGATGCTGGGAGGATGATTCCCCTGGCTGGGGAGTCTAGAACCAGGGGTCACAGTCTCGGAACAAGGCCATGTAGGACTGAGATGAGGAGAAATTTCTTTGCTCAAAGGGTTGTGAATCTTTGGAATTCTCTACCCCAGAGGGCTGGGGATGCTCAGTCATTGAGTATATTCAATGCAGAGAGCGATAGATTTTTGGATATTAGGGGAATCAAGGGATATGGGGATCGTGTAGGAAGGTGGAGTTGAGGTAAAAGATCACCCATGATCTTAATGAATGGCGGAGCAGATTTGAAAGGCCGAATGGCCTACTCCTGCTCTTATTTCTTATGTTTTTATGCCAAAATGTAAAAGGAAAGTATTTAGCGAGTACTTGCTGCACCTATGATATTGAGCTTCACAGACCAGGAAGATCAATGCAAATTTATGTCAGATTGGCTGATTTTGGCTAAGACAGTGATAAAGATCAGGTCCTCAAGCTAGGAGGAGGAGAAAAATCAACCATGATTACTACTTCTGACCACTATCCAGTGATCCTTGCAGGAAAATGCTCATCTGTGGAATATCATGTGAGGTAATGTAAGATAAGATGAGGCTAGTCTTTGATGCCACCACGTCAAGACTCATTGATAAAGAATAACCACCTAGGTGAAGTACCCTTGGAAATGTATTTTGATGCTTTGGCAACATAAGATGTACCTTATCATGCCAATAAAGCGATTTGTATTGTATTGTATTGTATTGCGATCAGTGCCTTCAGGAGAAGAGAAAATTGGGGAGAAAGTTTACTCAATTAGTTCAAATCAATCAGGGGGAGGCATTGGGCTAAGAAATGGATAGCCCCTGAAAATAGGCGCGGGGAACGCAATGTGCGATTAACCTTGTGCTGCCTGTTAATTATAATGATAGTGGGGTGCAGCCCAGTGCTAAATGCACTGCTGAGTGGCTGCATGATCAGCAGAAGGCCCAAGCAATGTTACCTCTCATTTTCTTTTTGGGTGCATGGCCCATTTAAACTTTTGGGCATGCGCGTTCTTCCATTTAAAAGCCAGTGAGCAGCCTGCATGGGACCGCCAGACTATTGCGTGGCTACCCGAAGCTTAACGGGAACATTGGGCTCAAGTTCGTGCAAGGCTAGCACCAATTAAAGCTAGCCTGCAGTTCATAAAGCCAGTCTGCACATCTTAAAGGGGAGGTGCTTTCTGCCTGCAGCAGGTACTGGAAGTTGTTGTAGAGGGGTGTGTGACCTGTAGTAAGAGTGCAAATGTCACAACATGGCAGAGAGAGGACTCACAGATTTTTGGATGCAGCAATCGAGGCCCTGGTGCAGGAGGTGGACAGGAGGAGAGATGTCCTATATCCACAGGGGGCCAGGAGGCCCTCCAAACAGATGCCGAGAAGTGATTGGGAGCTGATAGCCGTCGCTGTCAATGCAAGCAGTGTAGCCCCAAGGACCTGGATGCAGTGCAGGAAGAAATTTAATGACCTCACATGAGTGGTCATGGTCAGTGAATTAATCTTCAAATGCCATATCCCAAAAAATGAACCACTAGCCTCACACACTGCTCAATTCACCACAGCCCCATTACTCATCTACCAACAATCTCTATCAATCACAACTCGTATGCTTCATCTCACCCTCACACACTTACCACTGCTGCAAGCCTCACACCCACATCTCACAGCTTGCACACCCTACCAGTTATTCAACCATGACAGCCACATCAGCCAAAGTGTGGAGATGCAGGTGTTGGACTGGGGTGGACAAATGTAAGAGGTCACACAACACCAGGTTATAGTCCAACAGCTTTATTTGAAATCACAAGCTTTCGGAGCGCTGCTCCTTCGTCAGGTGAAGTCAAACACAGTGAACCACACTCACTGACACACTTCTCTCTCTCGTAGGACAAGGTGGCGCACAATTGTAGGCAGCTACAGTTAACTGGAGGGGGACAGGCGGACCTCCATATCCTGACTCTGCTCGAGGAGACGGTGTTCGCCATAATTGAAGTGGTTGTGACCGAGGCCATGGCCAGCGGCGGCGCTGAAAGCATTGAAGATGACGTATGCTCATAGCTAATCCTTCTTGTCACATCCCACTTCCCCCTCATCCCACAATCTCTTCTGATTTACAAGCAGCAGATGGTGTAAACATGCACCTCTTGCTTTCTCTCCACCCCCCCACCACAACCCTACCCTTGTGACTTTCTCATTTCAGAGACCCAATAAATCCAACCTGGCCAGGCAATGATGCAAGAAAAAGCGGAAGAGGAGAGTGATGATGAAGAAGAAACACCGTCACTCGATCTGACAGTCGCAGTCACCAGCTCAGATCCTGGCACTGCGCGAACTTTAGAGGGTAGCTTAGAGGCGGGATCTGCACGTGGCGAGTCACCGGGAACGAGTGGGCTGCAGCCAGGGCAAGGGGAAAGGGTGCAGGTGGCAGCTCCCCGGAGGGCAAAATCGCACACAAGTTCTGCTGCACAGGACTCAGATGAGGACTTTGATGGGGCAGCGTACAGAAGAATGCAGATGGGTATGCACAATAAAATGCTTGGTGCATTGGCAGGTCTGGCAGAAAGCCTGAATGCAATGTCAAGAAGCATGGAGGAGTCCAGCATCAACCTTGTACAGGGCTTTGCACAGAGCGTGGAGCCCATCCTTTCCAGCGTGGAAAGGGTGGACAGATCCATTAGCGCACTTGTGGATCCAACCGTCATGCGGTGTCTCATGGCAGATGTTTCAGCTTCCATTACAGCACAAGCAGAAGCCACCCAACATCTGAGTGCTGCAGTAGAAGCTCAGGCTGAAGTCATGCAAGCTCAGTTTACCGCCACGCAAGCACAGACTGCTGCCATCGTGGCTGGGTTTACCAGTGTTGAAAGGGACTTGCAGGGTGTCACAGCAATCTGTCCTCCAGAAGATTATTCAGATTGCTGAGGCATCGCCCCGGGGAAGTGGCAGTGGCTCCGTGGAGCACGAACCTGCTGTCCTCTCTCAGGATGACAGCATTCGTCCTCCCACCATTGCTACTCCGCCAGTGCTGTTGTTGTTGCCTGTCAGCCAGCCAGCCCAGACTGTTGTTGCCTATGCCGAGGTGGTGCAGTCCGAAGCTGGGCCTTCTCGGCCCAGAGTTGCTCGAGGTCGTCCTGCAAGGCCATCCGCAGTCTGCAATGTTTGTTTTGTGGTGGCTTTTATTGTAACATTGTGGCCAAGAGGACACTGTGCAGGTCAATAACAGGGAATGTAAGGGATGGGGCTATTGTTGAAAGGGGAATTGGGATTGGGATTGCGATCAGGGACAGCCCGAGCTGAAAGGGTCCGTGTCCAAATCCGCCTCCTCCTCCGGCTCTGCCTCCACCTTCTCCTCCGCCTCCTCTTCCACCTCCGCCTCCTTCTCTGCCTCCTCCTCCTCCGCCTCCTTCCCCTCCACCGTGTCCTCCTCCACCTCCTCCTCCTCCAGCTCTGCCTCCACCTTCTCCTCCGCCTCCTCTTCCACTTCCGCCTCCTCCTCCTTCTCTGCCTCCTCCTCCTCCGCCTCCTTCCCCTCCACCGCGTCCTCCTCCACCTCCTCCTCCTCCGCTTCCGCCTCTTCCACCTCCTCCTCCGCGTCCTCCTCCTCTGACTCCTCCCCCTCCACCGCCTCCTCCTCTGCCTCTGCCTCCTCCGCCTTCACCTCCGCCTCCTCCACTGCCTCCTCCACCTCCTCCTCCTCCTCCGCTTCCTCCTCCGCCTCTGCCTCCTCCACCTCCTCCTCCTCCTCCGCCTCCTCCTCCGGCTCTGCCTCCACCTTCTCCTCCGCCTCCTCTTCCACTTCCGCCTCCTCCTCCTTCTCTGCCTCCTCCTCCTCCGCCTCCTTCCCCTCCACCGCGTCCTCCTCCACCTCCTCCTCCTCCGCTTCCGCCTCTTCCACCTCCTCCTCCGCGTCCTCCTCCTCTGACTCCTCCCCCTCCACCGCCTCCTCCTCTGCCTCTGCCTCCTCCGCCTTCACCTCCGCCTCCTCCTCTGCCTCCTCCACCTCCTCCTCCTCCTCCGCTTCCTCCTCCGCCTCTGCCTCTTCCACCTCTGCCTCCGCCTCCTTCTCCTCCGCTTCATCCTCCTCCTCCGCCTCCACCTCTTCCTCCTCCTCCACTTCCTCCTCCGCCTCTGCCTCTTCCACCTCTGCCTCCGCCTCCTTCTTCTCCGCCTCATCCTCCTCCTCCTTCTCCTCCTCCTCCTCTGCCTCCTCCTCCTCTGCCTCCTCCTCCGCCTCCACCACCTCCTCCGCCTTGTCCTCCGCCTCCTCCTCCTCCTTGTCCTCCGCCGCCTCCTCCTCCTCCTCCGCCGCCTCCGCCTCCTCCTCCACCTCCGCCTCCCACTCCTTCTCCTCCGCCTCCTCCTCCTCCTCTGCCTCCACCTCCTCTGCCTCCTCCTCCACCTCCTCCGCCTCCTCCTCCTCCGCCTCCTCCTCCGCCTCCTTCTCCTCCGCCTCCTTCTCCTCCGCCTCATCCTCCTCCTCCGCCGCCTCCTCCTCCTCCACCTCCTCTGCCATCTCCTCCTCCTCCGCCTCGTCCTCCGCCTCCTCATCCTCCGCCTCCTCCTCCTCCTCCGCCTCCTACTCCTCCCCTCCTCCGCCTCCTCCTCCCCCTCTGCCTCCTCCTCCTCTGCCTCCTCCTCCACCACCTCCTCCACCTCGTCCTCCACCTCTGCCTCCTCTGCCTCTTCCTCCTCCTCTGCCTCCGCCTCCTCCTCCTCCTCCTCCACCTCCGCCTCCTGCTCCTCCTCTGCCTCCTCCAACTCCTCTGCCTTCGTCTCTGCCTCCGCCTCCACCACCTCCACTGCCACCTCCTCCGCCTCCTCCTCCTCCACCTCCTACTCCTCCTTCTCCACCTCTGCCACCTCCTCTGCCTCCTCCTCCACCTCCTCTGCCTCTTACTCCACCTCCTACTCCTCCTCCTCCTCTGCCTCTGCCACCTCCTCCTCCACCACCTCCTCCACCTCGCCACAAACTCTATTCCCTAGCCATCAATTCCATCCCCTTCCCTGGACACTGTCACAAGCTGAACCAGACTGTTCACTACCTCAGTGTCCTATCTGACCCCGAGCTGAGCCTCCTACCCCATATCCTCTCCATCAGGAAGACCACTTCCGTAACATCACCCATCTAAGCCCCTGCCTCAGCCCATCTGCTGCTGAAACCCTCATCCATGCGTTTGTTATCTCCAGGCTCATTTATTTGAAAGTTCTCCTGACTGGCCTCCCATTTTCCATCCTACATGCATTTGAGCTCCCAAATGCATCCCAAACTCTGCTGCACCCATCACCCCTGAGCTCGCTGACCTACATTGGCTCCACCAATGCCTCAATTTTAAAGTTCTCATTCTCGAGTTCAAGTCCCTCCATGGCCTCACCCCTCCCTATCTCTGTAACCTCCTCCAGCCCTACAACCCTCTGAGATCTCAGTGTTCCTCCAACTCTGGCCTCTTGTGCATTCCCTACTCCCTTTGCTCCATCATTGGTAACCATTCCTTCAGCCATCTAGGCCCTAAGCTCTGGAATTCCCTCCCTAAACCTCTCTGCCTCTCAACCTCTCTCTCCTCCCTCAAGACACTCCTTAAAACCTACCTCATTGACCAGGCTTTTACTCATCCATCCTAATGTCTCCTTCTTTGGCTCAGTGTAAATTTTTGTCTGAATACACTCCTGTGAAGTGCCTTGAGACATTTTACCATGTTAAAGGCACTATATAAATTCAAGTTGTTGTTGTAACGGTAAAGAAACTCAATTGTGACCTTTATCCAGATCATTTCATAACCATTAAATGTATTGCTATTTATTAATGGTAGAATAGTTCAAAGAAAGAACATTTAAACTTACACCAGGCAGTCAGTTTGAATTAAATTACATCTTATTACACGGTGGTGGTCCAATTTGCTATTTACAGATGGCAACAGTTGAACAAGTATACACGTTTGTTTTTATGCAGTAGTAATGGTAATTGGAGGCTAAAGGTTACAGGACATAATGTACATTCCAGAAACACAAACAACCGTGATTTAATAGATGTCAAAAACAACAGTTAGCTGAGGTGAAGCAATTAACTGTTTCTTTAGTTAACAATCGAACATGAAGGATTTCATTTTGTACTTTAACTCTGTTGCCTTTTACCTGTTCTAGTTTGAAATCCTGTTCGAGTGGGCTTAACTGTGAAAGACCAGGCAGGTGAACACTTGACGCCATTCCAGTATTACTGACCTCACATCAAAAGCAACCTGTCTAATGTAGATTCTTTGTAAAGTGGGTTCTGTACTGTCTAATTAAAAGCAGTTAACGTCAATTAAAAATATGAAAATAAATTTATCAAAAAATGCGTCAGCTTGGTTCAGTTGGTAGGTAGCACTTTCAACTCTGAGTCAGAAGGTTGAGGGTTCAAGCCCCACTTCAGGACTTGTGCACATAATGTAGGTAATACTGAGGGAGTACTGCAAGTCACAGGTGCTATCCTTTGGATGATGCTGTAAATCAATCTCTAATTTGCTTGTTCTAGTGGTAGGTGTTAAGTCTGTGTGTTATAGTGAGAATTACTACACAGACCACCAGAGTAAATTCAACAGGTCTTTACTGGTTGGAGGTCAGGACTATACTGAATACAATATTATTACACTGTGCTTATATACCGGTGTGGTCACCACCGGTATTACGTATACAGCAGCCAAAGAAAGTAGTACCTTTCTTAAGGTGGACCAGGCTTAAGTTCTCTTAAGGTGGAACAGGTTACATACACCACAATCCTCCCTTTTTAGCTTAACAGTCATATCACCAAATAAACATAACATATATACATATATAACTTCAGGTATAACAGTTCAAAGGTTCAGTCTCTCAGGAGGCTTTCTGATTCGGCTTGGATAACGCCTTTCAGTGGTCTCTGATTCTTGTTGTTGAGGTGCCTCCTCTAGTTGGTTTCCAATGTATTGGGTGTCATCATCATCAAGTACATTCTCGGCCGAGGTAGATGCTTCAGGTTCATGAATGTCTTCCACAGCTGTCTCTGTCACAACCATGGGTTCGACCCTTGCTCTCGACTCTACCAGTTGATCCGCATGACGCCTTATCACATTATGACCAATATCTACGGTGTACATCAGAGGTCCTTGTCTGGCCCGGATTGTTCCGGACTGCCATTATTCGTTTCCATAGCCCCTTGCCATCACTGGTTGTCCTACGTCGAAAGTTCGAGTGGTCTTGCTGTTAATATGCCGAAACTGTTTGTTTTCCACTTCCCTCCGCACATTTGGTTTTAACAAGTCCAACTTGGACCGCAACCTCCTGTTATAAAACATCATAGCAGGACTTTGGTTAGTCACGGCATGATCGGCGTTTCTATATGACATCAGGAACTTATCGACCTTGTGTTGCAGCGGAATCTGATCATCATTCATGGCCTTAATAGCCTTTTTGAATGTCTGGACAAATCTTTCAGCCAACCCGTTTGTCGCCGGATGATATGGGGCAGAGGTATAATGTTTAACTCCATTCTTCTTTAAGAATTGTTGGAATTCTTCCGATACAAACTGTGGTCCATTGTCCGAACAGATCTGTTCTGGCAATCCGTTCCTTGCGAATATTGTTCTTAACACCGCAATTGTCTTTTCTGAAGTAGTGGTATTCATCTTGATGACTTCTGGCCATTTGGAATGTGCGTCCACCGCGATTAGGAACATGGAGTCCATGAATGGACCAGCAAAGTCAATGTGTACGCGTTGCCATGGGGCTGAAGGCCATTCCCATGGGTGTAGCGGTGCTATCGGAGGTGCATTTTGCACTTTTTGACACCCAGCGCAGCTTTTCGTTAACTCCTCAATCTGTTGGTCAATACCCGGCCACCATACGTAAGCCCTAGCAAGACTTTTCATTTTAACTCCCCCCAGATGACCTTCATGTAGTTCTTTTAAAACTCTTTCCCTTAACTTGGGAGGAATAATCACTCTTGTCCCGTACATCAAAGTACCATGGCAGACGGACAGCTGGTCTCGCCTTGCTGAGAATGCCGGTAACAGAGGATCACCCCGTGTTGGCCATCCTTTCACTGTCACCTCGTAGACTCTGGACAGTGTCAGGTCGTTCCTGGTTTCTCTTTCAATACTTGCATTGGTGACAGGTAAACACTCGATAATGGTCGAATGAAATAACTCAACAGGGTCAACTTTCGTCGTGTCTTCATCTTCAGGTAGTGGCAGGCGCGACAGGCCATCAGCATTGCCATGCTGTTTCGTACCTTTGAATTCTATCTGATATTGATGCGCCCCTAAGAAAAGAGACCATCTCTGGAGACGCTGTGCTGTCATCACCGAAACACCCTTCTTAGGGTTAAAAATGGACACCAACGGTTGATGGTCCGTCAGAAGTGTGAATTTTTGGCCCTGTAGGTAATGATTAAACTTCTTCACTCCCCATACAAGGCTAAGGGCCTCCCTATCGATCTGCGCATAGTTGCGCTCAGCGGAGGTCAATGATCTGGATGCAAACGCGACTGGCCTTTCCGTGCCATTTGGCAATTTATGTGAGAGTACTGCCCCAATACCATATGGAGAAGCATCACAAGCCAACCGAATAGGCAGTGTCGGGTTGAAGTGAGCCAACACTTCCTCTGAGGTGATCAATTCTTTGCTTTTGCGAAATGCCTTCTTACAGTTTTCGCCCCAGTCCCATGGTACCCCTTTCTGTAAAAGAGCGTTCAACGGATGCAGTACCGTGGATAGATTTGGCAGAAATTTATGGTAATAGTTAATTAATCCTAGAAACGACCTCAACTGAGAGACATTCTCCGGAGCGGGAGCCTTTACAACTGCCTCTATCTTGTCAGGAGACTTATGAAGCCCCTCCTGGTCAATGACATGACCACAGTACGAGATCCGCTTCTGGAAGAACTCACATTTCTGCCGATTTACTCTAAGTCCATACTCTTTCAGTCTGTTGAGCACCAGTTCCAAGTTAGCGAGATGTTGTTCATCACCATCACCTGTGATCAGAATGTCGTCCAGGTAACATTGTGTGCCTGGAATTCCCTGTAATACCTGCTCCATGGCCCTCTGCCAAATTGCTGGAGCCGATGCCACTCCAAAAGCCAGCCTATTGTACCGGTACAACCCTCGATGCGTGTTGTTCGTGAGGTATTGGCGTGACTCTTCTTCAACCTCCATCTGCAAGTACGCCTGCGCCAGGTCTATCTTGGTGAAGTGTTTCCCGCCAGACAGTGAAGCGAAAATATCCTCAATCTGTGGAAGCGGATACTGCACCGTGTGAAGCACCGGATTAACGGTGATTTTGAAATCTCCACAGATGCGAACCTTCCCTGGATCTCCTGGCTTATTGTTCGCAGGACGTTTCATAACGGGAACAATGGGCGTAGCCCACTCACTCCAATCTACTTTAGACAGTACACCTGAACGTTCTAGTGCTTCCAGCTCCGCTTCAACCGTAGGTCGTATTGCATAGGGTACCGGTCTGGCTTTAAAAAATTTTGGCTGTGCATGTTCATCAACCTTGATGTGTGCCGTAATTCCTCTCAGTGTTCCCAGTCCCGGCTGGAACACCTCTTTAGCCTCATCCAATATTCTGGACAATCGTTTAGGTTTGACAGCTGTTTCCCCGGAATCTACCGTTAGTGCTTTCAAGGAGTGCCAGTCCATATTCATTTTCCTAATCCACTCCCGTCCTAGTAGTGGTGGACCTCCTTCAGGTAGCACATATAAGTCCATTACTTGGCTTCCTTCGCCCTTGTGGACCACTTCTACCTCTATTTTTCCGATGGGGTACACTCTTTGCCCCGTGTACGTTTTCAATATAATCTCCGTATCCTGTAAGGGAATATGTTGGAATAACCTTCTGTAATCTTTCTTATTCATGACCGTCAATGCCGATCCAGTGTCCAATTCCATTTTTACTTGGACTCCTGCTATCTGAAGAGTGACCCAAATTGTCTGGAGGTCTGTATCCTTACCAACGTTGTGTATTCTTAAGCTATCCAGTTCATTACTGCTAGCGTCTGAATCTGACTTCTGTTCGGTCAAACTGTTCTTTGTCACCTTGTGTACCTTTGCATATTTTCCTTGCGGTGACTTTTTGTTGCTGGTCTTCTTTCCTGACTGGCATACTTTAGCTATGTGGCCAAGCCTGCCACACGTTCTGCATTCTTGGTTTTTAAACCAACACTGGTTCTGATCGTGCGTTGTCTTTCCACAACGATAACATTTGACAGAACTCAAACCCAATTTGTTTGTACCGAGTTCCGGTGGCCGTAGCTGCATTACTGCCGTGCCTCTCGCTGCGGCCTCGTGTGCTGCTGCCATAGTGACTGCCTTCTCGAGAGACAGCTCATTCTCCTCGAGCAGTCGCCTTTGTGTATCCTGTTTAAATAAACCACACACAAATCTATCTCGAAGTGCCTCTGTCAGTCCCGTTCCAAACTGGCAATATTTTGCTAGCTTACGTAATTCCATCAAATATTCAGCATTGCTTTCATTTTGCAGCTGTCTTCTATCGTAAAATTGAAATCGTTCCGCTAGCATCAGCGGCGTGGGGTTAAGATGATTTTTTAGGACAGTAACAATCTGTTCGAACGTCTTATCCACCGGTTCATCTGGTGATAACAGGTGTTTCAATTGCCCGTATGTCTTCGCACCCATTAAGTTTAGTAATGTTAGTGCTTTATCTGCATCAGGAATTTTATTTGCCTTACAATAGTTTTGTATGCGTTCTACATACATAGCCCAGTCTTCTATATCACTGTCGAAGGCATTAATGTTCCCATGTTTAGGCATCGTAGCAATTTATTGTATTTTTAATGTTATCCAAGATGGCGGCTTCCCGCTCTTGTCGTCATCCTCCGCCCACAAAATGGCAGTTTTCCCGCGCTTGGCGGTCTTCACCCGTCCCCCGACGCTGTCTCCGCTTCACCGCGGCTCTTGCGCCTTCAGTTTCCCCAGACGCTGCGCCTTTAGCCCGAATGCGGCCCTTATCTCCGGTCGCGATCGATGTCCCGCGCTGCGCCTCTCGCTCGAAAGCGGCCCGGCCCTTATCTCCAGTCGCGATCGACCTCACCGCCCTTATTCCTCCGTCTTCCCAGCCCCGTCTGTACAGCCAACGCGGTTGACTTTCTGTCGCGTCGCTGCCCGGCTTACCCACCACGAGGTAGTAGAAGAAGCTGACAGTCGCTGATGGAGGCTTCGAGGTCAGGATGTCTTCTGCACTCCGGTTGCTCGATGCCCGCCGCTCGACGTGTCTTCCAGTAGGTGATGAGGGTGGAAACCTCTCTTCGACGTCCTGTCTGTGGACGAAGTCGCCGTGGAAATTACTGCAGCAGGGTAAGAATCGGACTCGTCGCCACTGTTAAGTCTGTGTGTTATAGTGAGAATTACTACACAGACCACCAGAGTAAATTCAACAGGTCTTTACTGGTTGGAGGTCAGGACTATACTGAATACAATATTATTACACTGTGCTTATATACCGGTGTGGTCACCACCGGTATTACGTATACAGCAGCCAAAGAAAGTAGTACCTTTCTTAAGGTGGACCAGGCTTAAGTTCTCTTAAGGTGGAACAGGTTACATACACCACAGTAGGTACTAAAGATCCAATGGCACTTATTGAAGAACAGGGATTCTCCTGGCATTCTGGCCATCATTTCTCTCTCAGCCAATGGGAACAAAAAGAGATTAACAGTCATCTCATTGTCATTTGTGGAACATTGCTGGGCACAAAATGGCTGCAATGTTGACTGCACTTCAAAGAAATTCAATGTATTGCTTTAGGATGTTTCTGAGAGACATGATAATGTGTCAGCCAGTGGCTGAGTTGGTAGCACCCTCTCCTCTAAGTCAGAAGGTTGTGGGTCCAAGTCCCACTCCAGAGACTTGAGCACAAAAATCTAGGCTGACACTCCAGTGCAGTACTGAGGGAGTGCTGCACTGTCGGAGGTGCTGTCTTTTGGATGAGACGTTAAACCGAGACCCCGTCTGCAAAAGATCCCATGGCACTATTTTGAAGAAGAGCAGGGGAGTTATCCCCGGTGTCCTGGTCAATATTTATCCCTCAACCAACATCACTAAGAAAAACAGATTATCTGGTCATTATCACATTGCTGTTTGTGGGTGCTTGCTGTGCATAAATTGGCTGCTACATTTCCTACATTACAGTGACTACACTTTAAAAGTACTTTATTGACGGTAAAGTGCTTTGGAACATCCGGTGTTTGTGAAAGGCGCTATATAAATGCAAGTCTTTCTTTCTTTACCTAAATGCGAGTTCTTTCCTTCTGTCTTTTTTCACTCATGGAAAATCAATACAAATCAGAGAAAGGTAAACTAAGTCTCCTCATGAAGAAGACAGGCTTACTCTAGACTATGTTGGTGTACCCCCAAACAGCCTTTCAATCAGGGGGGTGACACGTGGCCCTGGAAAAGGGAACAAAATATGAAGCATTTTTGAAAATATAAAAGCAGGAAAAGAGAATTCTTCATTCCTCAGATTGGTGAAAATTAAAATCAAAATGTTAGAAGTGCCGAGGATCAGAGGGACCCTGGAGTGCAGGTCCACAGGTCCCTGAAGGTAGCAGGCCAAGTAGATAAGGTGGTTAAGAAGGCATACGGAATACTTGCCTTTATTAGCCGAGGCATTGAATACAAGAGCAGGGATGTTATGCTAGAACTGTATAAAACAGTAGTTAGGCTGCAGCTAGACTACTGCGTGCAGTTCTGGTCACCATATTACAGGAAAGATGTGATTGCACCAGAGAGGGTGCAGAGGGGATTTACGAGGATGTTGCCAGGACTGGAGAATTTTAGCTACGAGGAAAGATTGGCTAGGCTGGGGTTGTTTTCTTTGGAACAGAGGAGGCTGAGGGGAGACTTTATTGAGGTATATAAAATTATGAGGGGCCTAGATAGAGTGGAAAGGAAGGACCGATTTCCCTTAGCAGAGGGGTCAGCAACCAGGGGGCATAGATTTAAAGTAATTGGGAGGAGGTTTAGAGGGGATTTGAGGGGAAATTTCTTCACCCAGAGGATGGTGGGGGGCCTGAAACTCACTGCCTGAAAGGGTGGTAGAGGCAGAAACCCTCATCACATTTAAAAACTGCTTGTATGTGCACTTGAAGTGCCGTAACCTACAGGGCTACGGACCAAGAGCTGAGACGTGGGATTAGGCTGGATAGCTCTTTGTCAGCTGGCACGGACACGATGGGCCGAAATGGCCTCCTTCCATGCTGTAAATTTCTATGATTCTATGATTCTAAGATAATGGAATATTTTGTGCTATTTCCATTTAATTTCCCTTGCTATAGATTGGATTTTACAGTTGAAGAGAATTGAAATTATTTTTGTACTTTAAGAGTTACCAGTGTGGAGGTAGTGAGAGGTCACAGGATAATAAGTGTGGTGACGTTAGCAAAATAACCCAATACCAGAAAAATGGCTTACTTCAAAGAAGTCTTTTTGTAGCAGTCAAAATAAGTACATTAAAATAAACAGTACGCACACTGACAATTAGTGAAGAGCTAAACCACTCTTACCACAATAGTTTTGGAATTGAAAAAAGATTTCACTAGTGAGTGAGTGAAGCACAAACCACCAGCACAAACCTATCACACGCTGTGTAAAAAACAATTCCCTTTTTTAGTTGTGCTGCTTCATTTTCTTTGTATCCTCGGCCCTTATTAAATAATAAATTGCATAAACAATTTTGAAACTCAGTGTTATTCAATGTATTATACTGCATATTTTAACTCTGCTTTTTGATTGTGAAAATCACAGAGGGGAAGGTGGGGTGGATTTTTGGTACGGCTCCCACTTTCGCTGAGTCTCTGCCTCTTTCTGGCCACCATCTAAAAGTACAATGGGAGGGAGCGGGTGCTTGTCGTGCCTGCCTGCTTTCCGTACTGACTTCATTGAAAGAGGTAGAACTGTCCGGATGGAATTCCTGCCAGAAATCTTGCCAATTCCATCTTTGTTGTAACCAATGTGAAAGACACTTGCATGATGCAGAAATACTTACTCTGAACCGCCTTGTGACGCTTTACTATGTTCAGGGCACTACAGAAATGTTGCTGTTGTGGTTGAACTGGGGGCCAAATGTTCGTTTAATTAACTATACAGTGGTCGATTGCCATTAAGAAGCCAATGACAAAGATATTGCCAGCATTTTTCTGAAAAAATTCACCTCTTCAGCTGGAACAGCGAGTATTCAAGCATCAAGATACCACACCAATATTTCTCCTCCCCACCGCCCCACCACCCCACCACAGGGCAGACATCCAGGAAGCACCAAAAGTGATGCAGGTGCCCACACGCTTCATGTAAATAACCCCATCTCCAGGATTTGAGAAGGGGTCAATGCTGGGCCAGAGCAGCGGCTGGAAATCCCACACCACCGCACATCTGGCGGCCCAGACTGGCGGCTGAAAATCCCTCACCACCGCACATCTGGCGGCGCAGTGGTCCACCAGGGAATTCGGAGCTGTTATTTCTACATCGTTATTTTTACAAACATCAGTGACTATGTCACAATCACTAATCCTTCAGTGGACATCATCATCGCACACCAACATCGCTATCTATCATTGCACACCTCGACTCTGCTGCTGGTCAGATAAAACCACCCCAGGGAACTTGGCAGTGTAGTTTAAAAACAGATACCAAGAGGTTAATTCCAAAGTAGTAATTTCAATTCTGAGTTTAAGTAACAGTTGCGAACCGCTCAAGGTTCATAGCATAATTGGAACCTCCACGATGAGGCGACTGCTTTTTGATCACTCCCCCATACCCACTATTCTCTATGTTGCTCAACTCTGAACAGCACTGCTGAGTATAAACATTGCTGCACTGCAGTTGTCTGCATCTAAAGATCCATTTATCAACGCAATGGTTATGGGAATCATCTGGCTACAGGAATCAAGCTGAAGTGTGCCAAGGTGATTTCCTCAAGGGGATTAGGTGGCATTATACATTATCGCTGTGCTTTAGTGACCAAACAAGAAGCCAGCTATGTGGGAAGTAAAAGTGATGAAGGGGGAAGTGAAATGGAAATAAATTAACAGCATTCCATCTTTATGCTCTCTTTAAAAAAAAATAATTGCTGGCAATATACAGCAGTTGGTTAATATCTGTTAATATCTAACAGTAAATGAAAAGTCGAGCAACAAATGGAAATTGTTGCACTGCTTAACTTTTGACCCCTTTATTAAGTTGTTGCATGTGTGTTTAATTAGCTTTGTTGCGTTTGGTTGCACATATGGGTTTATAATAAAGATTAGTGTAGCATGACATCCTGTATTTATGCTGAGTTAGCAATGCTGGTGGATCTACTCCATGTTTGACATAGTAATCTAGTTTAAAAATTGTCTTTGTACCTGCATTTTGTCATGTTTCAAATTGCTATTTTCGCTACTTTACTTCCCGATGTCTTATGTCTTTCCAAAATTCCATGAAACAAGCACTTCCAAAGAAGATTTAAAAAAATCTGTGTTTATGCCACAGGGTTTCTTAAATGAATAGCTAACCTAATGCTTTCTACTGATTTGAAAATTTTAACCTCCTGTATGCTCGCTCGCCTAACACTGACAGTTGATAGAAAACTCTCGAGAGAAATGTACCATGGAAAACACATTTAAACACAAGGTCACTGAAATTCCTGGGGTCCCATTTGCTGACACAAGTTCAGCAGAGCTGAATCCTCGTTCGCCTATGCCCAAATTGAAGGCATGGGGCCATTTGCATGGCCAGGATGGGCTCATCACGCCTGCAAGAGCACTTCAACGTGCCGGTCCTGAACAACAGCAACAACAACATCTTGCATTTATATAGCACCTTTAATGTATTAAAACATCCCAAGACACTTCACAGGAGTGTCATAAAGCCAAATTGGACACCGAACCACTTAAGGAGATATTAGGGCAGATGACCAAAAGCTTGGTCGAAGAGGTAGGTTTTAAGGAGGGTCTTAAAGGAAGAAAGAGAGATAGAGAGAGGTTTAGGGAGGGAATTCCAGATCTTAGGGCCTAGGCAGCTGAAGGCATGGCCACCAATGGTGGAGCAATTAAAATCGAGGATGTGCAAGAGGCCAGAATTGGAGAAGCACAGATATTTTGGGGGGTTGTGGGGCTGGAGGAGATTACAGAGATATGGGGGGGGGGCGAGGCCATGGAGGGATTTGAAAACAAGGATGAGAATTTTAAACAGCGATTTATCTGTACTTGTAATTTATTATTCTGTATTTGCTGCTCACAATGTGGTCTCCACTACACTGGGGAGACCAAACGCAAATTGAGTGACCACTCTGCAGAACACCTCCGTTCAGTCTGCAAGCATGACCCCGAGTTTCCGGTCGCCTGTCACTTTAATTCTCCGCTCTACTCCCACTCTGACCTTTCTGTCCTCAGCCTCTTACACTGTTCCAACGAAGCTCAATGTAAGCTCGAGGAACAGCACCTCATCTTTCTATTAGGTACTTTACAGCCTTCTGGACTCAACATCGAGTTCAACAATTTCAGATCATAACCTCTGCCCCTATTTTTTCAGATGGCAGCTGTTGATGATTCTGCTATTCACATTTACACCTCTTCTAGACTCATCTTTTGCTTCTTTACTTGCTCCATTACCATCTCCTTTTGCTTTGTACAATCATATCTTTTGTCATTTAATCACTCCTGCCTTCCATCCTATCACAGACCTTCCCTTTTGTTCTTTCCTCCCCTCCCCCCTCTCCCTGCCCCTGCACTTGCTTAAAATCTGTTACATCTCTAACTTTTTCCAATTCTGACGAAAGGTCATAGACCTGAAACGTTAACTCTATTTCTCTCTCCACAGATGCTGCCTGACCTGCTGAGTATTTACAGCATTTTCTGTTTTTATTTGAGAATTTTAAAATCGAGGTGTTAATTAACCAGGAGCCAATGTAGGTCAGCGAGCACAGGGGTGATGGGTCAACGGTACTTGGTGCAAGTTAGGTCACGGACAGCAGAGTTTTGGATGACCTCAAGTTTACATAGGTAGAATGTGGGAGGCCAGCCAGGAGTGCGTTGGAATAGTCAAGTCTAGAGGTAACAAAGGCATGGATGAGGGTTTCGGCAGCAGATGAGCTGAGGCGGGGCGGAGACAGGCGATGTTACGGAGGGTAAGAGTGGCATAGCGGCACCATGCCAGTTAGAATGTGGGAACAATGACATGCCATGCCCTGGAAAAGCCTGACAAAACTCTTCTTTTTCACATCTCCTCCAAGTGGTGTAAGTGAACCTCCAAGATCAATTACCATTCCCTAGTAAAAGTTTTGGGCCTCCATCAGGCCCTCAGGGAAACTCACACAAGCTGAAAGCTTTCAGTTAGCATGAGATTCCCCTGAGGTCTTATAAATGGGAATGGGATTAAGAAAAGCGGAGGTGGGTCTCATGGATGAGTGAGCTTGGACAGATCATCAGGGAAATGTGAGAGAAATTAGAGAGAGACAGGAGTTCAGGACTACGGCAGGATGGTCCGTGGAGGGGGGGTTTGGCTTGGTGAACAAGGGGAAGAGGGAAGCAGCAGAATTAGCTGAACAAATGGCCTATATCTTGGTGACAAAGAAGTCCATGAGTTCCTTAAACTTGTTGTTAGAGATGATGGTGGAGGAGGTAGGGGAGAGGGATTTAAAGAGATCATCTGTAGTGGAGAAAAGAAGCTGGGGATTTCCTCTGCTCTCCAGGATGATCCTAGAGTAGTGAACAGTTTTGGCTGAGGAGAATGGGGCCTACTAGAACTTGATGTGGTCCAGCCTGATCTGGCTAAGCCAGTTGTGCACCAGATACGCTCAAATCTAAGCCCCTTAGACTTGAAGAAGTGAAGATGGGATTAACCAGGATGGGAAATAGTGAAGGTTTGGCTATGATCAAGGGCAACAACAGTGGTGGTGAGGAAGTGGTTCAACAATTCAATGGCTGTAGTGGTGGCAAATGAAGAGCCAAAGACTAAAAAGTTGGGGGTTTGAAAGTGCAGTTTTAAGTGACTTGGGGAGAGTTTATTTCCTGGGGCAGATGCAGAGGAATGTGGGATTGGAAGACGGTAGGAGGATGTGGGCTGTGAAGGATAGAAGGTGGTCAGAGATAACTTTGTGATTGAAACCACAGGAGTAGAGAGGCCATGAGAGATAGTGAGGTCAAGGTGGTGGCAGTGAATTTGGGTAGAACACATTATTTGGAGAAGTTTAGGAAGGACAAGAGGGTGGTGAATTCAGATGAGAGCGGGCAAGAGGAGCTGAGATGGAGATTGAAATCACAGAGGATGAGAAGTCGCTCAGTGAAGAGGCTGTGGGGGGAAAGGAGAAGGATATCTTGTGGAGAAAATGCAGTGGGGTTTGGGGGAGGGGCAATGTAGACAATGAGGATTTTAAAGGAGAGGAAAGAGGTTGAGGTGCTTAAAGGAAGAGAAAGCTCCAGAAGAGTAGGTGGGGAGAGACCAAGATGTGACTTGGTGATAAGGACCACACCACACCATGACAGTTTGGTAGGGCAGGTGGTGGAAAGTATAGCCTGGTGGGGAGACTTCAGTAAGAGGAAAGGTGTCAGCACTCATGAGCCAAGTTTCAGTCAAAGCCAGGATGTCAATGCAATCATCCACAACAAGATTGTGGACTGCAAGGGCCTTGTTCACAAGTGAACAGACATTCTGGTGGGAAATACGGAGAGTGGCAGTGATTGTTGATTACCAGAAGAGTTCAAGGGAGCAGTGGTAGACTGAGTGAGTGGGCCAGGAAGGAGGCTGGCGAATTCAGCCCTCAGCGCGTACCCTGGGAAAGAAGCTCGGTAAGAGAGGATGATGAGGCACTTGGAGTTGCTGCTCATAAAGAAGCAGTGACAGATGCCTCAGTGGGCCTTTTGGACAAGTCCAACAGAGTCACAGAGAGTATGCAAAGGGGATTCAAGCCCGGGATGGCAGTAGAAGAGTAGAAAGACAGAGAAGTAGTGATGAGTTGGGGTATGGTGTGGGGTGGTCAGAGTGCCTGAGAGGAGAGAAATGAAAGGTGACAGGAAGGGGGTGCGGGAAAAGAGAAGGGCCTGAAGGAAGCCAACAGAAAAAGGAAGGAGATAGAAGTAATGAGCTCAGGTCCGGAGCGGCAGCCAAAATCCATATGCAAATGGACATATAGAGAATTTGGGTTATGGAAGCATGGGAGATTCGGAGAGACATGGCCTGATCGTAAACACAGGGCAGAGCAGAGACAATACGAAACAATCCACAGTTAAAGTCTGTGGCCCTGTGGTGGGATGACGTCAACTTGTAGACAGGGTGGAGTCAGCTTGTTTACTAGTTGTGTGCAAATTTCTGTAGGCTCTTTTCTTATGGGCGGCGGCATACTGGATTCTGTTTCAAGATCACAAAGGGTAGACGTTCCTCATATGTGGCAAGAGGTTAAACGAAATGTTGGGATGTCTGTGTGAACTTAGATGCTATCTGTCATCCAATTAGACTACTTCATTCTGCGATAGGCACGCAACTAAAAGACCTAGCAGCAATTGCTTGTCTTTGTTACTATTGCAGGAGATAAAATAATTTCCTGTTCCCTATTCTCAAAAAGTTCAAATGAGTCAAAACACTGTATTTTCTTTGAGCAATCCCTCTCACTGAGCTTTTTTTTAAGTATCTGATCAGTTCATTGTTTGTAAATAATATTTACAAAGAATCAGCTGTAAATTACTGATCAATATATTCACGAATGATGAAGCAATGCCGTAACAATAGTTAATTCTTGTGTAAATGTCATCATACTTCACAATGGTTCCTCAAACTACTTGCGGGTGGGCATCTTGTTACATCCGAATGCCGAAAGCATCTGTTTGGTCAGTGGAATTGGGAGTTTGGGAATGCCCGCTGCACTTGGACTTGGCGATTCAGCGCTGCTCACAAACTGCTGGGAGCTGCTACCCAAAGACAACATTGAGAAACAGGCCCTAGTATCTTAACTTTTTAATTCCAGTTCAAAGTGAGGGAAGGCAAAAACTGGGCAGCTTTACTACAGGTCAGCAGAGGATAGCGCCGGTGGCAGTAATTGTGCATTAGGCCTCAATTGGCCATAACAAGTTTGATACCTTAAAAAAAAATAACGCTTTCAGCTGCAGTTCAAGGCTGACAGAGAACTCAAACTTCCATGTGCTCTGGAAGTTGTTGCTGTTAACTCAAGGTTTCCCTGTTCTCTACTGGGTTTAGTGCCCAAGGCAGTGGACTCTGTCAGAAATTGGAATAGAACACTTAACCCCTGATTATAGTTAGGTTGCAACATCTGCCATTTCATTTTCCTTTGTCGATCAGGGGCTACATTCAACCAAAACTAATTTGTACAGTAGATGACTTTTTCAAGTTTTTAAATTGGGAGAAAAACAAATTTGAAGATCTGACTTAATTTTTGTTGCGGTAACAACTTGGAAAGCCATACCTTTCTTTTGATTTCTACTATGAACAATAGTTTTGGGCAAATAGTTTCAGGAAGACAGATGGTGCTTGCTGCTGACACGCCTCCCCTTTACAATGTTAGAAATAACTGCCAATGTAACCTCAGTCTGCTGCGCCCTAATTATAGTGTCATTTCAATAATGTTTTTTCCTTGTGTGGTACACATTGAAAACACTTAAAACAGTACACAGTCACATGCTGAATGAATTTGTGCCTAAACTAGCACATACATGGGAGAAAGGAAAAACAGCGAAGAGCCCAGTGGGACAAGGGTGATTCTCAGTTGTACACCTCTCTCAAGCTGCTGGGAAATCTGGCCTCACTGCCAGATCTAGGGGTGGGCGATGCTGTTCCCCCACCCAGCACAGAAACACTAAAAACCAGCCACAAGACGTTCCCTGGGGAGTGCAATTACAAAAACAAAAAAAATTACCCTTGCCATCTTCATGGTCTTGGCCACGATCTGGGCCAAAACAGCCCGTGGGATCCACTGCCACCCTTCAGGAGGCCAGTACACTTATTCTCGCTTGGTGTACTGGCTCCAATCTTACACTGAGTCCCTGTGAGGCAGTAGGGAGTTCTCACTCTCTGCTCCACTCACTCTGCTGCAGGTTCCCCTGTAAGGGGCAGATGGAAGTTCCATGTTTCACTAGGCCCGCTGGAGCCCCCCACCCCCACCCCAAGATATGCCATGACCTGACAAACAGGCAACCATGACTCTTGATTACCCTGGCATGCCTTCTTTCATACAATACCTCTGAAAGCAGAATTTTTTTATTTCTGAAGAAACATTCAACAACATGGTTGCATAAATTGCCATGTTTCCTATAGAACAATGGTGACTACACTTCAAAAGTACTTAATTTGTTGTGAAGTGCTTTAGGACATCCTGAGGACAGATACTATAAAACCTCCACACAGCTACTCTGAATCAAGTTCACTGACCTCACCAGGACAGCCAAGATAACAAGAGGCAGTAACATCTTATAACAATGCACATTAATAAGTATGTTTTCCATTTACAGCCACCTTGTCCTCATTATCTTGAACACCACCTACCACATACCAGCAATATGCAAAAGATAAGAGAATACCCTTCGCACACCCTTCCTTCCCTTGCAAGTGTTTCTTCACTTACAGCCAAACATATAGGAATGTGCAGATTGAATGGGGTCAAGGTGGGGGAATGTCTGTGAGAAAGAGTAGCAGAATGTTTTTCAAACGAGAGCCCTGGTAGGTGTGGAGAAGATTTACATGTCACAAATGAATAAGTTGACATAGTTGCCATAATGGCAGGACTGATTACGCAGTTGGATCTTATTTGGGATAGGTGTCCTTTATGAGCTGTACCCAACATTTTCTGTAAGCTGGCAACAGGTTCTTCAGGTGACCCCTTCCTGAAGTGGGGCCTCAACTGCCTGCTTACTTTGCGGCCCTTCTTCATTTTGTCTCTTCTTCCTCTACATAACACAGGCAGGAGAATCCCTAATAGAAATACCATTGTGTCCTGTGCTTTATGGCTGAAGGTTAAAAAAAGTATCAGTAGCAGTGCTGAAGCTATTAGCAAGCTGGAGATAGAAAACGCCCCCTAAAAAAGCAAAGTTGGATCAAGTACACTGTCCTAAAAAGGTGACCTTTAAAAGTAAAGCCATCTAACATTGCCTCAAAAGCAACAAACCCTTTTTCATAGAGGTGTTTATTTTTTGAGGTGCGACAAAGGCAGCAAAAAAGGAAAATTCACGGTTGGCCATCAGTACATCATTTAAATGTACCTTGCATGCAACAGCCGCAGTTGCAACAAGCACCGAAAGCCACTCACATCACAGCGGAGAAATACTGCAACAGAGTTTTTGATTGGTGTGAAATTGGCTCGGCCTTCCTACCCCATTTTTCACCGTGAATCCTCCACATAACAGACGGCAAACAAAGGAAAATCTAGGCCAGTATCTCTCACGCAGCCTGACCTCCCTCCGTAGGTCCTCCTCTCCTTCCAGACATATCAGATGGGGAGTTTCCATTTTGAACCTCATTGGTGCTGGTAGGGTTGAATAATTTACATCAATTGGCATCCCGCATGCCAGGACTGCAGGAAATGGCAAGACTGAAATACTCACAAATGCAGATTAAAGTGAAGCGCCTGCCCGGTTGCATCAGGTTGCAAGCCTGGCACATTTCCGGCAGGCTTGGACTTCCCTCAGTTTGCTACATCTGACCGTCCGATTACCGTTGACTGTTTATGCATCATGCACAGCCATAAACATAACCAAAGTTTATCATTGCTTAACAAATTGACTGAAAAATAACCATGACAGCAGGCAATAATGAAAATCAAAGAGGAACCATAAGATACATTTTAAACATTTTCGGTGACAGACACTTCCGATATTTGCATGATTCAAATTATATTCAAATTTGTAAATATTGTTTTTTTTTTCATAACTGCAAAATTTGTAGCACCTTATTAGAACTAAAGAGAAATAAAGCAGGGGTGGGGGGAGCTTAGACATACAGCCCGCAACAATCAAGCTTCATTAGCTCTGCCTTAGTTTTCAGTCACCAGTGATGCTTAACAATGCAGTATTAGTTCTCAATGAATGGGCAGCAGTGTCTGGAAATACTTGATAACCCCGCCAAAGGCAGAGTTGTCAAATACATCATGCAGACCAGGTACAAAAATGGCAAATTGTGAAATTTGGTGACGCACTTCTCAAAAGCACTCTAAAAATAATTGTCAATCACCCAATGAACGTTCATATGTCACTGATTGGAAGAATTAGATCTTTGTAGTATACAAAGAATATCGAGCCAACATACACGTTGTGTTCTCCCAGCTGACCTTCAGACCCTTGGATGAACTCCCAAGATTTTGAAAAATAATGAATAACCATAAAGCAGAAAAATTATACATTATTTATCTTACACGCCTGCTTGCGCACCAAAGTTATTCAACATCTGGATGGCTTGTAGGGGGGAAACGATGGAAACATTCTGACAGCTTTACGCCCTCCATAATTCGTTCTTATGTGGATGTATTTTAACATGTATCATTATGCTTCATTTGGCTTAGCAACTGTATTAACTATCTACAGTACATGTAGAATGACTACACCACTCAGTTATGCATCTTCCCACGATGAACAAGCAACTTCAAAGTGGGAACATTCTTTCCACATTAATTTTATACACTTATATTGGAAATTTGTACCAGAATAAAAACACATTTTTAATTTCAGCAAGCACCTCCTGATCATTCTCCTTTGACTAATTATTTGACTGTTATTGCAGAATGGCATATAGGGCCGACTTAGGTGCTACACGGCTTCCTAGTATCCTTTTAGCAAAGTTACTCCTGTGTCAACTTCCTGTCCTCTCATTTGACAGTCCTGTCGCCTTTCATCCTAACTGCTACCCCCCACCCCCGCCCCATCTCAGCCTATCCCATGACATTACAACCATTGAGATGCTGCTAGGTTATATAGCACAGATAGTGATATACAACTGTTCATCCTGTCTGATACTATAAGAACACACTGTTACATTTTTGATCTTCTCTGCCCTTCTTACTCTAGATATTTTAACTTGTAGGAATCAATGGATTCCTATCTAAATCACTGAGGTCGAGGCAGTTCAGTAAATTAACTGAATTTAATTAAACTGGTGAACAAAACAAAAACATGCAGGAGCAACAGCAAACAGGTCTACACAGTAACTAGTTCCACGAGGTCTGAACTCAGAACTTCCCACCTCTGACGTCATCACGTTTCCCGCCACTCGGGGCACCACGTAACCAACGTGATGACGTCATCGCGTTGTTTCAGGGTTTTTACAGAAAGCTTGTTTACACTCAGCAAACGGACATAGGTGCTGTAACATTGCTTTAAAGACAGTTATTCATTTGTACAGGAGTTCATTGGTGGCTTTACCACATGCGCCCCCCCAGAAGTGTCTTTAATCATCAAAGTCAATCGCCGAGGAGGTCGGACAATCCTGTTGGAGCGACTCCGATATTCCCGGAATCACCAACTGTCATTGTGGAGGCGAAACTGACCTCGGGGCTTCCCTTCCGGTCGCGCAATCGGTGTTGCTGCTTTCTCTGTGCCGGTAGCACGAATTTACATGGGGGTCGGCAGCATCTGGCTTTCTGACCGAAACAGGCATGGTAGTAGCAAAAGCCGGTCTGTGGAGGTGCCGAGGCGGGGTTCTTGGAGGCGGGGCACGTCGAGGTGGTGCAATACTGTTGCATCACCGCGTAAATGGTGCCGGCTTCGGCCGCGAGCGCCACACTGTCCGTAGCCGTCGACCTGGCCAGGGCTGCTTGTACCTGCTCAGGGAGCTGGCTGAGGAACAGTTCACAAAATATAAAACACTGCGGCTCAGACCCGAGGAGGGTGAACATGTGGCTCATCAACTCGGAAGGCTTAGCATCGCCTAACCCGGGGAGTGCGAGCAAACGTCGTGCGCGCTCTGCCTTTGTGAGACCGAATGCCTGCAGGAGGCGCGCCTTGAGCGTTTCGTACTTGTTCTCCGCGGGCGGGGTCTCCAGCAAGCTGATAATGCGAGAAGCCGTCGAGCTGTCCAGTGCGGAGACCACATACAGGTAACGGGTCTGATCCAGCACTATGTTTCGCAGTTGGAACTGAGCCTCCGCTTGAACGAACCAGGAGGCTGCCTGTTGTTCCCAAAATTGAGGGAGCTTCAAACTCGCTGCATTTACATCCATCTTGTTCTCGAGCTTGTCTCCGCGAAAATCGTCCGCGAAGCTTCGGGGTCACCAATGTAGGAATCAATGGATTCCTATCTAAATCACTGAGGTCGAGGCAGTTCAGTAAATTAACCGAAATTAATTAAACTGGTGAACAAAACAAAAACATGCAGGAGCAACAGCAAACAGGTCTACACAGTAACTAGTTCCATGAGGTCTGAACTCAGAACCTCCCACCTCTGATGTCATGACATCATCACGTTTCCCGCCACTCGGGGCACCACGTGACCAACGTGATGACGTCATCGCGTTGTTTCAGGGTTTTTACAGAAAGCTTGTTTACACTCAGCAAACGGACATAGGTGCTGTAACATTGCTTTAAAGACAGTTATTCATTTGTACAGGAGTTCATTGGTGGTTTTACCACAAACTTCCATATTGTAGATGGCTCTAATAAGTGAGTCTTTGCTCCCTAAAGCTGTGAGAGTATCTTTACCGACTGATGTCTAGGTAAGTATGCCAGGGATAATGAACTTTCTTCAGCTACTCAATCTATCCTGTGTGTCCACAGGCTTCTTCTCACAACTTAGAAAGCAGCAGAGTAACACTAACTATAGCAGCTAAATGAATTTATTAAACAATAGATAAACAAGAAAGTGAATCACAGTAGATATTAGACAGTATTTCCTAAAATAAGGAAAATATTAAATGGTTCGCAAATTGTCATATTAAACTATATTTCATAATGAACTTTTTTATGTGCAGCTATTCTTTTCTTATATTCTCACCAACTATCAAAACAAACTGGTCTGACTAGTCTCTTTGAAAGTTTCAGCCCAACTATCTCTAATTTTAACACTCGAAGCTAAGTAAATACACCCTAAACAGTTGTTCGGAATTCTTGGATTTGAATAACAGTTAGCTAAATTCAAAAATAGCTGCCAGATATGCACATAGCTGAACAAATAAGGCAGCTTATATTTGTTTGAAATTCGTAGCTTGGCTCCTCCCTCAATCCAATAGCGTCAGATACACTTTGGGAGTCATTTTAACCTAAATCATGCGGTGGGAAAATGACGGGATCAGATCGGCCGCCCATTCCACAGCCGCCCGATTTTACTTGCCTTTCTCTTTCTATAGAAAGTGAAGTCAGGAGGGATGTAAAACAGGTGGTTGATCCGATTCCGGCAGTTTCTCGCTGGGTCAGTAAAGTTAAAGTTACCCCCGACTAAACAGAAGTCCTTGCAACATTTTTGTTGAGTTAGGCTTGATTGCAGCTGCTTTAAACCCCTTGGCCCGAAATTTCCTTGGTGCTCGTGGGGAATACTAGAACATCAGCAGGAACAGATTTCTACCTGCTGGCGATAAATGAGAGAGAGAGCAAATCCCATATTAAACATGAGAAATATACATTGCCGAGGGGAGGAGGGTAGAGCAGGAAGAGAGGAAAGCAATTGCTGCAGGAATTAAAAACCTATAGCAACTTAAAGTAGGACCAGCTTGCAGCTTGCAGGGCCAGCAGGTAAGGTAATTTTCTTCAAGCTTTGCAGCTTCTTTGACTCCTGTGAACACTTCCCTCAGTTTTTTGTGCTTTTGCAAGAAGATAATCAGACAGGGCAGCAGAATTTCCAGGTGCTCGGCGACGTCATAGCAGTTTCCTCAGCCCCAATCAATTCTCTGGCACCAGCATGGCCAAAGTGCAGAGCTCAGAACTTTCTTTCATTCTAATCTAGAGTTGTTGTTGGAGCAGATGAAAATGTACAGGAAAGGATTTGTAATACACTTGGGTAGAACAAATGAAGGACAGAGACACGCTGAGTTGATAGTTCATGTGCTTGCTTTATTAGGCCAGAGCGAACTGAGCATTCTCATACCAAACCATGTGATAAACCATGTGATAATACATTACACTGCTTTCCTCCTTTAAAAAAATGTATGTATTCCCCTCTCAAATACAACAAAACCATGCTGCCACTTTTCCCAGCATTACATGTACCACATAACAAAAATTCATAGAGCCATCAAGCCCTGTCTATTCTAATCCCATTTTCCAGCACTTGGTCCGTTGCCTTGTATGCTATGGTGTTTCAAGTGCTCATCTAAATGCTTCTTCAATGTTGTGAGGGTTCCAGCCTCTACCACCCTTTCAGGCAGTGAGTTCCAGATTCCAACCACCCTCTGGGTGAAAAAGTTTTTCCTCAAATTCCCTCTAAACCTCCTGCCCCTTACCTTGAAACTATGCCCCCTGGTTATTGACTCCTCTACTAAGGGGAAAAGTTCCTTTCTATCTACCCTATCTATGCCCCTCATAATTTTGTACACCTCAATCAGGTCCCCCCTCAGACTTCTCTGCTCTAAGGAAAACAACCCCAGCCTGTCCAGTCTCTCTTCATAGCTGAAGTGCTCCAGCCCAGGTAACATCCTGGTTATTCTCCTCTGCACCCTCTCCAATTCAATCACATCCTTCCTATAGTGTGCCGACCAGAACTGCACACAGTATTCCAGCTGTGGTCTAACTAGCATTTTGTACAGCTCCATCATAACCTCCCTGCTCTTATATTCTATGCCTCGTCTAATGAAGGCAAGTATCCCATTGCCTTTTTAACCACCTTATCTACATGTCCTGCTGCCTTCAGGGATCTATGTACATGCACACCAAGGTCCCTCTGATCCTCTGTCCTTCCTAGGGTCCTACCATTCATTGTGTATTCCCTTGCCTTGTTAGTCCTCCCAAAATGCATCACCTCACACTTTTCAGGGTTAAATTCCATTTGCCACTGTTCTGCCCATTTGACCAACCCGTCTATATCGTCCTGTAGCCTGAGGCTTCCCTCCTTGCTATTTACCACTCCACCAATTTTCGTGTCATCTGCGAACTTACTGATCATACCTCCTACATTCATATCTAAATCATTAATGTACACTACAAACAGCAAAGGACCCAGCACCGATCCCTGCGGTACACCACTGGACACAGGCTTCCAGTCACAAAAACAACCTTCGACCATCATCCTCTGCCTCCTGCCACTAAGCCAATTTTGGATCCAATGTGCCAAATTGCCCTGGATCCCATGGGCTCTTATCTTCTTGACCAGTCTCCCATGTGGGACTTTGTCAAAAGCCTTACTGAAGTCCATGTAGACTACATCAACTGCACTACCCTCATCCACACACCTAGTCACCCCCTCGAAAAATTCAATCAAATTGGTTAGACATGATTTCCCCCTGACAAAGCCATGCTGACTATCCTTGAGTAATCCTTGCCTCTCCAAGTGGAGACTAATTATGTCCCTCAGAATTTTTTCCAATAATTTCCCTACCACTGATGTTAGGCCCACTGGCCTGTAATTCCCTGGTTTATCCCTACTGCCCTTCTTGAATAGTGATACTATGTTAGCTGTCCTCCAGTCCTCTGGCACCTCCCCTGTGGCCAGAGAGGTTCTGAAAATTTGTGTCAGAGCCCCTGCAATCTCCTCCCTTGCATCATCCATTGGGCAGCACGGTGGCATAGTGGTTAGCACTGTTGCCTCACAGCGCCAGGGACCCGGGTTCGAATCCGGCCTCGGGCGACTGTCTGTGTGGAGTTTGCACATTCTCCCCGTGTTTGCGTGGGTTTACTCCGGGTGCTCCGGTTTCCTCCCACAGTCCAAAGATGTGCGGGTTAGGTTGATTGGCTATGATAAATTGACCCTTAGTGTTAGGGGGATTAAATACGTGGGGTCACGGGGATAGGGTGGGATATGTGTTGGTGTAGGGGTTACGGGGATCGGTTGGGATATGTGTCGGTGCAGGCTCGATGGGCCGAAATGGCCTCTATCTGCACTGTGGGGTTTCTGTGATCACACAGCAGCCTGGGATACATCTCGTCTGGGCCTGGGGATTTATCCACTTTTAAGCCCGCTAAAACCGCTAGTACCTCCTCCCTCTCAATACTAATTTGTTCAAGTATATCACAATCCCCCTGCCTGATTTCTATGTCTACATTGTCCTTCTCCATAGTGAACACAGATGCAAAATATTCATTTAAAACCTCACCCACATCTTCTGCTTCTACACACAGATTGCCACTTTGGTCCCTAATGGGTCCTACTCTTTCCCTGGTTACCCTCTTCCCCTTAATATACTTATAAAACACCTTAGGATTTTCCTTTATTTTGCCCGCCAGTGTTTTTTCATGCCCCCTCTTCGCTCTCCTAATTTCTTTTTTAAGTACCCCCCTGCACTTTCTATACTCCTCTAGGGCTTCCACTGTTTTTAGTCCTGTGTATCTGCCAAAAGCCTCCCTTTTTTTCCGAGTCCATCCTTGTATATCCCTTGACATCCAGGGTTCCCTGGGTTTGTTGGTCCCACCCTTGACCTTTACGGGAACATGTTGGCATTGTACTCTCTCTATTTCCTTTCTGAAAGATTCCCACTGCTCTGATGTGGATTTTCCTACAAGTAGCTGATCCCAGTCCACTTTGGCCAGATCCTGCCTTATCATATTAAAATCGGCCTTCCCTCAATTTAGAACCTTTATTTCCAGTCCATCTTTGTCTTTTTCCATGACTACCTTAAATCTCACTGAATTATGGTCACTGTCACCAAAATGCTCTCCTATTGACACTTCTACCACTTGCCCGGCTACATTCCCCAGAATTAGGTCCAGTACCGCCCCCTCTCTTGTAGGACTTTCTACATGCTGGCTCAAAAAGCTCTCCTGGATGCACTTTAAGAATTCTGCACCCTCTAAGCCTTTCACACTCTGACTATCCCAGTTAATATTGGGGAAGTTGAAATCCCCTACTATTATTACCCTATTATTTCTACACTTCTCTGAGATTTGCCTATAAATCTGTTCCTCTATCTTCCCCTGATTGTTTGGGGGCCTATAGTACACTCCCAGAAATGTGCTTGCCCCCTTTTTGTTTTTAAGTTCTATCCATATGGCCTCATTAGAGGAACCTGCTAAGATATCATCCCTCCTTACAGCAGTAATTGACTCCTTGATTAATATTGCGACACCACCTCCTCTTTTAAACCCCCCTCTGTCTCGCCTGAAGACTCTATACCCCGGAATATTGAGCTGCCAGTCCTGCCCCTCCCTCAACCATGTCTCTGTGATAGCAACAATATCATACTCCAATGTGTTCATCAACACCTTCAATTCATCTGCCATACTCGCAAGACTCCTTGCATTAAAATAAATGCCATCCAGCCTTGCCATACTCCCTTGTGCCGTTATATATTTGCTCTGTCTTCCAGGCTGACTTGTTTTTTCCTCTATATTTGGCTGTGCATCACCCCCTACTGTAGCTCCACTCCGTACCCCATCCCCCTGCCAAGTTAGTTTAAACCCCCCCCCAACAGTACTAGCAAACCTTCCCGCAAGGATGTTGATCCCGTTCCGGTTCAGGTGCAACCCGTCCGACTTGTATAGGTCCCACCTTCCCCAGAAGCAGACCCAGTGATCCAGGAAACTAAAGCCCTCCCTCCTGCACCAACTCTTTAGCCACGCATTCATCTGCTCTATCCTCCTATTCCTATACTCACTAGCACGTGGCACTGGGAGTAATCCAGAGATTACAACCTTTGAGGTCCTGCTTTTTAATCTGCTACCTAGCTCCCTAAATTCTTGTTGCAGGAACTCATCCCCCTTTCTACCCATGTCATTGGTACCAATATGAACCACGACCTCTGACTGTTCGCCCTCCCGCTTCAGAATGTCCTGCAGCCGTTCAGTGACATCCTTGACCCTGGCCTTGACCTTGACCCTGCAGCGGGTAGTCAAAACTGCCCAACGCATTACCGGCACCCGGCTACCGACCATAGAGCACATATACCAGAAACGCTGTTTACGGAGGTCACGGACCATCATCAAAGACCCTACCCACCCCAGCCACAGTCTGTTCGCCCCCCTGCCATCTGGGAGACGATACAGATGCATTCGCACCCGAACGACCAGATTTAGGAACAGCTTCTTTCCCAGGGCTGTCATCCTTCTGAACTCCACAAATAAACTCTAAAGCCTGCACATCTGCCAATGCACTTTATCATGTTTATGTTAATGTATTACAAGCCAAATGAATGTTGAATGTTTAAATGTCTTAATCTAAATGTACACTCTCGGGAGCCGCAAGTCTACATTTCGTTGTACTGCACTTGTGCACTAACAATGACAATAAAGTTGATTATGATTATGATTATGATCCTGGAGTCACATCTGCGGCCACAGAAACATCTATCTGTTCCCCTTACGATAGAATCCCCTATCACTATTGCTCTCCCACTCTTTTTCCTCCCCTCCTGTGCAGCTGAGCCTCTCGTAGTGCCATGGACTTGGCTCTTGCTGCATTCCCCTGAGAAACCATCTCCCCCGCAGTATCCAAAACAGAAAATCTGTTGGAGAGGGAGATGGACCCAGGGGACTCCTGCACTACCTTCCTAGTTCTTTTACTCTGTCTGGCAATCACCCATTCCCTGTCTGCCTGTGCACTCTTTACCTGCGGTGTGACCACCTCATTAAACGAGCTATCCATGAAGATCTCAGCTTCACGGATGCTCCACAGTGACTCCAGCCGCAGCTCCACCTCCGAAATGCGGATTTCGAGTAGCTGCAGCTGGAGACACTTCCTGCACATGTATTCACCCTGGACACCAAAATTGTCCCTGACTTCCCACATAGTACTCTACGCTGCTGAGCTGCCCTGCCATGTCCTACCCTTAATTTACTCCCTTTAGTTCCTTTAAATTAAAGAATATTAAATACTCTAGGGACCTTACTTCCCTTTAAACACTACTTATTCTAAACTAGAGACCTTACTTTTACTTCAACGACTGGACTGCAGAAATACTCACCAGGTCCTACTTACCAATCAGCTCCTTCCCTGGTTGTGACGTCACTTTAGCGGTTTCGCAGTTGTTGTTGTTTGACTGCTCCCACTCTCGGACTCTTTCCCAACTCGCAGCACTCCGGTGTTGGGCCTCCTTTGCCACGTTCTTTTATGGCCGCTCCGCCTTCTCTCAGTTCCCGCTGCCGCTCCCACACAGGTCCGCCTCCTCCGGTGTCAGGCCTCCTCTGCAGCGCTCCTTTATGGCTGCTCCGCCTTCTCTCAGGTCCCGCTGCCGCTCCCACACAGGTCCGCCTCCTCCTGGCTTTTTTTCTTTTAAATGAGCTACAAATCTACAAAAGAAGGTTTTGGTGTTGAAACAATTTTAGTGCTGTTTTGTTTTGGTTCCGTACTCAAAGATGATCCTGTTTCTAGCTCAGACTTCTTTGAGCCTGGTACTTCAGTTCCTGAAGTCTGTACTAAGTCAAACTCACGCATGTGTTCATGATCAAGTGGTTCAAGATCACTGTCCAATCCAGGCCAGTAAACAAAGCTTCTTGCAATTGATTTCATACTGATGATCCCTGGATGTTCAGTGTGAATATCGTCCAGAATTCTATCTCTCAAAGAAGTAGGTACCACCACTTTGTTTCCCCACTTGGTATAACCTTGCTCACAAGACAATTCAGTACGATGGTTATGGAATGGTTTCAACTCTGTGTCCATACACTGATTAGTCTAACCATGCAAGGTGTTTTCATACACTCGTTTCAGTACTGAGTCCTTTTGAGTCTCATTTGCAATCTCAATTGCATTCACGGGAAAATCTTTGTCAACTGCACCTAGTGTGAAAATGGTAGCTTCACTCCCAAAACATGAGTCCTCACGTGGCAACCTGGACAAGGCATCTGCAATTGCGTTTTGCTTTGAAGTGCGATATTCAATCATGTAGTCATATTGTGACAACAACACTGCCCAATGTTGCATTATTGATGTAGGGATGGCAGATTTGGGCCCCAATATTGCTAGGAGCAGTTTGTGATCGGTTATCAGGGTAAACTTTCTGCCGATCAGGAACTGTTGGAATTTCTTGATTCCAAACACTATGGCGAGTGCTTCCTTTTCAATTTGCACATAGTTTCTTTCGCGCTTTGTGAGGGTTTGCAATGCGAATGCAATTGGTTTCTCTTGGCTGTCATCCATTACATGGCTTATGACAGCTCCCACAACATAGCTGGGAGCATCACACGCTAACTTAAGCTCACGCTCTGTGTCGTAGTGCAAAAGTAGAGCATCGCTAGAGAGACTTCTACTTACAAGCATCGTAAGCTTCCTGTTGCGCTTTCGTCCACTTCCATTGGACATCCTTCTTGAGGAGCTCGTGCAATGGAGCTAACATGGTCGCTAACTTAGGTAAGAAACGTGCGTAATACTGGACCATTTCAAGGAAAGATCTTAACTCAGACACATTATGTGGCTTTGGAGCATTGATGACAGCATCAACCTTTTCCTTCACTGGTTGCAAGCCATTTGCATCAACTTTCACACCAAGGTACACAACCTCGGGCTGCACAAAAGCACATTTGCTCCTTTTCAATTTGACATTGTGGGAATTCAACCTTCGAAGCACTAAAACTAACACTTCTAGATTCTCTTCCTCACTGCTTGTTGTGATCAGCGCTTTGCATTGCCACTAGAATGGTTCTTACTTCCTGTTTTAGATCTAGCTCTGCAAGCTGTTGAAATATGGCCTTGCTTCTGACAGTGAAAACACTTCGCATTTCTGTATTGGCAGGTCTATGGTGAGTGTTTTCCATTGCAGCGATAACAATTCACTGAACTGCTCTCACTGACATGATTTTGACTTGGTCTCACAGCTCTAGGTTCGGCGGTGGCTTTGTGACTGTAGACCTCAGCTGCACTAGTCACTTGAGTTGGACGGAGCTCCCTAGCATTCTTAGACGCCATCTCCATAGATAGGGCAATTTTGCATGCGATGTCAAACGTTAGGTTCAGAGCGTTCAGTAACTTGGGCTGTGTGCGCTCATCCACCAGTCGACACACAAACTTATCTCGCAATGCACGATCCAAAAATGCGACGAAGTTACAATGCAAAGACAGGTTTTTAAGAGCTACAATGTACTCACTGATGGTTTCACTTTGTTTTTGGTTTCTGGTACCAAACTTATAGCTCTCTGCAATTTCTAACGGCTTTGGGTCAAAATGGTCCTCGAGTTTCTCGACAATGTCTTTAAACGAAGCATTTTTCACTTTCTCTGGCGTGAGTGGGTTTGTCAACATTCCGTAGACATCTGATCTGATCTGTTAGAAAAAAAAGCTT
The DNA here is from genome assembly GCF_052327205.1 of Somniosus microcephalus. Classification (NCBI taxonomy): domain Eukaryota; kingdom Metazoa; phylum Chordata; class Chondrichthyes; order Squaliformes; family Somniosidae; genus Somniosus; species Somniosus microcephalus. Next base: position 64,427,928 of record NC_140989.1, read on the forward strand.
TTTTCCATTCTCAAATTACTTTATTTTGAGCTTGAACATTCTCATCTGCACCTTCGGTCTCAATAATGTTATTGGCCTAAAAAAAAAATCTCCATCCACTCAATATAAGAACTGAATGGTTCGCGAGCTCAGTCATACACGCCGAGTCTTCCGATGAATCCTGTAGGCGTGGCCATGATTGTCCCGATCCCATCAAACAGTGGCTCAACACGCTACCTGTGTACCTGTGAGAATCAACGCCGCTATTGCTGTGTATACATACGCACGAAAGCGAAGCACAGATGATTCTGTATGAGCATTAATGGTAAAACATCGCAAAAATTCAGTTTAGGTGTCACAAATTCAGCTTAAATTTGTCCACTCGAAGGTTGAACACTGTGTCCTTCCATGATCCCTAAAAATAGCTTTGGGATCCCATCCTCATTGCCAAAATGTAATATACTTGGGTAGAACAAATGAAGGACAGAGACACAATGAGTTGCTAGTCCATGTGCTTGCTTTATTAGGCCAGAGTGGACTGAACATGCTTATACCAAACCATGTGATAAGCCATGTGACAAACCATGTGATAATACATTACAGGATTTCTGGGGACATACAATAGAAAACCAGGCAAAGGAGTATTGAGAGCCACATGGTGAAATGTGGCAGTAGAACAGTGCAGCGCTACCCCTCTCACTCCCAGGACTGAAGACAGTGCTGAGAAACATTCAATGACCTGACCAGGACAGTGAAGATAAAAGAACTGCCATTGCCCCCTCCTTACTTTCACACCATGGGACCCCCTCCCAACCTCATTCACACTTCTTAATTGGAATCAAATCATCATGCATAGATCATTATGATTCACGAGCTCTCCAGCTCTTCCACCTGGAGTGTGCTTTTGGAACTACAAACACAAGCCATTCTTGTAGGCAGCCCCTTACAACTCCAACCTCTCATATTGCAAGGTCCTTCTAGCACTTGTTCTCCCTGCTCCATCAGCTGTCTGTCGACACTTGGAACAAATGCTTCAGATGGTTGTCTTCACCTAATGTAGCTCCAGAAGAGAATGGCAGATCCTGACATCAGACAGCTCACTCCTTACGAGGAGAAGGCAATGGAGCTGCTGGGAAGGCATTTTGCTTTGGCTATGGGCAATGGAGAGGTTAAACGGCGTGTACTAATGGTAGGTGAATGTGTCCAGAGCATAACTAACTTTATCTCATTTATCTCATTCCTCTGACTGGGTGATGCATATCCATTCTTAGATCCTTTCTTCCTCTTCCACAGATCATTCACAGCCTAGAGAGGGAAATGAGAAGGGAGAGGAGGAGCTAAAGGAGGAGGAGAATGATGATGATGAGGCAGAGTGGTGAAGGAGGAGGAAGAGGAGACTGGTCCCTCAGCATTTGGCTATGGCCCTTCTCTTTCACCCCAGCATCACTTGCCCTCTCCCACTCACCAGTTCAGAACTTCCACCCGGGAGTGTGAGGTGTGAGTGGCAGGGTGGGTGAAGAATTAACACACAGCCCGAGTGAGCCAGAGGAGTGGGGAGTAGAAGAGGATGGCTCAGCAGAGGCTGCCTTTGGTTGAGGAGCCAGCAGAGTCAAATCTCATGGGGCCTTTTGTAGCCCACAGTTTAGCCCCTGACAGCATATCAAGAGCAGTTTCTCGGCATATAAATCCAGCAGGTAGCTTTTCAACCATTTACTGCATTGTTGGCCCTGAGTTTCTGCAGGACTTGTCCCAATCTCCTGCTGTAACGTCAGCGTGAAATCGACGGTACCGCACAGAAAAAGTGTAAACAGCTGAAAATAGCCATTTCTCCAGGGGTTCCATCAGTCTACTGCCGAGCTTACAGCCTGAGATTGGGAGAAGACCCTGCAGAAATGCAGAACTGTTGTATTTTGACTATGTGTGTTATAACTAAAATTAGACATTAAATTAAATCAGGTATTACTCATAATTCATTCATTATTTGGTAATGTTGGTCTATAACTTAAAACATTCACCTACCTATGGATTCATTAAGATTGCTCCAAACAAAACTGAGAAATTGGAGAATGATCTATTCTGTGCCATTACAAGGTCTTCCCCTCCCCTTGCAGAGGTCCTAAAGATACATCCATTGCAAAGACTTAAAATAGACACACAAATAACGGGCCTTATACTGTAGTGCCTTTAATATCCTTTGATTCACAGCTCATGCACATGGGCCTCTGCTAAGCACAGATGAAGGAGGTTTTTCCTGTAGGCAACATTTCATAATGTGTACTCAGCCCAGAGACAACAAGATTGCAGAGCTTGAATTATTCCTAGATTTCTGAACTCCACCGTGTCCATTTTTTCTGCCATTGATTCTGTTAAATTAATCCATTGGCTAAGATTATAGATTGTGGTACCCACTGCCTACCCTGTGGACAAAGACCAACTGAGCATTGCAAACTGTCATTCAACATTGGTTTTTTTCTTAACCAATTCACAATTATCATTATTAACAACCTTTACGGACTATAGTTATATTATGGTAGAATTCATGTAATTGCAGCTTTCAGCATTTCAACAAGTACTGTATTGATGTAATTTATATGATTATGATATGATATGCTTGAGAGCAGAAGGAAAGCAGTTTGAAAATACCATGTCAAAACCTCAAACAGCAAAAAGATCAAACCTTACAATCTGACAATTTTTCAGCAGGATTTGGAGGAGCTTGGGAAAACAGTATCACTTTACTGTTTAAAAATGCAAGAAAATCTGAACAGCCCTTAAGTGTGACTGTTTTTTCCAATGAGTTAACCATTAACTTTTTAGTCAAGTACAGTCATCATCTGATAATTGAATGACAGTGGCGCCTCTAATAAAATCTGTCTGAACTGCAGTAATAATATGGTTTTTCTAATTCTGACAACTAACCCATGGCTCTATAGCAGCCCCTTGAAAAAGCTGATTGTACTGTGAAGGAAGGGGGAAAAACGTTGCTCAGTTTCAGTGCTGTTTTTGCAGCTGGAATTAAGTACTGTCACTTTTATCTTAATAGCATTTGTTTTTTTTAGGTTTGCCCATATTGACTCCATGGTGAGACAGGAGAGAGGGTGGGTGCTGGGGGACTTGTTTCTGTACAATCCTCGACCTATTTTATTCCTGGGACTGTTATTGTGCTGGAAATATGAACGGAGGAAAGACCCGCTGTGATATGTGGGACAAAGTACAAGACGTGCATTCTCCCTTCCACTTTAAGTTCATATTAGACTCATTGGCCTTCGCCAAAGAACTTCAAGTCAAATTAGGAATGCCACATGTAATTCTGAAACATTTCTTTGGATCCAGATTAACCACAGTAGTCAGTCAGTCAAATAATATCTTCAGAACCCAAAGCTACTTTCAACTTACATTTCCAACAGCATTCAACTTCTTTGGTGTTAATAATGTAAAGAATCTTTAAGAATTCTGTTACTGAGCTCAGGTTTTGTTCAATAATAATCAGCAAAAGAAAAGGAACTACGAACAGTAGAAGTATTAATCAGAGCAGCCTAATTAAAGAGACCTGCTGGCATTAGGTGTACCTATTTTGTTTCAAAATTGATTTTTAAAAACTGGAATAATGTTTGCAGTTGTTAAAGAAAACAGAGGACAATATAGTTTTTGGTTACTAAAGAATCTAAAAGAAGCACTCAAAGCATGTATCATCCCTCACTGGGCTTCAAATTTTGTTGCATTTACTGATTCGTATCGAATTATATATATTTCATTTCATCCATCCAGTTCATAAATAACCAAATCCAAATAAATGCAAGCCTGGACAAAGGGCAGTTAGAAAATGAAACCTTTTAAGGACAAGAAAAGGCCATTAGGCCCAAGAAGCCTGTCTCTTTTTGATACATCACTCCCAATTATTCATCTTCTCATCATATGCCTTAATTCCTTCTCTTTCCAAAAAACATATCTAATTGCTTCTTGAATCTATGTATATACCCTCTGCATCAATTTGATTTAAAGATCAATTACCCTTTCTAACTTCCCTTTTACTCCTAACTTTTTCATTTTTAAGTTGTATCCCATGGTACTTCTGTAGGAACGAAGGTACAGTTAAACAGTGTAATTAAAGGTGCAGACACAGGCTATAACTACATTGCTGTTAAAGGAATTATGTACAACTGCTTTAAGTCCTTTGGTGGCTCCGCCACACTTCAACCTTTCACCACAGTAAAGAAGTTGCTTGGATTACCTTTGAAAATTCTCTTTATAACCATGAAAATTTGAAATGTATATCCTTCTGTTACATCCTACTGTGTAGATTCTAATTAGTGATGACCTGGTATTGTTGTTACACAAGTGTTAGGACAGTTACTGCATACATTAGTACCAGGATGGTTCTAGTAACAGACATTAGCTTATTCAATCGTTCAGTGTCAGCCATGGCTCAGTTGTTAGCACCCTTGCCTCTGAGTCAGCGAGTTGTGGATGCAAGTTCCACTTCAGAGGCTTGAGCGCAAAAACTTAGGCTGAGATTCGAGTGCAGTACTGCGGAAGTGCTGCACTGTCGGAGGTGTCGCCTTTTGGATGAGATGTTAAACCGAGGCCCCGTCCACTCTCTCAGGTGGACGTAAAAGATCCCATGGCACTATTTCAAAGAAGAGCAGGGGAGTTATCCTCGGTGTCCTAGCCAATATTTATCCCTCAATTAACATCACTAAAAAAAGACTATCTGGTCATTATCACATTGCTGTTTGTGAGAGCTTGCTGTCCACAAATTGACTGCGCATTTCAACAGTGACTACACTTCAAAAAGTACTCCATTAGCTGTAAAGCACTTTGGGACATCCGGTGATCATGAAAGGCGCTATATAAATGCAAGTCTTTCTTTCTTTATCATTACTGGTTCTAACTCCCACATTATTCCCATAGTTTTACAACTCAACTTCAATGCCGACAGCTCATTTCAAGCTGCCACAGCGAACCCATCACCAGGAGGCCATCTGTTTGCTGACACCAATCTTAGGAGAGCTGGGGAATGCATTCGGGGTCATTTTGACTTTGTGCGATAGTGTAAAACGAGTGATAGCATGTCGGCAGCCCGATACACATCTCTCCCGATTTCTTTTCCACTGACTTCAATGTAAGAGTCAATGGTTACATTCTACAGGCTCACAAGATAAAATTGTTGCCAATGTTAGACTGTATTAAAGCAAGCTTCTCATTTTAAATGCCATGGTGTTTGAAAATTAGTCTAACTTTTGAAAGAAATATGCAAGTTCCATTTTTGGAGTCTTTCCGAAGCACTCTACAAAATGCATATTGTAGCATAAAAATAGTGTTGATTGAGCAACGTCAAGTGTGGAACTGAAAAAATGTAATTGCCTTTTTATCACTCACGTTGGAATTTATCACTATAGATTTGTAGATAAGGTCAACATTTTAGGAGATGATTTTTGACTTGCCCTAAATTGTAGAACTACTGTAAACAAAGGTATTAAACAGAGAGCTGGAAGATGCAGCCAATGTGTACCCCCAGTAAATAACTTCCAGAGTGCAATTTGGCACAGAAGTCAGACAGTAACACTTTACAGACACATACATCTTCATCGGGGAGCTACCTAATCTCTCTAGCGTCTGCTTTGTCAGAACTACTGACATATTAATAATCCACAACACTGTTGAGAATGTGGTCATGTTAAAATGTACAGACTACAGTAAAATACATTTTTGCAAATCCATGCTAAACAAGCAATCTGTCAAAGTGCTTTTCCTCAGTTGACCTTACACAAAGCTGTATTTTGTATCCCTTTCACTTCGCAATGAGAGAACGGTGTGCCGGCAATATCTAGTAGGAGTGGCTGATAGAAAAATAAGACTTTTTTTATTTTAAAAAGGAGGCTGCCAAAATATAGCTGTGGATTTCAATTGTCACCCATCATGACTGGCACAGCAAGTCTCACTAAAAACCGGCTCAAGTTGCCAAAGAAGGGCCTCATTATTTATGCAAGGCAGGGTGGCTGTGATAAAACTGTTGCTTATTGGTTCACCACTGCTGGGGTGGAAGGACATTCGGTGGTACTGCAGTCTTTAAAGAAGCACCCGGGAAGGCGCCAAACACCTCGACTCTCCTCGCGGGGAGCAAGCGGGAACCAAGTGCAAACAGTGGAAGGAGCGCACGTCAACCCAAGCAGCCCACCTGGCTTCCCCTTCAACCACCGTCTGCCCCACCTGTGACAGAGACTGTAGGTCCCGCATTGGACTCATCAGTCAGCTGAGAACTCATTTTTAGTGTGGAAGCAAGTCATCCTCGGTCCCGAGGGACTGCCTAAGAAGAAGAGTCTTTAAAACACTGCAGTTGATTAAAGGGGCAAACATGTTTTTGGCAAGGTGCAGCAGACAGTGCAGCAATGAATAAGGATTGAACAGCATAAGGGAGGGGGAAAGGTCAGCAGCAGGAAAGGTCCCCAGATTTCCTGATGCTTCAGTGGCTGTGCTTCTAGTATAATAAGGTCCAAAAGACAAGGACCACTGGCGACTGAGAACAGGAAACATCATAAAAAGCTAGTCCAGACTTTATGGAGGGATGTGGCAGAGTCAGTGGGGTTAATATTCACCCCCAAAAACAGGTAAGTTGGGGTCGGGTGAGATCTTAATTTTTTAAAAATCTCAAACCCACCTCCAACCAGCCCACTTCTGGGTTAAACGGTGGTGGGACAGGGGACGGGCAGCCAACCCGCTCCCAGGAGGCAGGTTGGCTATTTAAGTATTATAATGTCTTACAGGTTTAACCCTGCCCGGCAGGGTTTCACGGGCTGGGAAAATCCGGCAGCTCAAGAAAGGGGAGGGCAGCTTCGTGGAAAAAGTAAGTGCCCTTACAGCACTGCTTGTGGGCCAGGAGGAGCGGAAGTGCTTCCCCAAGGCCCCCCAAGCTACCTTCTTCCCCACCATCGGACCCACCCCCATCCAAAGACACCCGCCAGGATCGGGGATCCGACTCCCGGGATCAGACCTCACCCGCCCCCACCACCCACCCCCCCATGCTTCCACTAGCGCAGGTTCCTTACCTGCTCTTGGGAGCTGTGGCCTGCACCAGCATGCTCTCCGCCCAACAGGGAGCCAAGCTTGTCAATCAGGCTGACGTCCGGGGCAGTGATCCTGTGGGAACAAAAAGACGCACGCAGTGGAGTTAAAACTCCATAGCATGCGGGGAGACCCAGACTTCCGTATTCCCGCTGGAAACTCCTCCCCCGCCCCGCTTACAAAACCCGCCCCGTCAATATCGGGGCCAATGAGTGCAATCGTACCCACTCAACAAACTACCACACTCTGCAGGGACAAAGTTCATCAAGATAGGTGAGGTAATGTGCCCCACGTAAAGCCTGTAGCACTTATATAGGCATCAACCTGACCTGTTATTCCCTCTTGGTCTTTAACTGGCTGAAGGGAAAGCTGCACCATTTACAGGGAGGCTTTGCGATCAATTCTGCACCTTGTTAACTCGATACCAGTGTCTGAACTCTCATTGCCTGCCATGAGGACGTGCTGTTACTCTGGAAGGAGAGGTGTTCAAGGGGAACCAGTACCTTCAAGAAGTACAATCATGGGATGGATGCAGACACCTGGGTGAAAAGAAGTGTGAATCGCAGTTAGATTCCTCTAACATTGTGTTGTGTCTGTGTATAATAAGACACAGACTGCAGGAGAACGGTACAACAGGTGTTTACTCAACGTGGCTCACACTGGAACTGATCTGTACAGATTACTACTCAGTACTATATACAGGTGTGGTCACTGCCGGTACTGCAGTATACAGGAGCTGTAAAAGATAGTTCCCCCCTTAAAGGTATGTACATTACACATTGTGTTGCCTTTTTGCAGCAGAAAAAGTAGCATATAACCAGCACCAAAGAACGGCAACGGGAGGAGGAATAGCACGCAGCTCAGTGGCAGACAAACCGGAGAGGCCCTCGGAGATGGTGAAGTAGGAAACAAAGTGCTAAATCAGGATAGTAAAGTCAGGGAAAGGGAGAGCACAGCTCATTCCAGCTTCCTGTGGATTGTGAAAGTATAAAAATGCCCATGCGCTCAACTGCTATTTCTTGTTTGACCACATTTGACTTCAGAGTTCATTTTGATGGACGTTTGCTGTTGTGTATGTCCCTTTAAGGGAATAACTGGTCTCAGACTGCAGTACCAGCAGTGACCACCCCTGTATAAAAGGCCCTAGCAGGCTCCTGTAGTTTCAGTTTCCAGGTTGTCTGCATTCAGTAAAGACTTGTTAAACCAACTCCTGCATTCCGTGTCTCCATTAACACACGGATTTAATACTGGCGACGAGTAAGAAACGAACTTACCTGCAACTCGGCAGCACCTCAGACGACGTTATTGAAGGTCGAAGCCAGAAGAAAGAAAAAAAAATAATCCAAAGAAACTCGAGAAACGGGCGTCGACCGTGGGCAACCACCCTCCAAATCATCGGATTGAAAACTTGCAGGAGAGACTGTCAAGAGCCAGGCTTGGTTCTCCAGTCTGTGGTTTCCCAGCTAATCGGGCTGGTGGCGGGTAGTGCACTGATCCTTCCTGGGCTGCGGCAGGCTAGAGCTCGATCGGGTGGCTCTGCAACGGGGCCGGGAAGCAAAGAGAGAGAGAGAGGGTGGAGCACACGGGGCGCGGCCGGTGCTTCGCAGCCGGGCAGCGTTCGGACCTAAGAAGAGGGAGGGAAGTGTCCCAGAGGGTCCGCTCCACGACGGGAACGGTTAAAAATAAAAATACCGCGGAGAGCGGCGTTGACAGCAGCGGCAGTGGCGGGAAAGCGCGGGAGGCGCCATCTTAACTCGGCGGGGAAGAAGGACAAGTGCGGGAGGCGCCATTTTGATCCATCGGGGACGAAGGCAAAGCGCGGGAGGCGCCATCTTAGATTTTCAAGATGCCAAAGACTGGCGATATCACTGCCTTTGATAATGCAATAGAAGACTGGACTACGTATGTGGAAAGAGTCGAGGTATATTGCGAGGCAAACGAAATAGCCGATGAGAAAAGGCATCGGTATTGCTAAATTTAATGGGCGCAAGAACGTACGGCCTATTGCGGGACCTGATTACTCCAGCCAAACCGAAGGTGAAGAGTTTTAACGAAATTGTTGCTATCCTACAGGAACACCTAAATCCTACACCGCTGCTGATAGCAGAAAGATTTAAATTCCACAGGAGAAATCAGCATAAAAATGAGAGCAATGCTGATTACCTTACGGAATACGCAAGTTATCAAAGCACTGCCAGTTCGGAGCAGGACTGGCAGATACCTTACGGGACAAATTTGTCTGTGGACTCCTGAGTGAAGGAACCCAGAAGACGTTACTCTCAGAGAAAGAGCTGACGCTGGATAAGGCTTTCAGCGTGGCAGTATCGTACGAAGCAGCAGCAAGGGGAGCTGCGGAAATACAACAAAAGCCACAGGAATACGGCACCCATGAAAAGACACGGGGATTTGCAAAATGTTATCGCTGCGGCAGAACAAACCATGACAGAAGGACTGCTGGTCCAAGGACAAAATATGCAGGCAATGCGGAAAGATGGGACACATTGCACGAGTTTGCAGGTCTGGGAAGAAGACCAACGACAACAAAAAGGCTACTAAGGAATCGTACAGGAAAGTACAAAAGATGACGGACAGTAGTTCCGAAGACCAGAAGAGCGATAGTGAATCCGGGAACAAGAGACTAAGCTGTCTCAAACTTCACAACGTAATTGCAAAAGAGGATCACCGAACCATTTGGGTCACCCTCATGATAGCAGGGTCCCAAGTCAAAATGGAATTGGATACAGGATCAGCTCTAACCATCATGAATTGACGAGACTACGAGCGGTTATTCTCACACATACCCTTGAGAGAGACATCCATTATCTTGAGGACGTATACGGGGCAAAAAGTATACCCCAGAGGAAAAATAAGGGTGCCTGTCGAATACAACGGCAAGAAAATACGGAAATTGTATCTCTACATTCTGCAAGATGGTGGACCACCGTTATTGGGATGTGAATGGATCAGAAAGATAAGTTTAGACTGGCACTCCATTCAGGCACTGACGGTGGCTGGTAAAAAGGATGACGACGTCATTCCTGGACGATTGTCAACAATCTTAGCTGACGCCAAAGAGGTATTTCAACAAGAACTGGGCACTCTTAAAGGCGTAACCGCCTCGATAAAAATAGAGGAGAATGCAATTCCCAAGTTTTTCAAAGCAAGACCGGTACCATATGCAATTCGCCCAGCCATCGAGGCAGAGCTGGAGAATCTGGAGAATGCAGGCATGTTATCTAAGGTAGACTGAAGCGAGTGGGCGACACCCATCGTTCCTGTCATGAAGAAAATGTTAAACAATAAGTCTGAGGAGCCAAGGAAGGTTCGCATCTGTGGGGACTTCAAGGTGACAGTGAACCCAGTCCTTCACACAATACAATATCCTCTTCCAAGGATAGAAGATATCTTTGCCTCACTATCTGGAGGGAAGCGTTTTACAAAAATTGACCGAGCACAAGCATATTTGCAGATGGAGGTTGAAGAATCCTATAGGAAGTATCTCACGATAAACACTCACAAAGGTCTTTACCAGTATAATCGACTGGTGTTCGGAGTAGCATCAGCTCCAGCGACATGGCAAAGAGTGATGGAACAAGTCCTGCAAGGGATTCCGAGGACTCAGTGTTACTTGGACGACATCCTAGTGACAGGTGAAGATGACAGTGAACACCTTGCCAACCTAGAGCAGGTGCTCACTAGACTACGTGAACATGGGCTACGAGCCAATCGCCCCAAGTGCGAGTTTTTTAAGGAACGGATATCGTATTGTGGCCACGTGATTGATGAAGAGGGGTTGCATAAGTCCCCTGACAAAATTGAAGCGGTGGTTAAGGCTCCAGCGCCCGAAAATGTGTCGCAACTGAGGTCATTCCTCGGATTGGTGAATTACTACCATAAGTTTTTGCCAAATTTGTCCACAATTCTGCATCCACTGAACGCCCTACTACGAACGGGAGTAGCATGGAAATGGAGCGATGAATGTAAGCGGGCCTTTCGGAAGAGTAAGGACCTAATCACTTCAAGAGAAGCATTGGCTCACTACAACCCATCACTACCGATAAGACTGGCATGTGATGCGTCTCCCTATGGCATTGGGGCGGTACTGTCACATAAATTCTTTGATGGTTCAGAGAGGCCGATAGCTTTTGTGTCACGCTCGTTAACTTCAGCCGAGCGTAACTACGCCCAGATTGACAGAGAGGCCCTCAGCCTGGTGTGGGGGGTGAAGAAGTTCAATCACTACCTGCACGGTCAGGAATTTACTCTACTAACTGATCATCAACCTCTCGTCTCCATTTTCAACACTCAGAAGGGCGTACCGATAATGACGGCGCAACGGCTACAGAGGTGGTCCCTTTTCCTAGGGGCACACCAATATGACATCGAGTACAAAGGAACTAAACAGCATGGGAATGCTGATGGATTGTCGCGCCTACCGTTGGCGACGGTGGAAGAAGAACTGGCAGTGGATCCAGTGGAGTTATTCCACTCGACTATAGTCAAATGTCTCCCTGTGACGAATGCAAACATAGAAAAGGAAACACGAAATGACCCGACACTCTCCTGGGTCTATGATTTAACGGTGAAGGGATGGCCAGCACATGGCGAACCACTGCTGCCAGCATTCTCGCCGAGAAGAGAACAGCTGTCAGTGTGCAGAGGAACCTTGATGTGTGGATCCAGAGTAGTAATTCCACCCAAATTGAAGGATAGAGTGCTTAATGAGCTTCATGAGGGTCATCTGGGAGGGGTAAAAATGAAGAATTTGGCCAGAGCGTTTGTGTGGTGGCCGGGAATCGATAGATAAATCGAAGAGATGGCCAAGAGCTGTACAGGATGCCAGAAGGTCCAAAACGCCCCACCACAAGCCCCTCTACATCCATGGGAGTGGCCCTCATCTCCATGGCAAAGGGTGCACATTGATTTTGCTGGTCCCTTTATGGGCTCGATGTTTTTAATTGCGGTGGATGCACATTCAAAGTGGCCAGAGGTAATAAAAATGTCCTCAACCACCACAGAAAAAACTATCACAGTCTTACGAACCATATTCGCCAGGAATGGGCTGCCTGAACAGATTTGCTCTGACAATGGACCACAGTTTGTGTCTGAAGAGTTCCGGAGGTTCTTAAAGAACAATGGTGTTAAGCATTACACATCCGCCCCATATCATCCAGCCACTAATGGATTAGCCGAGAGGTTTGTTTAAATATTCAAGAAGGCTATCAAGGCAATGTGTAATGAAGATATACCCCTACAACACAAGGTGGATAACTTCTTGTTTGCCTACCGGAATGCGACACATGCGGTTACCAACCAAACTCCAGCCATGATGTTCTTCAATCGAAGACTACAATGCCGCTTGGATTTGGTTAAGCCAAACGTCAGAAGAGATGTGGAGAACAGGCAGTTTCAGAATATGAATGAAAGGCTGACCAGGAGTTTTAAGATAGGTCAACCAGTTTTGGCCCGGGACTACCGCACAGAGAAATGGCAGCCAGGAACGATCTCTACACGGCAAGGACCTCTAATGTATACCGTGGACGTTGGAGAGAGCATTGTAAGACGCCATGCTGACCAGATTCTAGAGTCACTGGAAAACGTCAACTCCACACCACGATCTGATACACCTGGCGATGAAACCGAAGTACCAATTGCATCTACCGCAGAATCGGTGATATTGGAAGCAGACGAACCAAACAACGACATTGATCCCGAGTCAACCTTGCCAGAAGAACCTGATACCCCAAAGAGGCGTTATCCAGACAGAATCAGGAAGCCTCCTCAAAGACTGAACTTATAATTGCTTAACTTCAACCAATGTATCTAGCAACCGTAGTTGTAATTGTAATTAGTTATTATTTAGTTGTTAAACGAAGTTATGTACTGTTTATCTAAAAGGGGAGGAATTGTTGTGTATGTCCCTTTAAGGGAATAACTGGTCTCAGACTGCAGTACCGGCAGTGACCACCCCTGTATAAAAGGCCCTAGCAGGCTCCTGTAGTTTCAGTTTCCAGGTTGTCTGCATTCAGTAAAGACTTGTTGAACCAACTCCTGCATTCCGTGTCTCCATTAACACACGGATTTAATACTTGCAACATTGCAGATTTGGATGATAACATGTGAAAGTGTGACTTCTGTATTATGGAGACACAGTACAGAAGTGTCTGGGAATGCAGGTCTTTGTGAGGCAATTGAAGATAACGGGGAGGAACAAGTGGGGGAGGAGGAACAAGTGGGGGAGGGGTGGATGTTATTCAATTTTTCAACTTTTATTTACTGAAAGCACTCGGCTGTCTCCTTTCTCTGGCTACAGGCTAATGGGTGCTCATGCTCTAACTCTTCTCCTTCCTGTGCATCTTCCTCTTGATGTAGGGATAGTAGCTCTCTATCTTCTTCATCATCATCCCCTTCAGCTTCGAATAGTAACTCTTTCAGCATGACAATATTATGCAGGTCTCAGAAAGCTACAGTGATTCTGGAGACTCTTGCTGTGCCTTACTGCAGGGCTCCACCAGATTTATCCAGACACCTGAAATAAAACTGCTCCATTATAATTCTTGTATTCCCATGAACCTGGTTATATTTGTTCTCCCCCTCTGTATACAGATGCCTTATTAGAGTCATAAGCCTTGATTGTAGGGGACCAACAACCAACCATCCTGATACATGGTTTAGGGTCATCCGTACTGATATGGTGAATTGTCACATGATAAAAACATCATGACAGTTTGCTGGTTAGCAGACATTAACATGCGGGATAAGGTGATTGGCGTCACCCGCTGGCTGCACTTCCATTAAGTGAAAGCCTTTCCTGTTCACGAGATTGAAGAGATTGGCATATGGCTGTTCAGTGCCACAAGTTCTGTCAATTGTTCCTTCCTCTGTGGCGACCCTGCTAATCTATAAAATTTACTGCTCACTCTCTTGGTTTTGCAAGTTCCATAGAGAAGATAATAAATTGCAAGGCCCCTCTGAGTAGAGCATCAGTGACCTTCTTTATACAATGGTGAGCCACTGACTGACCAATGTGAGCAACAAACAGCAAAAGTCCATGTCCAAGGAAATTTTCACAAAAAATTCAGATTTCATAACCAAGATGACCTCCTCAATACGGGAAACTCTCGTTTAAATGGCACCTAAATATCCGGAATTCTCTATTAACCAGCAAAAATCATACTCCGAAAACAACACCTCAATAACCAGAAATGTTGCCGAGTCCGAGTCTCCCACAGTGGCCGAGTTAGTCAGTGGGGGTAGTTCTCCAAACTGCCACTACTCAGCTTCTTGGCGCTGTCGGAAGTCCGACCGCCTCAATAACAGGAGTCTGACTCTCCTGCGCTCTATACAGTCGTTTACTGTATAAGTTTTGTTTTACTGTTAAGTAATTAAAGAGTTATGGATTACCTTCAACTGGCAGTACTGTACTTAATCAAGCATCTTCCACCATCCATTTAACACAATTACTGTATACTGCACATTTCTTGATTTTTTAAATTTTTGTTTGTTAAAAATAGCCTCGGTAGATAACCCTCTCCGTCATCCGGAATTTTTAATCAACCGGCTCCATCCCAGTCCCATCGGTGCTGGATACCAAAGAGTTTCCTGTACAATGTCCACCTCAAGGATCCCACTGTGCTGCGAAAAGCACCACTTATATAGTGGCAGTGTTCTCAGAGGGCAGATTTGGTGTGGCAATTGGGGGAAATGATGCAGAGACCTAGGCCGTGCTTGCCCGCCCCCATTTACATGCAGCCTCAGGACGAGCAGTACTTCAGAGTGCCAGTTTGGTTTGAGTAAAATTTTGGTGGCCATTTGTTTGGTGCAGTATTGCAGCAGTAGTTCATTGCCTTGTTACTGTTTTTAGCACTGCCCATATAAAGAAGGAAGATCCAGCCTTGAAACTCATACCTGATTCACTGTAGTAGCGGTGAGGAGTAATTCTAACCCCCACCAAATGGGTGGGTTTGGGTTGGGTGGGAAGTAACAACTTTACAAATTTCAAACAAGAACCCAACCCATCTCGAACCTGCCACTTCCGATTTTAGCAGAGGTGGAACGAGGGACGGGTGGCCAATCCGCTCTCAGGAGGCCGGTCGGTCACTGAAACCTTTTAAGGAGGCCGATGCTTCAATTTTAACAAGGTTTCTATTTTTAACTCAAGTTGGCCAGGTTTCCCTGGCCTTGGGAAACCTGGCAGGTAAAAGGGAGCAAGAAGGGCTGTATCCATAAGGAAAGTGCCTTTACAGCACTGCTTGTGGACCAGGTGTGTTTCCTCCAGCCCAACAAGCTAACCCTGTAAACCCACCCCCACATCTCCATGACCTCCCCACAACCTCACCATCACTGCCCCCGATCTTCACTGCACCACCCCCCCCCGCAGTATCCCCACTGCGATCTGTCAGCTTCCCCGACCCCACCCCCAAAATCACCCTGACCCTCCCAACCACATTCTACCCACCACCCTCCCCATTCAAGGGCATCTGCAGTCTCAGGTTGTGACAACCAGCAGCCTTCCACCAGCCTTGCTCCAGCCACTGGGGTCCCATTACGGAGGAGCTGCAGGGTGGGAAGGGGGGAATTTCGCAAGGGAAGGAGATCACCCTCGAAGGGCAAAAAGTAGGAGGTGTGACAAAATGTTGTTCATTGTTTTATTAAAGGCCGAGGTTCGTGGTCAAATTTTTAAAACTGTTTTGGACATTGTCTTCAAGTTGTGAGAGCCAGTTATATTAATGACTTTTTTTTTGTGTTTCTTTCTATTAGTTTGTCATGCAGAAATGAGACACACAGAGTTTGTAAAATAAATAAGTTTCTGTTTTCAAAATGTACATGTTTGGTCTTTGCGATCATTGTTGCCTTGACCGGCTAAGGGGTTGTGGGATGGTTTCATTCAGGTTGTTTGAATGGCAGAAGCCATTTCCTCAGAAGAGGCCTAGAAGCGACTTGCTATGAGCCTTTGACGGACGGCCCTTCCACTTTGTACATTGTGTGCCTCCCTCCCGCCTTGGTGCTGCTGATGATCATCTTCCTCCTCCTCTTCCTCCTCCTCCTCTGGTGGTGCTCCAATGCCTGGTGGCATTGGCTGGGTCCTGAGGATTGCAAGGTTATGCAGCATGCAGCACACAACAACGAAGTGGGAGACTCGCTCAGGCGAGTACTGAAGGGCTCCTCCAGAATGGTCCAGACAGCAGAACCGTTGCTTGAGCATGCCGATTGTGTGCTCAACGACGTTCCTGGTAGCTTGATGGCTCTCGTTGCTGAAGCGCAGCCTTCGCAAACACTGCTCCTCAGACATATTAATGTAGGAGAACTGTTGGCGAAAAACCCTGGGAAGGTAAGGTCTCCTGTACAGAGGCCTGTTGGCCCTCCTCCATCTGGCCATGATTGCCAATCTCTCTCTGCATCTCTGTGCCGTCCAAATTTGATGGAGAAGGACGACGTCCCCATCCATTGCAGCCCCCATAGTATCTAGGCAATCAAAGTTATTGTTGTGTCTGGGTATAATAAGATACAGACTGCAGCAGAAACGGTACAACAGGTGTTTACTCAACGTGGCTCACAGTTGAACTGACTGTACAGATTACTACTCAGTGCTATATACAGGTGTGGTCACTGCCGGTACTACAGTATACATGAGCTGTAAAAAGTAGTTCCCCCCCTTAAAGGTATATACACTACAATTCTTCCCCTTTTAGATTAACAGTACCATAACACTCATTTAACAATTAAATATCAAACTAATTACAATTAACACTTTTAACATGCAACATTAGCTGAAAATAGTCTATTTATATATTCAGTCTTTGGGGAGGCTGCCTGATCCTTTCTGGATAGCGCCTTTCCCGAGTGTCTTGCTCTTGGTGCGAAGGCGATTCTGGGCCCCTGTCGTCGGTTGGTTCATCAGCTTCCGATGCTACTGTTTCTGGGGTAGATGCGACCTGTACGTCGGGTTCATCACCAGGTACGTATGGGCGAGGCATGGGGTTGACTTGTTCCTGTGACTCTAGGATCTGGTCAGCATGGCGTCTCACGATGCTCTCCCCAATGTCCACTGTGTACATTAGTGGGCCCTGCCGTGTGCATATCGTTCCTGGCTGCCATTTTTCTGTTCGGTAGTCGCGAACCAAGACTGGTTGCCCTATATTGAAGCTCCTTGTTGGCTTCTCATGGATGTGCTGGAATTGCTTACTCTCAACATCTCTTCATACGTTTGGTCTGAGCAAATCCAGGCGAGATCTTAACCTTCGGTTAAAGAACATCATGGCTGGGGCCTGGTTGGTGACTGCATGTGTCGCATTCTGGTAGGCGAACAGGAAATTGTCCACCTTGTGCTGCAGCGGAATGTTGTCATTGTACATAGCCTTTATTGCCTTCTTAAAGGTTTGTACGAACCTCTCAGCCAATCCATTTGTGGCTGGATGATACGGGGCGGATGTGTAATGCCTTACCCCATTCTTTTTCAAGAACCTCCGGAACTCTTCGGACACAAACTGTGGTCCGTTGTCGGAGCAAATCTGTTCTGGCAAGCCATTCCTGGCAAAAATGGTCCGTAGGACTGCAATAGTTTTCTTCGTGGTGGTGGAGGACATTTTGATGGCCTCAGGCCATTTTGAGTGCGCATCCACGGCTATTAAAAACATTGAGTCCATGAATGGACCAGCAAAATCAATATGCACCCGTTGTCATGGAAATGAGGGCCACTCCCATGGGTGTAGAGGGGCCTGTGGTGGTGCATTTTGGACTTTCTGGCATCATGAGCAGCTCTTGGTCAGGTCCTCAATTTGTTTATCGATTCCCGGCCACCACACATAAGCCCTGGCTAGGCTTTTCATTTTTACCCCTCCCAGATGACCCTCATGAAGCTCATTGAGCACTCTATCCCTTAACTTGGGTGGAATTACCACTCGGGATCCACACATCAAGGTCCCCGGCACACTGACAGCTGTTCTCTCCTTGTTGAGAATGCTGGCAACAGTGAGTCGCCATGTGCTGGCCATCCCTTCACCGTCAAATCATATACCCGAGACAGTGTCGGGTCATTTCGGGTTTCCTTTTCGATACAAGCGTTAGTTACCGGTAGGTGTTCAACTATAGTCGAATGGAATATTTCGACAGGATCCACTGCTGGTGCTTCCTCCACAGTAGGCAGTGGCAGTCGTGATAGCCCATCAGCATTTCCATGCTGTTTCGTGCCCTTATATTCAATCTCATAGTGGTGCACCCCTAGAAAAAGTGACCATTTTTGTAGTCGTTGCGCAGTCATCACCGGAACGCCCTTCTTCGGATTAAAAATGGAGACAAGAGGCTGGTGATCAGTCAGCAAGGTGAATTTCTGCCCGTGCAGATAGTGATTGAACTTTTTCACTCCCCACACTAGGCTGAGGGCCTCCCTGTCAATCTGGGCGTAGTTACGCTCGGCTGAGGTTAGTGATCGTGACGCAAAGGCTATTGGCCTCTCTGAGCCGTCCGAGAATTTGAGCGACAGCACCGCTCCAATGCCGTAGGGTGACGCATCACATGCCAACCGAATTGGTAATGCTGGGTTGTAATGGGCCAATACCTCTTTCGATGTGATTAGTGTTTTGCTCTCCTGGAAAGCTCGTCTACATTCGTCACTCCACTTCCATGGCACCCCAGTTTGCAGTAGGGTGTTCAGTGGGTGTAGTATTGTAGACAAATTTGGCAAGAACTTATGGTAGTAGTTTACCAGCCCGAGGAACGACCTCAGTTGTGACACATTTTCCAGTGCTGGAGCCTTGACTACTGCCTCAATCTTCTCTGGGGACTTATGTAACCCCTCTTTATCGATAACGTGGCCACAATACGAGATCTGTTTTCTAAAAAACTCGCATTTGGGGCGGTTAGCTCGGAGCCCATATTCCTGCAATCTAGTGAGCACCTGCTCCAGGTTGGCAGGGTGATCACTGTCATTTTCGCCCGTGACCAGGATGTCGCCCAAATAACACTGGGTCCCTGGGATCCCTTGCAGGACTTGTTCCATTGCCCTCTGCCAAATAGCAGGAGCTGATGCTACCCCGAATACCAGCCGGTTGTATTGGTAGAGACCTTTATGGGTGTTGATTGTGAGGTATTTTTTGATGCTTCTTCTACCTCCATTTGCAGATACGCCTGGGCCATATCAATCTTAGTGAAGTGTTTCCCTCCAGATAGCGAGGCGAAAATATCTTCAATCTGCGGAAGTGGATATTGTACGGTGTGAAGGACCAGGTTCACTGTTACCTTAAAGTCCCCACAGATGCGAACCTTCCTTGGTTCCCCAGGCGTGCTGCTCAACGACTTTTTCATCACAGGGACGATGGGTGCAGCCCACTCGCTCCAGTCTACCTTGGACAGTACACCTGAACGTTCCAGACTCTCCAGCTCTGCTTCGACGGCTGGGCGGATCGCATAAGGTCTGGCCTTAAAAAATTTTGGGCTTACGTTTTCTTCAATTTTAATCGTCGCTGTCATGCCTTTTAGTGTTCTGAGTCCTTGCAGGAACACTTCTTTCGCGTCAGTTAGGATCTTTGACAGTCGCCTAGGTGTGACGTCGTCATCCTTTTTGTCAGCCACAGTCAGTGCCTGTATGGAATGCCAATCCAGTTGTATTTTCCGGATCCATTCACGTCCCAGTAATGGTGGTCCTCCATCTTGCAATACATACAGGCCTAGTTTTGGTGTTTCCTTATCGTTATATATAACGGTCACCCTTATTTTTCCTTTGGGTTAGACTTTTTTGCCCTGTGTACGTCTTCAAAATAATTTTTGTGTCTCTCAAGGGTATGTGTGAGAATAGCCGCTCGTAGTCCCATCGGTTTATGACTGTTAGGGCTGATCCTGTGTCCAATTCCATCTTTACCTGGACTCCTGCTATCTTGAGAGTGACCCAAATGGTTCGGTGATCCTCCGTTTTGATCACATTATGTAGTTTCAGACAACTCATTTCCCTGCTTTCGGAGTCGTTATCACTCTTTTGTTCGTCTGAACTATTCTCCATCATCTTATGTACCTTCTTGTACTTTCCTTTGGTAGGTTTCTTGTTGCTGGTTTTCTTTCCCGACCTGCAGACTCATGCTATGTGTCCTACTTTTCCACACTGTCTGCACACTTTGTCTTTGAACCAGCAATCATTCTGGTCATGTGTTGTTCTGCCGCAGCGATAGCACTTCTCTGTTCCATATGACATTTCGTTTGTGCCATATTCTTGCGGTCTCTGTTGTATCTCTGCAGCGCCCCGTGCTGCTGCTTCATATGATACCGCAATGCTGAAAGCCTTTTCCAGCGTAAGGTCCTTTTCAGATAAAAGCCGTTTCTGGGTTCCTTCACTTTGAAGCCCACACACAAACTTGTCCCTTAAGGTATCTGCCAGTCCCGCTCCAAACTGGCAGTGTTTCGATAGTTTGCGCAGTTCTGTTAAATAATCAGCATTGCTTTCATCCTTATGCTGGTTCCGTTTGTGAAACTTGAATCTTTCTGCTATCAGCAGCGGTGTGGGGTTTAAATGTTCCTGTAGTATCGTTACTATGTCTTCAAAACTCTTTTCCATTGGCTTCGTTGGGGTTACTAGATTTCGTAATAACCCATACATCTTTGCACCCATTAAATTTAACAATACCGACGCTTTCTTGTCATCTGACACCTCATTTACCTTGCAGTACACCTCCATTCGCTCGACATATGTAGTCCAATCTTCGACTTCATTGTCAAATGCGGTGATACTGCCACTCTTCGGCATTTTGGGTGTGGTTTAAAATGCGTCTCCCAATGGCTTAAAATGGCGTCTCCCACGCTTTCCTTCCTCCCCCGCTGCTGCCAACGCCGCACTCGGCGGTCCTCGTGGCAATGGCGGTGCCTCGCGGGTTTCTGCGCGTCTCTCTCTCCCTCTCTCCGACGCTGCTCGGCCCCTGAACACCGGCTGCGCCCTGTGCGCTCTGCCCTCTCTCTCTCTCCCCCGTCGACGCTGCTAGGCTCTTTGCTGTGCCGCTCGGTCGGGCTCTAGCCCGCCGCTGTCCGGGAAGGGTCTGCGCACTACCTGTTGCCAGCCCGTTTCGCTGGACCACCTCGACTGGAAAGCCAAGCCTGGCTCGCGACAGCCTCCCCCGCAATTCTCGAGTCTCTGCTGGATGACTGGGCGGTTGCCCGTGGTCGACGCCCGAGTCTCTGGCCTTGACCTCCAATCCACTGATCTCCAGGAAGGTGATGCAGAGTTGCAGGTAGGTTCGAACTTGCCTCGTCGTCAATGTTGTGTCTGGGTATAATAAGATACAGACTGCAGCAGAAATGGTACAACAGGTGTTTACTCAACGTGGCTCACAGTTGAACTGACTGTACAGATTACTACTCAGTGCTATATACAGGTGTGGCCACTGCCGGTACTACAGTATACATGAGCTGTAAAAAGTAGTTCCCCCCCCTTAAAGGTATATACACTACAGTTATGAAGGTCAAAAACCAAAGTACCTGCAAAGTTATGGTCAGAAGCCAAAACTACCTCAGACAGCGTTGACTCAATGCAGAAGTCTCTCTTCTGGGGGGCGCCCAGGAGGGGGGCGCCACTCAATTTCCGTCCCGGGGCGTCACAAGGGCGTTGCACTCTCAAATGATGTCAAGATCTGCATGCGCAGGAGATCGGGCGGTATTGTTTAGCGCCGCCACAAAATGTCCGGTCAATTTCGCGAGAGGCGCAGATATCGCCGCGCCCGGGCGCTAGTTGCTTTGCGCCCCATTAGCGCCCTCTTAAGGCGCTAACACCCTCTTAAGGCGCTAACAGGAGGCGCAAACCAACTGAATTTTTCCCCCACTGTGTTTTAAGCTTTATAGACCAGGGCACTAATAATTTAAAAATCTGTTCTGAAGCCAAACTGGCAGTTACATTTAGCTGGCTAGTATTAAAGTTATTTCCACACAGGATCATTGGAAGCTCAGCCAAATACATTGATACATCAGTGGTTGGCTGGGCCTCGTATTTTTATTCCGGAAATGCCAATGCATGGCATAGTTTTCCACTGTTATGTGCTTGTTGATCTGAAAGAGCCCAGCTAAAGGCTTGGCCAACTCACTTGAGGATCCAGAATGGAATAGGGATGAGCTTTAATGGTCAAATGGTTTTTTTCCTCATCCTTATTTCTCTTGTATTCCTATGAACATGATCAAATCCTCTCTGGCATGCAGCGATCCAAGAACAGCTATCATCCTTCTCTGATTTGCGTTAATCTGTGGAAAACATATTTTGGTAGGCAGTATATTCTTTAATTGTACTACATGTTGGAGAGAAAATGCTTTCTATGTGAGACCAACAGCCAAGTCCAATTCAAACCAAATGGAGCTGATTTTCCTCACTGCTCCATTGTCAGTGGCTCTCCAGCTGTGCTTTGGCCTTGGGCCTCAGGCCATCCACCAATATCCGAGCTGTGCTTTGGCCTCCCTCTTTGTCCTTGCTCCATGGCTTCCTCGTCCAATGGCTCCTTGTCTGCTTGGCCCAGCTTTCTTCTCTATGGTTCCTTCTTTCCACATCAGTTCTCCTCCTCCTTAGTTCTCCATTCCTGCTCAAATTGAACGAACCTGAACCTCCCTTGAACGCTTGCATCAGCTTAAATGAGAAATAGCAGTTTGGAACGTTGACTGCAGAGATTACCTGCGCAGCAGGCAATAGTCTAGGAAGAACCAAGGCAAACTGCTTTGATGAGGAGACCATAGATATCTTGCTGCAGCAAGAGGGACCTCCTCTTTTCCAGGGTTGGGCATCAGGTGAACAAGATGGTGGGTCAACGATCTTAACAGGAAATGGCGAATTCTATTAGTGCAGGCAGCACCGTGCAGGGGATGTGACACAAGTGGCCAGCTTCCCTCTTGTTCTGGATATTATAGATTGCACTCATCAGGCAGAAGATGAGCCAGAAGCTTCAGCGAATGGGAAGAGCACTCACTCCATTAACATCCAACTGGTGCACAATCACACAGAAGGATTATGCCTGTCTGTACTAGTTTTGTTGGCAGCTGTCACAATGGCTTCATCCTGTGATACTCATCCATCTGGATCTCTCTTCCCTGAGATTGATAGACTTTTGTTAGGTAACAGCATCAAGGATATGGAGAAAAGGCAGACAAATGGAGTTGAGGTACAGATCAACCATTATCTAATAGAATGGCAGAACAGACTTGAGAGGCTGAATGACCTACTCCTGTTCCTATCGCCCCACCTTTCCATCCTTCCAGCAGGGTCAGAGGATAGTTGCTTGGGGACAAGGGCTACCCCCTTGGGCACATGGCTGATGATCCACTCCGCAACCCCACCACTCCTGAACAGCTCAGATTCAATAACAGCCATGGAACCAGCAGGAACATCACAGAGCACACTACTGGGATATTGAAGCAATGGTTCAGGTGCCTTGATCAGTCTGGGATCTCCCTATAATATGGCCAAGGCAAAGTCGGCCACCTCGTGTAGGTTTGTATGTTTCTGCACAACCTGGCTATGCAAAGAAGATTGCAGTTGGAGGAAACACAGCAACAGGAAGGGTCATCATCTGATGAGGAAGAAGGGAGTGAAGGCGAAGGAGAAGCAGAAGATAGAGGGTGAGCACAACAACTTGCAGCCAAAGAGGCCAGGGAGCAGTTAATAGAACATCGCTTTCGGTGACTTGCTCATTCCCCTCTCCTGAAAAGTTTCACAAAGCCCCTCTGCATTGCTGGGCATATCTGGTGGGAAATCCACCAGTCAAATTAAAATGATGCCCGAGAGTTAAAATATCCCAGGTCTCAAATTTTCTGCAGCAACTGCGTTTCGCACTCAACCCCCGCCCCCTCACCCCCACCCCCCTCAACCCCACCCCACACCCCCTCACCCCCCACCCTCTCACCCCCACAACCCCACTCACCCCCGCCCCCTCACCCCCACAACTCCCCTCACCCCCACACTCCCTCTCACCCCGCCACCTCACCCCCACCCCACCCCCCCTCACCCCCCGCCCCCCTCACCCCCACAACTCACCTCACCCCCACAACTCCCCTCACCCCCCCCTTACCCCCACACCCCCTCTCACCCCGCACCCTCACCCACACCCCACGCACCCTCACCCCCACCCCCACCCCCTCACCCCCACAACCCCACTCACCCCCACCCCCTCACCCCCCTCACCCCAACTCCCCTCACCCCGCCCCCTCACCCCCACACCCACTCTCACCCCGCCCCTCACCCACACCCCACGCACCCTCACCCCCACCCACACCCCTCACCCCCACCCACCGCCCCCTCACCCCCCTCACCCCAACACCCCGCTCACTCACCCCCACAACTCCCCTCACCCGCCCCCCTCACCCCCACACCCCCTCACCCCCCGCCCCCTCACCCCCACTCACCCCACCCCCTCACCCCAACTCCCCTCACCCCCACACCCCCCCGCCCCCTCACCCACACTCACCCCCACACCCCCTCACCCCTCGCCCCCTCACCCCCACCCCCTCACCCCTCACCCCCACAACTCCCCTCACCCCACCCCCTCACGCCCACACCCCCTCTCACCCAGCCCCCTCACCCCCACCCCACACACCCTCACCCCCACCCACACCCACACCCCCGCCCCCTCACCCCCACACCCCACCCACTCACCCCCACAACTCCCCTCACTCCACCCCCACAACCCCTCTCACCCCTCCCCCTCGAGCCTGTTCCGCCATTTAATTCAATCATGGCTGATCATCCAAATTTAGTACCCTGTCCCTGCTTTCTCCCCATATCCCTTGATCGCTTTAGCCTTAAGAAGTATATCTAACTCCTTCTTGAATATATTTAATGAATTGGCCTCAACTGCCTTGTGTGGTAGAGAATTCCACAGGTTCACCACTCTCTGGGTGAAGAAATTCCTCCTCATCTCAGTCCTAAATGGCTTACCCCTTATCCTTAGACTGTGACCCCTGGTTCTGGACTCCCCCCGCCATCGGGAACATCCTTCCTGCATCTAGTTTGTCTACTCCTCTTAGAATTTTATAAGTTTCAATGAGATCCCCTCTCATTCTTCTAAACTCTAGCGAATATAAGCCTAATCGTCCCAATCTCTCCTCATACGTCATTCCTGCCATCCCAGGTATCAGTCTGGTGAATCTTCGCTGCACTCTCTCCCTGGCAAGAACATCCTTCCTCAGATAAGGCGACCAAAACTGCACACAATACTCAAGGTGTGGTCTCACCAAGGGCTTGTACAACAGCATCAAGACATCCTTGCTCCTGTACTCGAATCCTCTCGCTATGAAGGCCAACATACCATTTGCCTTCTTAACCGTCTGCTGCACCTGCATGCTTACCTTCAGCGAATGGTGCACAAGGACACCCAGGTCTCATTGCACTTCCCCTTTTCCCAATCTATTGCCATTCAGATAATAATCTGTATTCCCGTTTTTGCCACCGAAGTGGATAACCTTGCATTTATCCACATTATACTGCATTTGCCATGCATCTGCCCAATCACCCAACCTGTCCAAATCATACTGGAGTTTCTCTGCATCCTCCTCACAGCACACACGCCCACCCAGCTTTGTGTCGTCTGCAAACTTGGAGCTATTACATCTAGTTCCCTCATCTAGATCGTTTATAAATATTGTGAATAGCTGGGATCCTAGGACCAATCCCTGCGGTACCCCACTAGTCACTGCCTGCCACTCGGAAAAAGACCCGTTTATTCCAACTCTTTGCTTCCTGTCTGCCAACCAGTTCTCTATCCAAGACAGTACCTTACCCCCAATCCCATGTGCTTTAACTTTACACGCTAATCTCTTATGCGGGACCTTATCGAAAGCCTTCTGAAAGTCCAAATACACCACATCCACTGGTTCTCCCTTATCTATTCTACCAGTTACATCCTCAAAAAGTTCCAGTAGATTAGTCAAGCATGATTTACCTTTTGTAAATCCATGTTGACTTTGTCCAATCCTGTCACTGTTTTCCAAGTGCTCTGCTATTACATCTTTTATAATGGACTCCAGCATTTTCCCCACTATCGATGTGAGACTTACTGGTCTATAATTCCCCATTTTCTCTCTACCTCCTTTTTTAAATAGTGGGGTTACATTAGCTATCCTCCAATCCATGGGAACTGTTCCAGAGTCTATAGAATTTTGGAAGATGACCAGCAATGCATCTACTATTTCTAGGGCCACTTCCTTAAGTACCCTAGGATGTAGATTACCAGGCCCTGGGATTTATCGGCCTTCAATCCCATCAATTTCCCTAACACCATTTCTCTACAAATACTGATTTCATTCAATTCCTCCTTCTCATTAGACCATATAGACCAATCTATCCTAGCCAACTCATGCCTCATACCATCGTTATTTAAATTCAGGACCCTAGTCTCTGAGTCAACTACTTCACTCTTCATTTTAATGAAGAATTCTATCATATTATGATCGCTCCTCCCCAAGGGGCCTCACACAAGATTGCTAATTAATCCTTTCTCATTACGTAATACCCAGTCTAAGATGGCCTGATCTCTAGTTGGTTCCTCGACATATTGGTCCAGGAAACCATCCCGTATAGTCTCTAGGAATTCCTCCTCTACAGTATTGTTACTAATTTGGTTAGCCCAATCTAAATGTAGATTAAAGTCACCCATGATAACTGCTGTGCCCTTATTGCACGTGTAATACCCACTGGAAATGTTATGTACGCTAAGTATGGTTATCAATCTTTAACTTAGACACTGTATTATCATTGTTATAAATCCCTGGGTTAAAGTTGCCCATGTGAAGGTACAGCTGCGCGCGCGGGCCAGAGTGGGGGTTCCGAAATCTCCGCGAGCCGCCGGGGACGGTTTTGTTCAAAATGTCTGGAGGGGTCTCGGGAGGGGAGAACAAACGGACACAAACCGATAACAGCACTTTTCAAAACTAAACGTCAACCAACACGCGCTACAATAACTGGGACGGAGAATTCATTCGAGATTCAGATCACAGATCACAGAAACCCCACAGTGCAGATAGAGGCCATTTCGGCCCATCGAGCCTGCACCAACATATATCCCACCCTATCCCCGTAACCCCACGTATTTAATCCCCCTAACACTAAGGGTCAATTTATCATAGCCAATCAACCTAACTCGCACATCTTTGGACTGTGGGAGGAAACCGGAGCACCCGGAGGAAACCCACGCAAACACGGGGAGAATGTGCAAACTCCTATCAACTGTTGCAGACAGTGAGGCTGCGCAGTCTCCAGGCAGAAACCCCAGGAGGAAGGGGTGGAGTCGGGTTTTTCGAGCGGGAAGAAAGGGGCGACTGGAAGAAAAGAGGGCTCAGGAGGCAAATGGCTGCCGCATCCCGTCCCGGGCTTCCAAACTCGGCCGCCTCCCTTCATATTAGTAGCTCTGCATCCAGAACTCAAAGTGGGATTCAGTGATCGTGAAGAGAATTCAACGAAGGGGTTCGGAGTCGTAAGTCTTGCAGACATTATACATACCATGAGCTCTAACTTAAGCGCGCCAACGAAAGAGTGCACTCGAATTTGGACACAGGGACAGATTCTCCTTTGAATCCATATAAATGGAGAATGTATGTTTATTATGTCTAGATTCATTCTAATGTATGCAAATGTCTAATTTAGGTCATTGACCCGTAATCTTCTTATACTGTCTGACGTTAAAACTATAAAGTAAGATAATTAGAATTAAGCCATTGTAGTAGTGATCTCCTTACTGGACTATAGAATACTGTCTACAACAGAGACCACATCTCACATATATGTAGAGAACCGTGAAGGGGTTACACACGCGTCTCTAATTTCCCATTTAATGCCATCCCCAACCTCAGCATTACTGTTTGGGGGTCTGTATACAACTCCCACTAATGTTTTCTGCCCCTTGGTATTTCTCAGCTCTGCCCATACAGATTCCACATCATCAGAGTTAATATCCTTCCTTACTATTGTGTTAATCTCCTCTTTAACCAGCAATGCTACCCCACCTCCTTTTCCTTTTTTCCTGTCCTTCCTGAATATTGAATACCCCTGGATGTTGAATTCCCAGTCTTGGTCACCCTGGAGCCATGTCTCCGTAATCCCAAGTACAGAACTAAACCATTGGAGAAGCTGACAACGACCTATTAACGATCCCAAACGGTAGTGTCAATGCAGCTCCAAGTGGGCTCAATCTGGGTAACTAACACAGTGAATTTAAAATCTGCTTCCACACTGCCTTCAAGTACAATGATTTAACATATATAACAGTATGTACTTTCATAGTCATGGGAAAAACATTCTCAGTTTGAACAAAACTTAAGTATGGTCAGCCCGAGAAAAAAGATGAGATTCAACATTTACCAAAACAACTTTATTTTATTTCTTGCTAATTATTTTAAAATAGGTAAAATTGTGAATGCAATGTCTCAAGAGCAAAAGCAGGCAAGTTGTGAGATGACTTAACTGAGTCTGGCCGGTAATTGTTTTCTCCACTTGAGAGCAGTTTGGTCAGCCCCCAGACATGGTTTAAACGCTGAGATGTGAAACTAACCAGGTTCTGTGAAAAAGGAGGCAGATAAGGTAACGATGATTGAGGTGGTGAAAATATGAGCAAGGTGGCACCCTATCATCGCCCGCTAACAGGTCATGCAAAGAGTCTAAGGAAAGCCCCTTGGGGAAGCTCTTGATATAACACATTATCCTTCCCCAGAAAGAAAAAAACAAGGAATAGCTTTCAGGGCCATGAAGAAAGGAGAATAATGCAGAGAAGGTGTTGACTTGCTGCTTTTTATCGCAGCAGTATGTAATATTGATATTGAAGAGAGCAATTTTAATCTCTGTAAAGTTAGTACAGTCGCTGATGCAGCACCTTGGAGCTCCACTAACTTTTGCCACAGAGTGAAAAAAGTTGGAGCGCTTTCCAGTGGGAATCCGCTCCAACAAGGCAGCAGCAGGACATGGTAAATTTAACTGCCGGGCCTTATTTAAATACCGTCGATCCACTCCCGCCCAGAACGGATGATTAAAAAGGGCTCAGACCAGCTGCTGGCAGGGAAGGTCGGTCGGCCCTTGGCCACCTGTTGGTTTCCAGGTAAGTGAGTGTCTTATGGAAGGCAAGAGGAGATCTAGGGCAGGAGAGGCCTCAAGGAGGCTTCCCTTGTGGGGCCTGTCAGAGGAAATACCTGGAGGTCCTCTTCGTCCTTCCCACCAGCTGCCAAACTGCTTCAGCCTGGCGGGAAAGCCGTAGTGGCTTCCCCACTCAGCTCCTGGTTAAAAGGATATCGGGGCACTTATGGCACAACAGGACCCCGATTTGCATAAATTTATGAGGCTCCCGAAAAACAAATTCTTCACGCCCACTAATTTTCATGCAAGCTTCTTCTTTAATTGTCACTAATGGTCATTTTCCTTCAAGTGTTGAATTTTACAATCCTTTCCCGTTTTAAACTTCTGTTATGGCTGAGATCAAATATAGATCGTTGATGCTATAAAATGTACATTGGATATAAGTTTCCAACTAGTTCACTTTTATTTTTCCTTGGTAAAGTTATAGTGTAGGGTAACCATGCATCCCTGTTTTCCGGGGACAGACCCCGGATGAGGTATTGCGTCCACGAGCAAACAATGTCCCTGGAAAAATCCCCAGGTCACGAAACTTATCTCCGAAGTGTACCCCTGGGCAGTGAGTGTACTCCCCACCCTCACCCCTGGACAGTGAGCGTACCTCCCACCCCCACCCCTGGACAGTGAGTGTACCCCCACCCTCACCCCTGGACAGTGAGCGTACCTCCCACCCCCACCCCTGGACAGTGCGTGTACCCCCCACCCCCACCACTGGACAGTGAGTGTACCCCCCACCCTCACCCCTGGACAGTGAGCGTACCTCCAACCCCCACCCCTGGACAGTGAGTGTACACCCCACCCTCACCCCTGGACAGTGAGCGTACCTCACACCCCCACCCCTGGACAGTGAGCGTACCCCCCACCCTCACCCCTGGACAGTGAGCGTACCTCACACCCCCACCCCTGGACAGTGAGTGTACCCCCCACCCCCACCCCTGGACAGTGAGTGTACCTCCCACCCCCACCCCTGGACAGTGAGTGTACCCCCCACCCCCAGCCCTGGACAGTGAGTGTACCCCCCACCCCCCACCCCTGGACAGTGAGTGTACCTCACACCCCCACCCCTGGACAGTGAGCGTACCTCCCACCCCCACCCCTGGACAGTGAGTGTACCCCCAACCTCACCCCTGGACAGTGAGTGTAACCCCCACCCTCACCCCTGGACAGTGAGTGTACCCCCCACCCCCACCCCTGGACAGTGAGCGTACCTCCCACCCCCACCCCTGGACAGTGAGTGTACCCCACACCCTCACCCCTGGACAGTGAGTGTACCCCCCACCCCCACCCCTGGACAGTGAGTGTACCCCCCACCCTCACCCCTGGACAGTGAGTGTACCTCCCACCCCCACCCCTGGACAGCGAGCGTACCTCCCACCCCCACCCCTGGACAGTGAGTGTACCCCCCACCCTCACCCCTGGACAGCGAGCGTACCTCCCACCCCCACCCCTGGACAGTGAGTGTACCCCACACCCCCACCCCTGGA